>NW_028301614.1:3230000-4480000 GCF_987345545.1 Pholcus phalangioides | reverse complement strand
GTACCTTGGAGTCATTCTGCTGGTTGTTATAGAAACTTCATGAACAGCTCACAAATGCAAATCGAATGTTTAAGAGTTGCTTAGAAACATTAATGCCGAAACGAGCTCAAAATATGAAATGTCTTTACTTGAAAATTATAAGAAAACCATGTCAAGCATTGCCAAATAAAGAGTTAAAGATAACACGGATAGATCAGATGTCAATATTTTAATTCACATCTGCTCTCTATCGTTGTCATATATCTTTGTGGCTGTTTCACGGAACAAAGGAAAAAATTGAATCTTTCACATGGTGTCTTTATCTATACAGGGTGTTCCGCAAAGTAAGTTCACGTATGTTTTATTGTTCAAGAAAACTCACTCCTAGTACACTCATGTCCATAAATTAAGGATAATGCCAGCTCCGGCAAATAAAGGTTCAGAAACAAAACAAACGTTACTTATTCATAAAGCCCATTTATTAAACAAAAGATAAAGAACAAAAACGATGGTGTATGTATGATATCATTCATAAAAACTACGATTTTTGCTCCCTGGAGCAATTGTAAAAAATATCTCCTTTACAAAAACTTACTATTACATGGTTTGTATGTATGATGGTTAATACATTGTATGTCTCCCATGCGATGAAATACAGTCCGTACAACGCCTAGGCATGCTGAGTATCAAATTATCGATCTGATCTTGGAGAAGATCACTCCACTCAGCAAGCAATGCTCTCCGAAGTTCCGGTACACATGTAGGAGGTGGTTGACGGGCTGCAACTCGTCGGCCAAGCATGTCCCACACATGCTCTATCGGATTCAAGTCAGGTGAGAATGCTGGCCATTCCATACGGGTTATATCCTGAGATTCAAGGCATTCGTTTACGATGTTTGCTCGGTGAGGACGGGCGTTGTCATCCATAAACACAAATTCTGCGCCCATGGCACCCCTAAACAAACGTACATGTTGTTCCAGAATGATGTCCCGATAAATTTGGGCTTTCATGGTTCCGGTTTGAACATGCAGATCTGTTCTGGAACCCAATATAATTCCACTCCAAACGAGCAATGCTGCACCACCGTAACGGTGTCGTTCAATGATGTTGTCTTGGTGGGAACGGGTACCTGGTACCTGGCGTTCGCCATATGAAAGTCCGACGTGAATCAGACTGCAAGCTAAACCTGGACTCGTCGGAAAACATCACACAAGCCCACTGTGACGATGCCCACATTGCATGTTCTCTACTCCAGGCTAATCGCTGCCGACAGTGAGTTGCCGTGAGCGGAACACATCTGACAGGCCTGCGAGCATATAGACCAATATCTCCCAAACGTCTGTACACGGTTTGCCTTGAAACTGTGGTACCCGTGGCTGCAGATAGCTGACGAGACAGGTCGGATGCTGTGCTCCGTCTGCTTCTTTTGGCAGTTACTGCCAAATACCGGTCTTCATTCGGCGTTGTAACTCGGGGGCGACCTGTACTGTAACGTCTACTGACATTTCCGTTATCTTGGAATCGTTGTCAAAGCCTAGAGATGACACTTTGGGCACTTCCAAGTTTCTCGGATACTGTCATCTGAGTACGCCTACATTCCAGGCGGCCGATAATTCTACCACGTAAAAAATCATCCACATGCGTCCTCTGTGTCATAACTATTCGCTTATGGCACTGAGCTCCTTACAAAACGCTTGTGGACAATTTTACTTCTTTGCCACCATTCCTTATATACCCCCCCCCCCTTACACTCTCGTCATTGTGACGTACTATCGCCATCATCTGGTGTCTTCCTGAAATTTGCATATCATTCTTGCAGATGTGTGTGATAATTCTACAGGTGAAATTTTTACTTTAGATTTCGATTTCCGTGTGATTCTGAATTATCCTTAATTTATGGACATGAGTGTAAATATTGTTTTTTTTCCAGAAATCAATCATTTTCGCGAAAATCAATTTCCCGTTAAATAACTGGTGAATTTTGTCGCAGCAATGGTTTCCAGATGAAACGTAGAATAATATTTATGGCGTCTCATATGGAATGGGAACAAGCTCTTTGTTTAAAAGTTCAATATTAGTCTCTTGACAATGACGCCAGAGTCCAGTTAGGGCAACAGAATAGTTTTATATTTGCGATTTGATTATTATATTTTAGTAGTAGGTTTTTGTGCGGCTCTACAACATTTCCATAAACATTAGTGTTGATCTCCCAAAAATAATGTGCTGGTCTAAAACACATTTGCAAAATAAATTTTTTTTTTCTATTCCATGAAGCCCGAATTGTGAGTTCGGTTATCTTTTTAAAATTGATATAATGCACGACAACAAACAAAGAAATAAGATTTAAATTTTTGGTGCATTTTTCTGAAATAAATTACACTGTCAAGGGATTAAAAGAAAAAAATCAAACAGATTTTAACATTGCACAAAAGAATGATTGATTTGAAGAAAAAATTGCAGTCCTTTGTTTAATTTCTTTCAATGGTTGAAATGTTCGCAGTTTTTGACTGATGAGGTCGGGAGAAAAAACTACTGGAATTGCTGTTTCTTTTCGTTGTTAGTTCATCCAAATGGTGTAATTTGTTTTAACTCTTTTTCACGATTCAAAACAAAGAACAACATTAGTGACAATTTTTTATATTTTATTTTTACAAGCTTTTTGGGTTCCGAAATTTTTAAATGTTCCATGACGCCGTTTGACTGTAAGGAAACCCCCAAAAACCTGAAAATCCAGTTCGTTAAACCTGTGTTTCTGAACCTTCTTCGGCCCATTCCCCCCCCCCCCGGATCATATTTTCTTCTCGTGCACCCTTGTCCTACCCTCACACAAAAGCGGGACCCCCCTTTCTACTAATACAATTAAATTTAATAAAAACCAAATTTTTTTATGAGTACAAAAATTTTAAGAATAAGATTGATCTCGAATACCCTGGGCCAGTCACGGATCCAGAAGGTGAGTGATCATCCCTCCGAAGAGCCAAATTATATGGGGATTATTAATAGGTCTGTGTAAAATACGGGACGATCCAACGAATCTACACAATTAATCGACCCTCCAGACAAGTCACACTGGGTCCGCGCCTATCCTGAACAGTGCGTTTCTTTTTATGGGGGTTCTATGCATAGCCATCTTAACATCATTTGTCCCCGGGTATACCCCGGCCCCGCATAGGTCCATGGGTTAAGATGACACTAGCTCTATGTGGACAGATGGACATCTCTGTTAGATTCTCGAAGTACTCACATTTGTTTAAACCATATTTCACTAAAAGCTCTAATTCTTCACGGCTCTCCGTAGCCCCATCACTACTTTTCGTGGTTCTCCTTTCATCTGATATACACCCGTGGCCCCATCCTCTTAGAATATTCTAAGACACAAGACTGGTCCTATCACCCCAGATTGAGAAGCGCTTCATAAACTTCGTGCATCAATATGTTTGTGAACCACACCAACTATTTCAGGTATCCGATTCTCGTTTAAATGTTTCAAGGCTAAATCATCTTATTCATGATACACATTAATAATTTTTTTTTTTGTTTGTTTCTTCTTTGGTTCAACTCAAATGCATCACATCATTTAACTAATGCCTAAATTTTGCCAGCTCCATCCCCATATTCCATTTTCACAAAGGAGTTTTCATGGTCATTCTACAGCTGCTTGAGGTCAACTATCTTAAAACATACCACATTATTTATTTACCCACAATAAAACCAAAATCACTTCAATAGACAAGAAAACTTATCTTTACTTATCTTTTACATCCTCTCCTTGTTCTACTTGGATACCCAATACGGTATATTTATTCACTTTCACCGCAATTAAATTTCCCCGATACCCGACAAGTTTCTCCACCGAAGGTCAGCAATGCCGTATTTTCGCTAACGAATACTTCGCCCACCATTGTTTTTCTATGACCCTCGCGCGTTAGAATTCGAATTCTTAAATAGTATGGATCTTAAACATCGAAGGCTTTTGCTCGTTGGTAAAAAGTGATGGAGAATTTTCCTTTAAATTCTCTGAGGTACGCTTTCCCCGCCTGAGGATGTTAGTAAATGACTTCACAGAAGAGAATTAAACAAAAAAAAAATCATGTTTATTCTATTTTTTTTTTAATCCCCGCATTTCTATTCTCTGCGACACTATGTGCGGTGTTTTTTAATAACAATAATAATACGCCCCGCTACGAGAATATATAACAAAGACGCGGAAAATTTTTCAAAGTCATCGTGCGGAGCGCCACGCCTTTTATTTCAAAGACTATCCGATCGGGAAGGTCGATCGCGTCCACTTTCAATAATTGATCTTTACTTCCGCCTCTGAGCTAATAACCTTGTAGAAGATTTGTCGATGACAACGGATCCGTAAGCTATTGAAAGGCCTTTTCTTCTAATATTGGGCCTACGTGTCTAATAACTACCCTGGTGAGTTGGTTTTTTCCCCCACGTCTGAATTTCAAGATCATAATATTTTTATTTCTCAGAGCAACCTCGAATATAACAAGATTTCTTTCATCCGTTTTTGAGGCTTCTACACCGCAAATGTCAAGCATCACCGTGTCGTTTACTGTATATATGGTATTTTGTGACTGATGTCACTCGAATTAGGTTTTTGTTTTTATTAGATTTGCTTGATGAACGTGAAAATTCTTTGGATATCTTATCCCATGGGTCATAAATCGTTAGTTTACGTGGGTGTGGTCAAAGCCTCTGGGTATGTGATTCTTCAGACATGCGTCAGTTAAACATCATGGGTGGAAAAGATTTGCTATTAATGGAATCATAACGATGATGGGAATTTTCGGCTGTAAGAAACAATTACGTGGGATTTTCCTAATTTGATAATTCCAACAGCGTTTATCCTTGAGTCTATCGTTGCTGCGATAAGATATCAAAAATATTGTAGATTGAAAATACATTAAAAGTCCGATGTATAACGAATACGGCTTATTACGAGTGATTATCAAAGAGCTAACGTTCAAAGTGCAAGAAAAAATTACTTATTTATTTATATACATCCCAACTACATATAAAATCCAATTACATTTGGAAAGGGGAAAAAAAGGCAAAGTGTAAATACATTAAGCAAATACGAATAAAAATGCATGAGAAATAACTACATTAAGAAATAAGTAAAAAAAGACAACACTTTAAATACGTACATAAAAAATAAAATACAACTAACAAAAGAGGAAAAGTCTATAAAAATAAGTCAGTACGTTGAAAACGCAGAATTACAAAGAATACAAAATCTGTTTATAGCACAGCATTCCCCATGTTGTTTCCATATATTGCTTTAGCAAAAAAGTTAAAATAAACATTCGGTTTAGCGAGATTACAAAAAAAACTAGAAAAAAATCAGCTGTTCTTTTATCTGCAAGGGATCATTAAAGTATTATGTCAGCATCGATTCGGGGGGTTCGGGTTTGCTGATTTTTGATGACAAGGGGGGAGAGGGTTTGATTGATGCTTACGTCATCAACTACTCTTTATAAAAATATGAAATCTGATTCGGTGTGCCAGAAACAAGAAAAATCTTTCGCTAGTTTGTGGGCACCTGAACTAGCATTCTCCCGATTGATAAGTCCTCTACAGATCCGCTTTAGCGATCTACAATCTGGAAATGTGTCCGGGCAGCTTAAGTGCTCTAAAACTGCGCCGCGCGTCACTCAAGTGATCCGTAATCTTACCACGCATCACCTAAGTAATCTGGGAATGTGCCGTGGGTAACTGGAGTGATGTAGAACTGCACTGGGGCCGCTTAGGCCCCCAGTACCTTAAAACTGTGCCACATGTCCATGAAGGGATTGATCTCTAAATGTGCCAAGGACAGCTTAAGTGTTCTCTGGAACTATGCCGCGGTTCACTTGAGTGATCTGTGTGTATGTGCCGTTTAGTTCATTTTTATACAATAAGGCTTGAAGTGACAGACCACATCAGATAACTCCCAAGGGTCCGTGGGTCATGGGTTTAGCATACATGACTTAGATGGTGAATCGCAATTAATTTATTCTTAAAAAGAAAATTTGCGTTCTTAGCCTTCAAATAGCATTGAAATTGATAGAAAATGATTATAATATCATATAAAAGTATTTGCTTTCAAAATTTTAATTTTTTCAAATATTTTTTTGCATCAAAAATAAATAATTTTTTTATTGTCTAGGGGGCAGTACCCCCCCCCCCCCCCTGCTCTCCGGCGTACGTCTCTGATCCCGATATGCGTTAGGAGGTAAGAGGCGCAGAGCTGACAAAATTTTGCTGACAACGTGGCTAAAAATCTGCTGACGTGAAACTTGAACGGCCCCCAAGAATTGAGTTGAAGATCGTATGCTATTTGTAGAGTGGTGTTTCCTAAATCCCCTTCCCCCCCCCCCCCGACATTTTGGAACTATCGGAACGGGAAAAATCATATTTCTATATATTTCTTATTCAGTTTTCATAAAATACTGAGAATAAAGCAAACCCTCCCCCCCCCCCCGTCCTAAACGGTCCTTTAGATCAAAATACTTGCCCACTATTTTTTTTTTATATAACGTGATCACGACGTATTCCCAGGAGATCTTTACGATCCGTCCAGGGAATTTGTTAGTATGTTAGTAGACATCCATGCCCGAACCGGGATTCGAACCCAGACCTGCACAGTCAGAAGGTAGCTCTCTATTCACTGGATTGCTAGGCGTTTCATTTTCTAAAAATTCATAGTGTAAAAAAAAATTGAAAGAACTATTCTGACTTCCAATCTCTTCCACAGAGGGTGGGCATAATAATTAATTAAATATAATTAGCAGTGAAGTTGTCACGAGACAAACGAGAAACTAGTCCAGTTGCTCAGTTGTACAGTACTTCGGTGCGAGAAAGACATGACCTTATAAATTTCACTTTTATAATCTATCCAAATTTTATTTTCTTTCAAATTGTTTCTCTGCCTATACGAGATATGAACTTGAATATTCAATCTCGTACAATGATATTAGCCTATCTATTGCTTGAGGCTTAAAATGCTAATCATATAAGCAATTAAATATGCTTCTAATACCTTTGAAGTTCACTCTTTTTTTTGCCATAAGTGGCCTAGTTAAGCAATTTAATTGGATTTATGATTTTCGAAAAAATCTCTCCGTAATAATTACTCTATACGAGTATTACTATACAGTGGAGCAGGCCTGGAAGAATCCTCAAAAATTTACATCCGTGGTCGGGCATGTAACTTTGAATAATAGATGCTCGAACCAAAATTTTATATGTCTGAAAAGTATCATCACTAAATTTACTTAAAATAAAAAAAAATTATTTGTATTAAAAAAATATCGATATATAATTGTGATATAATTTTTTTTTTTAATTCAAAAGCAATGGGAGCCATTAGTCAAACCGCTAATTCTAATTGCACGCATCGTCAGCGTCGGAAATGAAGTAAGTCACCAAGTTAGAACTCACCTCGCTTATAGAATCACTAGCTGTTACTTGCGGCTTCACTCGCGTGCATTTGATAAAATTTTTCGACGATGATTTCTCCCCCCCCCCACACACACACACACACAGTATTTGAACCACCTCATGACATCTTGGGAGTTGGATTTTCAGAAATCCCGTCTAAGTGAGCCTCTATATTATAAAATATGATACAGACCAAATTTCGTATTTATAGCTTCAGCGGTTTCGACTCAGCGATGATTATTACTATTATTATTATTGATGATGTCACTCTCCTCTTAGGGGCCATTCAAGTACTACGTAAGCAGATTTTTAGCCATTTTTGACCCCCCTCCCCACCCCCTTGTCAGCAAAATTTCGTCAGCAGCTTAGAATATTTCATACCTTCGAAAAGGGTGGTTGAAGACGTAAGCAACCTTCAAACCCCCCTTCCCCCCCTTGTCATCAAAAGTCAGCAAATCGGAAATCCCCTTCCCCTCCCCCCCCCCCCCGATGCTGACGTAATACTGGAATGACCCCCTTATCCATACAAAGGTTTTTTAACAGCTGGCTGATAACTTTAAATCGGGTAAGTCGTCATCTGGTGGCATTGTAAGCAATTGTGAACTTTGGCCTGAGTTAGGTCCGACCGTCCATGTACGGTCCCGTTCAGTGCACACGAGCTCCAAAGAAATATTGGGATATTCGTTTCCTCTGTAGTCTATAAGGCGTTCACTTGGAAAATGAAAGGACGTAGGTTCAATTCCCCGCAGGGCAGTTGAATTTTCCCTCTTTCCAAAAATATATCTTCGCATCAGTCAGATGTTAAAAAAACCTTCGTAAACTAAGAAGACTTTCCTTTTATTCCCATGAAAAATCATCACCATCAGGATATACTATTTCGTTGGAAGTGAGGTTTTTGGTTTTCCAGAACAAAGCCAGTTTTCCAGTATATGATTCATTTTTAGCCCAGTTGCAGCACATGAGAGCCCGATTATTCTTCTTGAATTAATTTGTAGTATGAAATTTTAACAGTGCCCTAGTTTCTCCGATAGTTGCAAATTTACAGTGGTATAATGATATACAGGGTGTTCTGTTAATGGACTGTTAAACTCAGAGGGTTGTTAGTAGGCATTAAGAGGAACAAAAATTGCAATGGAACATGGTGTCGCAAATCACGCTGAGCGGGGGAAATGCATGCAGGCTCTGACTTCAGAGGAGACGAAGGGTGGATATCAGTTGATCGCTGAATGCGTTCGTGGGTTCCTATGGGGTCACCTTAAATCACTCGTTTATGCGACGCCTGTGGATACACTGGAGGATCTCATAGCGTGGATTGTCGTCGCTTCGGAAGACATCAAAAGCATACCTGGTATCTCCGAGCAAGTCCGGGAATCGTTTATACGTCGTTGTAGACTGTGCAACGACGTCATCGGCCGCCACTTGCAACAACTCTTGTAATATAATTAGTCAAATAAATCTTTTTGCAGTTATTATTGTACTTTTTGTCGTTCGAGCGTGGCGTCGAAACCTGCATGCGTTTTTCGCAATTTTCACCCTCTCAACGTGATTTGCGACACCATGTTCCATTGCGATTTTTGTTCCTCTTGATGTCTACTAGCAATCCTCTGAGTTTGTCGGTCCATTAACAGAAGCCGCCCCCCCCCCCCCGTATATTATCCACAGCGTGCGCGAACAGCTACACGGTATGTGAGTAAAAAAAGTCTGTGATAGAAAGATGTACGGTACATGATCATCATACTTGTAATATAGCTGCTAAATAGGACAGTGAAAATCGATCAAAATACGTTGGCAACAAATATGCGTCATGTCTACCGAAGAAAGCATTTCCGTGAAGTTTCACACATGAGTGTAGAAACACTTTCTCCACAATTTAGTGTTCAGTAATCGGCGTTTTTTTTTTTTCAATTTTTTTTATCTACGATGAAAAAAATTAAAGAAACGTAAGTGTTTAAATTTTGTGCGTGCGTGCGTGCGCGCCCGTGGGGGTCGGGTATGTGATAAAAAAAATGCATGCCCTGTCGAAATTTTCTGTTGAATTTAAATCTTAAATAATCCAACCTTCCTTCTGCTTACCAAATGCTTGGAGAAAGAGATTTTGACATGCTTTGCAACGCTGATAAAAAGCTATGCATGTTGAAAAAACATGTGCTTTTCAAAAAGAATAGAAGTCTCTGAACTGAAACATGAGGTGAAGTGAAAATAATTTTCAATTACGTATTTCTCACAAAAAAAGTAGGACATTCAGAAAACGTACCCGCCTTTTTTTTTCTGAATAAATCGAATTTTTGAATTAATAATTTACGATTCTAATTGATTTGAAAGGGGAAGTTCAAATGATGGCTGCATTCATCTCTTAATCTTTTCACCACAAAATTTGATAGGCGACAAATGGTGTTTCAGGAGAACATTGGTATCATCAATGTTTTCCAAATGTCATGAATGGGAAAAACAACAGCTGGGGAAAATTTTCATTTGACTATAAAATATTGATACAAAATATTTAAAATTATAAAAAAAGATGAAATTTGAAAGTATACCACCGATCCCACTCAACTGATCTGGAACTGTGCCGTGAGCTACTTATGTGATGTGGAATTACCCCGCAGGTCAGTTCTGGAAAAATGCCGGGGGGGGGTGCCGCTTTTTTGAGTGATCGGTAAACATGCAGTGCGCCACTGAAGGGATCTAGGAATATGTCACGAATAAATCAAGTAATGCAGAACAGCAACGAAGGTCACTTTATTGATCTAGAAATGTGCCGCTTAGTTCATGTTCACAAAATTAGGTTTGAAATCGCGGGACCACATCAAACGACCCCGAAGGCCACATTTTACCTGCGAGCAAAGGATTCAGCATGTTTGCTATATAGGTCAAGGGTGGCAAACCTCTTTCTTCTCGTAGGCCAACATAAAGGTCAGCTGCAGAGTCGCGAGCCTCACTGACGGTGCCACATCGGCGTATACGCCAAACTATTATTTCAAATTAATTAATTAACTATAAAATTTCTTTTGCCGCTAGAAATTTGCCGTCAGTAAGCAGTTGTGCTCATCAAGAAATCTACTGTTGGAACGATAGCTTAAATGATAATCACAAATGTGATTCAATACACGGTGCGTTTACCTTGTCGGGGCCACACAAATTAAGTTCACGGGCCAGCTGTTGACAGCCCCTACTATAGGTCATTATGGATACAATAGTATCAAAACTATATGAATGCGTAGGGAATTTTCATTCTATAAATCGTATTTTAGAAAAATTAGGAAAAACATTTTTTTCTTAATGTAAATTTCTTTGTTCATCAAAAAAAAGGGGAAACAATTTTTTTCAATAAATAACCTCAAACGTCGAATGCTTTATATTATTTTCTCTCAAATAATTCATATCTTATACGGTCAGTATCAATGGGGTCAATAAATAAAACGATTAATGTTTTACTTAAATGTCAAAAACAAAGTTGGACGGTCAAGGATTAAGAACGAAATACATCGCAACCCGTGTTTTTCTATGAATCAATGCATCGCTCTAAATATTCGAAACAGTTAAAATTTATAATGAAAAACTCGTAAAAAATTTTGTGCATCGTTTTCGAGAGGACAGGAAGCGGTCCAATTACAGGCCCAAAAAACAAAAACAAAAAAATGCATAACCAACCAACTCACAGAGAATGTTCATTATTGTAATGGTCAGTGAATATTTTTTCCCCTCGGACGCGTCCGTGCCTCTATAATCGCATGTTTTTTTAATGCTAATGGGCATCTAGACCGAGTAGAGATCATTAGAATAATCGTGAAACATGTTTTTCATTAAGGGCATGTGGACAAAATCATTAACCTGTCCCGAAAAAACAAAGGTTGTCTTTTTAAGATTTGTAACCTGTTCTCTCGGCGTCCCTGGGGCACCCTTCTTTTCCCCATGGCGTCACCATTGACATTTTTTGCTGATTATCATTTATTCCTACACCACTGAAAACAGTTTTAAATAGACTAGCGAAAAAATGTTTCGAAAAAGTTTCCTTCAATAGGTTTTTTTCCCTATGTTTTTTGTTCACACAAGATCACTGATCGCTAGCTTTTCTCCCCTTACCATCGACAACCCTAATCTGACTGAGGTAGATACATTTTCTCAGGGCGTACCGAGAGTCTTTAAGACTCCCATACGCTTCCCTGTTCGATGCTGCTTCGTAGGAGCTGGAAATCCTGATCTACCCGCCATTTAAACTACCTACTATGACCAAAGTTTAATTTTTGGCAGGGTGTCCTATAAGATCGTAAACAATTCAAGAATTCACAAAAAATTGAGAAATTGTTTACATTTGGATGTGGCTTCTGCGAGGTTATTCTTATAAAAAAAAAACGGGGGCGGTTCTTTGATAAAAATTAAGTTCAATTTTTTATCGATAGAGAACGCTCCTCGATAGCGAATCACTGGAAATGCGGAAACTAGTCTTATAAATGTACGATTAACGGTTGATTTTCGACCTTCCAGTTTCTGTAAAACCAGACATGGTTCCTGGTTCTGTCCCATGGGGGGAAATAAGCACTGCACTCTGAGGTTTTGGGACAAGCTGGAGAGATCTTCCAGTTACTGGCGCTTACATAAGGTTTCACTGCGAAATTGACATTGAGGGATAAAACGTTATTGGTGAAGATGTTTCACCTCAGTCACCGGCTGAAGCTTCACGAACGTGTTGGACACAGAAGAGAGGTCCTGTTCCAGAATTACCGTATGTGCTCGTGTATAAGCCGAAACCCCCCCCCCCCCCCTCAGGACCACCAAAACCGCAATAAATTGAAAACCCGTGCATAAGCCGACCCCAAAAAATCCGTGCATTTCAGAGAAAAAAATATTCTTATATTTTCATGCACAAGATTTAGAATATCAAGCATAAGAATTTTACGGAAATTTACAATCGAAAATGATTCAAACTTTTTAATCCGTTTCTTCTGATTCTCCAAGCTCATCGTAATCCATCAGATCATCATATAGGGTGTGCGGCATCTCCGTTTTTATCTTCATCTTGGCTGTCATCGCCATTGTCACTTTCAAAGAGGATATCATCTTCAGTTCCGTCCATCGCATTGCTAATGTAACACTTTTTTGAAAGATCGGATGATAATTTCGGTGGAAAAAGAATTCCACGCCTCGTGTAGGCTACCCATTGGCACAATGTCAGATTTCTTCAAGGCACCCCTTTTTGTAGTTTCTTTATCATCGGAACTCTATTCGATCCAAAAATTCTTTAAATAGTCTTTGAAAAGCTTGGTTGATGCTCAAATCTAAAGGTTGTACAATCGACGTTAGCCCACCTGGTATCAAAGTCAATGATGTTTTCGATTTCTTTGCCTCGGCTTCGATATTATCGGTTCTGTGGGGCCTTTCGTTCCATATTTCCATTAGGGATCATTCAGGTATTACATCAGCATCGATGGGGTGGGGGGGGGGGGTTCCGATTTGCTGACATTTGATGACAAGGGGGGGGAGGAGGGGTTTGGATGATGCTTACGTCATCAACCACCCTTTATGAAAATATGAAATATTCTTGATGGCATCTTACTCGGTGAGCCAAATACGAGAAAAATCTTTCGCTAGTTTGTGGGCACGAGAACTAACATTCTTCCTAATGATAAATCCTTTACAGTTTCCGGGCCGCTTAAGCGCTCTGGAACTGTGCAACGCATCATTCAAGTGATCCGTAATTATGACACGGATCACGTAAATTATCTGGGAATGTTCCACGAATAACTTTTGAGTGATGTAGAACCGCACTGAGGGGGGGGGGGCGGTGCTCTAAAATTGTGCGAAATTTCATTCAAGGGATCTCTAAATGTGCCACAGATCATTTAAGTGTTCTGGATCTGTGTCGCGGGTTACTTGGATGATCTTTGAATGTGCCATGAGCCTACTTCAGTGATCTGAATATGTGCCACGGGTCATTTAAGCGATCTGTAAATGTGATGCTTAGTTTATTTTTACAAAATTGGGTTTGAGGGGCAACCCACATCACATAACATTCAGGGCCACATTTGGTCCGCGTGTCAAGGGTTTATCATATATGGCTTAAAGGGTGGGTCGCAATGAATTTCTTAAAGAAAATTTTTGAGTTCTTACCTTTCAAATAGCATTGAAATTAACAGGAATCGACTATAATTACACATATTAAGGTATTTTCTTTCCAAATTTTAATTTTTTTTAAAAATGTTTATTTTACATTAAAACAATTGTTTTTTCGTCTGGGGGGAGGCACATGAGCCCCCCCCCCATGCCCTCCTCCCGCGTACGTTTCTGATCCCACCAATCTGCGTTATGCGTTAGGATTCAGAGGGGCAGAGCTGATGACGAAATTTTGCTGAGCCAAGATTATAGCGTTATTTTGCAGGAAAAACGTAATTCCCTCGAGAAGGAACAAAAATCTGAAACCCTCCTCAAGAGAATTCTGCGTACGAACATGGGCAGGGTTACCAGGTTCAAAAACGGAGAAAGCAGAACACCTGCACGTGCCCCCTTAATGTTTTCCCGATTTTCACAAAAGATGACGCCACTTTTCTTTAAAAAAAACCTCCGTCCCAATTAGGGTTACTAGATTAGAAAACTGAGAAAGGAGGACATCTGCACGTGCACTCTCTGTGACGTCATTTTCCCAAAATTTTCACAACAGACGGCGCCACTGTACTGACAAAAAAAAACCGCCACTAAACAAGAAACAAATAGCTGTTATAATCTCCCTTCCCCTTATAAGTATTTCCATCGTCTGGCAGTTTATTGATTTTCCTGAGGCATGGCGAACGGTTTACGGTTTCCTTTAGCCAACAACGTTGTCTTTTGTTACATTTATTGGCATTTCCAGAAGCTTTCATAGCCCTGATAAAAGCCTCTACCCTCAAAAGTTTTTCTCCCTTCGGGAGTGTTTCTTTTTTGCCAGAGTCAGCGTTGAGTGTTTTTTGCACCCTATTTTCTTCATTTCTGACCCCTCCCAAATGCCCTCTTCAAGGGTGGTGCTCCTTGGACAATAACTATAATGATTTGTTTTGACATGCTATAAATTTACTGTAGAAGGCCCTCGAAATGTCTGACCTGGGGACCCGTGGAAGATCCCTAACCCTAACCGCTAATGCCCCCTCCCTAACCACTTTGGTACACGGTATTAGCGGTTGCTGCGCAAACAATTGATGTTGCGATTTTCGTCTTGCAAAACTGTTTTTTCCGTACTGTCTTTTGCATATCATCCTGGGGTACCTGCTTGGAAGCAACTTGGGTTCTGTTCTGGGAATTCGACGACAATTGGTGTAAATATGTGCGAGGAACAAAAACTCATAAAGCACACTGATTTCAATGTAGAGATATATGTTTCAGAGTGAAAAAAAAAAATCCCCAGGAAAAAATAATTCCAGAAACTTCAAAAGGAGGAAAAAAACGGCAAATTTTTCAAACATAGGAGGACGTTTGAAATGGCATCAAAAAGTAGGACGTCTGGTAAACCTAAACCTGACGTACCAACCCCCCCCCCCACTCCCTCTTGAAACCTCTCAAGGTACTCCCGGTTACGAACCACTGGCATAGAGGAACATTGAAAATTAGACGGTATGGAGAAGAAATTGCCTAATCATTTTTAATCGGGAACAATGAAAACTCTAATGAGCAATGAAATATGCAAATGAAAATGTAACGAAATACATAAGCTTTATTTACAACACACATTTAGCTACAGAATCTTTCTAAAATAAGTGATTTCGAATTCACATACGCATAGAAAAATCAGTTGTCTTTTTTTTAAATGCTTTTCATACGTAAGTTCACTAATAGGAAGAGAAACGTGTAAAATCACGTAAAATACGGTACATAAAAAAAAAAAAAAAAATTATCTTAAAAAAAAAAATAAATAGTTAATTTCTCGAAGATCTTATTTTTCATATTCAAAAAAATAGAATATAATACAGTTGTTTTTTTTTGGTAGATCATCTTAAAAGAAATATACATTGAGAAAAACTTTACTAACAATGTAATTGTGTTGGTAATGGGCAGTAATGATGTGTGGCAGTGAACTTAGGCTGCATTTTATCGATATAATAATCGAAACCGAAGTATGAAAATGAAAGTTTTCTAACGATTAAATAGCAATAAATTAAAAAAAAGCATCGAAATTATTGTCTGTAATAATATCTGAAACCCTTTTTTGACTGACGTTGCGTTCGAGCAACGCTCCGTTTAAAAAAAAAATTCAAGTAATTTTCATGCAAATTTTCGTATGAGAAACGAACATTTTAAACGTCTAATGAGTACTAAGAAATTTCTTTAAATCTCTTTACAAAGATATTTGATTTTTTATGAAATGTGAAATTTTCCTTCTGATTTTTCCATTCCGATTTTATTTTTCATGACCATGAAGGGAAATAATTTCTTTAAAAATTGGAAAAAAAATTGGTTTTTTGCCTCAAAATGCATGAGGTTTCTTGAAAACGTAACTAATAATTAATTACATTAATTAAAAGTTAATTAATCTGAAAATTATACTAACTGCGAAGCAAAACGCTCTAAATTTATGTTCAATTTTTTTAAACTTAAAAAATATGAAATATTTTCAAGTAACCATTCACCATTTATTAAAAAGTATCTGTAATTTGGTCATGAAATAATTACTAGAGCTGTCAAAAATGTGTTAAAGAAGGGGGTCTTCTAACTTTTAGACACGGCGGGCCAAATTGAAACTTCCCATGGATCTCGCGGGCCACCAACTCATGTAACTTAACGACATCCTAATTGAAGGGGACAATGGGATCCAAAGTTGAACAGGGACAAAAATAATTGAAGACATTTATTTATTTTAGTATTACTTCTTTTATAAATTAACAATTTTCATTGGATCTGAAATAACTTCCTCTCTAGTTCTGAAAATGTTTCTGTTAATTAATTACTGTTTAAATTTATTCTAAGATTAATTTAATCTGGAATCACTTTAAATGATTCCTTAATTATTTATTTCAGCAGTTCTGAAATTATTTGTTCCAAAAAAATGTTTAATTACTTCTTTCAGTAATTTTGAACTTTTATCAATTCAGAGAAAAATCATTTCTTTCATTATTTCTAAAATTAAAGCTTTGCCAATGTTTTCAACCATTTTTTAAAAATGATCGGCAGGCCACAACAAAAAGCTTCGAGGGCCAAATGTGGCCTATGGTCCAAGCGTTGACGACCCCTGGATTAAAGGAAAAAAATTAAAATGTAACGACAAAAGTACATTAATATTCGCACGAATAATTGATTCAGAATTAATTTTTATCATATGCTATGATTTGATATTATTAAATCTGTTTTTGTTTTTTGTCTCCTTTTTCACAAAGAATTTACAATCTTGACCAGTGTCCATCGTTTGCTTCCTAATAGTTTTGTAACTCTGGAATATTGCAGTAATTCTTTAGGCATCCTGGGTTCTTGACGTTGGCTACTTCTGGTACTTTGTTCGTGGCGATGATCTTCCTCACTAGCCTCTCGACTTTCTTATTGTTGAGGTTGTACTGTAAAGAAATCAAGGAAAAATAAACGAGTTTTTTTTTAATATTAAAAATGATTTCATGCTGAATTATGCAAGCATGCGTTTTAATGTGTTCATTCATTCAAAATATGAGTGAAAGTTTGCGTTAAAAGTTTTGCGGTTATTAAATTTTTGGCTCTACAAAGTTTGTGTTCATAAAAGTTTTCAATTCGTAAAATTTGTTTCATTTTCACCAAAGTTTGTTCTTTAAATTTTACCAAAGTTTTTACTCGCTAAATTTTTTTTTCACCAAAGTTCGTGCTCATCAAATTTTGACCAAAGTTTAAATTTTTCGCTCATCAAAATTTATTATGTTTGTTCTCATCATAGTTTTCATGAAATTTTGTACTCGTCTTGATAATCATGAGAGTTTATGTCCAGCCTAGTTTGCATTCATTAATGCTCAACCATACTTCATCTTATATATATATCAAGATATATATATACATCAAAGATTATTGTCATCAAAGTATTTGTCAACGTTTATACCCTTCAAGTTTCCTAAAACATTTAATCATTTTAACAGTAGTTTGAACTCATCAAAGTTTATATTCGTTCAAAGATTTTTCATTAAAGTTTGTATTCATCAAGTCAATGTTAATTAAAGTTCCCTTTGTTTCCGGTATGAAGGTTGAAGGTTTGTAATGATCATTCTGCCATATACTCACTGGGATTTCCTTAACTTCCAGGACAACTGCTGGCATGTAATCGATCGTCAACTCTTCGATTACTTTTTCTTGGATTTTCTTGACGAGTTCCTTCGAGAATTTGTATCCGTCCTTGAGTTTGACGAATAAGACAGCCCTCTGGTCACCGACACTATTGTCCTGACCCACACAAAGATAGTCTGCTAATTCTTCCATAGTGTGAACTGAAAATCCCAAGAAAACATCGTGACAAGTTAATATTGAATTTTTAATGAACTCGGGGGCAATATTTGCTTGATTCATTTTGAAAAATATAAAAACAATTATAAATCGTCTTTTCATTAATCACTCTGAAAAAAAACCACAGAATGTATGTGTGTGTGTGTGTGTGTGTGTGTGTGTGTGTGTCGTCATAAATTATTTTTAGTTAAAAATTCATAAATATTGAAGGAATTGGTACTTTGAATGCAAAAACGTTATTCTCATGAAAGCAGGTGGATTTTGTTTCCCCGTACGCAGAAATAGTTCAAGTCTTTGTTGATAGAGGGCACTGCACTAAAGCAAACTGGAAATATGTAAATTGGAATCCTATAAAATGCCGGGTGTACGATTAACAGCTAATTTCTGAATTTTCCTGTTACTGGCGCTTAAAGTTTTTCATTATGATGTTGAGATTGGTGAATAAAGCATCATTGCTAAAGTAATTTTACCTCAGCCACGAATCGCTGACTGAATCTTTACGAACGTTTCAGACACAGAAACGATTGAAGAAAGGAGCGGTTGCAATTCATCCCGCCGGACTGGTTTCCCCGGCTCTTTGTCGAGAAAAAAATTGAACTAATTTTTTTTCCTGCACCAAAAAACATCTCCCTTTGTGAGAATTACTTTTTTGCAAACCTCATTCAAATATACCAAGTCCTTTTAATTTCTAGGACTGTATTTACGAATTTATAGGACACCCTGTATAAACGAGGGCAACAGGAAAATTAAACTTTTTTTGTTAATCAAGTTAAATATAAAATAATATTTTTTATGAGTTTCAAAGGCTAAGAACCGATATCCTGGTCTGGTCTTTCCTTTCATTCAAACCGAGCACAACTCAGGTCTATCACCATCTAAGGGCGATTTACTACCTACCTAGTGAGCTGTGCCGGAAGTGTAACAGTGTGTGTGTACCTAACAGTCTTTGAGTGCGTATGTAGTGTTGTGTTTGATTTTTCAGTGCGGCCATATATATTTCGGAAGTGAAGTGAGTGATGTGTTATGATTGAATTACATTTGTACTGACTGTTTATAGGTCTGATGCTCTCTGTGGCGAGACTTTTTAAAGGGGAGATCGGCTCGCATTCGCTCCTTGAAGATGGGACCTGGTCTGGGTAATATTATAATACAGGGTGGGCAAAAAGTCCGTAGGAACTTTACAAATTTATAAAAAGCAGAACAATAACCGAAATAAAAAACGGTTTGCAGGGTTAGCATCGCTAGGTCACGGGAATTTGTTTTTGACAGGAAAAAAAATGACTACAAAAAACAGCCGATAGGTGACACTGACGTACACAAGTCAAAGAAAAGATACGCAAATAACGAACAGAATGCTTTCAAATCGTTTATTACAGCAGTAGGCTATGTATTCCACATGACCAAGGCCACACTGCTGCGGCACTCTGCCGTTGCTGTATTTGTGACTCGCCTGCAATGTGTTATCCACTGTGTTGGTGGTCATGTGGAACATATACTGCTGTAATAAACGATTTGGAGGCATTCTATTCGTTATTTGCGTATCTTTCCTTTGACTTGTGTATATATATGTAAGCGTCACCCACCGGCTGTTTTTGAATTATTTTTCCCTGTCAAAAAAAATTCCCGTAACCTAGCAACGCTTACCTTACAAACCGTTTTTATTTCGGTTATTTTTCCGAATTTTATTAATTTTTAAAATTTATATGGAATTTTTATCCAGTCTGTACATAAATTAACATTGCTATAATTAATCAAAACAAATTTAAGATACTGTGATATCTATAATTAAATTTTTCCTTTTTTTAGCATATTTAATATAGTATAAATCACACTCACTTGCGCAGTAAATATCGGCGGATCCAAATCGTTCGCCATTTGGATTCAATGTCTCGTCGCTATCAAGAAAAAAGGAAAGAGTATAAACGATATAAACAAAATAAATTTTTCTATATAAAAGCTTTCAAAATACAAAATATATCTTTCCAAAAAAGAAATTTTTTTTGGAAAAATCCATTTTAAATATGATTCGAGCAATTAGTTTTATGAAACATTACCTTTCATCGATCACGTCAATTCAAACTGAGCCAAATTAATGACTCAATTGCCCTTATCGATTGAAAAAGAATGCGTTTTTAATGAATTCTCATTGAAAAATCACATAAAATCTTGAACAGAACAAATTCTAGTGTTGTTTTCTGGTGTCATGCAAATGTTCCATAAATTATAAATTGTTTAAAAATTTATAAAAATTGAAGGAATTGGTACGCGGCTTGTGAAAATGTTATTCTCACTAAAAGGGACTTTATCTTTGACAGAGAAGAAAATTAGTTCAAATGTTGTCGATAGAAGGCACTGCACAGAAGAACCGATTAGCGAATAAGGTCACGCTAGATGAATATTCATTTTTCCAGAAAAAACTCATACTATCAAGATTGATAATGAGGCAATGTTGAATGAATGATGGAATGACCATGTTACGGTAAATGTGATAAACCCGGTTAATATGTATAATCGCCGAGCATTTTGGTAACTTGATAAATTTCACAAAATTTTTGACTTTTACTGGCGGTGATGCATGGTACTCAAGCGTCGTTGGTAAATTTGATAAATTTCCCCAAACTAATTTTTTTACCGGTGATTATGCATAATACTCAAGCGCCGCGTCGTTCGTAAACATGATAAATCGTACTATATCATATACTATACATGATAATTCGTACATGTGATGCGTCATTATATCGGGGTACGATAGAAAAATTTGTTTATCGGGGTTTGGACTATTAATATTCATCGCACATACTAGACTCATTTGGAATTTTTTTCATATTTATTGAATTCATCAATTACACTAGGGTATTATGCATAATCACAAATAAAAGAGAAAAGTTTCAAGTATTTATCAAATTTACCAACGACACTTGATTATTATGCATAATCGCCGGTAAAAGGGATAAATTAATCAAACTTACCAAGACAATTGGCAAGTATGCATAATAATACACACACACCGATTGATCGCATTTAAATCGTAAAAACCACGTATAGTCAACTGGAAAATTTATTAATGCTTATTCATGCCATCAGTAACGAAACGTGTACCCAGGAATGCTGGCTGCCATCCCATGGGTAGCTTTACCATAATCAAAACACATTGTTTTCTTTTACGTGTATGAATAACTTATTATTTTGCCATTGTTTTTTCCCCCATATTACTTTTTTTCCTATTGACACTAATAATTATAAGCCAGAAGTTCAAAATCCCATTCGAGTAGGACACATTACGGTCGTAATATGATACTAGTTTCAATTGTAATTATGTACAGTCAAGGACACTTTGAATTCCGTCGTACCGTATTCTGTTAATGTTAAAGGAAAATGTACGATTATAATTGGATTGCAAATGAACTTTAGTATCGATTTCAAAAATTTGTTTACAATTTAGATTTTGATTAAACCTAAAAGCGTGCGTGATTATAAAAACTAAATTGAACTTTCTTTCAATTCGTCTGCAACGATTGTTTATTGCCAATGGAGTAATTTGATACAGTTTCGCCCGAGAAAAGAAGTGGGTTGTGTTGTGCCAGGGTGCAAAGAATTATCCCGTTACACTTTTAAATTTTGGTGATAGAATTTACTTTGAATTAGAAAAATTATCCAAATAACGTGCCCATTATAGATGTCATTTATTTTACTAGAGGCCGTATACAGACTGTGTCCCAAATTCTTTGTACCGCGGATATCTCTCCGACCGTTGGATTTAAAAACATATTTTCAATTACAAAGAGTTTTAAAATGATGTGCGGTTACTCAGAATGTCTTAAATTTTCCAAGGGGTCGTATACGTATAAAAATAGAAAAATTAACTTTTTTATGTGAACCCTGTGAGTGCTAAAACTTCCAATTAGTGAAACGGAAATGCGACAGTAGGGGCTACATAGGAGACAGGAGAGACCGTAACAAAAGAAATTAAATTTAGTATCTCAGTATATATATACGGCCCCTAGTAAAAACAAATGGCATATCTGAAAATGGATAAGTTATTTGGATAGTTTTCCTGGTTGAAAGTGTGTGTCTATCACCAACCATTAGAAAGATAGAGGCTGTAATAAGGATAAGACTTTACACCCTGCATAGCTTTGCGTGTAAAGTGCTGCTGTTGTCGATTTTCCAAACCTAGTTAATTAGTCTTTCGGATCACATGCATAGGAGATTTATCCAACTTCATATATTATGCACGTTGTTGGATGTATTTTTATGTACGTTGTATTTTTTATGTAAATTTCAAATACAAGACTGTCCCTTAATTTCTGTGTCATACATAATATGTATGACACAGAAATATACTATATGTTAGGGGTGGCCAACCCACGGCACGCTGCCAAAAGTGACACGCCATTGTATCAGGAGCAGCACGCTAACACTTTTCAGAAATAAAAGATTCATTTCATCTTTAGGTATAGTTGCTGGACATCCTGTGAGTACCAGATTCAAGATCATCCACATGGGGGACATTGTACAAACATGAATTCTTAATGGGGGGGGGGGGGTGCTAAGCCCTTACAAAGTTTATTGGGGAGGGGGGGGGGCAAGCACCCGAGTCCCCATGTTCCGGTGTCTATGCCCTACACGGTGTAGCTAAGATGAACTTTGTTTTTCTACCGATGTACATAAAAACACAAACTGTATGCGATAATCGAATCTATGCCTCAAAAGAAAGACAATTTAGAACTCAAAAGAGTGAAAAATTTGAACAATTTTACGAAAATAAGAGGAGAGCCGCAAAATGTTTTGCAGAAATGGAAAGAAAATGCTCGTAACCAGTAAAACGGGATATATGGTCTGTGTTTTAAAATTCGTAGAGTGTCATACGCATCGAAAATAATCTCGATTTTGGCACGGCTTGAGAAAAAGGTTGGCAACCCTTGCAATATACTATAAACATTCGTAATTACCTTCTTCCAACGACAACCAAGCCCTTTGTGATTGGATCAAACCAAGCTTCGTCATTCTGACTCCACATACCTGGAAAAATATTCAAATATTAATTAAAAAACAGACAAATGCTAAAATGTGTCTTTTTTTCGATTTTTGTAAATAGTGATAAGTAATTATATAGAGAATAAATATCAGCAATGTGTTTTGAATGCACTCGTTGGTTCTCAACCTGGGGCAATATGCGCCCCCCTCCCCCCCGTGATCTTGGGATATTTTAAGGGAACCACGAGAAGTGGTGAAGGGAGCTAAAAAGAAAACTATGAACAAAAAAAGCTTTCTCAAGTGAAATATGATAGGAAAACATGCAGCTACTTTCAGTATCCAGCAGAGCTGTTTATAGCATTAGGGTCATCTTAAGCAATGGGCCCATGCGAGGGGCATGCTTATATTCTGGAAGGGACAGAGACCGGACCGTGTCTGGTCTGACGGAAACATCACTTCGAACGGGAACCCAATGCTGAGATGCCCATAACGGACGTGCCATAAAACACCCACAAGAAAGCTTAGTCAACTTTAACTTAGGATAGGCGCGGAATCACAGTGATGTGTCGGAAGGAGTGATTTATTGTGTTCGTTCGTCTCATATCTTATATGCACCTACATTTTCCCCTACAATGGGATGACGACCCCCCCCCCCCACCTTCTGGATTCGTGTATGACTCAGAGATTTCAGAGATCGGTCTTATATATTTATTTATTTATATTTTTTTCAATTTTTATTTATTTAAAACTTCGTTTTTAAATTTGAAGTTTTAAATAAATTTAAATTTGGTCATGGCTAAATTCAATTCAAGAAATAGAATGGATCTCACTCCAGGATGAGAGTGGTCACGAAAATAGAATATGGTCCAAAAGAGGGCCATGAGCTAAAGAAGGGATGAGAAAAACTGTTCTAACTAAAATAACTTTATTGAATATTCGTCTTATGAATTTGACTATTTGCACTCAAAAAATTCTCACACATATATAGCTTCTTTCTATACTCTAACACTAAATAATTGATACGGATTTGCTACCTGGATATTTGGACAAGTATAATTCGTTGAGCCTTTGGTGCGCCTTGTCGTTGAGTACACCAATGGGCATGGAAGGCGTAGGCGTGCCTATGACCAGTTCACCTTTTTGACCAACGACGTTCTTACCTATAAGGGAAAACCACAAAATAAATACAATGATTCTATTAATAGATTGAAAAAAGTCATTATACATAATTCCATAACATAATTTTCGATCATAAATATGTTCGATCATACTTGTTTACTGGCGATGTGCATATAATGGCACCTGCCCATGTATATATATTTTTTTTTTCAAGCTCAATAAAGGGTTAGGTTTCGTCTCTCTGTTCCTATTACTATCGCTATCATTACATAATTTCGATAGCAGCATTATCCATTTACCAGGAATGCAGAAAACTGGCATTTATGTATAGATGCTTATTTTTGGAAAGATAAATTCACTTATGCTTCTACGGGGACTCGGTAATAATAATTATAATCATAATATGACCGTGATAATCATTCTCACGTGAAGGTGACGTCACAAAGTGTTTGTTTGTATTATAATGTGTGTGTATTTGTGTAATATAAATATTTTAAAAAATTCATGAGTGTGTGGGAGAAGCGCTTGTATATTTATTTTATCCATATCAGATGCAAAATGAAAAAAGTATTACCTTGTTCGTCCAGACACCTGAGATCAACTCCGAGAGCCGGTGCTTGTATCTCCCCGCTATAGGCGGGTTCATTCAAATCAAATCCTCCAAATACGCCTATCACTTCGGTAGCTCCTGCAGAATATATTACAACAGAAAAATATTATTCGAATTCAATTAATTTCATTAATGACCGAATTTCAATGCAAATAAATTTGCAAGATCGTATATGGTAATAAATATTGGCATTCTAATCGCTAGTCATCGGGTGTCAAGATCAGAGCAGTCTTAAGAGCATCATGGGGCCCCAGGACAAATTGGTTTTTCTGAGGAACTTACCTGTTTACCAATTTACATGCTTACTATCGAAGATTGGAATTAAATATAGTTAACATGAGTTGGTCCGCAAATACAAATAAATGCAAAGGCCACAATAGGCAAATTACCCCACGATAACAGACGATAAATTTATTCCTATTGAATGAAATAATACATTTCCAATTGTTGTCATTTAGTATTAGTAACTTATGTATGGCCTTCGTATATTTAGGGTAACCATATCTCATCGAGAAAATTGCCAAAATTTCAATCCTAAATGCTTATTGTAGGCACAAAAAAGCAATTTTCAAAAAATATATATTATTTATTGCTAAAATTGCTAAAGCGCTGGGGAATTGAGGGGGGGGGGCTGCTACAAATCACAGTTAAAAAATATATATTTAATGGGGGAATTAATTTATTTCATTGAAAGAACTGCTGATTGGTAATTGGGATCTCAAATACGGTAAAAAAAAATGCGACATCGACAATTGTCATCAAAAACGTTGTCATAACCCGGCAAAATAATCAATTGTTGCTCATGCTGTAAGTTAGTGGTGGTGGTCGAATTATTTAAGGAATATTTCTCTCTATATTTGGGTAGAGAATGTTTGAGAAACGCTGCACCAACTCAAAACTTTTTAGTGTTATTATGTTATAAAATGCTTTGCGAAAGGCCCGAAAGTTGCATCGGAAAATTTATGTATATATTATGTATGTGTGGAAAAAACTACACACATACATAATATACACATAAATAAAAAGTAAATGGGAATCTTAAGTAAAAAAAAGTAACATTTTTGTAATAAAGACAAGATTTTTCTGCTGATAAAAAATCGAATAAAGCACCTACAGCATTCAAGTTGAATTGCCCTTAACCCTTCGCCGAGCGCAATATGTTGACCGCTGAGTTTGGGAGCAATGTGCTTGATGGGCACATATTCAGAAAACATAATGTACACCTAATTAAGCTCATTTATGCAACTGTCAAATGAATATCATTATTAGGGGTGTCAAAAGAAAAAACACAAGTTTTAAACACAAGTTACAACATTAAGTTTTTGCAAAAAAAAATATTTTGCAAAAATATTTTGCAATAATTTTTGAATCCAATCTAATCGAACAAATTTTAATGAAACGTACGACCCACTATCAAATAAAGTTAGAAAATCGTTTAAAAATGTATATGTGCGTTCACAGTATTAATATCTATTCAGTCCTCTTCAGAGAGTGGGAGGGTCTGTACCTTCTCCAGTAAGACACCGATCGCACGCCATATTTGCATATGTGTTGCACGGCATTTTCAAAAATGTGACGAGTTCGGGAGCAATGAGCTTCTCTTGAACAAATCTTGAACAAATTCCCTTAGTAAAGTTCAAGGACAAACTAAAAGGTAAAGTTACATAGAGCAGTGGTTCGCAACATTTTGGAAGCCCGCGACCCGGTTTCATCTATTTTTGTAAGTGGAAGGCTCGGTCAAATACACAACTAATGGAAAATGAAACGGCAGATCAAGTCGTGGCCCGGTATGAATGATGTCACGGCCTAGCGGTTGAGAGACATTGGCATAGAAGGAAGCTACTAGGAAGGGCCGGTTGCCAACGCCGACAAGCGGCGGGGCAACGTGAAAAAAAATAACCGCACTGCGCTTGTCAGATCGAATGCGAACGACGCCGACGGAGGGTTAAAATGCTATCAAAAATGCGTAGGTATTCAGAGTCCATATTGCTATGTAGACTGGAGTCGTATAAGAATCCAGTCTACATAGCGCGCAATATGGACTCTGAGTGCTATGTAGACTGGAGTCATATAAGAATCGAAAACGTTTTGAAAAATGACACTGTTAATATTGGTTATACACATACTCGATTCGCGAGTTACATTTTTTACGCATCCGGGCACTTCATTACATAAGATCAAACTCGTGCGTCATTTCTACCTCAGTCGAACTGTTAATATTATCTAATGCTGCAATTGATATTCAATGCACCAATCATTGTCATTTGTCTCTCTCTCGTAAACGTTCAAACGACAGCGTTTCGTCGCTGTTCGTTCAACGTTCGCTTCAACGATAACGCGGTGGGAGGTTCGAAGCATCATCTGCGTATGACAAATCTAACACTCGTGAATGAATCCCCTAAACATTTATTTGACTGATATCATCAAGATCAAAAATCTCAAGCATTTGCTGAATGTATATCCATCCATACGCACGTGCGCATGTAAAACAATCATAACCTCATTGAAATGCAAGCCACGGCGTGAATAAAAAGTAGATCTTTTTCGGTTATGAGAGAGGAAATAAAAAATTGGCTTTTGACCTTTAAGTTCAAACTTGCTAGTTGATAAATTTTTGCGCCATGTTGTTTTTTTCCCCCCTACCATCCCTGGCAGTTTCATGTCAACAACGTGGCTAGTGTGTCAAGAAGGTGGTAAAGAAGATCCGAAGAGTAAAGAAGAACCTAATTATGTAACGAGGTGAAAAATCACTTTATTTTAGCTACTGTTTATTCAAGTTTGTCTTCTTTTTGTTTGTGCGTCATTTATTAAATAGATATGTTACCGCCTAACCTCGAAATTGTCCAATTCACGACTGGGCTGGCCACTTCGCAAATTGGCCGATTTCGTTAAATATTGATCCGGTCAGTTCGCGAAGTGGCCGGTGATCCGTGGTCAAAGTCTGATAACTAAAGACATGGTTTGGGATCATCGTCAAGTTAGCTTATTTTTTCGTGATAATTATGTCCACGTTGGTTATGGCAACCCATTAAACTGCAGTCAATATGTGGTAATTATTTTTTTTCTCCGAAATTTGGCAGGAGAAAAATCTATGTTTATATAATTGTTTTTATAGTTTTTCTCTTAAATTTCACTTCTTTCTCTCCCGTCACGTGGAGCAAATCCAATACAGCTGTTACATATTAGAGACATGTCTCACACGTTGGCGATTAAAAAAAATGGATTTTTGGCTCCTAGCGGACCATCTTACATCAGCACATTGGGCTTTGGCCAGAGATCGGCGGCCACTGCGAAAAAAAGGCCAGCAAATTCCGAAATATTTCTCCCATTCCCACTTTGGCCAAAACTCTTGGCAAATTCACTTAATGGCCGCACTTCGGGCTTCAGCAGTAACAGATATATCTTCGTATCATTATTGTTATTATACCTTAAAACCTCCTATAAGCAAGACTACTGTATTAGTGCTTCCGAAGATATCTTACAACATCGGTATTTGGCACCACCTAATCACTGAAATTGTTGATAAAGTTTTCGGTATTGCCTTTTATGTGATACACAAAAGTGTATGGCAGTAAACATCTTTAAAGTGGCAATACACCTCTAACTGTGTGTGAATTTTGTTTACTGACTATATATATAATTAAATTTTCTTTGCGCCACAACGTTGATTTAGAAAAGCTGCCAAAAGCAGCATAAATTCGATGTCACGTGATGATACTGTTGTTTCTCGATATAACGCGATGATCCCTCTACAGCGATATTTTTTCTTGGTGAGTAGAATATTGTTGTACTGAGGTTTCACTGTACTAAAAAAAAAGAAATGATGATATAGAGAAATATATGCAGGGTTCCCACTCTCTTATCGTTGTCAAATGGCTATTTTTTGAATCGCAAGTTTTAGAGACGACTTTCAGTTAGAAAATGATATTCGTCGAGATATTTGAATTAAAAAAAGAGAAAGGGGTGAAAAAAACAGCATAAGCTAGGGGAGGTCACTCAAGTATTACGTCTGAACTAATATTCTCCCTAATGATAAGTCCTCTACAGAGACACCACTTAAGTGGTCTCTAAATGTTTCGCGGATACTTCAAGTGCTCTGGAAATGTGTCCGGGCCGCTAAAGTGTTCTGGAACTGTGCCACGCATCACTCAAGTGATCCGTAATTATGCCGCGGATCGCTTAAGTAATCTGGGGATGTGCCGCAGGTAGCTTGAGTGATGTATAACTGCACTGAGGACCGCACCAGTGTTCTAAAACTGTGCCCCATGTCACTCAAAGGATCTCTAAATGTGTCACGGATCGCTTGAGTGTTCTGGAATTGTTTCGCGGGTTACTTAAGTGATCTGAAAAAGTGTCACGGTCTTCTTAAATTCTCTGGAATTGCGCCTAATCATTTAAGCGATCTGTAAATGTGCCGCTTAGTTCATTTTTACAAAATTTTGTTGGGGGGGAGCAGACCACATCAGAGAACCTCCAAGGGCACATTTGCCATATATGACTTGAAGGGTGGGTACAATGAATTTCTTGAAAAGAAATTGTGAGTTCTTAGTCTTCAAATAGCATTGAAATTGACAGAAATTTATTATAACATATAAAGGTATTTTCTTTCGAAATTTTAATTTTTTTTAATATTTTTTGCGTTAAAATTTTTTTTTTCGTCTGGGGGGGTTGCGTGAGCCACCTATGTGTCTCCCGTTCCTCTCACGTACGTCTCTAATCCTACCAATATGCATTACGAGGTAGGAGCAGTGCTGATGAAGTTTTGCTGACAAGGGGGTCAAAAATGGCTAAACATTTGCTGACGCAAAACTTGAACGGCCCCTAACGAACAACGGTCTTTCTCTCATTAATATGTTGTTCTTTCCCTCTTTTCTCTCTGCTTTTGAATTATATATATATATCTCAGCGAATATTGCACTTAGAGACGTGGAAATTTTTTGTCGACCTCAGGAGAGACAGGGCACCAACTTTTTAATTGGAAATTAAAGGACGGGGGACAGTATGGAAATCAAAATTTCGTAACTATTAATACAGTCAAACCTCGTTAGTGCGTCACCCGGTTAACACGTCACTCCGCTTACCGGGTCACTTTTTGGAAGTCCCAATTGTCCTCAGGCAGGAATTGGCACAGCTATGTGTTACTCCGTTTAACGAGTCACTCCGCTTACTAAGTCATATTTTTGCTCTCCCAAGAGTGACTCATTAACGAGGTTTGACTGTATATCTTTTTTCCCCCATTTGAAGTGCATTTAAGATGATGGGGGCGATATCATTTGAAATATTTTTTTTTTCTGTTTGAAAGTTGTCTCTAAAACTAGGGGTTCAGGAAATAGCCATTCGACAACGATAAGAGTGGACATCCTGTACGTGTGTGTAAGCATTTTTTTTAAATGTCTTACCGTATAAACATCCAACGAATAAGTCCTCGTGTACCTGTCTGTATAAGAAATCAAAGTTTTGAAGTTTCACTGGACTGCCACCGATTGTGACCATCTTTAGATTTTTGAGATCGCAGCCTGGAGCTAAAATTTGAAAGACAAGAATGATCGGAAACGAATCGAGTGAGGATTTGCATATCATATTTTAAAAATATATATAAATGTGTAATTGGAAATTTATATATTTTTTAATATGTTTACATTGGAGGAGCGCAGGTGTCGAGGAGATATGATTGAAGTATTTAAAATTTTCAACGGGGTGAATAGGATGGGACATGAGTTATTACTACGTCGTCAATCAACTGCTTCGACGAGGAGACACCGGCATGAATTGGTAAGGGACAATTCCAGGTTGTGTGGTGGCGTAGGAAATGTTTTTTTTTCTAATATGGTTGTGAATAAATGGAATAACTTACCATTGGGGGTCGTTGGTTCCAACACAATTTACACGTTCAAAAATAAATACGACAAACATATGGAGATAAATCGAGAAGCTATTCATATATTTAGATAAGAGACTGGGGGTTCAGCGCACCAACCTCTCGGTGAGTACAAAAAAGTCAGAAATGTCGGACGCTGCGGCTCGGGATAGGTAAGAAATTGCAGGTCCCGGTGTAATTAGCCCTCGTGTGCAGAAAATGGCCCTGATTCGGCGACAAAAATGATCAGAGTTTGAGAACTCTGTGTGTGTTTCTCATTCCTCCTGCTACTTCAAACAGGCTGCAACTACAAATGACAATGTACTTATGAGAATTGTTGAGTACGATCAACGCCATCAAATACATAAAGATGGTGTTGGTGGGTCTGTATTGCCGTATGATTTAGATCAGGCATGGCCAACTGCTGGTCAGTAGGCCACGAGGGGATTTTGTGCGGCCCCCGACAAGGTATAAATACTGTGTATTAAATCACGTGTATGATCATTATTTTAGCTATTGGTTCACCAGACCGGCACTTTTTTACATCGAACCACCGATATTTTGGTTGAAGAAGGTAGCTCACGTAATAAGAATACGCGTATCTCGCGAATCTGGTTCTATGTAATTTCATGGACTTACAAGAGCATCAGATGATGTTACGCACGCATCTTTTCATATCTACAGGTAGTTTGCCTGGTCCATATTATCTTGGTACCATCATGTGTTTGCTCATTCTAGGTGATTTCGGAGAGGATGGTAAATATCGTCCATATGATTGGCTTTTTAGCACGTTAGCACGCTTTTTAACGCAATAATAAATCTCCTTTCGACATCTACCGGTGAATGAATCAATCGTGTCAACCCATGCGGTCACATGGGGTGCCGCGTAGATGAAATAGAGGAGTGCAGAGTCTAGGGTGCGGGTTTAACGAGTAAATTGTCCATGTTTTTCGTGACGTGCTTAATGTTTCGTGTTTCGTTCTTAATGACGTGCACAAATTTGCGAATTTTTGGGCTATTTTACTGGTACGGCTTATACGCCGGAAGGTGCTTCCCACGACGATGCAACTGGCCGGTATGTTGGCCCTCGAATAGAAAGAAGTTGGCCACCCCCGATCTAGATTAATCATTGCATACTCGTAGCATACCTTCCTCACACCTGGGCCAAAACTGACTACTAATTTTTTTTTTTTGGACTGCTTTGTGTTTGTTGTATGTCAAAATGAATTTTAAAAAGAAAAAATTAATTAATCGATTAATTAAGGCAGATATCTTTACTAGGACCATCTCAGTTAGGTGCATATATATATGTGTTCCTCAGATCTTAACTTGAAAAAAATAATCATTAAAAACCATTTAAAACGAGGAACTCATGAGTGTACCTCTGGAGCGCAGAGAGGTATACTTATGTGTGTGTTATGTTTACACTCTGAGAACTTGTGGTTGATTCACTCACCAGGAACGATTCCTTCCTTTTCCAGTTTATCAACGATGCACGTCACAAGGAACGTATAAGAGACTTTGTACTTGGACATCATATCCCAGAAATGGTGCTTAGACAGGAAAAACGGATTGCCATTGTACAGCAAGACGGTCGCACCCAACATGAAGTTCGCAACAAAGAGATTCCACAAATTCCAACCGACCTACAAAATGAAAAAAAGCAAAGAAGTAAAGAAGTCAATGTAAAATCAAAAGAGCATTAAGTTATTTGAAAAAATTCTATGAACCTCTCAGAAATATCACGCGAAAAGAGACAACAGACAGCACGTACTTTCTATCTCAGTCAATGAAACTTAATTAATTGAACTGCATTGTAATTATTATCATCATCATCATCATCATTAAGTGATTAGTCATGAACTAGTTCTAGGTATTCGGTGCTTCACCCTTGATCGAATTCATTCGTAATTATTATGGCTATAAATCCTTCTTTTTACGGTAATTACCTGGATCAAGTGGTCTTGTTGTCGAACTGTGTGTGGCCTTTGCAACGGCCTGCATCATTTTTTCTTCGATAACTTGCCACACTGAGGGTGTGTCCAGTGTGGCCGAATGATTCTTTTAAGAATACCCGATTTCGTAAAAAATTCTTCTTTTTTTTATATTTTGAAATTCCAGATTTTGTCACGTTTATTGCATAATATGGGTGACAAACGGTTATATCAACTTTATTGCGTGCCTTAATTTTGCCGCCCACCATGTCTGGTTGAAGGTATTCTGAACATTCTTTTTTCCTCCTCTAAATAATTAATAGCGGATTCTTTATGCTGTGTGATGACCTCCATAAATTCATCTTCCCTTCACGAATAGCCAAAGCATTTGCGACATCTTGTCTGTCGCTAGAACACATTCATCTTGACACAAATATTTATCACAAAATAAAGAGAACTTTTTCAAAAAAACAAAAAACTATTAAAAATGAAATCAGTGATGTCTCTCGGCGCTTTCCAAATTATTCCAGCATCACATATTTATTCAGCTCGTACACATTCAATCTCCGACTCAAGTCCTCGAGCTAAAAACCTCAAACTTTCCTCATATGCCATTCAAGGGTGCAAAACATGTTACTGTTTTACAATGCATTTTCCATGCGGCATAATAACTTTCTCTATTAGCATAAACAAATACATACATATCTCCAAGTTTTTTCTATGCCAAGGACGGCTTGTCTCTATTGGACACTACGCGTCATCTCGACATTTTTCATGAGTTTTGTTCGCCAGATAGATTCTAGTTCATTTTTGGCGTCGATCAAATTGACATTGTCTAGTAATATTTAAGCCTTGAGGTATCCGACTACGCCCGAAGACACTCTTTACGTAAAATGGTACTGGAGTGTACTTTAATAACATTTTTTTGATAGAAAGTAGTACAACAATAAATTTCAGACTACCCATATCATTTTCTGTGAAAAGGTCATTTTTAAGTCAAATTTTAAGTCGAAATTCATGTAATATTCGAAGCATGATTGCAAAATATTCTATGAATGGGAATGTTTTGTTATTTTCACAGTACATTCAGCTAGTGATTTTGCAACTATTGAACCAAAATGTAAAGGATTGTGTGGTATGCTCATAAGTTACACTGAAATCTGTCAATGCACGTGTGAATTACATTCTACATATCGTCCACAAAACAATGGAATTAGACAAATAAATGTGATAGACCTTAGATTTTAGTTCAACAATATCAACAATATATAGCAAAATATCATATTAAAATTTCGCAATGATACAATGAACAGATTTTTATAAATCATGTTTAAGAAAACATGTTTCTCTCTCACATGTTCAACTCAAGTAAAATGTCAAAAATAGCACTCTTCGTAAAGCACGTTTGAAGTTTTAATTCACGTATTACTTGTATCTCTAGAAAAACAACACTAAAGTGTACGTCGATTCTAAGCGTCATATAAACAAAACTAGGCCTGTTTTGGAATCGCAACATACGGGGCTTTCATAAAAAATGGAAAAATAGTAATCAATATTTTCTTCCAAAATGGCGTTTCCAACTTCGTCGGAAGCGGTTTCTAAATTTCCCTTATACGCATTTTATAACTGCAACTGCGGAAATCACCAAACCCTCAATGAAATTCAATACCTTTCCCAAGAAGAATATTTTTTTCCGAATTTTTTGCAGGTCTTAGTGTTCCTTCCCCCAACTCTAACATAAAAAACAATCTAGGAAGAGAAATACTCCGACTTCTTCTATTATTTATACTGTACACATACTCCTATAGTTTTTCGAAGGGAAGGAGAAAAAGCACCGTCTCTCTCTATCTCTCCTTTTGTTAACAAACTTTAAAAAAAAAAGCTCGATATTCCTATTGGCAATTAATCCGACTAATTGGGGAGAAATATAACATATTTGTGATAAGTCCTCAATACAACACTGGATGGGCTCGGCATTGCCGAATTTTTTTTTTTTAATTATTTATTATTATTATTATTATTTTAACAACACAGCACACAGACACCGTACCAGGAAATACAAATGAAAGACAATACAACATATATGGACAATAAACAATACATTCACTATGCAGCTCTTAGGGACCCACTTGGTCCGTCCTAGGGCGAATAAAAAATTTCTGTATGCAATAAGTACTACTGAACCAGACATGAACCTCGTCCATATTCGTCTGCGGAACTTCTAACGAATTGGTACATGTTGGAATGTGTGCGTGTAGTGAACCTTCCGTGAATCTTGTTTCTTTGTAATGTTTGTTATGTATAGTGCTGCCATCTGCCATCAATTTTTCTAACTATGCATGAAGTATAATGATTGATTAGTACACCATTGTAGGCCTGTTGCTCTGTGCGGTGAGACTTTTTAACGGGGAGATCGGCTGACATTTGTGCCTCGAAGCTGGGAACAACGTGTATACACTAAACAGCACGCTCTTGATTTATTTCAATAACTTGGTTTTGAGTTGGGCCCCAAGTTGGGGTCTTCAACTCGTTCTGGGCCGGACTGCCCTCGTGGCGTCGAATTTGCGAGTTGATGCCTTATCTCTAATAGGAGGGGTCGGGAGTTTTTCTAAAGCTTATTCCAGCAAAAAACTGAGGGCTTTTTTACGGATGCTGGATATCAAGTTTTTCGCGAGTCATCATCAAGTTTAGTGAAACATTCCACAGATATATCCACCTTTCACGCCATTGAGAGGATTAGTTAATATGATAAGTAATGATTGATACTTACTGGGAAAGGTGTCATAATGACATCATTCCTGTTGAAATTACAGTGTAGTCCAAAGTCTCTTAGAAGAGCGAGAATTGTCTAAAAATATAGAAAAGTATTGAAACACAAATTGAAAGGGTAAATAAAATTTTTTTTTCACCAAAAGTTTAAAAAAAAGTCTGGATTAATCATTAGACATAAATAGATGTCTTTATGGAATAGATGTCTTATTCGATAATGCAGTACAATAAGACTGATAATACAAGCCAAAAGTCTAACGAGATGACAGAGCCTGGGGGAAATTAATTGCTCATATTTATAATCGCTTTGTTTTCCCTTTGTAAGCGTGAATTGTCCTATAATAATTGACCATCGTTGGAAATAACGTTAAGCCAGGGGGGCCTCACTCATGTTTAGGCTGGTCATTCGCAGAGATTTGCCTACATTTTTTTGCTTCCTGCTGCTGCAATGAAGCACCAACGGCGTAATCTGCCTACAGACTGACCCAATGTTTCTTGGCGAATATTCGCTTTCAGAACACTCTCTGTGTTGCGACTGTTGGCGTTCTTGGACCCAGGGCCGGAACTAGAGGGGGGGGGGCGAGGGTGCAACTGCTCCGGGCCACAAAATTTAGGTGAAAATGAAAAACATGAAAAAGTTGCCCAACGCCCGTATATGAATCAAACTCCCTTGATATAATCTTTCATTAATTTCGTTTCCTTATCAAGAAAATTTTCCTCTATTTTCTTTCAGTTTTCTCTCATTTTTTGAATGATTGGAAAATTCCGAGCCGATTTTTTTCTTAGTTTTTATATTTTCACGCATATAATAAACCAATTTCTCTTCATACTGTACACGCACGTGACGATTATAGTGAAGAATGTTTTTCATTTTTCTCCCTTTAAATGATTGCTTCATATCTCTCTCGTTTGAAGTTATATTACTTTTTATCTCGGGAATATCATCCACCATCATCAAAAAGGTTGCTATATGATGGAGTCTGTGTCAAGGTCAGGCACAAACGCAATTGTCCAGAGAATATTTAGGTTGGAACGAGACAGTCTGTGTGTATGTGATCATTATCTCGCATTCTTCCGAATGATGGAAGGTTAACCACTTTGTATGCGTATGATTGGTATATGGCATGGGCTTGAACACATGCACGAGTGCATGCGTGTACACACTACCTACTCTCATCTTGTCTATCCAGGAAGTTACCGAATTATTCTGTTTATTTCTTCCTGGAAAATTATTTTTCGCTATTTTTTTTAATTTCATCAAGGGTCATTCGGGTATAATTTCTTTCGTGGTGCTTAATTGGGTAGACTACTCGCAGCTCCGGTTTATCCTCATACTAACTGCCTTGTTCTCCGAATTCGAAGGTAATAATGATTCCCTGTGTGTCCCTGAACACGAAGGGGTATTAGTCACATACTACGCGACAATTGTTGTTAATCCTGCAGCGTTGAGTTTATCACTCAGTTGGCTGGTCTTTGATTTCTGTCTATCGAGCAAGAATGGTTCGAGAATGATTCTTTGAACATGACATTTCACCATCTATTTTGACACCAGAAACCACGAATGTGAACGGAATAGAGACCGTTTGGGACGTCTTAGATAGACACATTCAACACATAAGTGTCGTATTTCATCAGATCTATTGGAACTTTTGAGGCTTGTCTGATTGATTCCTTGTCTTTTGCTCAACGGAACGGTCTTTAGCAACTTGTCGATGCGTTGTACATCGACATTCTTGCCTGGATAATGTAATATGGTCAAAAAGTGACCATCGTTGTCAAAGAATTTCGTCCTGCAACGTTGAGTTTTCCACCCAGTTTGTTGGCCGTTCATTTCTATCTGTCGAGAAAGAATGGTTCTCTGAGCATGACAGGGAATTCACCGTTTATTTTGGGCACCAGATATGAATTTTTTAGACAGAAACATTCATCTCATAAGTGTCCTATTGCATCAAAATCTTTCAAGGCTTGTCAGGTGTGATTGGCTTGTTTTAATTCAACTGAAACATTCTTCAGCAACTTGTCGAGTTGATGCGATTCGGGAACTTATTCGGGAACTTCGGGAATTTCGTAGAACGGGAACTTATCGAAATATTGAATTTCCAATTCAGTGACTGTTGTTTTCAATATTGAATAGTGAGTAATAATAGGTTTCTCGTGAATATATGGATTCAAATACTCCGATCAGTTCCACGTTCAGTTCCCAATTCAATGTTCGTTATATTTTATGTTCATGATAGACTAAATGTAAAAATTTTAGGTAAAAGTCTTATAATGTGTAATTTTATGCATATTTCTATACTCACCACTGGTGAATGCAATAATCCTTTCGGAACTCCCGTTGTTCCAGAGGTGAAGTTAACGAAAAGTGGAGTATTGAAGGGCAATTGCTCGAACTTCAGTTCCGGAACCGTTCCGTCCCGATTCCTTCCAGAATCCAGAAAATCATTCAAGAATATACTGCAAAAGATATTCAATTAAGATTTATAAGTAAATCATTAGCACAAATTAGTCTTTTAATTCCGCAAAGTAGGAATAAAATTGAAGCTCATGTTTCAGATAAGCGTTTCTCAACCTTCGGTAAGCGGAAATGAAACGGGGGGGGGGGGTGCTCAGGAATATTTAATTATAATTAAATTGAAATTATTTCTCTGACACCACAAATATTGGTTACATTCACCATAGCAGAGGTCTCCAAACCTTTTTTCTTATCGCGAGCACTGCCTGTACGTATCATCAAAAGAAGAGCACCCTTACGGTAAATTTGGCATACCAATGCATGAAATCAAGGTGATTTCAATCCTTGAATGCAATTTGTACAAGGTGTTATATTGGAATGTTAGTCAAGTGCTCGCGAGCACGAAACCTGGCACGAGCATCAAGCACTCTGGGTGCTTCATGGACGCACGCGTCCGTCAATCCGTCGCGAGCGACGGACGTCAATATGATTTTTCTACCTACATTCTTTTATCAATTTATGTACAGTATATTATACTGTTTTATTCTTACATTTGTTTTTGTTTCCCTCCCCCCCCCCCCACTCCTTTTCTCTTCTACTTTTTTTTTCCTTCTCCTTTTCCATTTCCTAACGTGCGGTTGTTAGAACAGGGTTACCATATTTATCGCCGATTCGTCAAATAGAAAGCATCCGAATTTCTTGCCAAGCGCTTGGAAGCGATGTGCTTAAGTGATGCGGAACTGTATCGCCAGTCACTTATGTTATCTGGTAATTAGCCGCTTAGTGCATTGTCATAAATTTAGGTTTGGCCACATCAGATGACTCTGAGGGCCACATTTGGCCAGTAGGCTATGCGTTTTGGATTATAATCATATGTATAAATGTTCATCTCATATACTTAAATTAAATATTTTCTTTCTGTATTATATTTTGATCCACTACCACTTGTCATCGCATCGTTGGCGATTTTTCTATGATAGGTGACAAGTTTGGATATTGTTGACAACTTTTTTGGATATAATTGGCGAAGTCCCGTTTATACTTTACGCACATATTCCGCGATTTCGCGTGTTTTTATCGAGTAAATATGGTCAGCCAAGCCAAATACAAATACAAACATAAAGGCCACAACAGGATAATTGCCCAACGAGGTGGCTGAATATAGGTCTAGATCGCATTGTGTGTGTGTGTATCGATACTTTTCCCACTGCTAGCTACTATTGCAACTAAACAACCATGCACATCATAAAACATATGCCTCTAAGGCACTACTTGCAAATTGATGCATGCCGTCGCAACGTTCCATGTATGTATTGGGTGCCTAATATATACTGTACATAAAGTTTGTTTTTCGGATATGTCTTGTATGTGTTCAAGAAGTAGTTCCATCTTTCTTCCGAATTCGGAAGCGAACAACTTGGCAGTGTTATGCAACACACGGAAAGAAACTTCACGTCAACCCCATTAAAACTTTCAGAGGGTACAATTCCGATGGTACGAAGCACCCTCGAAAGAACAATAACTGGCGATGAAATTTTAAAATATGTATATCGAAAGCAATTTAAATACCGTTGTTATAGGACATAACCAATACTGCATGGTATATATGTCACAGTAAATGTGATAAATCCGGTTATTATACATAACAACCGGTTAATATGCATAATCGCCGATAATTTTGGGAAGCTTGATAAATTCTCCTAAATTAGTCACTTTTACCGGTGGTTATGCATAATACCCAAGCGTCGCGACGTTGGTAAACATGATAAATCGTACTATATGATATAATATATATGATAATTCATACATATACAAATATTTTATCATTATATAGGAGTCCGATTATATTCATCACACATACAAGACTCATTTGGATTTTTTTTTTTTTTGTTTAATATTTACCCAAATTTACCAATTGCACTAGGGTTTTATGCAGAATCACAGATAAAGGCGATACATTTCAAGTATTCAAATACAAATACAACGCCACAACAGGCAAATTGCCCAACGAGGTGGCTGACTTAAGAACATCATGGATCCCCGAGCCATTTTTTGGAGGCCCTACCTACTACTGCTACACCACACATGCACCCCGCGGAACCCCCAACGAATCGGTACATGCGGGAATGTGCGTGTACGTGTAGTGAAACCTGACGTGAAGTTTTTTTCTTTTGTTTCTCTGTAATGCTTGTAATGTGTAGTGCTGCCATCTGCCACCAGTTTTTCTAACTATGAGTGAAGTGTTATGACTGAATGATTTATCGTTGTAGGACTGTTGCTCTCTGTGGCGAGACTTTTTAACGGGGAGATCGGCTCGCATTTGCGCCTTGAAGTTGGGAACCACAGAAAACCAACTTCAGCCGACCACCACTGTGGGGTTCGAACCCGGATCCTCGCATCGCGAGTCCGTCACTATAACCACTCGACCACCACAGCGGCTTTTAACAAGCACGTGTCGTATAGGGATGGTCCCTGATTTCCCCCTTTGCCTGGAATGTCTGTAATTTAGGTCACGTACACGCACATCTCTGTGTGGGAGTATTCGGGGAAAATCATTCCCTTAAACGTGAACAACGATTCATGGTGTTTGTCTGTAGTTTTGCCTACAGTTCGGCTTCGCCCTGGCTCAAGTGGCTCTAAAGACTGTGTGCTGTGCTTACTCGTCGGCTTCGTGTAAGCCAATTGTGACGTATCTGCACGTCCTTTGTGCATTAACTTGTGTCGTCCGTTTAATGACTAAACGGCAAATGTGTGGGAGACGTTATCTTAGAATATGTTCGAAGCCGGAATATGATCGTCTAAAATGCAAAGATGGTGAAATTAACCGTAAAACAAAATCAGCCGCTGTGGTGGTCGAGTGGTTATAATGCCGGACTCGTGATGCGAGGATCCGGGTTCGAACCCCACAGTGGTGGTCGGCTGAAGTTGGTTTTCTGTGGTTCCCAACTTCAAGGCGCAAATGCGAGCCGATCTCCCCGTTAAAAAGTCTCGCCACAGAGAGCAACAGTCCTACAACGATAAATCATTCAACCATAACACTTCACTCATAGTTAGTAAAACTGGGGGCAGATGACAGCACTACACATAACAAGCATTACACAGAAACAAACTTTACGTCAGGTTGCACTACACGTACACGCACATTCCCGCATGTACCGATTCGTTGGGGGGTTCCGCGGGGGGGGATGCATGTGTGGTCTAGCAGCAGTAGGTAGGGGCTCGGGGATCCATGATGATCTTAAGTCAGCCACCTCGTTGGGCAATTTGCCTGTTGTGGCGTTGTATTTGTATATATATAAAAATAAACTATATATATATTTGTATATATATATAGTTTATTTTTTGCTTTTCGGAACCGTAGCTTTCGCCGTAGCTTTCATCAAATTCACAAACGACTCTTGGTTATTATGCATAATCTCCTGTAAAAGTGGTAATTTTTTTTTAGTATTTATCAAATTTAGCAACGATGGGTATTATTCCCATTCGCCGGTAAAAGTGATAAATTTATCAAACTCACCAAGACTATTTGTAAGTATGTATAATAACCGATTTATCATATTTACAGTAACACACACACACACCCAAACATGATTCACTTTTTCAACATATCAATTGCCGAAGTTGATGGAAAAGAAAAATATACAATATATCTCTGACAGCTAATTACAAATCAAATATCTTTTTTTGATTGAATGATGATTCTCGATTGAATTCATCTCTCTTCTTAGCTCATTTTATTGGTGAATTAATTGCGTTTCTCTACAATCAAAAAAAAAGGGGGGTTTTCATCATTTCTCTCTTATCCATCAAAGAAGATAAGAGACGTCCTTGACTGAAAAAAGAGCCGTAATAATGATCACATAGAATGCAATTGAACGTGGTTTTCTCCGCCGGCAAGGTTGATAATACTAATAACCATCGGAACCTTGGCATTTCAATGTGAACTTGACCTTGACAATTCAAACGAAATGGAGAGGAGAGTCCTTCACGAAGTCACATTCAAAACGAATCACGAACAGAGTGCCCAATAAGTTAGATAATACGCTAATAATTTTTAGATAGAAGATAGATGATAATGATGGTGCGTCTGTTGTTTGGATAAACCCAGGGAATGACTGTAATTTTCTAACTCCAGGGTTATCTTATTACACCGTATTTCGATATTTTTCGATAATATCCGTCATATTATGTGGGGGGGGGGGGTGTTTCTTTTTAAGTATTGTAACAACAGTCAATTTTCAGGGGAGGGAGGGTTGTATTTTACCTGTTTTTGACTCCAGAGATGTCTTTTTTGAGTGAATCTTCTCGGCTCGGAACAATGATGACCTTCTCGATTGAATCAAGATCTGAAAATTAGGATTGTACTTAAAAATGAGTCACATTTTAAAACATCACAATGTGAAAATAGCATTCAATATGTTAAATAGGTTCATCTAATTCATACTTTTAATAGTAACACTACGGATATTGAAGAAATGCCTTTATAACAACCTCTTCGCTCCAGAGGTATAAGTGTGCATGCATATTATTTTTAACTGTTTTAAGGGGATTGGTGCATGCAAATTTTGTAAAAAACACATTTTCCAATTTTTCAATAGTATGAAACTTCCTGCGTCTAACTGTGTTCAAGTTTTTGTTCTACCTATAATAAAAACATTTTTAAAATATTTCAATATAAACTGCTAACAGATATTACACATGCTAATGTTTTTCGCTAAAATGGTTTTTTCTCAAAACTAAGTTTTTTGTTTAGATAAGGAACATTTGAATTCAAACACAACTTTTTCAAATGTCTTGAAACTTTGTTTGTCTTTCAACACTATAGTGTTACATAGTACTTTAACACGAGTTTTTAGGAATTTAATTGTTGGTTATTTTTTTTATCGAATTTTAATTCCAACAACATGTAACTTTTTCAAAAATCACCAAAATTTACTCATATTTTGTACCATAAAATTTTGTTAAATAATTTTAATAAAAAGTCCTCATGCTAAAGTATGTAACACTATAGTGTTGTGATACACACAAAGTTTCGAAACATTTGAATGAGTAGTGTTTGAAAAAATGTTCCTTATCTAACAAAAAACTTAGTTTTGAGAAAAAAAACATTTTATAGTGAAAAACATTAGCATGTGCAATGCCTGCCAGCAGTTTATATTAAAATATTTTAAAAATATTTTTAGTACAGGTAAAACAAAAACTTGAACACAGTTAGGCGCAGAAAATTTCATAGTATTTAAAAATTGAAAAGTTGGAAAATGTGTCTTTTGGAAAATTGGGGTGCGCCCCAATCCCCCTTAAATGGTTTTTAATGATTTTTTCAAGTTAAGACCTGAAGTACACGTATGTGTATCTAACTCAAATGGTTCTAGTAAGGCTACCGACCCAAATTAATTAATTCTTTAATTTATTTAACTTTTTTACTTTCGAAAGGTATTTCGACAAACAATAAGCATAAATCAATAAAAAATAATAATTAACAATCAGTTTTGACTCAGGTGTGAAGAAGATTTACATTCCACATCTAATAATGCGGCACATTGAAAGCGTAATCGTTCATTTTTTTCTCACTGATCTGTGAGTGCAATAAATTATTTCAGTTCATAAAATTATTTCATGTAGTCCTTAATTTGTTATTGAACAATTTCTATGAGTAAGTAGAGTTTTCCTGGGTGTTTTATACATATTTATTCATGAAATCAGGAAATGCGTCCATATAATTAATCACACAGATAATGATACATGTATAAGCTTACCGTTCACGATAGACGGTAGGTTGCCTAGAAGGTTGAACTCAAGCTTGTTGTCCCTGAATCTGTCCACGGTGAACAGGAATTTCGGACGAAGTGGTTTGATAATGTTCGAAGCAGCCTGGAATGTAGATCAATTAAATGTATAAATGAATATAAATAAATAAATCTAATATGCGTGCTAATCGTAACTATACATATTCCTTAGGATAGTGATAGACAAACTACGGCCTGCAGAACCAGATGCGGTTCTATTCGGCCCGCCGCAGATTTCAAAATAGCAGTATAGAAATTTTTAATTTCAGTGTTTTAAAAAAATTCATTCAAGAGAATGATCCTTTTTTTGCATATGTAATATATAATTGTGGGAATTTAAATAGAAATTGATTTATAAAAATGTTTTCATGCTTAAAAATGAAACACATATGCAATAAATATGCATAAAGTTGTTAAAATATACATACGGTGCTTATTTTTTCATTTGCAATGAAACCGTGACAGTCTTCAAAGTATACACAACACATCCCACCACTTCATTTCTAAACATATATAATTCCAACCACCGTATTCCCCCTCTTTAGTCGGCATACCAGAAAACTAGTCACATATGGGAAAACCACCAATACTGCATGGTATACAAGTATACGCCAATCACAATATATATGTCGAATCACAGATTCTGGAAAATTCTTAAACACTAACTTTATTTTAAAAATTTATTGAATTGGTTAAATGCATATTGTGATCCTTCTTAAGACTCGCTTTTTCAGACATGTCGGGAACGAAGCAGACCACTGCATTCAAAAAGCTGATGTCCATCTAGTTTTACGGCATGTCGTTCAATGTGGGGGATTACGGTATCAACCAATGTCCGAATATGTCTGGCCCGCCGAAATTTTTTCTCTTAGTTTCTTGGCCCGTTTCTAAAAAGTTTGCCTGTCACTGCCCTTAAGTACGGTGACATAACATGTAAAGATACCTGAGCTCCATAGAATGGCAAAGGTCCGCCCCATATTCCACCTACACTTGCCGTGGCAAGCATCGCGAATACCGCTTCTTTTCTGTTGGCCATATAACCTGAATTGAGAACAAAATAAATTCAATTAGTTCAATGTCTATTTCAATTTAATTATATAATTCATCCCAAACACTGTAATTCAATTAATTATAGCAATTATACTTACAGCCTACTTTGTCACCCTTCTTAAGGCCATGCTTGCGGAGTGCTGCAGCGTACAGCTGAACTTCTTCGTACATCTGAGCATACGATACACGCTCCTCGCCACCTTCTTCATCTGAGGATATAAGATGGGAAACACGGTGAAGGAAAACGTTAATTAAATTGATTAATGCTAAATAAAAAGGAAATAATGAACATTATACAGCTCATTCGATTCAAAATTACACTGCTATCCGCACTTCGGTAAATACTTTTTTTCCTGAAATGATAAACTGACCTCTATTGGTAATAATATCTCATTTTAAATCGTCTACTTTCTACATAAAACATGGTTTCATGACATGTTGATGGATATTCCTGCAGTCAAAATTAGCGAAAGTGCAGCTGTAAAAATTGGCATTTCTTTATTATTTAGAATTTGTCTTTTTACAAAAATAAGCAAGATACTGTAAAGCAAAGTTCAGGCACCTGAAGAAAGTGAACTCTACTGCTGATTCAGCAAGTCAGCACAACCTATCATAACAACGAATTGCACCTTGACAATACCAAAGAAATTTTTGGAAAGACAGAATCATCTCTAAGGAAACGTATCTAACGATTATGGTAAGATCAACGATGGGATTATCCTTAATTTTTTGTGAGGACCATGTACGTATACAAAAATATTCCGCACAACTTGTATAAGGAACGCCACCATTGTCTTCAAAAATGCCGTAGTATAAAAACAACATAATGCTTCATCAGATAGTAAGAAACGCGTTGAAATAAACAAATTATGTGAAATTAAGGGACGTCATTTCCAACATTCTTTATACGCTGAGGTAAATATTTTTCTGTATACAGGGTCTCCTGTAAGTCCTAACTCGGCTTTTCATCAACCGTTCGTTGTAGAGGAATGATTGAAATTTAAAAAATACTCAAAATATGTTCAAAAATCACCCGGTACCAGTTTTGAAAATGAAAGTTTAGTGTGTCACAAAATAAAAAAAATCTAAGTTTTGCTGTCTTTTCCCAACCTTTCTCTAATTTTTGAATTTATATATCTTAGTGAATATTGCACTTAGAAACGTGGATTTTTTTTCCTCATGAGAGACAGGGCAATAAATTTTTTAAATGGGATTTTTATGACACGGCGTCTATATAACAATTTAGATTTTAATTTTATGGCACTGTGTTTTCACTCCCAAAACTGGTACAGGGTGGTTTTTGAACACATTTTTTGAGCATCTTTTAAATTGGAACCATTTCTCTACGATGAAGGCTTGATGAGATAAAGGCTAAGTTACAACTTACAAGACAACCTAAATATACAATATTCACTACTGATAATCTATACTGATATCATCATCACCATCAACAACAACAACCAATTTCAATCCACTGCTGGATGAAGGTCTTCTCTAAATTTTTCTCTATACTGATATATTCACTTATATATGATGCTTTTCCGGTATGTGAACGATTTCAAAAATTAAACGCACTGTATTTTTCATACATACTGAAACGTTGAAGATAGTGGTAAAACTCAATTAACTCATTTTCAGAATTAAATTCATTATAATACGAGTATAATACTTATAGTTAATCAAATGATATCATAATGCTCGTCATAATAAATGATATCACGGAATGGTCTAATTCAATAAATTACAATTTGATGGAAATGGAAACGGTAAAATAGAAAAGATTCTAGGATTGAATCTAATCCCGTCAAATCCTTTCAATTTGTTGACTTTTGTTTTCATTAGATTTATTATGAAATTAAAAGATTCTTTTGTTCTCAAAATTAGAATCTCCTCACAATATATTCTCTCTCTTGTACGTTTCTTACTTCCAATTTCAATGAATGAAACATTCGTTTTCAATGGATAGAATTATCGAGAAGGATGCACTTGTGTAAGTACCATCAGCATATAGCAGCTTTCATTTCCACCGACTTCCGGATTTTCTTGTCAGAGATCCGTTTCCGTATCCGTTATCAGAACTTCCGATGGGACCTTAACGTGGAATCCGATAACGGCGAAAATCTCTTTGAAAAACGCCTCTTTTCTGAGATACTATAATAATCTCTATGCACTAAAGATTGTTTAGATATCTCATTGACCGTAGCAGGATATCCTGGCATCAAGTTTATTAGATAAGACACCAGAGGGAGACGGGAGATCAGTTGTTTTATGGATTTTATTCAAGTTCTGGAACGATTCCAGCTTCGATAACAGCATATTTGCTCTTAAGATTTCTTACACAGTACATTCTTGTCATGCATTTATTTATTTATTTACCTGCGTAGATAATAGCTGGGTGATCGTCTCTGTATCGGAGAAGATTCTCGGTATAATTCAGTTCAGCACCTTTGAACCATTCAACATCAATGAACCCTGGATTCTCGTCAACAACCTAATATTTTGATGAAAAGAAATATGTATTTATCAGCGGAATTTATCGAATTAAGTATCATATAATGTTTATCAGTTATACTCACTCTTGACCCACGTAAAAATATTATCATTATTTAGTGGTATGATCCAAACATGTGGCTTGTCACCGTAATAAAAATATTTGAAGTGTTATCAAACGTATCTATCTAAAAGTGCATTAGTAAAATTTAATAGGTCATTAAGTATCAAATTCGGATCATAAAAGTCCCGATAACATTTTTGTAGAAAGTAAAACCACATAATAAATGTTTGCTATATATTATACATTTGGCTGTTTATCGCAAGGATACGCGGATAATGAGTTCGACCCTTGATTTTCGATTTACCCTCTTGTGATTGGGAGAAAATTGCACTTTTAAGCGATTAATAAACAATATTTCGAATGCAGTGATACATCGGCTTACGAATTTTTTGGCTAACGTAGATTTCGCTCAACGTTTTTCAGCTACGGCTAAAGAGAATACGGATTTGGGGGATAACGAACATTTTTATTGATATGAATGCACGAGCTCTCATAAAACAGCTGCGTCGGGAGATAAATTTTTCGTACCAGTCGAATTGAAAATTTAGTGAGTAACTTCATCACTTATAGCCAGATTAATTTATTTCCACCTTGGAATCGCTTTTCAGGTACACACCTCTTTTTCTCTTTCAGGAAGATTTTTAGCCATTTCATTAAACGCCATTGTAAAATGAATGTCATTTGTGAAATGAATGATTAAGCTTAGAGGAAATGCATTAAAAAATATTGGGGTAGGCTGTGTTATAGACACGACCACAAGTTTTGACGTGAATACACTTTTTTGGCCTACCTTTGCTGGTAGGCACTGACATAATGAAATTGGTATTATCGGATTTGCCTATTCGTAATATTTGATTATCGTATATCGGATTTATCTATTTGTCTATTTGCGTTGCGAACTGCTCTAGATATAGCGTGAAACAATTTCGTTAAAAATGCGGGCAAAGCAAGCCTGGTGCAGCCTGGCAGAGCAAGAGGTGTTAAAACCAGAGTAACACCATTGGATTTGTTTTAAAAATGCCTATCAGATGACATATTAGCTTCTATTTGCATCGCGAACCTCTCTCGAAATATAGCGTAACATAATTTCGTTACGAAATCGGGCAGCGACACTGTTGCCCAGATCACAACAGGTATTAAAACTAGATAGCCATCATTAGATTTGTCGCAGAAATGCCTATCAGACAACAACATTAGCTTCTATTTGCTTGCGAACCTCTCTAGATATAGTGTAAACCAATTTCCTTACGAAAGCGGGACGTGAGTCTGGCGCCCAGACCGGAAGATGTGTTACAATTAGAATGGCATCACGGGATTTGACTTAACGAGATGTACCCTCAGACATACAAAACAATGACATATTCTGAATACTTCCTGAGATATAAACCTTTCAAATTATTTCGTTATGTGACTTTTTGCAAATACAGTATCGTCGGATGATTTAAAAAGCGTATTCCCGTCAAAAAATCCTTAGACTTGAATGGTTTCAATGCATACGGAAAGACTAAATACCAAACCGAAGAGTCTGGACACTCCAGCAACTTATCTCTTCCATCTGCATGTATGTGAAAGGGAAATGAGCTGACACTTATCTCATAGCACACATTTTTTCCCCCACCACGTCTCATGAATCCGACTTCATAGCGTTACATAGTGTAAAATAAAAAGATGTTCAGTTTTTCAACTTCCTTTTTTCATCCAATTGTGACGTTATTTATCACAGCCTTCGATCACTATTTGTTTTGTTTTTTTTACAGTTATTCTAAGTGTTTTATAAAAGTTACTTCGAAATTTTGAGCCGTTCCTTGAATGAATTAAACGATTTTTCATGAGAAACCTATGGGAAATTGTGTTTCGGCTAACGAATGTAATTCCGGAACGAATTATCTTTGTTAGCGGAGGTATCACTATATTATGCAATTTGAAACCGCTGTTTCATTAGTGTGTGAAATCGGTATTTCAGTTGACAGAAAACTATGAGATTTTTTGTTAACACTATATTTTATTTAACGTCCAAGCCTTGAAATGAAATTCTCGAGGGCCTTCAGAAATTACCAAGAAATTGAACATCCTGTTATATCCGATCAGGAGAACACGGTATGCCCATTTCCTCAAGACTGATACCGTTATATCACAAAAGGCATTCCGAAGTTTCGTGAATTAAGAAAAGAGTTGAATCACTGTCAAAATCACACTAAAGTTATTATAATACTTTCATTTGTAGAGAGATTCTTTCATTTGAGAGATGGTCTGCTAGAAAATGACTATCGCACACAAAAATGTCCGTTAATCGAGCTGTTAGCGCATCAATTTCGCTCCACATTAACGTGGTATTGAAAACACAAACATCTAATCTGCTATAAAGTAAACGTTCTGGTTTACTTAGCCTCCCTGTGCATAGAATTGCCTTCTATTACGAAAATGGAAATGTTATAATGATTTTTAATGGTTTTTTTATATCATCTTATTTAATCAAGTTACCTCATCGTAAGGTTTCGAGCAGATGATCCCGAAATAATGCCATATCTCCTCCCAGAATTTGCTGTAATTGTCAATAGACCATTTATGAAGTTCCCAGTAATTTTCTGAAACAATAAAAGAATAAAATGTGTTATAATCAAAGAAAACAGTAAAAATATCATATACAGGGTGGTCGTAAAATAATTTTGCCGAGTCTCAACTGGACGCAAAAATTAACGAATGCGTAGCAATTCGAGATATAGGTGTTTCAGAATATACGCCCAAATACGAAAAGAGGGGAAAAACATAGTCTCGTGGTTACGGTTACAGCAACAAAGTTTTGAAAAATTCAAATTGCAACACACATTTTTATGCATTGCAGATTGATCGACGCAGTAAAAAGCTATAAATGGCGTTGGAACGGTACCTGTAGCAAGATAAATACCGGCGCAAGCGCAGCAAAGAAACAGGTGGGAAAAAAAATCAATGCAGATCACATTACTGCAGCAGGAAGTCCCCCACCGAGGGGTTAGTGCACCAATCCATTGATGAGACATTCTTTCTTTGTCCGTGTCCTACCGTTTATGCTGCTACAGGTACCGTTCCAACGGAAAATGTGTCTTATATGCGCATACTTTGAGAATTTTGTATCTCGATTTTCATTCGCATGCGTTGATTTTTGCGGCCACTAGGGTCTCGTATATCGGCTAAGTTATTTTATAGTGAATAATACTTACGGAGTTTAGTGTTGTATTTAGCGTTGATCGTCTCCCTGAATTTCTCGAGTTGAGTTCCAGGAGTTTTCTTGTTGTAGACGCATTTCTTTCCGGCACCGATAATATCTACTATACACCTTTTACGACCTAATAATAGATTGAAAAATAAATATTAAATAAAATTGCTATGTATGGCATTAAACGACAACCATATTCAGTGCGGAAGCATACACACTTTCGACTCTTACCTATGCATTTCACGCCCTTCCCAGAAAAAAAAGGCGAACGGGCATTAGTCCCGGGCTCTTATAGAAACTCGTCTCACTTTTCTTGATTTCTTACACTAACAAAGTTATAGTATGACCCCCAATTGCCCTAGCCACGATTAACAGAGTTTCTGGTTGTCCAAGGCAGTGTTCGTAAACCCATTTCAAAAATTTGGTGCAGTCTAATGAGTTGCGAAAGATTTTGTCGTTACAAAACTGGTTCACAATGTTTCAAAGAATGGGTGATATCTATGTACCTTTAGAGCACAGTGATTCCCAACGTGGGTGTTAACGCCCCCCTGGGGGCAATGGAATGTTCCAGGAGGGCTACGGGTATAACATAGGATCCTATGGGTTAGATTGCGTTGGAGGGGGGCGATGGGAGAAGAAATTTCTGAAGAAGGGGGCGATGGGACAAAAAAGGTTGGAAACTATGGAGAGGGCATATCGCCCTTTAGGTACCGGAGGAGGTGGCAGAAATTACAGATGCAATAAAGGATCCTTTGGGGTTAATAGTAAGGTAGGATTTTTATTTTTCGCCGCAGATGACGATGAGATAAATGGGTTTATATGTCTCTGGATTGGAAAAACAGCTCGAGCCTGTTGTTCGCGAGCACTGTAGTGCTCTCCAGTGCTGTCTTAACACATGGGCTCACCCGTTCACGGCCCGGGTGTCTCGAGCGCATGGTGAGGAGGACTCGTGATTATTATATTTGACACTATGATTTTCAAAAGTAAGTATGTAAATTGGTACCCAGGTACACCCACCTAGTTAGAAATCCTAGAAAATCGCTTTGATCCGGTTACCTATAGTACTGTTAAGATGGCTCTGGTGCTCCCTCTGCATCATATGAGAGCTTTTGATGAATGCAAAATAAAAAATGCATACAAAATGTAAAATAATTTTCGAAATTGTATGTGTGTGTGTAAAGTGTAAGTACATTGTAGTACTTCATTTGACTTGAAATACAGGATGCGCGGAGAACGTCCTGAACACATTTTAAATTTAATACAAATCAGCCAATTAACATAGAAAGGTGCGGTTTGCACTAAAACACTTATCATGGCCAACGGAGTTTTTTGTTTTATTACATTTAACAAAAGAGTTCAAAATTTCACTCACAGATTGCCCAGTTTAACAAAAAACTCGACAAAACACATGAAATACAACGCAAACAGTGTATAATTAATGTTTATGACAATGCGTCGCGAGCACTGCCTGTAGCCATCATCAAAAGAAGAGCACCCTTACGGCAAGTTTAACAATCGAATGCATGAAATGACGGTAATTTAATTCCAATCCTTAAATGCGATTCTTCCAAGGTGGAAGAAAATTAATTAGAACGTTGATCAAGTGCTCGTGAGCACGAAATCGGACACGAGCCTCGAGCACTCCAGGTACTTCGGGGAGCACCATGGTGCTCGCGAGCAGCGGATTGAAGATAGATGCCTGCTATACATAGTAGCTGTATTGGGCTAGCTCCATGTGAACAGAGAACAAAAAAAAAAAGACAAATTTGAGATAGAGAAAATTATTTATAAAATATTATTCATAAATCTTTTGGAGAGAAATAAATGATTACCGTATTGTGACTGCGATATGATGGGTTGACATAGCAAACGCGGACATATTGTAATTATCACGAAAAAATACGCAAATGGCGATAACCTTGAACCATGTTTTTTCTTTCCGGACTTTGGCCTGGGATCTCCAGCTACTTCGCGAACAGACAAAATGGTCAAAGCCCGAAATTTGGACATTGTCCGTTTCAATTTACAATGAAATTGGTCAATTCGCGAATTGGCCGATTTCGGGCTTTGACAGTAGCATGTACAACACCAGAAAAACTCTCTTGACATGATTAACGTAATTAAATTTTACGGAAAATAAATTTATTAATTTATTCTATTTTTAGAAGAAAAAAAATCAAGTGCGATTCAAATTAGTAAATAATCAATTAAATAACCAATTAAGATTAGAAAACAGCTGCTATTAATTCAACCTCCGAAGGATCGATGGATGAGATAATAAATAATACAGTTTTTGTCATAACATCCGCTCATACATGGATTTATCCTGGGCATTTCAATGAGTTTTTCTTAATGATTAATTTTTTATCATAATTTTATGCAAAAAAAAAAGGGAAAACACGCTCACGATGCGTCTATGAAACACATAGTAATTTTAGTAAATAGGTCTAGGATTCAGATTATTCTTAGGATCAAGGACGTCGGTATGTCCTAAAGGAAATAACACACGTTTTGAAGTGTTATTGATGGTTTGTGACGTGCGTTCATCATTTTACCTTGATTCAAATTTTCCACATAAATTATTTCAATATCATCTGAACAGGTGTCCAGATATGTCTGTTTAATACTTCCTCGTTGTTCTTCCCTAATCAGAGTATTTAAGAATTTGTGGCTGATGCCACACCCAATGACCACGACCATCCGTTCGAGGCCATTTTTCCGGATTCGTGCGTAGTTGGTTGATTTATTGTCGTGTTATATATCCGCTTATAATGTTCCCATTTGTAACGTTTTCCCGCTTAGTGCCACTCATTTTTGTGGTCTCAACTCCAAGTAATTCTCTCATTAATATATGTTTCCCGTTTAAAACATTTTCCCGACTACGACGGTTTTTTGAAAAACGTTATAAGCGGGATCCACTGTATAATTGTCTTTTTTATCACGGTTTACACATTTTTGTGACGATTATCGTCTAAAAGTTAATGAAATCCACTTGATCTTCTCCGTCTATAAGCAAATATATCAATTTATAACATAGCCAGCCTGGTGGTTAGTGCACCAATTTCCGATGTAGGGTCTAGGTTAGAAATCTATTCTGTACACAAGGAAGTCGTACGGAATCAGCTGAGAACTCTGGCTTAATTAGCTAAATTAGCCTCCCCCTTCCTCCCCACGAAGGCATAAATTGGTTAAGCTATTTGTATAAGAGTATTTAACAGATTTCCATCCACCTTGGAAATATATATATTTTCGAGATTTAACAATCTCTTACCCTCGCTTTAAAAAGTACCCAGGGTTACGGCACTGTTGATTGTTTCCTTACATATAGAGGGTGCTCCATAGATCCTTGAGTAATTTAAAAATTCACAAAAACTAAAGGAATTGATATGTTTGAATGCAGTTTGCAACAAAATTATTCTCACGAAAGGTTTTTTTTCTGTTTCTAGTGAAGATTGCCAATTATAGTAAATTTCATCAAAAGCAACGAGAAAAACGGAACATTTTTGTAGTGAAAATAGTTGGAAAAGGCGAAATTATGTAAAAATACGTCTCGTATACGGGTCATGTTAATTGAGCACGTCGGAGAGCCAAACACTTCTCTCTCTCTCTCTCTCCTCTTTTCATCGTCAGGTGCCAAAACCACCATGGCTACGGTAGGAAGTCTCACATCGAGGGGATCACAAACCTTCCGTTGAGTATAAAAGAAAAAGGTTGCCGTTCGGAATTGGCGATAAATTATAGGTCCCGGTCTACCTAGTGTACAGAAAATGACAGTGGTGCGACAAAAATAATCAATCAATAATCAAAAACACCATAAAACTGCGAAAAATAAGTCCTTATGTCCGAGTTCGTGGCATTTTCATTGATGTTATTAAGCAAAGCACATCCACATTATTCTCTGTAGAAATCATCTCAGACCGCCAATTATTGATATCACAACCGAGGTCGCTATAACGGAGTTTAACTTTGACTGTATGTATAATTGTCTTTAAAAATGTATAACTTTGTTTCCTTAATGCTGTTCCATTCATCTCGTGTCTGTGCGTTAAAATATAATTGTACAGTATGCTGTCACCATGACTCCCACAGCGGCAGTGTTAACAGGGCCCAAGAAGATTCTTATCATTTTTTGGTTTTTTTCCACACTATAAATTCCTGTATGGAGAATCCCAATAGACGGATGTGGGGGCCATGACTGTTGCCACCTTTGAAACTTACTCTGAAAAATTGAATACATAAATACCTATCTCTCTATTTCAAAAAAAAAATGAATAAATGAAATAAAATAATTCAAAAGATTTTTCATCGCAATCGGTTTGAATCCATTCATATTAAAAGCGAAACCTTGTAATTTCTACATTTTCCACCCAAAACAAAAAATATACTGCCACTTAAATAGTTTTTTTATCTACACCAGGCTGCTCTACTTATAAATCTTCGGAACATGCCAAGAAAGAAAGTTGCCGACCTTGCAACTGATCATTACTTGAAAAACGAAATATATATATTACCTTAGAAAAATAAGTTTATCTTATAATTATATATATATATTCAGATTTAAAATGAATACTCATTACGTATTTTAACATTTCCTTTGGTGACACTGAAAAAAAACGCACACAATAATCCCTGATGAAGTTTTGAATAAATCCCTCTCAGAGAGAGAGAGTTGCCTGCGCAGTGTTTTCGATATTTTTTATTCATCCACGTGCTAAACGGTAAACAACAAGAAGAAGAAGAACAAGCTTGAACGTTTGCGTGCGTGACATAAGAAAGTGTTCATCCCTTGCGGCCAATACTGAATCCCGTTCTGCATTTCAATCACAGCCGTGTGTTTGATTTACATGAGCCCGTTTGCTGTCATCAAGAGTTCTTGACACCGTTAGATCGTCCGTTCTTACTTTTTCCTTTCGGAGAGAGCCAGGGTTTTTCTTTTTTTCCCGCTTCTTTATCACCAACACGTTGGCCAAGAAACCGTTTCTTATTCTTTTTGAATTATACGTGAATGTGACTTATTATCCTTTTAGGATACAGTTGAATCGATTAACCACCGGCTCGTGCACCCAATTTTTGTTGTTACCGGTTCGTATATACGGGCTTGGTAGCCTCGGGTTGTGTTATCATTGTGATTTTTGTTTCGTCACATGATGTCCAGACACGGAAACAAATATGCTAAAAAGCCACGTACATTATGGGACCGATAGACTGGGCGTATGTGATAAAGAGTACTTGGTAAAAGAATTTGAAAAAAATTGGTATGTTTGTAGTTCGGGTTAGTATGAGTCAACCATTTCGAAAAACCTTATTCTTTTCACGTTTTCTTTTACTGGAATTAACTGCTAATATTCAGGCTGTATTTGATCATCAAGATACAAATAAAATACAATGACTGATACAAAATCCTTTTCTTGAAAAGTGCAATTCATTAATTTTTTTATTCTGCTTATACAAATCTAAAACACGTGTGTTCTAAAAATACAAAAATACTTCACAGTCTACTATTTTCCCATTTAGATCATCTAATCAATGACAATGAATATTCTTATAGTATCCGACATTTGCAATAAACCCAGATTAATGGTAGGAAAAGCAAAAGCGACATCAATGAGATTCTCGAACCATCTCCAATGTAGTTAGTTCGTAAAATACTGGGGATCTTAAATTGCAGAGGCCAGACGGGGTTCCAAGGGGTTCCGTTCGGCCGTGAAAGATGTTAAAAAATACGTGGTCAATAGTAAAAGGCTGAACGTGTTTTCTTCATAAAAACACAGGAAATTGGGATCCTTACAATCGAAATGCATAGCAATTATCGCCAAAAAATGTCAAAGAAAAATTTTAAAAATAAGTATGGTTGCTGCTATCGCTAAAAATGCTTAAAAATCACCAATAGCGGGAAACAAGGAACTGCGTTGCCTCACAATTGATTAAAATGTAATTTAGCAACAAAAAAAAAACGTATATGTTTGATAAATATGTGAAATTAATATATCTTTGACTATAATTAATTATGATAATTAAGATAACAATTATCATCACGTAAATCACAGTCTCAATCTTCGATTTCAGTAAAGAGTATAATTCTGTAAGACTAGTTGAAAGACGGGATATTTTTATTAAATATTCGAGACAGCCAAAATTACGGGAATGTCTCGTAAAATACGGGTCGTATGGTCACTGAATTTATCCCAGTTTCTAACCCGCTAATGGCAGAAATACTACATATCTGGCTAGCGGACTGAAAAGCTTGCGCATCTCCTGATTTAAAGTACATTTAAGAATTTTCCGGAATCTTTGACTCGAATTTCATGATCGGCGTGCTGGAAAATACGGGTACTCTTGGTACTCGTTTGTTTCCCGGCTTGCCGGCTAGTGTGGGGGGAATATGGTACAAGTTTTTTACTGGTGCCGAAGCCGAAATAAAATTTACATCTTGCCGAATGATTGCACGAATGCTTCCTTCCCACCCCCCCCCCCCTACTTTCGGGGACCGAGAATTAGGGCAAAATGCACATCCTGGACAAAACAAAAACTTGTCGTGATGCTTCAATGGAATCTGATCTTGATTTGATGATCACGTCCTTCCGTTTTTAAATGATCTCTCACGACATATTCATGATCTCGTCGGGGATATTTGTTTTCTCCTCTCACGACCGTAACTAGTCAGTCACGCGTGTGATCAGTTTTACGTTTTCCAAGCAATGAAAGTAATGGAGAAAGTGATTCTCTTTTCTGATACGGATATTGCGCTACTATATCCTTGGTGTTTTCCACTTAGATGTGTCTACCTTGCCCGATTCTGGAAACAAATTCACGCGTGAATGCGTCGACGCACATCATTACTTAGAGAGAGTGTTTAGAAATTCACTATATATTTACTTTCTTTAATTTAATTCTTCTTTTTTTTTCTTTTTTTTTTTGTTGGAGCAGAACACAATGAATAGACGGTTATAAATTGCTTATTCGAAAACAAAACACTTGTTCCTTTTCTCTCTTAATCTTGCTTCATGCATATTACTTGCCGGAACATTACAAAACGAACTACTTACATATTTGCGACAGACGTAATCGACTGTCGGGTATTTTTTATATAGATAAAAATGACTGTGTACAAAGGTTTCGACCTATAAGACAAAATTAATGTCATTTGTACAGGGTGCACACATAGCAAACAGGACGTATGGCATTTTACTGGCGAACCATTGATCCTAGAGGTGTTCTTCCAATTGGAAAGTTTCCAAATAACGTATGGTACTCATATATGTCTTTCATGTTTCAAAGGGTTGTAATAGTTATTAAAATAAAAAATTAACTTTTTATATAGTATCCGTGCGTCTCAAAAACCCAATTAGAAAGATGTGTCCCTGTCTCTCCTAATGCAAACGAAAAAAATTACATGTTTCTAAGTGCAATATTCATTGAGATATTCTCGAATCGAAAAACGGAGAGAGTATGGAATGCATTTGGAACTGGTTTTTTTTTTCCCAACTCTCCTCCGTTTTTCGAATACCTTGGTGAATGTTGCATTTAGAAAACTGGGTAGATAGATAGAACCGCTCACAACCCCGGACTGACGCAAAGCGCCTTACTTCCGTTACCTCGAAATAGGCAGTGCTGTGTCTGAAAAAGTTAGCAAGGATTTTTAGTGGTGGCTCCCCTTGCCCCGTGCTCGCAAGTATCGAATCGCTCGCGTCGTTCTCCCCATGAAGACAACCATCAACGATGCAACGTACAAGCCATTTGACTAAAATGGGTAGCTGAACCTAATGACTAGGGAGAAAAATTACACGTGCGCCGAGTGGCACATAAGAGCCGGAGACCCCAGCTTGGGATTTCAAAAGAAGTTGGACTTGTGGGCAAGAAGAAAAGACTTGTGGGGCAAGTAAGAAGAAGCTGGCATGTTGAAGTGGGAGAGAAAACGGTCTAAATACACAATGTATACCAAATGTATATACAGTGCCTCCACCGTGACGGGAAACGTCTCCTTCCACAGAACTGTGGGCAGTTTTGTTTCCCTTTCCTTTTACGGAATATACACATACAGAAAACACACAGAGCCTCCATTGCGACGAGAATAATCAAACAGAGCCTCTGTTGACAGTGCTGGGCATTCACATTTGAATTACTTAGAAAAGTGGAAATTTTTCTGTTGGAAACATGAATATATTATGACATATCTAAGTAATTTTTCTAATTGCATGTACACCACTACCACCACCACTGGAGAACTGGAGAAACCGCGAGGACACCCGATTTGAGTTCGGAGTTCTACAAATACCAATTTCCTACCCTTATGTACATAATACCGTACCAAGAGGTCGAAAAATATGGATAGGAACGGTTTTTGGTACTGAAATGGTGTTTTTGATGGTAAGGGTAGGAAATTGGGTATTTGTAGAACTCCGGCCTATCCGGCTTTCCTGTTATCCGGTCCGCCCTTCCGCAATGTTAGGGTGTGAACATAGTGCGTCCGTATTTCCGATTCTGGAAACCCGCGTCGACTCCGATTGGTAAAAAACCGAATTTCAGGCTAAAAAAAGTTGAAATTCGGGTTTTTAACAAATCGGAGACGACGCGAGTTTCAGAATCGAAAGCACGCGTGCAATATAATCGCACTCTTACGCCGGATAGTCCGGATTCTACCGTATATCTGTAGTATCAACGATCCGCCAGTAAAATGCCATGCGTATTCTTATAATAGTGGGAATCTCTTTTGAATCGCATTATTTCATAATTCATCTTTCGTTACAACTGAAATAGCGAAACTTGAATCTGATGAAAGTTACCTCTACAGCAGGGGTCTTCAAACTTTCCGGGCCAAACCAAAAACTTCCATGAAGCCCGTGGGCTATTAAGCCATACTGTGGTATTTAACTGTTAAGATGGTATACAGATTCGTAAGAATTTAATCAATGTACAGTGCGTGTTACAACGGATGGACGAACGGGCCCCAAATTAGTGAAAAATTTCTCTGAAGTTTATCCTTGAATTCATTCTGATTTATTTGGCTTTTTATCGTGTTCAAGCATTTCTTGAAAAAGTATGAATTTTCAACAATTCTGAAAACTTTTTTCTCTCGCGGTTCTGCGTTTTTCTTTCTTTTGTTGCTTGGTTTTAAAATTACTCATGAAATTTTTTATGAAAATTTATAATTGTGAACTTTTTTTCGCACAAAACTCTGAAACTATTTATAATTTCCTAATTATTTTCCTCAAGAAATCTGAAACTAACTATAAAACTAATTAGGAAATCATTTCTGAGAGTGATTGTAAAATACTTTCTAAAACTAATCATGAAATAATTTCTACAAGTAATCATAGAAATAGTCACTTGCACAAAAGAATAATTAGACTGATTACCAATGATTATTGTACTCCCTCACTACAACTTTTCCATTCTCTAAACATATTACCTCTTCGACATCTCTATTTCTTCAAATCAATAGTTATTTTATATAAAAAACAACATTCTTTACCTTTGAACACCTTTCGTTCTTCTGCAAGAATCAACTCCACCTATTTACTCCCTAGAATCTATAAAACGATTGGTAAGAAACATTTTTCATATCTTATCCCTAAATTCTATAACTCTTTGCCTGATCAACTCCTTAACAATAATACTTCGTTATTAGTTTTAAAAGAAAAAAGTAAAATGCTACCTGTTTTCAATAAATAATATTGAAGAGATTTTTAGGATGAATTTCCCACCTATTTCATCTTTTCCTCAAATGAAAAGAAAAAATGGTAATTTTTTTCTCCCCTTTTTTCTGTATTCCTCATTTCTGACTAATAAAGTATTGTATAAAGTTAAAAAAATAATTTCTAAAATAATCATGAACTTATTTCTAAAAGTGATTATGAAACTGTTTCTCTCGGATTCAATCTCAACCTATTTCTAAAAGCAAGTCAGAAATTATTTATTTTGACAACTCTAAGATTTCTTTCCTTAAACCCTGAACGAAATGATTGTATGATTTTATAAAAAATTTTCGTTCAATGATTCTGAAATTATTCCTTTCCACAATTATATCTGAAATACTTTGAAAATAGCTCTAAAAGTATTTTCTTTAGAAATTATATCTCAAATGTATTGGAAATTCGGCACTTCTGAAACTATTTCTTCAATCAAGGTCGATTCTTATTCTTTTATTCTCTTCTTATTCTTTTATTCTCTTCTTATTCTTTTATTCTCTTCTTATTCTTTTATTCTCTTCTTATTCTTTTATTCTCTTAATTCTGTTGTTATTAAAACTTTATGGATGCCGAATTTCCCACTCGAAGTAGTGTACGAAATTAAGGGTCCTCAAATGTGTAGCCCAAACACTCTTTTTCGAATTCGTTAGGACGACGCTCTTAACCCTTTAGGTCAGAATGACGAGATATCTCGGCTCTATAAAAGCCTCTTATTTTGGCATTGACAAGCCCAGAAATTTTTCAAAAATTCTTTCTTAATGGAGAACTCCCCCAAAGCAGAATATTTAGCACTGTTCTGCGACGAGCCCTCAGCTAACTGGAAATGTTCTGGGGTAAAAATCCCTATTCAGGTAATAGTGTTTTTTGCACTTTTTTTTAAATTCTTCCAAATTGTTCTGCAATAGCGGTAATTGTTCTGCGACGTACGTCGCAGATTTTGACACATTCTGCTTTAGGGGTGAACTCTTCCCTATACCCCTCTGTTTTCACGTCCTGAAAATCGGAAGAAAGCCTACTTCATTAAAAAATATATGACATTTTGAAGGAGGGTTTAGTGATGCTGCTTAAAGGGTTAATGTCATAGGCGGAGATAGACTTGGAAGTCTGGGGGGACAAGGTCATTATTGCTGGGGGGCACGATGATGATGATGATGTCAATTCATATATACACATATACATTAGATCTTCCCACTCCACTTTTGACGCTGGGGGGGGGGGGCAGTGCCCCCACGGCCCCCCCCCCCTCGTATCTCCGCTCATGGTTAATGTACATGTATCAAAAGCATATAGAGATACAATTATAAATAAATACATCAGTACAGCTCTTAATGACCAGCGAACTTTAACGAATCTTAATTGTAATAAAACGCATAGTAAGTAAATACTTTGAAATTTTGTGTAATTTAGTCAATTAAAATTGTTTTACACAGAATTGTAGAATAATATGTGAGTCATTGTTTAGTGAAGGTATTCAAAAAAATCAAAACTCCTCATTTATATCGAATTCGCAATTGCAAATTATTGTGTTTTGATATGAGAACGAAAATTCGTTATTTCATTCTATAATTACAGTGAAAACTCGATAGAACTAAGAAAAAATAACGCTATTGAGAGATAATCGTTATAACGAGAGTCAGCAGTTTAACATTAGACCAGGCATCTTTAACCTGTTACTCGCGAGCACCGTGAGTGTGTTCTTCCTTTGATGATGGATACAGGCAGTGCCCGTGATTATATGAAAAGTTTGAAGACCTCTTCATTAGACTAAGGCATTTACAAAGAAGACTTGAAAAAAAGTTGTAGTAGAAAGGTTTATCGTTACAAGGAGTATTCTTGTAGCGAGATTTCACTGTAGTTATAATATTTTAGTATACGAGTTGGGTCCTGTTTGGTTCTTAAAATTGGTTCAAGATTGGTCAATACGTGAAGATTTGCATATTTCAGATTGTAGATTTCAATCTTATTGAGGAACCTATTTTTTTTGCATGCAACTAATTTTACCCTTTCCGCAGCGTAGTAGAAATCAGTAAACCCCCCCCCCCCCCGCAAAATGGCATGTTTTTTTTAATGATGCGGTAGGCTTTTTCCGATTTTTAGCAGGTGGAAGGTTTGGGGGGCTTTGGAAAAACGTTCCATTGAATGCTCCATGTGGAAATACTATTAAAAATATTTATCCGTTGATTTAATTCAAATTTTTACCATATACAGTCAAATCTCGTTATAACGGACTCCACGAGACCGTAGAAATAATTTCGTTACAAAGGAATTCCAGGTTTTTCGATTGTTCCTACGTAAACTTATCTGGGGGATTAGAAAAGTGTTCGTTAAAACTAAATTTTCGCTACAACGTCACTCGTTAAAACGGCATTCAACTGTATATTTCACTGTGTATGGGTACAACAGAAATGACGAAATGACCACAAAAAAAAAAAAAAAAAGATTGCTACTGCAGGGAGTCCCACATCGAGGGATTAGCGCACCAACCTCTCGGTGAGTGTTAAAAAAAAAAAAATTTCGTTCGGAATCGGCAATAAATTGTGGGTTCCGGTCTAATTAGCCCTCACGTACAGTGAATGCTCGTAGTACGACAAAAATGATCATTGCGTATTGCTATCTTATGTTGATTCAAAATTTTATGTATCTTCGATACTTAATTTTTTTACAAATTTTCAAAACAACATTAAAAACAGCTTGCACGCATAGTAAAATAGCATGACATCAATGAAATTGATTCAAAATAAAGGAAACTGTTCAGTTCATGAAATGACGAAAAATATTTGTGAGGTTCATTCATAAATACTTGGGTTATAAAAAAAATTTAATTTCCAAAATTTAATTTCCAAAATTTAATTTTCAAAAAGATTAAGTCGATAAAATCTTAGTATTTTTCATCATTTTTAGAACTACACTTTTATTGTTTTAATCTTTTTTTTTTATGTAATTGCATTGATTTCATGCAATTTTATCATGTGCACAAGCTGTTTTTGATCAGTTTTTTTTTAAAAAATTATAAAAAACTAAGTATTAGTGATATGTAAAAATTTGTACTGGCATAGGATAGCATATACAATCAAATTTATGTGGTAAAAAATTTTAATAAATTAATGTATATAAATATTATTTTCAATAATATTTCTACTGACAAAATTTTTTTCCATGTTAAAAAAGTTAAATAAATTTTAAGGAAACATTAAATGAAATTTAAAAATCACACGTTTATCAATAGATTTAGGTGTAATTTATGAGCATACGATCCTTTAAGTTTTGGTAACAAACCTGCATACACTGTGAAAAAAAATTCATTCATCAAGTTTTTTGCAATCGTGTTTCGAATATTACAAAATGAATTAATGAATTTAGCCTAAAACTGGACAAAAAAAAATGACTTTTCCCTAGAAAATGACATAGGTAGTCCAAAATTTAGTATTGTTTTCAGCACGTTGAGACCCTTTCTATCAAAAAATTTTATTAAAATTCACTCCAATATCATTTGGTGGAAAAAATGATAAGAAAGATAGAGCTATATTAAGGTTTCCTACTCTATTTTTTGGTAGTATTTTTATCACAGTAATAAATTTGTGAAAAATTTGATTTACTTCAAAATTTGATTTTACTTTCCTTAATGTAATTTTACTTCCATAATGTAAAAAAATTTTCTCAGTATCCTTGCAAAAGTAACCATCCTCCTAAACTTTGAAGTTCAAAATATTTAAATTTTTAGAGAGTGTTAAGAAAAATATTATACGTATTTTCCATACTCACCGCTAGTACCGTTAACGCAGTTCGTGCCATTGGTAACTGGATGACCATTGTGTCCATTCGTCTGGCTGGTACCGTTCACGTAAGACATTATCACAAAAAAATCTGTATTATCCGATGTCTCTATTATATTATTGCCGAGTGGAAGAAAAAGAACTTCACTATAAGGAGATCACGGAGAGAGAGAGAGAGTTATCTTATATAGCGGATTGTGACCCTTACTCCCCGATTCAATCACTTTATCCGCTTTATATATAAATGCTTGTCTTTTTTTCCCACCCAACTGGCCATTACACCTGGGCCGAGGTTACCAAACCACACAAACAACAAAAAATTGAGGGGAAAAAAATACATACATACAATCATTAGCAGAAATTTAAAAATCGTGGGGGGAAAAAGAAATGAAAGTCGCCATATCGTGAGAAAAATCTCGCCAAGTTCAGGTAAAAGATTGTTCTTTTCTTTCACCTCTTTCTTTGATCACTGTCTGGTATCGCACTAGCGCCAAAGTATTAACCTTCCGGTACAAAACATCCGGATAAAACGCAATTCAAGGAAGCGTGATGTTGTAGAGATTTGCAACTTTCACATTATACGAAAACAAATGATAGATATTTTTAAGCCAGTTATATTGATAGAGAAGTTATTGCTTTATAATGATGCAGAGCTAACCATGGGGGTTATGGGGAGTAATATAAGTTTGAAAATATAACTTACACTGCTTTTGCGTTAGTTTTGGTTTAAATATTTATGAATATTGAATTCACTGTCATAATGTTTTTAATTATCACTGGACAACAAATTTTGACAAAGTTTTGCGTCCAAAATAAAATTAGTCATTTCGTATGTAATTGGTGTCCACACGAATTTGCCCATAAAAATACTTGGATTAACTCAGTTTTCTCTGAAACGGCCCATTTAATACACATATAATGAGATAATACAATTCATTGAAACGCAAAATAAGTACACAGAAAACAAAATAAGAATAGGAAAAAAAAACCAGCATAAATATGTATAAACTTCACCAATGTATCTGTGGTGTTTGGTCAGAACATGATATTTCCAAAAAATGGCTTTTTGATTTAAAGGTAATTACAACTAACTAATGCAACTCTTGCTAATTATAATTAACTAATGCAACTCTTGCTAATTATAACTAACTAATGCAACTCTTGCTAATTATAACTAACTAATGTAACTCTTGCTAATTATAACTAACTAGTGCAACTCTTGCTAATTATAACTAATTAATGCAACTCTTGCTAATTATAACTAATTAATGCAACTCTTGCTAATTATAACTAACTAATGCACAAGGCTAAACAACATGTTGATGTATGGTATTTTCATTTGTATTTATGTGTATGCTTTATTTTGGAGTTTTAAGTGACAACGAAAACACTTATACCTCGAAACTGTGATTTTGGAGTTATCATGTTCTGACCGAACACTACACAGATATAAAGACACAACATTTTAATATACATAAAAACACAACCTTTTAATATACATAAAAACACAACCTTTTAATATACATAAAAACACAACCTTTTAATATACATAAAAACACAACCTTTTAATATACATAAAAACACAACCTTTTAATATACATAAAAACACAACTAAAATACATAGAAACAGAACAAAAATTCATAGGAACGCAAATATGTTACAGCACAATTTATCGGCATCTGACACGTACTTCGTTTTGCATTGCGATTGTACTGGACGTAAGGAGCATCTCGTACAATTATTTGTTCAACAGTAGTCATCCAACATCAGGTTGACCATTTGCACTGGTAACATTGTTTCATGGTCCTTACCTCTCTTTTCACCATACAATAATACTTATAAAGCACTTTTTAACTATCAACAGGGAAATAATATCTCCAAAACGAGAGCCAATAAAACTTTTTCATGGCGATATCCGTGTTCAGCAGGTCAAAACCATTCGGCATTGTATATTTTCATTTCTGACGCAATTTCATTGTTGTCTAATATTATGAATTCGATGAAGTTTCACCATTTGGAATGTGTCTACGGTGTTTTGTATCCATTTAGTGGAAACATAGGTTTATCTCTATGTGATCATACTCCCTTTCACGTGTATTAGAACAATCTGACCCTTTATGATTCACACTACAAAAATTTATTTTTCTTCTTTTTTTTACCAATACCGATGTAAATAAGTACCGTTAGCATATTTTTAAAATAAAAGATACATTAACAAAACAAATTAATGGAGTTGATGCACAATTCTCCATGCCAGCACAATAATGGCTTCCCGTGCTTTCCAATGGGAAAAATTCCCTGCCTCTTTTTTTTAAAGGAATATTCAATTTAACTTTTCTCTATTCACTTTATGCCCTCAATTTGTATCGCCTCAATTTAGTGTGATTTTATAATCACACTATTTTTATCTTATATTATTGTCTTTTTTATTATTATAATCTTTTTATTCAAATATTCATACTTTCAAATGTTTCTAACAACTGGCTGTTGCGAAGATGAATTTTTGGAACGAGAGAAGATTCAACTGCCTTTGCGAGGAATCGAGCCCACGTCCTTTCACTTTCCGGGTGGACACCTTAGACCACTAGACTACGAAGGCAACGAACCTCTTACTCTTTTCTTGGATCTCGTGCACACCGAAAGGAACCGTACATGGACGGCCGGACCTGACTCAGGTCAAGCACACAACTGCTGACGCTGCCACCAGATGGCAACTTATAAAAGGATGACGTCACTTTCCGTCATTCATTCATAAGTTTTTAACTGGCTGTCGCGAAGATGAATTTCATGCGAATTCACACTTTCGCATAGAAACTTTACAAAAAGATCAAAAACTGCCACAAATTAAAAAAGTCAAAAATGCAGAGATTCGAAATCGCATAAGTGATGAGCAAGTGGGTGCATCTGGTTCTTGAGGTTCCGGTGTAAGAGGGGAAACTTTTCACTTGTATATATAAGTAAATAGAGTACGATGGTTCAATTCTAAAAACTCTTATGATTCAGCTCATCTATCTGATGAGCTGAATCATAAGAATTTTTAGAATTAAAATAAGAGTTTTAGCTTTAGCTCATCAGATAGATGAGCTGAATCTAAATTACAGCTCCAGAAAGATGTATTGATTCTTATATAGCAGTGATTGTTAACCAGGGATGCGGGAAAGCATTTTTAGGGGTGCGAGATGGAGAATGAAAAAGTAACACGATAGCTGATTATATTCCTGAAAATTGAAATGGTGCAAAATATTGAATTTTTCATTAAAAAAAACACGAATCATACCTATCATTTTGTCACCTCATTTTTTAGCTTTCGCTCGTAGAAATGTGTTGCGCGAAATTTGAATGTCTCCAATTTCAAAGAGATTTATAAAACGCACTTAGATGCAGTTTCCAGATGCTTTTTTTTTTAGTTTCTTTTCCCGTTGAGATTCATTTTTTTTTTTAACTGAATATTAATGATGATAATTTAATAAAACCAAATATTTCATTTAAATGTGCTCGTATTTAAATGGAATTTCAACTCTAAATGGAATATTTAGAGGAATTTCCATGTGCTCAGTTGGAACCATTACCAAAGCTAAGGAAGGCAGCTTTGCAAACACTTTTACCATTCTCTAGTCTTTTGGAATATGGGGTTTTCATCACTTTTTCTTGTGAACACAACAACCACAAATAGCTTGAATTTAGGTGATGATGTGCAGGTAGACTTTTCAAAGAAAGAACCTTAATTTCAAAATTTCATTTAACATAGAAAAGAAACATGTTAGTCACTATAAAGCGACATGTACAGTTTTTACAATTTACAATTTTAATTTTGTCGCGTTCATTTTTTCTTCAATAAATTTATTTTGCAATTTAGAACAGGGGTTTCCAACATAAAAGCTTTCGTCGAACTCTTATGGATATGACACTATTCCGAAGAACCCTTGATGGCAGTGTTCTCAAAGTGTGTGTCGCGGCGTTTAGGGACGTCACCAACCATTGTCAGAGGCGTCACAGAGAGCTGGGGGGGGGGATATTGATTTCTGTGCCTATTTATGCTTTGAAGTGGTTCTTTTATATGGGAAGATATCTATCAAACTATTCTGGGGAGTCCCCTTCCCTGCCCTTCCCTAGTTTCGGCCCTGTCTATGCCTACCTTGGGATAGAGTTCAATGTGCTTTCTTCTTGTGGGGGTTTTATGCATGGCCGTCTCAACATTATGGGTGACCTAGTATGGGTTCCCTGAGCAAAGTGATGTTCTGTGGTCCCATACTTGTATGTAAGCAAAGAGTAACAGCTTACATATTTACACTCGAATATCTACTCGGGTCGGGAGAAAAAACTACTACAATTACCACTTTCACTGTTGATTGGTCATCCGAATTGGTCTGAATTTGTTAAAATATTTTTTACACTTTTTCGTCAAAATGCAAAATAAAGAAAAGCACCTGTAACAAGACCTTCTTCTTTGTTTTATTTTCAAGTTCACCGGTTTCCAAAATCTTTTAGGGATCCCCGACGTTTGATTCCGCGGAACCTCAAAAAAGCTCTCACGGAATCCCAGGGTTCCGCGAAACACCAGTTAGAAATCTATGATTTAGAGGATTAATGTGTTTCAAGTTTGAATTTTTTATAACAAAAAAATTATTTACAAAAAGCTAAATTTTCAACTATGTGACAAGTTGAATTGCACCGGGGAGTACGGGACGGAAAAAAGGCCAAGAACCACTTTGACCTTTCCCACACCCCGCTTTCCATCTCAGTGAGATTTCGACGCGTTCCCGGAGGATGGGTGTTCCGGAAATTTTATTAAACATCTCCAAACCAATAAATAAAAATACTTTATATATATGCGTACAGATTCACACGTATTCAAAACTCGGCAATGAGCGGATCATAATATACTATAAAAATGAAATTAAAAAAACAAATTAACTATAAAATCAACATTATAGTCTTCCGAAAGTTCCATCCGAAGACGGTGGTTAAGAACCACTGCTATAAAGTATTTATTAATTTAAAGAAAAAGACAATGTGATAATGAACACGTTAACCTTCACCTCCTTATATCGTCACATGCACACATATATTACGATACTCCATTGTTTGTTTTTTTACACCAGAGGAAATGACAGACAAAAATTATATGCATATTACAAGTAATGTATTTTATTTTCTATTTCAAACATCCCATAAACTTGTAGACGCCCTATTCCATAAAACAATCATAATTAGAGTATAATTGTGCTATTATATGGATATTATGATTCTCCTTCCATGGCTTTTAAGGATGAACTCTATTGACACGAGGGAAATGAATCGGCGGAAAAAAAAACATGCTTTTAACTGAAAACACAAGTTGTTTGCTTTGTTTTAGTATTCAATATTCCATATTATTATTGTTGTTTCAATATTAGAATTGTTATCTCATTTCGAGACAACTCCTTTTAACTCCTTTATTCCACGTAAATTGTACGTAGGCAAAATCAATAAAAATATGCCAGCTACGTAGGCGCGGGGCCCGAGTGGCGTGGTGGTAAGATGCTCGTCTACCACCGTGAAGATTGCTGTCACGGTCCCGGGTTCGAACCCAAGGGAGGAGAATATAGATAAGATATTTTCCCTAACGAACTTGAGGCGACCACCGATACACAGCGCCTTCATTTCTAACCCATCTCATAATGACCGTAAATAGCGATATGGTTAGAGTTGGTGTTTGGTGAAGTAGTAGCTACACGATTGAGTCAATTAGTCTTGTCACATTACTACCACCAGCTTACGGCTATCATAACCAGCAGCTGAATCATACATGCTCAGCCCATTTTACGCGAGAAATGTATCCCTGGCAGACACATCTCGTGTGGCCCTACGCTTAAAACTAATTTGTAAAAATGAAGTAAGCGGCACACATGTGAACAGATCTCTGAAATAATCCGCGGTGCAGTTACCATCACTCAAGTAATCCGTGGCACATTTGCAAATTTTAAGTGACCTGCGGCGCTTTTCCAGATCCCTAAAGTGGTACATCCCCATGGTACATTTCCACATCACTCAGGTAAGCCGAATAAATTAAGTGTATTAGTAACTCACCCGCGGCACAGCTCCAGATCACTCAAGCGGGTCACGACACATTTACAGATCACTTAAGTGACCAGCAGCGCTATCCCAGATCACTTAATTAAATGGTCCACGACCCGTTTTCGAACAAATGAAGTGCCCCGCACTCTCTTGCCGTCCTAAGAGCATCACGGGCCTCCGAGCGAATGATTACTTGACTATGAAATTGTGCCTTTCGATTCTGAATTCGAAAACTTTGGGCCACGTTTCATTGCCATGAGGTTCTTCTGCAATTGAGGACTCCGAGCCGTGCCTGGGTGGGCAGCCATGTATTAGAACAGCGCTGCTTTTTCGAACATTTTTAGTCATATTACATGTCGCATAACCATTCTGGAAGAGTCCATACTCCCCAGAACCGACAATCGAAATTTATCGAGCGACATTGTCGGCGATTATAGATTCATAACCATTACTGTTAAAAGTGTCATCTAGAAATATTACTGAGGCGGAAAATGTCACGATGGCATTTCTCAGACGGTATAAGTACCATCGCCAGCTTTCAACAACGACGGCGGAGTGCTTCTTTCTCTCAGAGATTTGGATCCATCAAATCCAAACGCTTAATAAAATGTGGCTGTTGGAAAAAAAGACAGTGGCTCGCAAAAACTTTTATCACCCGCGACTCCCACGCCCGCTTCAAATCTTGTTTATAACTCTCAAGAATAGTTTATTAAAAACCCCCACCCCCTATATAAAAGAAGCACTTCAAAGCATAAATAGGTACACAAATCAATATCTACAGCTCCCCATAACGCCCCAAGGAGCAGCAACGCACATTTTGAGAAACACTGGGAAAAATCGGAGCGAATGGCCGATCAGAATTTTTTTACAGCTGTGAAGATTTTCCACGAAAACAACTTCATTACTATTGGTGCGGTGCAACAATCATTGTACCGTGTAACGGCACCTCGGATATATCTTCAATAATTGATGGCCGCACTTGATTCCCATAGAAAATAATGGTGACGAATTTGTTTATAACGTCGATAAAAACTCATCAACCGCAGATTAACAGCACTTTTTTTGTGGGTGTGTCGGTCTTGCTTTGTTTTTTATGGTATTTTCCCCTATTCCTATGAAAAAGCAAGGGCCACACTCGTGTCCAGCCAAGCCGACCAAGGTTGGTCATGACAGATCAACGCGGCCGCTTTCCCATTGGCAATGATCGTAAAGTGTTGGGGGACGGAAGATATTAGAAGGAGAACGACCAGGTCCTTCCATTCCCCCTCCCTGAGTCAAACAATCTGCCTCCGTTCTCGATCCTCTAATCCGTCTGGTCACACATAGGTCGAAGAACGTCAACATTCACAACACGGAGAGTGTTCTGGAAGCAAATATCCGCCAAGGAACATTGGGCCAAGCTGGGCCAGTGGTGACACTGTGCCTATCTATGACACTACTGCTTCATAGCGGTGGGAAAGGAAAATATTGGAAGCAAATATTTGCGAATGATTGTTGGGCCAGAATCGACACGAGTGTGGCCCTATGCCTTAGCTTTAAATAAATAATCAGAATATAATAATTCCTAGTATTAAATAGCAATTTTATGCGTGATATTTGATTGTATCTGATTATTTTGTCAAAATAGATCTTGAAAACGTGGAACTCGTTCATAGCAATAAGTTTTATCAGAATTTTCAATGTCGTTATAACTGTTAGTAACTTTATTCAATTTCATTTGCTAAATACTGTTGGTGTCAAATATATGAGGTAGTCACTTAAACAGTGAGCTGACTTTGTGGCAATAATTAATAACGATTTAAATACCATGATGGATGGTAATCGTCATTTGACATTTTTTATCTTAAATGCCCAAGATTATACCCATTTACTGTCAGACTTCATTATAACGGCATCGAAGATTCCGTGAAATTTTGTCGTTATAATAAGGCATGACCTTTTCAGACTTTTTCACGAAAAATTTAATAGGCGATAATCTAATATGGGTATGGAAGTTTTTATTTGTTTATGATATATCAGGGTGACCATATTTGATCGAAATTGCGGGAAATTGGGTTAATTGACACGGAACATCAGCGATTCTCAAACATGTTGCCAAAAGTCGGTAAAATTGTCAAATATTGCTTATAAATCAACCTTCAGCGAGAAATACAGCGGTACAGTAAATCTGCCAAAATGTATGTCAAAGAAAAGAATAAAACTTGACTTATAAATATGCGATTTGAATATTTATTGCGTTATATTCATTTTTACACAATTTATAAATTGTGCAAATTACCTTTATTCCTAATTATAGTAAAAATCAAGAATAAAAGCAAGCTTCGTTGCAAAAAAAAATAGGGGACATTTTTATAAAAAATAGTCGAAAATTGCAAAATACGGAAATATATTATGTTACGTACAAACATGCAATATATCTCAGGTCTGGGCAAATCCTTGTCGCCAGGTCACCGTGGCGACTACAAAATTGGTATTGGCACCTAAAATTTCATTTGTGTAGTTACTAAATTGCAGGACTGAGAGCAGCACAAAATGTTTCGAATTTATAGCAGCATATGGGTCATTATGCCCTGAAAAAATCAAAAGAACCATTACTTTAGAAATTTTTCTTCCCGTAAAATTTTTTTCTGGCTCCTAAATTTTTATTGCGATTTGTCCAGCCCTGGTAATGTTTTTAGGTGAGAATCGGGACTATCCGGCCTAATGTGGTGGAAAGACAGGCCGGATAACAAAAAAAAGCCGGATAGGCCAGAGTTCTAAAAATGCTCACTTCCCTTCCTACCCCAAGCATAACTTTAGAAACAACCTTTTTGTACAAAAAAAAACCCGCTCTTATATTCACATTTCCTGACGCCTAAGTACAGGCCAGTACTTTATAAACGTTTTTGTACCGTACTGTACAACACAGCGTAGGCAGGGATTTCTTGGAGGAAGGTTTCGGGGTTTTTTGTTTTTTTCAGTGTTTCGTTTTTCACTGCATAATTTCGTCATAATCTCTACATGATCTCTTCATAATCTCTGCATAATGTCGCCATAATCTCTGCATAATGTCGCCATAATCTCTGCATAATGTCGCCATAATCTCTGCATAATGTCGCCATAATCTCTGTATATTAAGCCATCATCTCTGCATATTGAGCCATAATTTTTGCATAATACGCCATAATCTCGGCTCTAACACTCCCACTCTGCTCTGGCCACCGCCTATTGGGAATATAAAATCATGTAAACTGTTTACAGTATGAATATGTGACCTATTAAATTAACAAAACATATATTAATGTAGACTTAATCGTACAGAAATTACTCAAATTTATTTTAGTGTTCATTGATAAATGATTACGCTAATCCCAGTGATCACTTGATAACACTGGGAACGCCTTAGCAAAGTAAATTATTCCCCTATTTTGATCACGGCAAATTATTATTATTCAACTAATCTGGGTAGAGTACGGAGTCCGGATAGTCACGAGCCGGATAGTCTGGAGTCTACTGTATAAATAGAACGCTGACGAACATCCCCTGGATGTGATCAGCTCTAAGCTTAGGAATTTCTTGGGAAAACCATAATTGAAACGGAAAATAAAGCAACAAAAAATCTGTCGTTATATCCGAGGTGGTTGCGAGGTTAATCATTTGATCATTTTTGTCGAACCACGGTCAATTTTCTGCACACGAGGGCTAATTAGGCCGCGACGTAATATTGCTGATTCCGGGCGACCGCCTTTTTTTTATACTTACCGAGAGGTTGAGGTTGGTGCGCTAATTCGTCGGTGTGGGACTCTCTGCGGTAGTAATCTTTTAATGTGATCATGTCGCCGTTTCTGACGAACCCTACGTCAAGAATGTTTCTGACAAGAGCGAACCGGCAGGGCCGTCTCAAGACCATCATGGGCCCCCCGGGCCAAATGATTTTTGCGAGGCCCTACCGGGTAAATTCTCGAAAATTTCAATCAGATTTCATTTTGTGAGGTTCTTTCTTCGCTTGAGGCCCCCGGGCCGTTCCCGGGTGGGCCCATGCGTTAAGACAGCACGGCGAACTGGGTATCGGACTCGCGACATGTCTAAACACATCCTTTGGTACTTTAGACGAGTATCTTATCGACCTGTTCTACCACGTCGAAGGGGAGTTGCGAGGTTATAAGCAAGGGTTAATATAACCACTATTCCCTATGGGAATCAATCCGGACCGGCAATTATTGTTGTTATACAAATACAAATAATACAAATACAAAGCAGTATTTAGCTGGCATTATAGCAGAAGTGTAATTACAACAGAGGTCGTTAAACCGAATACTTTGATTTCCTACGACCACTTCTTTAAAACACAAATTAAGTGGCATAATTATATTATTTTCCCGTTTTTTGACATCTATCCCACCCCGTAATAATAATTATCATTATTTTGTGAAACGGCCTTAAAATATTTCAGGATTTAGTTTCATGGTCAAGACGTTGTGATTACCTCCTTAATGTCGGTTATTAAATTCAATGAGGCGTTGAGAGAGAGAGACTCGCTTCGTTATTATTATTATTATTATTATTGTCATTATGTACTATTATAATGCGGTTATTGTTTTCGGTTCGTTTGGCATCCTTTCGTGTTTTATTTTTTCTGGACGTGGTTGTTTCCGCCAACACTTTTCTTGGAAGACACTCGATTCTTTCGGAAACATAATTGGAAAACCAGAAGAGTGCCAAACAAAAGTTGAGGGTCGCAAAACACGAGCCAAATCAATTTCGAAAAATTATTGGCTCGAGTGGTTGACATTTTTCGTGAAATATCTATTTTCCCAAAGAATTTACTGGTTTTTCCTCAAGGCTGTGATTATAATTTTTCAGCAATAATCGCTTTTCCCCATGATCTGATGATTCAACTGAAATTCTTCAATTGATACGCACACATTGGTTGTAAGGGGCCATTCGAGTATTACGTAAGCAGATTTTCAGCCATTTTTGACACCCTTCCCCCCCTTGTCAGCAAAAGTTAGCATAACACTGACATCTTCAAAGAGGGGTGGTTTATGACGTAAGAAACCTTCAACACCCCCTCCCCCCTGGTCATCAAAAGTCAGCAAATTCGAAACCCCCTTCCCCCCATCGATGCTGACATAATACTTGAATGACCCCTAAGCCATACATGCTCAACCTGTACCCCTCGGAGCCATCTGATGTGGTACGTTGCCTGAAATCTAATTTTGTAAAATTGAATATAAGTGGCACATTTCCAAATCACTTAAGGGATCCACAACATATTCACAGATCACTTAAGAGATCCACAGAATATTTACAGATCACTTGAGTGACCCATGGTGCATATCACATCACTTAAGAGGCTCACAGCACATTTCCAGATCACTTAACATACCCGCAGCACATTCACAAATCACTTAACAGACTCGCAGCACATTCAAATATCACTTGAGTGACCCTGTGGCACATTTCCAGGTAACTTAAGTGGCACCACGGTACTGTTCCGAATCCCTCAAGCGGCCCGCGGCACGTGTTCAGATCACTTGAGTGATCCCACGGCACTGTTCCAGATAATTCAAGTGGCCTGTGGCATATTTCCAGATCACTTAGTGATGGGCAAACTACGGCCCGCTCAGAGGTTCGATCCGAATTTGCGGCGTTTCACTTCTAAGCGCAAAAATTCCAATTATGAATTAATGCCCGAAATGTCCGGTCCGCCAAAAGTCTTTCCTGTTGTTTTTTGGCCCGCTACGAGAAAAGTCTACCCATCACTGACTTCATTGACCCGCGACACGTTTTCAGCCCAATGAAATGATCCTCACTCTCCTAAAGGTTGAGCACCCTTTGTTTCAAGAGCGATGTGCCCAGATTCAAATAACTTTCAAATACAAATACAAATACAACGCCACAACAGGCAAAATGCCCAACGAGGTGGCTGATAAAAAGATGCCCATAAAAATATGGTTGTCATATGTTTCAAAAATACAGCAACCCAATTAAAAATGCAATTAACACAAATTACAAACAATATATACACATGATAAAATATTATACAATGCCCATAAAGAATACTTATGGTTGTCTTATTCTAAGAATGGATAGCTTCTCGATTTACCCCAACATGTTTATCGTATTTCTTTTTAAACGTGTCAATTGTGTTACAATTTACTACCTCCGGGGGTAAGCTATTCCATTTATTAACAACCCTATTGGAGAAAAATTCCCTGCGACACCATAACCTTGCATTGTCCCTCACCAATCGATACTGGTGTCCCCTTGTAAAAGCAGTCGATTGGCGGTGTACTAAAAGTTCATGGTCCATCCTATCCATCCCATTGAAAATTTTGAACACTTCGATCATATCTCCTCGACACCTGCGTTCATCCAATGTAAACATATTCAAAAAATGAAGTCTTTCTTCATAACTCAAGCCCTGTGTGCCAATAAGGACACGCGTAGCTCTTCTCTGCACCCCTTCAACCAAGTCTATGTCCCTCTGTAGGTATGGTCCCCAAAACCTTACAGCATACTCCAGTCCAAGACGAACTAAGCCTCGAAAAAGCGGAAGAATGACTTTAGGAGAACGCGAAGAGACCTTTTTGAAAATGAGACCAAGCATTCTATTCGATTTTTTGACAACCGCTGAACAATGTTCAGAAAACTTAAGTCGCTCGTCAATGAGAATTCCCAAATCGGTGACTCTAGTTGCATCCGGGATAGTGACACCATTCAACTCGTAAGAGAACCGTGGGTTGTTCGAACCAAAATGAGCGACCATGCACTTATCTACGCTAAACGTCATGCTCCATTCATTTGCCCATGCTGCAATCTTGTTTAAGTTGGTCTGGAGCAACTCCCTATCGCATTCATTCCCGATTACCCCCATTAGCTTCACATCATCTGCGAATTTGCTAGTAATTCCATCGATACCCTGATCGAGTTTGTCGATAAAAAGTGAAAAAAGTATGGGGCCAAGGACACTTCCCTGAGGAACTCCACTTGTGACGTCTGTCCAACCAGAGAATTCCCCGTTCACCATAACTCGTTGCGACCTATCTCTTAACCACGATTCTATCCAATTCAGCAAGTTGCCCCCTATTCCAATCTCGTGTAAACGCTTCAAGAGTTTGCCATGTTGGACCCGATCGAATGCCTTCTGGAAATCAAGGTAAACAACGTCGACATTTTTGCTCTTACCCAAAGCCTTAGTCACGTAATCATAGAAGCAAAGGAGGTTAGTTACACATGACTTCCCCATCCTGAACCCATGCTGATTATCCGACAATACATTATTCTCGTCTATCCACTTCACAAACTGCCTTTTGATGATAATTTCCAAAATTTTCGAGAGGGAGCTCGTCAAACTCACTGGACGATAATTAGACACCACTTCTCTACTACCCTTCTTAAATATCGGAACAGCGTTAGCCAGTTTCCAATCTCTCGGGACGATACCCTCAGCAACACTACTCCTGTATATCTGTGCGACTGGCCCCAACAATTCATTAGCACCTTCCCTGAGAACCCTGGGATAGATATCATCTGGTCCTGGTGCTTTGCTTGCACATACATTTCTTAGAAGATTTAGGACCTCCACGTCTTCCACTTGAATATCGTTGAGCGTTTTATTACCCCATGCAACACCCGTATATCGAATATCATTATCTCCATTAAAAACCGACGCGAAAAAGTCATTGAAAGCACTACACATGCCTACATTGCTCTCTACTTTTGAGCCTCCTATCGAGAGGGGGCCAACTGTCCCCTTACATCCATTATTGACGTATCGAAAAAATGATTTTGGGTCAGAGCCAATGTTATCTGCCAACCTAGATTCAACTTGCTTTTTACTATCCCTTATCGCTTTCTTCAACAGTCTTCTTTTATCAGTAAACAATGATAGGTCACCACGTTCACTTTTATACTCTCTGAATGCTCTTTTCTTTTCAAGATAAAGGTTCCGCACGCTATCCGTGAACCATAGAGGGTGTGATGTACAAACACGCTTTTTTCGAACAAAGGGTATGACGTCGTGCAAAACAGAGGACAGCTTCGTACTAAATTCTTCCCATTGACTTACCACCCCTACTGATTCCAACCGGTCTTTGAAAACTTCCGCTAACCTTCCTCTCAAAACATCAAAGTTAGTTCTCCGAAAACAAGGAACCAGTCTTTTGTTATCAACCTCACCCGAGGAAAAGTTACAGTGAAATCTGACGATACGATGATCACTGGAAGAAAACTCTTCCCCCACCGAAACATGTTCAACTAGATCCTCAGAACTAGTAAGAACTAAATCCAAAATAGCAGTACCCCTAGTGGCTTCTGATACATGCTGATACAAAAAATTTTCGAGCACCAACTTAAAAAAGTCTCTTTCATACTGATTTCCAGATGAAAGGTTCTCCCAATCAATACCCGGGTAATTGAAATCCCCTAGTATGAGAACCCTCTTTCGCTTACACATGTAGGAAATTTCATCATGCATTTTGGCGATATAGTTTTGATCCCTATTCGGTGGATTGTAACAAACCCCAACAATAAGCTTATGACGTCTTTTGTTCTCAAGTTCAACCCATATGGTTTCAATATCACTTCTCTGCACGTTACACTCTCTAGCCTTCAAACATGATTTCACGTATATCAACACTCCACCCCCTTTTCGTGACTACAGTGATACGTAGTGATAACATAATTTTATAAGTTATAAAAATAATCTCAATCGTTCATTTCAGTAAAGAAAAATTTAAACAATTCAAACATTCAATGCTTCGTTGAAAATATTGGAAAAACGGGACATTTTAATAACAGATTCGGAACCGACAAAACTACGGAAGTGTCCCGTAAAATTCGGTTCATATGGTCACCCTTATACATAGTGAATAGAGAAGTCCCTTTGCCGCAAATTACTGGTGAACCGTTGATCCTACAGCAATTATCCATATTCCATTATTCCATAGTAATTCCAATTACAAATGGAAAGTGTGGACCTCAGATACGTCATTCATATTGCAACGAGTTGTATATATGGTAGTTATTAAAATTAAATAATTAACTCTTTATTTGGTCAACCTACCTTAAAAATCGCAAATTAGAGAAAATTGTTGTTACCCTGTCTCTCCTGAGGCAAACAAAAAAAAAGTTCCACTTTTCTAACAAGGAAAGGGTCCCAAGTGTCGTCCCGCAAATAATTATGAAAAATTTAAGTAGATGCGCCTCACCTGGAAACACATAAAACCAACACAAAAATAATAGCGGAGGAATGCAGTTATTGAAGCCACAAAAGATTTTTAATGTGACAAAACTTGGCTACTCATCGCCTCTTGCACTTCTTGGCGATATCTATAAAAAAAAATTCTTTTCCACTGTTTTTACACACTGTATAGCAATGGTTCTGAACCTTTGCAAGCCCGCGGCCCGATTGATTTCTTTTTCTTTCTTTTTTTTGTGATGGGACGGCCCGATCAAACACACGAATAATAAAATAAATAAGGAAAAAATGAAATAATGTATCACACTCACGCCCCGGGTTGACTTATGTCATAGCCCGGTACTGGGCCACGGCCCGACGGTTTAGAAACACTGAGCTATATAGCTCTCCTTTTTTTTCTTTTTTTCTCTCCTTCTCTTTCTGTGCTGTACCTGATCTTGTGGCACCCGAGTGGTGAGGTGGTAAGATGCTCGTCTTCCACTATGAAGGTTGCCATCAAGGTCCATCGCTTCGAATCCGGGCATCGAACGTCAGATGCATGTTCTTTACCCATCGAGCCTGGGGCGACCATCGAGGGATGGAGCCTTCATTTCCCACCCAACTCCACTCTTTGGAAATTGCCGTATGGCGATGTGTGACCGGAGTTGCTGTGCGGTAAAGGCTACCTGATGTTGTGTTGTTCGAATGACGTCACTCTATGGTGGCAGGATTTTCAAATTCATTCTTGCCCTCTATTAGTGTTCAGAATATTAATAGTTGGAAAATTGCTTTGAGTGGCCCATACTGATTCCGCCAGTTTTTTTATATTTCTGTGCACATTTAAATGAGTAGAATCAGTGGTTATTTTGTTCAAAACTTTTCGAAGACGTCACCTAGGGACCCTTTCCTTGTAAGTACAGTATCCGCCAATATATCCGAATTAAAAAAGGGATAGAATGAACAGCACTTTATATATACACTACTCAAAACAATTAGGGGAGCACATGGTTTTAACAAAATTACGCAAAGATGTACACCGATAAGTAACATAAAACGAATCATCCATAATTTAAAGCCTAGCAGGAAACGGAAGAAGAAAACTTCATATGCAAATCAAAGTTCATGACGTCAAAAACCAGAAAAATGAGATAAGGGCAGAAATCGGGATGTTGCAGAAACGTCTGTTTTACTGCCGTAACTGTGAAATTCGATTGCGCAGTATTTTTTTTTTTTGAGACAAGGTGACTTGAGGATGTCTCAACAACGTGATTTACCGGAATCCATGGCATGGCGTGTTATAGGCAGACTGGAATCCGGGCAAACACAACGTAGTGTCGCGGACGCTGTTGGAGTCGCCAGAAGTGTTGTTGCAAGGCTGTGGAATCGATTCCAAGAAACAGGAAATGTTAGACGTCGACCAGGGCAAGGTCGGCCACGCGCCACTACAGCAACTGATGACCGGTATATACGGTTAACAGCCCGTCGAAACAGAACAAAGAATGCTATGCAGCTGCAAAGACGGTTGCTCTTGGCAACAGGACGAAGGGTGTCCAGCCAAACAGTACGTAATCGGCTTCATGAGGGAGGGCTCTATGCACGTAGGCCAATGGTCTGCATTCCGTTGACCCCACGCCACCGTGCGGCCCGAAGAAGATGGGCTGCTGAACATCGAGATTGGGAGCAACATGATTGGAGCCAAGTGCTGTTTACAGACGAGTCCCGATTCAGTCTGGAGTGTGACACCCGACGTGTTCTGGTATGGAGGGACAGGGGCACTCGAAATAACCCCGCATTCGTTCGTGAAAGGTCACAATGCAGACGAGCTGGTTGGATGGTATGGGGTGGAATCAGCATAGGCGGACGTACGGACCTGCATATCATTCGGAATGGCACTTTGACGGCTCGAAGGTATGCAGACGAGATACTGCGACCTCATGTCATCCCTTACGCTGGAGCCATTGGAGATTCCTTTGTTTTCCAGGATGATAATGCCCGACCGCATGGAGCTCGTCTGGTGGAGAACATGCTTGAAGCTGAAACAATACAGCGTATGGAATGGCCAGCGTGCTCTCCTGACCTGAATCCAATCGAGCATGTTTCGGACATGCAACAACCAAATTGTTGCCCTAAATCATCTTTTCATGTTTTTTCCATAGATACGCGTGTACTATCCATTGTATGCCAATACGTGGCTGTCTCGCACGGTTTTCTTCACTTTTTTGCTTGCTCCCCTAATTGTTTTGAGCAGTGTATATAGTTTGGATCATAATTACTAATACTTCGGACTACTACTACTACTTAACCGAACATGCACTTCGTATACATTCCTCTACGGAATTTCTAAAGAATTGGTACATGCCAATTGGTTGTGTACCTAATGTGAACTTTGTTTCTGTGTAATGCTTGTTATGTGTAGTGCCGCCATCAATTTTTCTAACTATGAGTGAAGTGTAATGATACTTCGGACTACAAAACTGATACTCACACTAATAGTGCAAAGTGTTCTAATTATTAACGCAAAATGTCCTAATTTCACTGGTCTACAAGGTTCTTAAAAATGTAGCTGTTCTTAATTAATATTTTGGTGCTGATTCAAGATCTCACCTTAAAAAATAGCCATCACTCTTCTTTTTTTTTTGTTATTTGGCATTTAACATTTAATATTTTTCAAAATTAGCGTACTTTTTATGTGTGTGAAATGATAAGGGATAAGTAAAACAGATGGCAGTAGTACATGTTGTAGGTATGAAGAAAACTCATGAGAGAAAGCATGAAGTACATTCTCTCTTCAGTAAAATATAACCAGGGCGCGGCAGCCCAGATCGATAAGATCCTCGCCTGAAATACCAAAGGATGTTTAGAGGTACTCAAAAGATCGTCAACGAATAAGGCAAATACCAGGAAATACTAAAAAATTCCTAATGCATTTCGACATGCTATAGGAGTCGTCTTCAGAAGGTAAGAGTATCACGCTGACCGAGTTTCCCACAGCCGAGATTGAAGATTTGGTACTCAATCCAAGTGGGAAACTCGGTCAGCGTGACACTCTTATTCTCTGAAGACGACACCCATGGCGTGTCGAAATGCATTAGGAACTTTTTAGTATTTCCTGATATTTGCCTTATTCGTTGATGATTTTTTTGAGTATTATTAGGCAAAGTCATCTACTCTTCCGTCACCGAGGGGTTAGCGCACGAACCTCTAGGTGAATATAAAAGAAGCTGCCGTTCGAAATCGGCAATGAATTGTAGGTCCCGGTCTAAATCAGATGTTCTGTTGTTCATCCGCCTGATGTTTTGCTCCCATCATTTCACATTTGAATTATTGCTGATGAAGAACTTTGTGAAGGACTATGGACGAATCTGACCCAGATTCCTTGCAATGAAAGAAAAAATCCCGAAATTGAGAAAGGCAACACTAAATCTTTGTAGGTTTTCAATTGAGTAAACTATTGAGTGATTCTGTTTTCACAGAGATTCTAAATAGAAAAACTCTCTGCACATGACAATCATTCAGATCTGTCGAGAAGGAGTTTTTAGGGAACCAGAAAGAGGGAAAAATTACAACATTTTGTTCAAGACTTGCTTTGTTTTTAAAATCCTGGAGATTTTGAATCTCTCTGAAAATACATTTCCGACGTTCACATTTGCATTTTTTCCCTGATGACCTGAGAGCAGTTAGTGAGCAAAGAGCAAAGGTTCCATCAAGGTATTCGAACTATGGAGTAAGGGTATCAAGTCGGTGGGGGGGGGGGGGGGGGTCGGGGGCCATTGATGATGAGTGATTACCGTTGGTTTTATACACATATTACATGTATTTATGAAGAAAAAAATTAATATATTGTTATTTCATATACAACGTATATAACGATGTATGAGTCTAATAAAAGACATCGTGATAAATGTTTTGTAATTTGTTATTGATAGTATGTCATTTGTCTCCATTGTCTAGATGTGCAGGCAGGGCCGTCATTTCAACTTTTTCCGGGGGGTGGGGGGGGCAAAGAACATGTACCCAAGATATGCATATATATACCATTTGTAGTGTATTTTCAAAAGCGGGGGGGGGGGCGTTGTCGCCTACCCCCCCCCCCCAAATGACGGGTCTGTGTGCAGGTTTTTCATTATGCACATGTATTTCAAACAATAAATATTATACTTGAAAACGTGGATTCCCTCCCCCCCAGGAGACATAAAGGGCAAAAACTTTCTATTCCAATTCTAATTAGGTGTTTGAGTACAGGGTGTCCGTGTACAAAGTTTGTTTTTTTTAATTTTAATACCTATACAACCCCTAGCAACATGAATGACGTATCTGAGTACTATACGTTATTTGAATTAGTTTTCTAATTGGAGGTATGCCTCTAGGAGCAGAGGTCTTCAACATTTTTCTAGTCGCGAGCACTGCCTGTACCCATCATAAAAAAGAAGAGCACCCTTACGGCATGCTTGGCATACAAATGCATAGGATTGTTTCAATCCTTGAATGCCAGTTGTACAAGGTGTTTAATTGGAACATTGATCAAGTGCTTGCGAGCACCAAATCGGGCATGAGCTTCGAGTACTCTTCTCCACCATTGTGCTCGCGAGCAACGGGTTGAAGATGCCTGCTCTAGGATCAATTGTTCGCTATTAATTTGGAACAAAAGGACTTTTCTAAGCACCATGTATATAGCAGTTTCTGCCCCCTGAGCTGCAGCAGTACCCCAAATCTCTCCCGCAGACCGATTAAGTGCAATGATAATATCCCCCCCCCCTCCTCCTTTATGGAAATCAGCCGGAACTACAAATTATTGACGTTATAACCGAGTTCAACTGTGCGTTTCATTTCATCCTTATTTAAGCTCCATGCGTATTAACGTGATCGTTCCCAGCGGAAACGTGGTTATAGGATTGGCGTTTGGCGACGAAATAGACTTGGCTCAACGGCCAAAGCAAGCAAATGTTCTGTAATTCGTCTTCTTGTCATCCCTCCCACTCTGCGGAAAAGCTTGAGTTTTCTTCTTCATCTTTCACAAGAAGCGAGGGATCGGACGGGAAAAAACGTGGTGACGTGTTATATATTTGACGTCACTTTTTTTAGAGCTGTGAATAGAATTTCAGATTTAGCTGGTAATTTTCTATTGATGGTTGTGTCGGAACAACCCGTGGCGAATGAATGAATAGCCTTATTATCGTCAGACTCATTGATTGGTCATCTTCCGATTTCAAGGTCCTTCAGAAACGCACTGATTTTTAAAGGGGGGGGGGGGTCTTTGTTCGTGAATAAACTGCGTATCAACGTATATAATAATAACATTGGAGATTCTCACTGGAAAAACCCTATTCTAGACGCCATACTGTTTATACATAAACACCTCCAACAAGCAGTGGCGGTCTTAGGGCTGTGCGATCTGTGCAATGGCACAGGGGCGTCAAATAATAGGAGGCGCTGAAACAAGTTAAAAAGAGTTAGATGTTCATTATTAAAAAATAACCTTTTTTTCGGTATTTAAAAAAAAAAAAATTACCGTACAAAATACTGTATACATGTAAAATAGAGATGGGGGAAAAAATTAAAAGTTTGAATATATGCAGTTGATATTCTAGTAAAAGAATATGAACAGTGTATTACAAAGTTGCATTAAGAGTGCACGTGGCAAATACAGATAGCAGCGTTAACTTAACGCACATCACTACATACGTACGCAGATGGTTGATAGTATCAGGTATCAGTTATGAAGAGAACAGAAACGCACTTGTGGTCCAGCTTTTTTTATCGAATTTTAACTCCAACAACATGCGACTTTTTCAAAAATCACCAAAATTTACCCATATTTTATACCATAAATTTTTTTGAAATAATTTTATTAAAAAATCCTCGTATTAAAGTATGTAACACCGTAGAGTTAAGAGACATGCAAAGTTTCAAGACATTTGAATGAGTGTTTTTGAAAAAATGATCCTTATCTAACAAAAAACTTAGTTTTGAGAAAAACGCATTTCAGTGAAAAGCATTAGCATGTGCAATGCCTGCCAGAAGTTTATATTAACATATTTTAAAATATTTTAGAACAGGTATAACAAACACTTGAACGCAGTTAGATGCAGAAAATTTGATGGTATTTAAAAATCGAAAAATTGGAAAATGTGTTTTTTGGAAAATTCGCGTGCACCAACCCCCTTAAAGCATCTGAATCTGCACCTCATAAAATTCAGTGCTGAATAGCTATTGTGCATATGGGTAAGCGTAATTTTCGTTTGAATCTGATGACAGAATTTTAATTTAAATGATAAATTCATGTATTTTTTACTTAATAAGATAATAACATAATAAGATAATAGAAGCAATAACCGAAAAGAAGAAATTAAATAATGGGAAAATTTTTTAAGGTCATATTTTCATGTTTTTAGATCATAAATGCCAGCATATTTTCAAGATTTTTAGTTCATAAAAATCCAAGCTCTAATAATTACATTCAAGAAAATGCTCCACATGTGTGAATTTGTTATTACATTATTATTTCATTATAATTAGGTAACCATATTTCAACGAGGAAAATGTGAGAAATCGCGCGTGCGTTATCATGAGTATAACATTCCCGATTTTCGCCAAAAAATGTTTCCTAATGTCGGTGAAATTGCCAATTATTGCTTATAAACAACATTTGGCGGAAAGGGAAATGCTACTGTAAGTCTGCAGAGAATTGAAATGCACTTTACGAAAAAGAAGTTCTACATGATAATTATGAATATTTCTATTCATAGTGTTAGTCATTAAAAAAATGTAATTCATATATTATTCAAGAAAAAGGGACATTTTTATGTAAAATGGGGCAAAATTTCAGGAAAACACAGCAATGTGCCCCCGTATACTTGTCAGCACATTCAGGTCATTTGAGATTTAGCAATTAATCAATAAAAAGTATTTTTCAAAAAATGAATTCAGGTTTTTTTATTAATAATAACGTGATCAGCACGCATTCCCATCCAGGGAATTTGTTAGTAGACATCCATGCCCGACCCGGGATTCGAATCCAGACATACACAGTCAGAAGCTAGCTCCATAACCACAAGACTGCCGGGTGGGTCGAACATGTATATTTTTTTCAAATTTCAAAAATTCATAAAACTCTAACAAATTGTCAGATATCCGCTTTTTTAGGTTTATTTATACTAACACATGTTGAATAAACATTTCTGTCAAATTTCGAAATTTTTGGTGAAGTTGTTTTTTTTTTTTCAATATAACGGGGATGAGCTCAAAAAACTACAATCTGAGAAAACCGTGTGTGATATGATTTTTCTTGCATACATTTATACTGAAACTCATTGCTTCCTTTTCCTTTTATTTTGAGAGAACAAATTAACTGACTGACACGAAGTTTTTTTGCATTTGATTTGCAATTGAATAAAAAGTTATAAAGTCATTTTTTAAAGATTGATTTCGGAAGTTGATACACACATTTTTCCACGTAGCTCAACTTTACGTTGAAAAATATTTCATGAGTCTAAAAGATTATGAACTTATACTATAACTCACACCACACTACCTACATCCATACTGTATCAGCGACAACTCAGACCTAAACTAGTTCATGAGTTCCGCTAATTTTGTGTTTAATATTCCCGCCTTAAAAATTTTGTCTGCCAAATAAAATCTGATTCTGATAAACTAGTTCATAGAGGAATAAGTTGAGAAAACAGCAAGTAAGTTCCAGCGCCTACATCACTTGAAAACTGAAGGGTACGATATTAGGCTTCTTCCCTATTCAAAATTTCCACAGTGAAATAAAGGAATTGTAATAAATATCTAGTTTATACAGTGTATGTGAAAAGTGCATACAAACCAGCATATGGTCGGGTTAAAGTTACAGTGGTGTAAGCCAATAGTCTTCATTTTGAGAAAAATAAAAGGTTTCACTAGAATTGTTGTAATCATGGCCCCACAAGGGGTGGGCTAACAAGGCTCCAGCCCTGGGGCCCGGGATTTTTTTCTCCATTTTTTTGCTTTTTCACGCTATTAATTCATCATAGAGGGGCCCGTGAAAGTGGGGTCGGAGGGCCCGCAAAAGATCCCAGCCTAGTGGCCCTGCTCTAGGATGTGGGGGCCATGGTTGTAATACAGTCCCGCGTTAAACGTTTTTATCTATGTGTAAATATACCGCGTCCTCTTGTATAGGCCTTTGAAAAGGCCAACAATATTGCATAAATAAATAAAATAAGTAAATAAAAATGTTGTGATTTCAAAATCTAGTGGTGAACTATTGAAGCTGTGGCTCTTGACTCATTTTTCCTCAACAGTTTAATACTTCCAATGTTGCATTTCTGGACTTGGTCAGATTTGGTGAAAATATGATTTACACAACTGTAACATGTCAGTGGTGCAAAGTAATAATTTGGAGATTTTAACATGATTCAATAATAGTATGTAACCGTAATTTTTGAAAAGGGAACCATAAATCAGCTATGATATGCTTCAAAAAAACCCCATTAACGGAAAGTCCTTCGAAAGATATTCAATTAAATTCATTCTACGACACTTTAACAGCCTTCTCTTTTCTTTCCAACATGATCAATGTCGAAATTTCCAATAAATTTAATGTTGCTTCAAGGCAACACTCAGAAAGCCGAAGGGAAAAAAAATCCAATAAGGATCATTATTCACTGATACAATTAACATGTAAATACAACGAATTCCAGTTCCAGCAAATGTTTTAATCCTTCAAATGTGTCATCAGTGAGCCCGAGGCTTGATTTTCTTTTCACTTTGTTTCAAGACACGATTCCACAGAATCACTCCGTGACGGATTTTTTATGGATCAATTCCTCACACAAACTTGACAATGAAAATTGATCGGGGGGAAAAAAATCGTTTTATTTGTCAATACATAGAATATTTTTCAAGAACACACACAAACAAATCTCACAACAGTTGCGCAAAATGCAAAAGAAACAGTGCATCAAAATTGAACGTCGTTAATGAGCAGTGAAAGTGGACTTTTAAGGCCAATTATGAAGCCTTTAATTGACCGCGAAGTATTATTCTATTTAGGATTTTGGTATTTCTCTGTTTTCGCAATAATTTGACATTAAAATAAGTTTAGATTTATCTATTTTTTTTTTTGTTTTTAGTGGTTTTTACGGTCAATCGCTCCAAGGCGTCTTCAACTGACCAAAACGCAAATGAAGTGTATGTGTTTGTATTTGTATATACTATTTAAAGGATTATGAATATTGGTGCTCTTTCTTTCAAAACAGATACTCTTGAATCGATTGTGGTCACATTCATTGGTCAAGGAGGTTTCGATTTCTGGCATTGACCTTTGTGGCAATTCGAGCCTTAAAAAAGAGTGCCTTCCTCCTTAAAATAGGATTTGGAGTATCGTATTGGTCAAGGTCTGAATCGGTAGATTTGCCAACATATGTATAGAATCTATCCAAGGATTATACAGTCAAACATGGTTATAACGACATCTCGGCTATAATGTTAATTATTGGCGGTCCGGAGTGATTCCCATAAAACAGGCATCTTCAGCCCAATGCTCGCGAACACCACGGTGCTTCCTGAAGTACCCAGAGTGCGCCACGCTCGTGTCCGATTTCATGCTCGTGAGCACTTGATCGTCGTTACAACTAAACACGTCGCACAAATTGCGTATAAGGATTGAAATCACCCTGGTTTTATGCAATCGTATTCTAAACTTGCGTTAAGGTTGCTCTTATTTTGATGATGTGTACATGCTTGAATAAATGAAGGCTAGAACTTTGCGACTGGACTTATCTCGTTGCCGAGATCTCTTCCCACCTAGCTTCGTGGCAGAGTCCGGAACACTTTATTTTGTGTCAGATGTGATGTGTACATGATGTGTACATGCAGTGCTCGCGAATATAAAAAGATTGAAGACATCTGCTCTGGGTAATGGAGAATAATATGAAGGAACCCTTCTTATAACGTCGATGTAAAGCAACCGACTCGGATAAACGGTAAATTTTTCGTCACTTTTGTTTCCATTTCACAATGATGTCTCACGAGAAATTCCGTTCCGAACCTAACATTTCGCCCCACGATTTCATCCCGGACGTTTTTCCCGGACAAGGGCAAGTGAGCGGGTGAGTGATCGTATGAGTGACCAAATGAGTGGTCGAGTGACCGTATGTGTGAGTGAGTGGCCGTATGAAGGAGTGATCAAGTGAGTAATTAATAAGAACATTAGAGCTTATCCCATTATATCCCAAAGTGTTCCTCGGCATAACTTAAACAAAAAAGGAAAGGCTGTATTATAAGACCCACACTGCTGCAAGTTCTGACGTGAATACATTTTTTTCTGCCTTGAATCACGTGGTAGGTACTGCCATAATGAAATTCTGTCGTTATCATCGGCTTTGTCTTCAGAATAGCAAATAAACGATACCAATGTCGTCTATTTTCGTTGTCACTGCTCGAGATATAGCGGAAAACAATTTTTACGAATCAGCATCGCGGGCCTGGTGCCCAGACGGAAGTAATATCATTGGATACACCTTTATTATGTGCATCTGACGATACCGTTGCTTTTGTCTTGCGTTAGGTACTTCTTGAGGTATGAGCGTTTAAAGAATTTAGTCATGCAACTTTTGACGAATGCTCTCAGAATCATCAGGCAATTTTAAAAAAACAACGTATTCACGTCCAAAAAATATGTATTACATGTTTGATGCTTCGACTTGTTCGTGGACATGATCACACTTACACAATATACTGTATTTTCCGTATTTCCCCCTTGCCAACCAGTAATGATTGTTAGTGGATTTTCTAGACCCAGCTCAAGATGCCCTGTGATCTAAGTTTAGTTCGCGATCCACGAGTTGACAACCCCTGATTTTAAAGAACTTTCAAGTTCCATTTCGGTGTTGGCGGTTGTGCATTCCCCACGTTTCCTTCGAAAAAATGCAGCAGCCTCCGCACACTAAATACTGTGTTACATTTCTTCCAGCCTACCTTGATCATTGACTCATGCATGTCCTTGTTCAAAAACTGATACCTTAATGAGCGACGGAACATTTGAAACTGGAAATGATACATTCCGTATGTCTCATAGGAAATACGTGCTATTGAATAACATAATCCTGTTCAATAACATGAGCTTAGGGACGCGCGTCCTTTCTAACATTGTAAGTCATTCCAATAGAGGTATTAACTACCACAGAATTTTTGGGGTTTTTTTCCTGTTTTAAGAATGCTTTCAAAACTCAGGGTATGACTGATCACATGATGACATAAAAGCAAATATTTCAACCCTGTATCTGATGACGGTACTTAACCCTTTCAGACAAAAGAATTCATTTTGTTTGGAATTTTAAAGATTTTTTTCTTTTTCTTTTTCTTTTTTAGCAATCCGTAAACCGAGGTATCACTGTATATGCTCCAAGGAAGAAATGTTCTATTTGTCTTCATAGCTAAGTTGTAGAGCACTCGTCCAAGATACGAGAGCCCGGAGTTCGAATCCCTGTGAGAGAAGAGATGAATTTTTCCTTCCAAAACAAGCAGCATCTCTATACATATAGCCAGTTTTCCGTAGATCTTGTAATAGCTGTTACCCGCGCGGCTTCACTCACGTGGATTTCGTAATCCAAAATTCCTTCCCCCCATCCCCTTTATGACCCTTTCAGGGGTTGAATTTTGAAAAAGTTCCTTCTTAGTGAGTCTCTGCATTGTAAAATAAAACTACTGACCAAATTTCACATTTGTAGGCGCGGCGGTTTCGGCTCGGTGATGGATGAATCAATCGGTCAAGACGTTATTTTATATGTATAGGTCAGCGGGCCAACAGCTGGATCTCATGCGACCGGCGAAGTGATTTTGTGCGACCCCGACAAAGTAAAAATAAATTATCAAATTAAAATTAATAATTTACAAGGTGTTAAATCAAATTTTATCATTATTTGAGCTATTTTCTCATTCCAACAGCAAAAAATTACTAACATTCATTATTATTAGTGATGTGCGAAAATAATTTACTATGTTATCACCACACTCTGCCTTTCCAAACACGCAAATTGCTCATAAAGCTTGGCACATGGCTATTTTTTTTACCTCGTTTGGCAAATTGACTACTTTGCCAAAATGATAATTGAAGAAAAATTTGAGTGTTTCATTTGTGAAATTCAAATTATATATGAATAGATTGGGTGGAATGATTTGCAGAAGAAACTGTTAGCTTTTGATGCATTGGATATCCTGGCTGTGTGTGGAAACACAATCAGATAAACAATGAATATGTTCATGAAGATAATGAAATGCTCACGGTAAAAGTTGACCAACTAAAATTAGCCGTATTTTACCATACTGTTTATGGCGTATACAAATGAGCGAGTTTCTCGAGTCATTTTACTGGTGCGGCTTATACACCGTAGTGACACTCGTAATGCGGCCCACGACGCTGCAGCTGACCGTTATGTTGGCCACCTTTAGTGTGGACTCGCGGAGCCCTTTTCTGCTTTTATAATTTCTATGGCGGAGTTCCGTAGGGCTATTTTTTATTTATACATTAAAGTTACTGATTTATATTTTTCTTTAAGAAGTAGTTATAGTTTTTTTTTTCCTTCAAATCTGTTTTTTTTTTTTTTCCTCAAGCGGCCGTGGAGCCCATGGAGTGCACACGGAACCCCGGTTTGAAACCGCTGGCACAGATTATCATGTTATTAGTGACATCTAGCGACAAGGCCGATAATTACTGATATAGAAAGCACGGTAGTTTTATAATTTCAGATATTTCCGTATTTAAATGTTAAATTCATGATTAAAGTTATATTTATTACATTAATAACTGTAAAAAATTAATTCACAACTAGTAAAGGTTAGCTTAGTTGATAAATTTTTTTGATTAATCGTATTTTACATTATTTATATGTATAAAAAATCCGTACATAATTATTAGTAGAATAAATCATACATATTGTATTATCCGCAACACACGTACTCTTTCATTATACGAGTGCGTTTGGTGTGACGTATTAACGACAAGGGATATTGAACTTGAAAGTCATCCGATTTTAAAAAAATCAACTATTCAGCTTTTAATCCGTTTTGCTCAAATAATGTATGGGTAGAAAGAAGGAAATTTCGAGTTTTACGCAGTTGCCGACTGGTAGCGCTAACGCTCTTCCTTCGGCCGCCACTTCAGGGTTTGTCAAGGTGGCGACTGCACACTAGAAATTGTTTTGTGTTCTAAGCTTCGCGAAATGTGAATCCGTAACAACTGTTCATCGTGCTTTTCGTCGATCTGGTGTTGAACTTTCTACCGTTCAGAGCATTAGGCGATGGTATAAACAATTCCGAGACACGGGTTGTCTGTGTAAAGGGAAATCCCCTGGCCGTCCCCGCATGTTAGAGAAATGGTCAAACCGCTGGCACAAAATGTCAAAAATATGGAGTCCATCGGACAGAGTTTCGCACGTAGTCCACAGAAATCCACTCTCAGTGGATGCAAACAAATTCGCAAAATTTTGGGACCAATTTGACTACCGTATAGACATATGCCCTGCATTCAGTTCACCGGATACAAAAGTATTAAATTATGATATTACCGCGGAATGAATCAAACAATTGCTTACATCGAAAATCTACATTTGAAGAGACATAGCATCTTAAAGTGTTCATTTTTTCATCATTTGGTAAAATCAAGTAAAAATTATAAAACAAAAAGTTAACGAAAATCGTGTTTGCTTCAATTCTCAAAATTGCAACAGTTTTCGGAATGAATCGAGCGATTGCTTACATTGAAATATAAATTTGAAGGAAGAGGTATATACATATACTGGTGAAATAAATTAAGAGAATTTGCATATTTTATCGAATTTCATGGAAAGAACTGAACTGAATGTAAAACCACTGCTTCTAGACAAAAATGCAAATCCTGTACGTCAAATACGTAACCGTACGCGTGTGTGTAGGCGGAGCCAGTAGAGAAACAGGCTTTATAAGCGCGCGTAAGTTAAGACGCATTTCGTTCGCTAGCACACCTCGGCGAATTTCTTGGTGTTATTTTGCAGCAATCGGTTAATTTCAAATTGTAACAGTAAAAATGAGTAACCACCAACGTTTAGATGATGGAATGAGGTGGCGAATTGTGGGGAGGCTAGAAGCAGGCCAATCTCAAGTCCAGATTTGTAGAGAGTTCAATTTAACGCCCAGCGTCATGTGTAACTTTTGGAAACAGTTCCAGGATACCGGATCCATCGAGAGAAAGCCTGGGAAAGGTCGTCCAAGAGCCACGACGGCCAGAGAAGATCGCCATTTGTCGATTATAGCGAGGCGTAACAGGTGTGCTACAGCTTCTCAGCTCTCTCGTGACTTGTATGCAGCCACAAGAACCCGTGTATCAAGGGTGACTGTTTCCAAAAGACTTCGTGAGAGAGGGTTGTTTGCAAGACCTGTTGTTTGCGTCCCGCTCACTTCTACGGACAGGAGAATCCGTTTATCATGGTGCAGAGAGGATAGAGATTGGAGTATGGATCAATGGGTGACCGTTCTCTTCACTGATGAGTCCCGGTTCAGCCTAAGCACTGATTCTCGCCGTACGTTCATATGGAGAGAACCAGGGACCCGCTACCTACCCTCCAATGTCCGCGAAATCGACCATTATGGCGGAGGAGGTTTAATGGTCCGGGCAGGCATCATGTTGGATGGCCGCACACCTCTCCATGTCTTTGAAAGAGGCACTGTGACTGGTGTGAGGTATAGGGATGAGGTCTTGGAGCAATATGTTCGCCTTTTCAGGGGTGCAGTTGGCCCTGAGTTCATTTTAATGGACGATAACGAGAGGCCACATAGAGCTCTTCTGCTCGACGATTTTCTAGAGAGTGAGAATATTCGCCGGATGGATTGGCCAGCCAGATCTCCAGACCTTAACCCTATAGAGCATGTCTGGGACGCTCTGGGGAGGGCAATTGCAACTCGCAACCCCACTCCGGGAACCATCCAAGGAATGAAAACAGCTTTGCTGAACGAGTGGGACCAAATGCCACAGGAAATGATGAACTGCCTTATTTCAAGTATGAAATCACGCTGCGAGGGCTGTATATCTGTAAGAGGGGACCATACTCCCTATTAACCCATCTATTACCCCATTTTTTGTTTATCCTGCAACCGCTGTTTCATACCTTCCGACTCCAACGAGTGTTACGCACGATCATGCGTGTGTATTATAATTATTGAATTGTTGTTTGTTTTGTATTGTATCAATGTATGTACATATCAAATTCCATTAAAATCGGTACAGTAGTTCTAGAGATAATCGACCAGGCCTGCAAATTCTCTTAATTTCTTACACCAGTGTTATAACAACCAGTTATAACACCAGTGTTATAAACAACATCTATAACAAGGTGTTCTACCTTTAGAAGAATGGGGGTCATTTCATTGGATTGGAAACGTCTCGCGGGCCACTCAAGTGATTTGGAAACGTGCGACGGGCCGCTTGAATGATCTGGAGCTATGCCGCGGGTAACTTGGATGATGTGGAAGTGCAACGCGGACAGCTTAAGAGCTCTGGGATTGCACGCCGATTAGGTGAGCCGAACTTGAATGATTTGTAAATGTACCACGAACTACTTGAGTGATCCGGAACTGGCGCGAGTTACTCACGTGATTTCTAAATATGGCACGGGTCACTTTAATGATTACGGAATGTGCTGCGGGGGGGAGACACTTAAAGGATTTGGGAATGTACTGTCTCTTCTTAAGCGATATGAAACTACACTGAGGATCACTTAAGTCAGGGGGTTCTTAACCTAAACCCAAGTTTAGGTTAAGAACTTCGGTCTTGTCTCCACCGGGACAGATGACTTTTCTTTCCGAGTTCACTTCAGCATAATATCCAGAAAATAAAATGTTTCCTTGATATCTCTTGGGCTGAGAAAAAAACCCATATATCTCACTAAAGCATAACATCGCCATAGGTGGGCAAGACCCGAGAATCCAACTCTTTAGGATTTCCTGAAATGTCACAACAATAAAAACTTCTGGTCGTCATTTTGACTGCTATACACCTCTCAGTTAAGGGGGTTGGTGCACGCAAATTTTCCAAAAAACACATGTTCCATTTTTTCAATTTTTAAATACTATGAAATTTTCTGCGTCTAACTGTGTTAAATTTTTTGTTCTACCTATATTAAAAAAAATTTTAAAGTATTTTTACATTAACTGCTGGCAGGCAATACAAATGCTACTGTTTTTCACTGAAATGCGTTTTTCTCAAAACTATGTTTATTGTTAGATAAGGAACATTTTTTCGAACACCGCTCATTCAAATGTCATGAAACTTTGTGTGCCTCTAAACACTATAGTGTTACATACTTTAACACGAGCTTTTAGGATTTTAATTGTTGGTTGTTTTTTTATCGAAATTTAACTCCAACAGCATGCTACTTTTTCAAAAATCATCAAAATTTGCCCATATTTTGTGCCATAAAAAATTTTAAAATAACTTTAATAAAAAATCCTCGTTTTAAAGTGTGTAACACTACAGTGTTGAGAGAGACACAAAGTTTCATGACATTTGAATGAGCGGTGTTCGAAAAAATGTTCCTTATCTAACAATAAACATAGTTTTGAGAAAAACGTATTTCAGTGAAAAACATCAGCATGTGTAATGCCTGCCAGCAGTTAATGTAAAAATACTTTTAAAATATTTTTAATACAGGTAGAATAAAAACTTTAACACAGTTAGACGCAGAAAATTTCATAGTATTTAAAAATTGAAAAATTGGAAAATTTGCTTGTACCAACCCCCTTAAGGAGTAAGATTGCAGATGAATACTGAAAACAAGGGGAAAACACATCGAGTTCACTGAACGAATCACGTGTTCAGGGGAATAGGAAAGCCTCCTCCGCGGTGTCATGTCACAGAATTCCACACATGCGTATAACTTTAGGGGCGATGAGGAACCTCAAGAAGTTTGAATTTTGGGGAAAAAAATTAGAAATGTGTGGCATTTCTTCACATAAAGGCATATTTTAACTTCTATTACAATGGCAATTTCGAAATTTTTTTTCTTCGTTCCACCCAATCATACAGTCCTGTTATAAATGCATTTATTGCTCTATTGGTTTCACTAATGCCAAAAAAAACAAACAGTCCCATGGGCCGCAAGCTGTTCCTTTTGCTGATTTTGGGTCGCGGTTGAAAAAAAAGTCAAGAACCTCTGCCTTTAGTGATGTGAAACGGCACCGAGTGATAAATGTGCCTCTGGCCATTGGAGTGATCTGTGAATATGCCTCAAACCACTCAAGTAATCTGGAACTGTGCCGCGAATCACTTGAGTTATCTGTAATTATGCTGTATTCCATTAAGATATGGAAATGTACCGCTTAGTTCATTTTTACAAAGTTAGATTTGAAGTCACCGAAGTCATATCAGATGAAATCCGAGGGCCTACATTTGGCCATGGATGTCGAGCATGTATGAGGTGTTAAAGTGCTTCATCATTTGATGAAATCAAAAGGAAAACACGAAAAAAACAAACCAAAATCTTTTTCTCATCCTTCCCATAAAATGCATAATGAAATATTTCTCATGATCGTTACGGCAGTTCCTATAGCAACGTTTCTCAACCTATGGTCCGCGGACCAGAGACGGTCTACGACGATGGCATAGGTAGTCCGCAAGACGATTTAATTCCAACTGAACGAAAAATTATTCAGTTTTTTTAATTGATATTAGTGATATCCATATGGATTCTAATAAAAATTATGCATTGATATACTTAGGTTTACCGTACCTCATCAAGGAAAATGCGGGAAATTGGGGTCCTAACAAAAATGCAATGATTGTTGTCAAAAATGCAATAATTGTTGTCAAAAATGCAATAATTGTTGTCAAAAAATGCATTCAAGACAAATTTGCTAGTTACTGTTAAAATTACTGAAGGGTGGGTAATAAAAGGATGATACAAATCGCAGTGAAAAAAAAATGTATTTGACGAAAGTACATTCAAATGACCTGATGACCATATTTCATCTAGGGAAAATGCGGGAAACAGATCTTAAACACGATAGGATGCTGGACGTCACCAATTGTCGTCAAAGCATTGTCAAGTCAAAAAAAAAAATTCCTGTTGTAGTTATTATCACCGAAAAATTGAGGGGAAAAAATTTAACCTTACAAATATGAGATGAATATTTATTTGTATTTATACATCTATAATTATCATAATATGTTATGCGAAAAAACGCTTTTGTTAAAGTAAATATAACGAATTCAAGAAATCGCGTGAATAAGTAATTCCAGACAACTGTATGAAAAAAAAATTCGTAACAACTAAATATCGAGGAATGTCCCATATATCACGGGACAAAAATAGTCCGTTGAGTCGTTTCGGATATTTCACTGGTCCTTGAATTCAGAAAAGCTGAGAAACGTTGGCCTATAAGTAATATCGTCTCATTTATACTTTGATTCAAAAAAAAAAAATTAGCATGTATGTTTTCGGAAGTTAATCATGTACTAAAAAACTTCGAGAATGAGTAATATAGTATTGCGTTTGTATTCGCATTGAAAAATACGTAAATCAGATATACAAAAATCAGAAAATTATCAGACAGTAAAAGTATTCAAGAAAAAAAAAATCAGTTGTTCAAGGATTTCAAATGAACATATCAAATAAGTTAGTAATTTCTCGAAAAACGTGAAATTCTACTCCGAAACTTTTATTTGTTTAGTACACACGTACATTTTACATGACAATGGTATTTTTAAGGACGTTGACTATGAAATCGAGATAGAAGTTCGAAATCGGAAATAAAGATCTGCATATGATTGGTTTTTCCTTTCTCTTCTTTCCTTACAGCGTTTAATTTTGGCCATAGGAAAACCTGTACGCGTATTTACGCACATATCCTTGTTGTTGTGGTTTCGGTTTTTTTTTTTCTCTTGGTTTTTCGTTCTCGTGTCGGGATAATGACCATCGACATTCAAGGCCATGGTAATAGCCTCTCGTGGTCTTTTTGTTTCTAGTTTACCGGGTTTTCGGAACCACTTTTCTACGTGAAGGTGGCAAATCTCTGGTTTTTTGGAACCGCCCCGAGTGTAATCGTTAAATCATCGAAGAAGAAAAAAACGTATTGTGTCTTTGCCTGTGTGTGGAAAATTTTAAAATTTGACCATGATTGCAATATATGTGTCATTTTTCTTATATTTCATTTTCCGTCTATATAATTTAATGTGAAGTAGGGACTGTTTTTATACTTCGGAACACATTATTTTTCTCGGCTGGGAGCGATTTGCTGAAGTTGAGAGGCTACTAATGCCTCTACTTCAGCGCCTCACGCCACAGTGCGTGAAATAAAGAAGGCAGGGTCGTATCTCGGCCGCGCTGTGGTGGTCGTAGTGACGGACTCGCATCGCGGGGACCCGAAACCGACCAACTGAACCCCCGCTCTGTCCCCATGGGGAATGTAAGCTGGTCACCCAGAGGGTTTTGACCATGATGGAAGAGCGATGCAACGTCCGGAGCACTAAGCACCAAAAACCACCAGCGAAGACAAAAGTTGAATTTACATGGGCAGGTGCATACGCACGTCGCCAGCAGGCTTCGAAGGGGGCCCACGAATAACTATAGACACACATATATATAAGAAATATATAAACATATAAATGTTACCGCTATATATATATATAAAGCGCAGAAATCAGTTATTCTACAGATTATCTATGTATCAAATGAGTTAATCTGCAGATTAGCTAGGTAATGGCACATTAACGCCTTTCGAGCAGACAGGCGACATTGTCCATTGGGGGCCATTCAAGTATTACGCAAGCAGATTTTTAGCCATTTCTCCCCCTTCCCCCCCCCCCGTCAGAAAAAGTCAGCAAAACACTGAGACAACACTAGATATGCACTCGGAGTGTTAGGTACTTACACTTCCAGCGCAACTCACCAGATAGTCAATTGCCCTTAGCGATAGACCTGAGTTGTGCTCGGTTTGAATAAAAGGGTCGTATTTCGAGTGGCGTGAATGGTAGTGTGCTTGCTCGGTATGCAAAAGGGCCTGGGTTCGAATCCCGGCGGAGAACGGGGGGACTTTTCTTTCCGTGTTCACCTCAGCATAAAATAAAGAAAATATTTCTCCTTGAGTTTTTTTTACCGTAATACATTTATTTCGATACTAATTTCATGTTTCGTGTCTCTGTACAGGGCGTTCTGTTAATGGACCGACAAACTCAGAGGGTTGTTAGTAGGCATCAAGAGGAACAAAAATTGCAATGGAATTCGGTGTCGCAAACCACGTTGAGAGGGTGAAAATTGCGAAAAATGCATGCAGACCCTGGGTCCGGAGGAGACGAAAGGTGGATGTCAGTTGATCGTTGAATGCGTTCGTGGATTCGCTCACCATATCTGACATAAGCAGCGCTGCGAAACGCATGCACTGGGGTAGGATTACGCGCTGCGGACGACGTAAATTATGCCGACGACATCAAAAGCATACAAATACAACGCCACAACAGGCAAAATGCCCAACGAGGTGGCTGATAAAAAGATGCCCATACCTTGTCGAGCGCATCCGGGAATTGTTTTTACGTCGTTTTAGACTGTGCATTGACGTCAGGGGCCATCACTTCCAACAAATCTTGTAATAATCAATCAAATAAATCGTTTTGTAGTTGTTATTGTACTTTTGGTCATTCCAGCATGACGTTGAAACCTGCATGCGGATTTCGCGATTTTCACCCTCTCAACATGGTTTGCTACACCATGTTCCAGTGTAATTTTTGTTCCTCTTGACGTCTGCTAACAACCCTCTGAATTTGTCGGTCCATTAACAGAACATCCTGTATATTATATGTATGAGACATCGGGTGATATTTGCATTACCTTCATGTTCTTTAGAATACATGACTTTTTTTTGAGTTAATAGTTTTTTCCATTGTTAACGGAACGTACAGAAAGCCGGGAAAAATATTTACAAAAATCCATTCAATTTTTTTACTGCTCATACAGGGTCTTAAAGAGGACGTAAAATCGCATATAAAGTAAGTGTATTCAACTATGCATTTTCAAATATAGTCGAATCCCGTTTTAATGAATACCGTTATACAATCGAATCCTGTTTCAACGAACACTTTTCTAATCCTCCAGATAAGTTCACATAGGAAAAATTAAAAAACCTGGAATTCCTTTATAACGAAATTTCGTTATAGCGAGATGATTTCTCCAGTCACTTGGAGTTCGCTATAACAGGATTCGACTGTAGTAAAAATCTCGTTTTCACGAACACTTTTTTAATTCCCGAGGTAAGTTTACATAGGAACAATGCAAAAACGTGAAATTCCTTTATAACGAAATTTCGTTATAAAGGATTTTGTCTCTTGGAGTTATAAAGGGATTCGACTGTATATAAATACCTTTTTGTGATTCCCTACAATGCATGATTTTCTTTTTTGGCAGGTTAGGAGCCGTTCAAGTAGTACGTAAGCAAATTTTTAGTCATTTTTGACCCCCACCCCCTTGTCAGCAAAAGTCAGCAAAACGCTGACCCTCTCCCTTGTCAGCAAAATTTCGTCATCAGCTCTACCCCTCTGAATCCTAACTCATATTTTCATAAGGGGTGGTTGATGACGTAAGCATTATGTAACCCCCCCCCCTGTCATCAAAAGTCAGCAAATCCGAGCCCCCCCCCCCCCTTCTTCCCATCGATGATGACGTAATACTTGAACGGCTCCTTACAGAAGATTCACAATTCTTTTTTTCAATTGAAGAGTTTCACTGTCACCTATGAATGGTTTTCGAACGAAAATGGGAGTAATGAATGTCTCAAACATGAGGTTGCCGATTGGCAACTGGAAAAGAAATATTAAAAGTAGATGTTGATAATTGGAGACAGTATGCACTGTAGGGTTAACCATGAGAAATGGATCTAAGAGCGGGCTAAATTGTTCCAAGGCACAACATTGGGTCTTGTAGCTTGGTGCTCGACTGAATTGCTTTTCTGTGATTCCCAACTTCGAGGCGATCTTCCCGCTACTACTACTACTAAACCATACATGTACCTCGTCCATATTACTCTGCGGAACCTCTAACGAACTGATACATGTTGGTACGTGTAGTGAAACCTGACATGAAGTTTGTTTCTGTGTAATGCTTGTTATGTGTAGTGCTGCCATCTTTGACCTTTGAAAACCAAACACGCCCCGCTTCGTCATCTCATTGAGATATCGAAGCGTTCCTGGAGGATGGGTGTGTCTGGAAAGTTTATTAAATATCTTCAGAATAATAAATAAAAATATTACATGTAGATAGTACTGTCATCTGCCATTCTAACTATGAGTGAAGTGTAATGATTGAGTAAAGTGTACCGTTGTAGGCCTGTTGCTCTCTGTGGCGAGACTTTCCAATGGGGAGATCGGCTCGCATTTGCGCCTCGAAGTTGCGAAACCAGAGGAAACCTTGGAAACCAGAGGAAACCTTGGAAACCAGAGGAAACCAACTTCAGCCGACCACCACTGCGGCAACGGTGGGGTTCGAATCCGGATCCTCGCGATGCGAGTCCGTCACTATGACCACTCGGCCACCGAAGCGGCCGATCTTCCCGCTGAAAAGTCTCGCCACAGAGATCATCAGGCCTACAACAATACGGTTATTCAATCATGACACTTCACTCATAGTTAGAAATACTGCCGGCAGATGGCAGCACTGCAAAATAAAAGCATTACACCAAACAGACTTCACGTTAGGTTCATAGCACATTCATATACATCTTCCTTCATGGCGCAGGTCTTCTTCGACCACCTGCTAAAATCTCTCCATTGAGACAGAGCGCCGGTCCATGATCTGGTTAAAAAGGAGGAAGTCGTGTAGCTTGAAACATGTAATGGTGTACTTTGAAACGGTAAAATTGCAAAGAAAAAAAATACAAATATCACTGAAAAATATAATCATCAAAACTAATATAATGAGTAATTTTTTTTCATATGAATCGTATGTATTTAAATAAAAAGGGTATCAAAATACTGAAACATATATGATTATTAAGGCATCCGAAAACGCTGAAAACGTCATTTTGGCAGAAAATATTGATTTTGTTTGACATTTTTTGTGAAAAACACCTATTATTTTGTAATGCCATTCCAAATGCATACCTTGTATTCTTTGTATGACGCTTAGAACCGAAGTTATGCCCACTTTAGTGTCGCGTTTTTACATTTTTAGTAATTTGTGGACAAAAATTTTCAAACGTATTTTACAAGAATGTTATTTTTGACATTTTACTTGAGTTTGAAACATGATATCTAAAAATATATGAATTATATCATTACAAAATTTTAATATATTTTATCATATGTTGTTTAGGATACGAACTAAAATCTTAGGTCTATCACATATATTTGCCTAATTAAAAAGTTTTATACACACACAATATGTTAAATTAAATTTCCAAAATTTCACACGTGAATCAACAGATTTGGATGTAACTTAATGATCAAATCATACAATCCTTTAAGTTTTGCTTCGTAACCTGCATCATTACTAGCCAAATATACTTTTTTCATGTAAAATAACAAAACATTTCATTCATAGAATTTTTGCAATCGTGTTTTCAATTTTACACGAATTTTGCTTAAAATTCGAATAAAAATGACTTTTTCATAGAAAATGACAGGTAGTCCGAAATTTATTATTGTTTTCACTATATTTTGAGGCACCTTTTATCAAAAAATGATATCAAAGGTCACTTAAGTAGCATTTTTCAGAAAAGTGCTAAGAAAGGTAATCGAATGCCTTAACGTGCATGAGAGAATTTATAATATATTTTTTTCTATTCAAACTTAATTAATTAATCGTTGGAATGTTCTCCGTATGCAACTGATCATTTGAGAGATTGCGACTGCTTTTTAACCCTCTCTGGTCTAGTAGATATTTGTTTATTTATTTATTCATCGCGAAAATCTCACACACATATTTGAATATTCCTGGCAAACAAATACATGGTCGGAAAACCCCATTATGCAAATTTCTTTCCTCAATTTTTCTTGGTATTTTAGAAACTACATCTTTTAGTGCCGTTTAATTATAAAATACGGCTATATACGTACAATGAGCTTTGTAATAGAAAGAGTTGATTCCTTGTCGGTGTCATTTTTTGAAAACCGCTGAAATTTCATGTTCAGAGATTTATAAAATTTCACCAAAAATTAAAGGAATTAGAAATAAAATTCAATGTAATACCCATTCAACTTTGCTAAGCAAGGTTTAATCGGTTTTTTTTTTGCAAAATAAAGGCAAAAAATATTACTACTACTTCACCGAACATGCACTTCGTAAACATTCTTCTACGGAATTTCTAAAAAATCGCACGTGCCGGAATGAGTGTTCTGAGCGTATGCTTGGCCCTAACGTATTTACGTTGTCGAGTTGCGCTTGTTTCGTGTCCATGCTGCCATTTAGCTTCCATTTTCCTGAAGTAAAGATGGAATTTTCATGTTATGCCAGCATCGTGTTGTAGGTCTGCCTGCTCTTTGCGGAGACTATCGAGGTCGATGGGGTTTCAATCCGGTCAAAGGAACATTAGCAAGAAGTTCTTTACCTTTCGAGCCTGGTGTGACCACCGATAGATGGGGCTTCATTTCCCACCCAACTCCACTGGTTGGAAACTGCCGTATGGCGGTGTATGACCGGAGTTGGTATACGGTAAAGTAGTATTAGCTTAATTATACTGACACTACTCCGACCCAGTGTAGTAACCTGAGGATTCACCGTAACTGACATGTAAGTACTGTACACCTAAGTATAGTGGCTGGATTACTGTTTAAAAATATCTGAGGTTTCTGATCTGAGCATCTGATCTTTCAGATGTATCAACTTGAGCTATAACATTGTACCATCTTAACCCTTAAAGCGGCATTGACGAGATACCTCGCTTTTTTTCAAAACGCCACTTATTTTAGCACGGGCAAGACCAGATATTTTGTTAAGTTGATTTCTCAATGCAACACTTTTCCCTATATCCCTTACTTTTCCCCTACTGTGTAAACCAAAAGAAAACCCTTTCTTAATTACAGAAAATCTATGTGCTTTGTTGTCGGCTCTTTCAAAAGCTGGTGGAAAGTTTTCGGTAAATTTGACGTATCGTAGCCAGAATGTTATTGAAAATTTTGGCGACAACTTGATTTTGAACTTCGCCAATCTTTCAGCGATTGTAACTCACCATTAAATCTAGATATTTCGATGAAATTGGTGTCACTTTATAGGATGTTTCGTACCCTTTCCAAATATTTGTTTAGATTGTGGAGAAATTTCAGAAATTTGGGGTTTTTTTCCAGAACTGAAGCATTTTTCTTCCATAATCCATCATCCCTGTTAACTCGAAAACGGTTCGAGATAGGATGAGGTTGATGGGGTGTTTCATGTGCCACTTGGGCTCGCCTATCATCGCCTTTCGTTTAGCAGAACATGTCACGTTCACCCTGTATAGACAAGTATGACAATCACTTCCTTTCAAAATCTTTGTAATTTTTCACAGTGCTCCATTTACCATGGAATTCAAAACCATAGTTTCAACAATTTATCAACCACTAGCCTTTGGAGATGCCGTTCCCTATCATTATGATCAAATAGGTAATTAATATTCGTCTTTCTTCTCGTTCCAAGGCCCCACGTGTACGGTTTCGATGGCACGATAAAAAGAGTCAGATACGTTTCCTGCACCCCCTTAAATTGAAAGGAAAAACAAACGTGGGAAATACGTATATCCTTCGTACATATCAGTTCCTGAATGAACAGGAAAAATCACTGACCTCTCATTTATGATAGGAATACTCATTTCTTTGGGGTTTTTTTTTTTTTTTTTTCGAATACCAAACGTTGATATGGTTTCCCTTTCGATTTTTACTATGCTTATGCCGCACCCATACCCTACAGCTATCAAACATATATACACGCTTCTTATATCCTCAATTTAAATTACAATTATTATTTTTCTGTTATTTTTGGTGTTCGAGAAACATCGGGATAAGAGTTTTTTACCGCCCTTGGGGAAAAAACAGCCTTGACGACACATCAATTCGATTGGCTACGCACTACAAAGTGGCAACTTTATGACCTTTAGTGCATACCATTTCATTACTAAATACAACTTCAATCTTGTCCTTCAATGTTAGGGAAAAAAAACGGGACTTCTCTCTTATCATTATTTGATCAGTATGTGATTAAAATGGCTCAGAAATCGATTATAATATTTATTATTCGTCCATTCCTTAAGATAAGTGAAAAAATAGCTGATCCCTAACTCTCTCGATGGGTCGATTATTAATCATTCTTCGTTTCGTCGACGCACAATGATTTGTGAATTGATAAATTGTATCATTAATATTATTGATCGATTTTTTTTCCTACTAGAACTACTGAAGCGCTAATTGTATGATGAAATCCTTTTCTTCTTTTTTTTTTTGTCGGAAGTCAAAAAATGCTATTTGCAATTCAAATGTGATACTTCTTTTTCTTTTTTTTTGTGTGATGCAATCTTCTCATTTTGTTGCTCCTTGTGTGAAATTTATAAGTAAAACAAATTTATTTGTTATATGGGTACGATAATACAGTCCAGTTCGATTGCAATCTTTTCCGCTCCAAAGGTAGACAATGTGTATCTTCATTTTAAACGATTTTGAACGGTTTTAACGCTGGTCCGATTAATCGGGTCGGTTAATCGATCGGTTGTTAAAAAATATTAGTTGAGTTTATCTACTCGATCAATCCGATCCAAGTGCGATCAAAATTTGCTTAAAAAAAATTACTAATTTAACTTGATTTATTTAACGAGACCGATTTGATGTCTTAAATTATGTACTTATATATAACATTTTGGATGAAGAACCACATTCAAAAATATTTGAATCAACATTTTGATCTAATTTTTCGGCAAGGGGGAAATACAAGTCGATTCAACGAAAACTGATGATTTCAGTTTTGAACTGAGTGTGATGAAAGTTTTAGACGATCAGACCAAAATTTATATTTCCTATGAACAAGTTGTTTCTGGTATTGGTATTCTTGGAAGCGTAAGTTCCTCCTATCACAATTACCATTTGGCAGGAGTTTCAAGGGAAAACAAGCAACAGTGTGATTGGAAGTACATTTGAAATCCGGGACTACAAACCGATTTTGAAGGGAAAGAAACGACAAGATTCTAGTGAAGAAGTTCCATGTTTTGGCAAAGTATGATCAGTATATTGAATTGCTTCAAGCGAGCAGTCTCAATTCTTTAATTGTTCTTGTATTTGTTTATATCTCGGGAATAGGTGTGTGAGAAATGAATAAAATACATTTTTACAGCATCAATTAATATTATATAGTTACGAAAAATGTTCGATTAAAATTTGATTAATTAAAAATTTTTGCTCAACCAGTTAAAAAGTTCAATCAATTCCCAGCCTTAGTTTTAATCATTCTTTTTCCAAATTGAGACCAGAGCAACACATACAGGGTCCATAGCAAAAAGAGCGTATGGCATTTTACTGGTGAACCATTGATCCTAGAGGCATACTTCCAATTGGAAAAAGTTTCCAAATAACGTGTAGTACTCGGACATATCATTCATGTTTCAAGGGATTGTTTAGCTATTAAAATGTAAAAAAAAACCTTTTTATACAGTCCCCATGTGCCCCAAAACCCAAATAGAAAGTTTGTACCTTGTCTGTCTTGATGCCAAAAAAAATCCACGTTTTTTAGCGCAATATTCAGAGATATTCGAATTCGAAAAATGGAGGAAAATTTAAAAAAATAGTGTTAGATGCGATAAACCGTTTTACACGCATTTAACGCTGTTTGGGAATGTTGGGAAAACTTTCCTCCGTTTTACGAATTCAAATATCTCTGAATAATGCATTAAAAAACGTGAATTTTTTTTTTTTTTTTTTTTCATCGAGACAAGCCAACAACTTTCTATTTGGGTTTTGGAGCACACGGGGACTATAAAAAGTTAATTTTTTTTTTAAATAATCATACAACCCCCTTGAAACATAAGTGGCATATCTGAGTACTACACATTATTTGGAAACTTTTTAGTTGGAAGTATGCCTCTATAGAATCAACGGTTCGCTAGTAAAATAGCATACACCCTGTTTTCTACGCACCCTTAATATATGTGCTTAACTCCTAGTAAAGATATCAACCCAAATTAATTATTTTAAAACAAATTTCTTTTAAAGGGCATTTTGATACACAATGTGAACACAAGTCGGCCAATTTTTTTTTTCTGAATAGGCAGTTTTGGCTCAGGTTTGAAGCGGATACGGACATTGAAAAACTCCACGAAATTTTGTCTTTATAACCAAGGTTCACCTTTCCGATGCTTTTGACCAGGGGTACACATTGTTTTCAGTGCGCAGGCCGGATATGCGGTATTTCTGCCGCACATGGGCCTGAAACTAGTATATAAAGAGTGATCATATGACAGGTATTTCCAGGGTGTCCTGGAATTCCTGTTATTTCATCTCTACGCTGACCACATTTCCAGGAAAAAATACGGGAGATAGGAATTGCGAATGCGATACATCGTCGATTGTCAACAAAAATTATGCCAAAGCTAAGCAAAGTTGCAAGTTGTTGCTAAAATCACTTTAGAATTACAAATAATGAGAAATGGAGCATTTTTGCAAATCGCAGTGGATTGAAATGAATGCAATAAAAAACTCCTTTCAACATGACAAACATGTGAGATGAATATTCATATTCCCGATCATAATGCAATTTATATGAATTGGGAAAATAATTTTAATTCTTAATTAAGAAAGAAATTTATTTTATTAATTCTTAATAAAAAGAATAAAAATTCAAGTCGGTGGTGCATCCCCTGTTTTACACTATGTAGACAACCAAAACCAGCTTTAGTCTACGAGATTAAAGCTGGTATTCACACAACCCACTCGAGTCCGTAGATTCGCGTTTTGGTCAACTCCTTTCTGTGTCTCGTTCATGCAAATGAAAAGATCATCTCTCTCAGAATGTCCACACTTCAGTTTGATGCTGAGTCTTGCATTGAAAGAACGTGTGCTCTGAAAACACATGCTTCTATTTTTTCAATGCATTTTCTGTTGACTGAATCTTTCATTTTGCACGAAAAGCGTCAAAAACTTCCAGAAAGAGAAATGAAGGTACTCCTGTGGAAGTCGATTCCGGGAGATGGACATGCGTTAATCGGGCTCGAGTGACATTAATTCTGATGACTAGTGCTAAAATTTAGTTCACGATGCGGCTGTTTCATGTTGGGGCGTGCAATCAGGGCTCCCATACAAAAAAATTAGAAAAAGTAGGACTAAAAAGTAGGATGGGGGAGGATTAGACAACATAATCATAGCATAATAAAAAAAAAATCCCTCAAGTTCAGTTCAACCAAGAAAATAGAAAAAAAGTAGCACATTTTACCAAAAGTAGGAGAAGTAAGACAAGTGGGAGCACTGGTGTGCATCCATATTGACGGAAATGTTCGTTAGCCGAACCCGTATCCGTTCACCGAGGCCGAAAAGTCACGAAAAAAAATCTCCGTTGGCCGGAAAATTCGTAGGCTGAGGCGTTCGTTAGCCGAGGTATCACTGTATAATGTATATTGTTCGCCCATTTCTCACGCTTAAGCCCCGTTCACATGGGAAATAGAAAATTTCAAGAATTTTCACCTATGACTGCTCCCCATTTCTTTCCTTACGAGGCAAAAAAAATCGTGAAGCGGGTGCTAACACTCCCAATGCTACCGCAATATTTGCACATGTGAACGGGGCTTTAATGGAAAAATATCTAATGCTAATCCCTAATTGATGGGTGGATTATAAATCTCATTCTCCTCGTCGATGAAACACAAGTGATATTTTAAATTGTTTCCTTAATGTTATTGATTGATTTTCTTCTTTTTATCAACTGAAACTACTAAATCTCTAATTACATGATGAAACCGGGTTTGTTTGTTCTTTTTGAAAGTCATAAATGGCATTTTTTTATTCAAATTGTGATGATACTTCTACATTTTTGTATGATGATACTTCTACATTTTTGTATGATGCAATCTTCTCATTTTCTTGCTCCATGTGAGAAATTTTATAAGTAGAACAGGTTTATTTTTTTATTGTTACGATAATGAGAAATGTAGTCTAATTCGGTTTGGATATTGAAAAGATTGGACATCGGAGATTTTTTTCAACGAAATTTTTTCGTTACAACCGAAGTTGACCTTTTTGATAGCTTTGACAAAGACGCAATCAAATACTTGTTCCTGATGTTTCAATGTAATTAAAGGTGATCATATTTGATCGGGAAAAATACAAGAAACTGTGTCACGAAAACAGGACGTTGCCGATTCTCACCAAAAAAAAACTTCCCTTCCCCCCCCCCTCCCACCAATTGTCTGCAAAATTTGCAAATATATCTTATAAATAACCCTAGATGCATAAAGTTTGCAGTGAACTATGTATAGTGAAACCTCGTTACAACGATACTCGATATAACGATAAATCCTCTACAACGATATTTTTCGAATCTTGTTTGGAATCGCCTATAGCTTAATGTTGAACTCCTCTCGATACAACGATATCCTATACTATGATAAATCCATCTATAATTCTATAACGATATTTTTAGGGAGATTTCGAAACTGCTACACAACGATACTTTTTATACTTCACTCAAAATCACCTTCAATATATTTTCAAATTCCTCACCAGTCTTTGTTTTTTCGAGGGTGTCTAATAGCGTCGGTATCGCAAAGGATAGATAGATAGAGCGATTTCGCACTATTGAAAGTGTTAGTGAGGTTGCTTTGAGCTACTTTTTGTGTAATACACAAAAGTATTGTGAAGGAAACTACTTTATACAGGTTGAAACAACGAACTGAATTTTATTCATCTAATATTCAATTGCATAATTTTGTTTCGAATAGATACTCATGAATGAATTTTACATAGTATTGACAACGCCTATTCAGAAGAGATGTCAACAACAGTGTAAATTTTGTGGTGCCTGATGATGATGCTATTTCTCGCGTATAACGATAATCTCTCTGCAAAGATATTTTTGCTTGGTCCGCAGAGTATCGTTGTATCGAGGTTTCACTGTATACAAAAATTAGATTTTCTATACAGATGTTTCAGAACTCGTGCCATATAAGGGTGATCACCGACCTCTCGTGTCTCGACATTTTCCTCTGGGTCATATGAAGCGCCTCATCCATGGGCGGAGATACGGGGGGTCATAGGGGGAATGCCCCCCCCCCCCAGCGTCGAAGGTAAAGCCGACTGATATAATGTATTTACGTATATATGAATTGACATCATCATCATCATCATAGCCTCCCCCAGACCTTTCAAGTCTATTCCGCCTATGGCCTCGTCTACAATAAAAGGTCCCATTGATTCTGATGCAGACCATGTTGTCCGGATTTCCATTGCTACTGGCATCTTAAGAGACATGCCTGGTGTTTTGTTCGCCAACGTACGGCGTTCACTATATCAGCGATGTGAAGACTGTGCCGCTGTTGGCGGCGGAATTTTGAGCAGATGCTGTGAGGGGGATTTGTGTGCGAGTTGTTGAATAAAAAGATCTTCCTTAAATTCATCTCAGTGTCCTCTTTCATTCCATCTCTGCGTGTCTTCTTTCTTATCACTTCATGACACCCACATGTCACAAATTGTATACTGATGTTCTGGCGCCCTATACTTAGCTGAAATTAAGAGATTCCATATTTACATACTACTTATAGTCAAAAATCATAGTACTAGATCTCATCATATGAGTCCCCTATGGACATGAGGCCCTGGATCTGGTTCTATGAACAACTCAGCTGAAGTTTGGACGTATTCACATTTTTTTCCACCATATTTCACTTGGAAACTTTATTTCTTCTCAGCTTTCTGTGACTACCTTCATTACTAGTCTCCCATTTCCTCTGATTTTAATACGTGGTCCCCTTAGACCAGCGGTTCTCAACTGGGGCTTCTTGTGCACTCTACAGGGGCTCCGCGGCCGCTCGAGAACAATAAAAAAAACCAGTAAAATTAAAAAAAAAAGTAATTATAATATTTTTAAATAGAGTAAAAATAAATCGGTAACGTTGAGAATATATCATTAAAAAAATTGGTCTGTTCCTTTCTCCGCGATAGATTTTTTTTTTTTTACTAAAAAGGACTCCGCGAGTCAATAAAGGTTGAGAACCGCTGCCTTAGACTATCCCAGGACTGCAAGAAGGAGGTCCTATGACCCCAGGTTGAGAACCACTAATCTAAAACCACTGCGCAAATGCGAGCCGATCTCCCCGTTAAAAAGTCTCGCCACAGGGAGCAACAGGCCTACAACCAGTACAAATATTCAGTCACTACACATCACTCACTTCACTTCTGAAATATAGATGGCAGCACTGAAAAATCATACACAACATTAGATACGCACTCAGACTGTTTAGGTACACACACTTACAATTCCCGCACAACTCACTAGGTAACAAGCATTACACAGAAACAAACTATACGTCAGGTTGCACTACACGTACACGCACATTCCCGCATTTGGGGGGTTCCGCGGGGGGGGGGGTGCATGTGTGGTGTAGCAGTAGTAGGTAGGGGCTCGGGGATCCATGATGTTCTTAAGTCAGCCAACTCGTTGGGCAATTTGCCTGTTGTGGCGTTGTATTTGTATCTTGTATTTGTAGTAAATTGCCTATGGCGATAGACCTGAGTTGTGCTCGGTTTGAAAAAAAAAATCTAAAACCACTACACTAGCCTGGTATTTTATTTGTTACCACGGGTTTTATTTCTTCACATGTGCTTTTTTTTCGCAGTTTTCTGTGCCCCTTCCCCTTAACAACCTGTCATGGTTCTTCTGATTCTTACTTTCTAGCGCCACCCTCTCCATAGAATATCTCAGAACCACAAGGGAGGAGAGCATGTGGTCCCAGGTTGAGAACCATTGTGTTAGTTGGTAGCTCAGGTAGTTGAAGGACCAGGCTTGAAATGTCTTCGATTCGTTTTAGCTCCGTTCATATAGGAAATTTCTCATACAGACGTTCAAACATGCTTGCACAAAAACTTTGCACATGCATACTTGTCAAGCTTGCAGTTGCGTGGCTAGGCAGGCACATTTAGTTTTTGCTTTTCTCACACTACGAATAAATGCACAGCAAGCATCCCCATTGCCAGATATTTTAGATATGTAAAAATCAACTCATCGATATTGGAGATATATATATATATATTTTTAAACTCGGTACAGACTCACTGAATTTTTAGAAAATATGTCATTATGAAAATATTTTCGAAATAATTCCGCATGGAAATATAGTTTTGACATAATTATCCTTCAATTTAAGCTTACATTTACATTTTTCAGATAATTCCATACTATAAGTATTCGATTAATTCCGACCTAATCTTAACCACACAAACACTTTTTTTTGGAATGATAATATCTACTTAACTTGGCTAATATTGCAGTTATTATAATCAATATTTATTATAATAAATTGAAGCAGTAGATTGAATCAGGGCAGCAAATTTTTAGCCAAATTTTGGATCATTTAATTTATGTGATTATATGAGATTCATTCCGCTGAATATCATTGCTTTTTTAATTACTTTTCCTTTCTTACATTAATTATAAATGCCTTTTTTTAGTGCCTATTTTAAGCAGTTTTAGTGCTTTTTTGTGTGCCTATTTTGACCATTTTTAGTATCTGAACTTCCGGGTTCTAGTTATCAAACTTTGAACAAGAGTTGATTTCGCCAACTGGCAATTGATACGGTAAGTTTGGAGGGATGAAAAAACATGTTTGCGAACAAAGCCTTCCTTACAGCATGAGGATAGCTTGTCAATTAGTGAGGATAACAATAAGACAATAAGAAATAAGCCAAAATAAGACTGTTTTAAGAAGGCGAGTAATTTCCGAAATACAATGTATCAAGTTAGGCGAGATATTTCGTCAATATCACTTCCTGGATTAAATAATAATTTGAAAAGTTTAATTTTTGTGAAAATTTGTATTAAAAGAAAAAAATGTGGGTATTAAGAGAACAAATTTGAGGGTATTAATCACAAATTAAGAAGCCAGATCTGTGGCCAATCCGGATCCATCGTGATTTGCTTAGAAAAGTCCTTGTGTATGCGTACGTATAGATAATATATCATCTTCGTAACAATCGAAATGAATACGGGAAACGAATCCAAAATAATGACGAGAAAAATAAGAATGTTCGTGAACGAAATTAGGAAGATAAAATACATATAAGAAAATAAGAAAGAAAAAGGGAAAAGGTGTTGAGGAAACAACGCAGACAAATTGATTCTTTTTCAACATGGCGCGGTATTGACCTCAAATTCTACTTCCTTCGGACCGTGACTCGAATCGCTGATTCGTCAGACCTGACAGCCCTCAAAAAAATGTCAGAGTCTATCTATATTACTTTCAAAAAATTGTTTAGCTGCAAACATTATTATTTCTTTGGGGTATTTTTCACATGAGGTCCAGCCAGCGCACTCGCAACCAAAAAACGCCCACATTTCAAGGACAAACAAATCGCCTCTGAATTACATCCATAAATACATGAAAAATAAACAAGTCAACAAACAAAATAGTACCTTATTTCCAGCTCAAAAAAAAAAAAGGTTTTCAAAACGTGATCAAAATTAGTTTTTCTGAACGCGTTACGAAACATCTCGTGAAAAATAACATCTAATAATATCGATTCCTGTGATCTTCGAGTTAAGTTTAGCTACAATGGAAAGAGATGTAGAGGAAAGATATCTTAAAACTACAAATGTATGCAATTAGCTATATAAACGTCCTTATGATAGCAAGTTTTTTTTTTTCAGACAAAATATTTGACCTTTCCTACTCAGTTTACCGAATGCGTTCACGAAGGTCATTCCGGTGAGTTATTTAAATGAAATTATTCAGTATTTCCGCTTAGAATAGTGTCGACCGGTGCCGGGCACGTCGATATCGCTGACCTCAACATCATGACTGGAATTGATTGTTGAAAAATTTCTTCTATTTATATACGGGAAATGTTCTTAGTCATGTTGTATAGAGATTCTTCTATTTCTCTACATTGTCTGTCACTATACATGATGGATTGAGGTCCGTAATACTACAAGGTGCCCCATAAATTCGTATATACAGTAGATGCTGCTTATTGAAATCACGCGTAATGTTAGCATTTGGGTATTGTTACTACTTTCGTTTAGGCTTCGGAACGGACTGATATCATTACGTGGGAAAAAATTCGTTGAAAGTCATCCGTACTTCGGTTTATGTTATCAATTTTTTTTTTTTTCGTCGAAAGTTTTTCTTTTTTGCATATTAAGCTAAGGTTGATCCAGACCGATTTTTCTATGTAAGTTATTATTATCAATCTGTAAAACTATGTAGGAGGTCAGAAGGTTCCCTTATTGACAAAAATTACCGCACTCAGTTCATAATGTCCAAATCGGGCCGTAATAGCCTCTAGCCGCTATGATCCATGTACGTGTAACGCTTCTTTTGCCATTTTTTCCTGTAGTGAAGGCCTGTGTAAGGTAAAAAATGGGGTCCTTTTTTCCCAGTTGTTGATCAGTTTCTTCCAACTGACCACATTCACAGTTCCTTGGCCGAAAGACTTTCTCTAGGGATTTATGGAACATACTATGTTCCATATTAAAAGAAGTTATTGTAATTCGTAACACACACACACATTAGGATTAGGCTGTTCCATTTCGACTCTTGACAAAAATTTCTGAATGAAAAAAAGCTTGAAGGGGAAAGAAAAATCTCATATGGGAAAGAAAAATGGAGTTGTCCCGTTTGACAAAACGGGGCATATGGTCATCACGCTTACAACCCGATTTTTTTTAATTTTTTTTTTTTTGGTTATAGTTATCAATCGGTTATTGTAAGTGACGTGCACTGCAGTTAAAAAATCAATACAAATTGAAGGAATTGATGTTTTTGAATGTTGTTTGCTCCCTCCTTGTGACAATAATTTTTTCACGAATTCAAGGATTTTTTTTTTTTGGGACAAAAAAAAAACCAATCGTTCAAATTTTTTCCGCTTGAGGATGCTGCACGAAAGTAAATTACCTAATTCTGGACCCGAACCTTTCTTCAATCTCTTTTGTGTTCGAAACGTTCGAAAAGCTCAAGACGGCGATTCGTGACTGAAGTAAAACAACTTCACTTTTTATCCGCCAATGTCAATATCACAATGAAAACCTTATGGTATGCCGGGATTACACTTCAGAAGTTTTATAAAAGATATTTTACAAATCTTTAAAAAACAATCAATACTAATATTTGTTACATTCACTCAAATGCAACTAATTGCCTTATTGGTTGCATTTTTCAGGTTTAATAAATGAGCTTTTATCAAACTTCCTAAGTGCTAGTAACTGGAAAGTTCAGAAATGAGCTGTTAATCGTACACCTTAAATTTTATAGGACTCTGATTTGCACATCGACATCGATTTACGTTCGCTGAGCGCTCTCTATCGACAAAAAAATGATATAATTTTTTTTTTTTTTTCTGTACCAAAAAAAAAAATCCCCTTTCGTGAGAATAACTTTTTCGCAAACCACATTCGAATACACCGATTCCTTCAAGTTTTATGAATTTCCAAACCATTTAGGAATTTATGGGGCACCCTGTACCATAAATCGAAACTATGGAATGGGCGTGTAAAAGAAACCAGAAGAAATTTCACGATGTTTTTTTTTTCAGTAATGATGTTAGTTAGGCATCTTTGAAATCATTTTGAGTTATAATTGTTTTAAAAGAAAAAGCTATAGTCAAAATATGTATACAATGGAATGAATAAAAACGTGTTAAGGCAATACATTACTCTTCTGGACTCGAAACAATTAATAATTCAAATATTTATCAAGCGTTTTTCGGGTTTCGTTTGATCGATTTACATGTGTGTGTCTGTGTTCTAAACGTTTAAAAAACAGACAATTTAATTCTTGTATATTATCTCTGATCGTATTGTCTTTGTACTTTATTTCGTAATTGTGATAGTGTAAATTACTCTCTTCTCTTGCGCAATTCAGGAGAGAGAAAAGAATGAGCTTTCACTTAATGCCTTTTCCATTACACCGTCTTATGGACTTTCTCTTCTTGCCAGAGGTGGTTTGTTTCTGCTGTTGTTGTTGTTGTTGATGTTGGTTCTTCTTGTCGCGTATATGTATATCATAACTAAAAAAACTTTTCCACCCCTGGAGGCGCTTGTTCTGATATTTCTCTGGATTAACTAACAGTTTATAAGGTCAGTCTGTACTTACCGCCTTTTTTTTTCTTTCAACTAACTGAGGCGTGAAACTGAGAGAGAAAAATAATAAGGCATAGAGAAAGAGAGATTCAATGTTGTAACACTGACCTCACATAAAATTTTCTGACTCATTATTTTTTTTCTCCCCTCTTCTTAGGGCGGATAAAATGATGAAATTTGTACCAATAAAAAATATTTACAAGTAAGTATAGCTCGGGAATATGTCTGGAAGACCCTCGCGTAAAATCTTCTCACTGCATATTGTGTTTTTCTGTGCCTTAAGAGTGGTGATAACTAGAGCCGCCCCGAATATATGCAAATGCATAATTAAGTGCATGTGCGTTAGCATATTTTGTCTTTTTCCAACATCAATGCACATAATCAAAGAATTTTCAGAATAAGTGCATATTTTTGAAGGTTTATTTAATCTCAAGCACTTTTTTTTTTAATATTTTCTCAAATAAATGTTGCTCATAATATTTTCATAACATCGGAGTTTTTTCCTCACTGGTACGATTTAGTGAATTAATAGATATGTTTGCAATACTGTATTTTCCGTATATCAACCGTTTTATTGTAAGGCTATTTCTAGAGATAATGCCCAAAGTGTTCAAATTGTTTTTTGTTTTTTTTTGTTTTTTTTTAGAAATAGTGTCGAAATTCTTTTGTTACTGTTATTTAATTACTAAGCAGCTGCAACAAAAGAAAAACGCCTAAATAAAAAATATGTAGAACTTATTTGCATATGCAGTATATACATATGTGGGAATATTATTTTGTAAATGAATATGCCCTTAGAAATAGAGAAAACATGAATTTTTTCAGAATATGCATGCATTTTAAGAAACATATCTGCTTTTTTCATGATGATTGTTTGAATGCATATTTTCTCATTTTTTGTTCATATTTCTAAATTTTTAACATTTCAGAATTTTTGAGTGCATATTTTGTGATTCTCTGAATAGTTTTGCATTTTTAGGTGCATATTTGCATAATTTCGCATTTTTAAGTGCATATCTGCATAATTTTGCATTTTTAAGTGCATATTTGCATAATTTTAGAGTATATTTCGCCACTTATCTTGTGCATATAATCCGTGCTCTAGTGATAACTCTGTCTGCATTCAAATACGATTGTGATGTAAATATACCGAGTTGTTATTTTTAATTTGTAGTTTGTCAGGTTTAAAGCAGGCGATGTTAGTTTTACTGTTCAAACAAAACAGAGCTGACAAAAATTCCATCCGTATTTGATGGAAGTGACCACGAAATTGCACCATTGCGTGATTTTGTATTTTTAATAAAAGCACAGAACGTAGTATGACACGTCAGCTGATTGGAAGGCAACATTTAGGCAAGTGTCCGATGGATGAGTTAAAGAAATACAACGTTATCGTGGTTCGATTCTCATGCAAAGAAGTATTGCAGCAAGTGAAATCTTTACTGTAAAGCAAGCAGAGGTGGATTTATTGTTATGAAGACTACGCACACTACACGAATTTTATCACCTTTCTCCCAATCTAGTTTTTTAGTGACCACTTGATTCCTGGAATTCGCTTCCCTGTATTATATAACCCGCAGAATCCACATTTCCTATAAATATTTCCCATGTTCTAAGTCACTCTTTTTATCCACTCACATGCTTGCGTACTTTTTGGTCACTCTCATGCTCACACACTCTTTAGATCATTCACTGATCTGGGCTCGAGCTTCCTAGGCCACTTGCCTTTTGGTCATTCACTCTTTTGGTCGCTCACTGACCTGGTTCCTCGCTCTCTAGGTGACTCTTTTGGTCATTCACATGCTTGTTCACGCTCTAGGTGACTCTTTTGGTCATTCACATGCTTGTTCACGCTCTAGGTGACTCTTTTGGTCATTCACATGATTGTTCACGCTCTAGGTGACTCTTTTGGTCATCTTCATGCTCTCTCGTTCTCTAGGTTCCTCTTTCGGTCACTCACGTGCTTGCATATTCTTTTGTCCACTCATATGCTTGCAACTTGTCTAGGTCACTTGTTTGATCGTCACTGACCTAGTCTCTCGCTTTCTAGGCAGATGCGGTGGATTTGTGGTTTTACCACCTATCACATCATACAAATTTTTCGAAAACTTACTTTAAACTTCACCAAATTTTTCGCCCCTCCGAACTTACCGACCTGGGCTATAGCCCCCTCCCCCTGTAAATACACCACTGAATGCAAGCATTGTATGCGAAACAGATCATTATGAATGGTGATGAAACCTTGTGTTATCATTTTGAACCGATAATGAGTAAGATGAGTCTCATATTATGACATTCTGTGTCACTTTGACGGAAGATTTTTCTTGCTAAAGAATCTTTTGAAATAGAAATTGAATCACGTTGTGTGTATTATATTTTATGCATCCATCATGTACACGCCACTGTCGTTCAAAATTTCTCCTCTGCTCAACTGACTCATGTCTCAGTCCGACTGCGTTAAAATTACAAAACCATGGAGTTCAAACACCTTTTAGTCACCCTCGTTAATCACATATCGGAGATTACGTCAGCTGCCTGTGTTTCATTTGTACATCCCATAATGAGTCGCATATTGAATGTGTTTAAGTTTGTTGTCTCACTGTATTGCTCACTATTCATCAGTACTCTGCTAAGAATATTGTCAAGTTATGTTGCTATTCGATTGTCGTTGATACGATAGATTATAATTACAAATACTAGAAACATATTTTACCACAAATTTCACCACAACAAGAAATAGTCCCTTACTAAACGATATTGGTGTCTCCTTATCGAAGCAGTTGACTGAAGATGTATTAAGAACTCATGGTCTATCCTATCATCCCGTCGAAAATTTTAAACACTTCAATCATATCCCCGACACCTGCGTTCCCCCAATGTAAACATATTCAAGAGAAATCATGTCTTTCTTCATAGCTGAAGCCTTGTGTGCCTACAAGAACACGCGCGGCTCTTCTCTAAACTCCCGAACCAAGTCTGTGCCCCTCTGTAGGTATGGTCTCCGAAACCTTACAGCATACTTCAGTCCAGGATGAAGCTCCGGAAAAGCGGAAGAATGACTTTTAGGAAAACGTGAAGAGAATTTTTTAGAATGAAACCGAGCATTCAATTCGATTTTTTGAACACCGCTGAACGATGTTCGAAAAACCTAAGCCGCTCGTTAAGGAGATTGATTACTCATGACTTCTGAACACATGCTGGTTTTCCGACAATACATTATTCTCGTCTATGAACTTCGCCGATTATCTTTTGATGATAATTTCCACCAGTATCCTGCTAAGAAAGTTGTCAAATTATGTTAATTATGATGCTGTTCGATTGCCGTCGATTTGCTAGATTATGATTAAAGATGCAGGAAACATAGCTTACCAGAAGCTACCGAAGGCCAGGAATATACGTTCAGGATATGTGTTTCCGATTCGATTATATTCTAAACAACCCACAAATGGCTAAAAAAATTTATTGCATCACCTCTACCGTATCTTTTATAAGGTTGAAAGAATTAATCACAGCATCCTGTGAACAATATGTAAACGCATCTTGTAGCAAGGATATAAATACACTTATCGGGATTTCATAATTATGCCTTGGATATGTTTGTACTGTAATAAATGTTTTCTAGGAAAACCTCAACATGAATCCGAAGCGACACAACACCGTGTTTCCTTCAGAGGAAAGCGAATCTATCACAATTTTCAACGGACGGAAGTTTACGTTTCCTTCTCCATCAAATAAAAGGTTTTCCTTTTGGTCACGGTTTAAGGGACATGCAATCCATGTAAACAACAGCAATCGGAAATTTTTAAACCGCAAACACATAATGGTAATGAAAGAAAGTTTAGTGGGGTGAGGGGGTTTTTCCTTCAGAATTGTAAACAAAATGCGGTACTGTGTTCCAACTTACATTGGCTTCCAACTGGTGTTCCGCGGGCCTCTGGGGTTTCGTGACAGCTGTTTTGGTGTTCCGCATGATCAAACGCCACGGATCCCTTAAAAATCCCAGAGAGCTTTCGAAGACGAAAACTTTCTTGTTACTAATATATAGGGGATCTCGCTTACAAGGTTTTTCAAAAAACAGTCATAAAAAGCCGTTTGTAAGCTAGAAAAAAACTTTAAACGGAAATCTTAATGAGAATTACTTAGAATTGGAACCACGAACATAAGTCATACTAAGCGGGAAAACGTTCTAAATGGGTACGTTATAAGTAGGATTGACTACTTTACCAAACGCCAACTCTGGCCATATCGCAATTTACTGCCATTAGTGAGATGGGTTGGAAGTGAAGGTGCTGTCTATAGGTGATCGCCTCGAGTTCGTAAGGGAAAATATTTTATCTATATCCTCCCTTGGGTTCGAACCCGGAACCCTGACAACAACCTTCACGATGGTAGACGAGCATCTTACCACCCTGCCACTTGGGCACAGTAGGATTGACTGTCCTCGCAAAGCTATTCTTTATTTTGAATTTTAACGAGATAGTGCCAGTTTAAGAAAATCCAGACCAATCTCTTGGATGACTAAACAACTTACGAATGAGCAGCTAAGAAAACTAGACTACGATGGGTAAAAGGCGGCGAAATTTGTATACCCCTCTCCCCCCTCCCCAACAGGTGAAAAAAACTTAAAAACATAGTTTTGTCGCATGTTGTCGTCCTTATGCCAGAAATATGAATGTGCAAATTTCAAAAACTAGGGAAATTATGTTTGAATGTTTACTTTACCCATGTTACTTTATGGATGTTATTTTCTTAAAATGGTTTGCAACATTTTTTTCAAGAGGAGATCGCGTTTCTCTAAAACTTAGAAAGCAAAATAAATTATTCACCCAGCTGATAAACCCCAAAAAAATTGAAATTCGCCCATTCATGTCTCTACTTTACGGCCCACCAACTCCGGTCATATATATGGCAATTTCCAACCAGTGGAGTTGGGTAGGAAATGAAGGCGCCATCTATCAGTGGTTGCCCCAAGCTTGGTAGGTAAAGAACTTGTTTCTGATGTTCTTTTGGCTGGATTCGAAGCCATGGACCTTGACGGCAACTTTCATAGCGGAAGACGAGCATCTTACCTTTGCGCCACTAGGTCGGTTCATCCATGTCTCTGGCATGGGGGAGGGACGATATCGCTTTCTGATCGAAAAAACAATTTTGTGCATAATTATCCTTTTATGATCTCTACTATTTCAGCAATAATCTCAAGAATATGATCGAGTTTCAGAAATGTGCATTTTTCAATGTGAAAAAAGTGAAAGTCAAAGGGTAGCTTGGTGTTACTGTACGTCTTTTTTTTATCGGGGTAAAATGTGTTACTGAATTTCATTCCCCAACTAGTCAATTATAATTTTTTGTTGCAAATAAGTCTTTATAATTGCATTTTTTTATGATACTCTTAACGCTGATGAAGAATGGTTGTGAACGACAGCATAAATTTCGGGTTTCGTGCTGATAATGCTGCCTCTCAATATACCGATAATCTTCCCTACAAAGGTAATTTTTTCTTGACCAGCAGAGTACCGTTATACCGGTGTTTCACTTTATACAAAGGGACTAAGAAAGTTTTGCCATTTCAGAAACAGGAAATTTCTGCCAAAAAATCATCTACACTCGATCCACATGAGAAGTCGAACATGCAAATTCACACGAGAGATATAGCACTTTCAATCACCCTGACACCTGATTTTTTTCAATTTTATCAAAAAAAATGACTGTTCACAGTTCTGTGAATTAATTAATGTTAATTATTAGAAAAAGAACAATTTCTAGAAAAAATAAAGCTGTTTTCTCGATTTGCAAAACTTTTATAACGCTCTATGTATCAATATTACAATGAATTTGATCAAGGTTAATTGAAATTTTCCTAGGAACATCTCATTATGTAGCACAGTGATACAACGTAAAAATATTTTCTGTAATTTTGATGACGTCAATCTTCATTTAAAAAAAAAATTTACATATTATTAACTATTGGCATTCGCACATGAAACCGGGAACCTCCACAAGGTTCAAATATTTTTTTTTTACTCCTGTCTAGAGAAAAGTCTAGACTGTCTAGTGAGTGTAACAAATCCATCTGGTTTCAGGAAGGTCTTTTTCTGATAAAGATTTTCTTAATTACAACTACCTCTATTACATGCTTATGTGGTGTGTGTCTGTGGACTTATTGTTTTTTTTTTTCTACCAATCATGCGAAATAGGCTATAAGTGCCATTAGTAGAATAACGTGATCATGCATACATGAGCGAATGTCAAGGTCATCGATTCGTTCGGTTGATTTCGCGTTGAATCAGAATCTGGTTTAAAGAGTGAAAGTAATCATCGATGTATAGTATTTCCCCTACTTCCTTGAAAATCCTCATCGAAGGAGCCCTCTTTTCATTCCGATCACTTTACTGACGAAAATGATAAACGCGAATCACGAATTTTTCTAGCTGTACTACCCATTGACCATGGACTGTTGATCTCTGTTACTTAACCTTTCTCTCACTAACTGCATATCTCAAATAAAAATATATTACCTGAACTTTTTTTTTCCTCTTTTTATCATGAAAATCATTATATTTAAAGTAAAAGATGATTAATAATTCACTTAAATTGTCGATAATTTACCATGATAATCTGCATGATCTCATGAATTTCTTTCTTTTAAACCGAACACGGAACTGGCTCGATCGACTTTTGCCATTAGTCATTGCCTGTAATAGATGCTAAGCATCCTAAAGCGACCGGACTCCATCGAGAAACTTATGACTGGTGAAATTTATAGGAAACTAGCTATAATACCCGGCGCTGTCCGGGTTTTCTTCGATGAGGCTGTTTGTGATGAGGAGATATCACGTGATATCTCCCTCTTTCTTTGAGGGACATGCAAACCGTGTCCAAGTTAACCAATATGGTGAGTTCCTGCGCGACTTCATGAAATAAACAAATCTAGATTTAAAGAAACGTAGAAACGAATATATATTTTTCCCTTTTTTTAAGGGGCTCTAGGTATTTCGATCCCCCCCCCCCCGAAGTTTAAGTTATCCATCTGCCTGTTTCAGCTTTCAAAAATGCTTAATTGAAGCTGTGGAATTTCTTCGATGTACTTTACGGTCCCATAATTAATTTTAAAACATCCTGAACTATGAATTTATGCAGTTGAATATTAAAAGACAATACGGAGACATTAATTTTCATGCTTGAGAAGATATAAATAAAAAGTTGAAATCAATGTTATTGCACGAATATCCAACTCAAAAGTAGGTCCGGCTAATTACTTGATATTTAATTTCCCGGGCTTCGTATATCTCTAATCGAACTCAATATTTCAGAAATCTAGAATTCAATACAATTTTTAAAATTATTATTCATGTGACAGAAAACTCCACAAAATTTCAGCATTTCTACAGTAAAATCGGCAGTTTTAACACTGATTTCTATGAGGATCACTCTTTTCTTGACCCTCAAAGCGATGCTGATAATGATTATGACGTCTATTCAAAAAGCTTCGTTACTGGCAGGATTGAAAATGTATCAAACCATTATAAAGGCATAAACTATTATACATATGGTAACAGGATTAGAGAAGTGACAAACCATTGTAAAGGCATATACACGTCTCAAACGCATTGCTAGGGAACCACGGTAACCAAAGTAAACGTTCGGAAAGTGATTGTTGAGGCCCAAAAACCATTGTTGCCCGACAGTTTTTTGCCCATTTGGGGCATTTGCCCTGCTCTGACAAAATTTTAAAGTAGCCTATCGTTCAAGTCGGTCCCATTTGGTATATATACAAAATTTGGCGACGATTGATCTAAAATTGTAGATTTGTATAGAGAACATACACACACACACACAGACAGACAGACAAAAAATCAATTTTATATATATACAGTAGATACCCCGGAGAAGGCAAAGATGATCGCGCCAGATCTAGTCGGGGAGGGATCCACCACCATTTTAGCAGAGCCTAGACCAAGGGTTCTTGACGTATAGGGTCCCGACCCAAATTTGGGTCGCGAAGGCTTCCGAGATGGGTCGTTCAAATCCTAGCAACCAGAGTGAATCCACTAACAATCAGAATTCGGGGGTGCTTTGGAAATTATTTCAATACCGAAAGGTTAGGCTGACAATATTGAAGCTGATACCATGTCACGTGCAGTACATTTTGAGGCCTGAGAAATTTTAGTCTCTGACGAGGATTGTAGTCGACCAGGGCTCACAGATTCTCGTATTCTGATTTCCTCACACTTTCAAAGTGATCCTCTGATATTTGTTGAATGTAGCTGAAGATGGTTGGAATCTAATGTCAGCCCCCCGATGTACTTCGGGGCACGAACAAGGTTTCTCAGTATTTTATTCCATTGACTTTGCAGACGCTGCATGTTGGTCTTTAAAACATGAGCCCATACTGGGGCGTAGATCATGATAGATCTAATGATCGATTTTTCTTGGCAGATTTTTGAGAGCAAGATTGGAGATTTTGTCCAGTCCAGAGGCTTTTTTGATCGAGAGCTTGTTAATAAGTTCTCTAACCTCCTCCTTAGTTGTTAGCTCTGAATCTTGAAACCCACTAAGACTCTGATGACGTGGTCTGTTGAGAAATTCCTCAATTATATTCAGGTGTTCCCGCTGAGTGTCAATTGGTTGATTACTGTTAGGTTTAAATTGACCCTCATAAGTTTCGGCAAGCACTTCCGCTATCTCAGCATCAGTGAAGACCAATTCACCTCGTTCGTTTTGAATTTTGGTAATTTTCTTGCTTTTCTTTTGCAGATCTTCCAAACTTTCCATAGGGAGCCTTCACTTGCAGTGGCCTTTTCAACAAAGTTCGAGAAGACCCTGGCCTAGACCCTTCTGTCAGGACGTAGGCGAATTTATGAGGTTTATAAAAATCGCGTCGCCCTTCTCCCATGCTACTAATTTTCTTGACGACTCATTCCTCAAATTTGCCACCCCTCTGAACTTGCCGTCCTGGGCTATAGCCCGGGCAAGTAGTAATTTAGTATGTGTAAGTAAATGTATAATTGAACAGTGTAAATTCACACAGTATGCAAACTTTTTACAATATTTATTTCCTAATTTCAGTTGCGTATCTATGCAATATTTATGATGACTCATATTTTTTTCATGACTCAAACTCACATACATATCGTCAGAATTCCAGTCAAATTCAGTTTAAATGAAGAATTACATTATTTCAGTTATTGTTAACACTATAAAATAAAATTTTATCAAAGACCCCTCTGATGCGATCACCCCTCTTTTACAGACTTTTCTTTTGTCCCATGAGTGTCTAGGGTTTGACAACGACAATGTGTCTGAGCATTGACAACGATAACAAAATTTTTACTAAAGAAAAAGATTTTTCCACGTAAGACGCTTACTCAGGGAGCAGTCACAGCTCTCACTGTGGTGACTACCTTTGTATTGATTCACGCATGATACCGCCACCCCCCACCCCCCCCCCCGCATGTCATTGTTAATTAATCGTTTTTTATTAATTAACACTTTCACTTTTATTATATCGTAACTAATTTTCGATTAATGATAACGACAATCAATCGTTATAAAATCCTGTCGGCAAGGGCGTAGCGAGGGGGGAGGGACTTGGGGGTCTGGTCCCCCCCCCCCGAAATGTGAGAAAATGACCGAAAAAAGGGGAAAAGATGGCCAAATCCATTGTTCTGTCACTTTGGTCCCCCCCCCCGAAATGAAAGTGGTCCCCCCCCCCGAACGAAATTTCTGGCTACGCCCCTGCCTGTTGGGTTTGGTTTTATCGTTCAATAGTTAATTTGCAATTAATTAACGGTTTTGCTTTTATTGTGCCATTCATAACTAATTGACGATTAGTATTAACAATAATAAATCGCCACAAAAACTCCGTTGGATTCAGTTTTATCACTAATTATTGAAGTCTTAGAAAATTATTTGTTTAAAAATTCAAAGTTAACCAAACTAAATTGCATTTAATGGTCGTATTCACCAACACGGTTTAAACTGCAATCGCAGGTGAAAGGATTGAAGATCGAAACGGATTGGTTAAATTGAGGATTTTGACCAATCCGTATCGATCACTAATCGTTTAACCTGCGATTGTAGTTTAAACTGTGAATATGGCCGTTATTCCATCCCTTTTTAGAATCCTTAACACATTGTTAATGTAAGAAATTTTTAAGATGTAAACATAAACTATAATTGGTGATTCGATGTTCCGATGGGTAGTATTGACCCATCAAACCCCCTTCATCACTACTCTGCGATTCCCATAGTGGTAGTGCGCTTTGCCATGGCGACTATAAACATTAAGTGGGTGAATACGTAAGTTCACCTAACACCCAAAGGGCTCTTTTTTTTCAAGAAAAATAACATAATTCCACTGATTTATCAGACCAGTGGATGGAGTAGTACCCAGGAGAACATGAATTGAATAAAATGTGATTAAATATAATTAAATGTAATTGAATGTGGTTAAATATGACTAAATGTATGTACAATTTCATATCTACACTAACCAGGATCAAAACCGACATCAACATCAATATACCGAAAAGAAAGCCAAAGGCAGGTCACATTGTCATAAGGAATTTCATTTTTTTTTAGAAAAAGGAATCTTATCAGGGCCAATACGTTGGTAAAACCATTATAACATACGTATTATAATGTGCACATTTCTTTTTTCAAAGAATAATGTAGTTGACATGCAGAATCAGTTCTCCTTCAAGAGCACTGTTCCCTCATTTCGAAGTTATTCGTAGGCAAGGAATTTCAGGCCTGGGCATGTGCAGAAAATTCTTTGGTCTGGAAAATCTGCATTTCGTTCTACTATCATAAGATATCTCGTCCGTCGGGCAAATAGCCACACAGGAGCAGCATAAAGCAACACTGGTCTGATAACCATCTTATAAAGTTTAAATTTTTTACGTATTGATAAGCTGAAATGCTTGTGGCATACTTTGTTGAGCATGACGGAGGCCACAGTTCCCTTGTGAATTGCTTCATCACATTGCCGGAAGAAACTGAAAACTTCTTATCCACAACAATACTAAGATACTTTGTGTGCGTGACAGGGTATATAGGTGTGCCTTACATTACAATGTGAGCATTTAACGGTAGATCAATCTTATTTGTGAACTACATGAATACTGTTTTTAATGCGTTTAACTCAACACGATTCTTACACACCATCGCAATTAAAATTTATCGAAAAATAAACAAATATATTTTTCTACTTTATTTTAAAGTAACCATTTAGTCGATTGACACAAAATATTTTACATTCAATTTTTAGTTAAACAAATTATTTTTTTAAAAATTAACATTTATAACCTTGAAGATTGTGATATTTATTTAAAAGACTGAAAACAAAATTTTCATTATTTAAAAACCTAGATGGCGCTACAACTTTTTCTATTCATTCATTTTTATTTGCGTTATTTTTTCTCTTTGGAACTTTAAACTTTTCTTCCAAATTTCAAAAATTGATTCTTTTTTTCAACTTTCGCATTTTTGTGGAAAATGCTATAAGATCTATACATCAAAGTTGGTGTCATTTTAGTTTCGGTTTCAGATCAAATGTTGTGGAATCGAAACCTCGTGATATGAAATTCCTCATTAGAAAAATTAATTTCTCTCTTTTCAAGTGGACTCCACACGTGTAAACAATTCGATCTACGAGGAGATTATTATTATCATTTATCTAAGTTAGTTAATAATTTGAGTGCATTTTAACCACATTCCGTTGATAGCAAAACATATTTTTTGAGCAACGAAAATATAATGGATGCAGTAACTCGCGTTATGTGGACGCCATCGGAAGATCTCGATCTCAATATCATCCGCTTTAGGGAGCTCATTAATGAAAAATATTGTCTATCTCTCAGTGAGTTCATCATGTGTATCGATTTATTGGTTTAATCAGATCATATGTTAACATACTATCATTAAGTAGTTCAATTCCCCTTGAGTTCAATGCATTCACAATTACATAATTCACTATGTTGTGAGCAAATATCACTGTTTACAATGTCGTGCAATCAGAGGTGGGTTCATGGGGTTTTACCGCTTGCCTGTGCGTGGACTAAACAAATTTACTGCCCTCTCCAATTTTCTTGACCTCAATCCTCGAATTCGCTGCCTTGGGTTGTAACCCGCTTAGCGCCCCCCCCCCCCCCCCCGTCTTTGAGTCACTCTTTTGGTCGTTCACATGCATGCACACGTTCTTGGTCATCCATTGACTTAGTCCCTTGCCCTCTAGGTCAACGGTTCTCAACCAGTGCTCCTTGAAGCTCTGTGTGCGTGTCCCTGAGGCTCGAGGAAAATAAATCAGTAAGGTTCATAAGTAAATAAAAAAGACGATGCTCTGCCATAGAAATTATACACTGAAAAGAGCTCTGTGAGTGAGTCAATAAAGGTTGAGAACTGCTGCTCTAGGTCATTTCTATGCTCACACACTTTCTAGGTCACTCTTTTGGTCATTCACATATTTACACAGTTTTGGTCACTCACGTGCCTGCACACATACTAGGTCACTCTTTTCAGGCCTGTAGCCAGAAATATTGTTTGCGTGGGACCAAAGTGATAGAACAATGAATTTGGCCATCTTTTTTTCCCTTTTTTTTTTTGTCATTTTCTCACATTTCTGGGGAGGGGACCAGACCCCCCAAGTTGGTCACTGTAGTGGTCGAGTGGTCATAGTGACGGACTCACGTCACAAGGTCCCGGGTTCAAACACCCACCGTCACCACAGTGATGGTTGGCTGAAGTTGGTTTTCTGTGGTTCCTAAGTTCAAGGTGCGAATGCGAGCCGATCTCCCCTTTGAAAAGTCTCGCCACAGAGACCTACAAACAATACAAATGTAATTCAATCATAACACATCATTCACTTCACTTATGAAATAAGATGGCAGCACTGAAAAAATCAAACACAACCCTACATGCGCACTCAGACCGTTAGGTACACACACAGTTACACTTCCGGCACAACTCACTACGTAGTAAATCACTAGCTCTCTAGGTCACTCTTTTAGTCATTCACCTGCTTGCACAGGCTTTAGATCACTTACAGACCTAGTAGGCTTACCTTGCTTCCTTAGTTACTCTTTTGGTCACTCAAGTGCTTGCACACACTGCAGGTTTCTCATTTAGTCACTTACTGACCTAGGCAGAAGCAAATTCATAGTTTTTACAGTTATTGCATCTCCTGTGAGCTATTCAAATTTTGTTACCGTTCTCCCATCCTATAGTTCTCTTGATCATTCATTCCTCGAACTTGCAGCTAGGGCCCCACCCCCTACAAATACGCTTCTGGGTACCATCCATAGTGGATAAATAACAAAAATATTGTCAGTTGTTACATGCACACTGCACATGTGAAAATTTGCAATGTTTCTGTCCAGTGATTATCGCTGAAAAAATATGAAAATACTTTTCTTTTTTTGTAGGAAACTACTGGGATCTTTATGATTGGTCGATCGATAATCATGTGGACTTTTGGGAAGAAATCCTCAAGTTTACAGAGATCATTGTATCTTCGCCTCATTCGAAAGTAAGCGTCTCTTTTTTTTTCTGAGCGTCTTGACAAAATCATGGTATTGATATCACTAATTTTAATACCATACTTCTGTGATAATATCAGGGGTCTGTCCAGACTTCTTTTTGTAGGGTCCTGTTTTTGTGAAAATTTCCCTTATTTTTGTGAAATGACCATTAATTTTGTGAAAAATAAGCAATTTTGTAGGAAGCGAAGTAATCTGATTAATCTATCACAAAAGAAATGAAATTCCGAATTCATGGTTTCATTAATTTTTATTTTGTGAAGGGTCTGAAAAACGAACCCAAATTTTGGCTGGACAGACCCCTGAATATGATCTATTGAATCTCCTGAATCAGCAGTGGGCCAACCTTTTTTCAAGCAATCACAATTATTTTCTATGTGCTTGCCACTCTACGAATTCTAACATGCAAACCATACATCCTATTTTTACAAGGCGTTGGCATTTTCTCCATTCCTGCAAAATATAGTTTGGCCGTGCCTACTTACTTTCATAAAAATGTTTAGTTTTTCAATCTTTTTAGTTCTAAATTGTTTTTATTTTAGACTCATAAATTTTTATTATTGCAATGTGGGTTGTGTACGTACGTACAGCAGTGGAAGTTCATCTTGCCTACACCATGTTGGGCATAGATGCCAAAACCTGAGGACTCTGGGTGCTTCTGCCCCTCCCCCCCAATAAACTTTGTAAGAGGGCCCTTCCCCGAATTCATGGATATACAATGTAATTGTATTATATGTAATTGTATATACAATGTAATTGTATTATACAAATGCATGTTTCCCATATGGCCGATCACGAATCTCGCACAAATGGGACACCCAGCAACTATTTCCAAAGATTAAAAACCGAACAGGCGTGAATTGAATAGAAAGTCACACATATTTATTATTTTAAGAGAACCTACCATACTAAATATAGGAAGCCTATACATAATACATACATAAATATATGGAAGCCTATTACACGACCATCGTTCTTAAGAAAAGGATTGTTTAAAAGTTTGAGAGAATATCTTTGAAAAATGGAATAGAATTTTTATTTAATTTTTTAAAAGCGTTAATATTCCGCTCTTAATACCATGGGGATGCTACTGGTTGCATGCATGCTGAGGTTTGCCCATTCCTGATATAACTGTGGGGGCACATTTAATTTTATTTTTACTGTTGGGCTTCTGCATCACTCCTGGGAACCAAATAAAAATCAACTTCATAATCGGGGAGTCTTGACGGAAAGTAATCCCAATTTGTCAATCATGCTTTCAGGGACTTATGAAAAGGGATCTTTTAGGCAGAAAGATGTAGGCCTGTAAGCGTTATACTGATGGACGGAGATACAGGGAAGCATTGGGGGCATGGCTCAGTGTCAAAGTTGGAGCCAACTGATCTAATGTAGGCCTATATGTGTATATATATATGCTCTGACATCATCACCATGCCCCCCCCCCCAAACTTTCAAGTCTATCTCCGCCTATGGTTATACCGAGGTATTGCTGTATTCAGTGGTTCTCAGGGGAGGGGGGTCACAATATTAAAGCCTGTTTGGTCTTAGAAGCACTTCTTTGTTAGACTGTTCTGGGGAACCGTTGATACATAGGCTATCTAGTGCAGGCAAAAGAGCCACAGGAGAAAGAAGTTTAACTACCACTGCTATACATGCATAAATATGGCTATCATTCAGTGAAAAATATTCATGTACCAATTCATTCGAAATTTTTGCAGAGGAGTATGTACTAGGTGCATGTGTAAATGGTTATGTAGCAGTGAAAAAATATGGTTTTTATTTCTTCTTTTTGTGCTTCCAAACGTTTTTGGGTATTTATATTATCCCCCGCTGGTAACCCTAAGAAATAGCACCAAATCGAATTTTGTGATTTAAAAATGTAGTCCCTATAAACAAAGGTTTACTGTACACTGAGAATTTACTGTTTAATCTGATAGTATGTTGAGCCAGGCCCAATCCTGAGATATCTCGTCGAACTCCATCTGCTTTATTTCAACCATCCTAAAATATCTCAGGTTCTTAACACACTTTCATTTCTAATGTCGCAGTTATAATGCGGATCGGAAAATTTTTAAAAACTGCTTAATGGGCTAAAGAAAATGATCTGTAATAGCCTTTCTGATGAATACTTTTCAATGATATTGGATAGCATCGATAGCCCTTTAATTTTTCTCACTAGTGTAGTCAGCAGTAGTAGATGCAGAATTTTCTGAAGTTTTTTTTTTCAATGAAAACATTATAATCTTAGTTTAAGTGGGAGGTTGATCTTCTGAATTGTATGGTAACAAGCGGGTGTGTTGGATAAAAAATTGGGAATCGCTGATATAGATCAAATTGCTCGATGAATTTGTTATTTTGATTTTACTTATCTTACCCTTAGATTCTAGAAGATGGTAAAAAGATGCAAGATATTCCAAAATGGTTCATTGGTTCATCTTTAAATTATGCTGAAAACCTGTTGCGCTATAGGGATGATCATATAGCGTTATACGTAGCTGGTATGTTTGAACAATGTTATTTTTATTCCACTCACCTCTCATTTTTTTGTTCAGTTTTCCCCTTCAAAAGGTTTTTTCTTTATTCTTACAGTCCGCAAAATGTTTAAAAAAATTGTCTACAGAGAGCAGCAAACCTTCAACATGATACTTACATAATACATGAAATTCAAGCATTTACCATCTTTATTTCAAAATATAGAAGACAGATGCCGCCTGGCAGTTTAGTGGTTTGGGAGCTAGCCTCTCGACTGTGCAGGTCTAGGTTTGAATCCAGGTTTGGGTATGGATAATACTAACAAATACTAACTAATAACTAATACTAACAAATTCCCTGGACAGATCATGTTGATCCCTTGGGAATACTCGTGAGGATCACATTATTATTGTTTTTGTAGATGGCAAATCACAAGCAAGATCAAAAATCAAACACAACTCTGGCAACATAATAATGTAAAATATGTTAGGATCACACATATCCTCAGAACTCGCATTCCAGCTTCCACAGGATTGTCAAATACTTGGATTTTTAGGGGTTTTTTGATATTGAAGGGTGTCGAAAGCAAGTTATGACAGGCATAAAGTTATTGAAAATATTGGAGGGGGGGGGTCTCAAACCCAATACAAATACAAAGGCCACAGCAGACAGAATGTCCAACAAGGTGGCTGAAAAAGATGCCCATAAAAGATATTTGCATAGATTACTATGGAGGTGGTGATGAATATTGGGGAGTGGGGCTTGGGCTAATTGGACTGGATGCAAGTTTACGCCTATGCAAGTTATATGTGGTGTAGCTTAAGTCATATATATATATATATATATATATATATATATATACACTCATTGCCATAAAAATTTGCGCACCCAGAAGAAGTCGTCAAAATGAAACGAAATTTTACACATGTAAGTACTACGTTGATATAAGTAAGTAATTAGAAAATCCAAGAAAAAGGATTATTTATTGCAGAAAAAAGTACAGATGAACAGAAGTTTTAGTACTCTGTTGGACCCCCTCTAGCACGAATGCATGATGCGATACGAGCGGGCATTGAGGCATACAAGTTCCGTATGATGTCCTGAGACATCTTGTTCCACAGTTGCTGTAAATGTGCCTCTAGTTCGACCAACAACCTCGTAGGGTGTCCAACTTGCCGTCCCAAATGATCCCAGATATGCTCGATTGGTGACAAATCTGGGGATAGAGCAGGCCAGGGAAGGGTGGTAATGTGGCGGAGGCAGTCTTGTGACATCCTTGCTGTGTGTGGCCTAGCATTGTCTTGTTGAAAAATGGCTCCTGGGAGCCCTGCCATGAGTGGCAACACATGTGGCTGAAGGATGTTATGGACGTACCGCTGGGCTGTCATTGTGCCATGGATCAATATTAGGGGTGACCGTGTATCGTAAGCAATGGCACCCCATACCATGACACCAGCTGTGGGAGCGGTGTGTCGCTGTAAAGCGAAGGCAGGATTGAAGCGTTCACCACGGGGCCTCCACACGCGAACACGATTGTCATCGCTGCTCAAGTTGAATCTCGATTCGTCGCTGAAGACGACCTGGTTCCATTCCGTTGCAGTCCAATTCCGCCGTGCTCGACACCACTCCAAACGGAGGCGTTGGTGGGTGGGTGTCATTGGCAGCACACGTAATGGGCGCCGCGATACCAGATGTCCTTCAGCCAGGCGCCTTGCGATGGCTCGGGAAGACACAGGGGCCCGTAGTGAAGCTGCTGCCTGTGTCTGGATAGCGGCCAATGAGGCAGTTGGCTCTACGCGTGCGTTTCAGATGATGTGACGGTCTTCTCGACGACTGGTCTGTCGAGGGCGTCCTGAACCTGGTCGCCGTGTAAATGATGTCTCTTCTGTCCACTGGTCCCAACACCTCCTCACAGTAAAATCAGAACTGCCTAGTTGACCAGCTACTCGCCGAGCTGACCACCCAGCTTCCATCATCCCGATGATTCTTCCCCTATCGAACTCTGACAATTGCTCATATGGCCTTCGACGGCGGCGTAACGGCATGTCTACCTCAGCATTTCCTTTGCAAACGATTAAATACACTCCAGCAAGCTCTGCTTACCTGTTTTATACTCCAAGGAGAACGAAGTTCAACGCCCTCTAGTGGCATTACGCAATGCGCAATCACGCTGCATTTCTAATCATTTGCATATCTGCCCGACATGTACCTTCAGGCCAACTTTTGTTTCGATCCCACAATTATTTCTTGGTGCGCAAATTTTTATGGCAATGAGTGTATATAACAATTATTACGTAACTAGCTATAATACCCAGCGCTGCCCGGGTTTTCTTCAATTACTAAGCGGATTCAAAAAGTGACAAACCATTATAAAGGCATAAACTGTTATGCACAATGCGTTGCAGCGTTAAAGAAGAGACAAACATTGTAAAGGCATATGCATGTTGGAAACACATTTCTAGGGAACCACGGTAACCAAAGTAAACATTCCGAAAGTGATTGTTGAGGACCAGAAACCATTGTCGCCTGACAGTTTTTTGTCCATATCGGGCATTTGCTCTACTTTGACGAACTTTTAAAGTAGCTTATCGTTCAAGTCAGGTCTTGTTTGGTATATATGGAAAATTTGGTGACTATCGGTCTGAAATTGTAGATTTGTATAGAGAACATACACACACTGACAGAAAAATACTATTTATATGCATTGTGTGTGTGTATCAGTGACGGGTCGTAACAGAAAATTCTAAAGGGTAGGGGCTCGCATTCATATGCCATCTGATTAACTATCTTTAAAAAAAAAAAAATTTTGGACAATTTTTTAAATTCCAACCCCTCTAAAAAAATGCAGATAACATTCATCATGTTAAGAAAATTAAAATGTTTTGTCCCTCAGGTGAAGCTGTGGACAAACCAATGAAGATCACGTATAAAGATTTATTTGATGAGGTGAAAATGTTTGTGCGTATATTGAAAAAGGCCAATGTTCAAATCTGTGACAGAGTTGCTGGTAAGTGAATTACATTTTTCTTTGCTTGTAGTGGAAAAAAATGCTTTCTTTAACCTTCCCCGATCAGGCCAAATGTATCTGTCAGATAAATCACCAACTTGTTTTCTGTTTTACTTACACTCGACAAGTAGTTGAATTTTTATTGCCCTGCTGCAAATCGATTAAATTTTTTAGATACACATATCCTTGCTCTAGTTACAATGAAACTTGTGTAAGATGGATGCTTACACTGTATGAAAGAAACAGTGTAACGGTACGAACCCACTGTGGTTGGGAAGGGACCACCTCATTAAATAAGTGCTATTAAATTAAATATTTTGTATTATTATTAAATTATTCAATAATTACTCATATATATATATTATATAAAAGACAGCAGCTGGATTGATTCTATGCATTTCAACTTGATACTGCATATGAATAACTTCATCCTCAGTCTCACGTTACAGTTTGCTAGTAGACTCAACTTCGGAGTCGGAAGCCTCTGATCTTGATTCTAGTTAGTTAATCTATATGATTATTTTGAACCATTTAATCTGGTGGTCTCCTATTGTCAAGGTTCCAAAATTCATACTGGGCATTTTCATATGTAAAGCCAACCAATGCCAAGGATTCTCCAACAGCTATTCATGAACTGAATACTGATATTAGATATAGAAACATTGATTTCAAGAACTGAATACGATCAGCAACCCGGACTTGTGGCGACACAATTTTCAATAAATTTGTTCATATTTTCTAAATTTAAAAATAATTCAGTTGTAAATAAGTATTAATGATTTTGAGTTCATTCCAAACTCTTTGTTGCATTGGATTGCTTTGTGATACTCATTGAGATCCCAGTGGTGAGACATCATGGTTTGTTAGGATGGAACCTACCGTAAATGGAATCGAAAGATAGAATAAAATGGAATAGAAAGGTTAGAATAAGACAACCATAAATACATTATGGGCATTGTATAGTATTTTGTTATGTGTATATATTGTTTACAATTTTAGTTTTTAATTGGGTTGCTTTATTTTTGAAATATATGACATCCATATTTGTTATGGGGCATCTTTTTCTCTGCCATCTCGTTGGGCATTTTGCCTATTGTGGCGTTGTATTTGTATAGTCACACCGATGATTAGTGTTTTGATGTGCACCTTTAGGAATATGGTCCTACACCAGTCTCTTGATATTCCATTTCTAAATTTCATACTGGATCCACTGTATACTCTTTATTGGTCATGCTCGGTCCATTCTGTTCTGTATATTCTTTAGTTCCTAGAATGTTATATAAATTACAGACTTTTCTGATAAACACTGTACAGTGTATAATGTACTCCAGTGATTTCTACCTGTCTTGTAAATATTTTGTTTCGACATGGTGTTGTGTAAAATGTTTTATATAATGTCACAAATTCTTATAATACAACAGTTTTTGGTTGGAAATTATTGAGTTCATACAGTAATTGGTAATGACTGGAACAGCACTGACAAAGCATTCAATTTTTTATGTTACACAGGTTACCTACCTAATGGAAAAGAAGCTGTTGTCGCTATGCTTGCTGCTGCTACTCTAGGCGCTGTATGGACTTCAACGTCACCAGATTTTGGTGTTGCTGTAAGTTTCCAAATGTTATGTGATTTCAAAAATTCAGCTGTTTTTATTGTTTTTCATTTGTGTTTCTCTTCTTCCATTAGGAAAGATAACTTTTACTACACAGTTGTAACAATTTATATAAAAGGAAAAATGGTTTGGTATCTTACCACCCTGTCAGTGAGACTTATAGGGAGGGAATGTAGAACACTAGACGTTAAACTGTAGATCCGGTCTAATTACCTCCCTGTTGTGCAGAAAATGGTCAATAGAATCTGTCTCTTGTGTAAAATTCATTCCATGATCTGTACCTATTGTGCCTAATGGGACTTGATTTTATAAGTTTATGGCTTACTTTTGATTTGTGATTTACGATTACTGTTAATAATTTACTTATATAAGAGCATGCTGCTGTATATATAACCATGTGTTGATTTTATTTTTTGTTATTGTTCAATAAATTTTCAGATACACCCATCCTTCAGGAATGCTTCAATATCTCTCTGAGATATAAAGTGGGGTGTGTCTGGTATGCATCAATGTTCATTGTGCTTAATGTAAACTCTGGGTTAGTTTCAAAGGATGATAAATTAAAATGAAGTATTTTAGGCTGTTCCAGTAAGCAGCCAGTTTTGCAAATTGATTTGCCGTAGTGAAACATTCAAAACCATTTCATTATTGAAGACACTTGTGGTATTAATTTGCTTGTGAGCAGTGGAATCAATAAAGATGCCATTAAAAAATTTAGCTATTAGGAAAATTTCATAATTACACATTTATAAATTATGTAATTCAGTAGGTGCATATGAAATTTGAAAGAGTTTGAGAATCTTTTTACTTTAAGCTAGATCACCCAGCGTGCATAAGTATCAAAGAAACATTTGTTGCAAGGAACTTAAATGTCTGAAAGAAATATATTGTAAAAGATAATTTTTTGAACTCTTCTAGCAAGAGAGAGAGAAATGTGAATATACAGTGGATCCTGCTTTCGTTTTCCAAAAAACTTTCATGAAAAAATAAAATGTGAGTGAGAAAACACTTCAAACGGGAAATCTCTATTTGTATTGGTGAAAGTTAAGACCATGAAAATAATTCTTACTAAGCTGAGAAAAGTTCTGAGAAGGAACGTTTCCAGCAGGATCCACTGTGATAGTTTCATGAAAATGTGTAATTTGCTCATGTTTTTGCATTCTGAGAAGTGATCATCAAGTCTATCAATAAATTAACCATTTGATTGATCTTGTTTGAATTCTTTAGGCAGCTTTGAGTCGGCTCCAGCAAATTGAACCAAAAGTGCTCGTCTCTGTAGATATGGTTGTATATAATGGAAAAAAACATGATAACTTGGAGAAACTGAGAGATATTGCCAAAGGTACAGGAATCGTATCTGTTTGTCAGTAAATGGCACCATGTCACAAAAGAGAAATTTTACAGGAGAGCTGTTCAAAGTTGTTTTTTTTTTAGTATGGCTTTCTATTGTGCTTGCTTGTTTATAAAGTGAATATCTCTGTTATTTACTTGTATTAAAATAGGATTTAGTGTCTTATACCTGTGTGTATTGTAACGAAATTGAAGCAAATTAATAGTGTTATCTCAATGCTGACAAAAATGGGCATAGTGACCTTTACCTTTGGCATTCAGATATATGTTTATAATTTGAAATAGTGATTGTTCTAATTTTTTATCTCTCTCTGGTAATCCAAAAATTCTTGTAACCTCTGCTGCTATTGGATATTTTTAGAATAATTTTTTTCCATAAAAATCAGGTTGAATATCAACTGCTTTTGATTAAGTCTTCTGTTTATTGAAGATTGAAGTCAGCCAAATTTTAGTATTGGTTATCCGAGTATGATTAAATTTAAAGATTAGAGGGCCGCAACTGGGGGGGGGGGGAGTAGGCAAGTCTGGTGCCGGGGCAGAGGAGGTGCAAATTTCACCCTTTAACCTCTCCTTCAACATTATAAGAAGGGTGGCAAAATATGTGCTTGCACGCCTGCTGACCAAGTTACGACCTTGTTAAAGACTGTTATAAAGAGAAGGTTTAGAGCCACCTAAAATAAGAGTTGTTGTTGAGAGAAGAAAGTTGAAAAATGTATATTAATCTCACTTTTTATGTACAGTTTAAACACTTGGTTATGTTTTTCATATACATTGTCATTCGCTTGAATAAAGTGGATTCTGAAAATAGTAATCGGGATTAACTCTCGTGGTAAGATATTCAGGCCATAGGGGGAAATCATTCAGAAGAGGAATCATTCTCCAAAATAAAGTGGGGGGGGGGGATGCCAAAGAGAAAATCTCTGTATATTGTGATACAATTTATAGTCGATCCCGCTTATAACGTTTTTCAAGAAACCATAACTAAAAACGTTATAAGCGGGAAATGTCTATGAAAATTCTAAGGCATTGTTTTACACCCACCATAACTTTTTATGTCTTTTTTAATTGACTTACATTAAGGTACATATAGAGATTTAAATACAGTACATATATGGATTAGGAAATCTGATTTTTCTTATCTGAAAAGCCACTTTCAAATGCTACTTGGTACTGACATCTAAAAATCTGTCATGTTGTTTATGTTTTCATGTCATAAACAACACATAAACAACACATGTGTGCATGTCACTATTTTGTGGCTTCATTTTGTATCAATAGATTTGGAAGTGGATGAGAAAGACTGCTGTAATTCCTTTGTTATATGCAGTTGTCCATAAATAATATGAGAAGATTCATTATTTGAAATTGATGTAATGTTGCAATTTTGAGTAAGACCACAAAGGAGAAAATAGTAACCTATTTGGAGAAATTTTTCTTAGCTCTTATCTGTTAGTCTTCATATTCAGAGACATAACTTCAATCAACCTTGTGTACTTGAACAGTGGTAAAAGCAATTATGCTCTGCACACCATTGTTGGACAAAGTTAGAACAAGAAAAAAAATTTTCAAAGCTAGCACACATAATCACCATTTCCGTTTCTTTACATGAAAAAAGTATGCTGCTTTCAAGGGAGGAAAAAGCCTGATGTGAATTTTCCAAACGTTGTAAGCGGGAATAGCAAAAGATTTAAACCTTGTTTCCAGAAAAAGTTAACATTATAGGAAAAAAATTAAATTCAAGAAAATTAGTCGTATTAGCAGGAAAACATTCTACGCAAGAACTTTATAAGTGGGTCATATATATTTCTAAACTACAGCAACACCCAATTAAAAATGTAGTTATAAAAACTTTATATGCAAATGTGTCATTCTATATATAATGTATCTTATGCTAGATGGCGTGTCTGAGTTTTAAGCGTTATTTGGATAATTTTTCTGATTAGAAGTACGCCTCTAGGATTAAACGGTTCACCAGTAAAATGCAGCAAGGGAATTAAATAATCGCCCTTTGTATAAAAATCATTTAAACTAGAACCTCTGCTGCCACCTATGAAATTAAAAACACAGCTGTTATTAATTCTTCTGTTGAAATTGGCGATCGATTCTTGATAAATGTTCCTTATCAAAAAAACAATATGCTTTGATGATACTAAATAATTTATAAGAACTAATATATTTGTTAAATTATTATGTTTGCTTTGAAATTTTAACAGTTGTTGTTTAGATGTCATAATATAACATTAGTAAAAATTTGCAAAGTTCTTCTTGGCTTTCAGTACATGTAATTAAAAAGCCAAGGAGGAAGGGTTAGACTTTGTAAATTTTTGCTAATGTTATTTTATAACAATTATATAAACTAATCCAAGAATTATAATGGTTATGTTTTTTATTTGATAAGGTGCCAGCAAAGATTCCAGTTTAAATGTTTCTTATATCGTCCCGTTTGTGCTAGAAGCATTGAACGTGCAAATTTTCACTTTTTTTTACCAGCTGGTTGAATACCTTAGTTTGCTAAGTTTTCAGAAATGTGAATGTGTATCCTTATTGAAACACATGCTACAAAACATTTTAGGAAAATAACTTCTACTGAGTAATATGGGTTGAGAGTGAGCATTCAAACATCTTTTCTGGCACTTTTTATCCCAAGTACATTACACATTCATGCCTCTAGCATGAGAGGGAGGGTATGTCAGTTTTTGTATATTGTGGTACTCTGTCATTGCTGTTCAAATTTCTGAGAAATTTTCAGCTTCCTCCTGCATAAAAACATGCAGCAATCAAATGAAAAATCAAATCTGAAATTCAGTTGACAGTTGAGGTCCATCATGTTGTCTCTAAATTCAACTCAGACCATTTGTACGTGTACTTTTTTTTGTCCATTCCGACTAAATGAATTTCATCATTCATTGCTTGAGCTTTGTGAGCATTAACAAAGCCATAAAAATAAAAATTCAATTCCACATGTTACGAATATGCATAGGGCTTAAGAGTAGAGTAGCCTGTAAGAATACCAGCTAAAAATAGACTGGAAAAAGATAAGAAAAATTACTGCTGTAAATTTGCTGTAATTTAAATCAATATCAGCATCATAAATTAAAGCTCAAAAAAATATTTAAATTAAAATTGTCATAATTTTTGAGTTGATGTCATACATTTGTAATTATTAATATTTAATATACAAAATATTTGCAAGATGAATTCTGATATTTTAAATATCAACAAAACTTTCAACTCGTAAATGTTTTCTATAATGCTATATAATATTCCTGCTTTTAGGTCTTGAGATGCTGGAACTCACTGTGATTGCACCATATGATCAAGAGTCATTAAAAAGGGATATAACATCAATCAAGAAAAGGTGTTTTTATTATTTTTTGAATTTATAACACATTGCTGATTATTGTTTTTGGCAATTAATTGTGATCTTCACGTGTGTAATAATAAAATATACACTGAGGGCTTTTTTAACTGCAACTGCCTACATCAATTTGGTTGATGCATTTCCAAACACAGGGAATCGCATAACATCTTATAGCATCATGGCACTGTTGACTCAGATATTTGAGTTGAGATTCTACATCTATCTTAAGTCCGAGATGGTGGGCTCAATATTTGCTAGCTTTGATATGCCACACTCACTACATTGTGACACTTTCTGTATATATTTCATCCATATTCTCTCACTCTATAGAATGAATGAAATATAGAATGAATTCACCTTTCAATTCTTCTTTTCAGAAATGGTCATCATAGCATTTTTTATCTCAAAAATGTTGCAGAACAATGAAAGAATTTTAAGAAAAGGTGTAGAAAACACTATTATGAGAATTTCTTCCACAGAACATTTTTACTCAGCCAAGGGCTCGTTGTAGAACACTGCCAAACATTCTGCTTTGGGGTCAGTGTGATTCTTTTTTCTGTTTCTAAAAACAGACCCTTCATAAAATTCCAAATCACCAAAACGGACCCTTCTGAATTTCAAAAATGAATCCTTTACACAATTCTGAATCTCAAGTCAAAAACAGTTCCTTTACAAAATGCAAATTAAGGAAAACAATTTTAAATATAATTTCTTTTTTACAAAATTAAGTAAATTTTTTTTCTTCCCATGAAATTACTTACTTTTCACAAAAATAAAGAATCTATATATATAAAATTGATTTTCTGTCTGTCTGTCTGTGTCTGTGTGTGCGCGTGCGTGCGTGTTCTCTATACAAATCTACAATTTTATATCAATCGTCGCCAAATTTTGCATATATGCCAGCCAAATGGGACCCGACTTGAATGATAAGCTACTTTAAAATTTCGTCAGAGCGGGGCAAATGCCCAAAATGGACAAAAAAGTGTCGGGCAACAATGGTTTTTGGGCCCCAACAATCATTTTTGGAACGTTTGCTTTGGTTACCGTGGTTCAATGGCAATGAGTTTCAGACGTGTATATGCCTTTACAATGGTTTGTCACTTCTCTAATCCTGTTAGTATATGTATAATAGTTTATGCCTTTATAATGGTTTGCCACATTTTCAATACTCTCAGTAATGAAACTTTTTGAATGACGTCATAATCATCATCACCATCACTTTGAGGGTCAGGAAAAGGGTGATCCTCATAGAAATAAGTGTTAAAATTGCCGATTTTACTGTAGAAATGCGGAAATTTTGTGAGGTATTCTTTCACACATCAATAATTTAAAAAATTGTATAGAATTCTCGATTTTTGAAATATTGAGTTCACTTAGAGATATACGAAGCCCAGGAGAATAAATATGAAGTAATTAGCCGGACCTACTTTTGAGTTGGATATTCGTGCAATATCACACATTGATTTCAACTTTTTATTTATATATTTTCAAGCATGAAAAATAATGTCTCCGTATTGTCTTTTGATATTCAACTGCATAAATTCATGTGGGTTAGGATATTTTAAAATTAATTATGGGCCCGTAAAAAGTACATCGAAAAAATTCCACAGCTTTAATTAAGCATTTTTGAAAGCTGAAATAGGCTGATTGATAACTTGAAGTTAGGGGGAGGGGGCGAAATACTTAGCGCCCCTTAAAAAAATGGAAAAAAAAATATTCATTTCTACGTTTCTTTTAAATCTAGATTTGTTTATTTCATGAGTTGCCATATTGGCTAACTTAGACACAAAGAAAGAGGGAGATATCACGTGATCCAAAAAGCCTCATTAAAGAAAACCCTGGCAGCACCGGGTATTATAGCTAGTATTTTCATAAAAACCAGACTGCATAAAAAATGTCTAGACAGACCCCTGATCCAATGCTGAGGCACCTGTAAATTATTACAGACCTCTTAAAAGACAAATGATTTTTTATGATGGTATCTGTTCATTGTTATATGTATTATATTTTTACCCAAATGATTGAAACAAAGTCATTTAAATATTTATTTGTGTACTTATTTTATTAAAACAAATCATATATGGAAACTGAAGTTAATATAGTTAAACTCACTTTTAACGAAAGCCAGTTACATGAAAGTTCCAGCTGTTATGATACAGGTTTTTTTTTTTCAGTTTTTTCTATGAACGTGCAATATAAAAGCAATGTTAAACAGATCATGAATTGTTAAATACATGCTAGTTTTTAAACTAGGTTTGAAAGATCCAAAACTAATAGTTGTTTCTGAAAACTTTTCTTCTTGTTTTATGCTTTTGTTCAATAAATACATAAGAAGAAACACTCTCTCAACTCTTAACAAGACTTTTTTTTGTAATGTCGATATAATCCACACTTCTACAATTTTGATACCCTTTAAACGTTATTGTGTTTTTTCTTTTCCTCTTCTGTTTGTTGATTTGCATTCAGACAAAAATAAATCCTACTCAGTTGTTTCCTGCCTGATGCTCTGGCACAAGTTGTTGGAGGTACCAGTGACAATGCTGAAATTGAATTCACTCAAGTTCCATTTGATCACCCACTTTATATCTTATATTCTTCTGGAACCACTGGACCCCCAAAATGCATGGTCCATTCTGTTGGTGTAAGTATGCTGTTCTTTTTTTCCCTCTCACTCTGCTCCTGTTTCTTGTTTTGAAATCTAATTTTTCAGCATTAGTATATGAAAGAAGGTTAGTAAATGGTTTCAAGTTTTTCTCTAAAAATCAGTCTTTTTCTAGTTTTTGTTACAGTAAAAGCCCAAATTCATTTCTGGATTAATAACAAATTTATAAAAACTCCTGATTTTTGTACTAAATGAGATTTACAGAATTGGTTTGGCAAAATCCAGAAATGAATTTGGACTTTTACTGCAACAAAAACTAGAAAAGACTGATTTTTTGAGACTTTTTATTGTTTATATTCATGAATGAATCTGTAAAACATTTATAGTAATACTTGACTACATACTAAAATATTATAATGAAACAAATTTATCATAATTTTGCAAATGATTGCTTGACCCAATAAATTTAAATACCATGAAAAATCCTATGTAACAATGCCCTCTATAAATGATAATCATCTATATAACATTATTTTTCTCTCTAGTCCCTTGAATTACATTATACAGACATTTCACTGTGTTATCAATGTTATTAACACTTGTAAACTTCCCATTCCATGACTTATACTAGCTCTTTTCAATAAATCCTAGGTTCTGCCATAACATATACAAGGTTTGTTAAAAAAGTATCTGACCATAATTTTTGTAACTGAACCAATGAAGCTAGGGAGACATGGTTTGGTACATGTATGTAGGCGATCCCAGTGCACATTCTTGAATTTTTGTTTTGCCTGCAGAAGCTGCCAGTCGGCAGCAGACTGCTGATGAATAAGGATGTGTAAGTGAGCGGCATCAAATTTCCGGTTTTGACAAAATGGCATGGAAAACTTGAGCAACGCTACTGCATTAAGTTTTGTATGAAGCTTGGTAATTCCTGAGCGAAAAAAAATCCACAATATTCAATAGACAAAGATGAAGAAATGAGCACCACCCAGTAAAGGAGTGGTGACACTGCTTCAACAATGGTTGCACATCAATGGAGAGTGAAGCACGTTCTCTGGTAGACCATCAAATCCGGAAATGAGATTATTATTGACGAAGTAGTAATGGAGTCTGGTAATTCAGGATCATTGAATCATGATCAGAGAACTTGCAGATGAAATGAGCATTAGCATTGGATCCATTCATTCCATATTGACTGCGATTCAGGAGATACAATTTCAAAGTCATGCTGACTTTGACTCCAGTGGCATGGTTCATTCGTAATATGCATCACGCAGGACACCATCTACCAAACCAACAGGTTCTGCGTCTCAATTGGCATCTCCACCGCAATTAATGCAGTAGCGTTGTTTGAGGTTTTCCTGCCATTTTGTCAAAAATGAAAATGCTACGTACTTACACTTCCTCACTCATTGCAGTCTGCCATTGACTGGCAGTCTCTACAGGCAGGAAAAAAATTCAAGCATGTGCACTAGAAATTACCCACATATGTGCTTCGAGTCATGCCTCCCTAGCTTTGTTGTTCACCCTCGAAAAAAGTATAGTTAGACAACGTTTGAACAAACCTTATACATTGTGATTTGAATACAGAATTCCTGGAGACTGTTGCAGAACTTTTTTCTTATTTTTGATTCAGGGCACTTTGATAAAGCACTTGTCTGAACATGTTTTGCATGGGAATATGTCAAGGAAAGACGTCATAATGTTTTATACTACGGTGAGAGAAATGTTCTTTTGGAATAAAATTTTGTGGTGGTGGTTTCGTATTTGTAAAGCTTTTACCTCAATAAGCATCTGTTACTATTAGTAATTTCATATCAGTTCGATTTGTATTTCATTGGATTCTTTATCTGGTTTCCTTAAGACTGGTTGGATGATGTGGTGCTGGCTGATATCTTCATTGAGCATTGGGGCAACTGTAGTGCTTTATGATGGGTCCCCTCTTTATCCGCATGCAGCTGCTTTGTGGGATCTGGTTGATCAACTTGGTATCACGATCCTTGGCGTTGGTGCGAAATGGTTGGCGTTGTTGGAATCAAAAGGAATCAAACCAAGTAAGTTTGTTCAATTTGAATTTTTGAATGCTTTAGGAATGGCATAGATTTTAAACAATGATTTTAGATTTTTGAGAATTTATGCCATATTCTTGTGCATTTGCTGACATGCAGTAAAAATAAGTTGACACCCGCTTTTTTGAATGTTGAAGCCTGGTTCATGCCATGAAAAGTAAGATTCAATAAGGATTACATGATGCATTCAGAAGACTGATATCAATTTGTATTAAAAACTGAATTAATTTGCAAATCTAAATAAAATAATAGTTTTCACTATAGCAAACATGTTTACAAATGAATTTGATAATGATAATTAAGCATTTACTTATAGTGCAATCGCTCTAACCTAGTTATCGAAAACTGTATACTAAATACATGTACTGTGTTTTGCATGGGGTTTTTTTTCATGTTCAGAAATTAAATAAATGTGCTATTTCTTTTATATTACAATGTCATGTTTAGCAGTGTTAATATTCTTTCATTTTTGCTCTGCTTATTCAAATCTTAAACATATGATCTATGAATACAAAAATATTTTGTGGTCTAAAAAAATTTTTCCATTTAGCTCATCTAATCTATGAGAATGAAAATGTTTTTTGTCCTACATTTACAATAAACCAAGATTTATATCTTAGCAGAAACACACACAAATGTAAAATTTGAATTATCCCCAACGTAGTTAGTAAAACACACAAAATTCTAAAATGCAGAGAACATGTGAGGTTCAAATGAACCAATTCAATTGCTGCTTTGAGTTTCGATATTTTCAAATTTTCTGAAATCTGTAATTCGAAATTCCCGGCATGCTAGTTCCCCCCCCCCCCCCACAATGTTTCCTGGCATGCAGGATGATGCAGAGGAATACTGTGTTACTGAAAACCTAGTGCATTGATGGGCAAATATTTTTAGGGGCAGACTAAAAAAAACAATTTATGCAAGCCAGACATTGATTGATAATTTAAATTTTTATGCTCAGAAATGAAGTGGTGAATGTGGAGACTGCTGCCACAGTTTTATTGCAAATGAGACACTGGGGTTTTTTTTGATGAACTTTGAAATTGAATGAACTTTACCCTTCTCAAATTAGAATTCGAAGCTGTGGATTATTGGCAAACCTTTTCCTTGAGTAGTGAAACTTAAACCTGTGAATTACTTGTAGGAAATTAGGGCTATTTCTCCATTGTCTCATAAATAAACAAAGAACCCTATCACCTTGTTTCAAGTATAGTTGCAGTGAGAATAAGTTTGATGTAGTGTACATGTTACGGTAAATGTGATAAATATGGTTACTATGCATAATCAACGAGCATTTTGGCAAATTTGATAAATTTTGTAATTTAATCACTTTTACCAGTGGTTATGTATAGTACTCAAGTGTCGTTAGTAAATTTAATAATAATTTTTTTAAGTACTAAAAGATCATCATTTTTACCGGTGATTATGCATTACGCCCACGCATCACGCAGTTGGTAAACATCATAAATTGTACTATATGATATACCATACATGATAATTCATACATGTATTGTACCATTATATTCATTATATCTGAGTCCGACTATATTCATCACATACTAGACTCATTCAAAAGTTTTGTTTTCATATTTATCAAATTCACCAATATTACTAGGATATTATGCGTAATCACAGATAAAGGCGATAAACTTTTTATCAAATTTGCTAACTACACTTTGGTATCATGCATAATCGCTGGTAAAAGTGATAATGTTTCCAGTATTTATCAAATTTACCAACGACGCTTGGGTATTTTGCATAATCTCCAGTAAAAGTGATAATATTTTAGTATTCATCAAATTTATCAGTAACGCTTGGGTATTATGCATATTCGACGGTAAAAGTGATAAATTTATCATACTTACAATTGGTAAGTATGCATAATAACCAATTTATCACCTTTACTGTAACATATGCATTTTTCCCCATTTATCTATTTTAGTGCTTTGCATTGACTTTTTATTGAAGTTGTCTAAAATATGAGGAACTAATGTGGTATAAAATAATATGAGAAATTTCAATTCTTCGATTTCTTTAGCGCTATATGTTTAGAAACAATAATTTTTAAGTTGGTTTGTACCACATCACAGTGACAGATGTATTTATCCAATGTAATTGATTATTTTCTGTTTTCTTATATATGTGTTTTATTTTTGCTCCTGCACTTAAATCTCATAATTTCTCTTTCAATTCTGCTAGAAAATACTCACAAACTCAATAGTCTTCACACAATTTTGTCGACTGGCTCACCACTTCCCCCTCACAGTTTTGACTTTGTGTACAGAGATATCAAGGACAATGTGCTGCTGGGATCTATCACAGGCAAGCATGTGTCTTTTTCACTTTCTTATCCTGCAACCTGCAATTTATATTTATTGAATTTATATTAGTTTCTCCAATTTACTACCATTTTTTACTCTTTTATCCCAATAGGTGGATCTGATATTATATCATGCTTTGCCGGTCAAAATCCAGAAATTCCTGTACATCGTGGTGAGATACAATGCTCCCTACTTGGTATGGCTATAGAAAGCTACGATGAAAATGGTACACAATTAACCAAATCTTACTTGAGTATCTTTTCCTTCAATGTAATTGTATTTTTAATGTGATAATCTCATTTAGAAGCTTTGTATATTTTTATAGATGAATTAGGTACGTGTGCAAAACCAGTTAGCTCTGTTTTCCCATCATCAAAATGTGTAGGGTAATTTTTGTGCTATGAATCTTTTAAGATGATAAAGAAGAAAAATATTCTGAAAAATGTGAGAATGCTGTTGAACCTTGTTAATGCAAAACGTAGGGACCAAAGAGCATATTTTGTATTAGCCATATTTCATGTTATCTAATGAACTTTAAAAAAATCTCAATTGAAAAAGATCAAACGCATGTTTTGCATAAAGCTGTAATTCATATTGACAAATTTTGACTATGGTCAATGCTTGAGTTTCCATGTGTGCTTTTTGTAAATGTTTTATAATTTTTTTTTGCATGAATTTCAATTTTTATCTTAAGTTAATGAATTTCAGTTGCGTGTACAACTATGTGCTTTCTAATTTCTTTTTTGAGCATAAAATTGTTTCTGTTTAGATAAACTACAATAGTTTTTTAAAAGCAAAACCTTTAGAACTTAATATTGTCTACAAGTTAAAATAAGAACTAAAACTGTTCTAAAAATTTTAAGTTTTCAAGAAATTGTTTCAAAACTGAGTAAATGTTGAATATAAATTTTACAAATTGAATCAATTTAATTTTTTTAATTGTTATTTATCAACTAAAATTTGAATCTCCTTGAATTGTTGAATTTTGTCAGGAAAGCGATTGAATAGTCCCTGAATTTTTTCACTTTCAAAAGTGTGAACCATCTTCTGATGCCAAATACAGTAGAGTCTTGATAATTCTTGGTAGATTGGACCAGGACCACTTTGGATTATTGAAAAACTTGAATTATTCAAAAAACATTAAAAAATGATTAAATGTTGGTTTTACGTATAAAAAAAGACAATCAAAAGCAGTACTAGCATGCTTACTGTATTTTCAACATTTTTAATTGCTGTATGTCTAGGCCTATCCAGTCCTTTTATATCTTTAAACTTAGTTAGCATAAGAACAAACTTTAGTTATATATTTTTTAGGTCATTTTGCATCATTTCACAGAGATTACAAACAGCACAGAGTAAAGATATTATCCATGTGATGCATTTCAAAAAACAAAGAATGTGAAAAGGTCGCAAAGATGAGAATGTAATTGAGAAGGGTTGTTGGTGGGATTGATGGTGAACAACGCTGAGACACTGATAGCTTTCAACTGCCTTTCCAATGATTTTTTGTAAGCAATTAGGGTTCAATGTCATTGTCCGCTATTATGAAGAAAAAAGTCAAACTTGTTCCTCTCTCAGTGACCCCTGAAAGTTTAAATGGTCAACCTCCATTCAAGGGTGTCTAATATTTATCACACATTACCCATTATAAGGCTACCTAGTCCCTTCCGAACTAAAATTATCATGCAAAATGTACATACTATGTAGTTATTCCTGAAAAAAAAACATAAGTTAGGTGGGGGGAAAGGAAGAAAGACAGTCTCAAGAAGGAAATTCAAAAATTTTTTGTGCCTTGGATTATCTGGAAACTCAAACAAACTTTTGAGGCTCTGATTTTTGAGACTCTGCTGTATATTGAGTAGTGCGAACTCATGTGTTCAGTGCCAGTTTTAAGTGCAGCTCAAATGAATTCTCATTATGTATTGGAAATAAACGATCTCATTCCATATAGGTAAATCAGTTGTCGGCGAAAAAGGTGAACTTGTATGTACCAAGTCATTTCCTTGCATGCCTACCTGCTTCTGGAATGATCAAGACGGAGAGAAATACAAGAAGGCCTATTTCTCTAAATACCCAGGTAAGAATATTCATTCGTCATCATCTGTCACAAATTACTTATGAACATATTCACTGTTATCACTTGTATATTTGTGCTTGTTTAAAACAAAAAAAATAATTGTTTTTTGTGTATAGAAGACTGAAAAAAAAAATTCTATTATGTGGTAGGTGTTTGGAACCATGGAGATTTTTGTTGGATAAATCCCGCTACCAAAGGGATTGTAATGCTTGGACGAAGGTTGGTAGTTTTTTGTGAACATGGCTTGATACCCAAAAATGTTTTTTTTCTTAATGTTTGTAAATACATGAAAATCACATAGCTTTTATAAACCTTTTATATTCTCGTCCTTTCTTATAATAAGGAAATTGTAAAGTGAATGTTCCTGTCATCTTAGAATGCCCTCCATTGAATGTACTGAATGTTAATGAAGGTAGGTTGAACAGATTCAGTTAGTGTTGTCCAAAAAAAAAAAATTTTAAGAGTAATTCCACTCCTCTCCAAAATTTTAAGGAGTATTTCTTTTAGAGAGATATAGATGGCTTTTTTCTCAGCCAGAGATATCAAGGAAACAGTTATTTTCCAGATATTATGCTGAGGTGAGCTCGGAAAGAAAAGTCATCACGTCTCCGCCGGGACTCGAACCCACTCCCTCTTGCATACCGGGCAAGCATGCTACCATCTACACCACTGGAGACACATAAATCTGCCTTCCTAATTTCACGCACGTGCGTGAATTAGGAAAATAACTGTTTCCTTGAGTATTTCTTTTGTCAGCGAAAAATCACTATTAAAAAAAATTGCCTGAAATTTGAAGGGGTATTTCCATTCCTCAATGAAATTTGGAGGAGCAAAATTGAATTATTTTATTTATTTAGACAAGACAAAAAGTTGAATACAAAAACAAACACTATTTGACACAAAGGGATGATCCTTCCATTGTTCGTAAAGAATATTTTATAAGATTCCTGGCAACATCCAAGTATATAAAAATAAACAGTAATAATTAATAATCAATTTAACAATTAAAAAAATAATGCAGAAATGCTACCCCTTATTGTTTTTATACCATGATAATCAACATTTTCAAGATATCCCTACAGTGTTACACACAAGAACTCAGGAAAACAGGTCTCTTACTCGTACAGAACTCCCTACAGGTTATCAGTGAAACATGATTAAAACCAATAATATTAAGTGAAAAAAAATAAACTTAAAAGTTCTATCTCACTATTTTTCTTTCCTTAAATTATAGTGCTATCCAGGACCACAACTAAATACTTGGTCAGCCAGAGCAAGTACACATTTAGACTACCCCTCGTAATGCGGAAGGTGAGGTTAAACAATTAAATTTGCACCTTTTGTCCCGCACCTGGGAAACCAGACCCTCCTGCTCGCTTTTAGTTGATCCCTGATGCTGTCAATTATCATATAAAATGAAGTATTCAATATCTACTATTTCAAATATGCAATTTTTTTACATCTTATTCAGCTGTATTGAATGAAAGCTGTTGCCCATTAATATTAGAATCATTATTTAACTTTGGAGTGAGGAACCATAAGGATTTTTTGTAAATTGTTTTTTTCTGTGTTGGTATATGATATAAATTCTCTGTTCGTTTTCCTTATATAATTGTTCTGCTAGAATACCAATCAGACTTTATATACATTAATAGCAATACCTTGTACAAGTATAATCGACATACGTTGAAATGAATTAATGGCACATTTCTTCATGAGTATTGAAAATTATCATATAAACTAGTGATAGGTAAAGAAGACTTTTAGTGCGTTCCTCCCCAGGCAGTTAATCAATATAGTGTATGTGGAAACACCCATGCATAGAGAACCTCTCTTAAACTACTACTACTAAACCAGACATGCACCTCATCCATATTCCATATCTGAGGCAAGGTTCTTTTCACATATTGATTTTGAAAAAAATTAGTTGCAGTGAAATGGTATAAAATACTTTATTTGCAACAATTTTTTTCAATTAAAACCTCACCATGTAGAAAGAGCTTAATGTGTTGTGTGAGAGTACTGTTTTCAAAATATATACAGTAATATTTGAAATGTTATGAATTGTAAGTGCTATACAATACTTTATTTAATGTAGATTTATACTGTGTTATTGATATTTTTATTACATTTTATGTATCTTTGGGCAAATTAGTTTTTTTTTTAATAAATCTGTTAAAGTTATTTCTGTTTGAGGGGAGCTGCAATTAATTATAAACATTAAAATATCTTGGAATTTATTGCATTGACTTAACATTTTCACATGAGGTAACAAAATAATGTTATGAAAAAATATAATATGTAAAAAAAATTAAAATTCTATGATATGATTATTGAAATTCATTGGTAGTAGGTCAATTTTTTTTTTTTTTTTTTTTTTGTAAAAAGAATACTGGCAGTCATTGCAGTTTTTGTAGGAATTGGTAATGGTTTTTTATGTCACCTTGAGCATAGTGTGCTGAATTATTTGTGCACATGACAATTGGCTGAAACTAAACTAAATGTTTGTTTTATTTCCATATTTTAGTGACGGTACATTAAATCCAAATGGAATCAGATTTGGTAGTGCTGAAATTTATAGCATAGGTGAGAATTCTTATTTTCTTAAAGCTTTCAGTAAATACTATTATGGTGTACTTTACTTTTTTTTTGCTTAGCTGTATTATAAATCACTTCATAATTAATTATTTAATGGGGAAAATTGCCATTGTGGAACTGATGATTTGCCAGCACAAAGGATGGCATTTCATATATATGATCTTTTTTATTTATATTATGCTCAGACCTGCCAACTTTCCGGAATTGGCCTGGCAATGCCAGATTTTTAAAAGTTTACCAGGGCTTGCAGTTTGATATTTTCCTTTTCTTTCTTTCAAACCAAGCACAACTCAGGTTGTCACCATGGGCAATTTACTACTTAGGGCCCTTTCACACGGAGCGGATGCGGGTCCGGAAGAAGTTTTAACAATTGGAATATACTGCGCCTTTCAGACGAGCCGAAAAATCTCCGCACCTAGGAAATGTTCATGCGGGTCCGGACGTCGTCCGCATGTGTCAAAACCTAAGTGCGGGCTCCGCATCCGCACATAGAAGTTTTGACAATAGGTTTATTCGGAGCTATTCAGACGATGCGGATGCGGAGCGAATTCGCCCGCATCTTTGGGTACTTTTTGAAGGTGATTTTTCACTTAATTTTTTTTAATTATTTGCCATAATGATAAAATGACCATCATAAAACACCATATGATGGTCCCTGCTCATTAATATAATGTACCTACGTACGTCTATCCATTTGTTTCGTTCTGAGATTGAGATATAACAACTTTAACTGCCTTTTGTCCATACTTTACAATTTTATACAATAAAACCTGCCAACAAGGGCCACTGACGGAACAAAAATGATAAGCCGTTCTGTGCATTACGAATATTTAATTGACTACATACTTTAATAACTTTTAAATTTAATTTAAAAATTTTAATTTTTTTCTTTTTAAATTTTTAAAATTATTTAAAAATATGAATATCTGAAATATTATTTTAAATATTTGTCATTTTTTAAATTTTTAATCTGTTAATTTTTTTAAACTTAAAAAAAAAAACTTTTATTAAACAACGTTATCCCCGTACGACGTTCACTCAGGGCCGGATTAAGTCGTTTGAAGACCCTAGCGCTTGAATATTTTTGGTGGTTCCCCCCGATACCTACAAGTTTATTTTACTCGATATTCAGTCTATAAACTTAAAAAATGAAATTTTGTATTTCAGAAATGACTAATCTAAGGATGGGATTTCACTATAAAAGGTTTATGAAAGTTATTTTATAAAACTTGAAAAAAGCAACTAATAAATTAGAGCAAATGCAACCGATAAATTTATTAGTTGCTTTTTTTTAAATAATTGTTATAAAATTTTTATAGTGTAATCCGGCCGGGATTATACTATAAAGTTTTATAAAAGAACTTTTATGAAAGTTGAAAAATTCAACCAAAGGCGCATCGGTTGCATTCCAGAAAATGCAACCGGTGCACACACACACACATTTTGCATTCAAAAAATTCAACCAATAAGATAATATTGGTTGAATTTTTCACGTTTTATCAAAGAGCTTTTACAAAACTTATATAGTGTAATCCCGGCCTAAGGCTGGTATTACACTATAAAACTTGAAAAATGTAATCAATAAACACATCTGTTACATTCGAGCGAACTTAACTGATCGGCCTATCGGTTGCATTTTTCAAGTTTTATAAACTAACTTTTATAAAACTTTTATACTGTAATCCCGGCCTAAGACAGAATTGTGATGTGAATATTTCTAAGCACAGACATTTTGAACGTCCCCACCCCTCCCCTTTTTTTCTACTTGCAAATTCTTTGATATCTCCTGAATTTTTTTTTTAGGAACATATTAGTTTCGGATGTTTTTGGATTGGATTTTTCGAACATTGGATGTTTTTGGAATTTTTCTTTCATATTTTTCCGGAAAGACAGATTTGTTTTCAAAATCTTTTGAAAATATTTTAAGACATTTTCTCCCATCGACTACTTGTGAGGATCGGAATGAAGATATCTTTATTCCCATATTCTATGTGGCTCTAGACTAAACCACCAAAGAATACCTCTAGGCTGCATATGGGCACTGAATCAGGGGTGAAGGAGAAAAACAGTTACAAAAATAGTTTTTATGCACGAATTTCAACCTAAAGATGCGGGCGAAACACCCGCATCTTCAGTGCTCGTGTGAAAGGGTATGCGGACCCGCATCCGCTCCGTGTGAAAGGGGCCTTAGTGAGTTGTGCCAGAAGTTTTCACTTTCTTTTTTTCAGAAAGTGGCTCCCATTTACATGAAGAAGCTCCAGGGACATCACATCATCTAAATGGTAACTAAAGCTGTCTAAATCTAAGAATGTAAACAAACATGGTGGCAGGACCATAACTAGGCTGGGACCCCGAGCTGAATGGGACCTCACAAATAATGTAATTTATTTTGAATAATTCTTTCCTTTTTAAGGGGCTTCCAAGAAAATGTCTGCCCCAGGGCCCCAAAAATGCATGCTATGGCCCTACATGGTGGCCAGTTTACATTGAACGTGTTTTTTTTATTATATGTGTTTGATTGCTATGCAAGACGATTAGCGATTAACTATACATGACTATATTCCAGCCAATCTTTCATAACGAAAATTATGGAAATCATGAGCTATATACCAAAAATACAGGACATCACTGGTTGTGGGCAAAATTCTTAATTGCCGAAGGAAGAGAAATTGAGGATTTTTATAAATCTTAATTAAAATGGTTTCACAAATGGTATGACAAAAATACAGAAACATCCCGTAGAATACAGGTAATGTGGGCGTCCTATGTATGATTTCTTATGGTGGTTATTATTGCCATTAAAAAATTTGGCATGCTAAAGTATATTTGTCAAGTTTTCTAGTAAATTGCAGGATTTTGTGAAAAAATTTACAAGGTTTTTACTTTTTGATGATTGGCAGGTCTGCATAATATTCAGATTGTTTACAAATATTGAGAACGACTTTAGCTTATGCCGTTGAATGGCATGAATAAGCTGTGGCTTAGAGGCTACCATATATTTGCTCTTTCTAAAGAGAAATATATTTAATAATTAAAAAATGCTGCATGTAGTCTGGTTTCTAAAGTTAATAAATCTGTAATGGAAAAATCATCAGACTTTAATGTTACCTTCAGAAAACAAACACAAAATGAAATTTCAAGCATCTTTCTCTTTTGGGAGGGATTTCTCACCTTCTGTTCTCCTCTTCGGGTTTCCTGAGTTTTTTTTTTTTTTCTTCTCTCCCCCCTAAGGAAACTTTTTTTCACTCTGAAACATATCATTCCCCCCTCATGCCAGAAGCATGAATGTGTAACGTAGGAAATGTTTGAATGTTTACTCTATCCATGTTGTTCTATGGGTGTCATTTCCCTAAAATGCTTTATAATATGTGTTTCAATAGGGTTATAATTCACATTTCTAGCAAAATTTAGATAGCAAAATAAGAAATCCAACCAGTTGATAAACCCAAAAGTGAAAATTTGAACATTCATTCTTATTGCACGAAGGGGAAACAATATATATATACCTTCATTGACCTGAGAGATATGTGTTTGCAAAGGTGGATTAAGGTCAGTCAAAGCCCTAGCCACAGAAGAAAATATTGGGCCCTTAAATTAGACAAAATTTTAAATTGGAATTTTGCTGTGCCCTTCAGAAATCTGAGCCCAGGGCATGCATATGGTTCACCCGTCATGAAATCCACCTCTCAGTGTGTTTTTCCACATGTTTACATGCTTTAACTAATCTCCGTCCAAGTTTCCAGAATAAGATAAGGAATGGGAGACATTATTATTTATTTATTTTTTAGATAAAAATTCTGTTTTAGTTGGGAAAAATTATTGGGGGTGGTATATTTTGTTTTTTGATCAGTACAGTAGTACCATCTGTTGGGAAAATTTGGGAAAATGACATTACTAAGGGTGCTCACACACAAAGGTATCCTCTTTTCTTAGTTTTCGAATCTGGTAACCCTAGATGTGTTCCCTATCATAATACATTAATATAATACATTAATAATCCCTATCATAATACATTAATATAATACATTAATAATCCCTATTATAATACATTAATAACCCTTATTTTTTAATGTATTTGTATTACTTGCTGCTAATAATACTAACTTCAGCGCATTTGTTTTTTTTTCCCTGCAGTTGAATCACTGAGTGAAATACAAGATAGTCTGTGCGTGTCGCAGTATAACCACGAGGGTGAGGAGCGAGTTATTCTGTTTTTGAAGATGGCCAAAGGTCATGCATTCTGTGAAGACATTGTAAAGAAAATTCAGCGATTGATAAGAAATTTACTGTCAGCCCGCCATGTTCCAGCTGTGATTCTTGAGACTCAGGATATACCAGTAAGCATATTTAGCTGCCCAATGACAAATTTTAGTTATTTAATAGTTAACAATGAAAATTAGGGCTGGTCTGATTAATTGGTTTGGTAAATCAATCAATTTTTAATCACAGTTAAAAATTTTAGTTGAGCTAATCAATTTGATCAATCTAATTGAAATTTTATAATTTATAATTTTATAATTTATTATAAAATTTTATAATTTATTATAAAATTTTATAATTTAGCTTTAATTTATTTGACAAAAAAATACCCACACAGCAGTACACCTTTCTAGCATGGTAAAATGCACTGCGTATGACACTGACAGTGGTTATTTTCACTCTCTCTCACTGTCTTTATAATCTCACCATTCGGATCGGTAAAATAATATGCACAACTAGCGTGAATCAAATGCAGTGTGCCAATTAGAAATAATGCAATTACTTTGGTAAAGATTGGGGAACTTCCATAGATTTCAAGGGATATAATAATTCAATAGTTTTAATTGCATTTATATAGAATTTTTCCATTTGAAAATCATACTTGGGAAAAACTATACACGAAATAAAATTTTTTTAAATCACATACAGTGAAATTTCATTACAAAGATACTCAATATAGCAAAAAATCCCCCTACAATGATACTTTTTTGACATTCTTGTTTGGAAATGTCTATACTCTAATGTTAAACTGCTGCCTCTTAATACAACAATAATCCCTCTACAACAATATTTTGTCTTGGTCTGTAGAATATCGTTGCATCAAGGTTTCATTGTATTATAAATTACTTGAAAATTATAATTGGCAAAAGACTTCTAACTAGGGTTCTTTGTGTCAGCACTGGTGTTGACACAATCCAATTGAGTTTGTGAGTGTCCCTATCCAATTGTGATTTGGCAGCTCATTTCTGTGTCTGATACATGCATATGGAAAAGATAAGAATTTGCAGACTGTTCACTGAAAGTTTTTTTGTCTTGCACTGAAAGAATGCATGCTCTGAAAACATAGGCTCCATTTTTTTCAATGCATTTTCTGATAGCTGAATCTTTCATTTTACATGAAATGGTTCAAAAACTTTCAGGGAGTAAGATTCAGAAGCACACAAGAGTTAATTGGGCTCAAGTAACTAATTCTGTCCTTATCCATTTGTGATTTGGCAGCTCATTTCTGTGTCTGATACATGCAGATGGAAAGGATAAGAATTTACAGATTGTTCGGCGATGATTGGAGCTAAAATTCAGCTCATGCCGCAGCTTTTTATGTTAGCGCATGCGCCTGTATCAACAGAAATGTTTGTTAGTTGAGGCAGAAAATTTACAAAAAAAGTTCTTCGTGGCTTGTTAGCGAAGGTGTCACTGTATTTATATTTTATACTTTTCTTCACTCAGTGTTTTACCCTCAACGTTCATATCACAAATTATTTTTCAGTACACCATAACTGGAAAGAAAGTTGAAGTAGCTGTGAAGAGGATAATATCTGGCGAAAAGGTGCTTCACAGGGAATCCTATTCAAATCCAGAGTCCATAGATCTATATTACAATATTCCGGAGCTGCAAAGTTTCCTGGACATCCAGCCTAATGGTTGCTGATTTCGTTGACTCTAGGATGTGAAATATTTTCTGTTACTTTTCTCTATTTTTACAGTTTTTTTATAAATATTTTCTGTTATACATTTTTGTTACTGTCAAAGCCCAAATTGGACATCCTAGTTAACCCGGCCAATGTCTGAAATTTGGGCTTTAGCTGGCCCCTATATATTCATCCTTATTATTCGGGATCATCCCTGCGTTGGCATATTTTTTTTGTGATAATTATAGCCATTTATAATCACCCATAGCTAACCATAATTAATTAGGGTCAGCTACGTCAAACCTAACGATTAAAAGAATCTGAATATTGATATCTTAATGATACATATATAGGGGTCTGCAAAAACCAGAATTTCAGACATTGGCCGGGTCAACTGGGCTGGCCACTTCAGGCTTTGGCATAACACATACATTAATACATACAAATACAGTCGAACCCGCTTATAAAGAAGTTTGAAAAAAAACAACAAACTGTTCATTTTACATGAACTTTTGCTATATCCCATACCTGCTTAAAAAATTATGTGTTTGAGCAAAATGAAGCATTTCAATAATCTGATCACTCTTAAAATAAGTAAAAATTAAACTAATCAGAAGAAGTAATAATCCAAATTGAAATCTTATGTAATTAAATACATTAATAAAAATATTTATTTTATTTTTTTTCTCTTACGTGATATGATTATAGACGTTAGACATTCAGCGTTAAAATCATTTTTTCCTGACAAACATAATAACGTGATCCTCACATATTCCTAAGGAATCAGCATGATCCATCTGGGGAATTTGTTAGTGTTAGTAGATATCCATGTTCGAACCTGGATTCAAGCTTAGGCCTGCACAGTGGGCCCCTTTCAGTGGGAGGCTAGCTCCATAACTACTCAACTGTCATTCAGCAAAATCTAATGTTTTTTCTTTTACCAAGAGCCCGATTACTGGAACGTTTTTTTGTCCTTCATTTTCAAACCATTTAAAAAGCTTTCTATGAATCTCTCCCTGTAGATTCTCAGTTCACCATTCGAAAACATTTTCCTTCAATTTCTTTTTGCTCTTCAAAATCATGGATAGCAGACTTCGAGGAATCCAGAATCACTACTGCAACGATCTCACTTTTTTTCCATTCTTGACTTTTAAATTGTATAACAGCTGTATATCTTTAATAATTTTTGAAGCAACAGACGATGTTCCTGTGTTTAAAATTCATAAAAATTAACTTGCACATGTGTGATAACACCACAACCAACATCCATATTTAGCTAATGTGCTGCAAATGTCCATACCTAGTTAATGATTGGCATGTTTATCTAGCTAAAAATGTTTTGTATGTTAGATTCTTTTGAGTACTCTCTTCTTCCTAATAAGGTTTTCTGCAAACAAAATAGAATTTATAACAAAGAAATGTGTAAAAAAAGTGAAGCAAAAGAATTTGCAATACTCAAAAATGCCTTACTAGAGTGTCTTTCAGGGAAATAAAGGGACATTATATCAGTTGTACCAAAATATTGTAGAGAATTAAAGTTACCGATAAGAAGATTCAGATAAAGTTACAAAGAAATTTATTGAAATTTGTCTTCGAAAACTGGTTGAAAATTTGTTATAGGCCAACTTTGCTGAAATCTGTGTTTGTTATGAGGGAGCCTGACTGTAATATATAGAATTCTCATCATGCAACAGAGCTTTCTTTTCTTTTTTGTAGATATGGTGGTTAAGGTGCTTTTTTTTTTGTAATGTTTAGTGCCAAAATTCTAAAATTTGTTTACACATCTTATACACACAGGATCTGTTTTTTATTAGTTTTTTTTTTTTTTTCCTCCTCTCATGTGCCTAGTTATTGTGTGATAATGTGAGTGGCCTTGTTGCATTTTTTTCAAAATCTGAACAAAAAAATATTTTCAGTTCTGAATATGTTCGTTAGTGGGAAGGAATTTCTGCCTTGTAAACATTCACGTCTGAAACATTAAAATATATTTCATATGAAATTACATTTCCTTGTCATGTTTTTTGTAGTTTTAGAGTACCAGCGTTTATGATACAATGGATCCTGCTTATAAAGTCTTTCAAAAAATCATCAAGAAAAACGTTTCAAATGGAAAAACACTTTTAACATGGAATTTCGATGAGTATTAGAGTTAGGAAAATGAGTTGTACAAAGTAGGAGAATGTTATGAACAGGACCCACTGTAAATCTTTGATTTCATCTTCATTTAGTGGCATAGAAATTTTTTCTAAGTTCATTTTATAGTTATCTAAAAATTTGTTTCATTCAATAGAAACCATCAAAATAAAAGTTCATTAGAAGCTGATAATCTGAGCCACAGTGAGCATCTGTCATGTTTCTGCTTAATAGCTTAATCTGAGGTGACTCAAAATGTGTTTTTTTTTCCTACTGGAATGATTCTCATTTCATAATGAATGCACAGTAAAGTTTACTCTTATGAATCCTGGATAAACATCCCAATGAATTTTTCATACTGGACACACTTCGCTCGGATCCAAACCCACTGCCGGCATATTGGTGGTGGTCTGCTGGAGTCAGGTCAGGTGTGGTTTTTCAATTCAATGCACAAGCCAATCTCCCATTTAAAAAAGTCTCTTCGCAGAGAAATTCTGGCATGGGATCAAGATCTTTAAAACTAAAATTACTTGTATTCGATTAAATAATCCAACGAAATGAAATAGAGCGCATTCTTGCAACATCACCTATAGAAGAAGGCCTCAGCGCGAAGTTCTTGATGTCACTGAAGAAGGTCATTTTACCTAGTACCATTGGATATAGAAGGCAATGCATCGATATCTTTACGTTTTTTTTTGCAATATATCCATTGGCTATAGGTGAAATGGCCTTCTTCAGTGATGTCCAAGCTTCATGCAGAGTCCACCTTCTATAGGTGGTGTTTACGAGTCTCGTATTAACTGTACGTATACCTGAGACTGTCCATCCCTTTCGGAAAGAGCGCAAACCATCCCAAGATGGTCTCTCTGGGCAGTCATCTCTTTCTGTACGTATGCCTCGCGGAACGCGGATGAATTATTCACGTGTTTAAAGACTCGCTGTGTAGATAATGAGCTTCAAATAGCACTGAACAGTAAAAATGCGAGTGATAATAGAAGCCTGTGGCGCCATCTGCAAGTGAAAATTGTACATAATTTCGCATACTGATGTATTTCGAATTCTCGGTCCACATCTTTCTATCACTGTTTATAAGTATGTCATTTCAAAAGTTAGGGAGTCCTTTCGGAAACACCCCATAAGTTGGTGGTGGTAGTATGATAAATTATGAAATTTCATTAAGCCCTCCATTGATTCTGAAATTTACCTATGGTTGGGTGTTAAGTGGGCAATGTTCCCTCATGAGCTATTTCTCAAAAAGAATTGCCATTGAATTTCGACAAGACTAGGCATGTAATCAGAGCTGCCCCTATGGGTGTGCGATAGGTATGGTTGCACCAGCAGAGTTAGGGATGAGGGGTGCACTTAAAGTAACAATAATTTTCCTTGATTATGGAATAATTTGTTTCATAAATTCTGAATTTTTTCATCCATTCTGGAAAAATCTGCATCTTTATCTAGAAATAAATAATCCCTGAATTCAGCATTTTCATAGTTTAATAAATTCAGAACTTTCATCAATTCTGTAGTTATTTCTTTCATTTATTCTGAATTTTTATGGGTGCTTGAATCATCCCTGTCGATTATTTTTCTTATTTTCGATTCATCGCTTCTGAATTTCCATTGGTTCTTGGACTATTTCTTTCATTATAGTTCCTAATTTTAATTAGTTATTAAATTATTTCTTTCATCAATTTAAAATTTTCTTCAGTTCGAAGTTTTCATTAATTTTTTGTGTTAATGTACATTTAATTATGTCTATATTTTTTGTATAGATATTTTTCAGCATTCCTGTATAGTTAGTAATAATTTTTATGAATTATAATTTAGAAATAATGTATGAATTTTTGGATGCAATTTCCCTTTCCCCCACAGAATGTGTAAAATCGGGGCTAAGAGCCCTGAAATTTTTCAGACACCTCTGGCAACACCTTCTAAAGCAGAAACACCTGCTTTAGAAGGTGTTGCTTCTGGCCTCGCTATTATTTTCGCACCACCGGGCCCTGTGCCTGGTAAGGACGGCCCTTCATGACTACAGTGCCGAGAATATTCACGGCAATGCGTGTAATGCACCTCTATAACATTATTCGCAGTGAATAAAAAAAAAGATATCGAACATGCATCTTCTGATGACCCATGAATGCATGTTTCTTTTTTTCCTTTTTTTTTTCTATTTCGGATTCATAAGTAATCGCATGACGTGAATAAATCGTGAACTTCACCAGGGTCACGGAACCAGTTATACATATTTGAAAAAAAAAAACCAATCATGAATACATGCGTCCGTGAGCATGAAATGAGTTAGAAGATGGAAGGGAGGTAAAAAAAGACTAGACGGTGAAACAAAGGGCAAAATACATATAAATAAAGAAATAAAACCCATAAGAAGTCAAGACAAGTCAGTCTAGCATTGCATAATCCGTAAAAGAAGTCTCTATTATCTATTCAAAATACTCTCGTGACCGTGCATATGTTGGTTACGGTCTGTGTACTATTCGACTCGTAAATCACACACGTATGTAACAACACAACGAGAAAAGAGAAAAAAAGACTCGCTTCACTCTCACATATAAAAACATACGAATATCGAAGAGGTGGGAAAGAATATGTTGATGGCATGGGAACAATAGGCCAATTTCACTGGCGTAGTTCGTGATTTTCGCACATGATTTCCGCGTGCTCCAAGAAATAGGTCAATTCCAATGTCTTCAACCACCGCCATCACTACTACTACTACTAAATTGTATTTTATTTATTTATTCTTATGTTTAAAATGAAAAAGCTTTGCGGAGCGGGTGAAGGACTCGTTCGCCCTGAAGATGTTTTTTTTTATCTATTTTTATTTTTTTACGTCACTGTGCAGTGAAAGCGTTAAAATGCGTGACAACATACGCGTAGACTGGATGTGATACGAACTGAATAATGTTTACGACCGCCATTGTTTTAGCTCTTTCTTTTTTGAATCTATGTAGACTAGAATTTATTCAAAAAAATAAGACGGAAACATCTACTTATGGATAATATATATGTATTACATCTCTGAATCAGTCAGTCATATCATTTTTTGAATATAGAGTAGCATGTACAAAGATAGTGAAAGGACACTCCTATAATGAATCCTACGTAGCGTTTATGTGACTTGATTAATTGGTCGTTTTTGTCGCACCACGGTCATTTCCTGCACACGATGGCTAATTAGACCTGGACCTACAATTTATTGCCGATTCTGAACGGCAGTCTTTTTTTTTACACTCACCGTGAGGGGTTGGTGCACTAACCCCTCGATGTGGGACTTCCTGCGGTTGCAATCTATTTTTCTGTGATATATATATACATATTTAATAAAATTCCGGATGCACCCATCTTTCGGGAACGCTTCGATATCTCCTTGAGATGGGAAGCGGGGTGTGTCCGGTCCTTCAATGTTCAATCTTTTTCTGTGGTCACGCTGGGTCACGTCACCGTTTCTGTTGTACTGCTACGTCAGTAAAGTTTCTGACAAGGACGAACCGCGTATCGAACTCGCGACACCTCTAAACATCCTTCGGTACTTTAGACGAGTACCTTATCGATCTGGGGGCTACCGCACTCGACTTGATAAATAACACTTGGTGGATTTTGGAGAGTTTAATCCGAACCTGGCATCGATTTTGTCGTCAGATTGGCTCTAGTTTTTGAGATAAGGTGAAAATTAAATTTCAATTGTGATGCAGAGACTACATTGAAATATTTAAAAATGAGCACTATTTCAAATACTAGAGACAATCCAGCAAAAGTAACATCAGTTTTGAAATCAACAGCACAAAAATACTGTAAAACAGTTAAAACTATCTTGAGAGCACGAATTTTTCTTTTTTAGCAAATTTATTTGTGAAACTTGGTGGTTGTGTGTGAGTGAAACAGCGCTCAATGCCTGATAATTAATAATTACCCTCCGTTGAAAAGCACCGTTATAAAAATGTAAACATATTAAAAGCGGTTCTTTTTTGGTTGGAAAATAGTTGTTGTTCATCTCTTGTAAACATAAGAAACATAGCCAAAGATGCGCGCTCACACGTCCTCATAATATAGTTACATATTGGAACCCCTGCTGGCTTAAATAATCCTCGATTGCAGCTCTGTCAGTCCCACTCTTGTGAGGGGTCATGCCCGGGGGGTCTCATGTCCATAAGTGACCCCCACCTTATGATATTTTGTATAGTACAATAAATTTTTAAAATAAGTGGGAAATATGCAGGCTGTTTATTTCCAGTTAAGTATGGGACTACTACAGCATCATTTTGCCTAAGGGGACCCATGATGTTGAGACGGTCCTGAATAGAACTCGGACTATTGGGGAGCTCAATAAATTCTAGGCCAGTGGTCTGGAGGCAAAGTTATCTTATTTGCGAAATTTTCGTTCAGTATAAATTCACTGAAAAAAATGAATTCAATACGTATAAAGGATCTTTCTTCTAGATGAGGGTCGAAGAGTCTGGGTAAGACAGGGGAGCCATGAGAAAAAAAACAAATGCTTCAAAGGGGGGGGGGGGGGCACGGGCAAAAAAAGGTTAAGAAACGCTGCTCTAAACGTCCATACTCTGTAAACTTATTAACCATGGAAAAATGGCGCCTTTCTTAGTTACTTTTGTCCATAGCCAACAAATGGGTAAAAAGAAAATTTTATCAGCCAAAATATGCCTTTCAGAAAACAACTATACAGTACAGGACGCATCACATTGAGAAACATCATTAAACTGGAACCCCTTCTGCCACCTATCAAATAAAAAGCACAACCGTTAATGATTCTTTAATTGTAATTGGTGACCTGTTTTTAATTAACGGTGCTGCGTGAAAAAAAAAACAATATTACTTTCATTCCTGACTTCGTTAAGAAGGAATTCCAGATTTTTAGTGTTTCTATGTAAACTTATCAGATGGATTAGAAAACTTTTCGTTAAAACGAGATTTTCGCTATAACTGTATTCGTTAAAACGGGAATCGACTGTACTTGTACATTCTATCGATACTCGTTAGTGAAGCTCGCATCAAGTAATCCGTGAACGAGCCATCGCGATTCATTCTGGGGCTCTCCAGAACTTTCAAACAATGCACAAAGCGTATTTTTAGCGCTTATGAAATGACTCGAGGGGAGGGGTTTTTTCCACGTTGTAAAACAGCGTTCGTTTAGTTCCACTAATTAGATCAATGGGATTTTCTTTCTTCCACCAGTAATTCCAGAACATGCTCGGCCATTGAAACTCGAGAAGAAAACTCTATAAAAATGTTGTTACAACACACTTGTGACGAGAAAAGGGAAGGCAAATGTTCAAGGAGTGGAGAGAGAAGCTTTAACTCTTTTTTTTTTTCTCTCTTCTCATTTTTCTATCTCTTCACCCTGTGGTACTTCTTGTTACTCATTCTGGAAGAGCCCATAATGGTCCCGAGAGGCGCATCATTCATACCAGAAATGGCGAAGACAAAGAAGCTTTTCAACGAAAACTGTTTAAAAAGAAACGAAGCATTTTTCTCTCTCTACTGGCTTTAATAGTATATACTCTATTTATTTCTTTTTATATATATATACATATTACTTAGTACTTACTCATGGTGGAGGCTGTGTATGAGAGTGCAGTGCAAGAAAGTGGTCGATGCGACATTGTTCGGCAGAGTTCCGAGAAGAAAGGGCGTGGCAAATGGAGTATCATTAATCAACGTCAGTTACGTAATAACGCGTGAGTTGGAAAAAATGAGGCACATGATGTTGTGTTCGATTTTATTTTTTCTTTTATAAAGCGATTTCGTGAGGAAGTCGGTTTCGTGGTCATTAGCCTCGCCGACATAACACCGAATGACAATTTCCAGAATTGTTGTTCAACTTGCACAGGAATCCGGAACGTTTTTTTGCCGACAGCGGAAATTGTGATCCAACTGAAATTATTCCCAGTCGGACCTTATTCCCGCGTATGCATGTATGTATGTACGCGGCGTTTTCACGTGTGGCGTTTCCAAATTTAAACAATGCAGTTATTTTCGCTGATTACGACCCAAATATCGTTTGCCTTAGGGTGGGGGGGGGGGGGGGTTCTTGACCTTCTTGTGTTTTTACGGACCCATGGAGCTAATTGGAGCCGCCTTTGGGAATGTGCGACAGGTGCGGTCGCACCGAGCCCCGTGTTTTGGAAGCCCCGGAATTATGGCAACAATAATTTCTTTCATAAATTCTGAATTTTCATCAGTTCTGAAATAATTTGTTATATTTATTCCAAATTTTCATGATTTTCGTTTCCTTGAAAATTTTCGATTCTTCTCTCTCAAAGAAAATCTGGAGCTGGGGGGGGGGGGGGGCTGCTATTATTTTCGCACCAGGCCACGGACCCTCTGTTCTAATGAAATGAAGGCCACAGATTCCTTTACAAAATAATATCCAATATAGATTAATAAGTTGATTTTTTTTTCCATCCAAGCTAACGGACACCTGAAATCTCCCCATGGACCTTCGGTTAAGAACCCCCTGCCCTAGGAATAAGTTTTGCCAAGGGCCTCTAAAAGCCGGTCTCAGCCAGGGTCAAATTTAGGCAAGTGCGAACGGTGCAAATTTTTTGTCAAATTGTTTCTTCGTTACTCTAACACTAGGGTGAATAACCTCCGGCCCGTGAGCCACATGCGGTCCGCCAAGAGGGTTCTATCTGGCCCGCAAGTGTGTAAAGTGCGCAAGCAAAGGTGTTCCGGTAGGAAAGTATGAATACACACAAAACGATAAATACTTAAGCTGATCGTATTTCCTTTACAAAAATTATATAAGAATACGGGATATCACCAAAACACTTTGTCAAAGGCAAGAAAAGTTGCAAATCGCAGCCGAAAAAAACTGTCAAAATTAAGTAAAGTCGCCAATTGCAACCGAAAAATTTGTCAATGGTAAGTAAAGTTGCAAAGCCATTTCTCGCGTTCCAATCATGGAGGCGGTTCTAATGGGAGAAGTAACGTGTCCCAGGGTACCCGAAGACCCGGATAGGAAACAACCTTTTTTTTTTTGAGGGCCACAAAACTGTTTTTGCATTTGGAAGCAAAAAAGCTGTCTTGGCACTCGCGGCGTACGCAGGATTGACTTTTAGCGGCGACGCAAAAGGTTTCGGGGGGGCAGCACAATAGTTTTCTTCACGAGAAATTTCGAGTTATTACCCTTCAAAAATCATTTAAATTAACAGAAATTGATCAAAATAACACATTAAAGGTATTTTTTTTTCGATATTTTAATTTTTTACCGAAATATTCATTTTCTTTCCTAATTTTTTGTTGGGTTAGTTCGTGCCTCCCTCCCTGCTACGGCCACTGCTTGTGATCAAGCAAGAATCAAAATCAGCTAAACGGCCGGATTAACCATTATGCAAAATAAGCACGTGCTTAGGGCATCAAGAGAAAGGGGGCACCAAAAAAAATGGGAGCTGGACCCTCTGATTTTACGGTTAAGGGATGCACAAATAGATGCAGACCCGCCCCCCAAAGCAACAAAGTAAATTTTCCCTTTTAGTTGTACTAAGTTAATTGCGAACAAGAACTCACGTTAATGCTCAATTTGTGGATTGAGATTTCGCTCAATTTCTGTAAAGTGAGATCCCAGAGTCGTCTCAACAGCATCATAGGCCTCACTGGCAAAACGTATTTTTCCAAACCCCCCCCCCCTCCACCTAGCTATAAATATCGGCCTACTAATTTATCGATCGCTCTTTCTCCCCAAAATTCAGATCAAATTGTCATGGTGCGTCCCTGCTGCTGCAGCATCATAGGCCCGGGCAAAATTATTTTTTCGAGCACTCCCTCCTAGAAATACCTCCTTATCACTTATACTTACTCTCGAAAATTTTAAACAGATCTAATTGCCACGAGACCCAGAGCTAAGTGGTAAAGGGTGGGGGGACACCAAAATTACTTGAGTGCTTAGGGCCTTCATAGGAATTAATCCGGCCCTGACCAGCTAGCTCAGTGATTCCCAAAGTGGGCGATGGAATGGACCGGGGGGGGGCGATAGAAGTTACGGATTTAACATAGGGTCCTATGGGTTCCGTTGAGTTGGGGGGCGATGCGGGAAAAAAATTCTGAAGGGGGCGATGGAACGAAAAGTTTGAGAAACTATGAGCTAGCAGATATATATCTGCTGTTGGCTTGGCACCAGGGCGTCTTAAGAGCATCATGGGCTCCCGGGCCAAATTATATTTCTGCGGCCCTACCAGGCAAATATTCGAAAATCTCAACCAGATCCCATTTTTGTGAGGCCCCCCTTTTGTCCTTGCCCATGCCTTAAGACGGCACTGCTTGGCACATACTTCACCACGATACATATACAGTCGAATCCCGTTATAAAGAATACCAGGGGAGATCGGAGGAATCACTTCGTTAAAACGAAATTTCGTTGTAAAGGAATTCCAGGATACCTAGCATTGTTCCCATGTAAACTTATTATTTGGAATTGGAAAAGTGTTCGTTAAAACGATATTTTCGCTATAACGGTATTCGTTAAAACGAGATTCGGCTGTATATTATAACATCAACGTAGTGTTCAAAAATTAGAAAAAAAAAATTCAGTGTTCAGTATAAGCGATTTCCACACCTTTAAAATTCGGAGACCTAGGTGCTGTCTCATCACTACACGTATAAATATGTAAGTGATTTATTTATATACCACTAAATTAACTAGTTTTAGTAAATACCAACGGATATTAAAATCGACTTTTAATATTTAAAATGATAAATTTTTAATTTTATATGTAAATTTTTCATATTGCATCAGCTTTGATGAGCATTTTTTAAAAAATTGGGTGACAAAAACAATTCCTGCCTGTAAGTTTATTGTTCAGTTGTTTCCTCACAGATGGCGCAACTCATTCCTTCGATTGATCCTGTTTTGCCTAAAAAAATTTCGATAACTGAATGGAATGTCTTTGAAAGCAAGCCTTTTTGAATGTGCTTATCGATTCATTTATCAATCTTTTTTAAGTGCTTTTTGACGACTGATGTGACTGACAACAAGGAAAATCCATCAGGAAGTACGCGTAAATCTGATAACTTATCTTAAAATTGAGATATAGCTATCGCTGTTGCTACCTGACATGTGTTGGCCCCTTATTAGGTATTCACGAATTTACAAACATCAGCAGCAGCAGATAAATCAAGGTGATGAATTGGCAAATATGTATATACTTGAGATAAGACTATAATATATACATCCATTATTATTCATCACAGGGTGTTGCTAGGTCTAAAAATAGTTCGCTACACACGTGTCGAAGTCGACATCTGAGGCGTATCTACACATGAGGAAAAGCGGCAAATTTAAGGAATGACTGACCGAGTAGAGAGGGCAAAGCAGTGTCGTCTTATATAACGCATGGGCTCACCCAGGCAAAGGGCAGTAAAACCATAAATCCTTCACCGACAAAATAATGAGAGACTGGTCAGTGAGTGATCAAAAGAATGACCTTGGATGTGTGCAAGCATGGCCCCTAGAAGGCAAATCCATCTTGAGAGTATCATGGGGCCAATTGATTTTTCTGAGGCCCTACCAAACAACTTCTCGAAAACTTCAACCAGATCTCATTTTTGTGAGCCCCCCCCCCCCCCCTTCGCTTGAGGCCTCCGGGCGGGCCCATGCCTTAAGACGGCACTGAGAAGGGTGGGGGCTGACAGGGTTCCAGTCCTGGGCTTCGCGACGAATCTCATCATTTTCTGTTTTTTCTCGCGATAAATTCGCTATAAAGGGGGCCCGTGAAAAATCTGAAGGCCCGCAAAAGATCTCAGCCTGGGGGCCCTGTTACAGGATGTGGGATCATGTGGGCAAGCGTGTGGAGTGACTACAAGAGTGTCCTACAAAGTGTACACGCATGTGAAATTACAGTAGTGAACCTACAAGTATGTCAGCGACCTAGAGGATGTATAGGCGTGTAAGACTGACTTACAGAGTGAGGGGCTAGATCAGTGAGTAACTAAAAGAGGGATATAGCTCAAGGAGTGACCAAAGAGTGACCTAGAGAGTGAGGGAGGCAACCCAGTGAATGATCTAGTGAGTGAAGAGCCAGTTCAGTAAGTTACCTAGAGAGTGTGTGAGTATGGGAGTTATTTAGAAAGAATGTGAATATAGAGTTACCTATATAGGGAGTGTATAAGTGTGAAAGTCGACAAAACCAGGAATGCGCCCCTGGTCAACATTATTTCTAATCTCGTATGTGACTTATACAGCAAGAGCACTCAACCTTCAGGAGTGTATGAGCCACTTCATTGGTTTGAAAACGTATCACGGGCCATTTCAGTGATCTGTAAATGTGCCGCAGAGTGCTTGATTCATGGGAACTGCTACGCGGGCCGCTTAAGAGCTCTGGAACTGTGCCGCAGGTCACTTAAGTGGTCTGTGAGTATGCCATGAGTCGCTTAAATGATCTGTAAATTTAACTATGTAACTTCAGTGATCTGTAAATGTGCCATGCAATGTTTAAATGATGTGGTACTGCATCGTGGGCTACTTACGTGCTCTGGAGCTGGGCCGCAAGTCACTCAGGTGATCCGCAAATGTAACGCAAATCTGCAATGATCTGCAAATGTGCCGGGAGCCACTTCAGTAATTTATAAATGTACTGCGGGCCACTTAAGTGATCTGGGACTGTGCCGGGGTTCACAAGTGATCTGTGAATATGGTGGGTTCCTTTAGTCGTTTAGTGATTTGTAAATGTGCTCTGTTTAGTTCATTTTTACAAAATTATGTTCGAGGTCGCGGACCATGGGTTGAGGCAACACCACCCTATAGAACAGTGTTTCCCGAAGTTGGGCAATATCGCCCCCCCCCTCCCCCGGTGGCCGATGGAATGGTCAGACGGGGGCGATAGTAGCTACGGGTATAAAATGAGATCCTATGGTTCACTTGAGTTGGGGGGGAGGAAGGCGATGAGAGAATAAAAAGATTGAAGAAAGGGCCGGTGGAACAAAAAGTTTGGGAAACTATGCTATAGGACAGCGGTTAGCGGTTCTCAACCTTTTTATATCCAAGGACCAATAAAATATCTGAAATACGTCGACGGACCCCTGACTTTAACACTCATATTTCGCAGGACATCCCTGTATCTTTGGTTGGACCGAAATTTTTATACAATCATCTGGGTTTTTCAATGAATTTCATGTATTTTGATCTGTTATCTTCACTACAACTGTATAAATGCAGATGATTTCCATAACTTATAAGCTATGTGTTTTGATAATTATGACTATATAAATATTTATTTTCATATATACTGTGTGTACGTCATATTCAATTTTTTTTTTTTTTTTTTTTTTTACTGGGAACTGCATCTCAACTGCAATTCACTGCGTTTTCCAGTGGTCCCCTTCACTTACCTCGCATTGGTAAAGTTTTTCGGCGATAATTGTGATTTTACCGACTTATAGCAATTTTTGTGACGACGACAATCGGCGTTGTATGTTCTCTTGCCGTATTCAACTCCGTAATTTTCTGCGTTTCTCCCTCAATATGCGATCACAGGTTTTGAAGTTCTTTCGCGAGGTACATTTCTCTACTTCGAGAGAGATTTGCAACAGCTTTTAGTTTAATTTCAGCAATGATCGCACAGCTATTTAATTGACAATTGCCTGTTTTGGCTATTACCGATATTCCGTATATAGGATGGCAATTTTCCGTACATTTCTTGATGAAATATGGTTACTCGAAAAGTTAGGGTCTAGTTTTTCAACACCAGAACTTCCGAAGCCGTCATTTTGACGGTTTTTGATTTTGAAAACGCTATAGTATCGACAGTATTTCATGTATGTTATCCATAGCGTGCGCGAACAAATAAATAAAGTGAACAAAAAAGACCGTTATATACACATAAAAAGGTGTATTGTACGTCACCAAAATGGAGCAATGTACGATGTGATGTAAATGCAATGTTTATCTATCTTTTTTTCATGATAAATCTTGTCCCCAATTGCCCTCTAAATTTTAATATTTATAGTTGGAAAGTCATTTTATGGGCACCCTGTATGCTTAAAAAAAGACAAATTTCTTCAAAGTTAACAAATTAACCTTGTGGGATAATGCTTGTTGTTGTTGTTTATTGCAAAAATTTAGTGGGATTCAATATAGTCCACTAAAAAGAAGCAGCACTCAAAATGACAGCCATCGGCCGTTATAGTCCGGCCCTTCTAGTGTTAATCGAACCCAAGAGGATATTACTAAGATCAGTTTCACAATTGAATAAATTCTCATTCAATAAGAACTGAAGCCTGCTTGCGGACCACCTGTAACATGGTTATGGAGCACCTCTGGTTCGCAGACCATAGGTTGAGAAATACTGCTATAGAAGATACACCACCATGTCCTATGAGTGGTGTTGGCTGAGCATGTAATGTTATACAGGATGCGTATAACCAGATATGAAATTGTCAGAAGCGTCGTTATCACGGGTCGATTGTTATCAATAACGATCGAGAAAAAAAAAATCCGATTCTATTTTTGGATATCCGATTCTTGTGTGATTGTCTGGATCATTCATTGTATACAGTGTCTGTCATCTATATCTGGCTTTTGTCTATTCTGTTAACAATGGCTGTTTGACTGCTGATGCTCACGTAATTCCCGCCGCAACAACATTAGAGAAGAGCTGAGTAAGGGCATCAAGGCGTATCCTCTTCCAATGTATTTTATTTTTAATTCGCTGTATATATTATTTCACGGTCACGCTTCGGAATGTCAAAAAAGAAAAACCAAAAATAGTAGCCGTTTCTCTTCCGTTCGATGAGGTCGGCATTAAATAGCCTCGGATGTATATCATCCATGTTGTAGCTGCGGCTGTTACAAGGACATCAGCAACACCAGCTAAAGCAGATTTGCGACATCAGTCAGCCATTTGTGGGTTCGGCAGAATCAAGTCGTTGTTGTTGTTGTGGTCTGCGGTCTGTGTTACCAATTCTGGAAAAATCCGATTAATTCTGGGATTTGTGTGTCTTGTCTTTAACGTTAAAGTTCTTTTTTGACCATCTGTTCTTTCTCTTTTTTTGGCATTGACGCAACAATATAGTATTTTGTCCATCTTCTATTTTACACTAGCCTACTTCTTAGTGCTCGTTGATGGAAATCCAATAATGATACCTGAGGTTTTTCAATAGCGAAGATGAGATCTTGACCAGTGTGATCATCCTGTCAAGTAAGAAAAGACCAGAAACATTTTCAGTCCACGGGACTCGGAGTTTCTGATAACAATGTTCAAATGATAACTATATCCGAAAAAGTCCCGTTTGCAATTACGGTGGCCATACATCCCGTCCGACCGAACGGGATGTATGGTAAACTGATATTAATAAATCAAGACAATTCTGTTCTTCTTTCCCACACAACTGGTTGCAAAATGCTCAATCATTCATTCTGTTTTTTTCCCCAAAACGGGACATTTTTCCCCCCGAGTGTAAGTGTGACCCTAACTTATTGATGTTGTCAGAATTATGTTAGTTTCGTGTTCCTGCTGGTGTTCTGCCATCTGTCTTCCATATTTCGAAGCGAAGATGGTACATACTTGAATGGGGGCCAAACAACACAAACTTCCCATAACTTTTAGCCACAAATTTACATAAATACAATTATAATTGTATTAATTATTGCCTTATATAATTATTACTACACAAACTAACATAGGCGTGAAGTTATTGGAAATATTGGAAGGGTACAAAAGATATCGGGAGAGTGGGGAGCCTCAAACCCATTATTTCTATAGGTATTATGGACATGGTGAAAAATGCATACACTCACTTCCAAAAGTTAAGCACGCGACGTCTTATATAACATTACGACACCACTTTATTCTTGCTTCTCTAGATTGCACGGTAGACATGGGTCGACCAGGGTTACCACCCGCATCTGATGATCGGTACATTGCTATAGTATCCAAGCGGAATCCACGAGGGGCTTTCACCACTCTACATCCATTGTTGCAGCATCTCTTGGTAAGACAATATTTGCCAGTACTGTGTGCCGAAAACTCCACATGAAGGGACTATGCGTCCGAGTACCACGCATTTATGTTCCATTAACCGTCCAATCCAGAAGGACACGGTTAAAGTGGTGTCGTTATGTTATATAAGCCGTCGCGTGCTTAACTTTTGGAAGCGAGTGTGTAGTCGGGAAGAAGAGATCGAGCTCAAGCGCCGGATATAAGTTTACGCCTATGAATACAATCTTTAGAGCAGTGGTTCTCAGCCGGTGCTCCGTGTGAACTCCCCAGGGGCTCCGCGGCAGCTCGAGAAAAATACAAAAAAAACAGTAAATTCGAAAAAAATAATTATAAGTATTTTTGAATAATAATAAATCAGTAACTTTGATGAATGAATGAAAAATAGGCCGATGGGGCTCCTCCATAAAAATTATAAACCGGAAAGGGCTCCGCGAATCAAAAAAAGATCGAGAACCGCTGCTTTAGATTGTATTACTGTTAAAATAATTCATTCTTATCATGATGTCATATAATCATGATGATTCATCCTCCTCAGGAATGGATGATTCATTCTTGGTTATATGCTTCTAATGAACTGATTACAAGCCAGAAAAAGTTTTTGTATATAATCAGGGCCGCAACTAGGGCGGGGCATGGGCGTAACCAGAAATTTCGTTCGGGGGGGGGGGGGGTAACCAGACCCTCAAGTTCCCCCCCCCCCCTCGCTACGCCCTTGGGGGACAGGCGGATCTCAAGGCGCCGGATGAGAGGGGCGCAAATTTCACCCTTTAAACTTTCCAACATTACAAGGGGGCGCCAAAATACGTGCTTCCGCTGCTGAAAAATCATCCCTGTATATAATGGCTATTCCCTTCACATAAAAGTTTGTCTGCTTATTATGATTTCGATGTACTGCCATCTACCTGCTAAATAAAAAGTTAGAGTATCTGTTGCATGTGTTCATCATTTGCTAGAAAATTTCCAGTTTTTTTTTAAATAGTTAAAATTTACCAGTATTAACCCGGTAAATAACATAATCTGACTAATAACCCCCCCCCCCCACATGGAATCTAACCAACCAGAAAATTGAATTGAGGCTCAACCAATCACGCTTGAGCCTCTGGATCCATGGACCCCCCGGGGGGGGGGGCTTTTCTTCTCCGCTCTTGTTTTAATACTACTAAAATTACTAACATATCTCGTCCAGAGACGCGTTCGCGGTTTTCCATGCAGGCAAAATGTTTTGAGCCACAAAATTGACTTCTTACTCTGGCATGCAGCACTAACACTTCCACGTACCATACATATACGATCTCGTCTTTCCCTTCATAGGGGGCCCAGCTTAAGAGCCGACAAATAGCCCTGAACAAGGGATAGGCTCCGGCACAAATTTTTTATTCTTGAAAACAGAAATAAAAATTTAAGATGAAATTTACATAGAGTATATTCAATTCACTGATAACTAAATTGAAACGGTTTCTCTCTGGAACCGCTAATGTGTCCGGCACATTGTCACCCAAAACACTATCGATGAATCGTTTAGATGGCGTTGAAGTGGTAACACAGATTTTCGTTTATATCCCGCTATAGTGATATTATTGGAACGATTTAGAAATCTCGAACTCAATATTTCTATAGGAATTATGGAGATGGGGTGGCAAAAATACAGTCGGACCCACTTAAACGGAGAAGTATTAACGGTTCTAGCACACAATATCAGATTAAGCGCGGTATTCGATTATGAGGGGAACAGCAATCCAATTGCTGTTTAACACCGTTTTTTTTTCACTTTTCATTACAAAAGTTAGCATCCTCTATGGCAGGGGGTCTCCAACCTTTCTTGGGTAGCGAGAGCTACCTGTTTTAGTCATCAAACAAAGAGCACCTTTACGGCAACTTTGACTTGAGTATGCCTGAAATCTGCATAATTGTAATCCTTGATGGATGATGTTTTCAAGGGATGTTTAATTGATCAAGTGCTCGCGAGTTGTCGTGTGAATCGTAATATTCGATTTGGCAGCACTTATTCGATTAAGCTGGTTAATATTGTCTCTACAGGAGAAATTTTGGTTCCAGAGGATTTTATCCGTTCAAGCGGGTATCTGTTTATTCGATTAAGCTGGGCCGATTGCATTGGGAAGGTTCTGGTGGTCCATGGACCCACTGCAAGTTTACGCTTATGGAGGGAAAGGGCTTTATAAGTTTTCTATCGGGCTTCATGAAATATCCACGAATCCGTGTAACCATTTAACGTCACCTAGCCTAGCTGACATAGGCGCAAATTTTTGTCCGGCCCACCAGCTTGAAGAGTCCCCCCCCCCCCTCCAAATATTTGCCAAAATTGAAGATAACTCGATATTTTTTTGAAGATAATTCGATGGTCATTCCCATTTCCACGCGATCCTATCTTTCACAATATCAACCTATAACCATTCACAACCCATCAAAGATCAAAACAACAAAGTTTCCCAATTCCACCAACGAGACAACATGATATTGCTTGTGGACTTTCTCTTGTATTTCGTACCACTTTTGACAAGATATTTCGAGAGTCTGTACACATATCTTTCTCAATTTCTTGACACTGTACCCTAGAGGCCTTAAACAACCAAATAGACGAGGTATGTTGTATAGAAGCACATTTAAAAAAAAAAACCAGAATGATTACTATCATTTCGTGTAGTAATAATAACAGCCACAGGCCAATACCGAAGATTGAGAAGCTGTTTCTTTTCTGTTCTAGTAATAAAAATAAAATCATCTTGTCCTTTATTTGACCTTTACCGGGAAATCATGTGAAAAATAAACTGCAACAACAAGAAAAAAGAAGTGAGTTGAAGCGCAAAAGATACGTCTGTGTGGCGAGAGGAGGATGTGGTCCGGTGGCCGAGCCCAGTTAAAAATGGTGGCTGGGCTCTCGGATACATACATGCAGAACAAAAACCTGCCTGACTAGATCTTTCCTTGGCCCTGCTGGTTATGCATGATTTAGTTGCACATTTTATTTATTTATTTTTTTTTTTGGATATTACGTTAGTTTGTATTCTAGTTGTTGCTCTGATACGTTTCGCAATCCCCATCTTCATGGCGAACGAACGCATCTCATCGCCATTATTATTACTATTATTACTTCTGAGGTTTCGCAATTTTTCCGAAGCGTTTGCTGACCTCTATTGAAATTGAAATTGTGGCAGCAGTGCCTTAGACAAAGAAAAATTATTAAAAAAAAAAATAGTTAGTGACCTTTACATTTGGACTAATTATTCTCTAAATTTAGGTCCTGATCAACTACTTAATTGCTATTTTTGTATTGGGTTGGAAAGAAGATGAGAATGAGTCATTATAGGGTCTTTTGTTGGATTTTATGGATAGATTAGGCATCAGGAGACGAGTATAGGGTATATGGGTTGTTCGGGGCCTTGGAGACCCTGTTAAATTAGACCTTTTTATGTTATCTTGTAAATTTATAAACAAAATTGTATCTTCTAGAGCAGTGATGGGCAAACTTTTTTAGAGGCGAGACAACAAAAAACCTTTAGGTTCTGTTCAGGGTCTATTTAGCCCCTTCGCTTAAAAGGTATTGGCGAGAAATTGGAATGATTTCTATTTGACGTATCGGCGATAAATCTGGTAACCTTGTCCTTAATCTACCGCGCGTTAGAAAAAAGAGAAGGAAAAAGTATAAGAAGAAAATTGCTTTTTTTCTCTTCCCGGTTGTAAATTAGTTAAATTATTATAAAAATGTTTAACGACTTAAAATATGCTATATTGTTATTTTAAAATCTGCGACGGGCCAGATAGAACTGCTGAGGCCAGGATTACACAATAAAAGTTTGATAAAATATCTTTTACAAAACTTGAGAAAAAAAACCAACAAATAGCCCCGTTGGTTGCATTCACTCGAATGTAACTGATAAGCTTATTGGTTGCATTTTTTCAAGTTTTGCAAAAGAACTTTTATCAAACTTTTATAGTGTAATCCCGGCCTAAAAAGTGGGTCATCAATGGCCTACATATATATAGCAGTGGCTTTCAATCTTTTTCAACCCTTGGTTCTTTTCAATGTATTTTCTTCTCGTGGCCCCGTCTTATCCAGGGCACCCTACTCTCATCCAAAAGCGGGACACTTTTCTATTTATTGAATATAATTTAGTTAAAACTAAATTGATAATAAACAGATGTTTTACAAAAAAAGAAAGAAATCTGGATCCCTGGGCCACGTACAGATTCGGAGGAGGGGGGTGATTATCTCTCCCAACAGTCGAATTTATATTGGAAAAAGTGTTGTATCCCATAAAATACAGGATGATCCAGTGAACCTGCATTATGAATCGTCCCCTCCTGGTATATCACCCTAGATTCGAGCCTGCCTTGGTCTGAGCTAGATTTCAGTAAGCTTCGTTTTAATTGGAGGTGTTATCTGCAAGGCAGTCTCAACATCATGGGCACAGACGCCGGAACCTGGGAGGCTGAGGTCATATGAGCCCCCAACCTTAATAAATTTTGTGAGGTTGGCCGAACCTTCCCGAAAATTCATGAATATGCAATGGAACGCACCATTCCGCCTCCTGCGTACGGACTTGAGTCCCGTATATTCGGGACGAATGACAATTTTCCACCCCTCCCCCAATGTTTCCTTCATGTTGGTGCCTGATTAAGGATCCCCTCGGGCAAAGTGATGTGTTGCGGCAACATACTCAGCTGGAAAAGTGAGAGCTTACACATTTACATTCTTACTCGCGAAGATCATAGTACTCTATCTCATCATGTAGATCTCCTATGGGGAGACAGACCTACATGGTCATGCCAAAGCCTCATAGATAAGTAGAAAAGGCCTTTCCCAAAGCCTCCTAGACAGAGGGAGGGCTTTCGTCATGCCCGGATGAATATGGCCTCTTCGTTAAGATGGGTCCAGGTTATATGGGCAGCTCAGTTGGATTCTGACGATGAGGGAGAACGCTTAATTCTCACCATATTTTATTCTTTATTTTTTTTTCTCATAGACTCTGTGGCCTCTTTAGGCACCTGTCGTAGCTCCCCTTTCTCTTGAGTTTCACCTATGGTCCCTCAGACTATCCCAGGACCACAAAGGAGCCATATGGCCCTATGTTAAGAATCACTGTCCTAGACTATGGGTCCTCAACCAGGGATCCTTTGAGAAATTTTTGAGCGGTGGGGGGAGTGTGATCCATTGATTGTTTTTATATTACTGAATATTTATTCTTTGTAAAGGGGTCCATGGAACATTAAAGGTTAAGAACTCCTCGTCCTAGAGCAGATGTTTTTAATATTCTGCGTTCCACGGATCCTTTGCCCCAATATGACGAGGACCACGGGTCCTTCTTGCCAATAAGATGAAAGCAAAAGATCCCCTTTGCCTTAAAAAAAGTATTATATAATTAATATGTTATATATGTGTAATTAATATCTAACATATAACAATGTAAAAACAATAAAGTGTTTTCTCATCCAAGCCTCGCGGACCTTCTGAAAACTCTCCAAGTACCCACAAGGTGTCTGTGGTCTCTTTAAAAATTCAAACAAAAATCCTGGAAAATTTAAGGCCTAACTATTTAAATTTTAAGAATTGTAGTATTACGATTATTCGGGTTGGTTTATTTTGACCTTATTTTGTCCTTGAGGGAACGGGAAAAATCTAAAAATAAATGGGAGGAGGAACGACATTATTTTTAACCTTTTTTGAACCTCTTTTACGATTTTTCACCCCCAAAAACCCCTTTTGAAGTTCAACCTCAAAATGTGTTGAATTTCAGGAAGGGAAGGGGTTACGATCATGATGTATATGACCTCTGTGGTTCCTCAAGGTCAAAATTGTTTTCTAAACTCGTCTATGCGGTAAAAAAAAAGCTCTGAAGCATCAAATTTTATTTATTGAAATTTTTTTATTTAATGTTATATAATAACACCATTGAACTTGTGTGGTTCACCCCCATAAAAACGTATTGAAAAACAAAATTACAAAACGGATTTAAATTTGTGCTGTTGATATATTTTTAATTGAAACAATACCATCAACACAGCGATTTAATTAATTGGAACGGATTTTTTAATTATCTAAAATGGATCATTAAAGGTAAAATATGGTTTCCTTGATTTCAATGTTATCTATAAACTGATAAAATCTTGCTTAGCAAAGTTTAATGTGTTTTTACCTTGAATTTTATTTATAATTGCCTAAATTTGGTGCGATTTTATAAATCTCTGAACACGCAAATTTCTATCATCTCTAAAAAGTCATTGATAAGGAATCAACTCTCTCTAGATAAAAAAAAAAAATAACCGTATTTTTGTACTGAAATGACCATTAAAAGATGGTCCAAAATACCAAATACCAATTTGACAGTCCAAAATATCACCGACCAAATGTTAGCGCCAAGTTTGCCCCCGACAAAGAAATCTTAAACTTTTGGGTTATTTTATTGTCTGTGTCTTCCCTATGGGATTAGATCAATGTTTCTCAAAGTGTGCGCCGCGAATCCTAGGGGACGCCAACCTTTGTCAAGGACAGTGTAGATGACAGCATTGTCGATGATAATCGACATAGTCGATGGTAACAACATCATTGTAGATGATAATCGACATAGTTGATGATAACAACATCATTGTAGATGATAATCGACATAGTTGATGATAACAACATCATTGTAGATGATAATCGACAAAGTCGATTATAACAACATCGTTGTAGATGATAATCGACATAGTCGATGATAACAACATCATTGTAGATGTTAATCGTAGTTAGATGACAACATTCACGGTTGCACATTTAGTGATTTGAAGCGGTTATTTTTTAGACTATTCTGGGAGCCGCGGATAAACGTTATCATGGCAAGGGAGCCACAGGTAGCAAATGTTTGAGAATTACTGCTCTGTGTCATCCGCCCCTTTCCAGGAATTAGGAACCACGTTAGTATTACACGTGAAAAAGAAAACTCTTTTCAGGTAGTCATATCCAAGAGGCGGCAAAAAATTATTCACCGCAAGCGGCAAAATTTCTAGGACCGGCCCTGCACTCTACTAAAGGTTGAGTTCTCTCGTTCTAGTTATTCTTTAATTTAGCTTCATACGGGAAACTTGTTTGTGCACTTTTATAAATTCACGAATTTCAATTCTGTGTTGTTTGAAATTCACTGAAGAAACCCCCTAAAGACATTTCAACGAAAAGCAATGTAAGTATTTCAAAAGCTTTGACGTACGGGTTTCTTTGATAAAGGGGATTAAAACAGACGCACACTGACAAAAAATTTCATCTCCTTTGTTGTAAAAATTTGTCAAACGAGACGAGAAAGAGAGAAATTTAGCGACTTTTTTCCCGGTCTCATAAATTAAATTCAAAGAAAGACAAAACAAAAAAAAATTTAATTAAATTTCTAAGGCTTTAAATTAAATTACTTCTTTCTTTGGCTTTTTTTTTTTTTCATTAATGCCCGGATGAAAGGATTCTTGGAAATATACGGACCGGAATGAAAAGAACACAGAAATTCCTAATTTTTTCACCAAAAAAATCCATTCTAATTCTTTTCTTTTTTTCAGTAAATCGTTTCAATGAAGAGAATTTGCCGACAAAAATAGTCGACGATGTTATAATAATATTTTTTTTCAATTACGATTATATATTATGATCCAAAAGGTTTCATCATTTGCGCTTTTTGTTATTTGATATATTTTTGGGACAGTGTGATTCCCCATCCGGGGGATTATGTAGCTCTAGGATGCCGATAAATTCTGTTAAGACAATTCATAGTGATGTGCCGGAAGGTATTTGAATTTCATACTATTCAAAGGGGGTGTCCCGAACGTGAAATAATCGGGAATCCCTGCTAATTAGTAGTTCTTCAATGAAGCTATGAATGTGTGGACGAGTGATATATTCTTTCGGATGATATGTGATAAATAAAAGGAATAATTTCATAATTGATAAATGAAAGAAATCATTTCATAATTGATAAATGAAAGAAATCATTTCATAATTGATAAATTAAAGAAATCATTTCATAATTGATAAATGAAAGAAATAATTTCATAATTGATAAATGAAAGAAATAATTTCATAATTGATAAATGAAAGAAAAAGTTTCAGAATTGATGAAAATTGATATTTAGTGAAAGAAAGAATTTAAGAACTAATGAAGGTTCATATTAAATGAAAGAAATAATTTGAGAATTCATAAATGAAAGAAATCATTTCAATGAAAGGAAATAATATCAGAATTGGTAAAAGAGAAAAATAATTTCAGAATTTTGATGAAAATTGGTATTTAGTGATAGAAATTTCAGAATCAACGTAAAACTTCAATAATTTGGATTTTTTTTTTCCTTACTCGAGGCCTGGGCCCGTTGGCCCAACCGTTTAAACAACATTGATTATATTCCATGAATACGCTGCATATCTCTGGCTTTAATCCCATATCATAATCACGCGCCATATCTAACGTGACGTGTTTTCGTGGCTCCACGTTCACGCGTATATTTATTTGCATACGTGAATTACGGTGAATGATCTACATACTTGTACGAACAATAGTACGAATACGCATCGTTACTTCCGTCTGTAATATAAAATAAAACAAAGCAAAAAACAACAGACAGTCAGGTAAACAGTGACTCAAGGATTTGATACTAATTGCTCAATATTTCGAGCAACAAACAACCATGTCAAAAAGAAGTCACGTGATTCCAAGTCACGCTCGAATATGCTGCTTGTTGCCATCTTTTTTTTTTTTTTTTTACAACCAGTTCGAAAATATAATAAAAGTAAAGAAAACATTTGCGAAGCACAGACATTTCCATGCATCATGATGATGATGATGTGGAATTCCATCAAGATCCAGGTGGCGTCCATGATGTCACGTGGTGGGGTTATTTTTTTTTTCACTTCACAGGCCAATGGTGATGGTAAATGGATATCGGCCAAAAATAAAATAAAAATGGAATCCTTTCTCTCTGTCAGAGAGTGTTTCTCTGCAATCATTGATCGCTTCTCTCTCGGATGTCCTTGAACAAGAACTCGTAAAAGTATCGTTAAAAATGTTGCCAACCTCTTGAGAAAAAGAACTAAATTGTTGCAAGAAAATTGAACATTATATAAAAGGAATGATTTTTTTTTCCCCTTGCCAGGAAAGAGATTGTACGTATCCTATTATAAGATGTCGATATCTCGTCTCGAGAGTTGCCAAATTAATAGACAGTCATTAAAGGCCTTTTTCAAGAGCAGTGAAGGATTTCTATTCCCAGGTTATAATGTGTTCTTCTTTTTTTTTTGTAAAGATGGATTTTAAGGACATATTTATTATCACAAATTGGATTGAAACATGATTCGAACAATTTTGTCTTTTGTGTAACCCAATAAAAAAGGCAGTAAAAATTTTCGGATGGTCTAAGATAGTGATGGGCAAACTATAGCCCGCCAAACGCATTCCGTTAGAAAAGTATCAATACACGCTACACAATAGATATCCAGGCTGATCATATTTCCTGCATAAAAATAGGGGAAACATAAAATCGGGATCTATACGGGATATCACAAATTATCGCCAAAAAAAGTTACCAAATGCAAGTGAAGTTTTCAATTACAGACATGAAAATTATCAAAGGCAAGTAAAATTGCCAGTTACTATCAAAACAAAAATTGCCAAGGGCAAGTAAAGTTGCCAAGTATCGCTAAAATTGCCGAAAGTCGCCAATATGGTGGGAAGTAGGAAGCGTCTACAAGGCGCGCAATGGGTGGAAATTTATAATTCACCAAACAAAAACGTATATACATGTATTTGACAAATGTGAGGTGAATGTCTATACGACGATAATTATGACTTAAGTCGTGTGTGTGTGAAGGAAAAAAAAATCCTCATTCTTGATTTCAAAAGTTCAAGTAAGCCTCATTAAAAATTAGAGAAAACGGAAAATTTCTCAAAAAAAAAAGTCGGTACGTGTCCGAAATTACGGGAATGTCCTATAAAATACGTGTTATATGGTCATTCTATACGTATAAGTTCCAGCCCGCGAGCGACAAAAACACCGCATATCTGTCCACCCTCATATCATATCGGACTCACTGAAACGTTTGCGCACCAGTCGTCTAAGACAGTGGTTCTTAACCTGGGGTCATATGACCCCCCCCCCCCCTGCGGCTCTGGAATATTCTAAGGGGGGCCAGGGGTGAAAATCAGATGAAAGGGGAGCCAGGACAAGGTGAAAGAGGTGCCAGGCGATTGTCATGCGTTGTGTTTATGCAGCAACAGAAAAGCTACAACGCAACAAATTGCAGCGCAATACAACTCAGGGTCATCGCAAAGCATATCTGTGCACTCAGCAAGACGGATCTTAAAATGAATTGGTTTTAACAGCCGATGACCAACCAGAGTCTCCCCTTTGATTTCGCTGCAAAACCGAAGAAAACGGCTTTTATGGGCTAGAGAACGCTAAAATTGGACAACTTTATGAATGGAAGAAGGTTGTCTGGTCTAACGAGTCAAGATTTCTTCTCTATGACGTTGATGGAAGGATCCGTGTGTGGCGTAAGCGGCATGAAGCCAGAGATCTGGCATGCCCCATGACAACTGTTCAAGCGGATGGTTGCGGAATCACGGTCAGGTCAGGGGTAGCATTTTTCCCGGTATACTCTTGTTCCCTTATTTCCATTGGAAACATCCGTCAATGCCAGCGCCTACCTCCACATCGTTGCTGACCATGTGCACCCGTTTATGGTCATAATGTTTCCTGGTGATGATGCCAGCAAGGTAATGCACCCTCCCACGGGCTGGAATTATCTTAGATTGGTTTGAGGAACATGATTCAGAGTTCAATTGCTTCAATGCCCTCCTCCCCCAATCACCCGATCTCAACTCAATTGAGCATTTGTTGGACGAGGTTGAAAGGTCTGGTAAAAGATCCAAAACGCCATTTTCTAATCTGAGGAAATTAAGAGCTGATATTTCGTTAGCATGGGCTAATAGTCCTCCTCAACGGTTTCAGCAACTTGTAGAGTCTATGCCTAGAAGAATATCTGCTGTCATCAAAGCCAAAGGAGGTCCCACACCATATCAGTGGTGAGTACCAGGGCGTTCCTAATTTTTTGGTAACTGGGTATATGTTTTTCGAGAATAAGTATATACATTAGTATACACGTACTCCCAGCCAGATGATTTCCCTCCCCCGATGCTGCTAAAATGCCCCTACATAGAAATCTCAACAAATGGGCCCATCCAGGCATGGCCCTGAGCCTGATAAGAGGAGGTATGATGAGATTTGGTACCATGATTCGTGAGATTGAATAATATGTAAGTTGTTACTTCCAGATAAGTACGGGATCCCAGAACGTCGTTTTAGTCGGGGGGGGGGGGACTATAATGTTTAGACCACAGTGCATGGAACCCCTACAGGAACCCTCACGGAATCAGGGGTCGACCTTATTTTATAAAATTTTTGTTCACTAACGATTCGCTCAAAAAATAAATTCCATAAGTAGGAAAGGGTATCGCGTATCGCTCTTTGATGGGGAGGGAGAAAAGGGGGAAAATATGGTACAAAGGGGGCCATGCATGGCCCCCACAAGGAGTGGGCTGTCAAGGCTCCAGCCCTGGGACCCAGGACAATTTTCGTTATTTTTTTTGTATTCAGGCTATAAATCCATCATAAAGGGGCTCGTGGGCCCGTAAAAGATTGCAGCCTAGGGGCCCTACGCCATGATGTGGGGGCCATGAGTGGAAAAAGTTTAAGAAACACTGCCTTATAGACTAATAAATAACTATTATTAATCATGGGGGGTCACCCCAGTTAAAACACACCTACGGAATATCTCAACAGAAGTTTTATCACGCTTGACACGGGGCTGCCCTTATGAGACGCAGGGTCCGGTTCGAAAATAATTTCGTTTCTCCTTAGCCCCAAATTTATATTTTTTGTGGGGAAGGGGGGAATCGGCCACCATAGATTCATGCATTATCACAGAATATACAGGAATGCTGAAAAATATCTACTCACCAATGAAAATTTAGAATTAATCAAAAAGAAAAAATATCCCCATAATCGATGAAAATTCAGAATTAATGCGAAAAAAAAAAATCCAGAATTGAAAATATATTTGATACATTTTCCACTATAGAAGTGAACCGTAAGTGCGGGGTCCGGTGTGACCGCACCTGTCGCACACCCCTTGACATTCAAGGCACCTCGGGTTGTCACGGACCCTGCTTCGGAACTTGGCCCTCTTTGATTCAACTTTCTTGGAAGGATTTCATTTGAACAAACATGACTGTCTATTCACTCGGGTGTAATGTCTCCTCAAATCATAATCGAAACTATCCGTGACGATTTTCTCCATCGATGATGAAATGCGCGAGGACCTTCACGAGATGATGATGTTAGGAAATTATTCCAAAGGGGGGGAAAAGAAACAACAACAAAAAAAATAGATGAATTCCACGAGCAAAACGATAAGGTTCAGAAGCAAGAGATTGCGCCACCAAAGAAGCCATTTTCTCTTTTTTTTCGGTATCAAGGCCAATGAGAGAAAAATGTCCGTTCGATACGGAAGGACCACGTCCCGTTAAGTTGGAACGGATTTTGTTCTTTTTTTCTCCTCCAACGTCTTTTCTTATTATTTGCCTTTTTATTTGTTTATTTATTTAGTTGCCAAATCAGAGCGGAAACAACAACAGAACAAGAGTGAAATGAGGGCAACAGAAGAAGAAAACCATCGAGACTTCTTACATTCGGGAATGTGTTTGTGTAATCATTGGCATCATCATCATCCGAATCGAGATCCAAAGAGCATTTTGTTTTGGCACAAAAACATCAGGAGAAAAGTCCTTTCATTAAAAGACTTTCATCTGCCGCAACGTTTCGCTTAACCCTTATCTAACTGGCGAGTTTTATTGTTTTCAAACGCGATCCTTGATGTTGAAATTTTGTCAACATGGAATCAATGAACTCTTTTGATCGGGTTTTCTATCTCATTTCAGTCGAGCTAACGTTCAGGGGGCCGTCGGAAGGCTTCAGACATAAGGTGGCTGGTCTTGAGCTTCAAATTGGAAATAATGGTTTCTGAATTAATTCTGAGGGTGCTCGAACCCATGCTGCTAAATACTAGCAACGATGGCTCTTACGCCACTGGTAATGTTGACAGAAAAAATTGGGTCGAGTGTCAGCTTAAAATAATCGCCAATTAAGGCGAGGGAACTGGCGATGCTGTATATCTTAGCGCTGAAAGTAACCCGTGATGCCAAAGGTAGACCGTATCCTGCTCCTTGACCAGAAAATGTGGCACCGTATAATAAGGGACTACTTTGCACCTACAGGGATGACTTTACACCAATGCTGAAAAAAAGGATTCAACGTTACCTAACTCCAAATATTCTGAGGATTATTTCCAAACAGTTTCGATTCTGCCCGATAGGAGTCAATTCATGAGTTGAATTTTAAGTTATATTCGTCATTTTTTGTGACTGAAAATTTTACTTTTTCTAGGCAAAAGTTCCAGCTGAAATTGAGCAGCATAAATTGTTTAGCAAACGATTTTTAAAATGGCGAATGCATCTGTAATTCAAATACAGTCGGCCCCGCTTAATCGGATAAAATCCTCCGGCTCCAAAATTTTTCCTATCGAGACCATGTTCTCCGCTTTCATTTTATTTTTGATGTTTGATTTTATTCGCTCTATTGATATTGATCCATCATCAGTTTCCAATATGCAAAATATACTAACATTGTAAAATGGCAATTGAACTGTACTCCGCACAATCGGATACCCCGCTTAATCGGATATTGCTTGCTGGAACCGTTGGCATCCGTTTAAGCGGTCCGATTGTGCTTGAGGACCGATATGGTGTGTGTTAAACTTTTTTTATATGGATATTTTTCCGAATTTCTGTATATTCCGTAATAATAAATGAATTCCCCCCCCCCTTCCAAAACTGTTAAGACTGCCCTGCCCTCGCAATTATTTTCGTACTTCACCCCGCAACTCGTAAGGGCGGTCCTGTTTCTGATTACATGTAAATTATCATCTCAGAAATTGCATTGCCAGAATAACAACTTGAAGGGCATTTGAAGGGTAAAAGAAATGTAAATATTTCCGCGCGCAGATAGGGTCAGACAGGTTATTGTGGAAGGCAAAAAAAAAAAAATTGCGAAAATATATATAAAAATGGCACCTGATCAACCTCCGCGGCTGTTACTTCCTCTATTTTATTTTTCCATCGATCCATTCAACGACAGGCGCATCTGCTACTCCCCATTCTACAGTACACAATACTGCATTGCAAAAAAAAATAGGAAAGCCTCACTTTCTATTATTGACCCTGTTTTATTGTGAGCCGCAATTTTTTTTTTTTCAATATACAAAGAGAGGGTGAAAGGAAGCCGTTCCATTCCACCAACGGAGGGTAGGAAAGTATAAAGTACGTGTATACAGTACTCAACACATGACAATGCTACACTAGTTCTCGTTTCACAGCTCCATGTGCTGCTGACAGTACCGAAGAACGGATGGATATCAGGCTCGATGGACTCGTGAACGTGGGCAATGCGTTGGGAGGGATGGTTTATTGAGCAGGTTCGTTAGAGAGCCCGCATCATATGCAAATGCATATGCATTTATGCGTATTTTGACCTTTTTTTCGCATTAATGCATACAAATGCATAAAATTGAAGAATTTTCATTGATCTTTTACAAAACTTGAGGAAAACAACCGCATTACATTCGCTCGAATGTTGTTACCAAGGGGCCATTCAAGTATTACGTAAGCAGATTTTCAGCCATTTTTGACCCCCCCCCTCCCCCCTTGTCAGCAAAAGTCAGCAAAACGCTGACACCCCCCCCCCCCTCCTGTCAGCAATATTTCGTCAGCAGCTTAGAATATTCCATATCTTCAAAAAGGGTGGTTGATGACGTAAGCAACCTTCAACCCCCCCCCCCCCTCCCCTGTCATCAAAAGTCAGCAAATCCGAAACCCTCTCGATGATGGCGTAATACTTGAATGGCCCCCAATACGCTTATTGGTCGAATTTTAAAGTTTCATAAAATAACCTTTGTAAAACTTTTATAATGTAATTCCGGCCTTGGTGCATGAATCTGATGTTTTACGAAAGCTCAATCACATTTTTATAATTGGTGTCACATAATAGTTTGGTATGCGCATGTACGTCATTTCTCTTCAGAGCAAAATTCTTTTCCTCTCTATTGGCAGCTACTAGTAACTAGAAATTCCTAAATGAAAACATTTATTAAGAAAACTTTATTAAACACAATTTTAAATTAAATGTACATACATAGAATTTCATGTATTATAGCACAAAAAAATTCAAAAACAGTGAAGAAATACAAAATTGCAAAAATACAAAAAGGATATATATAGATTAAATGCTATAAACATCTAGCATAAATTTAGAAAACACAAAGTGGGGGGGGGGGGTACAAAAATACATATAAATATACATTGTATATGTGTCTTCAACTGCTTGAGTGATATCTAACTGTATCGCAGGTCACTTGAGTCATCGGCAAATGTGCCGCTTAGTTCATTTTCACAAAATTATGTTTGAGGCCGTGGGTCACATCAGACAGATGAATCCGAGGGCCACATTTGGCCCGCGGGGCATGGGTTGAGCATGTACGACCTACACGATAATAAATACGGCGTGTTCGATGCCAAAAAACTAAAAGATTAGGAAACAAACTCATTCCGTTCGTTTCATGGCCGGCAGCCATCTTGTGGGCGCGGAAACACATTTTCTCAAAATGCTTATTTATTTATTAATAATATCTGCCGCGTCTGGAGGCGCCATTTTGACACCGCGTTGAAACTGAAAAAAAGAAGAAAACTATGAAAATAATAATAATGTGGCCTCTTTATTTTGAGGTTTTCTTTGGATGTTGCCTTCGCGCTCCCACGTATACAATAAAAATATACGCACAACATAACCTTGGGAAGTCTTGTTTATTTTCACACGCGGACCCTCTCACCATTGTTTTTGGGGTCTTAATATTTATTTTTACGCACGGGCTCTTGTACATACATCTGCATGCATTATTAGGCTGCTCTTTTTTCTTTTTTTTTTTTGGGCGTTCCATGAATCATGGTAAATATCTATCTCTCTTTTGGGCGTCGTGCTCACTAGCTTTTATCAGACATTTGAAGCCGCGGCGAGAAAAACACACCTGTATTGTCACTTTAGACATTATTTGGACCTGCGAAGGACATCGGTGAGCTAGATTTATGGATCTTCTGGAATTCCCACATTCCATTTGGGGACGAATGCCCTATTTGGACCATAATTTAAGCTTTAATAAAATAAGCATTGTTACTTTAATCATAGCGTGGGACCATAAAGTCTGCCTTGCCCAAGACATTCAAGTGCGAACGGTAGAGGCTGCACTGGTCCCATGGCCCTCACAAAGGCAGGGCTGACAGAGATCCAGCCTTGGGGCCTAAGGCGATTTTATCATTTTTTTGTTTTTCATACTAAATATTTACTTTAGAGCGGTACTTCAGGTCAAAGATTCCAGATTAGGGGGGCCCCCCGGCTGAAGGATGTGGGGACGGGGAATGATCAAGGCCGTACCCGGTAGATTACCAAATCACCTAAACAACTCGCGGCATATTTCAAGATCTTAACTTAAGTTGCCCACGAATGATTACCAAATACTTTAGTGACGAACGGCACATTTTCAGATCACTTATATATCCTAGATTTTTAGATGACTTAAGTGGCTCGCAAAAGATTACCAATTCACTTTAACGACTCGCAGAGCATTTTCCGATCACTGAAGCAAACAGCAGCACATTTCCAGATCAGTTAAATGTCTCAGGGCACATTTTCAAATCATGTGGGTCCGGGACACATTCCCCATACTAATGAAGTAGACCGCACTCCATGGCCTCCATCTTGCAGCTGTACCTCCCCCCCCCCCCTCCTTCAGGCTGAGATCTTTGGCTCAGCCCCAGGTCAGATTTTTCATGGATCGTATCATCACCACCCTTGGGGGGGGGGCGAGGGCATGATGCATTTTCCAAAAAAGTTGAGTACCCTTGTTGTAAAGGGCCGCAAAATTTTTGACTAAACCGGCCCTGTCGACGATCCAAGATTATCATCGATGGGTCTTTGGGATCGATAGGAAAGGTGGAGAGATTGGAAGTAAAAAAAAAATGAATAGGAAAACCACCCTCACTTCCTTTCAGTACAACAACAGACACGGATAGAGCAGCCATTTGTATTATACGGGGAAGTCCCATCGCAGCTGTTTCCTATAACTACAGTATACGTACATTATAACCTACTGTGTGAGGTGTAGTAGTAATAGAAATCCGTCTCTCTTCTCTCTCTCTTCTCTCTATGCAGTCCACCCCGCGTAGGATTTGCCTACCACAGGAAGGGCAACGGGGTCGAACCTGCTTTCTAGTAGGTGCCGCTTCTTTTTTTTTTTTCCTACAAAGAATAACAAAAAAATTGGAAAGAAAACCATCAACAGAAAGGGTCGTTCGCAAAAGGTCATGGAGGAATAGTCGTCGGAATAATTATGGACGACGTATACAGCGATTATATTTAGCTCTGTTTTTTTTTTTAAATAGAGAAAGGCCGGCCTATACAGATAATGAGGGACGTTAATACGCATTACACAGGCTGTAATGGCCGCGTACATTAACCTAAAACTGCCATTAAAACCTGCAAAAACTTAGTTTGACGTGCCATCAATTCTGGAATTATTTGATGGGCAATCGCTTCTGGGCCTTTTGGACTATAAGATCGAAATTTAGTTTGGTCTGGACACAATGGGCAATAATAATAATTATAACATATGTTATTTGCAGCATTATAAGAGTTAATACAATAGTCAGTTATGTCCCGGATTTGAAGTCATACTGGAATTATTTTTGGAATCGATTTCGAAATGAAGAGATTTTGATGGCCTCTTTTCGAATTCTAGGCCCGTGGCACCCCCCCTCCCCCGCACCTCTTGCAGCAAGGCTCCTAACCAGCAACCACACGAAACAAGCATAATACTAACAATATAAATACAGTAGACGCTAGCTAATCCCGCACCTAACAGGCCAGAAATTAATTCATAATTTTGCCAGAAATAACTATTTATTGCTTTAAATGCAATTTTTGCTAATTACTGCTAAAATTGTTGAAGGGTGTGGAAATAATGGACTGCTATAAATCGAAGTTGTCTAGAAATCTTATCAACAAAAATGTACAGCACCTTACGAAAAAAATATTCAAATAATCTAATGACCATATTTCATTGCGAAAAATACGGTAAACTGGGATCTCAACTTATAATCAGTAAATTACGAGACATCGCCAATCGTCATCAAAAAACATTATTAAAATTCCCCGATGTAACCAAAATTGCTGAAATTTGAGGGCAAAACATTAAATTTGACAAATATGTGAGATGAATATTTGTAATTTTTGTCATAATTATCATAATATAATGTATATTATGAAAACATTGTGTGTGTGTGTGTGTTTCGACTTTAGTAAATATTGCAAATGCAAATAAATATCGTTGAAAAAACGGTACAAATGTACAGTATGAATGAAATCGAAACAACGAAAATTGCAGATATGTCCCGTAATACGGGACAAAAGTAGTCTGTCAAATTGTTTCATTTTACTAGCCCTCGTTTACAGAAAGGTTGAGAAACACTGGTGTAGGTCATCTTACGCAATAGTAACAACAATGGCGATTTTTTTTTTTGTAAAGAAACATGATACTTATTCATAATTTCTATACACTTCGAGATAACTAATCTCACGAACATTTACTGATAAATATGGCGTTACTCCGAATTATCATTATCATCGTGATGGATGCGTCTCTTGGGCATGACGGAATGGACTATGAGCTCGATTTATGATGTTTCTTCCATTATCTTTTATTTCACAGAAGCCTGAATTAATGACAAGGCACCGAAATAGTTACAATTCATAACCGAATGCAGTGTTTTTTCAACCGTTTTAATCTTGCGGCACATTCTGACCGGCAGTTGAAATTTCATGCCACACTTGAATTTTGACTGTAAAGTAGTTCAGTTTTAATGATTTAATTATTAATACAGACCGAACAGTTTATTTCTATTTGTCTAAAATTTTTTGCTTGTTCAGTATCACAGTGTAAGTCGGGGTGGAGGGGTTCTAAACCTACAGGTCGCGACTCTGACTATAGAACCCTTGGTATAAGTCAGTGATAGGCAAAATTTTTCAAAAGCGAGACAGAAAAATAACAAGAAAAAAAAATTTGGCGGGCCGGACATATATTCGGACCGTATTCCCCGCATTAGCCGGCATGCCGTAAAACTAGGGGTGCAGTAGCTATTTGAATGTGGAGGTCGGGTATTACAATATTCAAATTCCCCTTTAATTTTTAGTCAATTCAAGGGGTTTTTAAAATAAAGATCCAGTATTCAAGCATTTCGAAGGACTTTTTTTAAAGCACTGAAATAGAACATTTCTAAATTACTATTATTTTGAAAACTGCGGCGAGCCGGAACTGGTCCACGGACCACAGTTTGCCCATCACTACTGTATGAAATTTTGAATTTTTGCATACATTTGAAATTTTTCGCGGCACACGTCCTATGCTTATGCGGCACAGCAGTAGAAAAAGTGAAGTTTAAATAAATTATTTTATAAAAGTTTTTCTTCATGTGTTCTTGACATAAATTTTGTTTTATTTGTTAAGGTAAGGTAATGTTTTCCGTTTTTGATAATATATAATATATTTATAATCATTCGGGGGGGGGGGGGAGAGAGAGAGAATCATCAATAGAACTAAAAAATACATGAATAAACCGTTTACAAAAAACTATTTACGTTATTCATCGTTAGATGGCGCTCAAAGTATATGTTATTGTAAGTTTCTTCAGTGTTTTTATTCATTTTACAGTAAAAATCTCATTTAACTCGTCACCCTAATAAATCGCCACTCCGGTTAAGTCAGCATTTTTCTTCTGTCCCATCTAGCTTACATAGATAACAATGCTAATAAACTCTCGTTTACTCGTCGTTAATTTCTGTTAACTCGTCACTGGAAAAGTTTGAGAGAGAGAGGAACACACAGATGTGTGATTTCTATGGCTCCCTTTAAAGAAAAGAGCTTGATAACAGAATTGCCACATGTTCAAAAGTGACTATAAAAGCCTTATGTACCGAAACGTAACAGCTCTAGTAACGAAAGCTACGCTGAGGGAGTTCATTTGCCAACTAAAAAACACAGAAGTTCTAGAAACTTGGGGACTGTTCGAATTGGTCCCGATTTCGGCAAGGGCCCAATAATTTAAGGCTCCAAATTTAAATAAAGTATAATTGTTGAAAAACGAGACATTTTTTTCCTAAGTTGAGGTCCTCTAGTGTCTGCTTTGCCCTGCCTAGGACCCCCTCAAGTCAAAATTGGGTCCCGTGTTCGAGTTTACTTTGTATATTTGCATCATAAATTATTGGTAAGTGTACAAGAGTGTATTTCACCATATAAGTCAAATACTAAAAGCTCAAAAAAAGTTAAAATTTAATTTTTTTTTCTTTTGTAATCAATAAACTTCGTTAATATTACAATTTTGATTCACATTTTAATAAATTTTATATTACTTTAAAATTATACGACTTTCACAATATTGCATGTTGAAATTGACGGTACTTCGCTTACGTCGTCACTCCGCATAAGCAGTCAAAATGTCTCAATAGCGTGAGTGACGACTTGACGAGGTTTTACTGTATTTATCATATTCTATAATTAACATTTTTCAGGTTTCATTGATGGATAAGATAAGCAAAATGAACCTGCTTTTATTGATCTTTCGAATTTCATTTCATAGCAGTGATTTTGATTCGGTTTTTGATTCTTTTTTTGGAAATTAATGTATGGTAGAGCCCTTTTGACATCTTGTTTCATGTATTTACTGAATTTACTGATTTATTTTATTTTGCTGGAGCCTCTGAGAAATCCATGCGGAGCATCAAAGAGCCTTGAGCTTGAATATATCATCAAAGTTCTTAATGTTGATGTTCGACGAAGAATGCATTGACTGAAAATCATTAGAGTGGTTAACTTTTGTGGATGCTATAAAAGAGTTATTAATCAGAAATTAAAAAATTTGAAGACGTTATTTCTGCGTCTAAGGGGCCGTTCAAGTATTACGTCAGCAAATTTTTAGCCATTTTCGACCCCCCACCCCCCTCTCCGGCAGCAGCAGTCAGCAAAACTCTGACCCCTTCCCCCCCGTCAACAAAATTTCGTCAGTTCTGCCCCCTACCTCCTAACGCATATTGGTGGGATCAGACGTACGAAGGACGGGAGGGTTTTGTACCCCCTCAGACGATCAAAGATTTACTTTTTAATGCAAAAAAATTTCTTTAATTAAAATTTCGAAAGAAAATACCTTTAAAAGTTATAATAATCAATTTCTGTTGATTTCAATGCTATTTGAAGGATAAGAACTGAAAATTTCTTTTTGAGAAATTCACTGCAACCCACCCTCTAAGCCATAGTTACCCAAACTTTTCATTCCATCGCCCCCTTCAGAAATTTTTTTCTCTCATCGCCCCCATCTCAAGTGAACCCATAGGATCGTATATTAAATTCGTAGCTTCTATCTCCCCCTTGACCATTCCATCGCCCACCAGGGGGTGATATTGCGTTAACGAGAGACGAAAAACAAAATAATCTCAAATACATGAAATAAGATTTTGAATCGCGGTGAGACTGGCACTTCAAATCTGAAAGGGTCACACGGGGGCCTAGAGAGTCTTTTTTCCTGAGGGCTCATGGTGCTATTAAGCCCATGGCTCCCTCATTTAAAAGGCTGAACATCAATGTAAGAAGCCAGCTGAAAATCTTAGTTTGGTGTCCTCCCAAAAATCAAGCCGGCCCCCTCCCCCCCCCCCCATTCAAGGCCAATATCGTTGTTAATAAATCGACAAATTCTTTCATCAATAGATCGATAGAATTTTAAGTTCTGGCTTTTGAAAAGCAATAACATCAATCAATGCGATAAGATCCAGTTTTACGGCTTTTAATATTTTGCGGCCCGGTGCGATCATACCCTTGGCTCCTCCTGCTCAGGACCCTCGAACCCTAAAAACGGATCTAAAAGACAAAGACGCCATTGATAGATATTTCCATACGCATATTATCATTATTATTATTATACTATCACATTGTGTATTCAAAATTCTCTCATAGAAAGATGATAACAACACGGATAACCCCTTATATTCACGGATAAATGACAGATAAGATATTATCTAGCCAAAATAAAATAAAAAAATGGCGCATATTTATTTAAGAAAGGAAAAGAAAACGTCCTGTTTACAACGTCGAGATTTATATCCATTGCCTTCTTCTTCTTTCTTCTTATACCTTCTCTCGCTATCAAACACGTTTTCGCCGCCATTTCTATTCTGGTAAACTATGTCATAATCAAAATAATAACAAAAAAAAAGAAGACTAGAGAGGAAGGAAAAAGGAAAGAAAAAGAATAAAATAATAATAATAACAAAAAATGAATGTTTTCTGTTTGAAGGACGAACAGGTCATACACACTCTTTTTCTTTCTTTATTTTGTTCTTTTTTTTAGTATTTTATTTTTTTTTCCTTCCCCTTCCATTTTCGTTGTCGTCTGCTCTCTCTTCCCTCCCCCCCTCTCTCACTGTGGCCGCCATATTGAGAGAGAGAGAGAGCAGACGACAACGCAAATGGGGAAGAGGAAAGAAAGACAGACAGTATAAGATAGAATAAGAAAGAATAGAAAAGAGTATAAAAATCCAGGCAGGCAGCAGACGACAGATTAAAGTAAAAAAGTAAAAAAAAAAAAAAAAGGAAAAGTAAAGTGCTTGTTTGGTGTCCTCGTGATGAGGTCAAAAGAACAGAACAGAAAAGAGAAGTAAGAAAAAAGGGGGGAGAATAAAGAAGAAAGAAGAAGAAGTAAAAGAAGATAGAAAGAAGTAAGCGTGTTTTTGACTCTTATTTATTATTATTATTATTATTATTGTGGAAAGCAGGGCATAACATGTGCAGTTGATGGCTTTTTCTTTTTTGAAAAAAAAATTATAGAGGGTTGGCCAAAAAAAAAAAACAGAATAAAAATAAAATGTGCGTGAATATATTCGTAGAAGAGAACCTTGAACTCGGGGCCCCGCTGTTGTTGGCCCCTAGAAAAGGGTTCCCCTGTTCTTTTTTTTATTCTGTTCTGTTAGCTAGGCCATGTGTCTTTCTTGTTTTCTTTCTTTTTTTTTTTCAAACGCCTGGTAGACTGAATGACTTTGCTGAGTTTACAAAGGTTACGCCGTAGCATTCTCTTATTATGAGTAGGGCTTTCCTCTGTGAATATTTTCGTTGCGTGTTTGTGGTTTATTGTGGTGGTTTCTCGAACGGTGTTCCGCGGTACTTTACGGTGACGTTTGATTTCTTTTTTTCTTTCTGAGTGTCAGTTTTGAATAATTTGCCACGAGGGCCGTCTCGTGGGCCCCCAGGAAAAATGATTTTTCTGAGGGTGCCTACCTTGTTAGAAATGCCTGCCTACCAATTTACATGCAGAAAGTTTTAAATCATCCAACGTTTTAAATAGAACTAATATTCATGAATCCCGCTCTCTCTGCACTCGAAGCCTCACGGATCCTGCCCGGGTGGGCCCATGTATTTAGACGGCACTGTTTTACTGTTCACCATATGCACTGACCAATTCAACAGCTAGAAACGAAAAATTACTCTAGTAGCCGGGCTAGTTCCATTTTCGCACCTTTCCTGTCATTTTGAACGGAAAAAAGCGTAAACTTGGTTGCACCTCCTAATCCAGCGCCCTGGGCACCCGATCTCCCGTCCTCACCTAGTTGCGCCCTGACTTGAGGTAACCCTTGAATAATGGAGCCACCCCCCCCCCCCACCCCCGATTAGGGTTAACGAGTTTTTGCTAGTCAGCGAATATAGTGGATCCTGCTTATAAAGTTTTCCAGAAAACCATAAAAAAAAGTTGTAAGCGGGAAAGCACTTTGAACGGGAAATCTTAATGAGAATTAGTTGTAGCTGTGGGGCCGCAGAAATAAGTCGTACTAAGCTGGGAAACGTTCTAAGACGGAACGCTATAAGCCGGATTGACTGTATTTCAAATTTGGGGGCCCTGGCAGTGGTTGATCCAGGGGTAGGCGATGGGGGATATCATCCCTTCCACAAGACGAATAGTATGGGAAAAATTGGTCTGTACTGTAAAACGCGGGACGAAATTAATGGACCTGTACACAATAACCCACCCTGCCCAACACCTTTCCCTATCCACGCCTGGACCTTGGGCACACACTCACTTGACCACATGGAAATGGGACCGAACGAAGAAGACAGCCTGCTCATCTCTGGGTTAGGACACTAACACCTCAGTTTAACGAGCTTAGTTGCGAGAATGTTGGAACTCTTGAGCTTCATATACTGATCTATAATCGCCCCCCCCCCCACCCCCCACCTGGCCCTGGAAAAGGACAAGAAGTCATGGCACACACAAAGGAAGTTTGGGCTGACAGGTCTTGAGTCGGGGGACCTGGGATGATTATTATATTATTTTTATGCTTTTTCAAATAAGGGGTCACTCAAGTATTACGTCAGCATCGGGGGGGGGGGTTTCGGATTTGCTGACTTTTGATGACAAGGGGGGAGGGGGGGGGTTTGAAGGTTACTAACGTCATCAACCACCCCTTTTTGAAGATATGAAATATTCTAAGCTGCCGACGAAATTTTGCTGACGGGGGGAGGGTCAGTGTTTTGCTGACGAAACGGTCAGTCCCGCTTAATCGGATATCAACGATTTCCGCACACTATACCCGATTATGAGGAGGAATAATTCAGCTGCCATTTTACAACGTTAATATAGTATGTGTATTGAAAACTGATGAAGAATAAATATTAATAAAGCTTCTCGAAAAAATTCGACACCAAAAATGAAATGAAAATTATATTTAATTACAATTATCATAATACCCAAGACTTTTACTTTTCATTACAAAAGTTAGCGCCCTCTATTGGCTTAAAAAAGAACAAAAATAAAATGATAAAATGTATGTATTGAAGGCAACTTGTGAATACTTGGAGGCCAGTACCTACTCTTAAATGTATTTATTTCAATTTATATTTTCATTAATTCCCCCCCCCCCCAAATGTTTCATTCAATAAAAACATTATGTTTATAGTGGTTGATGTGTGTTTACAGCTGACATGTGAAGCGCAATATTCGTGTAAGTAGGGAAAAAGTGGTTGAAATTATTATACTGAAAGCGGTGAATTTTAACATTGTCTTTTTATGAGAGAAGTTTTGGGATTTTATCCGTTTAAAAGTAGGGTGATCCGTTTATCCGTTATCCGATTATACGGAGTTGACTGCATTTCAAAGAATATATTTTAGAGAAAGAATTGCCAAAATCACAATGAAATTAAAATCAAAATTCAACACCAACAAATTCAGAATGATGTGAGACCCTCGTTGGACTTGGAGTCCTAGCCCGTTGGACGTGAGTCCTAGGCCCGTTAAGAGAAAGAAATAAAATCTTGAAGCAAGTTGGGGGGGGCCCTTTTTGATTTGGGACCTTACCTGCATGGTTCCCACATTCTGGAGCAGAGTCCCCAGACCAGACTTTTCACGGTCCCCTCAACAAAAGAATTCATAGCTTGAAAAACAAAAAAATTATGAGAATCATCCCGGGTCCCAGGGCTGGATCCCTGTAAGGCCCGCCCTTGTGCGGGGGGGGGGGGGACAATACCTACCAGTTACTTATTCAGATGCCATAAGAATGATCATACATAATGGTAAATACTTCTGGTAATTCGATTTCTGGCTAATGAAAATTTTCACATTTAAAAATTTTGAGAAAGCACTCATTCTTTTCTACTTTCATTTTTTTTTTTTTTTTCAATATTTATTCCCATTCATTCTTTTCAGATTCACTACGAGATGTAATGTGTTCACGTTGTAAATAAAAAAAGGGGGAGTCTTTTTTTTCTTTCTCTGTGACATCATCACAAACCATACTCCGGAGCAGAACGACCTCTAGCCTAGCATGAAGGGCACCGAGGCTTACTTAGGCTGGCTGTTTTGGATGTGGAAGAGGGACACGGCAGGGCCCAAATGTATATATATATTATATATATAAGGTGGGTGAAATGACTGGGGAGTTTTTTTTTCTAGCGCACACACACACACACACACACACACACACACACACGCATACTCCGCTTTCCTCATTTCTTTTCATTATTTGTTCATTCCTCTTAACCCTTTCACTACCGCAGCGTAGGCAGTAGATAAATTGTGGGACCTCAGGCGGGGCCTGGGACTCGGTTGAGAGAGCTGTTGGCAACGGGGGGGGGGGGAAGGAATGATGATGAATATCAACAAGCCATTAGACATTGGAATGAGGGACAACGGGATGAAATATCAACACTTGCAGTAATTATTTACTACGAATGAGGAAAAGACAATAAAAGCACTACTTGTGTGGAGCTTTCTCGGATCCCACTCAAGCCCACCAAGAACTGGGGGAGCCTCAAACAATTGAAGAGATTTCTATTCATTCTCTCGGACTATCCTATTTTGATACTTCAATTTTGTTACTGGTGATTCGATTAAGTTTTATTGTTATCACCACATAAAGACGACAGAAATTGAAAAAGAACCAACCAGAAGAACCACCCCCTCCCCTCCAAAAAAAAATATATACGTACATATATGTGTCCCCTCAAGTTGAGACGACAGATATCCTTAAAGAGTAGATAATTTCACATAACAATACTCCAAAAATTCGCCAACGAATAAGGCAAATACAAGGACTTGTATTCGCCTTATTCGTTGGCGATTTTTTGTGGAGAAAATAACGATATCCAGACCATTTTTTTCAATGGATCAACGATTACCTATATGAGAGACTATTGTTGAAAAGTCATTGTTAAAATGATGTGTGTTAGGGGTTATTCAAGTATTACGTCAGCATCGATGTGGGGGGGAGAGATTTCGGGTTTGCTGACTTTTGATGACAAGGGAATGTGAATGATGCTTACGTCATCAACCACCCTTTATAAAAATGTGAAATATTCTTAATGGCATCATACCATTATCGGTATGCCAAAAAACGAGAAAAACCTTTCGCTAGTTTGTGGGCACCTGAATTAACATTGTCCTGAACTAACATGTCCTCTATAGAGCCACTTTAGTGATCTCCAAAACTTCCGCAGATCTTTCAAGTGATTTGGAAACGTGTCCAGGCCGCAAAAGTGCTCTAGAAATGTGTCGCGGGCAGCTCAAGTACTCTGGAACTGTGCCGCACGACACTGAAGTGATTCGTAATTATGGCGCGGATCCCTTAAGTAATTTGGGAATGTACCACTGGTAACTTAAGTGATGTAGGACTGCACTGCGAGCCGCTTAAGTGCTCTAAAACTGTGTCACATATCACTCAAGGGATCTATCTTGAGTCAAGTGGATGTACCACGGACCGCTTGAGTGTTCTGGAACTGTGTTACGGGCCATTTAAGAGATCTGTGAATGTGCCACTGGCCTACTTGAGTGATCTGAAAATGTGCAACGGGCCGCTTCAAATGCTCTGTAATTTTGTGCACGGGTCACTTAAGTAATCTGTAAATGCACCGCTTAATTAATTTTTACAAAATTAGGTTTGAGGTGGCGGGCCACATCAGATAACCCCGAGGGCAGCATTCGGTCCACGAGCCAAGGGTTTATCATATACGGCTTAAAGGGTGAGTCGCAACGAATTTCTTAAAAAGAAATTTCGAGTTATTAGCCTTCAAATAGCATTTTGAAATTAACAGAAATATATTATAATCGCATTTTAAAGACATTTTCTTTAGAAATTTTAATTTTTTTCAAAAATATTTTTACACAAAAAATAAATTTTCGAACGTCTGGATGGGGGCACGAGCACCCTCATGTCCCCCCCCCCACCTCCCACGTACGTTTCTTATCCCAATATGCAGAGCTGACGAAATTTTGCTGACAAGGGGGGGGGGTTAGAATTTTGCTGACAAGGGGGAGGAGGGGTCAAAAATGGCTAAAAATCTGCTGACATAATACTTGAACGGTCCCTTATAAGAATTGTTGACAATTTGTTGTTGTCTTTAGCTTTGTTGTCTAAGCATTGTTGACGAGTTGTCATCTTGAGCATTCTTTCTAGAGTAATTAAATTAATGAATTTTACTCATATTAGGGATTTTCTCAAATAGCTACACAGCTGCAGATTTTCAAAAAGTAGTCCGTGGAACACGCCCCCCCCCCTAAAGGATTGGGCTGACAGGGCTCCAGTAACACCTTCTAGAACAGACTCTCTCTAGAAGGTGTTGGCTCCAGCCAAGGGTCCCGAGACGATATTCAGTATACGAAGCACGAGTAAACTCTACCCTGAGGCCCCGCCAAAGACCACATCCTAGAGGCTCCTGCTCCAGGATGTGGGGCCACCATGGAGGAGGCTGACCGGCTCGATCATATAATTTTTTAAAACTATAAACTCTGTAGAAAACAAACATAAAGGCTCACTGAAAATCCTAGTCTGGAGCCCTACCTTCTATGACGAGGAAGGGCCCTCGTTCTAGAATCCGAAAAAGTGTGTTCAGTCCGTTCTATTCTAGAATATGGAAGTCCCTGCACGTGGAAATTGCTGACATCACGTCTCGTATATATTGAAATTCTGGTAAAAATGCAATTTTTCAGATTGGTTAATTAATATTTCTCTCGATTTCAATATCCGAGTACTTGAATGAGAGTGGGGCCACTGCCCACACAACAACTGAGAGGTAGCCCCCTTTACCAGAGGTGAATAGCTACTGTTCTGTCATGAACGATAATAATCAATGATTATTGATGTGACCTCTAAGAGCGTCTTGAAGGTCAGAGCCCGTAACCTTCTCGTGTTCTTCCTTATTCCTGAGGAAGCAGATGCCGAACCGTACCGGGGAATAAAATTGGGCAAAAGGAACGGGGGCGTCTTTTTTATCTACACGGGGTGGGTTCTGCGTAGCAGAAAAGAAGGGTCGGTGAATTTTTTTCTTTTTTTTGCCACTTCCCAAGAAGAGCATATGTTCATTCATTCAGCTCCTTGAAGAAACATCTTCCTCTCTTCAGATGTATTTTTTTTAAATAAGCTCTTCCTTATAGCGCGTACCCTACCCCCCCCCCCCCCTCTTTGAACGTCTCCCAAGTTTCAGGTGTGTCATTACGTCAGGTATAAACTGCTGAGGCTGCACGAAAACATCACAACATGATATTATAACGTATTATACAGGGCCGCTACTAGATGCTTGGTCAGCCGGGACAAGCACGCATTTTGTCTTCCCCCCCCCCCTCCGGAACGTTGAAGGAGAGTTTAAAGCCGGGGTTCTTAACCTTTTCAGCCGCTTCCCAAAATCAGCAAAATCAGCAAAAAAGGAAAAAGGTCGCGACACATGGGATTGTTTTTTGAAATTAGTGAAACCAGTGCATTTATAACAGGACTGTAAAGCCCCGTTCACATGTGCAAATATTGCTATGGCATTGGGGGTTCCAGCAACCGCTTGACGACTTTTTTCCTCCGTAAGAAAAGATATAAAGAGCATTGTTATTGGTGAAAATTCTTGTGAAGTGCGTTTTTTAAACCCGCTTTTTCTATTTCCCCAAGTGAATGGGGCTTAAGTGGATTCATACGACCCATCTCAAAACATGGTGCCCCCCCCCCAGCGTCAAAGGTGGAGTCGACTGATCTAATGTATATATGTATATACGAGCTGACATCATCATCATCGTGCCCCCCCCCAGCAATAATGACCTTGCCCCCCCCCCCCAGACTTCCAAGTCAATCCCCGCCTATGTCTCAAAATAGCCCCTGCGAATCAAATTTGTGCAGTGACCCATAGCTCAAGAACGCCTGGCAATAAGTTGATTTGTACAACCCATGTCAGAAGCCCCTTACAATTAAAATTAATTGGTGACCCATTCATCAAGAATCCGTGGCTGTAAATAAATTCATACGACCCTCCTCGGAAGATCCCACGAATCAAGTTTGGATCGTGACCCATAGCTCAAGAATCCCTGGCTGTAAATGGTTTCGTACGACCCTTCTCAGAAAACCTGGCGAATCAAGTTTGGGTTGATTCACTAACACACAAACCCTGTGTGTTAGTGAATTCAAACGAACCATCTCGGAATACCTCGAGATCCAAGTTTGGGTCGCGACACATAGGTGAAGAACCCCCTGGTTTTTAAGGGTGAAATTTACGCCCTTTTGGTCCAACGCCAACGCGGCACCAAACCCGCCTGCCCTGATGTTATACATAGTACAACACATTCATTAAAAGTTTTGAAAACCGCAAACTACCAAACGGGAAACGATTCGTAGCTCTTTTCAAGGAAAACGTGTTTGGGAGTCTATATCATGGAGGCTCCGGGGAATTTGAAAGTGTTCATCCGAGCGCTCACCAAAGAACATAATCTAAAGCAGTGGAACACGAACTGGTGCCAGCGGTTTTTTCCATTGCCTCCTAAAGATAAATCTGGAACGTATCCGTATCTAGAAAGTAATGGTTTTTCCCGGATCCTGGAAAATTCTTGATAAGTTACTGTGTTTTAATCACGTTTTGACATTTGTGTTTTTGTTGTGTCCGCTGCTCTCGCGAAAAATTAAGCACGTGCTTAACCTAAGAGCAGGGCTGCAACTGGGGAGGGGGGGGGGGTAGGGGCGTGGCACCGAATTTACCCTTTAACTGCTCCTTTTACATTACACGAATCGACAAAATGCTTGCTTGCCTCTGCTGTATGTTGAAATGGCCCAGCCTCAAATAACAGTCAACATTCTCGATACCATTTAGTAATTTCGAGTGCTTCCCGGCACACCCGTACTTGATTTCAAGGCCCCCTACTAGCATCCCAAAAAGTGCCGCGGCATATAATTATAATTATAATCTGTCTTCTGTTGTGGCTATGGCTTTGCTTTTTAAATGTTGCGCAAAGCCTGTGTTACGGCACACCGTTTGAAAAATCACTGTTCAAATCACATAGTCATTGGATCGAATGCAATTATATACCATGAGCCTCCACATCCTGTAGAGTGTAGAAGGGCCCCTTAGGTTAAGATCTTAAAAATGGTTAAGTCCTATAAAATGCAGGGTGTTCGATTACTCATTTTTGAAACTTCCTTTCACTAGAGCTTCCATAAGGTTTTCACTGAAATGTTTACATTGGTGGATAAAGAGCATGAGTGAAATTGATTTACTCGAGCCACGAATCACCGTCTGAAGCTTCACGAACGTTTCGGACACAAAAGAGATTGAAGAGAGGTTGAAGTTCAATCCCTCCTGTTGTGGACTGGTTTCCCTCGTCCTCTATCAACAAAAATTTGAACAAAATTTTTTCCCGTACCAAAAAAAATCCCTTTCGTGAAAATAATTTTTTCGCAAAACACATTCATTTTTTTACCAGTTCTTTCAATTCTTATAAAATTTTAAACTATTTACAAATTTGTGGGGCACCCTTTATATAAATTGGGTTCGATGCGGGCTCTATCAATTTCTTGGACCCCCCATTAAAACGACCCTGTGCGGTATGAATAACAAAAAATAATAATAATGTACAGTAATATTTTTTCTCCATTATTTATAAAAAAAAAATAGATTATTCTGAGACTTCAAAAACGATTATTTTGCTTGTCCTGACCTTCAAACGCCCGCAATGGAATGAGAAAATTCAGAAGAAAAAAAAATTGAAATTGAAAAAAGGCGGTGAATTGACCTCTACGGAAACCAGAGGTCATGCCAATATATGTATTTTTTTAAATTTTTCATTCGAAACACCCGTTTCTGAGTTTTGTGTGTACCCCTTTCCTTCCTGAAATACAAGTTCAACGTGTATGTGTGGGTAGGCGGTACTCAAAAGGGTTTGGTTAGTTTAAAAAAAAGGCCCCTTTTATATTGAGATTGAATTTTTGAAAAAAAAGAAAAAACCCTCAAACTTCCCCCCTTTCGTATGAAGGGTAAAAGGGTCATGATACTCATGAAAACATCCTTTTACGAGCAAAAAAAAAATGCATAACCTTCATGACCGTTAGAGGTCATATTCGTAAAATATGTATTTAAAGGGTTGAGAATGAGCTTCATATAAAAAAATAGTATGACAGTTACCGTAATAATGATATAAAACACGATAGAGGGCAACAACGGGCTATAACGTATCAAGATTCATAAAATAGGATAAAAAAACTGATAATTTATTTTTACTTTGATTTTTTGAAAATTTCGAGCTTAAAATTCTTCCAATTTATAGATGAAATTTAGAAAATACGAGTCTTACGGATTATTAACCAGCAGGAACCCAGAAAGGTACGTTTTAAATCGGGGGCTTTGGCAGAAAACCGAAGACTTATAGAGCCCCCAAGTAAGAGAAACGAATTCTTTGAACTTCATGATGGAGGCTAGGCCAGCTCTTATCTCGTGAGGCCATCCATGTATATGAAAATTTTAGACGGCCACAAAATTGTCTTTTGGATCGTGCTGAAAAATACCAGGTCCAACAGTGAGCTTACAGACAGATGTATGAAAATCAATTTCATATGCATAGATTGATTAATCCGCGATTAATAAGCTGGATTTTAATCTGCATGTAATTGATTGTCAGTGTAAATGTATGGGAAATCAAAAAACTATTTTAAACGAATATAATTCATTTATTTTCATTTGTAAGATTTTTTTAATACATAATTTGAGCTAAAGAGGTGAGGCCCCCATGAGTTGCTTAGCCAATTTACGATCAATGACGTAATATTGCGTTCAAACACTAGTGGAATAAATTTATATAAGTTCTCTGTTTTCTTTCCTCTCTCTCCTCATCATCGCGAATCTATATTGTAACTCTATGAAACAAAGTTGTTCTTTTTACGTCCATTTATTTCTATAGTACTCCCATTAGTGACTTTTTTTCCACATATGATGTATCTTTCTACTATATGCATGTAAAACGCGAAAGAGAGCAGGTAGGGTGAGGGTGAAAAAGAAATCTACTTCGTAGCTACACTCTTATCTATTATATTGTTTTCTTTTGATTTGTTTTTTTTTCTTCCTCTTCTAATTTTTTTTCCTTTTCCTTCTTTTCCTTTTTCTAACATGTTGTTGTATTAGGTTACCATATTTATCGCCGATTCATCGAATAGAGATCATCCAAATTTCTTGCCAATCGCTTGTAAACGAAGGGGTTAAAACTCGATAACACAGTATACCGTTCGCCCCCTTTTTTCAAGTAATTTTCGTCCACATTTTCTTGAGTAATAATAATTTTTTGAGAGTTTAATAGGTATATATATTGCAGTATTTTTTAAATTCCTAACAAATGTAAATTGAATTTTTTTTTAATCATTTTTCAAAAATTTAATTTTCAAATTTTTTGAAAGATGAATTTTAAAAAAAAATTACTTTATATCCATTAATATACATTAAATAAGTTTTGTAAAAATAATATGGATATTTTTATTTTTATTTATTTTTTCTCAGATGGTGCGCACGATGTTTTTCGCGCTATTACAAACTACATACATAAATAAAATTAACTGAAAAGAGAAACACTGAATTAACTCGTAGTTATTTCAAGTCAGCAACAACAATATATATATATAATTGTTATCAGACCCAGAAAGTTCAGGCAAAATGCCATAAATGCCCTTTTCTTCCTATTTTCAATCTTTTTTGGTAAAGTGTCTTTTTTGAAATTTTCGTGCCATAAATGCCTATTTTACTATTTTAACATATTTTTAAGTTTGTTAGTGAATTTTAGAGGCTGTAATTTGTAAAACTTGTGGATATTTTGAGCATTGAAAACTTCAAAAGAATTGCTATTTTTGAAATTTTCCAACTCTCAGTATTAATTATCATTGGAAACCCCCTCCCCCCTACTTCCAGCCCCATTTAGACGCAACCAAAGTGATCTGAGAGATTGGTGTTGCATGCATTAACTTTGCTTTGTCCGGATGGTGTTAGACGTGAATGATTTTGTTTCAGATGAACGCATCCCGTGTTAGGCATTTTTAGTGCGTTTTTGCCTGCCTATTCCGACCATTTTCCTGGCCTAAACTTCCGGGCTGTAGTGATTAGTCACAAATTAGCTGCCAAAAATGGGTTAATGTATGTTTTCAATTGATAGATTGTCAGTTACAAAATCATCGATGAAATCTCTTGATAAATTTTCGATCACAAAATCATCGCTAAAATCTCTTGATAAATTTTAAATTACAAAATTATTGCCGAAATCTCCTAATAATAAGAATAACCAGGGATTACGTAATTTTTCTTTAGAAACGGTATTGTGATCCATTTTGACCTTTAACAGTTCCGAAAGGTCAAATATAAAGGAAGCAAAGAGTTAAAATACACCTAAACAAAAAAAAAAATTCAAAAAAATTCAGCTGGTATTCTGTCTACATCTTCCTGATTCTATATCTGGAAAAAAAAATTTTTTTCTTTCAAATTTTTATTCCAAGCCTCCATTCAAAGCATATAACAAGCGGTTATAAACCCTCTACCGTACTGAACCCTGCAGCTGCCATGAGTATGACTATACCGGTTCCGAATGAAATATATGCATAAAAAAATTGTATAGAACGGTTAACCCTATAATGGAACCCCCTTCCATCACTTGTTGGACAGGATACCAAAGGGGGGAATGGATCTTTTTTTTAGTGAAATGTATTTTATTATATGGAAAGGTTGAACCTAAAGGGCGAACTGCGAAGGTGGTAGTATTCTTTTTCCTACAGTGTATTCATGTGTAATAGAAAGGGAACGTATATATGGAGAAAACGGTAGAAAACAGTATTTTTCATGTCCTTCAGACGCCGGTAAAGGTCAAATTTTACTCTTTTAAAAAAATATTAATCGAAAGAAGAAAAAAAAGAGCAATAAATGTGTATGTGTGGGGTATTTAATGGCTATGAAACAGAAATAACTCATGTAGAAACATTAATTACGTGTTTTTGTATCCCACTTAAATTCTGATCAGCTATTAATATGCATCTGATTGAAGATTATTATAATTATAATTTAAACACTCCCGTAGGGTCTGGCTGAAAACGTATATAGCGTCTGATGTATTATGTTGCTGATACTACATTAGTTGGGATCTTTAGACAAATTGCGCAATCGATATGTAGTCAAAATCGCCTTTAATGCCCTCCAGTTGTAATAATCTCGGCTGTAACGTCAGCAGCTCGCTGATTCCAATAGAGCAGTGTTTCCCAACCTTTCTGAATCTAAAGACCAGTAAAATGTCCGAAACAATTCGACGGACAACTTGTGTGTCCCGTATTACAAGACATTATAGCATTTGTTCTGAATTGTTTCATACATTTGTCCCGTTTTTTAACGATACTTACTTGAAATTATACTGTTTACTAAAAAAAAATTCGTGAATGAACGGAGTTTTTATAACTTATTGTGATAATTATAGCCGTGAATACAAATATTCATCTCACATATTTGTCAGGTTCAACGCTTGTTCCTCAATTTTTCAGCGATTTCAACTTCAATAGAGGATTTTGTCGACTTATGACAACGTTTTTGGTGACAATTGGTGACGTCTCGCATTTTACCGTATTTAAGATCCCAGTTCCCCTTATTTTTGGCAATGAAATATGGTCATCTGGTCATTTCAACAGATGACCATAAATAATAAATTTTTGTCAACTGCGATTTGTAGCATAGCTCTTCATTTTCCCACTCTTCACCCATTTTTTCAGTAATTAGCCAACTTGTCGTAAATTGCATCTTTCGACTGCAATTAGTGATATGGGGTCGTTCAAGTATTACGTAAGCAAATTTTTAGCTATTTTTGACCCCCTCCCCCCCCCCTCGTCAGTAAACGTCAGCAAAACGCTGATCTGATGTCAAACGCTGAGAACATTATGTCTCCAAAAAATGGCTTTTTGATCTATAAGTAAGTCTTGCTAGTTACAACTAATTAGAAGTGAGATAAATGCACAAATATATGCGTACGGCTAAACAACATGCTGCATTTGTGTGTATGTGTTGCATTTGTGTGTATGCTTTATTTTTGATTTTTAAATGACAATAAAAATTCTTATATCTCAAAAATAAGATTTTGGAGTTATCTGCTCTGACCAAATACCACAGAATTTACATCATACTCACGTTATAATCTACATCATATGTGCACTAATTACAGCCCTGAAAATCAATTTTGAATTGTATTTAAATTTTATCGATCATTATTTTTTATTCATATTAGTTTAGCTCGTCCCGTAAACCTCAAAAAATATTCTTTAAATTGCATATGTTATTGCCAAAGCCAGAAACATTCCAGTTCACTAATTGGTCGATTTCGTTGTAAATTGACCCGACCAGTTTCCGAATTTTGGGCTGTGTCCAGCCAGTTGGTGAAGTGGCTGGAGATCCTTATTCAAAGTCCAATAACAAAAGGCATGAATCAGGGTCATCGTCAAGTTGGCAAATTTTTTCGTGAAAATTATATCCACGTTAGCTATGACAACCCATCAAACCGCAGTCACAATGCGGTAGTCATTTTTTCTTCTTCTTTTTTTTTCAAAATTTGACAGGAAATAACTAGGTTATATGTTTTTTCTTCCGAATTTTTCTTTTTTTTCTCTCGACACATGGAGCTAAAGAAACCAATGCAACTATTACATACTGTAATAGCTATGTATCACACGTTGGCGATGAAAAAAAAATGGATTTGACGCTTACCGGACCGTCTTACATGAGCACATCGAACTTTGGCCAGGGATCTCCGGCCACTTTGCGAAATCGCCGCACTTCCGACTTTGGCAGTAACACGTGTTTCAATAAACAATAAAATCTACACCAATTGTGTACTGTGACTTTTGTCAGTTCAGTGCACACAAAAAATATATTAGAAAGATATATATTACACTCATATTCTGAAAATATTTATTTTACAGGTCCAATATGAAAATAAACATGATAATATATTAAATAAAAATAAATAGTAAGGTTTTATTAAACTCTCAAACATCCTAAACAATAAGAGAATCGACTGGATTTCTTTAATTTAAACTAAAATATATATTTAAAATTCTTCCTTTTTAGTACTTTTGTGATTAAAATAAAACATAACGAATATTTAAAATGAAATTTTCATCCAATTTATTCAATAAAAATTACATTTCTAATCTTATCCATTAAATTCGTCGAATTAAAAGGGAAAAACAATGGTTTTAAGAATCTCATGAGAATTTATGAATTACCAGGAATAAAAATGCATTCTATTGTTTATTAATAAATACGGAGACGATTCATTTTATTTCTCTTTACAATTCATCCAGACATTTTTTATTCAAATTGGAATTGAATTCACGTTGTTTTTATGCAAATTATTTCTGTTTCAATTTATCCGGGGATGGGGATTATTTTTTTCACGTTTTTTTCCTTGTAACTTGTTAATAGTTGTTATTTTTTAAATAAAATTACAATTCTTTTTACTATGTATAATTTTAATATTAGACAATACGAAACTAATAATTTGTTGATTATTAGAGAAATTTTAATACTGTAAGTATGGATATTGAAAAGTTCGCGAATAGATTAATTTTCTTAATGGTGCAATGAGTTTATATAAACGTACTAAATTTTAGTATACTTAAGCTAGCGGAGAAATATTTTCTCCGTATTTATCATTATGTATATAGTACTGCCAAAGCCCGAAATCGGACAGTTCGCGAATTGGCCAATTTCTTTGTAAACTGACGAGGTGAATGTCCGATTTCGGGAATTTCATGGACGGTGCTTGTGAAATTCAAAACTGTGACAAATTATATTGTAGGCAAATGCCCTAGCGTAAATTTCAGAATATATTTTGAAATTTTTTTACGTAATAATAATCTGTGAACATTCTTTAAGGAACGCCTCCCAAAAATTCATGTTTGCCGGCTGTTACGTATCAATTTAGATCATATTTTCTTAAAAATTCTCATCAGTAATAATATCTAATGAATTATCATTGTCCAGTTAAAATTTTTTTCTAAATTTCTTTCAATTAAAATTTGTTTCTAAATTTTTTAAATTCTAACTTCTTTCAATTAAAATTTGTTTCTAAATTTTTTAAATTCTAACTTCTTTCAATTAATGTGGTTTGTTTCTGAATATCTTAAATTATCACCTGTTTCAGTTGATATATTTGTTTCTAACATACTAAATTTCTAATTTCTCGCTGAGTTTTTAAAATTTCAAGTCCTTTCAGTTTCAGAATTTGTTTATAAATTTCTGAAACACTAAATCCTTTCAGTTGAAATTTTAATTACTCGAATTTTTTTCAACTGAAATTTATTTTGTTAAAAACAAATTTCAGTTTGTTAAAAACAAATTGTTAATTTTTTTCTAAATTTCAAAATTTTAGCCTCTTTTATTTGAATTTTTTCAACTCAAAGTTCTTTCAACTGAAATTTGTTTCTGAATTTCTAATTCCCTTGAGTTATAATTTGCCTAATTTCTTTCAATTTAAATTTGTTAGAGCATTCCGAATTTCTTTTAGTTGAGATTTGTTTGGAAATTTTTAAAATTCTAACTTCTTTCAGTTGGAACTCTTCACCTCAAATTTCTTCTAACTGAAATTTGTTTTTTAATTTCTGAATTTCAATTCCATTGAATTGAGATCCCTCTTCATTGAGTTGGCACCTGTTTCAGAATTTCTAACTAACTTTTCATCTGAAATATGTCTAATTTCTTTCACTTTAAATTTGTTAGTAAATTTCCAACTTCTTAAAGCTGAAATCTCTATGTAAATTTCTAGTTTCTTCGAGTTAAAATCCTTTTCCGAATCTTTTCCCTCTTATAAATTTCTTTCAGTTAAAATCTGTTTCCAAGTTTCTAATTTCTTTCAGTTGAAATTCGTTTGTAATAACAATCATTTCCATTTCCTTATCCAATACATATCTTAAAAATTAGAAGAAAAAAAAATTAAAAAAAGAAAGAAATTTCTTTTTTCACAATGAAATGCGGAAGAAACAAGACAAAAGAACAACAACAGCAAATAGAACAGGAATCGAGATAAATTCTTGTTGTGAGCGCCAACGAAGGTGATTGTTAATGTCAATGGCGTCAAAGAAAAGAAAAAGTGTCGTTTCTTGAAGGGGGGAAAAAAAAGAAAGCATTTCTTTTATATTTTATTCTTATTTTATTCTTCCATCATCATCATCATCGTTTCCTTGAGGAGGAAAGAGTGGGCGCGAAACGCCGACATTATTCAGAACGTTTTTGATGACATTCTTTTTCCTCTCTCTTATCCTTTGGAATGATGACATGGCTCTGCCGTGTCTTTTACCATTATTTTTATTATTATGGTATAATTTTTTTTATTATGATGATGTCCGTGCAGAAACTGCCATTTCCCCCCACAGGGGAATTGACTCAGCCGCCGCCGCATTGTGATGACGTGGCAAAACCTGAATGGCTATCTTGAGCCTTATTATAACTTACTGTGTGTGTATATGTCCCGTCTCTTCTACCAAATGTTTGGCTTCTACATACATACACAATGAATTGAAATTTTTTTGTTTTTCTACTTTTTTTCCGTGGATTACATTCTGTTTTCAACCGTAGATCTCGGTTTTTTTTTGTTTTTTTTTTGTTATTAATTGGGTGAAAAAAAAAGCGATAGAGGAAGCAAAAAAAATTGTTTATCCTCCTACTAAAAATAAGCTTGTCAGGTGAACGAACCATTAACCAATTAGGAATAACAATAAATAAAGTCTTGGTGGCTGATTGGTTGATCTGTAGTCAAATCTTGGGGGAGAGGAGGGTTGCGAGACGTTTCTGATGACTTATGAGACGGTGAGTCAACCTGTGATCGATCGGTTATCGATTGTGATGGGTATTTTGTTTTCTGGAGTGTGGATCTCATGGTATCATTGGAAATTAGTCATTGCAGTTGATTTCCCTTTAAATTAGTTCATTTCTCCAATTTTTTTATCCTCCTACCCAGTGATTTCTTACCAAAGGCCTAGAGCCATAGAACCCAAATATTTTTGGTGCCTTCACTCTAATTTTCAAAAAATGTCTTTTATTATCAATTGTGTCAAATATTTTGTTTTTAGGAGTGTGAAAGTGATTTTTTTTAAGTATAATACATATTTATTTGCATTGGTTATAAACCACTGTCAAAAGGCATAAGTGGTAACACAGATAAAGTACAAAAATTACAGCATACAGCAATTATTGGTAACAAAGTGATATTAAATAATGTCAGTGCAAATGTAAAGGCAAAAACATGAAGGTGATGGAGGGAAAAAAACATTTGTTCGTGAACTGTCATAATTCAAAGAGATCTCTACATTTTATAATATCATACACGAATCAATAAATTTTAGAGATGCTAGTTTCACAATGTTTCAGAAATTCAGGAATTGATTGATGTGTCTCGGTATTTCGATCTATAATGTCTGAGTATTACAGTGAAAGAGAACATGTGACCAGGTCTCAAAGAGAATTTTTATTACAAAATTTACACAATTTTTGACTGGATTAATGAGAGGCACATTTCCATTCACGTAAATACGTTCATGAAGGTCGTGTTACCATTGAGGATTGGTCACTACTCTTGGTGCATCTTTGAATTAGTTCGAAATTTTTCAAATTTATTTGGGTCGACAAAATTTTCAATGGTCTGGAATCAATTTTTCTGGCCTCTGCTCTAATATTTGGGAAAAGTGCGCGTCTTCTAGCGTTAGACGGAATTTTTCCATTGACAAAATAAAATTAAATATTGAAAAAGATTTTATTCATTCTGAATTTTGTACGTTTTTATATTTCATTTCCGAGATTTGAGTACCTCTTTCTAAACTGGGCCCGGACACCTAGAGATAACCTATTCGTTAAGACTCCTCGTTGGTCCTAGCAAATTCTTTCTCAAGTTTTTGTTGAACCTATAGGATTTATTCTTATCTCCCGTACTTTCTAACATCTCATGTTCTATTCCCCTTTTCTCCTAAAAGGTGAAATCGTCCAATTTAGGAAACATTACACTCGAACAGTGTTTCTCAATCTTGGAACGCACACACGCATGTGACGCCCCCCCCCCTTCCCCCTGGAACATCTCCCTGGCGATCCTAGGATATTTTAAGGATTTGGTGAAAATCAAATGGAAGGAGAGCCATGAAAAGGGGCCACAGATAGTTGTGAAAAAAGTACTCAGACACAGAAATAAAGCTTTCGAGTTGAATATAGCGGAGAAAATGTGACTACGACCAGAATCCAACATAACTGCCCATAAAACCAGGGCCATCTTAATACCAATTCAGGTATGGTCCCAGGGCCACCATTTCAACTTTTTCCGGGGGGAGGGGCAAAGCACATGTACTCAATGTATATATATACACCATTTTTAGTGTATTTTCAAAAGCCAGGCTCCCCCCCCCCCAAGTGACATGCCTGTATGGTCCGGGGGGGGAATCGGGGGGGGGCCTACAGGAGGAGCATTTGCATTATTTCTGTACCAGAAATAATACAAATATTTTTCTTTGTTTAGGTCCGGTGGAACAGTCATATAACCACGTCTTGCTTGTAAGGCAATGTTTCTCAACCACCGGGCCGTGAGTGGCTCACTGTTTCATCTTTTTCTATTTGTTCCTCATTAGTCGTGTGCATGACCTAGCATTTCACTCACAAAAAAAAAATCCACCGGGCCGCGGGCTTTCAAAGGTTGAGAACCACTGTCGTAAGGAGTTTCGCTCGAACTGAAATATTGGAAACCTCTGTTCAGCACGCATCTCTGAAGTTAGATATGAAACTTATCGAAAGGGATATACATAAAAAGTGATGGAAAAACGGGATAAAACTTTATCTATCCACCTTAAGTATCTGTCTATGAATCACGTATCAAAGTTCATCTTTAGTTGCGATTGCTTAAGAAAAGGGTTATGGATGTAATCAATGACCGTTATCGGTTGAGCAATGATCACGCAATCTACTCAGCTTGAAATGTATGTCTACATTAGTTACATCATTTGGTAACGCGATGATTTTCTGAAAACGGCCCGCTAGAGGTTACTAATAGGCTCAAACTTGTATCCGGCCCATAGGCCGGAGCGCTCTCTTCCCCCCCCCCCCCAACATTTGCGCTACTATCACCATAGTAACTTATGGGAATATTAGGTTTGAGGACCCCTTACTTAATAATTCCGAGCCGCCTCAATATTTTCAGTAATTTTACGCCTACGGAGAGGTTGCTTTTATAATTTTTATTTGAACCCATGGGGATATTATTAATATCAGTTACAACAACAATTGAATAACTTTTCATTCAGTTAGAATCTAATTACAGTATCAGGTCTGCTTCAGGAATGACCTATGCTTTCGTCGCTTACTAGGTGGACCATAGGTTGAGAAACGCTGCTGTAGTTCAAGGAAATAGGCATTTTCTGGATATTATGCCGAGGTGAACTAGGAAAGAAAAGTCATCTTGTCTCCGTCGGAATCAAACGCAGGTCTTCTTGCAAATCGGGCAAGTGCACTACCATATACATTACTCGATACACGACCCTGCCTTCATTATTTCACACGCCATGGTTTGAGGCGCTGAAGTAGAGCCCCCCCCCCCTCCTACTCCAGCACTTCACGCCACACCGCGTGAAATGAGGAAGGCAGGATCGTGTCTCCATTAGTGTGCAGTCGATCCCGTTTATAACGTTCCCGATTATAACGTTTTCCCCGCTTAGCGCTTAGTACGACTTATCCTCATGGTCTCAACTCTAAGTATATAATTCTCTTTAAGATTTCACGTCTAAAGCATTTTCCCGCTTACACCGTTTCTTTTTAAGACCGATTTTTGAAAAACGTTTAAGCGGGATCCTGATAAATATGGTAGCTAACTTACTCCGTTTGCACTAGGACCTGGTTCTATTCCTGTCGGAGAATAGATAGATAGCTTTTCTTTCCGAGTTCGCGTCGGCATAATATCCAGAAAATGTCTTATTTCCTTCGTGTTTTATGCTGAGGGAAAAGCTGTTTTACTCTCTCAATGTTGTAGTTGATATACGTTATATTTACGCACAATGTTTTTCCTCCGCCCAGTGACTCAAACGTTACCTGCTCAGACACATGTTCAAATTTAAATCTCGACCCCGGCTGAGCTATCACAATATCTCTCGTAATTGCTACCCAAACGAAAGGTCAACAACTAAAGAATGTTACGTTACACCATATATATGTATATTTTTGTTCAACTATAAAATCCATCTGCAAGTACGTTTACCCCCTTGCTTTGTAGAGAAAAATAAGTATCGATGGTCATACACATTACGTTTCATCGTCTAGTATTTAATCACCAGCGCAGCTGAACGCTATTCGAGTATCTAATATGTTTTCGTTTTCCAATTAAAAATGTTTTTTGGACCAATATAAGAAGATTCTGGAAGCTTTTATTTTATTATTATTTTTTTTCAACTCACTCACAATCTATGTTGTTATTATTATTATCTGATCCTCTTCTTCTTCAAGAGTCAGAGAAATTCTTGGCTAGTGTTTGCTTTCTTCCTTGCAAGTTTCTGCTACGTAGCTTGTACAGAAAAAAAAAAGAAAAGGGGAAAAAAGAGTAGAAAAAGGGAGATTACGCAATTTCGGCTTCTCTTCCACTTTTTCCACCATGTCTTCTTGGATGGCCTTGTTCCACCCGCCCACTGATGGTGGCCATTGATCCAGAAGCCGAATGCAGCGCCATCAACGACTAAATATAGAACGCGAGCTTTGGCAGAAAAAAAAATTGACTTTGAAAAACAAAATGTGAGATATTTATACTGTATTTTAAATATGCGTTTGGATCGGCACCTGTTCGAGATACGTACATGCGAGATACATATAACGTGCTAATGTTATATGTCTTGTGCGTTCGACTCCTCTAACTCCTACTTCTTTTTATTAGTCTCAGCCTGATTAACGAGATAAAAAGAAAATTACCGTGGTTTTAATGGAATGGAGTTTAGCTACAAAGACAGGTTCTTCATCTTTTCAGGCATAGTGGCCAAATACAAACGTCCTATGAAGCCAGGTCCTATTTCTCGCATGGGCAAACAAGGCACATGCCCAGGGTCCCGAAAATTGGCTGCCTTCTGTATTTTAGGCCCACCCCTTCCCCTGCGTACGCCTCTGCTTCAAAGGATAAAGGAGCCCCAAAAATTCACATTTGCCCATGATCCGAACATATGAGGAGCAGGCCCTGCATTGTGGTGAGGTGGGGGCTTCGTCTAATATTTTTTAAATCGTTTTTCAATGTTTTTCAAGTGTTTCCTAAAAATTGTCGGTGGGCCACGGTGAAAAAACTCTGAGGGCCATTCGTTGAAGCAGAGGCAGATTTGTGGTTTTGTCACCTGAGGGTTTCACGAGTTTTGCGTCCTTCTCCCATTCCAATCTGATTTTCTTGAATACTGCCTGAATTCACCTCCCTGTTCCGCTTGCCCTCCGCCAATTTAAATACGTACGCGCGTGCCTCCAAGTTATTCTTGTGGACTCACATGCTTACACACACTCTCTAGGTTACTCTTAATCATTCACTGACCTAGTCCCTTGCTCTTTAGGTCACTCCCCTGCTAACATATTCTCTACGTCATTATTTTGGCTGCTCACTCATCACATTCCATCGCTCTTCAGGTCACTCACAGGCTTTACAAGCTCTAGGTACTCTTTTGGTGACTCAATGACCTGATCCCTCACTCTTTTGGTCACTCACGTACTTGCAAACTGACTAGATTGATTTCTCACGTTCTTGCACGTTTTGTGTCACTCGTTTGGCCACTCACTGACTTAGTCTCTCGCTCTCCACGATGATTTATGGTTTTTATCACCAGTGGGATACACAGATTTTGCCAGCTTTCTTCTTACTATATTCACGGCCACTCATTCCTCAAATTTTCAGCCCCTCCGAACTCGCCACCCTGGGCTAAAAGTCGCTAACTCCTCTGTAAATACGTCACTGCGCTGAAGACCCCTACTACTACTTAACTGTGCATGCAGCTCACGCGTTCAGAGTCACCGACATGAAGAGAAAAAAAAATTGAAGTTTGCAAATCGCCATTCGTCCCGTATATACGAGACTGAAACCCGTACGCAGGAGGCGGAATGGTACGTTGCACTGTATATTCCTGACTGATGTGCCTGAATTATTGGGGGGGGGGGGATTCAGCTCTCTTACAAAATTTTCCGGGGAGGGGAGTTCTCAAATAGCCTCAGCCCCCAGGTACCGGCAAATATACGCGCGTCGAAGACCCCTGGCCAAGGACGTCTTTCATTCACTTCATAAATATTATTTTCTCGTTTAATTTCCCTGAAAAAGAAGCTCATCTTTCCTATGAATTATCTGTCTCCAGTTTGTCTGGAAAAAGAAAATGGCTGCCAGTGTCAGATGTAGTTGCCAGAGGAAAGAACCGTGATGGTAGTATGTATGTAGTTGTGAGTGATAAGATTATTAACATACATAATAATTATGTGTTTTTTTTTATCCTCGAAGGCTTCTCTTTTTTTCGAAGAGTTAAACTTTGGAACTGGTTACGTAATGAGCTGTTTATTATCATCAACACGACGGCTGTGTCCGCATTTTTGTGTATACGCAGAACTGATGACAGAGAGTCCATGTGATAAACATGGGCATGTTTTCTTCTTTTTTTTTTCTTTTTTGCGATGATGATGATGATGATAATATGTGGTCGACGCGATCGTTTATTCATTACGTGTTTTTATTATCATAATAATAATCATTGAAGGGTCAATTGTCAACATTTCTTTTTTGCCACAAACAAGACTGGAAACAACTGGAATTGGGCCGATCAGCCTTGATTCGAAGCAATATCTATTTTGATGAATGATTATTTTTTTTCAAACATCGCTTTCGATTTCTATTCATTCCAGATTATTCAGCCAGTGCAGCCTTTAGGGTTGTGAGACAGGTGAGGCCGCACCAGGCCCGTGATCGAGAGGGTGCCGCACTCATATTCATACAGAAAAACAATATCAATTACACTTTTTTTTTGTAACAATGTCAAAAAAATATGAAGGTATGAAGTTGGCACCCCGCTACCCAAAAAAAAAACCATACAGAATGTATAGTGATGCTAAAAAATATCCGTACAGAATATGAGCATCAATGAAAATTCGCACTGATGAAAATTTTCAACAAATTAAAGAATTCCAGAACTAATGAAAAATTGAAACCGATGAAAAAATTTCAGGAACTAATGAAAATTTGAAACTAATTGAAGAAAAAATTCCAGAAAAAACGAATGGAAATTTTATTCCTAACTAATAAAATATTCCTCAACTAATAAAGGAAAGAATATTCCTACACTTGAAAGAATGTCCCAGAACTAATAAAAATTTGAAACTAATGAAAGAAATAATTCCAGAACTGATGAAAGACAGAATATTTCTTAACTAATAAAAGAAAGAATATTTCTAAAGTGATAAAAAATTGAAACTAATGAAAAAAGAACACATGAAAGGAAGAATTCCCGACCTAATGAAAATTTGAAAGTGATGAAGGAAATAATTCGAAAACTAACAAAAATTCTAAATTGATGAAAGAAATTGATAAAAATTGATGAGATAAAATTAATTAAAGAAATATATTATCCAAAATTAAGATGCCACAGTCCGTGAGAGGATAAACATGGGCTGCTGTTATATTTGCACCAGGCCCCCAGCGTCTAGTAAGAGCAGCCCGCGTTTAGTGTTAGTGCGGGGGGAGGGGGCGGCGGCCCTGTATTCAGTCGCTATGTTATAGAAAAGTGGATGTACTTTTATAGATTCTTTTATGCGACTGTCCTTTGAATGTCCCTCTCTCGCTTTGTACCGATCAATCATATCCATATCATCGTTTTCTATCTTTAGGAGGATTCTCTTGGTTGGGAATCCCCCCCCCCTCTCTCTCTCTTTTCTATCGCTGGTGACGTCACAAGATTCGCCCAAGAATTATTGATTCGCCACCCACGCTGCTACTGCTGCTGCAGCACCTTAATATAGCACACTATGTAGTTGTAGCTGTGCTCAGCGATTTTTGTTTTGCTGGGACTAGACACTGGGATCCATCTGAAGATGTATCTTGCAATCTCCAGAAAAACAAAGATATGGTGTCCAGATGTTGCCATTAACACCCCTAATTCCCCCCCCCCCAGATTATAAGCATAATATCTCAAAGAAATATTTGTAGTGTGGAACGTTAAAGTGGTTTCACACTTCCAGTAACCTCTGACATGATTTAATTGCTCTTTAGCCGTCGTCTCAATGACATCTGTCATCGCGAGACAATCAGGGCTATATCACATGGCTCTGGGAATAGGACCCTATCTGGTGAATTCTTGAAAATTTGAACCAAATCTCATTTCTGTGAGCCCCCCCCCCCCCGCCCTTTCTCTTGAGGCCCCCCATACCGTGCCCGGGTGGGGCCATGCGTTAAGATGGCACTGCCTTTGTAAACTGGATGTAGTTGACGGCCCCCACACACACACTCTGCACTATGCTGAGGGGTATACCACTTCTCCAGGGACGATGCAGGATCAACTTGTAGTGACAGATGTGCTTATTGGTTACATTTAAGTTTTATAAAATAATTTTTATCAAACTTAAAAAATACAACCTATCAGTTGCATTTGCACAAACGTAACCAATAAGATTATTGATTGCATTTTCAAGTTTAATAAAAGAACTTTTATCATACTTTTATAGTGTAATCCATGCTTAAGGCAGGTATTACACCATAAAAGTTTTGTAAAAATTATTTCATAAAACTTGACAAATGCAACCAATGAGGAGGTTATGGGTTTTATTTGTGCTCGAATGTAACCCATAAGTTTATTGGTTGAATTTTTCAAGTTTTATAATATATAGAACTTGCACAAAACCTTTATAGTGTTGCACCAACCTACCAGTCTTAGGTTGGGATTTTACACTATAAAAGCTTTATAAAAATCCCTTTGTAAAAGTTGAAAATTCAACCAATAAGTTACATCCCCTCAAATGTAAGTAATATGCTTATAGGTTGTTGCTGTTTTTTTCAAGTTTTATTAAAGAACTTTTCTAAATCTTCTATAGTGTAAGACTGGCATTTGCAAGTCTGCAAACGCGAATTTTGGTGTCAGTGATTTTCAAAGTGTACGTCATGGCTCCTAGGAGCGATGTCGACCTATGTCTGTTGGAAATCCATATAGTAAAGTGTCCATTTTGTACACGGAAAATTGTATTTGTACGCTCGAAGTTTTTTTTGGTTTTTTTTTTGAATAATTTGAGCAATCTACGTCTTTCGATAAACCAAGAATCAACGGTAAAAATTTTACTTCATCATACAACAATACACTAATTACACAGATTTTTGCATTACAACACCATACGAGGTGTGTCGATGCTTTATGCGAAATAATAACGGCTATTACAAATAACTGAATCAGAATTATATTTCGGGGGGGGGGGGGCAAGGGCAATGGTTGAGACCCCTCAAACAGTTTTGGAAATCGTAACTATCAAAAACAGAACATCCATTGATTCGATTTTGGACAAAGAGAATCGTAAATGATGTGTGGGGTTTTTTTTCTACTCAGCGTAGATTCGACCTTGGCAGGAGAAGGTTATATTATCTTCAGAGTATTTAGAGATTGTACATTTATTCTTAATGCCAAGGAAAGCTTACAGCAAACACACAAGGTCTGTTTCTTTCCTTTCCTTTCTTAACGAGTTATTGCATAAAAAAACCTTTAAAACAGGACCATCGCCTCCGGTTCGATTCAAGGACAAGTTGGCAGAAGGAAAAAAAAAAACCACGCTCTTGAATCAAACAAAAGCAAAGTTTAATGTCTCCGTATTTTTCCGAACGTGACGTTTTCCTTTCTTTGTCTAATAGGTTATTGTTCCGCTCTAACAAAGTACCACGAGGCTGTATGGAATGGAATAAATTATGTTAACATCAATCCATTTTGAATACGATATTTTACGTACTTCCTCTACTCGAACTTTAACTTGATGGGGCAAAGCAGGTATTGACCCTCTCCCCCCCCCCCCCGACTGCAATCAAAGATGCATTTATACGCCAGAAAATATATGTTGTTTGTGAAGGAATTATAAAAAGGGATACAATAAATTTTGAATGAAGATTCATATGACCCCTTGACGTACGTACAAGCTTTTGGCAACAAAATTTCGTCGAACTCTATTTGACGAATCGGCGATAAATCTGCTGACCTTGTCCTAACCACACGTTACAAAAATTAAGAGGAAGGGGAAAGGAAAATAAAAAACAGAAAAAGGAAACAAAAATAAATAAATAGGAAAGGAAAAACAATATAGTATATAACATTGGCGTACTCAAGGGGGGTTGGGGTTTTAACCTCCCGAAGCCGAGATTATAGTGTTTATTTTGCAGGGAAAAACGCAACCAGCCGCCCCCCCCCCCCGAGAAAAAAAACAAAAATTGAACCCCCCCCCCACTTGAGAAAATTCTGTGTACGCCTATGATGATAGATAAGTAGATAAGAGAATGTACACTAGATTTTTCTCATCGTGAGGATCCAGATTCGAACTCCGTTGACGCACAGCTGAGTTGGTTTTCTGCGGTTTTCCAAGGCGCGAATGCGAGCCGGTCCCCATTTGAAAAAGTCTCTCCGTAGACAGTAGACAGATCTTTAACATGATATTACATAAACATGAAAAAATTCAAGTATTTCTCATCTCTACTTCAAAATATAGAACACCGATTAATGACAGCACAACACAAATACGCTAGGGCCATGCATATACATACACTCACACAACACGTACCGACATGTACCGATTCGTTCGAAATTCCTTAGAGGAACGTGTACGAGGTGCATGTTCGGTTAAGTAGATGCAAACTTAAGATCCAATGCAGAAAAATTATGAAAATGCACAGAAACTTCATGTGGATTTAGGAATTTCGATATTGATTGAAACACGCAAATTGTCTTGTTACTGTTTCATAAATCATTATATGGTCAGAAAGATGTAAAATAATTTTGGTTCTCACCTCACAATTTTTCTACCTTTTTTTCATAAAGTGTGAAAATATCACACACATGTTGTGTAAAGTCTATTAATGCAGAGGAACAACATAACCATGAATGAAATTTTATAAAACTTTTATAGTGTAATCCCGGCCTTAGACTGCACCACTAAAGTTGTTATCCAATGCTTCCACACATCAACCAATTAAACAGAAGCATTCATATTCAAGGAGGAGCAGAAAAAGAAAAGCCACTTGATTTGTGAAAATCAATGTTTCATTAATATTTGCTAACGATGGGAACTTCAGAAAGAATATGAATTTGATTTGAAAAAATTTATAACAAAAAAAAAATGGAGTAAAAATTTGTGCACAGTTTTATAACAAATTTGAGGGGCCCTAAAAATTAGAGGCCCTGGGCAAATGTCCCTGTTGCCCATACAGAAATCGGGTCCTGCTTCTACTTCAAAAGTTGTTTGAATTGGAGGGAGTGTAGAACATTCTGAAAATTTCAGGTCCATGTAGAAATGCAGTATACAAGAATCCGTTAAGAAAAGGGAACACGCCTTCTTGTGATGAATGGGGGTCAATGGTATGAATGGGGCTCACTACTCATTACTACAACTATAACTACAACTATTCTCACTACGTCATGGACGTTTTGTAAGCGACTACGATGACATATAGTGCGTAGAACTCCCTCAAGCTGTTCTTCAGGTGGAATATATACAACTGAGTACAGACCCCCTTGAGAGCTGAATGGATCCCCCGCTGTATTTCATTCATCAGGAAGAAGAATGGACAGGTGATGAGACATCACCAGCAACGCCCTCGTGTGTGACATCCATTGACTGAATTCAAAAGACAACAACAACAGGGGGGCTCTTTAAAAAAGATAAGATCTGTGACCTTTTCGGGGGGGGGGGTGTTTCCGACCCGTTAGATAAGGATACGACGTCAACTTGTTTGTTTAGATTTCCATCCGATTCTCTGAAGATTCGAGTATAGGTGCCAATGATTCTCAAACTATCATTACAATTTTAACAATTTTATCCAAAAAACACATCTTTTCACCCCTGAATGATCTCCCGGCACTTTGAGGCTTCCCGGCACACTATTTTAGATTAATTCCCCTGACACCATCTAGTCTTGTAACTCTACTAAATGCTGGAGGTATCAGGTCATTTTATAAGAAATTTGTACTATTGGGCCTATGTCGAAAAGGGCTGTTCAAAGAGGAGCTGGTTCTAAGGCGAGACGTCAACACTAGACACAGCCACATTTAAAATTTTTAATGAAGCCCGTGGGCCACTAAGCTGTTTAAAACATGTTAGCAAAGAGCTCGGCTGGTGTTGAAGACTCCTGCTTAACGCTTATCCGAACTTCTGATGCACCCTAGGGCGCCATACACCCTATTTCTCTGTTCGAGAATAGTATTTTTCTTTTATCACTCAACTAAGGACCTTTTAGACCAATACCAAAGGAACCAAAAACCCCGCCTCTACTCTATGCAATAGCCACTGCCTATATATATACAGTACTTGATTCTAATTTAGTGTTTATTCTGAGAGATACATGTCCTTCGGAGCCTTCAGTCACCTCTTGTAGTGATGCATGGAATAGTCTGACCATGGGCATAATGGTAAGGGTGCTTGCCCGGTATAAAAGAGGTTCTGGGTTCGATTCCCGGTGGGAAGAAACAACAGTTTTGCCGCTGTAGTGGTTGAGTGATCATAGTGATGGACTCGCATCGTGAGGACCCGAAACCGACCATGGCCCCACTCTGTACCCGTAGGGGATATAAGCTAGTCACCCAGAGGTGTTTGGGCAATGGTGGAAGAGCGATGCAACGTCCCGAGCACTAAGCACAGAAAGACCACTAGCGTTCAAAAAGACAAAGTTGAGGTTACATGGGCAGGTCATACGCACGTCACCAGCAGGCTTCGAAGGAGGCCCACGAATAACTATAGACACACATATATATATATCGCGAGGATCCGTCTCGAACCACACCCGTTGACACAGTGGTGGCCGGTTGAAGTTAGTTTTCTATGATTCCAAACTTTACACATTTTTCTAATTTAAAGAGCCCAATACTTTCTTCTGCAACCTGGGGCTTCAACCTACATTACTCCGCCTCTGTTACCAGGGACCAACCCACCAGCTGCCACTCTTGACTGGTGGTGAGCTTTTCGGTCCACCTTTTGGCATTTAAAAAAAATCTTCGGAGGTGTTGATAAACCTTTTATGTTTGCAGAAATGCGATTAGAATTTTGTGTTAATATCTCACTGCACACCTACTCTATCTATACACACCTAAACCATCTACCCTAGGCACTTCCGCAACATTTGTAAAGTGCAGGACACAGCGGCTGAGGCAGGGCCTGTTCCTCGAAAGGGCAAACGGGTCATGTGCCCAGGGCCCATTAATTTTCAGAGTGGCAAAATTGGCTACTTTTTGTATTTTATGACCAGCCGGCATATCCCTTTTCCCTGCATACGCCCCTGTCTAAAAAAGATTACATATGGGAGGGGAGCAAAAATTCAGAATTGCCCAGGACCATGGAACTTGTGGGGGGGGGGGAAAGGGAACCTCCGGCAGCTGGTGGGTTGGATTCATCAACTTGTGGATCACAGCCCTGTCGTTCCGTTCAATATAATTTTATCTTCATTTCTTGGCACTTCTGATCAATCTCACAGCACATCCTATCAGAAACGTCATTTCTCTATTTTAATGTTTCTCAAAGTGTGCGTCGCGACTCCTAGAATGCAAGCTGGAGATATTCATTTGTCTGCCTATTTATGCTTTGGTGTGTGTGTGTGTGTGTGAGAGAGAGAGAGAGAGAGAGAGAGAGAAAATATCAACAAAACTATTCTGGGGGAAGCTGCGGATGAACCAAAGTTTGAGAACCACTTCTCTTTCTACATAGAAAGTGAAAAAGGACATGGCCGCTGGCTTAGCTAGGGCAAGATGGCTACCGCTCTATAAAGGCCGATCCCACCATATACACACAACACAAACGTCAACCGATTTCTCTAGAATTCTTCACACTGTATATTTCCATAAAGAATGAGGGCTAAGGGAGAGAGGGAAAAAGCAAAGCCCCTGTATGTAATATCGGGACGGTGATGGCGCTCAGAGCGTAAAGCTTTATACTGCAGGGGATCAATAATAACAGTGTTGCTAATCTTTTTTTTCCTTTATTTCTTATATTTATTTTTAAAGAGAAATCCCTCAACCAATCGGAAGACCAGTATGTAATTTCAGATTTCTTTTCCTTCCCCCCCCCCTTTTTGTTATTGAATAATTTCTTTTTCTTCTTCTTCTTCTTCCTCAAAAAGCCTAAGAAATGCGGCACGTTTCCAGGTTCGAGATCTAGGCCACAAACCAACACCATCTTGTGGTTTATTTAATGCGAGTGCAATTTCAAAGTCTCTTGTTGTTTTTTTCCTTGACTTTAGCCGACATTTTGCTTCTTCTTTTTTTTTCTTTGTTTAATGGGAATCCCACAGACGTAGAAGATAAGTTAGTTATTTATGTCCTTAAGGAATAGCAACGCGTCTTATAAATGATAACACGCACGTAGACGTTTTTTTTTTTTGTTATATTAAACTGTGATAACCTCGAAAGTTCACTCTCGATAGAAAAAGAAAAAAAAAGTTAAAAAAAAAATAATAATAACTATAATATGATAGAAATTGATACACACGCGCGCGCTCATTGAACGAGCACCAAACTGGTTGTTGCGTGATTCGGATTTTTATGGGCGTTTCTCGTTGGTTAACATTGTTACTCTCTTCTACGAGTATAAACAGCCTGTGATGATGATATATAATGATAATAATAATAATAATACATCGCCAAGAGAGGAATATAAATTGGTTTTTTGGGTAAATTACGTCCACCGTCCCGGTACGGAACGATGCTACCAGAATGAGTGAGGCAACCCTTTACTGGAATCACGGCCATTCATGGAGAATTTTGATTGCAGCTAAATAATTGTCTATGCATAATAAGGCAGATGTACCATGAGACGTATCAAGGGTATGTCTAGGTCTGAGCTAAATTATTCTGCTGATATTAGTGGAAAAAACTTAGCAGTCCCCTTTATAACAGTGGCTCTCAAAATGTGCGTCGCGATTCCCTGAGATTATGATTGTATTGATGTCTGCCAATGTGGTGATTAGTTTGAAAATTAGACTTTAACCCAACCATTCTCTCGACTGCCATGAGAGCATCGCGAGTACTATATACAGGGTATCCTGTAAGTGCTAATGCAGCCTTTATCTCATCAACCGTCTGTCGTAGAGGTAGGTATACTTTCAACTTTAAAATGCTCAAAAGACGTTCAGAAATTACCCTGTACCAGTTTTGAGAGCGGAAATACCGTGTGTAACAAAATTAAAAAAGTCTTTATTTTTATACGCTCCCCCCCCCCCCCCCCCGTTGTCTAACTTGCAATCAGAGAGTTGTTTCCCGTCTCCCCAAGGCCGAAAAAAAAATTCCGCGTTTCTAAGCGGAATATTCACTGAGATATTCGAATTCAAAATCGGAGAAAAGTGGGGAAAGGAGTGTTGTGTCCTTTAGTTTTATGCTGTTCTTTTATAACTCTTCTCTGAGATAAGTTATAAGGCTGCATTATGGTAAACGATCACTAAAGCGACAATGCTGCTATTCAGTGGTAATGTCGGGTAAGTATTGCAAGGGAGCTATAACCTTACAGGCTCCTCGAACGGGGGATGAAGGGGGGGGGGTTCGTGAGTTAAGATGGACCTATGCATCACAGCTTTTTTGCCATTTGAATTATTATTCACTCATTTTTATCAGAAAAGTTGGGATTCCACACAGCACTAATCAGAAATTTTTTATCTCGGGATCTCAGTCTCATACATTTTGGAATTTTTCGCCCTATAAATTAAGTGAAAATCCATACGGGGGAGACCTGCATAAAAGTCCTACCCTTATCTATAGGTCCTACGGTTTCGCTGTGAGTATGTTTATTAATAAGGCCCCAACACCTTCGAGAGCAGAAAGCCTCCGCGCGAAGCTTTGACGTCACTTGAAGTCGCCCATTTCACCTGTGGCCATTGGATAAAGCAGGCTGACGTATGCGAAATCTTTACAGTTTTTGCATTATATCCAATGAGTATAGGTGAAAAGTGACGTTAAGAGCTTCGCATGGAGACTTTCTGCTATTGAAGGCGTTGATAAGGACCACAAATAGATACAGCCGGCCGCGCTAAATCCGATAACGGAGATACGCGCCGCGGTTGTCCCGCGTATTCTAATAAAAGCAGAGAAACCGTCAACATTTTTTTGCTAACAGAACAGAATCAAATTGTTACCCCCCATGCTTAGCATCAACCACTATATATATGTAATATTTTTATTGAATAAACATATAAAATTAATAAAAAAATATGTTATCAAGTTAAGGATTGAAAAAAATCCAGTTGTTTTCAGTATGTATATTTATTTTTATTTATTTCATTTTTGTTCTTTATTAAGCCCATAGAGAGCGCTAACTTTTGTGATGAGAAGTGAAAATCTTAGTATGGTCGTTGCAATTCAATATAAATAACTTCATTTTGATGTCTGATTTATTCCAGAAGAAATGGTAGTATTCATCCTTCAAAGGGTTTTCAATATATAAAGGTGTTAAACAGCAATTGAATTGTTTCCCGTATAATCGAATACCTTCCTTAATCGGATATTGTGTGTTGGAACCGTTGATATCCGTTTAAGCGGGGCGTATTGTCCAGCTTGGGCAAAGATATTTTTTCAATCCCCGTATAATATTGAAGTGTATATTTGTTACACATCTTCTGGTTCAGCCTATCAAGCACCAGACCCTTCTGGTGACTTCTTCTCCAGTTGCCATCTTACGTAAGAAATATTTTTGATATGACATGTCATATAAAATGTCTTAAACAGGGTGATTAATGCGTGATTAATGTATTTAAATATTTTATGGCCCGATGCAGCTGCCCAAATATATCCCGGAAATTGATTCCTCTGATGAAGACATCAATTCAAACATGGACAATTTGGTTTGGTTCAATTTTGAATGTCATATAAAACCAGCTCAAGATATTTTTTGGACAATGACACGAAATTAGACTTGTACATTTCAGGAAGGAAATCCTATATAGAAAAAAAAAAGATTATGAAATAACATGGCTCCATTCTGTATTATTCCTAGACAAACATAAAAAAAAAGGACAAGTAATTTTTTGTGGAGAAACGAAGTCATGTCATCTTTATATAGATATGAAAAAGGGATGAACAAACGCCATTACCAATTTCTTGTCTTCTTGGATGAAGACAAAAAAAAATGAGGCTATTATTATTCCGATGTCTTTGAATAGCTGCTGCTGCTACGTACATATACACACTCATATGACACACGAGAGAGTGGCCGACACACGCAGACACACACTCACGCACCTTTTGCTCATCGATTTCGTGACACGCGCAGCCGACTTTTGTTGTATCCCTAAAGGAAAGAAAAAGGGAAAGACAGTAGTGTATATAGAAGTAGAAAGAAGAGAGAAAAGGATAGAAGAATAGAAAAGTAAAGATCAATGTGTTCCCAGCAGCTTTGGGTGTACAGTGAGTGAGAGAGAGAGAGCCATTCTCGTGATATGAGGCGATTCCATTTCTCTTTCCGTGGGTAGGAACGTTAGAATCTACTTTCTGCAAACAGTAGTTAATGTGCCTTCTATATTTCTTATATTTATTTTTTAGGATTGATGTTGATATTTTTTCTTGTCTGATTAATCAACGATGAAATGATTGCAGTAATTCCAATGGTGGGTTTTAAATTTACACATGTAAATACATAAACGTCCATGGAGGGAGATCAATATACAGTATACTGCATGCATGTATGTATATGTTACAGTAAATGTGATAAATCTTATTATTTATACTTATAACTTATACATAATAACATAATCACCGAGCATTTTAGTAAACTTAATAAATTTCCCAAAATTTATCACTTTCGCCGGCGATTATGCATAGTACCCAAGCGTCATTGGCAAATAAGTACTAAAAATTATCACTTTTACCGGTGATTATGCATAATACACAAGTGTCTCGTCGTTGATGAGCATGATAAATCGTACTATATGATATACTTTACATGATAATTGATACATGTATTGCATCATTGTATCGGAGGGTCCGACTGTATTCATCACACACATAAAGACGATAAATTTCAAGTATGTATCATTTACCAACGGCACTTGGTTATTATGTATAATTGCAGATAAGGTGATGAATTTGTCAAACTTACCAAGACGATTGGTAAGTATGCATAATGACCGATTTATCACATTTACGTGCCACATATATATATATTCTTCCTGAAGACTGACTTTCTTGAGCAGCGGTTCTCAACCTTTTTGGAAATATTTACAATTTTTTTTTTTTTTCAAATTTACTGTTTTTTCATTTTCCTCGGGCGGCCATCGGTTGAGAACCGAGAATATGGTACACAAATTTTACGTGTACTAAAGATACTTGCGAAGGTTTTTAACAACTAGCTGATGCGAAGATATGTTTAGGAAAGAGAAAATTCAAGACCACAAGACTACAGAGGCAATGAATATCTCGATCTTTCCTTGGAGCTCGTGTGCACTGAACGGGACCGTACATAATAACTGAGTGTGACATCATCCTGGGATAAGTCGCCATGTGGTGACATTGGCAGCAATTGTGAGCTTTCGCCTGAGTTAGGTCCGACCGTCCAAGTACGGTCCTGTTCAGTGCACACGAGCAAGATGAAATATCCGTTACGTCTGTAGTCTAGGGCGTTCACCTGGAAAGCGAAAAGACGTGGGTTCGATTCCCCGCAGGGGCAGTTGAATTTTCTCTCTTTCCTACACATATCTTCGCATCAGCCAGATGCTAAACACCTTCGTATGGATAGCGGAAAGTGGCATCATCCTCGGATAAAGATACTTGCACTATTCTACACATCAGAGTTTCCTCAAAATGTTTTGCTCTTAAATAATCCTTGAGGTCAAGGCTGTTTTTCCCATGGGCAAAGAGGGCATCTTCGCCCATGGGAAGCCTCCTTTCCCCTGCATACGCCTCTGCCTCAAAGAAGACTACAGAGTAAGACAGTGTGCTCACTTTCTTTCTTTCAAACCGAGCACAACTCAGGTCTATCACCATCTATGGGCGATTTACTACCAAGTGAGTTGAAGCCGGAGGTGTAACTGTGTGTGTACCTAACCAGTCTGAGTGCATATGTAGTGTTGTGTTTGATTTTTCAGTGCTGCCATCTATATTTCAGAAGGGAAGTGAGTGATGTGTTATGATTGAATTACGTTTGTGCTGTTTGTAGGTCTGTTGCTCTCTGTGGTGAGACCTTTTAAAGGGGAGATCGGCTGGCATTCGCGCCTTGAAGTTGGGAACCACAGAAAATCAACTTCAGCCGACCATCACTGTGGCGACGGCGGGGCTAGAACCCGGGACCCCGCGATGCGAGTCCGTCGCTATGACCACTCGACCACCATAGTGGCGCAGAGTGCATACTGGATCGATACGATAAGTGATACAACCTGCAACGGGACACGAATTTAGTTTAAAAAAATCCCTGAAATTCCGTTTTTTGACCAATCCGTGTCGAGTTGCATGTTGTATCGCTTATCGTATCGGTCCAGTGTGTACCCGGCTTCAGGAAGGGGCAAAAATTCATATTTGCCCAAGGCCCAAACTTACGAGGAACAAGTCCTGCTTGAAGTGATTTTCTTGTTCTATAGAACTCTTGAAGTAATGCTCGCGTCCCAGGAAATTCTTATAGTTCTATACATGATCTAGCAATAACCTGGAAAATATCCATGGTCTCGAGCAGAGGTTTCAGTTCAATATGGAACCCTTGTTACTTATTCGAGACTGTTATACTGAACTCAAACATGCACGAATATTTCTGCAATACGGCTATCTGTATTATAACACCAACGAAAACTTTCATAGCATTTGATACCGGAAAAGTCTATGGTTTTTAGACGCTAGAGCAGGGGTTCTCGACCTTTGTTTGACTCGTGGAGCCATTTTTGGTCTGTAATTTTTATGTCGGAGCCCCCATAGGCATTTTTTAACATTTATTTATCAAATTTACTGATTGATTTCATTGTCTGGAGCCTGCCACGGAGCCCGAAGGGTTCTGCGAGAAACTCTGGTTTAGAGTTTCATTTTTCAAGTTTCCTCCCTCCTGAAATGCATAGGAAGAGGCTTGTATGCGGCCCTGGATATGTGTAAGAGGTATGCGATTTTGCGTAGCCTTAGAAATACATTACGTAGGAGGCTCGCTCACTCCGAGAAACAGAGGCGTCGACATGAAGAAAACATTGGGGGAGGGGGCTCAAAATCACTCACCATTCACCTCGTATAGGAATCAAGCCCCGTACGCAGAAGGCGAAATGGTGCGTGTATAATAATTAATTATTGGGCATATGCACTAAATGTATTGGGGGGGGGGGGGAGCTCAAATAGTCCCATGTTCCGGTGCCTACGACTCAAAATGCACAGGTGTACATATCCATCGAAATGTAAAGAAGTTTTGTCGGCTTGAAATGTGTAGGAGTGCATACTTCTCCAAAGGTGTGGAGGAAAGGCTTGATTATATACTTCTACATATGCGTGCGTATTTTATATTGTTCTAATTGGGTTGCTGTATTTTTGATATAGTTTAGATATATATATTCGACATACATATTTTTTATGGGCACCTTTGTTCAGCCACCTCGTTGTTTTCTTTTTGTATTTGTGGAACTGTATGTGGCGTATTAACAGTTTGAACCACAGTGCAGTGGTGACCCTAGGCTTGGATTGTTTGGCCCAGACGACTTTTTTCATGAAACCCAAAAATTAAAATTGCTGATAGTTGTAATTTTGTTCCTGTTGCGAAGGGAATTTGCGAATTAGGACTGCGAGGTTCAAGGTTTTTGTTTGCTTCTATGTCGATCCACAAACTGTAGAAGTATTTTTATTGAGCCCCAGTTGAGAAACGCTACTCTACATGGATCGAAAGTTATTAATGGCTGATCTTTCTTTTGTAATAATAATAGGTATGGATTTTCGCCGATAATGGATGATTTTCAGTTCACTGGTTCGGCATGAATGTGACATAATTATGACAGCCATGACCTTGCTAGGTTAGGTCTTATACTGTAAATGTCTGTCTTTCATCCATTCCTCACACTAAATTACAGCCTTTGAAATGATTTGTTTCAGTGAATCGAGTGGTTCGGGGGGGGGGGGAAGTTGAGTGACAATGGCAGGCAATTTTTTGATCAGTAGAGAATGATATTCAATGTATGAAATGTTTTTAATAACTAACTAAGTATTTTTAAATTGAACTTGATTTTCCTTGAAGACTGGGGAGTGCTACTACTACTGCTACACTGTACATGCTTCTTGTAAACATTCCTCTTTGAAATTTCTAATGAATTGGTGCATGTCGGAAAGTGTTGGCGTGTGTATGTATATCATATGTGCAGTGCCGTCTTAAGAGTATCATGGGCCCCCGGGCCAATTGATTTTTCTGAGGCCCTACCAAACAACTTCTCGAAAATTTCAACCAGATCTCATTTTTGTGAGGGCCCCTTTTCGCTTGAGGCCTCCGGCCGCGCCCGGGTAGGCCCATGCCTTAAGAAGGCACTGCATATGTGGCCCGAACAAATTCATGATATCAGGGTTTCTAAAATCGGCGATGTCCAGAAGCATCAAGCCTGAACGATTAAACCATTATAAGCAAGTTAAATAAATTCACCGGTGCTGCACAGAACTTCCGTGCAAAATCAAGTGTCTAATTATATATATGCTCATAAGTCAATCGTAATTATCAATATAAGATAAGAATCTTTAATTTGTATCGAGATTTATGTATTATTTATATAGCGTATGTGTTGCAGTTTGTAATGATTTGTACTGGGGAGCAGCACTGCAGGATATGACGGTAAATCCTGTCTGAAACAGGCTTCATACCTAAATAGTCCTTGTCCGGTTAACCGACTTAGACTTTGAAATACAGTACAGGTATCCCTCGCTTTACACGATTTAGCTATAACGTAATCTTTAAAAGCTGATTTTAGGAATTCGAACTTGCAAAATTCGGCTTTGAGTTTAACTTTAATCCGGGAAATGGGTTTGCAAACTGAAGATATATTCAACATAGATCGTTTGATGAGACGAAATACGTTGGATAAGATGATGTAACTGAAACAATTATGAGGGAAATTCTAAAACAGAACTCACCGGATCTCACTGATAAAAAAGTTTAGTAACACATTGACAATGCCATGAGAATTTTAATCGAAAAAAGCAGTTTCAACAAAACTAGAATTTTTATATCTGCGAGTATTCGTAATTCTCTTTGGCTTTCGTACTGAAGTTTTTATAACGAGACGAAAAATGCTTCTTTTCAGACGAATCTCGACTGATTCCAGGCTCTTCGGGAAAGAAAACATCCACACTCACTAGAATTAATCAGCAGTAGTGAAGACAGAAAAAGTATTAATTTAATTCATTCATATTACCTTAATTCACGGGATTTATTTATAAGTTTGAATAACTGATTCATTAAAAAAAATGTTTCTTGTTCTTGGGTTCAGTTTTTTTATTCCTTCTGAAGAAAACCAACCACCTATTCCTATCTTTCCCGTGTTAAATTCAACTCACTTTACTCGACTGTTTTGCGGAATCAATTAATCGAGTAAAGTGAGGGACGCCTGTAACGCGACTATGAAACGCGCTGCACTGAACACCAAATTCAGTTCTTATCTCTTTGATTTTCGAGTCTTCTTTAAAGAAGACATTGGGAGGATTTAGTTGGCGCAATTAATTTGTACCACATATAAATAAATGGCCATAAACCAATAGAGACTTGAATAACTGAATTTGATACTAATTTTTTTTATTGTCTCTTGTATTAGATCCGGTTTCATATTAACTAAGGTGGTGCATTTATTGCAACCTTTTACAATAACATTCCAGTAAAAATGAAATTTTTTAGTTTCACCAGAACAGCATAAAACATTTTGCCGTTCCGTTTTTATTTTATTTTAAGTTTTTCCGATGATAATCATTGAGAGTCACCAGTGCAAGTCCGCATCTCCTTTGCGTCCTGTGATAGTACTCATGTAGAATTGAGACAGACATACACTGTAAAAAAGGAAAGGGGGTTCTTAACATTTTGTACTCCGTGCAACCTTTGTAACGATGAGATGTAACGACACCCGGAATAAAATGAATGCCACGAACCTCTTAAAAGAATAATACTTGGCATATAATGATAGAAAAACAAGTTGTTTTCTACCCAACCCACAGGGACTCTGAAAATCTCTCGGGAAAACTCCTAGTTGAGAAATTTTTCAGTACATCATCACATTCCCCCCTCTGAAAGAGCAGATTACAAAGCTATACATAAAATGAAGTACAAGTAATTTTTTATCACACAGACAGACAGAATTTAACTTTTCTCGTCGCTGCCCAGCCCAAAGGGGCTGCCTGGCGACTTTACATGTATATATATATATATATATATATAACATTTTTCTTTTTTTATCTAGTGTAAGATATTATAATTATAATTTATAATAAAATACTAGTAATTTAAAAAATTAAAATTATGAAAAAATTTCAATTCATCTAAAATTTTTCTCTAAAAACTAATATTGTTATCAAATACTTTGCTCCCTAGATGACGCTGTAATCTATTGCATATCAGACGTGTCATTTTTACACTGTCAATAGAGAGGCTATTGTTAAAGGTGATATCAAACCACTTGAAACGAGTCGTCCACATGCCCAAGTTGGGATTCGAGCGATTGTGGTGTCGGCAAGATCGCAACCAGGCTTTTTGTCGGGTGTGTGGGTGGAATAATTTTACCGCCCTATCCGCTGTGAAATTCGATGTAGATATATTAATTTTACGGTTTTTTTTTGGTTTTTTTCACTTTACATTTCCCTGTACCCTAAATGTTGCCAAGAGAGGCATAGTTTTCTCTTTGATAGGCTCCTGTTGTTGTGACCTTGGTTGTTAGAGCCATAGTCAGAAATTTCTTTCGTAGGGGTCCGGAACGATAGCACCGTACATAAACGGGTAAATTATGTAATCCCAAAAAGAAAAAGAAATACTCCACATTTTCTTACAATTCCGGGCAAGGGCAAGGTCGAAACTATTTTTTTTACGGGTGAAGGGCCAAACGCGATATTGCCGCCCACTCTACTGTCAAATTCGGTGGTTTTATACCAGTATTTTTCTTACCCCCAATCGAAATCTTCCGCCCAAAAAGTTTGCCGCATGGGGCAGTTGATAATTTTGCCAGAATTTTCCGGATGCATCCATCCTTCCGGACTGCTTCGATATCTCTTTAAGATATAAGTAGGATGTGTTCATTATTCCTTTTGTCCCCCCCCCCCTCCCCGTTACAGTTCCACACTGGATATGGGGACCTGGCCTCCAGATCCACCCATTCCATGGCTACAGAACTGGTTGGCATGCAAACTTTTTTCACTGTCATTCAGATAGTACATAACATACGTGCTGCTGCTACCCAGATCGCATTCAGTAGTTTCAGAAAAGTGAGAAATGACGTGTGAGAAGTATAGTTTCCTTAAGCTTGTTTCCAAGACCCCAAAACAATCACGATCGCTTTTCTATCAAAAGATAAAAATCGATGAAATTGCTACATTGTTAACAAACAAACGAGAAAAAAAAAAAGAAAGAAAAATTATAAGCAGATAATTATGTGTTCGTGGAATCCTTTGTTTTAACATTCTTCACAAATGATAACAACACCAGCCAGCAGCCGTCCTTGGCTCGTATCCACCATTTTTCATTTACACGGTAATAAGTAAGAAACGGAGAGACGGAAAAAACAGCCCGTCACTCATACATAAAGGAAAAGGCGGAAATGAAACCCACCGAGAGTTTCTCGCCACGTTGGCGACAAGAAAACAAAAAGACAAGTAAAAGAGATATGGTTGGCAACCTTTTTTTTAAAGCTTCTATTTAGCGGTACACAGATGACCTTCACGTTTTCCTGCCCATCCTAATCGACCTGACTGTTTCCTCACCTACGGTTCGTAGTAGAATCGCCCACCGAAGCTCCCCTCTCTTTTCTCTTTCTCTCTTCTCATCTCATTTTTTCCCCCTACTTTATTCCCTAAAAAAACCTGTCGTATAGCTTGCATTTGTGGCGCTTTTTTTTTTAATGAGCACTCGATTCCAAATAGCTAAAAAAAAAGATTACTTGATTCAACAACAAACCTAAAAAATAAGTTCCTAACATTTGTGTGTTGATCACCTAGGCCCTAGGCAATTGCTTAATGTGCCGGGCTTAGGTACTCTTCGCGGCTCTTCAAAATATCTATATGCAGGGATTGTAAGTTTGGAGGGACGGCAAATTTAAGTAATTGCTGGTGTTAAACGTTAAACACCAAGTTAACATTAAGTTAAAAGGGAGAAGGACGGCAAAATTTGAATAGCCCGCACGTGACAAAGACATAAATCCGTCTCTGTCTGTATAAATGGTGGGTGAGAAGCCCCGATTCATTCTTTCCCGTTACATCCCGGAGATAGTGTCATTTTATAATACATGCCGGTTCGATTTCATCCACTACGTTGACATCTTGAAAATGGGGTATGGAGTGGGCTTCAATATTTTTTGAGTCAAGAGTACCGGTGCATGCTTATCATCGGAAGAGGAGTACCTATAGAGCCCCATTCGCATGTGCAATAAAACATCCCGGGAAGTTCCCGGTAACGGGGATTTTCGCTACAAACAGGGCCGCAACTAGATGCTTAATCACCCGGGACAAGTGCACATTTTGGCGCCCCCTTGTAATGTTGAAGGTAAGGTTTGAGAATGAAATTTGTTTCCCATCTGGTTCAGCGCCCGGTGCACGAGACCCGCTAGTTGCGGCCCTAGCTACAAACCATTCACATGACGTTTTGTTTATGCCGGTAATCCCCCCTTCTTCTTTCCGGAAGTTGTCACTGGTTACGTGGGTTGAACGGAAGGGGTTGATTCAAGATGGCTGACGAGGGAGCTCACAGTAGTTTTCGCGGCGCAAAGGATTATGGGAGAGAAGGTCGGTGTCGACCACCAATCCCCCCCCAAGAAAGATGAACTTTTTTTTTTATGAGCTTTTCTCTCACCTTTTTTCCCTACGTGGGGAAGTGATCTGGAAATATGTCGCGTTTCACTTAAATGATGAGGAAATGTGGTATGGGTAGCTTGAGTGATGTGGAACTGTGCTGCGGGCTGCTTACGTGTTTTGGTACTGTACCGCAGGTCACTTAAATGATCTGCAAACGTGCTGCAGGTCACTTAATTGATTTGTGCTGTCTAGTTAACTAATACCCCTGAAACAATTCAGGGGTAAAAACATCTGCCTGGAAAAACCCCGTGGTCCTGTCTGTGAGGGTTTTTCAATGAAACGCAAGTGGTTTTTTTTTGTATATTTTGGGTATTGGGCAAAGCAGGCAGACAAAATCCTCATGGCTTTTCTGCCTGCGTAGAAGAGCGGTACTCGCATTGTAAAAGAGGAAGAGGATAGAGGAAAATAAGCCGGAGGGGTTCTGAAATGTCAGGGTATGATGATGATGATGATGTATTCACAGAAAGGGGAGAGAAAAAAAGGGGAGAAACGGACCAATCACTTAAGTGACCCGCGGCACGTAATTTAAGTGACCTGCGATACAGTGCCAAAACACTTGAACTGCCCGCAGCCCAGTTCCACATCACTCAAGTGGCCCACACCACATTTGCACATCATTCAAGTGAATTGATAGCGAAAATCACCACCAGGTGAAAACTGGGAAGAAAAAAATTCATGGGGGTGGAGGAAGAGACGTCCGCGCATAGTAAGAGGATAAAGAAAATAGTCTGAGGGGTTCTCAAATGTCAGGCTGCGGTTATAGTGGAGCATGGAGGTACGAGTTAAAAGAACTGCGACTATATATAGGAAGGAGAAAATGCATAGGGGTGGAGGAAGAGATGTCCGCACATAGTAAACGAGGCGGAGGAGAGTGAAACTGACCGGAGGGGTTCTGAAATGTAATGGTGTGATGATGATGATGATGATGATTCCTCTGCAGAAGAGGGAGATAAAAAAAAGGGGAGAAACGAACCAATCAGCGAAAATCCTCATCTCGCGGTAAAAACTAACCGGATTGTTCAAGTCGCGCACCTCGTTGAGTGCCCTCTTTTTCTTCTTTGTCTCCCTGCTTGAGATTATGTGAAGTGTAGAACAAAACAATGCAATTGTTCTCGTCACTAGACGTGGAGTGAGGATGTAAGAGTTACAAGAATTTCAACTAGAAAGGAAAAAAAATGCACAGGGGTGGAAGAAAAGATGTCCGCACGTATAAAGTAAAAGAGGAGGATAGAAGAAAATACCGCCGAAGGGGTTCTGAAATGTAGGATGTGATGATGATGATCCCTCCACAGAAGTGGGAGAGAAAAAAAAAGGAGAAACGAACCAATCAGCAGATCGAGGTGAAAGCAAACAATTTTTTTCAAATCGCGCACCTTGTTGAGTAGCCTCTTTCCCTCTTTCGCCTCGCTTTCTCGAGCATGTTCGGTGTAGAACAAAACAATACAACTGTTTTCGTGGCTGGTCCCTATTACGGACTCCCGTATCTCTTGGTCGCCGCACTTAGTGCACGGCCTAATGGTCGACCCATCAGCGAACATACTGAATTATTTCAAACTTGAGAGAGAAGAGAGAGGCCCTAAATAGATGCCCGCGACTCACCCTCATGCCCAGATTTAAGATGTGTCTTGTCTTTCACTTGAGGTTTCAGCATAGCAAACCCATATTTCGTCATTTAAATAGTTCCATCATGGCTCCCACAAGGGTGGGGCTGACAGGGCTCCAGCCTTGAGGGGGAGGAGGCCGACGATGCTAATTTTTTGTTTTTCGTGCTATAAGGGGGGGTCCGTGAAAGTTTGATATCTCGCAAAATATCTCAGCATAGGGGCTCTGCTCCACGATGTGGGGGACATGAGTTCGATAATGAATATATTTTGCTTTGTGTTTCAGACAAATAAGCTAGTAGTATTGAGCCGAGTGCGAATTCAGTTCCGTTGGGTAGACAATTGTTATTCTTTTACACGGTGATCGATAAACATCAATCGATATCATTCAATCCTCCCCCCCCCCCCACGCTCCTGCCCCCTGGAGGTTATCGATCACTTTTCCCCTCCTTACTCCAGAGATCTGTGTTATCCGAAAATATAATTTCGAAGAGTAACTTCCTCTCCAAAACTTTATGGGGATAATTTTGTAAAAAAAAAAAAAAATTTCTTTATTATCATCGAGAAATAACTCTATTAAAAAAATTATCTAAAATTTGTAAGAGTATTTTCACTTCTCAACGAAACTTGGAGGAGTAAAATTGAATTCGAATGCTTGAATCACGCATCTAGATGCGTATTCGTGACACACGCCTCCAGATCAGCACCTCCTAGAGATAGAGTATATCTCTAGGAGGCGCTGTTCAGATACGTCAAGGAGAATACACAGTCACTATATGGCTTTTTTTTCACATGCTTTACACTTTACAAGAACACCGAAAAAATTAAGAGAAAAATTATACATATGATAGATAGTACATCAGCTTTTTTCAAGTAGCCCTTACCCGAGGACAGCTTGATCGAACACCCAGAAAAGCCCTCTCCCACCCCCCACTCCCCAATAGCTATGACGTGCCCGCTCGCTGTGTTGTATTTCTATTCTAATTTCAGCCTTTGTTGTGAAACACATTCAGCTGAATCGAGACCTATTGTGGATCTCCGGGTTGGTCTGAGGGATCACTTTTTGGACTCAACAGAAGTACATAGTACTGTAAACGCAAAAGACCTACCTCTCAGAGAATTATGAAGAAATTGAAGATTTCCCAATCAATTTCCCAGTGTACTGCAGTGCAGATGCAGATTCATGGTTTTTGTGTGCAGCCCTTTTCCTAATTTTCTTAACCACTCATTGCTCAAATTTGCCGCCCCTTCTAACTTGTGACCCCAGGCAATTACCCGCTTAGCTTCCCACCGTAAATGCGCCCATGTTTTCAAGTCAGTATTTTAGCCACTTATGTCTTCACACTGTTTCGGTCACTCCCATGCTTGCATACTCTCTAGGTCACCCTTTCGGTCATTCGCGAGCCTGCACACTGTTTTGATTACTCACATGCTCCTCACTTTCTGGTCACTCTTTTGGTTGCTCACTGAACTGGTCCCCCACTCTCTGAGCAGAGGCAAATTTATGGTTTTGCCGCTTGTGATCCGTAAATGTGCCATGGGTCACTTGAGTAATCTGCAAAGAGGCCGCGGGCCACTTGAGCGATCTGTAATTGTGACGCGGTGGTCTGTAAATACACCGCAAAGCACTTAAATAATCTGTGAATGTGACGCTGGCCACTCAAAGGCTCTGGTCTGGCATTGTGCCACTGTGATCTGTAGATACGTCGCGAGTCACTTAAATGATGTAGGAATGTTCCGCGGAGCACTTAAGTGATCTAGAACTGCACTACTGGCAGTTTGCGGGATCTATGAATGGGTCACGAGCCACTTGAAAGACCAGGATGTACGGGCCAATTGATGTGGAACTGCTACGCGGGTCACTCAATTGATGTGAACTAACTACTACGCGGGTCACTTGAGCGATCCGGAAATCTTCCGCCTATTTCATTTCCACAAAATTAATTTTGGGGGTTGACGAGTCACATATCAGATTACTGTGACGGCCATAGCTTGAACATTACTTACGCCCAAAATTTTAAATTAGATCTCATTTGTATGAGTCCCTGGGGCATTATCCGGGTGTGCCCATGCTTTAAGACGACACTGACTATATGATAAAAATATTATTTAAATTTTTATGCGACGTAAAAAGAGGGTATTTTTCGAGGGTAGGGGGAGAGAAATATGAATTTTTTTTTTACAAAAAATCCTCAACAGAAATCTTTCCAACTCGTGAAGGGAAAAGGGGAGATAGGGAAACGCAGGGAAAAATTTAGGGAAAACGAGCGCGCGGTGTAGGGACAAGAGCGTCGAGCGGGGAATCTGGAAAAACTGGTCTGCCAATCGCTCTGCCAGTTCAATGACTCGACGTCTCGCAGGACTGTTCAACGAGATCCGCTCGTAACGAGTTTTTTGTGTTTGTTGGACGGTTTTTTTGTTTCGCATTTTTTTTTAATTTCCAAAAGAAAAAAAAAGTTTAATCATTTTCTATACCGTAAAATTGTGTTAACTTGTCTTCGTACATTTCGGCTCGTACACGTACTCGGAATTTTATGGAATTTCTTTACGATTTTCTCTCTTGATTATTTCTTTTCTCAAGAAAAACTTGTGTGGTGGTGATGGTGGTTATGCGTCGCAAGTCATCATATGGTTATTTTATTAGAGAAAGCTGAAACTTGGTGGCGCTTAATGCGAGAAAAAGAAAAGTCTTATCATCCAGCTGACTATGTTGTGGCAGGCTGATGATCAGAAACGCCACGCCGTAAGCTGACGCCAGTGCGCAAAGTGGAAATAGCTGGATTCAGCTTTTTTTTTCGGAAATTTTTTTTTACACTCACAGTTATGTATAAGGCTTCGTGATCCATTGGTTACCCAAGCTATAAAAAAAAAAAAAACTCTACTGCCAATAAACTGGATGGTGTTGTGAATGCCACATGGGAGCCCCATGGCTCAAACGTTTCTAAGTAGCGGAGGCCAAAGTTATGACCACCAGATTGCTACTGCCCCCGTCCTTGGACGTAAGATGATGACGGAATCGTATTTCTTACCGTTTCCTTGGAGGTTATTATCATCACGCTGCTAGCGAGGAATTAATATATCTATATAAGGGTTTCAACATTCCTAGGTTTTGTGCGGTTTTTTTTTACTCTTCTTTCCTGGAATAAGTGATTCAGCGTATATTATTTTTTTAGTTAAAGAAATCGATTTTTTTTTAAATATTTGATGTGTTATGCACCGAGGATTTTTGTCTGATCTGAAATGAGCAGCGTAAAAGCTCTACCAGTTGGGCACGTCAGCAACCCGATGTACGTCGTGACAGATAGGTAAGTCGACGAACACAAATCCATCCTAAGTTCTTAAGTTTTGCCATTTTTTGCCGTTTCGTTCATTTGATTAACATGTGAAATGCATTTTATGACTTGTTTTCCCCATGATAAATGAATTAGATTATTTCCGGTAAGGGAAATATCCTTCAAATTTATAATTGTGTGTGTTAGGGGTTAGAGTTAAAAATCCTTGATAACTCCAACCACTGTTCTTATATGATTGATTGCCCACGTAAGGAAAGGCTGACCAGTCTCCAACTAGGTTTTTAAACTGTAGAAAAGCCTGAGAAAAATGCTGGCCTTGCGACTCGTGAGATTTAGGTTCGATGTATCTATTTAAAAAATGAAGTTATCAAAAAATGTGTGGGAAATTGTGGTATCATACCTATTGCAATCAGCGGGTGATATAATGAATTTTTTCTGTGTGCTTTAAAAAAAACTTAATTACTGTATGTTTATACAAATTTGCAATTTTTGGCCGATGTTTATTAAATTTTACTTAATACGCCAAATAGGACCCAACTAACGATAGGCTACTTTCGTGAAATGATCGAAAAACCGTCGGGTAATAGTTGTTTCTCGGTATCAACAAAATGACTTTTGTAACGTTTATTTTGGTTATCGTTGTCCGCTAACAATGCGTTTCCGACATGTTTGCAATGGTTTGCGACTTCTTTAACGCTCCTGTCTAAAATTGTCGAGAAAACACTAGTCGCAGAACAATTACCGCTACTGCAGAAGTTTGGAAGAATTTTGAGAAAAAGTGCAAGAAAACACTGTTACATGTATGGGAATTTTTACCGCAGAACATTTCCAGTCAGCCGAGGGCTCGTCGCAGAAACAGTGCTAAACATTATGCTTTGGGGCCAACTTGAATGGTAGGCTACTTTAAAAGTTTGTCAGGGTTAGGCAAATGCTCTAAAAACTGTCGGCAACAATGGTTTCTCGATCTCAATGACTTTTGAAATGTTAACTTTGGTTACCGTACTCCTCAAACAATGCGTTTCAGACATTTTTACGCCTTCACACTATTACACTTTACCCATTTATCACTTCTTTGATGCTCCTAGTGTATAAAGAAAATCCGGGCTGAGCCGGCTATTACTGCTGAGTAATTCTACAGAACTGTTTTTTTTTTATTAGCTTAGTCACATATGGCCGTCGTTGATCATGGATTTCCCTCCAGGATTCCTACAAGTATTTCGTTTGAATAAATATCAAAACAAAATGTGCATTTTGTACGTGGCATTATTTTTTCTCGTATCTCCCTCTGACTCACTCATGTTATTACGTTCGTCATATGGTAATAGCTCAACCGCCATATTTGTTTTTTTTTTGTTTTTGCTGCGTTTGTTCAGCCGTGCTCACGTAAATATTTCGTAATAGACCAATCCTTTGTAGTCATTACATGTCTTCATCTTGCATGGTTTTTCCCTCCATTCATTTATTGCTGCAATGTCATTGAATAATTTCACGGGGTAAGTGTACCTAAGATAGTCGATCTCCGGATTAGAACATTTTTCAAAAAAACCGCCAAGAAAAAACTTTTAAACGGGAGAACGTTTTTAAACTCGAAATCTCGATGAGTATTAGTGAGAGTTGTGACCAAGAAAATAAGTCGTACTAAGCGGGAAAAGGTTCTAATATGGGGACGTTATAAGCCGGATCCACTGTATTTCGTATTCAGAAATTTCACTTCCATGGTTCACCCCCATAATGGGTGCTTTTCACATATTTACAATTGAAACTATACATAACAAGCGCATCAATTTAATTAATTAGTAGATTTTTGAATTTGCTTAAATGGTTAATTAATGGTAAAATATACAGTTTACCCCGATTTTAATGTTATTTATGTCTTAATGAAATCCTGCTCAACGAAATTTATATGTTTTTATCTTGAATTTTATTTCCTGATTCCCTCAATTCGGTGTGATTTTATAAATCTCTGAACACACGTAAAATTTTAGCAGTTTCTCAAAATATGACACCAACAAGGACTCGACTCTTTCTAGATTATAAAAAGTGTCACCACCAGCAGGACCGCAAGTTAAAATTCCATAATTTTGTAATGGCTATGTAAACTGCCGCCCCCCCCTAAATATTGCCGTCCGGGGCAGTTGCCCCCCCCCCCCGCCCCTCTAGTTAAGGCCCTGCCAACAGATATACTTTCTTTAATACCAAAAAATCGAGAAAAAAAATATGTATAATTGGTTTTCTGACCATGTATATTCAGATATACGCGGGACCACATTGAGAGTTGAATATAATTAGAGCCCGGATTATATGCACTAAAAAAAGTGGCAAAATATCCTCTAAAAATATGAAAATATGCACTTAAATATGCAAAGTTAAGCGCTTAAAATACCAAAATGTGCACTTAAGCACTAAAAATGCCAAAAATATGCACTTAAATATGCAAAGTTAAGCGCTTAAAATACCAAAATGTGCACTTAAGCACCAAAAATGCCAAAAATATGCACTGAAAATGCCAAAAATATGCACGAAAAATCCCAAAAATATGCATTAAACAGCCCAGAATATGCACTAAAAATATTCAAAATTAAAAAATTAATGTACAAATATGTAAAAAAATTGAGAAAATATGCATTAAAAAAAATTACCATGCAAAAAAACCGTGCTTTTAAAATGCATTTTTTCTATTTCTTCGTGCGTATGTGTATTTTCATTTACAAAAAAATATCCCCTCGTATAATATATGTACCGCAACTTCTACATGTTTTTATTCAGGCATTTTTTAATTTCTGGTTCGTTGTAGCTGCTCAATAACAAAAATACCTGTAACAAAAGAATTTCGACACTATTTCTAAAAAAAATTTAACACTGACATATCTCTAGAAATAACCTTTCAATAAAACGGTTAATATTCATAAAATACTTTATAAATATATATTAATTCACTAAATTTCACCTGCGGAGAAAAAACCGATATTTTCAAAATATTATGAACAATATTTACTTGAAAAATTGAGTGAGTTTAAATAAACCTTTCAAAATATGCACTTATACTGAAAATTTTTTGATTTTATGCATTTACTGTATATGCATTAATGCTAAAAAAGGCCAAAATATGCAAATGCACATTTGCATATAATCCGGGCTCTAAATATAATAATGAGAAATGCGATGAATCACGTAATATAATCGTACATTTTATATACGTTACATCCGACGTAACAATAACTGATCCACGAAGATATTTCCTTTCGTAACTGCGCTTGCAACAGCCATTATTACACTATGACGCCGCTGCTGCCTTTTTTTCTCATTCCGTGGAAAAGCTTCGTGTTACCGCTTAAGGTTGTGTTTATTCAGCTGGGGTGTGTGTGAAATGAATTTCCTGTGATTTTAACAGCTTTTCTTCCTATCGCTACAAAATTCAAGAAAAAGTCGCAACGCCGTCTTTCTGGAGGAGGTGGAATGTAATGTTGGTTATCCGACTATTGCTGTGTAGATTGCTTGAGATGTTGTTATCCCTGGTGTGTTCTGTCCATGTGGAGGCGCTATCCTCTCTCCGTTAAGGTGTCGTCTCCTGATTGGAATCGAGGCTGTCACTTCCCGGAAATATTACATTATTTGCTGAGAAGTACTCTTTGCTTAGAAAAGTGAATTATCGTAAGAAGAAAAATAATCTATTTTTTTTCTTTTAAATCCGCGCAGATTTCGTACTCTCACCGATACAAATTGTTGGAGAAAGCGAGGTAAAAAAACGTTGATTCACACTCTGTAAAACGCTTGTACTCCCGAAAAGTTTGCTTTGTGCCCCAAACCAGAACGTCTGGCGGTGTTTTGCAACGGGCTCTCACTCGACTAAAAAATGTTCTTCGGTGAAAATTCCTTTATAGTGTTTTCTATATAGAAAATCTATTTTCTTAAAATCCTTCCCGAGATTGTTGAATATGCTGAAAACTTCGATGTACGTCGCAGTTTTCAGTATATTCTGTTTATGGGTGGGGGGGGGGGGCGTCCTTTTGTTTCCTTGGGGATATGCATTAATATATTAGGACTATATCAAGACATTTAGGCCTACCAGTGATGAGCATAAACCAGAAGTTTTGGAGTTTCTATGTTCCATGGGGACCGTTTGTGCCAACGAGTTGAGGTTACCAACGGTACTTCAGAAAATATAATCGCGTAGCAATGCCCAAGAGATGTACTAACAAAAAAGAAGCCGAGAGAAGAGAGATCGGGGAGACGTATCTAATCCGGTGGAGTACAAATGTAGTGTTTGAGTTATTCCACATTTCATTGCACAAATGGGCCTACTTCATTATGCTGAAACCAGAAATGTATCTTCGGATCGGATTAGAGTTTGGTTTTAATTGGTGCGCGGACCATCAAGTTCATGCTGCGTTAAACAATATCAAGCGGTACAACGACTTGTGGTAGACTTTGCTTTACCCAAGGTTCACCAGGAAGGCCTACCGCGTTGCAACCCTTGCACTCTTGGATGATTCATAGCACATATCGCAGTAAATCCGTCTAAAAAAATATATTTGCTATTTCGCACTCTCTAAAAGCATCTCTAACGCCCTTGTTCTTGCGCTTGATAAAGCACTAGGAATTGGCTTTGAACTGTGTGCTTAGATTAGATTGTAACCTTAGTACGATTGAAATGATCAGTTATGGCGCGAAAAGATTTGCCAAGTGTTTTTCGAGATTTGTTTCAGAATGAAACAGATTATTGTGGAAATACAGTCCAGAGAAAAAGGGCCATTTTTTTAAACCAAGAAATTCCCTGGCAAGTTTCAATTGGTTAAACACTAGATTGATAGTCAATTGAAATGAGTGAATTGATCAGACACTAGAGACAATGAATCTCAATATCGACTGACTAGGTTTTTTATTCAATTCAGTGAATCTCAAATGTAACTTCAGTTCTAGTTGATCTGGTGTCCACTGTTAGCAACGGTAAAATCGTGTGGTGGATATCGTTTGAATGGGTTAGAAATTTGATACAATCGCACATTTTGGGTGCACGTCCTCATATTTAAAAGAAAACTTTAGCCTATTAGGTGCCAATTTTTTTTCTATCTCCATATGGAAAAGGAAAAAAAATAGGTTACAGGGATGGTGAGTATGCACTTAACTTCCCCAACTTTTTTCTCATACCCCTGTGACTCCAGGGAGGAGCTCTGGGAAATTCTGGAGGGTAAACTGACCTTTTTTTTTCATACTTCTATACCCTGTTGGAGAAGCTCTTGTATGGTAGAGGTTACCTTGATCTCTCTCTCCGTCTGTAACAACAGCTGCCTCTTCTCGCAGCCGTTTCAGCTAGATTTTTTTTTCTTTCGACCCTTGCAAGGTTTCAGGTCTTTTCCTTTCCGTTTCCGTTGTTTCCTTGATATTCAAACCGCCATGTTATATTTTTTTCCCCTTCACTCCTCCCTTCAACATGTCGAATGATGTAATTGGGGGATTTTTTTCCTTTGTCGTTTTGCTACGCAGTTTCGAATTACCTAATGAAAATGTGGTTAGTAAAGTATCTGAGTTATATGCAATTTTGATGTGTTCTGCACACATCGAGTTACTTGAATCTTCCAAACCGAACAGACCAGGCTCTACAGACTTTAGTTCCCCTTCAATTTTTGAAACGCTCATATCTCGAGAAGTACGAATACAGTCGAATCCCGTTATAGCGAAAATCTCGTTTTAACGAACACTTTTCTAATCGCCCAAATAAATTTACATAGGAACAATACTATGTAACCTGGAATTCCTTTATAACGAAATTTCGTTTCAACGAAGTGATTCCTCCGTTCTCTTGGCGTTCGTTATAACGGGATTCGACTATATATTCTGAAGGATATATCAGGTAGTGGAAGTACATCGAGCTTTTAAGTTTCCTGTCTCTACGGATAGATAATTCTGGACAAATCGCGAAAAGGACAAGATAAGTGCCAGCTAAATTTCTTACCAGCCAAGTATATTTTTTTTTTGTTAGAAAACCGATCCAAAAGAATCCCTCCTTTTTTACCCCGTGATTCAAATAAGGATTGGCGCCTAAAATTTGGCCAGGGAAATACGCTCGAGTGAATGTTTTCCATTCACAAAGGGCCAAGATATCTCGTTCCTGATCGTCGAGAGGTTAATGATGACGTGAAATACCGCCGTATTTTTAAATACGGAAATCATTGGATTCAACAAGATTTTAAGGTTTAACAAGGGCTCGTGCAGATTTGATTTTGATCTAGGGTGTGTGTTGTAACACTTCTTGGTTGATATGACCGTGTGTTGATAGTTAGGCTATGGGAATATCTTAATTGCATTTCAAGCCCAATGATCAACATCACACAAGTACCTTTCTTTTTGTGAACTGCCGTTACTTCTCATGTTTATGTGCGCTTTACGCCAAATGGCTGACTGCTCCGGTGCAAAGAGAGTGAGTTCGTTGCCAGCTCTTAAATAGGACCAACTTAAAAGCTACCACCACACGTTTTATTTTCCTCTCGCCATACATTATTTTTAAAAGCTGTTTCTCCCGAAAGGAAAAATCTAAAATTAAAAAATAATTACGTGGAGAAAGTTCCTTCAATCTAAGCTTTCTTGTTACGCAACTGCCCAGTTTTTTTTTTTAAATTTTACCTGGTCCTGGATTCGGTCCAGCATAACCGGTTAAGGACTCCGAAAACGTTGTTCCTGTGAGTCGGTGGTGGTGGGAAAATAGGAATTTCTTTCTCCCTTGGTAATATGTGTGGATGTGTACATACGCCTCTTCTTGGAAGATGGATCTTCTAAAAGGCGCTTTTGCGACGTTCGTATTTATGTTGTTCTCGACTAATTTAACTGGCTTTGCTTCGTGATACGTTTCTCGTGGATGGAGCGTTGAACCTCTTTTCTCTCCCAGTAAACATTTTAGGTCGCTGACGTTTGAGAAATTCACCGGTATTCTTTTGCGATCGTGGCCATTGGATATTTCGGCTCGACTTATCGCCGACGTTTTCCCTAGCGCGTGAATAATGAGTAGTTTAATGAGTTGGTACTTTTTACATCTGACTGTAGTTACATCTTTCGTTTCGGGTTCATAACTCCATCGATAAAAAAAAGTGGTGTTGGGTAAGGATTGTGTGTGTGGTAACTTATTTTGTTCTACGAACCCGTATTGTCCATAAAATGAATATCGGGTGGTGGGTGGCTCTGTCAAGACGACGAACAGCACAGATTCCTTTACAGAATAATGTTCAGCATGTAATGTAAAAACAAGTTAATTTTTGACCCCCATCCAAGCTTACAGGCCCCTGAAACCTCTGCAGTGATCCCCCAATTAAGAACCGCCAATGTTGATTCATTATCTTACGCTTAGATGAAGAGGTTGCTAAACGGTCAACTCGGATGTGTTTTAAACCAGAAAAATTGGATAGTATTTGATTCGCTTAGGAAAAGGATTTTTTGATCATTTTTGTCGCACCACAGTCATTTTGCACACTAGGCCTAATTAGACCGGGACTTAAAATTTATTGCCGATTCCGACCGGCAGCATTTAAAAAAAAAAAAAAAAAAAATACTTGCCGAGAGGTTGGTGCGCTAATCACTCGATGCGGGACTCCCTATGGTAGTAATCTTTTTCTGTGGTTATATCGCTGTTTCTGTTGTTGTACCCCCGTGTCAGGAAAGTTTCTGACAAGGGCGAACGTGGTAACGAACTCGCGACACCTCTGTACATCCTTTGGTACTTTAGGCGATTATCTTATCGACCTTTTCGCCGAGATTTTGGATGTCTTTTGGCAGTAAAAATGAAAATAAAAACCCTTCGTAAGAAATAAATGATGAAACCCCCCCCAACCCCCCGTTCTTGAGAAAATCATGCGTACGCTTATGTTCGTGACGCCCAGATGGCGATGACCATTTAAGTTGAAAAAATGTTGGCTCCTTATAACCACCGAGAATTGAGAATTCATACATATCTATATTCTTTCCCGGACCGGTGTGGGTGTGGTTATTCTATAAATAAATCACCTTGACATAACCTCTTCTCCGGGGGTACACGCCATACAGTAATATATAAGTAATTTTTTTCTAATTTATATGAGAAATTCCAATTATATAATTTTTTAAAATTAATTTGCTGTACTTAGATAGTCAAATCCCGTTATAACGAACTCCGAGAGACCGGAGAAATCACTTCGTTAATACGAAATTTCGTTAAAAAGAATTCCAGGTCTCTGCATTTTTCCTATTTAAACTTATTTGGAAGATTAGAAAAATGTTCGTTATATATACAACGAGAATTTCGCTATAACGGGATTCGACTGTATTTGGCAAAGGGGACCGAATACCGAATAGCAACAGAATATTCGCCCCGTCTCTAGCGCCGAGTTCTAAAACAATTTACGAATTATGCTTGGGAATGAGATTGGATATTGGAAATATTGAGTTGACTCAAAAAATATAAAAGGGGGGGGGGGAACCTGGAACCTGATATTTCTATTGGTATTTTATTTATAGAGGTGGTGGCAAATATACGGGCTCGGGACTGCATGGGCCGGATACATATTTATGCCTATCATCCCAAAGGTGCCGTGTATGTAAAAAAAACAGAATCCCTAGCCTAGATGGTGAATGTATGAGCATGGCACCGAAGTATGAGTGCTGTTGAATTCATTTATCATTCAGTACCAGTTCTGATGAGTGCAGCTCAATGTTCAAATGGATGTGAATAACCTCCACTCCAGAATGTCGTACCATGGAGCGACTAGACGCTTTAGTGCTAGATAGTGTTGGGATCGTATTAATGTTGTATCACTCGCGTTAGCCTCGAAGTGCTGGGCATTTATTTCCTTGACGCGGTGCAATCGATTTTCTAGATTGTTTTGTGGTCATCTTGTAGATGTTATGAAACGATATCGTGACCTTGTTGTAAATATATAAGCCAGGCTGAGGCCGAAGATTGCGTCTTCTTGATGCTGTCGCGTGTTTGACCGAATATGGGTTTTCGATACTCATTAAAACGTTCCGATATTACTGGTAATTCAGCGTTGCAATTAATAATTTGCTACGTAGAGTGGAATTATAACGTTAAATGAGTCCCGTAGTGCCTTCCATTCATTTCGATTGCTTAAGCATAAACGCATTCCTCTAATTTCGATGCACAAACGTAATTGCTTGCGGGCCACATAATAACCCTAGGATTATTTTTACGGGCCATATTTGAGTTAAAATCCTTCTTTATGGGGAGGCCAAACACCAATGGTAAACAGATAAAATTAATTTGAACATGTTTAATTTTTCTCAGAGGTGTTTTCTGAATAATATTTGCATTTGAATCAATAATGAATCATCTTATTCTACGTATATTTAATCTCAATTAATTTATAATGTATTTTGATATAACATTTTCTCATTGCATTGGGGGGGGGGGGGTTCGAAAATTTTTCTCAAATGCGCGAAATAGCCCTAAGGTTAGAGTTTATAAGCCTATGCCCCTAAAGACTTCCAAACATTCTTCCTATTAGAATTCTCATGTTGTATCAATTAGTAGGCCAGTGGTTCTCAAACTTTTGTTTTTTCCGTGGGTTCCTTGTAGTTGTTCCTTGTAGTTGTATGTTGTTCATCATTTATCCGCGACGACTCTACAAAATGGTTTGGTAGTGTTTCAACTTTTTGTCGTTCCGGAACCCCCCTGTAGTGAATGTCAATGCCCCGCGGACCCCCTTCCCCGTAACGTCAAAAGGTCCATTTCGAACCCACCCCCAATAAAATCCAAAATTTGATTGTTTTTTATAATTAGTATGTTGTAGAAAATCGAATAAATAACGATTTCACTGCACAAAATGTGTCATTCATGCAATGGTAGTAAATGAAAATGATCCCACAGACCCGTTACGGACGGACTCCCAGGGGTTCCGCTGACCACAGGTTGAAAAACAATGGTTTGTGGATATTGTGTATTCATGAAATAACCATTTCAAAGCATGAACTGGTACACACGCATCTAGAGCCCCGACGCTGTACACAACGCATCAGTATTTGTCATCTTGCCGCGACGCACACTTTGAAAAACACTGTCTTAGGCCGGGATTACACTATTAAAGTTTTAGAAAAGTTCTTTTATAAAGAACTTGAAAATGAACCAATAAGATCATCAGTTTCATTTACTCGGATGTAACCGATATGCTTATTAGTTGGATTTTTCAAGTTTTATGAAAGAGCTTTTATCAAACTTCTACAATATTTTCCCAACCTTAGGCGAATCGAAAAAGCTAGTCTATATTGCATATAACCTGGTCATTTTCCAATGCACCCGGCAATTGAAAAAACCTGCGTAGCACCTGCTAATCAGCCTAAAAATGTTTTAGGTTTATTGTGATGAGCCAGTGTTCCCCAAAGTGGGCAATATCGCCCCCTGGTGGGCGATAGAAGCTACAAATTTAACATAGGATCCTATGGGTTCACTTTAGTAGGGGGCATGAGAAAAAAAAATTCTGATGAGGGGGCGATGGAACAAAAAGTTTGGGAAACTATGCTATATACCTTGTGGAACCAAGGCTTCGCAAATCGAAAAAAAAATTATGTGCCAGCCAAATTTCCAAGGAGCCAAGAATGATTTTGATCTGAAAGGAAACGGTCTTAAAATAATTTTTTTCGATTTTTTCGGGACTTGGTGTCTTTTTAGCAAAAGGATATGCTGTCACGAAATCAGAAAAGTTTGTCATTCGCAGACTCCAATTTCATCGCAGAAAATTTTCATCGCAAATACCAATTTTCTAGTCACCGTGGCGACCTAGCCTCTGGAATTTGTCAAGTCGTGACATTCATAATCGAAGTCGCAATTTTTTTGTTGTAGACTTCTGAAAGGTGGGTGGGAAAAAAACCCCAAAACACCATCTGTTATCCTATTTTCTCCAAGAAAAATATTACAAATCGCAGACTTGAATTATCTAATCTATATTTTACGGCCATGGCCGAATCGTTTCCCCCATCTCTCAATAATAACACTCAGAACATGTTTCAGCAATATCTATTGCTTTTTTTTTTAGCTTTCTAAACAACGAAATTGAAAATGATGCAATGACTTATCAAAGGGGTCCTTTTTTTTTATTTATTTCGATGGAGGAAAAAGACCAGTCGCACTTGCCGATACTTTAATCTGACAAAGTAAACTCGGTCGACACACATATCTCTAGTTGGTTACGTCAAGGAACGTTCGTCGTCATCAATTTTTTTTTTTGGTATCAAAGTCTGAGTTCAACCCTTGGAATCGAGCCAAAATATTACTGTCCGCGTGCTGAGGCTCTACAAAAACTGAATTGAATATGTATGAATGGTTAATCCAGAGCTGGACAAGTACGAAACGCCAAATCACCACGTCGATTAAAAAATTAGTATTGGCGCCTGTAGAAAGTTCTTAAAATAATCGATTGCTGCCTGGAATTTTTTCCCAATTTGTCAAACTCTGGGTTAATCACATTCACAATAAGTATTGGAAATGCAGTCGGCCCCTCTTAATCGAATATCAACGATCCCAGCACACAATATCGCAGGGTACGCCAATTTAAATCGTGATTAAAATTACGATTTAAATCACTCGATTTAAAAAAAAATCATTTAAATCACAAAATTTAAATTGTTTTTTCTTTACATAAATTCAATGATATTGGAGTAAATGTAACCTGTGATATGGTTTTGGATATTACTTATGTGATAAAGTTTGTGGTTAAAAGAATTAACTTAATCCCTAAATACAGTACAGAAAAGAAAGCTGCTCTATTTCTAGATTTTGTCCATGGTGAAAAACATTGAAGAAAAATGTAGAGATATAAAAAAAACTTAGCTAGAAACTGCATTATATTCAATGTATTGCATGTGACACTGGTTCCAGTGATAAAAAAAATAGAGGAATTATTTTTTGTATAAAGCCTTGAATTCTGTGCCCTGATTGCTCATTCAAAATAATAATAGATGTTGTACCACCATGTCATTGGGCTTTCGACTTTACTTTTCTCATTGAAATTTTGAGTTTGCTCGTTTTTTTTACCAAAGCTCATTAAATAAGTCTGTGAAAGAATGAAAATGTGTAAACTATATTAAGCAACATCATGCAAGTCGGAAACACGTCCATTCATTGTGCAAGAAACAATCTTTCCAATAGAATTTGTTTTATTTAGTTGATGCTAAATGGCCCTTTGGTTAATTAATAAGCAGTCAGTTAATTTTAACTAAAAAAAAAAAATCATGATTTTTTCATACCCTGTAATATTGTTTATGCGGGGAAACATTAGTATAGTTTGTACGCATATTGAAAATTGCCGAAGAATTAAAGCTTCTCGAATAAGTCAGACATCAGAAATGAATAAATGAAAATAATGTTTAATTATAAGTGTATATATATATATTGTGTGTATATATATTATATATATTGTGATCACAATATATCCAAGAGACTTTTTACTTCTCTTTAGGAAAATTAGTGCCCTCTATTGGCCCAACAGAAATAAAATAATTAAATGAACGTATTGAAGACAACTTGAATACTTGGAGGCCCCAACACCTACGCTCAAATGTACTTTTTTATCTTAACGTAGAAATATATTTTTCCAATTAATTCCAAATGTTTCATTCAATTAAAACATTGTCTATAGCTGTTGATGTACAGTATTAACAGTTAGTGTGTGATGGGTTCTTAATATTCGATTAAGCGGGGTAAATCGTTAAAATTATTATATTAAGCGGGGAACTTTAATACTGTCGTTACGGGAGAAATTATGGTGCCAAAGAGGATATTATCCGTTTAAGTTCGATCAAGCGGGAGCCGACTGTATTTACGACTTTATATGGGATGTTCATTAGTGATATTCTAGCGCAGCGTTTCCCAAAATGGGTGATATTTGAGGGGGGGGGGGGTAGGAGCTACAGATGTCGTAGCCTAATTGGAAAGTCCGGCTTATTTCAATAAACTGCGATGTAGCCAGGCAGTTCGAGCGAACTATTGTCAGCTTAAATCAGGACTCGACAAATTCCGGATGCTAGGTCGCCATGGTGACTAAAAAATCGATGTTGGCGCCCGAAGTTTTTCAAGTGTGATGGCTAACTGGGAGTCTTAAGAACTACGAGAAATTTTTGGGACTCAACAAATGAAAAGATCACCAAGGCCCAGAAAAGCTTAAAGAAAAATTATTTTGGTCGTTTTCGCAGAAAAAAATTTCTTGGCTCTCTCCTGGGTAATTTGGCTGATGCCTTAATGTTTTTTGTTTTTATTTGTCAAGCCCTGTTGTATATTCATTTTTACTGCGATCGGTGGACGAGAGAGAGGGGATTATAAATATAATAGGACAGTGTCATCAGTGGCCGGACTTATTGTAAATGGTGAGTGACCCATTCACAATAGAAAAATTATCTACGATGGACATCAAAGGAAGAGGTCAATGACATTGTCTGGACATGCACATTGTGTACATGTGTGTTTGTACCAGTAGATTAAAAAAAAAAACTAGGACACTCATGGAAAATGGTCATTAGTTCTTTTTTTTTCTTTTGCTGCGGTGGTCAGACGAGGAATCACGTGATGACTTTCCGCATCACGAATCTGTGATACGGAAGAGCACATTTTCACGCACTTTTTATTATTAACACAGTGCATAACGTAGCAGTCGTTCGTTCGTAATCTTATGATTCCGGCAGTGAGGTTTCGTATTATGTACGCGTATGAACGGCTTCTTCCTGCGCGGTTCCATTACATTGGAGCTCTTTTTCTTTTTTTTTTCTTGTATTAGAGGTCAGTTGCCCCAATTGATGAGAAACTCGTTTCCTCCAAACTTCAATGTTGCATTCAATTCATTGTGTCCCCGAAGCTTTTTAGTCTCGGCAACTCTTAATTTAATGCGTATTTTCGTTGCTGGTTCCGTTGCCGATTTTTAGCCGCTATCTATAAAAAGCATTTCTCAAACCACCCCTCAAGGCTCTGGCAACCACGGTTTTCCTCAATCTAATCTTTTCCTGACTTGTCTTGCGCTTATTTTTGAAAGTTTTTTTCCACGTGAATTCAATGCCCCAGGTTGCTGTCTGTCTTTATGAAGCACATAATGATATTAAGCTAAGCTTGCGTAAGTGATTTCGAGATTTTGATAGGCTAATCCTCGTTTTCAAGTACGATTCCGTGTAAATAAATTCAAAGACGTGTGGGAAATGATTTCCATTACGTCAAGGAATTTTCACTACAGATCGAGACGGCTTTTTCTTGGAAATATAAGTCGCAGATACAATATAGGATCACATGTGTTGTCTTAGCAAGGAAGAACGTTTTTTCTGAAGAAGGGTATTATGAGACATAGGTTTGAAAGACTGGGAGCACGTAGTTCACTAGATCAGGTTCTCAACCTTTTTTCAGCCGCTACCCAAATTCAACAAGATTAGGTTTGTGACCCATAGGACTGTTTGTTCTTCGAAATTAGTGAAACTAGTGACGGAATAAGTGTATTTATAACAAGACAAATTTGGTTTGTACGTCTCATCTGGGAAGATACGAAGCAACTTTGGGTCATGACCCCGTCGTTCAAGAATACGCTGGTGGGGGTTAAGTAGTCATAGCGACGGACTTGCATCGCGAGGACCCGGGTTCAAACCCCACCGTCTCCAGTGGTGGTCGACTGAAATTGGTTTCCCCAACTTTGAGGCACGAATGCAAGCCGATCGTCTTCGTTTTTTAAAAAGCCTCCCACACAGTGAGCAACAGGTCTACACAACTGTACAAATATTGATTCATTGCAATTCACTCATAATTTGAAACATAGATGACAGCACTAAAAATTCACACGACACTAGATTCACACTCAGATTGTTGGGTACCCACCCGCACAGACCTCCGGCACAGCTCAATCTTTAATAAATTACCCATGGCGATTGATCGGATTTCTGCTCGGTTAGAAAAAAAGGTCAAGAGTGCCTGTCCTGGAAGTGAATTTGAACAACCCTTCTCGGATGCCCCTGCGAATGAAGTTTGGGTCTTGTCCCATAGCTCAAGAACCCCTGGCTGTTAGTGAATGCTGCGAACGACCCATTGGTTAAGAATCCCTGTACTAAACCAAAAATGTTGAGAAACTGGTTGTTTTCTAGTATGTGAACTAATATCGTTTGGGTACGTAATTGTTATACAAAGATCCTAGAATTATAAATGCCCTCCTTAGCTTAACTCTCAGTTTAAATGCTTTTAAGAATTGAAGCTTTTGGACTGGGAATGTATGCCAAGGCAGCCATTCTCCTCGGCAATTCATGGATGCTTTTTCATCAGATGTGAAGAGTGAAAACCGGAGAGAGAAAGATATGAAGAATCTCTAGTTGAATGCTGTCTGTGCACAGTTGTGTAGCATTATCGCTGGCTACAATCACAAACTTGCATTATATCGTAAAACAAAGATCGTGCGTCGAGATAACTTTCATCTCTGCAAGTTTTTGTTGGGTTTTCTACAAGCGTAGGGTTAGGTTATTCTCGCTGATTTCTCTTGTATGTTATCAAGATAAATTGCTTCAGTTCAAACACATGCAGAGCACAATAATTTCGTTGTCTGCTGTTGGCCTCGTTTCCTATTGGAGATAATCCGCATCCGCCTTTGTTTTTTGAGATGAAGAACCTCTGTTAATCTCACTCCATCCAAGAAAGAAGCCGATCGAAAGAATCTCTTCTCTCCCACATCGCAGATCTGAAAAAGAGGAAATGAGCATAAAATTCGATGTTTTCTTCTTGTAAGCCTTATCGGGCTAAATGGGGCGGGGTGTCCAGGGCTCCTTGAAAATCCATTCGCCATCTTTTTGGCGCAAGCGTGATTATCGCTATAGCCAATCGCTGTGCCCTATCCTGCTTTTGTTTTCAACGACTATTGTCACTTCGAATGGCAAAACCAGTTTTTTGTTCAAAGAAGGACTAGTGAGCATTGTTGAAAAGACGATTAACTAATTACTTTGACGTAATACACCAGGGTTTGACGAATCCCAGGTCGCAACTAAAAAAATTATTATTGGTGCCTAAAATTTTCACAATATGTGACTTCACAATAGTTCGTACAAAAGAAATAGGCCTCCACTTTTCTCCTATAATATTTGCTTGGAGCCTAGTTGTTCTCGCGGGTTTTAAAGCCCTGTAATATATTGAGTATTATTCCGAAAAAAATAGTCCATGGACTTCATTGAATCTCTAAAGGGGGTCCGTGACCCACAAAAGGTTGAGAACCCCTGATCTAGGTGGTCATAATAGCTGCAGTTATTAGGAAAATCTCTATTTAAATACAAATGCGAAGGCCAATACAGGTAAATTGCCCAACTTGGTGGCTAAAAAAAGATGTCCATAAAAAATATGGATGCCAAATATTAACTAAAATACAACTAAATATGAAAGCATACATCACGAAAGAAGAAACTAATATTATTCAATACACTGCCCGTAAAAAATATTATGGCAGTCTTATCTAAGTATGAATAGCTTCTGGATTTATCCCACTTCTTATCATTTGTTACAATTCACGACCCCCGGAGGTAAGCTATTCCATTTATTAACAGCCTCATCAGAGGAAAAACTTCCTGCGACGCCACAACCTGGAGTTGTCCCTTACTGAACGATACAGGTGTCCCCTTGTCGAAGCAGGTGATTGACGATGGAAATTTTAAACACTTCGATCATATCCTCCGACACCTGCGTTCTTCCAATGTGAACATGCTCAAGATTTTTTTACCTATTATTTTCCTCTTATCTTTATCTCGGTGAGATATTCAAAAAGAAAAAGCTCTCGAACACCCGCGGGGAGCTTACTTCAAAACCTCCATAGATTGCTTGATGCTTTACTTGTGCCCGATGTCAAGGATTAGCGTTATACTGATTTGAGTTTCAGAATATGTTAAAGTGGTCAGATTTGTCTCCTTTTACTGATGCAGGTCAGAGGATACTTGTATCAGAGGAAAAGGTTGACGCCCACCAATAGCGTACGCAGGATTTCCTCAAGTGGGGCAGGGGGTTTACCTTTTTTTGTCTTTCCAGGAAAGGGGGGAGTGTTGTTTTTTTTACCACAAAAACGACTATAATCTCGGTTCGAAGGGTGGAAGTGGGTGCGAAATCTCACTTGTGTACGCCAGTAGAGGGCGTTGGGATAGTGAGTGGGTACTTTGAGTACGCCAGTAAATGGGGCCCATAGAAGAGGGCGTAAAACCCCCTCTTCTATGGGCTCGTTTTAGAGTTGCACCAAGTTTTTTTTTTGGGGAGGGGATTAGTAGTACAAATAAGTACGAGAGATTTTGGCCAAGTCTCGGGATGTTGTCTTCACCTAGGGCTTTCCAGCAGTGGGTCATGGTCTGATCAACCCTCACATGCACGCATGCAAAGCACTAATCTTCATTTGATATGTTTCCGCTCCGCAAAACCCATTCATGCGCATGTCATCAATTTTATACCTTAATTTAACAGCTTCCCCCCCCCCCCAGGCCTCTTTCCCCACCATTTCATTTCCAGCGATGTCATTCCCCCCCCCCTTTGTCCCTGCTTACGCCATTGCTGTTTATTATTACAACTTTTATTGCGAGTGTTCTGCAGTCGGTGGTCGTTGTAGATGTGTTTTGGAGATTGAAGGGTTGCTACGGCAACAAGCTACTGCCAGGGGCGCCGGAGTACAGTGAACCCATATCGGTTGGAAAAGAATAATAATAAAATGAAAAAAAACAAAACAATGGCCAAGTGGAAAGAGAGAAAAAAAATCAGGCCCTGTACTAAATGTGTAACACATCCGCCCACCACTGCAGTGCACACTTTACTCCATTGCTTTTCAATCTTTTGTGTTTTCTGTATTTAAAGGCAGAGCTCTAGCTCTGCGTTTGTGCGCGCGCACGTCCTCTTTTGTGTTCGGAATTTTTTTTTTTTGCTCTCGCGGTAATAAATTTTTTACCTTTTTTTCGTATTGTTCATTACTTGGCTGCGCAATGCATGACGCGAGATTCAGCACGCTTTTTTTTATTGTTGCGTTCACCGTGCTTTGAATGTGAGAGTGTGATATTTATACCTTGTGCTTCATTATTTATTCTGCATTAATTGGAGGAGTTGGATCGTGTACAGCTCGCTTCGAGACGTTGCGTGGTGTAGCTATCGAATTCCGTAAATTAGTTTTGAACTAGGTTGCGCGCAGTCGTTTTAGTTTAAGACGTATGCTGTGCTCATCCACTTATTGATTGTTTCTTTTAAATTCCGAGTCTCTAAATCAGATATTGGCGAACTTCTTACGTTTGCGGTCCTCCTGGAAAGATATTAGAATTTTGAATGTCTTGTGGGGGGATCCCCGTCCGATCTCGAGGCACCTTTAAAGTGCCGCGACATATTGGTTGGGAATCAGTCCTATCGGACCGTTCTCTAATTTCATTCCGAAAATATCTCGCGACACCCTTGACAAGTCTAAAAATAACCTTAGGTGTCTTCAGATCAGAGAAACAGTGGTGGAAAGGAAACGCTATATTTTCAGTTTTTAACATTTAAATTCGGTAGGAAATCATTAATTATAAATGACCCGCTCAAGGATATAGAAGCCAAGGCGTCGTCACACACTGTTTGGAATCTACCAAGTTACGGTTCCCAGCGAACAGGAAAATCATGGAAAGTGAGAGAAATGAAAAATGGCTTGGGATGATGTAAAATATTTGGCTGAAGTCGGGGGAATTTGAAAATCGAAAAATGTTTTGGTCAGGAATGTTTATATCAGTCATATATTCAATTGGTATAGTTTAGTAGTTCTTAAATTTTGTCGCGATGAGCTTAAAAAAGTATGTGCCTGGTTGTGTGGTTCTGTTTCCAGGGAGCCGCGGGTCGTAAAAGTCTGTAGCCACTGTTGTAGTTTTTCACAAGCCTTTTTAATTGTAGGAGTTGGGGCTTAGGGGAATTCACATCTTTGAAAAAAGTCTAGGTTCTATGTGTGAGCGCATCGTGGTCGCGCAAACTTAAAGCTGCAGTTGCTGGTAAAATTAGCTTATGAACGACACAATGCAGAATAAAATGATCAAATGACTCGATAGTTTGGTCGCAACGTTTGCGTTCAATAGGCCTACCCGATTCAAAACGGGTTGATTCGCGTCCATATGGCCATTCATATTACCTATGAAGTGTCTAGTAACCCCGGCTCCGCATCAACTTGTACTACACCAGGGGATCATGGACTCCTTGGGAAGCGAGGGAGGGGCGTCCTTGAAGAGATTTCAAAGGGGTCCGTGAGCTCGTATGAGAAAACAATTATTTCATTGCTTTTACAGAGCTATATACTTACTAACACGGCAGCATAAATCCCAAAATATAAAATCCTCTAAAATTTTCTGCATGTTATTGCTAAATAAAAGTCTATTAATGACAAAATTTTCTGATTTCATGTCTTTTAAGATAGGAAAACGATATTAAATCATGGAAAAGATGGGGCTCCATCACGAATTTTTTTTCGAAAAGATAGAAGCAATTGCTGTCGCTCCGCCCGTATTTTATGGGATAGGAAAAGAAAAAAAATTCACGAAAAACTAAACTAGGCTGTGTCAGATCCATATTTTACTGGTGTGAATAATGGGAAAGCTTCCAATGTGTATGTATGTACAGTGACAGTCATCTGAACAGGTGCCCGCAGGTCTTTGCTTCGAGCCATCAATCCCCACTCACTCCCTGTTACCCTCAGTGGCCTCCGTATTATTTCTGTGTTCATCATGGAAAAACACTGTCTGGTGTTATTACAATTGTTGAAATAACACACAAGAAAGAAAGAAAGAAAGAAAAAAAAAAGCGATGAGGATAGAGGGGGGGGGGGAAACTTTCTCTCTCTGTTCCAAGTCTTCGGCGTGGATAATAATAATCATATGAAAACGCCATTTTTGTTCTTCCCTCCCCTTTTCGTATTATTCCGACCAATCCGAATGCTCGTACTACTTCCGGGTTTTCTACAGACATGATGATGAAGCCGCGCTGCTTTAACTCTTGTCTACCCCGTCGGGGCTTTTTTTTTGCTGCACGCCTCATCAGTTCACCCTCTTTCCTAGTAGTCCCTTGAACTCTTCCTTCCCTAAAGTGTTTCTCTTATTTACTTTTTTTTTTTTTCCTACCATTCTTTGATTGGGCGGTCGAACATTTTATTCTTTTTTATCTTTTTCACCTTCTTCACACCTTTAACTTTTATTTTATTATTATTCACCTCGTCAGATGTAGGGCACAAGTGGCAGTTGTTTGTTGTTTGTATCTGTACGCGCGTCTACAAAAAAAAAAGGTGTTTTATCTTGTTTGTGTGCTGTCAATATTCAAAGAAAAAAGTGTGCTAAATGTTGAGGAAATGCCCCGAACTTTAAGCCATGAGTGAGTCCCATTCAAATGTCATGCTACATGGTTTTTTTTTTTTTTCACGTGGATGAATGGCTTATTTGGCCATCAGTCCTGATTTGTCCATTTTATTTTACTGTCGAGGGTAAAAATGTATTTTTTTTTATTGCGTGCGTTGAATATAGAAGGGATTATAAGCATTTTTGCAAACAACCAGTAAAATATTTTCTTCACGTGAACCGTGTATAATAGGTAATATTAATAGTGTGCATACTCACGTTAGGCCTGATGGAAGGGCTGTTCGTGCTCCTAACCTCGAATATAATCCCTACCTGATCGGAATCGAGGCCAGTGTAGATGACCGATCGGTTTGAGCTCAGTCTGAATGCTTTTGTATGGGTAAAAAAAAAAAATGACGTGACTACAGGAACAACCCACTATGCAAAAACAAGATAAACAAAAAAGATGAATGTTTACTGTGGAGAAATCAATATTTAGGCTGGTGATGATTCACATATATCCTTTCGGGAAGATCAGGCACTTTCAGGACGACCTGCTGAAACAGCAGTGCTCGAAAATAGGCATGTTTTGGCTTTATTTAGCGATGGAAATCGAAATGTTGCCTGCTGGGAGATTCAGCACATTTTCGGCACATGGAAAAAGAATGGAATGTACATTATGCAGAAATCAATATATTGTAGCGATTCACATGCCATCCCTCTTGAGTGTGGAATATGAGCCCTTTACACACGACCTGCTAAAACGGATGTGGCCGAAAATATGCATGCCGTAGCTGCTCAAGAATTGAAATAGGAATATTTTTACTGGCTGTCATTCGTTTGTCGCAGGTGATGGAACCCGCATTTGTACATAAAACACAAATTCAACACCAATCGACAATATAGATCTGCATTGATCAATAATCTACCAGCAATCACGTCTCAACTCCATCCTATCATCAACAACGTACTGTGAAATTTGCTAGACAATTGTGCAAAAATAGATTTTAGGACCAACAGCAAAAGTCAAACATGCACATACCTAAACTGTTTTGTCGCTTCAATTGAAGGCGGCTCCACACTTTAATGAAAATTTCAATTCTATTTTTAGCCAGTTCAAGCAATCGATTGTTTTAGACCAGTGTTTCCCAAAGTGGGCAATATCACCCCCTGGTGGGCGATAGAACCTACTGATTTAACATTGGATCCTATGGGTTTACTTGAGTTGGGGGGGGGGGGCGATGACAGGAAAAAATTTCTGATCAAAGGGGGCGATGGAACAAAAAGTTTGGGAGACTATGTTTTAGACGATCATTTGACAAGTCTTTAAGGGATTCCCCCCAAATACTTTACGCCCCGTGAAATCCTGATTGAGTTTCAAATTTCAAACTTTTTGTTTCATTGTCAGCCTCGATACATTTTGCAATCATTGACGCGTTTCGGGGCATCCAATACCCGAAATTTTAGAGAAATGTAAAAGCACTACCACGGTGTATCTTTTGTATGTGACAATCCTGGCACATCTGTCTTCTCAGAATAAACTGCTCTACATATTGGGATGATGATTTTTGTCCCATCGATTGCACGTTTTACTGTTTTTTTTTCTCGCTATGCCACATTGTGTTTCTTTCACTAAATACACACGTGGCGTACAATTAATTTTTCTCACAGATATTATCGAGTCGGTAATTAGGGGGGGGGGAAAATAGACGCGTTGATGTCAACAAGAGGAATAAAAAAAAATTTTATCTCGTGGCAGCACTTTCTTGGCAAATACTGTACTTCCTCTTAATGGCTGCTCGCTCGAATGTTCTGCACTAGGAAAAACTGTCAAGCTTTTTTTATTTTATTTTTTATTTCTGGTTGTTACCTCTAGTTTCAGGAATTCGTTCATCCACACGAAAAGAAAAGAAAAAAAGATGCGGGTCATTTAACTTGGCGATCGATTACTGATTCTGTTTCTTTTTTTTACTTACCATGAGAGAAAATGACAGAAAAACGTGATTCTCTGCTGGTGCGTGTGTTATTTTTTTCCCATCAGAAAATAAGCAAGATAAAACTTTCCCAGTTTCCTGTTGTGTATTTCGTATTATAAAGTCGTGTATTCACGCATACTTTTTTTTTACCATCCTTGAAGCAGTTAGGCCTAGTCATTAACCAAAAAAAAAAAGGTTTGCCACGATTTCTTTTTTCCCCCTTTAGATTACACAGATTAAAAGTAGTTAAGAGGAAATGTGTGTCGGCCATGTTCTCCCCCCCCCCTCCCGTCCTCTCATCTTTATTATGATCACAGTTTCGGATTATTATAGCATGGGGAAAAAAAACGGTGACGGTGCGCCGTATTTTTTTTTTATCTGCTCTGTATAGTCTTTTTTCCCTTCAAGTTTCTGTAATAATTCCACACGTAATAATGCTTGCGTGGCCTTGTGCAATGTGGCACAAGTTGCTTGTTATTATTTTTTAATTTTATTTATATAGAGGACTTGAAAATGGGGCATTATGGTCGGCCCAGCTCGATCAGATAACGGATAAAGGGATACCCCGCTTATTCGAGTACAACCCCCCTCCCCCGCGCAATAAAATTTTATGTCATACAACGTCAAAGTTCCCCGTTGCCGTCCAGTTGATGGTACGAAGTACGGGGCTTAGAGCTCTCGTCTTGGTTTCTGTACTTACGTAGAGATATTGATCAGTTAATGGCAAGATGGTCACTTAAAAACAACCGTCGGCGATTTTCTTTTAGAGTACATAAAACCCTCAAATCCCACCGTCCAAAGCGGCTAGTGATTTAATACAACTTTGTCTCGGTCTAATTATAATTGTTGAATCGAATATTATGATTAATAGGATAACTGTTAATACACGTCAACCACTATGAAAAAATATTTTTATCGGATAAAACATTTATTATAATGATGGCAAGTATATTGCTAAGTTAATACTCATTAAAAACCAAGTCTTGAGAGTGATCGCTGGCTTCAAAATATCTAAGTTGTCTTCCGTACGTTCATGTAATTTTTTTTTTGTTTTCTATCGAGTCCATAGAGGGCGACTCTATGGACTCGATAGAAAACAAAAAAAAAAATTACATGAACGTACGGAAGACAACTTAGATATTTTGAAGCCAGCGATCACTCTCAAATCCTGAGTATTATGATCGTTTTAATTCAGTTTGAATTTCATTTTGATGTGTGATTTATTCCAGAAGATTTATTTGACCCTTCCAGCGGCAATTAGAACTCACCAACTCCTCATTCAAAATGCCATATCTTTTGTAATGAAGTAGGCCTTTGTCCGATTTTCAGCAGGTTCAAATTGAGGAGGTATAGGGAGAAGTTTTCCATTGAGAAATCAACTTTACAAAATATATGGGCTTGTCAATGTTAAAATCAGAGGCTTTTATATACCGAGGCGCGATATCTCGTAATTGCTGCTTAAAGTTTTAATACGATCCTTTATCAGTTTTCAACACAGACCATGCAAATGGCGTTGAACTGCAATTGGATTGCTCCCCGCACAATCGGTTCCAGAACCGTTGATATCTGTTTAAGGGGGCCAACTGCACTTATTAGGCAATTCATTTCGGTCGTCGGCTCATCTGGATGCTTGCTGCAGAACTTTTGTTTCCATTGTACTCATTGGTTTTCAGAGTTGACAGAAAGAAAGCATTTTTCTGTCTGAAAAGATTGGACGACCATTTAATACGAAATGTTTTATGTCGGGATTACACTATACAAGTTCATTTATAAAACGAAAAATGCAACCAATAAGCGTATCGGTTACATTTGAGCGAATGTATAACCAATAGGATTATTGGGTGTTTTTTTTTTTTTCTTTTCAAGTTTTGTGAAAGAATATTAATAAAACTTTTATAGTGTAATCCCGGTCTTAGGGACATTAGTTTTCTGTGAGTTTTATTATTATTGAGCACTGATTCTCGGAATTTTTGTTTGATAGATTTCGGTGGCATCCCGATATTAGATTCTTTTCAGAGAATGTGGAAACTAAATTTCATTAATTGAATCTTTGTTATTCTTTCGAAGAGACAGACGTTCGTTGTTGTGTCCTCGGCGTTTCTTCTTCGCCAACATTATCATTGCCCTAACCTGACCTGGCGGCGAAGATAGTTTGGCCCACATATCTGAGGAGAATGTTTACGTTCATCATTTCAGGGAGCGGCAGCCACTCTCACAAACACACACATACGCACCAGGAAGAGCCTTTTCTCGCCAGTCGCCATACAAACCTATCTCCATGACCCTTCTCCGAAGCTTCCAAGTTCCCATTCACAGGACCTCTCCACGGCCCCTCTAGCCATGACATTCCGATCAATACTTATGTGAGGAAGAGAGGAAAAACACAACCACGCCATCTCGCCACCCCGATTATGAAGCACGTGATGGTGTTACTGTCTGTCCTGCCCATGCGCACGATTCTTGCCAGCAGTGTTTATGGACACGCCCGAGAATCTATGCTTTTGCGAGAGGGTACGTGGCGTGAGGGATAAACGCAGAAATCAATACTACAAGCTGGGTTTATGGAACCTTCCAACCGAGTCTTTCCCTCCACCTTTCCTTCGTATTCCAGTCTGTCCTGGAGTCTGTCCCATGGTACAATGTTTCGCATCCAGCCTGGCTGCTGCTGCTGGCAGGCACGTGTGTGTGTGCTTGAAATGGAAGAGACTGGGGTAGAAGGAAGTGACAAAACTCATTTTACCTCCTTGCTTGCTTCTACCACCCTGTACCTTCTCTCTCTCTTCCCGCTTGCCTTTCCTTCAGAAACTCTGGGAATCGATTCGGCTTTATCGCTCCAGCAGATGCCGAGTTGGTGTTCTGGTAGAGATTTTGGACCAAATATGTGTTAACTTCACTTCCTAATCAAGGATTACGATGGTGCCTACTTTTGAATTTACCTTTATTGTATGGGAGGTTTCCTAATATATCGTCGTCGGAGTATTTTCTGTCTCTGGAGGGGGGTTAATAACGGTGCTCTTTTGCGGTCCACACTGCTGTGTAGTAAAATTAGTCCTATATTGCGGAGGAATTTATTGATCTTATTAATCTCTATCGCTCGCGTATCTGAAATAATAGTCGATGTACTTCGGCGACCTTTAAACGTGCCATCATTGAATTCCTAGTCGTTTCTTGGTGGGAAAAACTGGGTTTTGGTGCAGCAGTAGCTATTTCTTATGCTCATGGCATGCCGAGTGAAGCCAATATTGGCTTCACTTAATCTTTCATAATAAACATGCGATTTACATAAGCTCTTAACTCTGCAGATGACTGAAATCTGAAGGTTGTATGTACTTTATATTATCGCAACGATTGTATGTATAACATTTAACGAATGTATATTGCACCCTACGGGGGGCTATCTCCTTCCTTGTCTTTTCTTGGTCCTTTCCAAAATTCCTTGAGAATTTTCTCCGGCACGACCTCGCCCTCCGGGACAATGAGTTAAAATTACGTAAGCGACAGAGCCTGCTCCTGCTCGGTCTTTTGTGTTCTGTCTTCGGAGGTATAAGAGCATATTCAAGGGCGGCTCGGGACAAAATTCTCACCCGTTCAATACATCTTTTCGGCTCCTCTCTGGCATATAAAGCCACATCTATAAACACATGGCTCGAAAACTCGCAGGTTTTTCTACAAAAAATTTATCTGCAATTCTTTTTTCTTACCTCTGATTTGGCGCATTATCCCATAGCGACAGCTTGTGCAGTTGCACTGCCCCAGAGCTGCGTCAAGCTATGTTTTCAACGACAAATAAAGACATTTATCCTCAACTTTTTGATTGAGGAAAATAATTGTATCGATTGAGCGCTGGTTTTACCTCCTTTTATAATTCTTCGACACGAAATTATTACTGATCATAGTTTGTCAGCTATAAACAGGCGATGAAATCCGGATGTTAAAAATTGATTGATTTTTCAGTCTAAGGCCGGTATTACACTATAAAAGTTTTGTAAAAGTCCTTTTATAAAACTTGAAAAATGCAGCCAACAAGGTCACTGGTTGCATTATCTAGAATGTAACCAATAACCTTATTGGTTAGATTTTGCAAGTTTTATAAAAGGAATTTTATCAAACTTTTACAGTGTAATACCGGCCTAGCCCCGATTTAACGTCACCGTTTATATTACAAAATTCTGATTCTGTAACGAGTTTTGGCGCTGTATCGAATCACGGTCGAACCCGTGCGATTCCTAAGTGCAGATTTGCTCACTGAAAATTTATCGCTTTAAGTGGGATTGACGCAACATTATGAGGCGCTAAAACGTGTTGAACTATACAGTCGCTCTCTATGGGCTCAACAGAGAACAAAAATAATTTTTAATTAAATTTTCGTACTGAAGACAACCTAGATACTTCGAGGGAAAAACCCACTCTCAGCTCTTGCGTTTTATTGTTAAATCTTGGCAACACATTTGCCATCAATTTCAAATGTTTTATCAAATAAAAATATTACTAACATAGTGGTTGATGGGTATCAATAGTTGTCGTGTAAATTGTAATATTCGATTAACTTGGGTCAATTGTCAACGATTTAGTTTAGTCAATGTCGGACAATTTTAACATTTATACAAAAATTGCCACGTTTTTAAGACAAATAAATTAAAACCAGGCAAAGTTACTCATTTTTTGTGATAAAATTTTAACATTGTCTTTATGGGCGAAATTTTTTTCCCGGAGGATTTTATTGGAGCAAGTGAGGTCTCGAGAGGCTGTATGGGTCATTCCAAAAAAAAAAAAAAAAAGTGTACATTCCACATTTTTGAAATGAAATTGATCTCAGATTATAGTCAAGGTCTCGAAGTTTAATATTTCTTAAATATTTTTCACTTTTATTTTCTGGTAATATTTTATTTTTTGGGTTTTACACTCCTTCTGTTACGAAAACAAATATCGCTGTAAAAAAATAAATACTATTTCTGCTGTTTTTATCTCTTAAAATAATGAAAAATCGGCTTATTTCTTACTCATATGCTGAAGAAAAAGAAGTTTTAAAATTTTTACTTTTTTTTCTGTCGTTTTGATGGTTTTTCATGATTTTTTCGAAATTAGCACATAGAAAAGTTTATTTTTTTACATATATTTTTAGCTACGCAAAATCAAAACTTTTTATATCTGACAGACAATGAGTTAGTAATTTATAATTTAACAACTTAGTTTGAAGTGTTCTTACATTTTTTTGCCTGTGAACTGCAAAAATACTTCCCGTAACAGAGTGCACAGAAATGTTTAACTGAGAGAAAGATATCTCAAACATTCTAAATAGACTGCAAATACGCTTTTATTTTCTCTAATTATATACAAAATGTGATAGGTGACTCTTCTATAACCTTTGAAAAACTTTCACCCCATGAGGAAATTCAAAAACACACACGTCGCCCCCTCCCCCTTGTAGTGTGACCCGAGTTTAAAACTTTTACCAAAGTGAACACTGGATTTGCTCAGCTGTATATTATATCATCCTGTGATGAACGAATTCTTGAGCAGGTGTGCCCAGTTTTACTCGTTTACATAACTATCCGACATTTTATCGCTTCTTAGACGGTTTGGCAATGAAACGCAATGATGGGAAGTTTCATTGCGGAAAGCGAGGGGAACCGTCAGCCATGTTTGATCCAATTGTGTTGAGTAATTGAGTTCAAGCAAGGGAAAGTCAATGCGCTCTTAATAAAGTAGCGAAGCTCTCAGTTTTGAAATAAATGTTGGGAAGAAAAACAAGGCTCGCCTTTGTGTATGTGCGCGCGCTCTTTTAAATGTTGCGAAAGAATCGAAATTGACACGGGGCCAAAAACCCCTACTTGGATTCCGTGGTGCATGTTGCTTTTGAGCCACGCTGTCAAGGATTTAACCTTGCCCCCACGTGACGCAGCCGCGAGGCCCTTAATGTTCGTTAAGGATCTCGCAGTTTTTTAAACTTATTTTTTCCTTTACTTTGCACCACGACCTGGTTTATTTCAGTTTTTTTTTTTTGCTCCGTCCTCTTACCTTTGAAGTTTTATTTTTAGTTGTTTTTTTAAATAGAAGGAAGAAATCATTTTCCCTTCGGAGTTTCATTGCTATTTTGGAAATTCTTCGGGTTTTTTTTTTGGTTCGGCGCTATTTGTGTTTCTTAAAAGATTTACTATTTCGTCAACTTAATGACCGACCTGCATCATTTTCAGGTTTACAGGCGTATTTCAATTCTGGGATTCAATTCCACGTGTAAAAAAATGCAGTTTGCGGATGGTCTCTCAACATCGATTACGTTCGCTGGAGTGGAGTTGAGAATTTCTAATTGCTGACGCAACGCGGGGCACCTTGGAGTGGATAGCTACGTCCAAAATCTTGGCACCACTGTCTGATGTCGCGACGCATTATAGTCAGTCGGCCCCGCTTAATCGGATAACAGATTAAAAATTTTTGGAACCAAAATTTTCTCTATAGGAGACAACGCTTTTTTTTTCCTGCATTACGCTAAGTTTCCCAATTTCGCTTCATTGAATATTATGATCAATCTGACAACTGTTAATACACATGAACCACTATATATATATATATATATATATATATATATATATTTTTTTTTTTTTTTTATTGGATAAAACATTTGGAATCTTTGACAAATGTATTGCAAATTCAAGATTTGGAAAAAATCCTCGACTAGATTGTGGGCCTCAAAGTATCTGAAGTTGTCTTCAGTTTGTACATTTAATTATTTTATTTTGTTCCCTGTTTAGCCTATAGAGGGCGCAATGGGAAGAATAAAATTTTAAAAATTTAAGTATTTTGATCGTTGTAATTCAATGTAGTTTTCATTTCATTTTGATGTCTGATTTTTTACCATAAGCTTTTTAATATTGATCCTTCATCAGTGTTCAATACACTAACTATAATAACGAAGTTAAACAGCAATTGAAGTGTTCTCCGCTTAAACGGATATTGTGTTCTGCCTTGATATCATTTTAAGCGTAGCCGACTGAATTTGAGGTCGGTGAATTGACCTAAAATCCAGTGTTTCTCAAACTTTTTCCACCCTTGGCCTTATGCCTCTTTCCCACACCCCTACAGCGAGACCTAGGCCAAATCTTTCACGGGCCTTTCTTTTGTGAATTTATAATGTGAAAAAACAAAAATGATTAAAATCCTCTCAAGTCCTCGGGCCCCCTTTCTGTCCTACCCTTGCGACTGAATTCACTCTTTTGTCTTTGCCATCGTTTATCTGCGGAATATCCGAATAGTTTAGAAAAGAACCACTTCAAAGAATTGAATGGCACACATCAACATACCAACGCGCTCTTGACAAAAGTTGGCGATGCCCTAGGAGCTTGATAACATGATGCACCTTTGAGAACCCTCTGACCTAATGGATTTTAATTTAACGCTTACTTGTTGATCCCATCGTTATACACAAAAATGCCGACATCTACTACCCGTTGGTGCTCACCAAGGTGGGCAATAATGGTGCTCTTGTTAGAGTTTAAAAAGTTAAGACCCCCTGCACTGTGTCACATTATGCCACAAGGTATTCGGCACAAAAATTGTCCTTTTGGATTAAAACGGTCGTTCATTCTCAAGTCTGAGATAATTGCCAATCCACAAAGTTACTCAATGCCCATTTCATGCGACGTTGGCGATGCCCCTTGCATTCATAAAGATGCATAAATTGTTTGTTGCTCATTGTAGTGTTTTATATAATTCCGTGGATGTTCTAGCTTATGGGTTTTTTATTGAGCTAACTCTGGGGTCCGCGGTATCAAAAACTTCAAAATTTTTCTTTGGTGTGCTTTTATAATAGCGAAATCGAAGAAACGTTTGAGTTCCGTGGAAGAGCCCTTTAGCCGCATCAAGGGTTCCACACAAACCGCAACGGTGAAAATTTCTGGTCTATCATCCATTTTATATCAGTGGACCAACTTTTGAAAATCTTCATACTAGTTAATACAAATATACAGTTGAATCTCAATTGAACGCCACCATTTATTTTGCAGAATTCTTTCGCTATAACTAATTCGGCGTTATATCGAAACACGGCTGAACCCGTATTATCCCTATATCATGGTTGGCATGACATCGGAGAGCGCTATAGTGAAGTTCGAATGTACATCATTACGTAGTATAGTTCTTAGCTTCATAATTCAGTGCTTGTGATTCTAATCCTTTGTCAGTACATCCTATCATAACATGAATGTTTTTTATTTTCATTCGGCTTCAGTGAATTCGTTAAGTGAAAAGCTAAACGTAATATTGTCACTGTACAATGACCCCTCTTCCCCAAAGTGAAATCTAATGTCACGTATAAAAGAAAATTTATGCGCCAATACCGAGTTTATAGTCACCGTGGCTACCTGGCGCCTGGGAATTGCCTATACCTGGTCAAAGTGACTCGCTCAATTATGTTCACAGATTTTTTTTCCCCTTACGAAATGTAAAGGTCAGTAAACTTTTTCCAATGGCAGCGACTAATATATCGCACTCATTAAACATATTTAGAATGCTTCAGTGTTTCGAATACTTAATATGGGGATTTCGTAGAAGATGCTTTAACTATTATACAAGTGTTCTTAATCTCTTTTTCTAAGGCGTGGCCTTTATAATGCGTGTTTCCCTCCCCCCTTTTTTTTCAAGTGCAGCTCAAGGGTTAGGCAAGGCTACGATTGGGATTTTGATGACGTTAGCGCTGAATGCAAATTGCAAAAAAAAAAGCAATTCACACTGTCGCCTTTTTTTTCTGTACTAAGATGGGAAAAGAACTTATAAAGTAGGTTAACCTCAAGAAAAATAAAAGCTTATGATTTGGAGAAAAATAAACAATCCTTGATCTTTTTTTTTTAATTTTTCCAATTTCTATGCCCGGCCGTCCGAAAAAGTTCTTTTCTTTCATTAATTTATTCTGTGCCGAACGAACGCCTTGAACTACAAACATTAGGTCAGAGGCCAATGAAGCAACACAACAGGCGATTGCACTTTTTTTTTTTATTCTTTTAATAGTGGCCTTGGATATTTGTGTAATGCCTAGCTAGTTATAAGAATGTGCTTGCGCTGGTATTCGTGCGTGATCGGGACTCGTTTCAGTTGCGTCACTTCCCTTTCCATTGTTTTAATTGTATGAATGTGATTCACGTTGCATAGGAATAGACTTCTTTTTTTGAGTTTTATGATAAATGGTAGGGAAAAACAAAAATAAAATTTCCAGCATAAAATTCAAACATCCAGTAGATGGCATGTAATGAGTCATGTTTATAAATCAGTGTTTTCCTAGCTGTTTCGTTTTTTTTTCTCGCTAGAATATTGAAGAATTTTTACGATAACAAGACCTTGTCCACACAGTATCAGCATTTCTGGGCTCCGTACGATGAAGCTGCTTGAAACTGTGTCTGATCTGTTGTTGTGTATTATTGACCGTTGTATCAAAGTGTTTGCTCGGTTGTTGTAATTACGAAAAGTTGTGGTGCTTCACATCAGTGGTTGGGCCATATGACCCCTTTGCTATCCTGGGATATTCGAAGGCAGGCCCACGAGGTGAGCCATCACCATCTTAATGCATGGTGCCAATTCAGGCATAGCCCAGGGAAGACTCCCGTCGACAGGGGATTTACGCGGCCGACCTGATTTCAGTGTGGTCAGGTAGAGCATTTGCCCAGGCCCTGAAATTTAAACATGTATTCACTGACTCTTCAAAACAAAATACAGTGGAGCCCGCTTATGACGTTCCCATTTAGTGAGACTTATTTATTTTCATTGTTCTAACTTTTACTAACACTCATCGCGTATGCCGAAAACGGTGACACGTAACAGAACAATCGGTGCTTCTGGAAAATAATCTGGAAGAATTTTAAGCAAAGTGTAGAAAACACTTGTGGGAATTTTTACCCCAGAACATTTCCAGTCATCAGAGGGCTCGTTGCAGAGCAATACAGAACATTCTTTCTGGCACTGACTTATCAAAGATCCTTTGCTTTAATCACAGGAGCCTCCTATCGGCTCTACCCACAGCCCCTCTCCCCCTTTCATGTCAAAGTCGGGCCCAGCCTAAATCCTAAATGATATTTGGTCATAGGCGTACGCAGAATTTTCTCAAGGAGGGGTGGGGGTTCCAATTTTTTTTCTTAGGGAGTTATGTTTTCTCCTGTAGAATAACACTATAATCTCGGCTTGAGGGGGGGGGTTTAGAACCCCAAACCCCCCCCCCCCTCTGCGTACGCCAATGTATCTGGTACGGTATTTTACAAGACTATGTAAATATGTGCGCTATTACTTCATCTCAGTATGGGGGGGGGGGCAGATAGCCCGAGGGCCAATGATGTTGAGACGACCTTGCTGAGCTGTAGCCCTGAATAAGATGGGGTAGGGCCCATGGACGGAAAAAAAGATTGAGGAAACACTGATCTACATTCTTGTTTTTCTGGGAAAGTATCCATCTCATGTTTTTTGACCAGTGAACGCGAGCTTAACGATCTTGATGGAATTATAAGAGTTTTTATATTAATGTGACCTATATATATATATATATTTGGAAATTATTCATAGGAGGGATATGTGTTATTAAAGGCAGAAAAAAATGTACTACACCCACATAATTCTATACCATATCCCATGTTATTTTCTTCTTTCTCCTGGATCATCTATGTATCTTGTAGATCCCGATAACAGATGTTAATAATGCTCGTCTGTGATGTTCAGCGCAGTGCAGTCTAACGTCTGCTGCAAGCTACATTTTCAGATAATTATATTGCTCTCATTGCTTCTTCCCGTCGTCATCGTAGTAACTGGATTCTTCTGAGCGTGGATGTTCATCATCCTGATGACCCCACCGTCATTAACCAACTGCCCACGCACTGATACGTGATCTCCGAACTAGAATGTCTACGGGGGTTTTGTCCCGTTTGTCTCGGATATACACCGTGGATGGTGCTGACGGTTTTCGGTGCATAAGAGAGCGCGGCGGTTTTATGTCTTGAGGTTGAGCTTGGCTGTATTCAACTCGATGTATCTATCACATTAATTTTTCCCCCATTAGTGCTAGGAGTAATTTATACGTATAAATCATGGATAGATAAAAAAGGGAACCGAATTTTCTCTTGCCCCTATGGACGACCAACGAAAAAAAACCTTAATTATATCTCATCAATCATAGCTACATCGCTTTTTTGTGGCAACGGTTTTCAACCCTTGCAGTCCTGGGACATTCTGGGGGCACGGATGATAATCAGATGGAAGGAGAGCCACGAGATAATTGGTGAAGGATGGGTCGGAGAAGAATTGTGGAGATTTCAATTGGAATATTGGTGTAAGAAAATGTTTCCACTTTCAAAATCTAGCAGAGCTACCCATAGAACCAGGGCCATCTTCACCCACCGACCCATGGCCTCGTATCCATATGGGGCCTGCCTACATGATGAGATTCGATTCTATTTTTCGAATGAATTCCTCGCTTAATTGGATATTATTTGCTGGAACCGCTGATACCCACTTAAGCAGGGCCGACTGTATATGGTATGTCAGGGAAAAATTCTTGTTAAGGGGAAAAACAAACTCGAAAAACATTTGGGAAAGGGTTAAGATTTTTTAAAGTATATTTCTTTCTTCAGGGGTTTTGGCACAGAGTAAGAATAATATCTTTAGTCTATGGGTTTTGGTCAGTTTCAAATGATCGAACAGATTTTCCTGGAAATCCTGCACTTACTTATTCATGAAGAAACCTTCGATAACTGTACTCGGTGACAAAATAAAATGCTTACAAGATCCATTGTATTCAAAGGAAAAACTTGACCTCTCCGGTCCTATCCGTCGAAATACAAATTATTATATCAAGGATACGCTGTTTCTGTCATTGAACGTAAATATAGATATACTGTACGTATAGATATTTACACAGATATAGTCGTTCGTTAACCTCTTCATATACGTATGTACTGTATATCATTTTTTTTCCTCATTGTGACTTGCCATGCGTCAGAAAAAAATACTCACTGGCTGTTTGTGTCAAGGGCGAGCAGTTAGTTCCGCTGAAATGCGCAAATTTTAAATCCGTTTTCTTTTAGTACCGTAAAAATTTCAAGCGCATAATTTTATGAGCGAAGGTTACTTTTCTTATGGCCGGTCACTGAACTGACCGTACGCCGTTTCTGGTTTTTTTTCCCATTCAAGAAGGTTATATCCTAACCTTCTTTCTTATTTATTCTTTCGCGCCTTATATGTACTTGTTGCCCGCTGCCGTAAGTGGCATCGATTGTGTATATATTCTGTAACGGGTTGAGTATTTTTTTGAGATGCTATATTGAATGGTACAGGTACGTATCTGCATACAATGCAATTGTTTCAAGGAATCATCCGAAGTTTTTTCCGCTCTTCCTATGTTTATGAAATGCTCACATATAGCCGAAGTTGATAGATATAAATTACTCAGTAAGAAACACATACATAGCAATTTCATCACATTTTCGTTGAGCATGTTAACAAGTACTTTCAATTATATGTAGCTTGCAACACATTGTTTCGCAAATGTTTTTCTAACAATGATTGTTTACACTATTCGATTAATGACTTTTTTTTAACAATTTTTTTTTCAGCAGTTACATATTTTGCTCTGTTAAACAATTTTTAAACTAAGGTTCATCGCCCAGTTTTGTAAAACAATGATTCTTTACACTGTTTTTTAACAATGATTCTTTGCACTGTTTTTTTTAACAATGATTCCTTACACTGCTTTTTTAAACAATGATTCTTTAAAGATGTTTTTTAACAATGATTCTTTACACTGTTTTTTAAACAATGATTCTTTACACTGCTTTTTTAAACAATGATTCCTTACACTGCTTTTTTAAACAATGATTCTTTAAAGATGTTTTTTAACAATGATTCTTTACACTGTTTTTTAAACAATGATTCTTTACACTGTTTTTTTAAACAATGATTCTTTACACTGTTTTTTTAAACAATGATTCTTTACACTGTTTTTTTTAAACAATGATGCTTTACACTGTTTTTTTAAACAATGATGCTTTACACTGTTTTTTTAAACAATGATTCCTTACACTGCTTTTTTAAACAATGATTCTTTAAAGATGTTTTTTAACAATGATTCTTTACACTGTTTTTTTAAACAATGATGCTTTACACTGTTTTTTTAAACAATGATTCTTTAAAGATGTTTTTTAAACAATGATTCTTTAAAGATGTTTTTTAAACAATGATTCTTTAAAGATGTTTTTTAAACAATGATTCTTTAAAGATGTTTTTTAAACAATGATTTTTTTGTACTTTTTTTAAAACAAGATTCTTTATACTGTCTTTTAAGCAATGATTCTTCTCAATGGTTTTTAGTTTCTTGTATTCTTTGAAACTTGGCATTATTTTTGCATTCAACGATTTATAATTCTTCAGTTTTATATAACTTCTTTATTCAATTTTTGAGATAATCATTCTAATTATTGATATAGTTAAAAGATTAATGATCCTCCACATTTTTTGAAAATCATAAATTCGTCATTTTCTAAACAGTGATTATTTAAACCGTGATGCTTTTCACCATTTTTTTAATGATTATTCTTTGAACTGTTTTTTAATGATTCTTTGAACTATTTTTTAATGATTCTTTGAACTATTTTTTAATGATTCTTTGAACTATTTTTTAATGATTCTTTGAACTGTTTTTAATGATGATTCTTTGAACTGTTTTTAATGATGATTCTTTGAACTGTTTTTAATGATGATTCTTTGAACTGTTTTTAATGATGATTCTTTGAACTGTTTTTAATGATGATTCTTTGAACTGTTTTTAATGATGATTCTTTGAACTGTTTTTAATGATGATTCTTTGAACTGTTTTTAATGATGATTCTTTGAACTGTTTTTAATGATGATTCTTTGAACTATTTTTTGCTGATTCTTTGAACTATTTTTTGCTGATTCTTTGAACTATTTTTTGCTGATTCTTTGAACTATTTTTTGCTGATTCTTTGAACTATTTTTTGCTGATTCTTTAAACTATTTTTTGATGATTCTTTGAACTATTTTTTAATGATTCTTTGAACCATTCTTGTGTTTCAAAACAGTGAATGATTTTTTTTTATGCAATGATTCTTTGCCCTGTTTTTGAAACAATGAATTTTTTTATGCAATGATTCTTTGCCCTGTTTTTGAAACAATGAATTTTTTTATGCAATGATTCTTTGCCCTGTTTTTGAAACAATGAATTTTTTTATGCAACGATTCTTTGCCCTGTTTTTGAAACAATGAATTTTTTTATGCAATGATTCTTTGCCCTGTTTTTGAAACAATGATTCATCATGATGTTTTTTCATCATGAGTTCTTGTATTAATATTCAAAATAATACACCATTTTTGTATATAATGGTTCTCTTTACAATTTTTTAATAATCACAGATATAAATTTTTTTTTCCAGCAATGATAAGCTATTTTTTAAACTATGATTCTTTGCATAGTTTTTCTGAACAATGTTTATGATTTTCTATGAATAGTTTATTGACTTCTGTTTTCTGAAAAATGATTCTTTGCACTGTTTCTTGAAATAATTATTCATTACAATGTTTTTAAACGTGTGTATTCTTGTGTTGTTTAAAAAAATCAAGTAGTTCTTTGCTTTGTGTGTGTTTTTAAACAGATTGCTTATGTTCCTCACATAATTTTTCAAGTAATGATTCTTTGAAATGATTTTTTTAACAATGTTTATATTTTCTGCTCTGTTTTCCAACAATGATTCCTTGCTCTTTTGTTAAACAATGATTCCTTGCTCTTTTGTTAAACAATGATTCCTTGCTCTTTTGTTAAACAATGATTCCTTGCTCTTTTGTTAAACAATGATTCCTTGCTCTTTTGTTAAACAATGATTCCTTGCTCTTTTGTTAAACAATGATTCCTTGCTCTTTTGTTAAACAATGATTCCTTGCTCTTTTGTTAAACAATGATTCCTTGCTCTTTTGTTAAACAATGATTCCTTGCTCTTTTGTTAAACAATGATTCCTTGCTCTTTTGTTAAACAATGATTCCTTGCTGTTGAACAATGAAGCTTCTTTGCTCTGCTGTTAAAGAATTGATTCTTTGCTCTGTTTTTAAACACAGATTCTTTGCTAAGCATCTCAATGTTTTTACATATCAATATTTTGGCGGTGATGGTGATGCTATTTTGTTGACAGCGAATGGTTCTCCATGAAATATTTCTTTTCGATTTGTCAGGAATATTATACATGAAATTTTTTCCCCCCATGAATTTTCACAATTTCCGCTGACTTCATTTCGGGATGCATTTTTTCAGTTATTCATTCCTTATCTTCACAAATGTTTTCCAGTTGCAAGGATGTTAAATTTGTTTTACTATTATGAGCTGTCTTTAATTTTTCCCCCATGTGGTTGCGAAAAGATTAATGTGTCTGAAGGTCAATTCATAAAAAGAAAGCATTATACATTTTTTTTCAACAGAATGTGTTTACGGAAAGTGTAACATCCGGCGTATTTTTTTTTCCTTCCCTGTGGACAGCGTAACATGAAGCCTCTCTCTCGTCTGATATTAGATAACATGTTGGAAGCGGATGTTGTGTGTGAATAGTATGTGCTCACGTTATATCCATATTTATCTGGGGTTACGATAATCTTGCAGATTGAAATTTTTGCTCGTCGTCATGCGCTTCTGGTGTTTTTGCGCGATTCAACCGATAAAAGCATCTCGTTATCAGTTCATTGTAGTTGTAATTAAATTATTGTACTTTTTCACCGCTCTTTTGTTCTAGAGAAATCTTTTTGTGAGCGATTTCTTATCGAGTCGTTTCGTAGCAGTTCCCTCTGTATAAATCTACATACACACTTTGACCAATAAGTTTTGACATATTTATTGTGTACAGCCATATATTAGTCTCTTCCTGTGTGCCGCGGAGAGCAAGCACACTTTCAACACGTTACAAAACATGAGAATTTAGGCATTTGCCTTTTGACCTTTGAAGACCGGACGCACCCCGCTTCCCATCTCAGGCATTTGCCATTTCACTTTTAAATATGGAAGACGAATGACAGCACCAGTACAGCACGGAACAAGCAGAACTCAAACAACGTAAATATTTGCGGCCATACATAAAGTATAATCAAAACACAAATTCCTCAGGGCCGTAACTAGATTTTTGTCGCTCCCCCCAAACAACGTTAAAATTTGGTAATTTTATAATGGTGTTCTCTTTGGTCCCACCTAAACCTGCCGCCCCTAAATTTTTCCGACCGGGGCAGCCTCCCCCCCCCCTCAGTTCCGACCCTGCATTCTGGCATGTACCGATTCGTTAGAGATGGACCGATTTTTATGAGGTTCATGTACGGTTATGTAGTCTACTACTCGTCTAAGGACACGCCTTAAATTATTGATGACTTTTGATGACTGGGTGGGGGGGGGGGGGGTTGAATAATGCTTACATCATCAACCACCCTTTATAAAAAATATGAAATATTCTCAATGATATCTTTACTGGGAATGCCAAAAAACGAGAAAAACCTCTTCCTAGTTTGTGGGCACCTGAACTAACCTCCCTCCCCACCTCTGTACTGCCTATGGCCCGGTACGATGTGGACGAAAAAACAAGCTGCGATGATTTACGGGACAAGTAAAGAAACTATTACTCCTGAAAACAATTTTCTTGTATGATGGAAAGTTGACCACAACTAGTTTGTGCCTAGATGAGATATTAAAAATGAAGTAAACGTTTAGTGTATTTATAACTATTTCCCCCGAAATACTGGATCACTCGTGGTGTGGGCCCACTTTGCACTGGGATAAAAAAAATAGGTAATGAATGGCCAGCCAAGCCCAGCCACATTCGCAATAATTGCATCGATAGCTAAATAGAAAGGAATTGCTGTACTTCAAATTACGTAAATGGTTGTTCTCAAGCAACCATCTTGACATTGGCAGATCGGCATCTTTGGAATTTAGAGAAACCACATGAAGAAGACGAGAGCTCAATGCTCGGTACTTCGCAGCAACTAGCGATGGCAATATATACCACTCCTTCAATTAATACTTATAATGCTTATGCTTGGGTTAAACCAGTAAGAAATAAACTTAAAACACAAGCAGAAATATACAATGTTCAGTCTATAATCAGGTGAAAAATAATCCCCGTGCGTTCATAACAAAGTTAACTACAGCAGTGTCAGATTGCGGCGGCAGACTCTCTATGTGTATTCTCGAATGGCAATCCAATCAGAGGCTTACGCAGAGGGTCGACCTTTGGAGGGGCACAAAAGGCTTGAGGGTAGGTAGCTCTTAGCCTTCAAATAGCATTGCGACTAACAGAAATTGATTATAATAGAAAAGGGCATTTTCTTCTGGTATTTTAATTTTTTTTTAAATATTTTTCTGCACCAAAAATAATTGTCGGGGGGGGGGCACACACCGGCCTCGTACCCTTCCCCCGCACACGTGTAAAAAACTGTTGACGTAATACTTGAACGGCTCCTTGGATCGAATTCTCATTTTCCATTGAATATACTTTTAAAGCTTATATTTCTTTCCTTATTCCATACTTAATTTGAAAATAAAAACAATCTTGTTTATTTTTTATAGAGAACAAGTTTTCGTTCGTATAATAGGGGTAGAATTGCAGCAAGAATATCTTGTTTACACGCGCGCGCACATACACACGAATCAATGCTATAAAGAGAAGAAAAACGAATCAAATCTAATTCAGCCTGTGTAAAGCGTAAAACTGCATTTCTTTTTCGTTTAAAAAAAAATTATATTAAAAAATAAACAAATATACATTATATATATATAAAATTGTTTATCCGTATATATTTTTATCCTTTCCTTTTTTTTTTTCCTTTCTCGTAAAAATCCCGCTCAGCTGCTTTTCCATTCGCTCAGACGTCTCTCGTTTCCATGGCGATTGGCAGGGGCTGTTGGTGGTGCCGGTGGGAAAGATCCATGCTCCAGTTTCCAGCTTTTGCTACAATTTCTCAAAAGCGTGTGGGGCGACTGGGGGATAGGAAATAGAGATAGATAGGGTTGGAGCATGGTATAGGCTGATGGTGGGGAACGGTGGTATGGAAAGCTCTCTCTTGAAATAGTGTGTCACTGTTCTTTGTTATTATGTATAGGGTAGAGGGAGCGAAGATAGTGATGCTGGAGATTCCAGAATTTCCCACGTGGACTCCTTTTTTTTATTTTGCTCTCCCAATGGCGGCTCCGTATCGATTACTTCCTAGAGGTTTTATTTTTTTTTCTATCTTGAAATTTTTTTATTTTTTCCCGAGGGAGGGGAAAAATATAGGGATTAGACAGAGAAATACTCTTCGTTTCCCTATTAACTGAAGAATTCGCAAGTCCCGGTGCAACCAATTTATATTTTCTTTGAAAACTTATTATTATAAGGAAAAATTGTTTTTAAAAAATATTGGATGCGAATTTAATGAATCTTTCGTGTTATTTGCATATATATATTCCGGGGTTTTTTTGCGATGGAATTTCATATATTCATTGAACTGAGAAACCGCTATGGATTTTTCTGTCGGATGTGTCTTGTCTTCTCGTCAATGGGTGTCGCCTCCAGTTACGAGAAAAAAAAAATTTTGAATCTTTTTTGTGCCTCTTCTTTTTTTTATTCTATTATTGCCTTGTGTGTACATTTTGTAGGGTTTCTCTCCATTCTATCATTTCTCATGATGGATTTAGACGAATTGTGTGTGAGAAATTACTCGCGTGAATTTTTTTATGCATTTCCTCTGAGATTTGTTTTGAATCATGTTATCATGTATGGCTGTTGTGCATTTGTAATGGAGAGGTTATTCCACGTAATTAAATTCTAATTCCAAGGGAAAATGTGTATACTAGGCTGGGGTTTTTTTTCCTTCTTTCTTTTGGCGCCTAGATATTTGAAGTTTTTCTTTCAAGGTACCCGGCTACTTTTAAAACGCCATTTTGGAAGAAAATATTTATTTTTTATGAAATCTCCATTTCTTGTGATTCCAAAATAGGTCTTTTTTTTTTGTATGACGCGTAGAACCGAAGTTACGCCCACCACTTTAGTGTTACGTTTTTAAATATAATTAATAAGTAAAACTTTGAACGCTTTTTAAGAAAAATGCTATTTTTTGATATTTCACTCTTGAGTTTGAACGCATCATTACAAAATTTTAATGATGTTCTGCCATATATTGTTAAGATTTCGTACTAAAATCCAAGTTCTGTTTCACGTATTTGTCTAATTTAGTGTTCCATACTCTATGTATAAAATGAAATTTCAAAAATTTCACATGTACATCAGCAGTTTTGAGTGTAACTTATGAGCATACCATACACACACAATCCTTTGATTTAGCTCATGACCTGCACCATCAACTGAATGTACTCTGAAAATAACAAATCATTTCATCCATAGAATTTTTTGCTGTTGTGTTTTGAATATTACATGAATTTTGCTCAAAATTTGACATAAAAATGGCTTTTTCTAAAATCGAAAATGGCAACATAGGCAGTCCAAACTTTGTTGTTATTTTCACCATTTTGAGATACTTTAATAACATTTTTGGTATAAAGTTCACTCCAGTACTAAATAGTACTGGTGATCGGGATTACCTTAAGGGAGGAAACTATTGTATGACTTTTAAATAAGGAGGAAGGATAGGTATATATGAAGAGAGAACGAACGCAGAGGCATTATGACCTTTTAAGGACCCTGCACCATAAAACATCAAAAACCTATTATCGAATTCGCGAAAAGAGTATTTTTAATCTATTCCATTTTTGTGTAAGACTTTTCTTCAAATACAGTTTTATCGTGGGGAGTCATGACGTCTTTACATACTCTGCGGACACAATAAGCTGGTGATGTATATCCACTGACAGGTGTCATAATATACGTCTGTTTAATCTGATTTATATTGAATGAGTCAAGATTAGGGGTTTTCAACCTTTGTGGAGTCGCGGATACTTAATCTATGTCTATTATCATCAGAATAAAAGCATCCATATGAAAAAAACTTTGCTCACACTCAAATCGGTATAGCGTCGATTCTTCAATGCAACTTGAATGGGTAATTTTATGGTAATGAAAATTATGCGATTCGCGAATAACTAATTGGGCATAATCACTGAGCTTCTCTCACATCGAACTAATTATGGCGTCTTCAACCTTTCGTTGAATATGACATCTAATGCTTGACTACGTACTTGCGATCTAGTAATGGGTTCCCCAGTTGAATACCATATAGCAGCGGTTCTCAACCTTTTTTTTTTTTTACTCTTTAGTATATAATGTCCATGGTGGAGCCCCATGGGCATCTTTTTTATTTCCCGTAAGCGGCCGCGGAGTCCCTTGAGAAGTGAACACGGATCTCCGAGGAAATCCGCGGAGAACCGGTTGCAAACCTCTACCATATACAAGTGTTGTCGTTGAAGAGTAATTATCACAACTCCGATTTGAATCTTTGCACGACTCAGAGTTGTCGTATGGGTGCTCTTCTCCGGATGATGTTTATATAGTTAGGATCTTTGACCTTTTTTGAGTCGTAAGCACCGTCTATGCCAGGCGTCTTCAACTTGTTGCTCACAAGTATCATAATGTTCACCGGAGCATCAAGAGTGCTGAATGCTTGTGCCGGATTTTGTGATCACAAAATATCGATCGACATAACCATCAAAGAACAAGCTTTGTTCTAATCTTGATTGGAAGGGTTCCAGTTGGAACATATGCCAGACATGTTCCTGCTCTTGATGTTGGGCGTGGATGCTGGCAACTCCATGTGGCAGTGTTTCTCAAACTATTACCACCCGCGACTGCCTTGCTCTAGTCATTGTTTATCCCTTTCTTCCTAGAGTAGTTTCGAAAAGAACCACTTCGTGGCATTGAATAGGAACACGATAATATGGACAGCTCACTGCGTCGCCCGCTTTCAGAAAAATTGCCATGTGGCAATCCCACATACTCGTAATCGAATCAACCTACCAGTTCTTAAAGTACTAGCTTTGAGAGGGTATTTAATACCTCGTGACTACGAAATCAAGCATAATCTTGAACCATTCTTAGGCGTTTCAACGAGTAATCGTTTGAAGATTCCTTGATTGGTTTCATCCAAATCCACGTTCAATTCTTAATTCAGATATTTCGATTAATTTTTTACCCCATCCAGGGGCGGATTAAGGATTTTCTTGACCATTCATTTTTTAAATTGGTCGCCGTGGGTTATAGCCCGACCCCATAAATATGTTCGGGTCCCCAAGTCGATCTTCTGGTCGCTCACGTGCGTTCTCACTCGCCAGGCCACTCTTTTCGCCCCTTGCTCACTAGGTCACTGTCATGCTTTAGGTCACTTTTTTGGTCACTCACTGACTTGATTCCTAGCTCCCACACTATCTAGGTCACTCACGTTCTTGCACACTTTCTAAGTAACTTGTGGTCGTTCATATGCATGCACATTCACTAGGTCTTTCCCATGCTTATGCACTTTCTAGGTATAGGTTTACTCACTAACGTGGTACCTCGTTCTCCGAGTCGCTCACACGCGCACTCTATGTCATTCCCATGAGCATTCTCTAGGTCACACTGTTGGCACTCACTGCCGTGGCCTCTTACTCACTGGATCACTCTTTCAGTCACTCACTAACCTGGCTCCTCTTTCTCTATGTCACTCTTTAGATCGCTCACATACTTGCACACACTCTAGGTCATTCTCATGCAGAGGCAGATTTATGGTTTTTTCGCCTGTGAGCTATTCAAGTTTGGCCCCCCCTTTTCGAAGTCTAATTTGGCGTCCCTCACAAACAATTACTGAAATTCACCGGCCCTTGGAACTTGTCGCCCTGGGCTTATATAGCGCCCGGTGAATACGCCACTGACCCTACCTCGATGGGTTCCCCGGGAAACTAAAAAAAAATCATAAATCTCATTTGAAATTCTTGGTAAAAATGTATGTTAAACTGAACTAGCATTATGTGGTGCGTTTACCTAATAGCACGATTTCTTTTCTCTCCACCAATCAGTGCTTCTTCCTGATTTGTGTGTGTATGTTAGTTGTATGTATGGTTGGGGGCTGTGTAAAAGAAAAATAATAGATCAGAAAAGAAGAAGAAAAATTGTATTCTGTTTCAGATTAGGTCATTGCCTTTAGCATGACGTGGGCGATTCTTTTTCTTCTCTCGCGGTCATTATAGAAGAATGGTGGTGGAGAGAGAAAAAAAGCCACGATGTTTGGTAAAGTAGAAAGGTAGTTTTTTTTTTCACGAAGAGGAAAGGATGTGATGCGTGTGTGTGCGCTCAGTGGTGGCACGAATTTGAAAGCGATTTCATTGTGTGCTTTCCTAGAGGAAGCTTGCGGCCATTTTTCTTTTGTTTTTATGCCTCTTTTTTTTTTCGTTTCATTTGGGGGATTTTTTTTTCTTTTCCTCTGTCCTTTCATCTCTTATTTATACGGTTTATGACTGCGAATGTCATGTGAAGGTTAAAGCTGATATAGCTCTCTCTCCTTACCTACCCTTTTTTCATATCCAGAATTTTTTTGTTGTTAATACTGTGTTGTCAGTGAACGGTTTACGCAACTTGGATGGATCTCCAACCATTTCAGTGACGTCCAGAGACGTCTCCTTACAGCATGAGTTATCACCGAGTACGCCACTTTTGAAAAAAAAACCACATATGTATTCTCTCCCCCTTCTGTTTGCGGGAATTGGGAAATTTAAGAGTGTGTAAGAGATTTGGTATTTCTCGCTCCTGTTCTCGGTGTATACCCGTACCTGGTCTGTTAAATAAACGCACTAAGAGTTAGTGCTTGTTTTGTTGTTGCAATGACAATTTATTCTTGTATGGTAACTCGTATATAGTTTTTCTGGGGAATTTTTCGAACGCTCATTTAGTTTCGTTTTTACACCCAGTAAAATGCTGTTACTCTTTTTTAATCCCTGAAATTTTATCCATTCTTTTTAAGGCGGTGCTTTTCCAACCTTCACGTGCCTAAAGACAGATTTGTAATTTTTTTGCAAAGGCGGAGGGTGGTTCGTAAACACCTGAATTTATTGTCAAAAACTGCTTCATTGATTGTATAGATGTGGTTGTTAAAAAAAATGTCCTTGAAATTCTCAAAAGTGAAGTGTCAAACTCGAATCTTCAGCCATGAACAATTTAAATTATATTCGAATGGACGGATCGTATGATCCCTTGAATTAATATTGGAATGTGATATGTATTTGTCTTGAAATTGAAATTTAATTAACACATCAATTAGTTCTAAGTTTGATGCAGAAAATCACTTCGTATATTGTATGACAGTATGTTTAGAATGTTGACCATGGGTGCATAACCTCTGGCTTTGGACTGAAAGGCCTCTCGAATGGTGGAACGAGGGTCCTCACTGAGTGTAGGCTCAGCTGATAGCCGCGAAAGATATTTCTGCATTAAATTGAGTGTAACATAGCAACTTGTCATTGTCAACTCCTAGTATTAAGCCGGTCCAGGGTATTGTTCCAAGAAATCCTTCGAATAATATTCATGCTATCTCTAGAGCACGTACTCTAGGAACCTTTGGGCTACGAGGGATAACAAGTCAGGCAGGTTGCACGCTGGCGCGGTACTAGTACAAACGATGCTGCCTGCAACTCGACATTAATTAAAAACATTAACCATTCCGTGTCGAGTTACATCGCTTGCAATATTGCGTGAGCAGTGCACATATTGAGACGAAGTACGCGGCGCAAAGAATTTCGACTAGGCAGAAACAAATCGTATGGGGTGGAAGAAGGGATGCCCGCATATATAGTAGAGGAGGATAGTGAGAAAATGACTAAAGTGGTGAAATGTAAGTGGGTGTGATGATCATCCCTTGGTAGAAGCTTTTCTTTTCTTTTTTTTTTTTTTAAAGAGAAAGAAAATGGACCAATCAGCAGATAGGTAAAATTGGCAGATCGAGGCAAAAACAAACTTGTTTAATTCGTGCACCTAGTATGTGCTGTTTAGAAAAAAACAATAACTGTTTTCGGCTCTAATCTCTGTTATGCACTCCCGTACCTCTTGGTCGCTTCACTATGAGCGCGGCGTTAGTCGTCTTAATACAAATCCACAACAGGCAAAATGCCCAACGTGGTGTCTGACACGTCATTTGTTATCGCTCGTAGTAGCTTCCAGCGATGTCTCGGGGAACTCCAGTTTAAGAATCGCTACTTCACCAAACACCAACTCTGGCCATATCGCAATTTACTGCCATTAGTGAGATGGGTTGGAAGCGAAGGCGCTGTCCATCGGTGGCACCTCGAGTTCGTTAGGGAAAACATCTTATCTATATTCTCCCTTGGGTTCGAACCCGGGACCCTGACAACAACCTTCACGATGGTAGACGAGCATCTTACCACCATGCCACTCGGGCATATTTAAGAATCGCTGTTGTATAGGTAGCTATATATATACCAAGCGAAATACGCACTGTAATAACACTGTTTAACTCGCACTGTAATACTATTCAGTCTGCCTTTAACTGTGTCGCATAATCCTCTGATATATAATGTATTGCAGAGTATTGATAAATATCTTCCATGTGCAAATACTTCTATGGATATAATCATTGTAATCCATTGTCAGATCTCCATTATCAGCTTCTCTAATGGTTAAAGAAAACGAGGAAAACGAATGAAATGTCGAACTGCTGGAGAAGTATTCGAATGATGTCAACGCTGGTGATAGAGAGTCGATCAGCAATTATTTGTGTATTATCATTGAAATGGAGGAAAATAACGATTTTGTGTGTGTGTGTGTGTGTGTTTTTTTCAGTTTGAAATCTAGTTGAGACGGGGAAAAGGGAAAACAATCAAATCTTCACATTGATGCAATGAAAAATGTTTCACCTCTAAACCAAATCCACGAGTGGGTTTTAATATGTATAAAATTGATTTTCCGTGAGTAATTTTGTATCTCTGTGTATATGTTCTCTATACAAATCGGCACTTTTAGACCGATCTTCACCAAAATTTTTATGTATATATACACTTAACAAGAACCTACTGAAACTGTAAGCTACTTTAAAAGTTTGTCAGAGCTAAGCAAATGCCCGCAATCGTCAAAGACCTGTCCCACAACAATGGCTCGAAGGCTGCAACAAAGACATGGAATGTTTGCTAACCGTGGCTTGCAAATGATGCATTTCAGACACATTTGTTCTTTTTAGAATGGTCCCTGTCACTTCTTCAATGCTCCCAATGCATTCAGAAAACCCCAGGAAACGCTGGATGTTATTGCTAGTAGTGGATATAAAATCAGAAGTTGATTTCAGACAGTTTTCTATGACAATGTTTTGAATGACCTCACGGGAGCCTTTAGCGGAGCCTTTTTTTTAACTTTAATTCTTTTTGATTGAATTGTCTCCCCATGCAGCAAGTGTTTGTTTACGTATGGATATGAATTTTATTGTACTTTGTTAAAAACGATGATCCTGCATTATTTCGTTTTGGAAATTCTGATTCGGGGAGCAAAATTGTTTGTTGAGAAAGGTCATATCAGTTTTGTGTAATAATTTCCATCTAATTCGTACTTCATGTTGATCGATTCTTGTACAGTTGACACTGGACTATAATAGAATAGTAGACCCAGTTTGGGGATCAGAGCTAATGTCAAGTTCCAGAGGCGAATCCAATGCATACCTTTTTGCATCTATGAGTCACAAAGTCTAGGCGCCAGAAAATTTTTTGAGTCTAACATTTTTTTTTTCAAAGAAAATAAAGGTTGAAAAATGTTTCAACTTTTCCGGGACATAGCAACCCCCCCCCCCCCCTTCTATGTTGGTGGATACGCTTATTCCAAAATTCCGGGGATTTGTGTGTCGTTCTGACTCCAATTAGGTAACCCCCATAAAATATATATATATATATTTTAGTCTCCGTGGTGGACTGAAATTTTTCAAGTCTTAACTTTTTGAATGGATGCAGATCAACATTCACTTTTTAAACCTTTAGCGCAAGTTTTAAAATCTGAAAAGTTCATGTGATTAATCTGATAATGTGGATGATGATCTTGGCCATCGAACTTTTTTCTCCACGAGATTAAATTGCAATATTGTGAAGAGCTTGTGATCTTGATCCTATTTTCTTATTCTATGAGAGTGAATTATTTTTTGCGCAGTAAATCTTATTGGTCCTGGTTTGTAGTACATTTTACGTGCGAGTGCAGTCAATAATGGCGTTCACTAATGTTCTTTCGTAAGTTTTCAATTGAGGCATGGGGGAAAATGTAAACTGTTATCGGCAAGTAAGGTCCTATGCATTACCGAATGTTTAGCTGGTAATGAATCGATGCTGACGCAGCTTTGTGGAAACGTCACTGGAGATATACGTATATATGTTTATATAATGGGTCTCGTCTCTCTCTAAACTGGTTATGCATCATTATATATATATGCTAATTTTTTTCCCCTCTTTCTTGCCAATTGCGCCCAGTAAATTGACTTTTTTCTCTGCCGTTCAAGATTGGCGTTCTCGTATTCAGAGCAATTTCACGGCTTCTAACTAGCCGTGCCCTGACGATACCCAGACATGTATAGTCTTGCCAAGCCACACCACTTACTTCAGGCTTTGATAAAGAGCCTTATTTTGAAGAGACTACATTTTCTGGGTTACATGAAGGGTAGTGTATAGAGAGAAATGGCGATCGCATACATACACACACGCGCTCAAACCTCGTTGCCCTTGAAGAGGTCCACTTTTCTGGTGGTGCCGGCCGTGCACTGCAAGCAAATGGCACGAAGTTCTACCCCCCCCCCCCCCAACATTATTAAATGCCAGGATGGGGAGAAAAGAAAATAACCTGTTCGCCCTGTTTCCTGTAAGATTGATCATTTTTTCTACAACTGACCAAAACGAGGATCACGATCATCCACGTAGTGAGCAGGGATAGGTAGGTCTGAATTGGAGGTAGGCCGTGAGTGAGTGGGAAGATGTGCGATAACCTGATGTAAAAATACCTGTACGTACTAGGGCTTACGTCAGAGCTCTATCCTTTATGCATTGTGCTAGTCCACACGCCACCCACTTTCACACATGGTCAGTTATTGGATCCCAGTCCATGTAATTCAAGGCTAGCCAGTCAGGGAATAGAGCCAAGTGCGAGCCAATCATCCGACAGCGTACTGATAGGGTTGATCACAAGTGACACCCCCCCCCCCCAATTCCTCCGCTGTGTGGGCATCGTGCTGGACTCTCATCGTGGAGATTCAGGTTCGAACCCCGTTGGCGGCACTGTGGTGATCAACCAAAGTTTGTTTTCTGCGGTTTTCGAACTTTGAGGCGCGATTGCGAGCCGGTCTCATTTTGAAAAAGCCTCTCTGCAAAGAGCAGGCAAACAATTCAACATGATACTTGCATGACAGTAAAATTCCAGCATTTGCACTTTAAAATTTGGAAGACGGGTGATAGCACCATCAAGAACACGAAACAAACACAACTGTGACAACATACACTCGAACCCCGTTATAGCGCCGAACCTGCTTATCGCTAGAAATTTTCAGTGAACAAATCTTCCATTTCTAGGCTACACGTGTCGGGTATTGTTAACCGGGATTTGACAACGTTTAAAAAGGGGTATTGACACGTTTAAAAAGAGGTATTGACACGTTTAAAAAGAGGTATTGACACGTTTAAAAAGAAATACGATAAACATGTTGGGGGTAAATCGAGAAGCTATCCATTCTTAAAATAAGGAAACCATAATTATTCTTTATGGGCGTTGTATAATATTTTATCGTGTGTATATATTGTTTATAATTTGTGTTAATTGCATTTTTAATTGGGTTGCTGTATTTTTTTTTGGAAATATGACATCCATATTTTTATGGGCATCTTTTTCTCAGCCACCTTGTTGGGCATTTTGCCTGTTATGACGTTGTATTTGATATAACGCCAAACTAATAATAGTGCCAGAATTCTGTGAAATAAATGGTGTTAAATTGGGGTTTGACTACATTCGGGCCACATCTCACACACCACACACGTTCCTGCATGTACTGATTCGTTAGAAATTCCGGTTATGCGTTTGAGGTGCAAATACAGTTAAAAGTAGTGTTAAATAACACCTTATCATATTCAGTCAGACCTCAGTATAACGTAACTTCCAGAGACAGAATAAAAATGACTTCATGTAAGCGGGTTAACTTGATAACGAGCAAGTTCAAATGGGTAATAATGCTTCTCTCTCTCAGGGACCTGTAAAAACTGACGTTATGAGCGAGTCAAAAAATTCAGACATTACATCGGTTACATCGAGGTCTGAGAGAGTTTTATTAGTCTTTTTGTATTATTTGTATAGGTTTTCCATTTTTCAAGCACACGTTCCTGAGGACGTGGAATTGGGCTTATTCTACGGAGGAATTATTATTTTAATTATTATGAGTTGGGGTTAATTATTATGGGGGGGGGGTTTCCGGTCATACACATTCCTATGTGATTGTTTTGTTTTTGTGTCTTCCGCTTCCCCTAAAAGTTTGAATCACCCTGTATATATGGCATGGAAATAAGTTTCGCATACTGTACAGAGGGACGTTGAATCGGGAAACGAACAACTGAGGTTACTTGGCGTTAGTTTTTTCATCGTCTAGTCTGAGGCCAGGCTAAAATGTTTATCGGGTTTGCTTTTTTAATTTGAGAAACAGTCAAGGGCGCGTTAAAAATATCTGAGAACGGGTTTGTGAAGACGTGCGAAATAGATTTAAAAACATTATTGTTTGGTTTTTTTTTTAAAATATAAATCTGAGTTTTTCTTTCGTTTCAGTGTCGAAGTTCAATCGTGATCTTTGTTTTCTTGATTTTTCTTGTTAGGAAAATAGTGGTGGGCATGTGCTCAAAATAAAGTGCTTTTAAATATAATATTGAAATATTTAATATACGAATACAACTCAAGGAAACGAAGGGCGTATTTGTTTTTAGAAAAATTCATGATATTTTTTACATACTGTTGAAAATGTACACACATTGGCGTACGCGAAGGGGTTTGGGGTTCTAACTCCTCCCTCCACTAAAACCGAGATAACAGGGTTATTTTTCAGGGAAAAACGTAAATGCCCCCCTTGAGAAAATTTAGCGTACGTCTATGTATACAAATATAAATTATATTTTTCATCCATTTCTGTTTATAAATCATCGATCTTTAACGACTTTGATCCACTCTAAATTTCGCAACGACGGCACAACGATATATCCGTCGACAACGATATTTTTTCAAATCTTGTTTGGAATTAATTGCCTATAGTAAGGGTTCTCTCAAACTGTGCACCGTCAACTTTTGTCAGGGGCGCCACGTAGCGTCGGCCGACAAAGGTTTTTCCGAAAGATTTTTTTTTTTTTTTAAATGTGATCATCACATATTCCCAAGAGATCTTTACGATCTGTCCAGGGAATTTGTTAGTGTGTTAGTAGACATCCATGCCCGAACCGGGATTCGAACCCAGACCTGCACAGTCAGAAGCTAGCTCCGTAACCACTGGACTGCCAGGCGACAGTAATGGACTTATAATTCTCTGTTGAACTGCTCTGGAGAGCCGTGTACAAGCGTTGATTGGGGAGAAGGGGCGCCGCGGGTGGAAAGTTTTGAGAACCCCCCTCCCCCTGGCCTATAATCTAGCTCTAAACTCCCCTCGATACATCGATATCCTTTACAACGATAAATCTCTTTATAATGATATTTTGTTAGGGTATTTTTCCAAAACGCGATACTTTTTATAATACCTCACCATTTTTTTAGTACTTGATCAGCGAAAGAAATTGTTAATGAAGTTGTTATGTTGCCACTTTCGGTTGTAGGACACAAAAGTGTTGTGCGGTAAACTACTTTACAACGTGAAACAACTGAATTTCATTTCAGTTTGTTTATTAACTAAACAATTAGAATATTTTTTTTTTGCTACGAATAGATGCATACTCATAGACGCATTTTATCGTGTTACTAACAAAGCAAATTCTGAAGAGACAGACCAAACAACAGCATTAATTTAGTGGTGACTGATGGTAATGCTACCTTTCAATATAACGATAACCCGTATACAACGGTGATTCTTCTTAATCCGCAGTGTGTCGCTCTATCGAAGCTTCACTGTGATTTACTTTTCCGAATTTTTGAGAAACCGAATCCTGCAGAGATCATCCATTATCCATGTGATTCCCTCTATGTTTTGATGCCATCTTGTGACTTATCATCACCAGTTACATGGTGATTATGTATTATTATACTCGTATAATTCCGGAGAAAAAAAAACCATTGTATTCACTGAACTCTGAAGCAATTTGTTTATTGTTTACGTCGTAAATTACTGCTGAAAATAGACGTTATCTATGAAATATATGGTTCAGAACATGCTAAGTAACGCAACCGGGTGTCTAGAAAACTGTTGGAGACAGATAACAAAAAATATATAGATATTCTTCATGCTTTTGAGCTCTTTTATGACTTTAATCTCCAGCAGAAAATTCTCTTTGCGCACATATAATAATAATACACTTGAGTCAATTATTTTCCATGCGTGAATGCTTTTATGAGGTCATCCGAGACCTTTAACAGGTTATTATACATCGAAGTCGTCTCTCCTGTGGAAGGTTTTTCCCTTTTTATTACTTTTCTGATTTGTTCCTATGATAAAAATGAATAACCCCCAGGACCCCACACTGTGATCTGACGAAAGAGGCAGTCCTATGTAAATTTCCTTTCCGACTGCGGCCAATGCGCGGCGCCAACGTCACCGTCGGGCGTGTCTTCTCGCATAAAAGTCTCCTCCTCCGACGTTCACGAATGTTGTGTGCGTGTAGCAAACATTATTCCTTTCTCCACATATTTTTCAATATGTATCATACGTGGAGGATAAGAAAAATGTCAGGTGAATAATTTCTGGAATATTATACTTCGTTGTATCTGTTCTCGAATGTAGTAGAAGTCGCATAGGAAAGGGGGGGGGGGGACAACGTTCACAATATCCGATAATCGTTGTAACCGATGCACGATAAATGCAATGGATCCTGCTTATAACGTTTTTCAGAAGGCCGTCATTTAAAAAAAAAACCGCTTTAAACGGGAAATGAGGATGTTAGTACGAGTTGGGACCACGAAAATAAGTGGTAAAACGTTCTAAGTGGGAAAAAAACGATATATAATTTATTACACAACGCTTATAATCGGGTATCGTGTGCTGAAATCGTTGATATCCCCTTAAGCGGGGCCGACTATCGGTTTTACGCGAATGTCTTTTTATTTTTAATTCTTTCAGATTTTTCATTGCAAGAAGCTAGCACCCTCTATGGGCTCAACAGAGAACAAAATAATTAAATACAGTGGACCCCGCTTTATAATGTTTAAAAAAACTGTCACGAAAAACTTTGCAAGCGGGAAAACGCTTGAAACGGGATATCTCGACGAGAATTGGTTGCAGTTGAGACCACGGAAATAAGTCGTATTAAGCGGGAAAATGTTCTAAGATGAGGATAACCGGAATCGACCTTATACGTACGGAAGACAACTATAAGATATCTTAAGGGTTATACCCACTCTCAAGTCTAGGTTTTTCCTAAGTATTAACTACGTATTTGCCAATAATTCCAAATGTTTTATGCAATAAAAATATTGGTTATACATAGCTATGCCCATACAACTGCATGTCGTGTATTAACGGTTGCCGTGAGAATCGTAATATTCGATTAAGCTGGAGAAAGTAACTGATTTTATTCGATTTAGCTGGGAGTTTTAACATTGGAAAAAAATTCTCCCACAGAGACAGAGGGTTTTATCAATTTAAGCGGGTCTGACTGCCTCGTAACATCCGATTTCGTTATAAGCGTGCTGAACTGTATGTATCGCTGCTCAAGCATATTTTTTCGAACGGGTTTGTGAACGGCCAAGTTTGGCCATAGCCATGGCTTTCTTGACCGAGTGTTTTTAAAGCAGGGATAATTTCTTTTTTTACTTATTTCATATCTTCCCTCCCTCTCTCCTGAAAAAAAAAATGAATTCAGAAGAAGATAAGATATATATTTTGAAGGGATAAATGGGATGTCAGAGAAAATTACGGGTCATTACGAGTCTTCATGTTTGTACAATGGCACAATATAGTGACGCCGTGACGCAACCTTCCTCCATCTATTCAAAAAAATACCCTGTCATTAGCTCTCTCTTTCTCCTTCATCTTTGTATGTTTGGTTTCTTTTTCTTTTATTGTATCCAATCAAAGAGAGAAGAAATATACTATTATCACATCACCCATTTCTTACTTGAAGAGAAAAAAGAAGGTCCATTCCACTACAGGTGGAATCTCGGGCATGGGTTATGACTTTCTGAATGGCGGATTCTAAATAACTTGGTCGTTTGTGTTTCCTCTATTCTTCCTCCACAGCCATGTGGTTTTTGTTATGCCTTTTAGAAAATTCAAGAAATGAACTCTTTGATGAATCTTTCTTTCGTCAATTTAAGATAACTTCATGTAGGCTATGTTTGTGTACAATAGAGGACGAGGCCCATGACGTCTGTTTTGTATTAGAATGAAAGTGTTGTTGACGTCAGAAATTTGCCACATAATGACCTATAGTCTGTCCTCAATAGAGTAACGGATAAACGGATATCCCGCTTAAACGAATAAAATTTTCTGGAACCAAAATTTTCTTACCCGTAGGGACAACGTTGAGACTCCCCGGCTTAATAGAATATTTTGATTCTCACGAAAACTGTTAATATGTCAACCACTACGTACATAATATTTTTACTATAAAACGTGTAGAGTATGACAATTTGTTACCAAATAAAACTTATAGAAAAACTTGGACTAGAGGGATTCGTTATTGTCTAACAAGCTGTCTTCAGTATATTTGATTTTTTAATTCTCTCTTTAAGCCCATAGAGGGCGCTAACTTTTGAAGTGAATGTAAAAAAATTCAAAATCTGCACAAGCTTCACGCAATGGCTTGAAACTGGAAAAAAATTATCCTGAAAAGAAAGGATTTTTTTGAGTTTGTGCAACAAATTGAAAGTTTTGGGTGTAATGATAGATGAAAAGAGATGAAAGACTCAAACTGAGACTTAAAGAGCGTGAAATTTCTGAAGCTTAGGTGAGAAAAATTTAGAAAAATGTGGATGAAATTGAGAAAGAACGAAAGCTTGATCAGAAAACAGTGGAGAAATTTTCGCAGTTTCAGCCAAGCTGTATTGAAATGATTTCGTGCTGAAAGAACAAAAATGCATTAATCAATCATTAGGTAAAAAGCAAAAGAAATCGCCTAAGATTTTGAAAACTGGAAAGGAAGAATTTGATTAAAAAACATTGCCAACTATAGTTACGGTGTGAAATGGCATTTGCATTGTTCCCCGCATAATCGGATATGTGCTCGAATCGTTCATATCCGTTCAAGCGGGACCGGCTGTTTTTCTATTGTTTGACTTTGCATACAATTAATCGCAAAAATACTTGTGCAGGAAAAGTAGTAAATGGACAAATTTAGCATAATGCAACATCTGTAAGGACCTCGTGGTTCAGACTTTGGAATCACGCCAAACATGTTGAATAAATATTATTTGACGAAGTCACTTTTATATGACGCCGAACTTACTGTAAAATTTATATTCGGTGATGTTCTGTTCGATGGTGTTCCCTGTAATCACTAAAATATAGTTGATAATTTTCTCGGCTCGTGTCTCGTATTTCCTAGGATTATATTTGCGAGTCGCATGCGATTTAAATTACTTCCTCTTCAGTCAAAAATGAATGTAAAACACTGTTAAAATATTATAAACATACTTTTTTTGAGTTGTGAAGTCTTTCCTGCATAATTATCATTGATTCGTGCTCGAATCACGTTCAACTGCACGCCCTGTATCGTATTTTAAAAGAGTCTCAATTTTTTTTTTTTGCAAGCCGTATAATAATTTTAAATGGGGGGTTGTTTGTGCACTCGTGCTGTAAAATTAATTTTCCTCCCCTTCAAATAAGATTGTTCATTTGAGAATATTGAGACGCCCACAAGTGTCAGTCATCCAACCTTTTTCTACGGAAGATATCATTCTTCAGTGACACGTCGGGGTGGAGTTCGGTTTTCGAAATGTCAGTCATATTATTCATTAATTGTGAAAGAGGCATTGCGATGTACTGCTGTAATTTTTATCACCTGCAAGTTTGCGTCTTTAATATATGCACATATTTTTGGTGTACAGTACGTTCTACGTGTGCCATATTGAGAAAAGGTTGGGAATCGCTAACGAACATACTTATGTATGTTTATTTTCACTGGGCACATTTCTCCTTTATCTGAAACATTTTATGGCCGATATCAATAGTTGAGAATTGGCGTCATAATGAATAACTAGCATTTCTGGCATCTCATTGAATAGAGTACTACTATTTAACTGTACTATGCGCTTCATAAACATTTCTCTGGGGAATATCTAACGAATTAATACATTTGGAGATGACTGGAATTATATATGGAATTGTTTACGCTGTGTCAAAAAACGTTATTCGTTCAATAACCTTTTTTTTCCTGAATAGAGTAGCCATATTTTAAAAAGATTAATGGATGAAATACGCGTCCATCAATACAATCAATCGCTAATGATCACACTAGGCTCCTGGGATTAATGCTCAATTAGGACTAAAATACTGTAACACTCTTTATTAATATGTATTTATTATTATGTACTCTTTATTATAATCGTTCTATAACTATAACCTGAATGAGTCATTTCAACCCTGCATGCACACACAAAAGGCATTTGTTTTTATGTATGAATAGCTAGAGAGTGACATCTCAATTCCATCAGTTTCTTTACCCATTCCGTATATTCCATAATATAAAAGCCGTTATATGAGTCCTATGCTAATTTTAGTGTATGAGTGCAATATGAGAGTTCTGCCTAATTTTAGATTCGCTATCTTGTGACAGAAGCCGTATTCAGTAATCCTTTTGAGCTTGTTCAATCCAGATAGGTTGGCCAGATTTCATATGTAACCAATTTTCTCGCCATATTGCTTACTTATGATAATTGTGAACACTAAATTATATTATAAATGCGCCCCATTTTGTTCCTAGAGCATCTCAAAAATTTGTGTGGATACCAGGATGGTGCTGTGTGACTAAGATATAGTCCCGCGTTGAGTGACCAAATCTTCTCCATTCTCAAACTGAACAAATCCTTTCTTAAAGAGATCTATCAGTGAATAGAGAAATCATTTTATGAGATTTGTGTGTGTGGTGTGACTCGGAAATTTATATATATGTATTTCATGTCGCTGATGGATTGCAAGTGGTGGTCGGCTGAAGTTCGTTTTCTTCGGTTTCTCAACTTTGAGGTACGAATGCGAGCAGATTTCTTTTGAAAAGGTCAGAACAGGCAGATCTCCAACATGATACAGTCGACGCCGCTTATTTGAATCATGTATGTCGTTATCATTCGGGTATTGTGGTTTTGTTATCACTTTTACAAGGAATGGAATGTACGAATATCATAACATGCGACAAGTTCGTTTACAGCTATCAGGACTTCGGATAATGGTATCTTTATCCCTGTCGAAAATTTTTTTGCGCATTCTGAAGCTAAAGACGCGGATCATACATTAGCGCACGGATCATGCAATGCAAGCATTCTCAATTGGTTGTTCAGTAATTTTTACGGTGTTGTGAATTATTCTTGACCTGTATGAACTGGACCTACCTGGAATAGATTTTTTCAACGAACACAAAGGGAAGAAAAAGAACACAAAGGAGGTTTGCGCACTCACGAACGGATTAGAACTGCTGCATCGAGTCGTACGTTACAAGATCGACGCGCCTTAAAAACTGCTGCTTTTGCAGCGGCCTTCCTATAGTAAAGGGCAAAAATATGTGGCAAAAAAATAACTCTTTCCTTCAGTTCTTGATCAGTTCCTTTCAGTTGACCGAATTCAAATTTCTTATCCCGAGAGACTTTCTCAAGGGCTATGAAACGTATTGTGCATCAAAAGAGTATTGTAATTCGTAATATACATTACAGTTCCATTCTAACGCCTCACAATGGCTGAATAACAAAAATGTAGAATTTCAGCTTAAGGGGAAAAAAGAGGTCCCCTTTAGAATAGAATAAAAATAATTGGAAGTGTTTGAACATTTTGCAATCAATCAATTATGTGGGAAAGGAAAACAATCGTCCCATTTTACCAATATCCGTTTACCATACGTCCCTTTTGACCAAACGGGATGTATCGTTACTGAACTTGCAAACGCGACGTTTTCGGATTTACTTATCATTCGGTAATTGTTATCAGGAACCTCGAGTCCCGATGTAATCACATTAAGCGGCGTGGACTGTACTTACGTAACCGAGCGTGTGTACTCCAATGCTTGTATGTTTGTGTTTTTTGTGTCCAAGGGATGTGAGCATTTTCGTTAAGAGAAAAATTTTTTGTCTTGGGTATAAAAAGGTCTTTTTTTGAAGAAGGACGCTTCAAGGTCGTATTTGAGCAATGTGCGGAAGCAACGCGTGGCGGCGGGTGGATGATGATGATGGTGGTGGCGAAGGATTCAGAGATAAATGACCAATCTGCAGACGCTGGCGCCACCACCTTCTATCTCCAATCCTTTCCTTTCTCTCTTTTTCTTTACTCCAGAGTCGTGACGTCAGCCATAAACGATTACGAATTTTTCTTTCCTTCCAGACAGTTTTCCCCTCACCATTTTTTTTTTTATTTCTTTCTTTCAGTCCTTATACATTGCATTACATTTAATATCACCATATTTTTTTTTTCTCTTTAGCGTTTTGTTTACTTTCTCTGAAACGTTTTTATTTATTTCTTTTATCTTTTTTTTTTTGGAAAAAGCCGTTTTTATCGATTTATCAATGATGATGAAAAAAGGATGCATGTGATCGATATGCGCATTTTTCTTTTTTCTAGTATAGCTTTTAATGCAATTGGTTTTTTTTTGTTTGATTGAAACTCGTGTTGCTCTTGTCCACGGCCTTCATTGTGTTGATGATGCCGAACCCGCGATTACTGTATTATATTCGAGAGGAAAAATATAATTGAGATTTAATCCTCAAGGTCGATTCAGATACCCTGAAATTCAGTTGTGGCAAGTCTTTTTCCTATCCCGTGCAACTCGTATAGAGACAACTAATCATTTCCGTGCCATTCTGAAGCATAAATTTCTAAATACTCTTTATCATTGCTTTATTTTAAGGCTACGACTTGTCTTGTATCTTGGACGAAAGGCTCGGAACATAGTAATTAAGTTCGAAAATATGATTATTTTTCTTCGAAAATTGTGTTTTTGGACTCGTGTATTTGAAAATATACTCGGCCCCCTCTTAATCGGATATCGACCATTGCAGCACAAAATATCCGATTACGCGGGGTATCCGATTGTGCGGGGAACAATTCAATTGCCATTTTAACACGTTAGTATAGTTTGTATATTAAAATCTGAAGGATCAATATTAATAAAACTTCTCAAATATAAATGGCATAAAAATTAAATAAACTTAAGTTAGCGGCTTCTAATGGCTCAACAGAGGACAAAAACAAAATACATGTACGTATTAACTTGAATACTTGGAAGCCCGCTCTCAATTTTTTTTAAAATCTTGACTTAGTAACATATTTTCTATTAATTCCAAATGTTTAATTCTATAAAAACATGGTGTGTATACAGTCGTTGATATGTATTAAGAGTTCACGCGTGAAGCGCAATATTTAGTTGAGTGAGGAACTTGAACATTGTTTCTGTGGATGAAATTTTGGTGCTGGAGGATTTCATCCGCTTAAGCGAATATCCGTTATCCGATTAAGCAGGGCCGACTGTGACATAGACCAAAATGACAACAGGTAATTCTTGAACGGGGGAAGCAGGACTTCTCATAAATGACTCTTCATGTCAGAGTTGGCAAGGTTTTGGAAAGTATGGTAAATACCGTCGAATTTAGACCGTGAAACCCTTATGCCTTAAACCATAGTTTCCCTAACTTTTTGTTTCATCGCCCCCTCGACTCAAGCGAACCCGTAGGATTCTGTTATCCTCGTAGCTTCTATCGCCCTGCTGGACTATTCCATCGCTCACTTTGGGGAACACTATCCTAAATTGTTCAAAAACCTCCACCTCATAACCATACACGAAAAATGAGAATATCTATCACGTAAGTGAAAAAATTGCAATATTGGAAACTGACTAAGATTAAATTTATGATGCAGATTTCCAGCTTGAAACCACCAGGTTGAAGAAATGGCTCGCAGACACGAATCAAATGATACTTTTAACGGCTAATCTTCTCTCAATTGGTAACATTGGTTTAATTAATCAGAAGAAAATTTTTTTTTTGTTCATGAAAGTACATGATTTTTTTTCTTCCCCGAACGTGTGCGCTTCCAAATTAAAAAAAAAATATTCAATCATTTTAATACATGTGCTATTAATTTAATTTTCCTAAATCTACTTTTAAGGAAGAATGAATTTTTTTTTTAATATTAATGTTTCTATGGACATGGGCGTCCAGAAAACACGCAGGGAAATTTTTTTCGTGAATTTTTTGGTTTCTATGTCTAACTGAAGAATCGGAAGGGGGAAAAAAATATTAAAAAAATCAATCTAATTCGGCATTTAGACATTTTTTAAAAATCTTTTGAAAAGGTGTAATGACTTTTTCAAGTGGTTTACTGTATAATTAAGGAAAATCTATTATATAATAAATCTGTTATGTAATCTATATCTGTGTTCTATTTTGGTGTTTTGGGCGGTAAAAGCCACGTTGTACCCCCCCCCCCCCTTCCCTTTTCTGCCAGAGTATGAATGTGCAAATTTCAAATACTTGGGAAATGACGTTTGAATGTTTACTTGTTTACTTTACCCACGTTACTCTGCGGAAGCGATTTTCCTAAAATGTTTTGTAACATGTTTTTGTAAAAAGGGCAGAGGGATGGGGGCAACTGCCCCGAGCAGCAGAATTTAGGGGGCAGCAGTTTTAGGTGGAAACAAAACACCATTATAAAACTATTGAATTTTAAAAAAGTTCTGGGGGCGGCAAAAATCCCGGTTACGGCCCTGAAGAGAGATGCACATTCGCGTTTCTGGAAAAACTTGGATAGCAAAATAAGTTATCCAACCAGCTGGTAAACCCAAAAACTAAAAATTTGTATGTTCGTGTCTTTGGCATAAGGGGGAACTGTGTCCTGTCCATAACCCCCCAACACTTCATCTATTGCTACGTAATTATTTTTGTTTCGACGCTGACTGTGTGACTGATTCATGATCAGATTTCACGCTTAAGTAATTGTATAACACTGATTGCGTTCGTATTGTCAGTTATAGACAATCGCAGGTTAAGAGAGGGTGCATGTGCGTGAATAACTTACAATGAACGCTTTTATTTATTTTATTCCCAACCCGTGCTGCGTCTGTGTTTTTCCCCCCATTTCTCGTCACGGAATTTCATGTTTTGCGTTTCTCTCTCTCTCTCTCTCTCTCTCGATCGTGGTCATTCCCGGATGGTCTCTTCGTGTGTATTATCTTTGGTGTGATGCAGTATAAATATTAACTTTATTGCTGCTTTTTTCTCCTCCCTAGTGTTTGCTTATTGTCCTGCAGACTAATAACTCCTTTAACGTTTCTTTGTGCACACGCGAAGACTGTAGCAACTGAAGGAAATGGCTGCATCGCATGCAGTGTTGGTTTTTTTAAGTGCATTTTTTTCCTTGCACCCTTTTTTTCGTATGAATGCGTGTTCTGTGTCTTATTAGACGAGGATTCTGATGATTTGCGATTGTTTTTTGTTCGTGGTAACTTCGAAAACAGATTCAGTTTGATCTTTGACCCCGGGGAGATTTTTTCTGAACGAGAAATGTTCGCCATGTGAGTTCCCATAATGGCGTATGTCGCATAAATTCGACCCTCCTCCCATGAGGACAAACCTGACATAAATATTTATTAATCATAAATGTTGACATATCAGTTGGTCGGCAGTAATAGACGGGCAATTCCAGGTGATCTTAATTAGTTGTTTAAAATTTTCGTTACTATTAAATTCAAAATTCTGGATTATTCATGTTCATTGTGACCCGAAACTGGTGATAAAATCACTGAGTGACCCGCGTTCGGCAAAAGGTTGAGCACCCTTGGTGTATGTAGGTGATGCACCGGTATCCACTTTCTCCGTTTTGCCAATTTTGTTGATCTGCCGCGTAATTTCATTTTATAGGCTCTGTTTTCGATTAGTGTTTATTGACACGAAAAATGGAATCTGGACCCCAAAAGATCTATTATATTGAATGTCGCTCATAAATATGAATGCTTATGCATGTATTTGAAGCTATCAACATTTCAATAAGTAAAGTCATTAAAATGCTTGATAATGCAGTCGACGCAGGTTTTTACGATTCCACGTATAAGTAACCATTACATTACAACGACCGGTAGAATAAGTCCCAAATGTTTGCATAAAATGACTGATCTGTTTTCTTTTTTTCGAGGGAACGAGGATGTCGCAAAAACAAGCTTTTACTGTGTAGCCAATGTTGAGTATAGATTCGTTCCTTGATGTGTCAAGAAATGCTTGGAACTGGACTGGTTGTAAGCGGAACGGCAGATGTTTCCAATTTTATTACGTTATAAAAAGTAGTCGCATTACTGTTACGAAAGCATCACCGCGTGCTGCAGTTGAGTTACTAGTTGCACAAAGATCGCATTTCGTACTATATAGCTGTGGTATTCTTGGAAAAATCTCTAAGAGATACTCCGAGAATTTGAGTTGATAGAGACTGGCTTTTGAAGAGTACAATTGATTGTCTATGAAAAGTGGAAGTGTGTTTTTGTGACCTTTCAGGAGTCCGCCGCCACTTGAGAATAAAATGAACTATCATTTGCTAGTGGAGATGACTCCCCCATTTTCCAAGCTGTTTTTACGAGAGTTTGACGTCCTTTCCGTTCTCGGCTTCCACTCTTATTTTCAAGTGCCATGTCCTGCTGCATATAACCATCCTCAGTGTGTGTGTGTGTGTGTTTTTTTTTTCGTCCTAAGAGGATTTTTGCGTGCGTGCAGCAGATGTTGATATTTGTTCTGTTCCTTTCCACTTTCTGTCTCTGTTATGTCTGCTGTTCTATCGCCCACATCTGTCGGCGTTCATCTAGCCTTTCCGTTTTTGGAGACACTTTTCTTGTGTATCCCACCATTGGTGTATCGGCAGCCTCTCTAGAGAAACTATAATGCTTTGGTTGAAACTACTTGCAGATAGACATAACAATCACTCGGATATTTTACAGCGGGCGCTGTGGACCCCGACTTCTGGAGTGTCCCGAAAAACTCCAAATTTACAATTTTTTTTCTATTTCTTCTGCGCCCGGGCGACTTTAATCCGCTTCTAATAAGAATCTCAGGCGAGAAATGGTGGTGCACAATATAAGAGTCCAGCATCTTAAAAACTTATTTTTACGTGATAATTTAGCAGTGTCATCTAGTGATAGCACGGAGAATGGTAGGCAAGCAAATTTCGCTTGCTGGTGGTTTTTTTTTTTTTTTTTTAATTGAACAAAAATAAAAATAATTCCAACCAAATTTTTCGTTTTGTTTTAACAATTGATGTAGCAAAAACTCATCGTAGTTCTGGAATTTTGCTGAACAGATTTATTTAATTTGTGCGCAATCTTAGTATCCGCAGTGATTCAAAAATCAAGAATATCGCAGTATATGCAAAGAAACTTGTCAAAAAATTCTTCGATAGTTAATCACAATCTGAATGTTGAATATCTCCTTGTTGAAATCTCCTCATTCAACAGCAGAGGGGAAAACTCTGGTTTCTTCACTTGCAAAGATCATCCATTCCGGGACTGTAAACAGCTGCTAACTGCTTTGAATTTAAAGAAAATGGCTGCATTTTTTGGATAGGATTTGATCTAGCATACTAATGTACTGACTGACTATCATTGTGAATTTTGCACTTGAAACATGGTAAAACAGAAAATGTGAACATGTGTACTTGGTGGTGGCCCACATATTAGCCCTGATTAAGTCCTTGTCAAAAAAAAAAAAAAAAAAAAAATGTCCGTCGACTCTTAAGGTTTCTTTTTTGTTCCTGAGAACGATGAGGTTAGGTATTCGAGATGCAAATATGTACATAGCTGTTACTCATCTTATTTCACCGCATTTAATCATTGTAATTCCTTAATATTAGATCATAGTAATGAAGTTTTCCGTTGTTTTATTTATGTCGAGGTAATCCTGGTTGTATGGACCCCAGTTACTATAACTTTATTATTCTCCTCTGTGCTGCCTCATGTGCGACCTCAAAAGCGTCAGGTGAATTTAAAGTGTCAGCTGCTGTCACCAACCTAATGTAATTATTTGCCATGACATCTTGCAATACCACTCGTAGAATCGGCAGGGTAATGATTCCCAAAGCAGAATGTTTTTCATTGTTCTGCAACGAAACTGCAGCCGAGTGGAAATGTTGTGAGGTAAAAATCCCCATAATAATGTTTTTTACACCTTTTTCTTAAAATTTTTCCAGATTGTTCTGTAGTTGTACTGATTGTTCTGCGACATAGGTCACGATTTCAATACCATTCGAAATGCTCCTTAAGTTATGTCTTGAGGGGTGCCTCAGTGGAGCTCAAATTCTCTCTCATCACCTATATTATTAGTCCAAAGCAAAGCTGCATTAAGAGTTTCCAGCTTTTGTTCAAGGTGTTGCCCATGTACGCTCACTCACGTTTAGACCTTAGCCCAGCGGTTCTCAAAACGTGCGTCGCGTGGAGCTGGCGGTATTGATGTGTGCCTGTTCAGTGCTTTGAAGCGGTTCTTTGTTGGATTATTTTAGGTAGTCGAGGGTGACGAAAGTTTGAGAACCACTTCCTCAGCCCGAAATTACTTCTAAGAATAGGGATAAGTCGTCTCACCCTCGGTGCTTGTCCCTCGCATGTGCTCAGGGCCAGTGTTGCCAACAGTCAAAAAATTTTCCAACTAGATTCTTCATCAAAAACAATTAGAAACCAGGATTAACCAACCATAATTAATTTTAGCCATTATTGAGATGACCATACGTCCTGTATTTTCACGTAATTGAATAATAGACTACTGATTTTTGAAAGACCAGCTCTAGTTGAGAAATAAATTCGCAACACTGCCCAGGGCCCACAAATTGTCTGACTAGTTCCTCCCCCCTCCCCTTTCGCGAAATGTTGCCAAAAGTGGAGTCATAAGTATACTATAGCGACGTACAGATATCGCCAAATTTGTTCACGTCTGAGGAGGTGAAGGCAGTCGAGTAGAGATGTACAGGGTGCATAGGTAACAGGGCGTATGATATTTTACTGGGTAACCGTTGATCCTAGAGGCATACTTCCAGTTAGAAAAAAGTATCCAAATAACGTGTAGACTTCAGATAGTCATTCATATTGCAAGGGGTTGTGTATAGTTATTTAAATTTAAAAAAAAAACTTTTTGTCCTGTCCTAAAAAAAACTTCAATTATAAAGAAAGGTGTTGCCCGGTCTCTTCTCACGGTTAAGTTCATTCCACGCTTCATATGCTGTTCTTTTCCTCATTTCCAGTGATTTTCGAATTCGTTCTTCCCCCTCATGCTAGAAGCGTGAGTGAATGTGTATGGGAAAAAAAGAACATGGGAAATGACATTTGAATGCTTACTCTACCCATGTTACTGTATAGAAGTTATTTTCCTAAATTGTAACGTGTGTTTCAATAGGGATACGCATTCGTGTTTCAGGCGAAACTTAAATAGCAAAATAATCTATCCAACCAGCTTATAAAAAATAAAGGAGGGGGATTTGCAAATTCATGAGAGGGACGATATTTAAACGAATATTGCACTTGAAAACACAATGTCTTTTGTTGGGCTCGGAAGAGACTAATCAATATAATAATTGCATTTTTAATTGGGTTGCTGTATTTTAGAGATGGCATCCATATTTGTTATGGGCATGCTATTCTCAGCCACCACATTTTGCCTGTTGTGGCCTTGTATTTGTATTTTTCGCTCCCGAGTTATTCCAGGATGAAGGGACTTTCCTATGTACCCTGTATATTCAACTACACATTTAGTTTGTCCCCTTTCTATTTCTGATGCGCGCACATAATAAATATTCATGCATGCGAGAGGGAAAAAAACAAAATATGGAAAAGGTGAGGATATCCGTCATGGAGCCGGAAATGTTTCACTTATACGCAGAACAATTCTCAAGTAACGAATATAATTGAGGTGGTGTTTTTTTCCTTCGAAAAGCGATGTATCGATTTTTGATGGCCAGAAATAACAACGACCCACACATCTTTTGACCGAGTCTCTGTAATTCAAGACATGAACAAAAAGAATCATTAATCAAAACATTTGTACTAGCGTGTAAGCTATATCAACTTGTTCTACATTTTGGCCTTGAAAAAAATCTTAGATTGAACGAAGGTCGACGGATGTTATTATTACTGTATTTCAACCTTTATTATGCTAATACAGTACTAATTTTGTTTTCTTATTTCTTCCTGCTGAGACTCCTTTTGTAACATTTTTCGTATGCGCAAGTTTCCAGCTCTCCATTGTATGACATTTCCCCCATCTCTATATTTCTAATGTAATCTATTTTTTTTTTTTATCCATTACATTTTTTTCCCTCAATGACTTGCGTCGGCCGTGACCTTCATTAACAAATGACTGTTGACTTAATACTCCGTAATTGTTTTTTTTTTCTTCCTCCAAATTGGTAGAGAAACATCTATTTGCTAGACGTGTTGCTTATTTGAAAACCAGATTGATGCATAAAATTCCGTGATTATTCTTTTTTTCTTGTTTTATTTTCGTTCATTTCCAGCCGCCATATTTTATTTCCATATTAATTGACCTCCAAAGTAGAACTTGTGCCTATAAATGGAGTTGCAGTAGTTTCAGTATCCCACGTAATCGTGTTTTAATTACATTTGAATATGCAATATGTATCTTAATTTCCAACATATAAGGGGAAATGCTATTTGTTAATTTCAAACAACAAAATGTTTGTGATTGTCACTTTCGATATCGGATGCGTTAGTATGCACGTATTAAGGTGTGCATACCATCATCTGTTATTTTAGGTCTGGGGAAGGGGGAGGGACATCTTTTGCTCTTGACATATGGATTGGTACACCATCCCTAATCAGTGCAATGTCGAGAAACCAAAATAATGCTCAGTTTTGGTTTTCACCTGATCATGAATACTATTTGCGCCATCTGTTGTCAATCTGTTTCACATGAAAAGTTTTTATTTTGAAATAAAAATTCTGACACGTGAAGTCAAACGTTTGCATGATTATTATTGTTTTATTTGAAAAAAAGATTTAGATATCCGTGCAAAATGACTGTTTACATATATTTAAAACATTAGTTATTAAAAATTGTGCCACAGGACTGACGAATTAATTTCAATTCAGTTGAAATACAAAAGGCCCACAACGGATGGATGTATTAGGGTGAAATATAGTAAACCGCATTTCTTCGAATACGCAATCGTATTTATTCCCATGTATAACACATGTTAACCGCATCTATTCGCATAATTTTGTTTTTTTTTTGTAAATTACAGTTGGCTTTTGATATTCATTACGTTAACAGCATTTGTCTTGCTCGCATAGTTATGAATGTGTACGTCATGCATTGCAAGGTCTGCAATTTAGACCGATAAGAAGGTTGACTACTGAGGGGTGTGCACAGACAGTGGCACCATGAAAAGTGTATAATTATTATACCATTTAATGAACGAACGATATTTTTTAAAAATGACTCGTGTTCTGTAAACATAAATTTCTGATTAGCATCTCTCAATTATGTCACATTATCCGTGGAGATTTTTGGGTAATACAAAATCAGCTACCTCCCTCCCCTTTCCCCAGTGACAAATGTTCCTTCAGAATATAGTAAATATTTCTCGTGATCAGTGCTCTGAATTCAAAGATCTGTAAATTAGCCACTTGGATTGACATTAAAATTTATTTCTCTAAACCAGAGGTCTTCAACCTTTTTCTAGTCGCGAGCACTGCCTGTACCCATCATCAAAAGAAGAGCACCCTTACGGGAAGTTTGACAAGTTATTAAGTAACATTGATCAACTGCTCGCGAGCACGAAATCGGACACAAGCATCGAGCACTCTGGGTGCTCCGTGGTGTCACGAGCAACGGGTTGAACATTCCTGCTCTAAACATGCTCACTAAACGACTGACACGCAAGCACAAACTTATCTTTTTCTTCATATGCAAATCCCAGGCAATTTGTAGGTCGGAAGACAGCCTGCAAAGGCAAGGAACCGACGAAAACGTTCAATTCTGGTCGGGAACACAAAAGGCGATGAATTTATAACCATTTTTTGTATTCGAAATTCAAAAATATATAAATTTCTAAAATTCAGTACAATTTACAGGCTGCGAGGCGAAGCATTTTTATACCATAACTGAATTTGAAGAGTCGGATGCACCCAGGTTCCCATCACTTCGTGTGTGAACATAGTGCGTCCGTATTTCCGATTCTGGTAACCCGCATCGTCTCCGATTGGTTAAAAACCCGAATTCCAACTTTTTTTAGCTTGAAATTCGGGTTTTAAAACTTCAGTCATTATGCCATGACTGAAGTTTTATCAGTCCGTGCAATGGGTACGATAGTTACGAACTTGTATTTGCTGCGAATGCTAAGAAATTGTGTATTTATGTGTGTTCAGACAGTCCAAAGGCACGACTCGGGAAATTCGCAGAATTGAAGTACCCGTGTCTGTGTTGATTCCCAGGGAAAGAATGGATCTCGTCGAAAAGGTTAACGATCTAAACATGGAATACTAACAGAGGATATCGACAATACTCCTTGTGTATGTTTGGAATGAAACATTTTGTTCCCCGTATGAAATCTCTCACGCGGATGAGATACTTTCCCATCGGAAGAAAAAATTTACGACCCAGAAATTCATCGTTAGGACAATAATAAAAAAGAATTCTCCAACGTTTGTGTTTCTCGTCATGCGAGGTTGTTGGATCCTGGATCATGTCGTACCCCTTTGGGGCATGATTTAATGTCCGCGGGAAAATGTATGCGTAGTTACTGACTGCACGACCGCTTGGCATGATTATTTCTCTTCAAATACGCAATTCAATCCAGCTAATCGCAAATTGTTTTTTATTTTTTTATAGCAGGCATTCAACGAAGACCATTGCGTGCAAATACGTTTTGAAGGCGTACGCTATGCTGATTTCCCAGGATTGGAAATGAAATTCACCAGCTGATCTCCCCCTTAAACTTCTCAGCATCATACGAATGTCTTTCCAAACGATGGGTTTCACTATTTCATGTACTACGGTTGAGCCCGGATATAACAACGTCGCGCGAAAACGTGAAAACATTAGCTCTATCCGATATTCGTTATAACCGATACACGACAAATACTCTAATTTAATGAGAGTAATCCACTAGAAGCAGTGTATCTCAATCTATGGTTCGCAAAGATTGAATAGGTGCTCTAAGGATAGACTTAAAAATTTCATTGAAAATGAAAATTATTCAAGAGTGTCACAAATACTATTTATACTGGCACACATCAATAACCGTCGATATTGACGTGTTCTAGTTCAATGCTTTTAAGTGCTTCGTATTAGATTTTTCTGAGCGCGGCTGAACGACTGAGGCAAGGGAGCTGCGGGTCGCGAAAGTTGGCTGTTAAGTTACTTGCTGATCTTTAGACATTTCAATGGCCCTGAAGTTCACGGTAGTTGAACGAAACTGTCGTATCGAGAAGCAGTGATTTAGACATTTGCAAACTGAAAGAAATGTCGTTGTAGCGGGATTTATCGTTGTAACGAGGTTTCGCCGCACTTCACATTTGCACTTCGTTTGTAATAGAGAATTACGGATTTTATATAACTTTCTCCCATACAAAAAAATTCTACCCCGGCCGAAAACTTCGTTATATCAAATATCCACAAATACGACAATACAGTACAAGCGATATTTTTAACATTTTGGTAATGTAGATTCACTGAGACGGGAAATAATGCGTTATAACGGATACGAAGGATTGTACTTTCGTAGTATTCAATTTCGTTATAAGCGGGCTCGACTGTATTTCCTCTTACGACAAGCCCACTCGTACGTGCATGCTATCAATAGATGGAGGGAAAAAAAATGAAAGAATCCCGTTCTCTCTATATATATAATTTATTGTGTTCTTTATGCTATCATTTTTTTTTTCCTCCTTTCTTATTGTGGAGTAGGAAATTTCAGGTCCATGAATGTAAAAAAAAAACGCCATTTCAACTTCAAAAACCTGTTCATTTTTTCATATTATACGGGAAAGCGGGCAGAGTTGGACAACCGGTTTTACGTAACCTGTATAATGCGAGAGCTTTCAATAAGAGAAGAAAAATGTATTTTTTTTTCCTTTTCAAATCACTTTTGGCCGGAATCATTTCAGCAAAGCCTTCACTTGTTTTCGGTATGCTTGTATCCGGGTATGCTAGAGAACGAGCTAGTTCGTTTTCTTTTTTTTTGCGAATCGAATCCCGTGACCTTGGCCCCGCCATTGGTCGTCGAACCTCCCGTTGGGCCACGCTTGGCTGGGCCTCCTCAGTGTGTGTTGTAATCTGTTTCTTTTTCCTCGTTCAGTTCGATGGGCACTTGGATGTAGGCCTATTAACCATTATCCTCTCTCTGTCTCTACTTTTGTTTTCCACCTCCTTTTGTTCTTGATGGTAGCCTATTGTTTTTGGACTAATTGATGTGCTGAATCAACCTCTATAGTTGGACTTTTTTTCTCATTTTTTTTACTCGAGTTCTGGGTCAGTGAAGAAGATTCTGTTGTTGCTTTCATTTTGATGCTGCATGCGTCGTTCCCCCCCGTCCCGTATATTCGATACACTTGCTTGAGAACTGAACATGACGATCATAATGATAAGCAAATAATTGTGTGTGTGTGTGTATAACAAACGCGAGGTCATATAAGTTCTTCATGGAGCAGTAAAGATTCACTCACCGCTGGTGGAAAGAAAACGCGCTGTGCAAACATAGAAGCTGTCACTAATTAAAGCACCAGGAATTTGAAGTTATTCAAATTTTTACGTGATAACAACTAGTCACAGAACCATTTATATGGACTTTCGTATTTTTTTTTTCTTTTCTTTCGTGACAACATAAGCGCCGTAGCAAATTCAGCCCATTCCTGGAACAATATTTAACGCGCTGCGTTATTTGGGAATCATTCATTGGACTCGTTAAAAATTTGAGAAAAACAAAGGAATATTTGCTATTACAGCACTTTTGACATCTATGAATTGGCTGTTTCTTTTGCATTCACCAGTGTTTCTCGAAGTGTCCGTCGCTGCTCCTTGGAGTGCCGTGCAAGGTTTTTAATTTTTAGGGGGTTTCTTTTTCCAGACGTTCTGTAGTTTCTAATTTATTAGTAATGTGCGTTGCCGCTGTTGTGGTCGAGTGGTCATAGTGACGGGCTCGCGTCGCGAAGTCCCGGGTTCGACCCTCACCGTCGCCACAGTGATGGTCGGTTGAAGTAGGCTTTCTGTGGTTCCCAACTCATGCGAGCCGATATCCCCTTTTAAACAGAGCCTCTCGCTACAGAGAGAAACAAACGGTACAAATGTAATTCAATCATTACACTTCACTTCTGAAATATAGATGGCCGCACTGAAAAATTGGACACAACACTAGATACGCACTCACTGTTAGGTACGCACACTTCCACTTCCGGCACAACTCACTAGGTAGTAAATTGCCCATAGATGGCGATAAACCTGAGTTGTGCTCGGTTTGAAAGAAAGTAATGTACGTTACTTTTGACTAGCGAATGCGTACATGAATAATCAGTTGTTCAGCTAAGAGTTAAGATGTGTTTTAGGTTTGACATATATTTATTTATATTACGAAAGAATAAAGTAAATTTATTTTAAGACGTCTAAATTTTGTAAAATCGTTCGCGGCCCCCTTAACTAATTTACACGGACTCCCGGGAGTCGTGACCTACAGTTTGAGAACCACTGCTCATAACGACAAGTTTTACAACTACCGATTCAAACAGAGAAGTCGACCCTCTACAGATTTCAAACAGTTCATGTGGATTCCAACATGGTTTTGAAACTGTTCAACGGAACCAAATCAAAATTATCCAATATATGTATTGTTATTTTTGTTGCAACGCTAATAAAAAATTATACATTTATAATTACATAAAAAATGTTTAGATTACGCAGAACCCCAGAAGAGCTTTCCAAACACTACTTTGAAAACCTATACTCTGCCTCACGGTTGCAGAGCAGTCTCACATCTATTAATGGACATTCTGGCGGTTTCGAAGAAATCGGACGTTATATTTACCATAACGTGATGAGATTTTTGAGACCAGATTGATCCGGGTTCAAACCCCACCGGCGCCACAGTGGTGATCGGCTAAAGTTGGTTTCCCGTGGTTCCCAACTTCGAGGCGAGCCGATCTCCCCGTTAAAAAGTCTCGTCACAGCAACAGGCCTACAACGCTACAAATATTCAATCATTACACTGCATTCACAATTTGAAGTATAGATGGCAGCACTGAAAAATCAGACACCACTAGGTACACGCTCAGACTATTAGGTCCACATACTTTGTTCCAGACTCTGCCACGAAGATGGGCTGGAAGAGATCTCGGCAACGGGATAAGTGCGGTGGTAGAGACCCTGGCGTTCAGTCATGAGGCGAGATCGCTCTTGAATCTTACACACACTGAAAAAAAAATAAGTTAATCGTACATAAATAAACGTTACATTTTTTATTAAATCTTATCTTTCATAGACATAAGTGAAATCCAATTCATTATCTCTTACTTTTTATGATTTCGAGTTTCATTTTTGAACACCATCATTATATTAATCACATTATTTGCGGTTATTCTATTTCCATCACATAGGGGCGTGTTTTCATTGTATGTTATTTCTCGCCGTAGCCAGTTTTTATTTACGAAAGTTGTTAAAGCGTCGCTCGAAAAGACCTTGTACTCAAATAGTAGTAGAGCGGTTTATTCGCAATTATCGAGACTCGAGCAATTTCGAAACGTTCTCCTTGACACAGAGCTGCTGGAAGTCGCAGGGGCTAGTTCACGGATATTAGGGTCACGTGGCGTTTACGAACATGGAGAGAGAGTTAAAGCTTCAGGGTTGGAAGAAAAAAAAATGTTGCCATTGTCTTTTTAAAAGTTCACATGTAGATTATCGCATGTGTTATTCTGGTCTATTTTCACCCTTTTTCGTAAGACACTTTGGTTTCCCCCCGATTTATTTCGCAAGTTTTTATTTGCTCGTCGGTTTTGTGTCATCATTGCGCCTCGGCGATGATGATGGTGATGTCAGTTGTGGATCATACACTTATGTCCGTGCAAATACAGGCAGAACGAACTTTCTGCGAGATTTCTATATTGTTTTATCTCCAAAAATCTACGATACTCGTTTCTCTTATCGAATATTGAGCAAAGGTCATCATGTGTGCTAGGGAAAAAAAAAATATCTCCGTAGCCGATAAAAAATGGCAGTTTGATGAAATCATCCATTGACTCTTATGCAAATGTTAGCTCTGATAGTGGGTTCGATGCCCGTTTTGACGATGGAAAGCGGAAGTTCGTTAGATTTTTTATTTTATTTTATTTTTTGTTGCGTGTTCCTACAAAGATAGATTCATTTTCAAGATTCTTGGCCAGCGTAACCAGTCATATCGTTGAGTACAAAAGCTGAACCATATTCATAAGTCATTTCAAATTTTATAATTCTGTCGTGACAAATTCCTTGATTACATTGATGATGCTGTTTATTTTCAATATTAACACGATTTTCATAAAACCACCAATATTGTATCATATTATGGGCAGTTGTTTCATACATATTTTCCTGAATTGTAGAAATTTTGAGTAAGTTATAGTAGGATGACTCCCCCATATTCGGGGAAGAAGGGGAGAGACATCGCGCAGAGTATAGCAAGTGGCCTTCGTGTGCATTATGACAAATTAAAATAGTGCTCTGATGTAACATGAATTATTTAAAAGAATGGTTTTGTCTCTTGCATTTACCACAAGCAGAATTGACAATGCACTGAAACCGGACAAGACTGGAGAAGGATGGTACAAACGCGTAAACGTTTTGTCCCCAAAGCTTCACCAGTTTGGTGCAATAATTTAAAAGGTTCCCAGTGACCTTTAAAATCAAGTAAATAAAAAATGATGAAGGAAAGTCAGGAAAACTGTCAAAAATATATTTGGCAAAAGTCGGAAATATGCAAGTGGGCCTACAGTTGGTCCCGCTTAAACGGATATCAACGGTTCTAGATCACAATATCTGATTTAGCGGGTATTCGATATTCCGGAAACTAATCGATTGCTCTTTAACACCGTTTGTATATTACTAGGATCACCGATTTGGGTGTTATTGATGAGCGGCTTAGGTTTTCTGAACATTGTTAAGCGGTGGTGAAAAGATCGAATCGAGTGCTCGGTTTCATCCTTAAAAAGGTCTCTATAAAGGTATTATTTCCTAAAGTCATTCTTCCGCTTTTCCGGAGCCTAGTTCGTCCTGGACTGGGATATGCCGTCAGGTTTTGGAGACCATGCCTACAGAGGCACATTGACTTGGTCGAGGGGGTGCAGAGAAGAGAGCCACGCGTGCTCTTGATGGCACACGGGTTACATGGGATGAACGCAGGAGTCCGGGGAGGGGGTATGATTGAAGGTTCAAAATTTTCATGAGTTATTAATGCATCGTCAATTAACTGCTTCGACAAGGGGGACAACTCTATTTTGTGGTGTCGCAGGGAGTTTTCTTCTAATAGGGTTGTGAATAGATGGAATAGCTTACCTCTGGGAGTCGTGAATTCTAACGCTACTGACACGTTTTAAAAGAAATACGATAAGCATATTGGGAAAAATAGAGAAGCTATCCATACTTAGATGAGGCAACCATAATTTTTTATGGGCAGTATATTTACATTTTATCATAATTATTGGTTTTTTATTGCTCTTATTGGGTTGCTGTATTTTTTATATAGTTAAGACATGTATTTCCCTCTCCTCGACATCTATATTTTTTATGGGTATATTTTTTCAGCTACCTCGTTGGGCATTATTTTGTCTGTTGTGGCCTTTGACCCCTCAACAGCACCCAATATGCAAATACAGTGTTAATAAAAGCTTCTGGAATAAATCGGGCATCGAAAAAAAGAAAGAAAATTACATTGAGTTACAATGATGCTAATATCTAAGATTTTTACTTTTCATTACGAAAGTTACCGTTAATGAAAGTCCATGGGCTCGACACAAAAATCAGCGGGACTGACTGTAAACCAACTCGAAAAACATTTGGAAGGTTGAAATTTTGAATTATATTTCTCTCTTCAGAAGTTTTGATCAGGGAAGGGATCAAGATTTTGTTGAAACCCTGTTTAGTCATAGTACCTATTTGCTCTGAACTTCTTGTTTGCCGCTATCCGGCATTGCCATATCATAATTTAGCATCGATTCCTGCCCGGGAAAGGGCATCTAACGACTTTAAAATAGCTTGTAAAAGCTTGTAAATCTACGAAAAGACTGCATACACATGTTGAAGCAGGTTGGTCCTGGTAATATATTATCAGACGTAAAAAATACCATTAATCAAATTACTGAACCAGTGGCCTTATCTTCATCCACGTGCTAGTTGCGGTAGTACTGAGCACACACCCACAACAGGAGTATTTCATTTCAAAGATCTCGTAGCTATTTCCTTAATAAGATGATGATGCAAGAGGTTAATTGTTAAAAATTGACACTTCTGTTTAAAAATACCTTTTTAAAATTTTAACTTTTTTTTTACCAGTAACATCCGAGAAAGTTTATATATCAGTTTTTTTCATTAGAAAAAAAGAATTTTCTTTAATATATCTCAAACTCAGAAAACGTATCTGAACCATAAAAAAAATATTTTTTCTGATAGAGGGCGCGCATGAATTCCTAACCTATTATCGATCGATGATGACGATGCATCGATCAATCTCGTAGAATTTTGCTGTCCCAAGCATTTCGTCATGATCAGCAGAATTTTGTTTCGGTGTCGACTTTGCTCTTTCCACCCCTCTTTCCATTCAACCATCCCCAGACTGATTCAACCTTTTTTTTTTTTTTTGCTCTTCCTATTTTGATTCCACGGGAAAAATATTTGAAGAGGCGGAGGGAGAGTGTGTGAAAGCTCTGACATGTGTCGATGGTGACGTCAGCAAGTTGAAAATAAGCTGTCAGTTATTAGTCACAGATTTTGTTGACGTTCAGAAGATTTACATCCAAAATACGGTTCAATACTTTCAGTATGACTACTTCCGGGATTTTCGGTGACAAAAATAGATTTCTCAAATCGAAAAATACACGTAAATATGTTTGTTTGCGGGTAACAATTTTGACCGGTTTATGGTATCTGATGGCAGCAGCGACATAATTTATATTGTTGTCACCGGTCGTTAAAAAGTTACGTACGTGAAGTTTTTAAAAATTTTAGATTGCATCGATATCAGTTAATGAAATCGCGGGAAACTTCGTGGTGACAAAAATTTGCCTATATACATTTCTATTACTGAAAACATCAAAATGCAATCAGGATACGAAATAGGTGTATTCATGAGTATCCAAAAAAGCCACTAAACGTGACTAATGTCAACGTATGGCAGTGGTTCTCAAAGTGTGCTTTGCGACTCCTTTGGGGGGGGGGGTGCATCGCTGCATGCTGGCAATATTCACGTGCTCCTGTTCTCAGTGCTTTGATGTGGTTCTTTCATGGATTTAGATTGTAGAATATCTAATAGAATACACACACACACACATATACTCTGGGTAGCCGCGGAGTAACTAAGACTAGGGCAAGGGAACCATGGGCCACTAAAGTTTCAGAAACACTGACGTATGGGAATCATTGGAGCTCGTGACTAGAACATTGTTTTAGCGAAGTCGACAGAGCTAATGTTTGTGTTGTTAGTGTCGAAATAAATAACTAGTTTTTAGTTTAAATAAAAGGATTCGCACTCGAATGATACTGCTAAAATCACCGGGAAAGTTGATGATCACGCGAAATAGTGAACAGGAATAATCGTCGAATCACGTGGTTGTCATAACATGTGAATTGTTATTTTACTCGTTTGAATCGATGCTTATTAGCTTTGCTGATATGTAGATATTCATGCGTATTTTTTTTTTCTTCCTCAGGTCTCAACATGAAGCCAGTGCCCAGTACAAAAGGCCGCCATTTCCGCAGCTGCCCGGAGGAAGCAGTAGCCACACTAGTAGCCCCGCGCTTGCGGGGCTGAGTCGTGGGTATCCTTATCCTACGGAACCCCCGGTGGTTGTGAGGAGCACCAGTAGTATCGTGACCCCCGCAGCAACGTACCCGACGTCCGTGGCCGCGGCCGTCGTAGCTGCCAGTACGAACTCTTCCTCACTCATGCCTCCACATCACCACCCGACCAGTCAGGGAGGGACCAATTCCATATACGCTGCCAACCACATGTACAGGGACGCTCATTTTCAGGTGAGTTACTTTACTGTCATCGAAATAATATTCGTGGCAACTATAGCTTTCTTTTGACCCATTTCTGACCACTCTTACAAATTGTGCAAATTTTTTATGTGATGACTGACTACTTAAATAACATATTTTCGAAGTTTCAAAAAATTGGACATCAGTTTAGCGTGTTTTTCCTTCCATTTAATTAAATTTCCAATAATTAACTTTCTAATTAATGTAAGTTAATTACTTTAGTTTAATCAAAATAATTAATATAATTCTGGGAAACCTCATGTACTATCTGACGAAAAAAATTTGACTAAATATTTTTTCCTATTTTTGAAACATTTAGTTCATGAAAAATAAAAGTTAACATAGGAAATCGGAATAAAATTTCTGAAAATTTCATTTTTGAAAAATCATAAAAAAATCAAATTTCATTATAAACCAGTTTTAAAAAAATTTGACACTCATTAGGCGTTTTAATTCCCAAAAATGTTCATTTCGTAGAAAAAATTTGAATGAAAAGTATTTGAATTTTTTTGAAGATTTAAGAAGTATATATTATAAGTGAGGTCTCAAAATTAGCTTATATAGCAGTTGTAGACATGCATAAAAAATTATTATGCGATTTTCGCGGACACAATAAGCTTATGCAGCATTACAGTAGTTTTTGCTTTTTGTATCTTCTGAGGAATTTTGAAAATTTATTAGAGTACATAATATACCGAACATGCATAAATTTTTGCTTAATTTAATAGATTTCGCTGGTATAATTTGGGTTTATGCTAATAGTTTTCATTCAAAGTTGTCAGCACTTGTACAATTAATTTGAAGAAAGGCAATTGTGTGATGTTCGTAAATTTTATTTGTCATCAATCATCATGCTTTTGCAGTCTTTCAACGGGTAGAAACTTGATGCTTTTAAAATTGTGCAGATTTCGACTTTTACCGATCACAACAGTTGTTCGTTTATCACTGCCATCTACCAGGTGATCCAAAAGCATCAGAAAAATCAGACGTACAATGATTTGAAAAAACAAGGACGATGTGCAGTTTTCACAGAAATAGAGGAAAGAGGATTTTTCAAGAAATGAGAAAGGGGGAATAACAAGTTCTTTTCGTCAAAATAAAGTGGTTTTATTTGGTACTAACGCTTTCGAGACATCTACCACAGGCGCGGATCCAAAGTGTGTTGGAGAAGGACAAAACTAGTGGGAGCAAAGGGTGTACGGTGAAAAAATGCTCCGTATTTTACGGGAAAAACCCATCATTTTTCATTGTATTTCTGGATCTTGAAAGCTGTATATTCTGGATTGGGGCGGGGGGGCTATCAGTAGCGAATGCAACTGTTTCGACTAAATACAGTCGAATCCCGTTATTACGAACTCCAAGAGACCGGAGAAATCACTTCGTTATAAAGGAATTCCAGGTTTTAGCATTGTTCCTATGGAAACTTATCTGGGGGATTGGAAAAGTGTTTGCTAAAGCGAGATTTTCGCTATGACGGTATTCGTTAAAACGGGATTCGACTGTATATATATTTTGTTATTAAAATAATTCCTATGACTTTTTGTGCTAGAATATATCAAGGTATCACCAGAATATATAATACATGTTACGCAAATAAAACAGTTTTTTTTACGAGGTTTTTGATTTGCGTATGCTATATCCGAATTAATATATGGGTTAAGAGAGTGTTGTAGATATTTTATATCCACAGTGTATGTTTTAAGTGTGTAATAACGGGTAAAAATATATAGAAGTGAATGGGCCAAAAATCGGAGATCCGTGTGTATGTATAGTCGAATACCGTTATCGCTAAAATATCGTTTTAACGAACACTTTTCTAATCCCCCAGATACGTTTAAATAGGTACAATGTAAAAAAACGTTCCTTTATAACGAAATTTCGATATAACGAAGTGATTTCTCCGGTCTTTTGGAGTTCGTTATATTGGTATTCGAGTATACATATATAAGTATTTTTTTCACTTTTTATACAACGATCCCCCGATATAACGATGGGGGATTCGTTATAACGAATGTCGACTGTATAATAACATACACATATCCAATTGACAAAAATCGCATTTGTTGTAGGTTTAATGAATAGTGGCGGTTTCTATAATGTTCAAACCTCACATTAAAATTATCATTTTTAATTGTAATCAGATGTATGAGAAGAAAGTAGTACTGACAATTAAATGGCAATTTGCGATTTGACTGCATGATATTCACCTAGTTCTCCAGTGTATGTCCCAGTTTTAATTTTAAAAATGATGGGTTTCTGTTTTCTCAGCAGCTTGAAATTGTCATCAAGGCACCTGTTTACGTGCTCATTTGCGTGGGCGTATGCGTCTTGAGAACTGGTCTGATGGGTGGACTCCACTCAGCTCCTTCGCATCTCGTGTATGTGTACGTACATTTGCGTCATCACGGTTTTGTATGAAGGTTCTGGAAATAACTTTTCCCCCTCCTCTTATCCACATAAAATTTTTTGCTTTATTCGTTTTGGACAGTTGTCTGTTATGATAGATGCTACATAGCACCTACAATAGTTTGTTCCGAAATCTAAAGAAATTTCGTGATATATTGCGAGAAAAAGAATTTTGTATTGACAAGGTGACTTATCCACGAATTCGTTGCTGTTGACGTCACTCTTTTCCCCATTGGTAAACGTCCCCCCTCCCCCTGGAAATTGCATTTTTGAGGAAGCATTCACCCAGCAACCAATCACTTTGCGACTGTGGTATTATTACACATGATGGATGTATGTGAATTTCTAGAAGGCATGTTATTCTGAAGCATGCCAAGCTCAGCAGTGTCCCTCTCTATGTATGAAGAAAAACTAATTATTAACAAGGCATTTTTTTTGTGAATATTGATGTACAAGGCTATAAACGGGTGTTTCCTCAAAGTATGCGCTTCGGCTCTTGAGAGCATCGCCGTGAGCTGCCTGTTGGTGCTTTCAAAGCTGCTCTTTTTTCGACTATTCCTGGGACCGCGGATAGAAGTTGCCAAGGACGCAGTATCTAACTAAAGTGCAAGGACTACTGTCGCAGACGGGGGCCCCCGGAAAAGACGATCCCCACCTTCTGGAATATTGTAAAATGGCATTTACTCATGTAATCTCAAACATATTGTCTCCCCCCGTTGTCTATTCTCTCAAATAAATTTCTGGCTACGACCCTGATAATATTTGTTGCAGTTTTCGTTTAATTTTTAACAAATGGTATGTGCTGAATAGAATCCGAAAAAGTCACCAGAGTAGGTCTTCAATCGTTCACGCCAGTATACAATGCACGTTACCAAAGAGTTCGGCGGGCCATAAGTTAAAGACCCCTGCACTAGAGGCTAAATGGAGCTAGAGTATGCATTTACTCGCACTGCAGAAAAATATTTCAATTGATGAGTTTCTGCCACAGTGTTTCTCAACCCTTTTCGGCCCATCGGGGGCCCCCTTTCAACAATATTTTCTTTTCGTGGCTCCGTCTTTCAGGGCCTCCTATTCTCATCCCAGATCGAGATCCTTTCCACTTATCGAATTTAATAAAAACTAAGTTCATAATGAGCAAAATTTTTTTTAATAAGATCGATCTCTGGAGCCCTGGGTCAGCACGGAGTCAGAAGGTTGGTTGCCAGTGATCATCCCTCCCAAGAGCAAGAATGAAATGCGAGAAATTTGTCTGTGTAAAATATGGGACGATCTACAATGAACCTACAATTGACCCTCCCGACACATCACTCTGGGTACATGCTGCCATAGGCCAGGAGTTCAGTGAACTTCCTTCTTGTGAAGTGGTTTTTGCAAGGCCGTCTGAATATCACGAGTGCCCGGGTTAATTGATGTTCCGGGGCCCCCATACTTGACTGTAAATAACAGCTTACATGTTTACATACTCCCAAGTGTGATGTTTGGTCCTTATTTATCCATTCCTTTACATTCGAAAATCATTGTACTAGATCTCATGTTGTAGGCCCTCTATGGATATGAGGCCATGTGGGTCCGTGGGGGTTAAGATTTCCCTGGTTCTACGGACAGCTAGCTATGATGGATTCTGGTAAGTAGTAACATTTTCTCCCACCCTATCTCTGTTGAAAGCTTTAATTCTTCACAGCTCTCTGTGGATCCCCTTCACCACTTGTCATGGCACCCCTTTGATCTGATTTTTTACCCGCGCGGGTGTGTATGTGTGTGCCCCCAATGGAATATGTAGAACCGCCAGGTTTAATACCACCGTTCTATCACATTTTGAAGTTCTACGACATTTGTTTCAGAACCTCCTTGTTTAAGGCCAAATATCTGTACATACCGTCCTCAATCTTGACCTTTCGTTGACGATCGATAGTCAGTGCAAACTATAGGGCTCGTTATTTTTAAAATCATTCAATTGCCGGAGAACGTCGAGACCCAGTCAGCAACTATACGCTCGGTACCCGATTCGTATATCTGTAGAAATACATACGCTCATATCTTGAGCGGGATTTAGCCAGAACGTCTCGAGCGGGTTCCTTCTCAGTCGTAGGGATTCCTATGAGGGATCCGAATTGGAATTCCAAGAAAGATAGGAGGGGAAGAAGGGAATTCACGAAAGAAAACCAGGTCATGGGCTTGAGTGCCTGTGATGTAAAAGAAATCTCACGGAAAAAGAGAGGAAGAAAAAAAAAAAAACGGGAAGTCATTCTCTGGGAGGAAAAGGTTTTTCAGCTGCTTTTTTGTTTCTTATTTCTTTTGAAAAAAAGATCAGGCAGGCATGAGGAGGAGATGAACGTGCATCAATCTCTACTGCCATCTGACCCCTTTTTTCCCTAAGTCCTCTACTGCTATAGAAAGCAAGGAATGGAGCATGTGCAGAGAGAGAGAGAGAGAAAAAAAATAAAAGTCATTTGGAGTTCAGGGCCCCGCCCTTCTGGGGGGCTCCCTCTACATTATTTATGTGTGTTGTTGCATAAAAAAAAGCTGGGTGGATAAGATCATGGTAAAGAAAGCTATTATTCCCTTCTCTACCAGCCATTCTCATATTATTTAGGGTCATGGCTAAACTTTTTTTTTTTTGGCTTTCTAAATAGTATCAAGCTGAGATCGAGGAATGGGTTGATTGTGGTACTACTGGTTTTTAAAGTAGCCCTTGCATTGCTGCAGCAAGTAGTTATGTAATTGTTCTTGTTTCCTTCCCCCCTCCCCCAGATGAATATCATATAATGTGCCAGAGATCCATTTACTTGGCACCAACGTCGGGGTGGGGGGGGGGGGAAAGAGAAATAATTAAAAAAATACTAGCAGACATTTAAATGTAGATGTTTTTCAACCCTCCTCTTCGTGGGGTTATTAGTGTGCCGAACCACCTTGAGACGTTTATTAATGAGACCGAGCGACCAACCACATGGGAAATGTCTTGAGCGGGAAAACGTGTTGACTAAATTAAACTCATGGGTAGTGATGTAGAAGAGGGAAAATAAACTGCCTCCTCTTTTGATGAGAGAAAACTGTTTCAATTACTTCTTGAGAATTAACATTTGTGTAACATTTGCATTTTTCTTCTCCCATCATGTGTTTTTTTAAGAGATACGATTGCTTATCGGCTCTTGTTCTGAACATACCTTTCATTTGAATCACTATTCGCAGTTTTGAGTAATAAGTCAATAAACGAATGTTCGCAATATGAGCTACAATATTGCGCTATCGTACCCGCAAACGAAAGAATGCGCTCTTCCTTCGTTTGCAGTTGGTTCATTGATTGATTTAATAGTCGAACTCTTTTGAAATAGGCATTGATACAAAATCAATCCTCCGTTTCAGGCACATTTCAAACAAATAGTAGTTCTATTCGACGGATGTTCTGATTCGTGTTCTTTTTCCCTTTGAATAAGTTGCACCTCTATTTCGAGGTTTTTTTTAATAGTTGCAAATGTTTGATGTAGGAGCACTTTTCTAACTCGGCAAGCATCTAATCTGTAATCAAGTTCATTTCACACATTTTGCAGTTTTACACTGCCAATGGTTCTTGTATCTTAAAATTTCAACCTCATTTTTTATAAGATGTTTGTCTCTTGAATGTCATTGTAATTGTGTTTGACTGTGGTGAATGCCATGAAATCCATCTCCCATAATTCAATGCAAAACGAAGTAAATTTACTCGAAGTTTTTTTTACGGGGCGGGGAGGGGGACCAGTACGCACACAAAAACGGTAAAAAAAAGTCGATTTTCCCGAAAAAAAAATTTAACCACAAGGACAAGGGTAAAGTTTTCAATAACTGTACTTCAGTATGGTTTCCTTTCCTTTTGGTATGAGCTCCATGTACTTATCTCCCCCCCCCCCACTTATACAGTACCCCCTGTCCTTTGAATAATAGGTACCTGTATCATACCTGACAGCTGGTTTTTCTAGGGCAAGGTAGGGCTCTTCCAGAAGGGTCGGAAACAACAATGAAACGGTTCAAGGTGCTTCTGATGCCAGTTGGCAATAGGGAGGGGATACCTACCTATTATGAGCTGTGGGGAGAGGGGGGGGGGTGTTCAACTGCTGGTGCAACCCAAAACAGTTTTGGAAGTGCATTCACATCATCTGTACAATTTATTATAGTTTAAGAAATTCGTTCCGTACCCGGAAAAGTGGTACGGAAGAATTATATGAAGTGTTATCAAGCGTTGTGTGTGCTGTGGCCTTTTTTTTTCTAACCCTGGCTAGGCTCTATCACCACAAAGACACTTTACTACTATGATCTGGCAGATAAATTTGTAACTGTGATAATGAAGTGTTTCGAAAATGAAACAATAGTTAGTTATTAAATTAATTTCGTCACTAGAAATAAAAAGTTTGTTAATCAAGAAATCTGATGTTGGAACCGATAGTTCAAATAATGAGCACAAATTTAATTTTTTCACTGTACTTTACCTTGTCGCGGGCCGCACAAAATCACTTCAGGGGCCAGCTGTTGGCCACCCTTGTTTTACTTCCATCTCATAATACTACACAAGGCACGGACTTAATTCAAGTGGCATATATTTTTTTCCAAGTTATTTTGATACATGCTTCAACATGTTTAGTTTGATCATCCGTTTATTTCAGGGATATTTTTTTCCTGCTCCTTTATGGGACTTATTGAAAAGTTTTGTTTATTAAATTGCACCGTTGTTTTTGTTATCTTAAGGTTGACAGCCGATCGCATCAGACGACGGACATCCATTCCCTTGACCGGTATGCCGAACAGAGGCACCACCACCACCATCATCATCAACAGCAGCAGCATCAACAACAACAACAACAGCAGCAGCAGCATCAACATCATGCCAGGCGGAGGCCAACCCTCAAGCCCACTCCAGAGTGGCCCACCACTAGCATCGAGAGGGAAAGAGCCAGTATGGAGCGAGAAAGGTAATGGCATCAATGTGTTTTGTGTATGTGAATTTCCGGCTTCCTGTCAGTATACAGTATCGTGGCAACTATATATAGACTTATGAGACAATTGGGGGAGGGGGGAAAGTTAAATAACATAACTATATATTCACATCAAGATGCTTTCATTTCTTTGCACCAGACAGTTGGTCTGTGAAGTTGAAATACCTTCTCAACAACATGATTGTTTTCCAGGACAATGCTTGAACAGGGTCATTTCTATAATGTGATTTTGCCGGCCCCTTGATAATTTTGTGTAAATGTTTCTTGTCCCCTCCTAAAATATGCAGTCCAGGGCACGATGCTACCCGATCTCCCCGTTTAAAAGTCTCACCGCAGAGAGCAACAGGTCTACAACGGTATAATTATTCATTCATTACACTTCATTCACTATGAGTTGAGAAAAAACTCAGAATTAAAAAAAAATTTATTGCAGATGGCAGCACTACACATAACAAGCATTACACAGAAAAAAAAACTTCACGGAAGGTTCACTATACGTACACACATTCCAATATGTACCAATTCGTTAGAAGTTTCACAGAGGAATATGGACGAGGTGCATGTCTGGTTTAGTAGTAGTCCAGGGCACGAGGTTCCCCCCCCCTCTCCCGCTAGTTCCAGCCCTGCCCCTGAAAGATTTATTTTAGCTCTTAAACGACCCTTTACCAGGCCGTATGGAAGCTAAACAACTTCTTTTCCAAGGTCGCTTAAAAGCCGAATGATTCTTAAGGTTGAAGAGTGTTTCTATGCTGGTTTTTCAAAACCAAATGAGCACCGTCCGTATTAGGAGGAGCCTGATGGTTTATTGAGGACCTGAATTATTTCTCCGAAAACCAAATAGGGATTTAAAAAAACTCGCAGGATCGGCATTTGGATCGGTGCGCTTTTTTGGGGGTGGGGTGGCGGCAATCACAAGGAATCTCTTCCACAGAAATTTAGAGTTATCAAACCTCAAAAATAGTTTCAAATGAACAGAAACTGGGCTTAATAACTCAAAACTGCTGTGAAATTCCTTTATATTATAAAGCAAATATGCACAGCTTTTTCAATCCATAAGCCAAATATGCGGTGATTCTGCCGCTCGCGGGCCAGAAACTTGTAAATATAAGGTAACCTTATGACCCGTATTTTACGGGGCATTCCGTAATTTTAGTCGCTCCAACTTACGCTTGTGAAATTTTTTTTAGCTGCGTTTGGCAACTTTACTTGCCTGTGAGAAAAAAAAAAAAAAAAAAAAAAAAAAAAATTGCGATAATCGGCAATATCCGTAAGGTCCCCTATTTTTTTACGAAGGAAATATGGTCACAGCTAGTGTTAATACAAAACAGGTAATTTTCCACGGAAACTTATTTCGCCCGCTGACTGGATGGAACTTACTATTGCGCTGGCAGTTGTGCATCCCTGTTAATTTTCTTTCACTATTTTAGTTTTTATTACAAAAATATTTGTTGTTTTTGATCTTTGGAAAGGACATGGGTCCTCTTCGCCCATCCGTATGTACGCCTCCGGGTTCACTTCGGAAATCTAGGTCCTGGGCATTCACTTTATATTATTGATAGGGTGACCATACGTCCCGTATTTCCCGGGACAGTCCCGGTTTTCTTCCTTTTTCTAGCTGTCCCGTCTTTTAAGCAAAAGTGTCCCAGTTTTCCCCGTTTTTTGCATGACTCCTACTCGGATTTTTATTCTTTATTGAAGTCAAAGATCGAAAATATTTTTGAACTCATAAATAATATTATGATTACAACTACAAATAACAACATTAATCTCCCACATTTGCCTTGGTAAACGTCTTATTTTGTGGAATCCACTGAAATTTGCAGTGTTGCCCGCCATTGCGATTTTTCTGTAAGTTCAGCAATATTTGGCAACACTTTTAGCGTCGTTCTTGGCAATAATTGGCGATGTCCCGTATTTCCCTCGAGGAAATATGGCCACCTTAATTATTGAGATTTCTCCAGTGGGTCCTGAGTTTGTGCACTGGTTATTATTTTTTTGTTCATGTTGGCATCATACCGAGAAGAACACGGTCAAAGCCGTCTTGAACATTCTAAATCCCGTGGGTAAACAGTTTGTGTGGTCATTCCTTCATAGGATTAGCCTTTCTATTTCATTTTTTTCATAATTAATAAAAAAAAAAAAACTTTCGCCAAGCTAAATCATGGAAAGAGTTGAAATTGGCGAGGTTTTGTTCAATTATATGGAACTGCAAAGGTTGTATTGTCTTTTTATTCCCAAAAGTAAAGGTCCATCTTAGTATCCTATCCACTCTTTTTGCTGTGGGGGGGGGGGGGGGTCATAGCTGTTGCTCTGTTAACAAAAGCGGAGATAAGTGAGTAGCCTGTGAAATGTCAAGTATAGTATTTAAATTATAATCCATGCTGAGTTTTAATAAGTTTTCTGTCGACTCTGTGATATTGATGCGAATATTAAGATTCTGAAAGCTGGGTTGTGTCAAGTTTGGCAATTTTAAATTTTGCCAAGGTTTTTGCCCGTTGGCAACCTAGAATTTTTTTGCTTGTCAAACATCATTAACAATCACGATAGCAGACAAAATATAAATGAAATTCTGTTTTTCGGCAAGTGAGAACATTGCGAGGAGGAATTCTAAAGCCAATGAAGAAAGAAAGCATTGGCCGGGCAGGTTTTGCCGAGCCATTATATTGCCGCTGTGGTGGTCAAGTTGTTGTAATTACAGACTTGCAATGTGAGGTCCTGGGTTTGAACCCCACTGGCACCACAGTGGTGGACAGCTGATGAACTAAGTTGGTTTTCTGTGGTTCCTAACTTTGAGGCGCGAATGGGAACCGATATCGCAATTAAAAAGTTTTGCCATAGAGAGCATCAGGCCTTGTACAAACGGTACAAATAATCATTGCACTTTTGAAATATAGATGGCAGCACTGCAAAATCAGACAACACTAGATACGCACTTAGATTGTTAGGTACACACTCTTACTTCCGGCACAATTCACTAGGTAATAAACCCATGGCAATAGATTTCAGTTATGCTCAGTTTGAAAGAAAGACCCATTACATTTGAATTTTGTGTTCCTATTCCGGCAACTCAACTCCAACCGAATTCTTGATTGTGATCGCTGTTTGAAACCTTGTTAGTGCACATTTTGGGCAAAAAAAACTTAATTTCTTTTGCAGATATTGTCCCGACTTCTGTCGAAAACCTGAAAATTTTTTCCATCTCACTGAAGAATGCTCATCCATGAAAAAAATTAAAAGGTCACGAGCAAAGGATGCATGATAACAATCAGAGCTTCCACCTGTTTCATCAATAAATTTCAATGATGAACACAGAGCAGTGTGTTAGCAGCTTTAAGATGCTGATGACAATTGGAAATGAAAATAGCGCTAAAATATATAATAGTGCATTAGCTTGAAAAACATTGTTGTCATTAAAAAATTTTGAAAGAGCTACACTGCCAAGGTAATCAGTTGGCAACAAGAAAAATTATTGCAAAATTTGATATGACCCTGCTTATGGAATCTTAGCCAATATTTAGAAAGTGTAACATTGCTGCTATGAATAATCTCAACGTTATATGTTAAATCATTGTGCTCTGAAATTCATATGACAATAGTCAAATGATACGGATGGATGGAATATATTAACACTGAAAAGTGCACTAGGACCAAAGAGTAAAATCATTTTACAGTCGATTATTGTTATAAAGCAGGTGTTTCCAATCATTCACACCATTCTGGCCACATTGTATATTTTAATGAAGCCTGCAGGCACTCTGTTATACTGTTATAAAAGAGCTTGCCATACATTGAAGACCACTGTTATAGAGTATCTTTATACAGGTGTCCCTCACTGCACGATTAATTGGTTCGGCAAAATAGTCGTGCAGGACAAAATCATGTAAAGTGAGTTCAGGGCTCCCACTTGTCGTACCTTTACTACTTTAAGGTGAAATGTCCTACTTTCTAGGTTTTGTCCAACTTTCTAGTTTTTGGTAACTTCTGCTGAATGTGAGGGTTCTATCAAAAATGACTGAAGAGCTAGATATGTAAATTTCGCTATGATGTATAATAATGGGTGTGTCAGATTAAATGTTTCAGCTTTCTCCAAGCCCAAAGTAAAGACATGCACCACAATTTAACTTTATGTGGCAGGGCTGGACAAACTGCAAAAATATATCTTGGTGCCAAAAATATTTTTACCCGAAGAGAAAGGCCCACAATAATGCTTCTTTTGACTTTTTCAAGACACTGTGACATACCCCCCCCCCCCCCCCCCCCCCCATGTTGGCAGGTATGCTGCTATAAATTCCAAACCTTTCGTGCTGCTCTCTGCCCACAGTTTAGTAACTTCACAACAAAAATTTTTTAGGTGCTAATACCAATTTTTTAGTCACAATGGCAACCATAAAGCAAGGCCTGACAAAGTCCTGCTTTGTGGTCGTACATTTACTTCTATATTCATTTGGTTTACTCTAGATATATAATCCTCAAATGTGTGCATGAAATTGAATGTATTGATCAGATGGATATGATAAGCAATGGAACCATGAAATCGACATGGATTGGTTAAGAACTATACTTTAGGTTGGTTTTACAACCAATTGGTGTCTATCACGTATTATATTGTAGTGTCAGTCCACTGTGAACCCGGTACTAGAGTTAAAGTAACAAATTCCTTTTAGTTGCCTTTCCCCAAGTTTCATTATTCTAAAATTGGATCCCCTCCCCTTTTATAATATTGTGAAAGCTTGCTACTGGAGAACCTCGATTGAGGATTTTTTCCAACCAATGCTGCTATTGACCAAGATACGTTGCCATATACTTTTTACTCTTGCAGAGTCACAGGTTCCTGTAACAAATGTTTAGCTGTAGGGACGGAGTAGAATGACAATCAAAAATTTCTGAAATTGAGAATTTATCAAAAAATTCCCATAGAATATGCCATTGACGAAATGACAGTTTGAGATTGGAAACAACACCAAACAGAAATTGAATATTTTTTACAAGATCGAACTCAAGAAGACTTTCTATCTTCTCCAATTCAGAAATTTAGCTTGAAGAGCAACATGCTTAATAGGACACTTATTGCTGGTGCCATTTCACACAGGTCACTTAGCTTCAAATAACACTCACGGTGGCACATGGGTGCTTGCATTGTGCTATTACTATTGTGGGAGCCTTCACCAGTATTATGTAAGACTATATATTTTTGATTATGTAGTCAATTTTTGGTCATGCATTTCCGCAGATGCAATGCCACCATTGGTGTTATTTCAGAGGTGCCACCATCAAAATGTTAACCCTTTTGTATGATCCAGAGGTTTTTTTGACACTTCAGTGGTACAGTTCATACTTAATTGTGGCTTCTCCCCCCCCCCCCCCCCCCACAATGAGGAAGGCTTTTGAATGCTTACCCCTTTTGCAGTTTTTTTTATAGCTTATATGTACGAGTTCCTCTGAGAATCCGAATTCACTGGCCTTTCTATTATCATAAGTGACCGTTGTAACAATGAAGTATTGTTTCCTGATGCTGTCCTATGTAGATTCCACCTTGACATAGAACTGCAAAAGGCTCTTTTTTTATTAAAGACCAGTTGGGGATTAGTGGGAGACCAGAGTTGGCTCAACAAATCTAATCTAAGAAGCTGCATGAGATCAGATATCTGTATATATGTAAAAGCTATCACCAGGGCCCAAAATAAGTCTACCCTTGAGAGCAGCAGACTTTTTTTAATACACATTTTTAAGGATTTTCTCTATCAACTGAGGTAATTCTTTATAGCTCGCTTTCTTTTGATGTAAAGTTTATAAATTTCACGGAATTGATCATGTTTTTGCATGGTCTTTCTTTGTGAACCTACCCAAACATTTTTCCTTTTGTTTAGAATCTGCATTTATCTGACTTAGAATTTTATTTCTAATGTGATTTTGCATGTATTTCCTATCTTAAATACATTGATAATATAATACGCCCTTCCAAAGTGTTAATAACATTGTTATAAATTTTCTAATTTTAGGTATCTGGAGGCTGTGCGTTACCACAGTGAAAGAGAAGCAGTGGTTGGCTCTCCATACACGAACGCTACCATTCCAAGGGCAATCAAGCCACTAGTAGTGAGCGTACACACTCCTTCAGAAATGGATATTGGCCAACCAGGGAAAAGGCCACGCCTCGCTGTTGAACCCAAAGCACCCGTCCATCAACCTCTGGTCATTGATACTAGGAATATTGTAATTAAAAAAGTAAGTGTTGTTTCATCTTGGAAAAGGAATCAATCTGGAAAAGGAATTTTTTAAACAAAATGTTGCTTTTCCTGCATCACATCCTAGGAAAGCTTTCTGTGTTCTAGGTGGGCAGTGTCCCCACTGTGCGACCAGTTGTTTGCTGGATTTTGATCAAAATAAATAGTTGCAAAATATTGCAAAACTGTATATTTATACGAGTCCTATGTACAGAGTATATCAAGTTATATAGTTTGGCCAAAACTTTTTCTTTATATAGTGCCCCTCAAAGGTTTAAATAATGTGGGAAAGCCAGTGCAATGCATGGTTTTGTCAGTCAACGAGCTTAGTACTTTTTATTTGTAAAAATAATTTTATCAAATTTTGTTTTTTGTATGTATATAAATGGGATAATGAAACTGCATGCTAATGTGTTTTTCTTACAGGAACAGGCATACACTCCTCAGGTGGAAGCCATCTCTCCTACATTACCTTCGGAAGAAGGCCGCTGTGATTCCCCAATGAGAATTCTCAAAGAGAATATCTTGGGCAACATTAATAGGTTAGACAAGGAAATCAACCAAGTCGAGTCGCAAGTCACAAAGCTGCAGAAGAAACTGGTAAGATACTTCCTACTGTTCTTATGTTTTGAATCGAAAGTTCACCAGCTGAATGCATTTTAAAATTTCTTCTGTACAATAATAGTTATGGGGATTTTTTTTTTTTTGCAATTTTCATGCTTCATTCACAACTTATAATAAACTGTGTGTGTGAAGTGTGCATGATTTTGATAGGGTTTTATAAAATTAACCAGAGGAATTGCAATTAAGTGGATTTCAGATTAAACATAATTTAGATTCATTGTATTCTATATTGTTTTATATGTTGAGATTTCTCTATTTTCCTCCTTAACTATTAAGGAATTAAATGATTTTTTTACCTATAGGAACTTTCTTCTCATCATTTGGAATCTGTAGTCATCTGTTCCTTTTACATTTCAGAACTATATTTTTTGTTGTTTCAAAGCACTTATGTTTGATGCATAGAATTTTATTTTTCCAACAAGAAAAATGTATTTATGCTTTTACGGGTGCAATATGGAAAATCTCTTCTTGTGTAAAGCATCCTAAAAGTTATAAGCTCATCATATGATCAAACATTATCAATATAATGAAGCATTGACATTTTTTTTGGACATTCTCTGACACATACAGTTCTCTGTAATGTAGAAACAAACAATGTCATACAGCAGATTGACAACTGTTTTCAATTATGTCCACTTTGAAGCAGATCCCAAAGTAGAATGTTTTGCTTTGCTCTACAATAAGCTCTTTGCTGACTAGAATGTTCTGCGGTAAAAATACCCACAATAGCGTTTTCAGTACTTTTTCTTAAAATAATTCTTCCAGATTGTTCTGCAGTAGCACTAATTGTTCTGCTATGTACGTCACAGATTTCAGCACATTCTGCATTGGGGGAAGCATGTGTGATATAATGTTATTCTTGGGGGGGGGGCGGCTGTGGCCTTCATCTTATTGGCAAGGGATTCCTGGCCATCTTGATGACACAAAAAGTCTGTGAGTAAACAAAAGCTTAAGAACCCCTGCTTTTCCAGAGCTTGACAAAACCCAGGTGCCAGTGACAACTAGAAAATCTGCATTGGCACCTAAAATTTTATACTTAAGATAACGAAATTGAAATCAGAGGACAACAGTATTTTTTTTTTTTTTTTAAATTCTGTCAGTGTGTCTACCAAATATTTAGTAGAAAGGGTTGTCTGTTCTTGGATAAGCTGGAAAAAACTATTATTTTTGACCAAATTTTTGGATAAAAATGTTTCATTCCCAAGAAATTCGGGCTGGCACTGAAATTATTTTTTGATTTTATTAGCCACTACTGTAATCCATTTCCTAATCAATTGGTGCATGTCTGAAAGCGTGCCTATATACACTGCCCTAATATATTTGTTATGAGTTATGCATGTTTTATTCGTGTTTGAGAAGCGCTGCTATCTGTTGTATTGGCAGATGCCTGAATTTTTGTGTTTATGTAAGTATTCAGGGATCTGTCCAGCATACATTTGGGTCCATTTTCTTGACCATTCACAAAATACAAATTAACAAAACCATAAATTTAAACATTTATTTCTTTTGTATGAAATTAATTAGATTATTTCACTTCCAACAAAATTATGAATCATTTTCACAAACTTAAAGGACATTGTCACAAAAGCAGCACCCTATAATAAAAGTTTATATATAACCCTGGTATCATCTTTTGAAGGCCTCCTGCTCTGCATAGAGTCTGGCTGGCAAGCGCATCTTTGTGGAAACACTGTAAATGTTTTCAAAAATGTTCATGTCTATAATTCAACCTTTTTAAAAATATATTTTGAAAGTAATGACAAATAATTTTGTTTTTATAGCACGAGCTGGAAGTAGAGGCCAGCAAGCCGTCGGTTTCAAAAGAAGCTGTGAAAGATAATAGTCAAGTTGAATCAAAACAGATGAGCATAGCTCAGATAATATATTCGGAGAACAGAGTGAGTATTCAGTTCAATTTTGATCTCCGCAGCTTACCTCTTTTTTTTTCACTGCATGGAACTAATTGTTCTCCCATTCTAATGTAACTGCTATAACAAACTGGGCCACCCAAAAAACATAGATTGCATATTGCTTTGGGCTCACACTTGTTGCAACATGTTTTTAAAGAGTGCTCTTATACACCCAGTGGCCAAAAAATTATAAACACACCCACTACTCATCACTAATATCGTGTGGGACCTCCTCTGGCTTTGATGACAGCGGATATTCTGAACCTATTGAGGAGAAATATCAGCCCAAGGTAATGAAATGGCAGCTCTTAATTCCCTCAGATTAGAAGGCGGTGTTTTGGAGCTTTTAGCTGGCTTTTCAACCTCGTCCCACAAATGCTCAATTGGGTTAAGATCAGGTGACTGTGGGGGCCATTGAAGCAATTAAAACTCTGAATCATTTTCCTCAAACCAATCTGAAATAGCTCTAGCCCTATGACAGTGCATTGTCCTGCTGGAAATAGCCATCAGACACAATAATAGCTCATTCACATAAATTTTGTATAGTATAATACAAATGTTAATAAAGCACCCGACACTGCCTAGCCCCTTATCCGGGACAATGGCTAAAATTGACAATGATCGATAGAACCTGGGCTTTGCACTGTATGAAATGAAATAGAAATAGCCATCATCAGGAAACATTGGCCATAAACTGGTTCTCATGGTCAGCAACGATATGAGGTAGGCACCGGCATTGACGGATGTTTCCAAGAAATAAGGGACCAAGAGTATACCAGGAAAATGCTCCCCAGACCATGATTCCACTGCCACCCACTTGAACAGTTGGCACGTGGCATGTCAGATCCATGGCTTCACACTGCTTGTGCTACACGCGAATCCTGCCATCAACGTGATGGAGAAGAAATCTTGACTGGTAGACCAGAAAATTTTCCATTCATCAAGTATCCAATTTCAGCTTTCTCTAGCCCACAAAAGCAGTTTTCTTCTGTTTTGCAGCGAATTTAAAGGGACTCTTGCTGGCTATTAAAACCAATTCATTTTAAGATCCATCTTGTATAGCGTGCAGATATGCTTTGCAGTGATCCTGAATTGTATTTCATTGCAATTTGTTGTGTTGTAGCTCTTCTGTTGCTGCAACGTGTCAGTCGCCTGGTACCTTTCGTTCACAAACTGTTTCCGCCCACTATTCCGCTTTTTGCTCAAAGTTTTTTTGGTTTAGCTGCCATTTTTTGATGACTCGAGATACTGTTGTACGAGAAAAGCTTAGAAGGCTAGCAGTTACAGAGTTACTAGAGCTTGCCCCTTCTGGTGCCCACAATCATGCTGCGTTCAAAGTTACTAAAATCTCTTGTTTTTCCCATGAATAGACAAATTACAACATTAACTGGCATTTCTGTCCAGGAAAAAGTTTTTTATCAGCAAATCCAGTTTATTACTTCAGCGCGTGTTCTGAGTTGAGTCGGTTGATTCGAAGGTTTTGGGGAGGGGGGGGGGGGGTGTTATTAATTTTTTGGCCGCAGAGTGTACATACATAATGCTAAGGATATTCATGGATCAGTCAAGTCATGTCAGTCAGTCGAAGTTGTTTAAACTTTGGATTGCCCATGCCTTGCTTAAACATCTTTGTTATTTTGTTTTCTAAAACGATGAATTTTTGCTAGAAATTGTTATTGCATCTCTTACTGAAGTTGTCCAATCAAATAATAGATTGGGGGAAAAAAAAACTGAAGTATCCATGTGATTATTTAACTGTGAGTGATGATTATGTCTACACGTTTTCTAATTTAATGTTTTTGCCTTTTTTTTCTCTCTCGTGTTAACAGGCGAAAGCTGTGGAATCACATGCGATATTAGAGAAATTAGGTCCCAAAGTGGAAATTGTGAGTATACATCATGTTTGGTATATTTCTCGTAAAAAATTATACAGAAGGCAAAAGATGTGTATAAAAAGAATATAGATGATATACATGTATGTTTCATAAAAATCAAATTGTTTTTTTTTTTTACTCCAAAAAGTTATAAAATTTATTCTTGGTTCTAGTTTTTTACATTGTTTTTATGCTAAATTAAAGGCAGTTAACATATTACATTGTTAATAGATAGCATTAAAAGACATTTTTCATTTGCTGAGTGTTGGTGATAGAGAAATATATTTTTCATTTCTCAAGTGAAAAAGACTAAATACAGTCAAAAGCTGGTTCAAAGCACACTCACTCACATCATAACCTGACCATAATACTGAATAACTACTGAGTATATGAAAATATAGTTCAATAAAATAATGGGAATGCATATGATTGTGAAAAGTTGGACGAGCACTGTATCCGGTTTCAAGTTATACTGTAGTTCTCTCTACTGCTCAGAAATGTGTGGGAACTAAGGATTGTGTATACCACATTAGCCAATGTATTAAAATTTAAGAGATTCAATAAACCAATTCCTATTAGTGTTTACTCAAAACACTAACAACTTTCTCAAAAGATAGTTTTTGTGCTGTTTTTCTACCTATTAAGAATGGTCCACTGATAAGAATTGTTTATTTGTTTGAATATATTATATTTCAGCTTTTATAATTAAAACTTATTCCAATTTAATTCTTACAGCCAATGTACAACCAGCCATCTGACACAGCAGTATATCATGAAAATAAAAGGAAGTAAGTAAACTTCATTGTAAGATATTATTTCTATGCTAGGGTTGTTAATATGAGTTTTATCTATTGATTGATATGAAGGTTTCATGTTCATTCATCGTAACACTGGTGGCAATTTGAATGATGCTTAAATTTTAATTTTTTTATCTAAATAGAACCAAACATAGACTGTGATGTTGTCTGTTTACACTTAAACCAACTATCAAACTGAAGAGATAACTAAATCGAAGATAACTTTTTAAATAGTTTAAATAGTTTTTTTTCTCAGTTTTGATTTAATGGTGCTTGGTTCCTTTTATATGAAAGCCGTCCAATTCAGACTTCCTATGTGTCTTTAGAGAAAATACAGGAAGTGCAGAGAAAGTAGATAGCCCCTAATTTGTCATCAACATGCTATTTTAGTTTTGCAATCACGTGCTAGGAAATAGGATTCAATTGTTTTGGGGGGGGGGGGGAGACCGTACACGTAAAGTGAAGATGTGTTTACAACATAATGTATTCTTTTTACATAATGATTGGATAAATTATTGGTTTGAGAAACGGGCACTAGAACTCTACTTTGGCTAACTGCTGTTTGTCTATTTTCCTCTTCATGATGTCGGCAAATTAAAATAGTTTCACTTTACAGTAGATGGGGGGAAAGAAAATTCGTAGAAATTAATATGCAAACATGTATAAAGACAGAAGTGGTCAAAAAATCAGGTGTTCCATAAAGTATGTTGAGTACTGTAATCAAAGATCAGTAAAAGACTGTTTCTGTGGCAAGTGGCTCCAGTGGCATTACCCTCCCTAAAAATGTTTCAGAGAAGCGAGATTCATGTGCTCACACAATGTTATCCCTCATCGCAATTCCATATGGAATTTTATATTTACCAAAATGTTGCGATGAAGTGAATAAAAATAAATGATTTTTTTTTTGGAAATCACCAATAAATGTAAGTGACTAACTCATTTTTATTTCCTGAAATTTATAGTCTCTCCTATTTACGAACTAATTATTCAGTCCGTACAAGTTCATAAAAATGAGCATCTCAACTGTATATACACCCCATTAAAATCATTGTTTTTGTCATGAAACTCAATCGCACCTTCGACTATACTATTCTAGAAAAAATTTAACGTGCATGTAATAAAACAAGGGCGAAATAAGATCCTTCATACTGAGAATATTATCCTTCTATACACTTCAGAATAATTTATGTATAAACTTTCAGAAAAATATATTCCAGGTTTTATTTGAGAAAAAAATAAATTTTAGTCTTGATAAATTGATATGCAATGTAAAATTTGTTTTTAATTATTTTCCAGGTTCATGACATTTAAAAGTAGATTAACGAAGTTCTTCAAGAAGCAGCATCGAGAGCGGGGTTTAAGAGTAAGTTTGCCATTTTTTTGTTTGATTATATATAAATGTGATTTTATTTTAATGTGTTTGCATTGTTTCACAATAGCATATAAAATATTAATTCACGATAACTTCATATACTGAGCTTTGTGTGTTTTCCTTTAATATAGGAGGCTCATCTAACAGAAACGTATAGCAAACTAATGCAGGAGTGGGTTAAAAGAGTGGAAAAGAAAGAGAACAATGCCACAAAAAAGTAAAGCTTTCTTAATTTATGTTTTGTTCTTAATTATTTCAGTGATGTGTGGTTGAGGCTCCCCCCCCCCCCAATATTTGTTTTATAATTTTTGAAAACCTTTCAATTTAGTTAGCATATGCATATTGGGTATGTTCATCAAAGGGGGTAAAAATTTCAATCAAAGGTTGTTTTTTTCACAATCTAAATGAAAGTGAATTCTGAAACATGAGAGTAGGATTGTAACATGGTAGACATAAAATTGAAAAGGTTATGGAGCAGTTTTCTATTCATTTAATTTTTTTTTACAAAACATTTGTTTGTTCAGGAACATTTTAACTCTATTTTTAGTTCACTTGTGATATTATTTTGTGTCATGTTGTGTGAATAGAATTTTTTTTTTTATAATTTAAATTTTTTTTCCTCTTTCCAGGGCAAAGGATGCTAAACTCAGGGAATTCTTTGAAAAACAGTTCCCAGAACTGAAAAAGCAGCGAGAAGATAAGGAGAGAATCACAAGAGTGAGTCAGAGGATAAGAAGTGATGCAGAGTGGGAAGAAATCATTGATGGCCTTCAGGAACAAGAGGTGTGTAAACCATTTTTATTTTGAGTGCATCTCTAACTTCAGAAAAGTGGTACCAAGACAGAAGACCGAGTAACACTAAGTCAAGCGCATTTTCACGTGCCGATATCTCCTTAACCAGTGACACTCACACTTTTGTCTTTTTGTAACTGCATTGTTCCAGTCAATGCTTATCCAGGGTTCCTCAGACTGGCATGTAAAGAACTATTGCAAAACCCTGAACAGGCATGCATCAATAACGGCAGCTTGCCTTTATGCCCCTTACCATAAGTTGGCGATGCTCCTAAAAGTCACTATGTATGTTTTGAGAACCACTGTCCTAGACTAATTATAGCTGTGAACACCAATGTCTCCAAGGTTGCAAGGTTCAACCCTTTTTAGTTTGCCAATCAGATGGCTTTTAAACTAAGGGGAGAAAACACTTGCATACCATAAGTGTTATAGTTATAAGTGTTATAGTTATAAGTGTTATAGTTATAAGTGTTATAGTTATAAGTGTTATAGTTATAATAAGTTATAGTTATAATAAGTTATAGTTATTTGTGTGATACTCTTGGATGATTGTAAAAATCTGTAAATATAGTTTTTCGTATCTATACAGGAATTTATATAATAGAACCTCACTTATCCGGGACTAATGCTGGGGGAAAAAGAACACAGATAATTGAAAAACATAGTTAAACCAGCGAGAGTAAAACAAAAATATTTAAACTGACAAAATTGGGAAAAAAACAATATTTACATATTTTACCTGTTTAAATATGTCTCTCCATTGCATATATTTGTATTATCTCTGCGAAAAAACCTAATAAAAAATTACACTTATTGAATAATAGCCACGCTACTAGTATACTGTGATTTCTCTTTGATACAGAAATACAGTAGAGCCTCGATTTATCTGGGCTAACATTGGTGAAGGTGATTACATATAACACATACACACTGACAAACATGGTTATCCTTTTCTTGTCTGCTGTTCTGTGCAGTTATAAAATGCACTATGAGAATGACACAAACATGGAATAGTACTGGTCAAGCTTATGAGCCATGTGGTCACCTGACCACATCCAAAGTTACACCATTCTTGTGCCTTATCTTTTTAGTTGCAAAAAAGCAACACATTTAGACTAACTTGCCAGCATTTCCTATAATTGGCTTTAAATCTTCAAGTACAGATCGTCCCAGGACGAAAGACGCCCCAGGTGGAAGTTCAGAAATTCAACTGGGGGGGGGGGGGGCAAATCTGTAAAAGAATAAAGAAATCCAGTTCTATGAAATGGGAATGTTTGTTTCCATCAAAAATCTTAAATAACCAATGAAAAGAACCGCAGATAAAGGGGCGAACATGAAATTGAAATTTTCATAGCACGGTTAATTCATTTCCCTGTTAATTTACACACTGATAATCAAGTTTCTACTGTATATAGGTGTGAAAAAAAGCATTATACATGTGTGGTTACATAACATACGGATTTAACATACCAGTGATTGTGGACCTAAGTAATTGTTAAAAAAAAAATTTCTGCAGCTTGAAGAAAAGAAAATGCGGAGTTATGCAGTCATACCTCCCATTCGCCTAGACTCAAGGCAACGAAGGATATCCTACATTAACAGGAATGGTCTGGTTGAAGACCTCAGTCAAGAATATAAAGAGAAGCAGATGCTCAACATTTGGACAGATCAGGAAAAAGAAATCTTCAGGGAAAAATATCTTCAGCATCCGAAGAACTTCAGTCTTATTGCATCATACCTCGACAGAAAAGTAAGCATATCTGACCAAGTTATTACAATGATATTGATACACAGATTAAAATGTGTACTATCAGTATTTTGCCTTTTGACTGCAATGAAAGGCGCGTTCAGATATACAACAAAATATTAACAATATTTACAATAAAATATCAACACAATTGTTTGCTTTGCAGACTGTAGCAGATTGTGTGCAGTATTACTACCTTACCAAAAAAAGTGAGAACTATAAGCAACTTCTGAGGAAGCACAATGTTAGGAAGAGGACAAGGGCCGCTCTTGTCAAACCTCAGTCTCAACAGCCTGTACAGGTTGGTCCAATTTGACCTTATTCTTCATAGACTGTCAATGTAAAATATTGAAGACTATCTTAGTTCTTTTTGGACTTTTTGGTTCATGACTTTAAGCTGATATAATTTTGTGAAAGTTGTCTTTTTGTGGTACTTACGTTACATATTTCCTTATAACGTGACAATTTATCTTTCAGAGTGGAATTACAACAAGGCAGCAAGAAGATGCGAAAGCTGCTGCTGTGAACCTTTCCACCTCAGGTGCTAGTTCGGCAGCCAGTGAAGCAACATCAACAGTGACCTCAACAGACGCTTCAAATGGGATTCTCACCTCCAGCTCACCATTAGCGATAACATCAGATTCAGTAACCGTATCTAGTGGACAGACTGCATCTACTGTAACTAGTAGTATGGGTAGCCCTTCAGGTACAGCTGCATCAGATGCAAATTTAGGGAACTCTAAAGCAGAGACCAAAAAATCAGATGTTAGTAATGAAAAGGAGAAAATTCATCTTCCTAATAACGTAAGGTATGATATTTATTTCTTGGTGCTGAGACATTTCAGTTGGTTATAATTTTATTTGTTGATTTAGCTCGTGAAACACTTGTTTCAGAAAACACATTGCCAATGCGTATTTATTAGCTTTATTTTTATTTTACACAATTTTTAGAAATGACTGATTAGTACGTCGAGTGATTTTCTGATTTTACCTTAACACTTTTGTTTTTGATGTATGTTCAGTTTATGGGCAGCACATGTTAAAATATGAAAAGCATCACTTGTCATATGCATTTTATGAATTTAAAAAGTGTTTTATATTTAATTGACTGAACTCATAACCAATGCTATTGAGATTTGTATGTATAACTAAATATTCAAACAATTTTTTCAATTCTTGTAGGAAGAAGAAAGAGGCTAGTAAAAAAGCTGAAGCGACTGAAAAAGGTGCTGGTAGTGATAGTGACGATGCCACGAACGACCATAGGAGTAAGTTGAATGGGAAGAAAAAAATCCTATTTCATTGTTGGTCAAACTGTAAAATGATGAATATCTGCTGCTTATATGATAGTCTGGTGATTTTGTTGTTAAATATATGACATGCTATGACTAGCAAGTCGCTAATCAAATTTATTTATTTTTTTGCACTATGAATTGAAAAAGTATATAAAGTGTATGATGGAGATCTTGCAGAGTGATTTGATATCTTATGAAAAGTTACATATATTATATTAATATTTACATTGTCATTTTTTTCCTTTTCCCAGATCAAAATGGCCCTCTTCCACCTTGCGCAATTTGTAAGTTAGAGATAGACAATTTAAACCAGTCCAGGCCGCTGACAAAATCTAATTGTAGCATGTTTGGTATCAAAGAAAGTGATCTCATTGGTGAAATGAGAGTTTGTGCATCGTGCCGTTTCAAAACTGTCCGTAGAAGGTAAATAGTATAAGATTTTAAGAATTTGATAGATAATGTGTGAAGAATGTTAATATTATGAGTTATATTTGTGGGCATCCAATTAGAGATGCATTCCCAACTCTGCTACTGCCTTTTTTTAAATACTTTATTACTTAAACTCGAAACATGGAATTTGTTTTTAGAAATTTTAATAGTTGGTGATAAACCTTTTTGATTTTAATCCTTGAATGCTAATGAGTAGAACCCGGAAGTTCAGGCACTAAGAGTGATTGAAATAGGTAGGCAAAAAGGCATTAAAAAAAAGGCATAAGCAATGGTAAAAAGTAATCTGAAAGCTATGATATTAAGGTTCCAAAAACTGGCTAAAAAATTGATTGCACTAACTGAATTTACTGTTTAATCAAATAGATTATAACAGCATTAATGGCTAAGTAAATACAATAGAACCTCTCTTTAACAGACACCCATGGGACGACCAAACATTTTGTCCGCTAATAGGGAGTGTCTGCTAATGGGAAGCCATGGTATACAATGGGAACCTTGTTTATGTGACTTTCACATTTATACTACGTTTGGCTTCAGTCGCAATTGGTTCCTATATGTTTTAATGTTAAAATGTATATGTTAGAGTGTATAAAAGTGATCGCTAGTGGATATGCATAATCACCATTCATCTCGATAAAGAAAGTTTTATTAATAACTAATTCATTGATAACTTAAATTTCACTACATTTATCACTATTACCGGTGATTAGGCATAATTCCCAAATAAAGTCTCATAAATATGAAAAATTTATATATATAGTATAACTTTTCTTTTCATTCAACGTGCATAACACTTTCTTTTCAATAAAAATTAAATTAAAATAAGTGAAGATAAAAGCATTATCTGTCTTGTAATGTTGATTTTCTTCACACGTATCAACATACAAAACCAACATTATCATTCAAATTCATTATCCTGGACCATAGTTATGCTCAGTTAAGTAATTAATTGACAGATTATATAATATTTGCCAATGAGCTTGGGATTAAACATAATCTTAGCTGAATACGATAAATTCTCAGTTTATGACCAAAAATTAATAAATTATGAGTTTGGGGGAAAAAAATTAAGAGTTAGCCTTATTTGTCTGTTCACTATAGAGTGTCCGCTAACAGGGAGTGAAATACATTAAGTCTTATTCCATGGGACCGGAGATCAGAAAAAGCTTCATTAATGGGAAATGCCCATTAGGGGAGGTTCCACTGAAGTATTATGCCCAATCAAAAATGTTTGTGGTCCTTCAAAGTTAGGTTGGAGTTCTGATTCAATTCAATACTTAATATGTAATTTTCTGTCATGCAAAATACCTTTTCATATGGAATTATTTAAAAAAAAAATTCATTCTAACGACATATTTCTCTCAAAGTTTTAAAGTATTGAGTTTTGATTTGATCGGTTTGCATCAATTCGCGAAAAAAAATTCTCAAATTCTGGAGATGATTTTTGTATACCTAAAATAACTCGCCATTGTTGTTTGCAGCACATTTATTTATGTTGTGAAAGAAAAAGTGTAGACTCCAGAACTGAAACCCTGTTAGAGCCATGATGTCAACTGATGGGATATTGGGACAGCAGTAGATTTAAACAGCATTGTAGATGGACAGTCATTGGTGAGCTATTAATCTACAATGCTGTGCAGGATATGTGAAGCCTGCGGAGAAGCAAGCTTTCTAATTTATTCATGTCTTTTCTGAATACATGGGTTGCTTTCTTCTAGAGCTCTTACAATCTTGATGTGAATTTGATGGTATGTTGAAACTATCTGGAAGCTATGTATAGCACAGATGAAAAGTCTGTCACTTCTATGCCTAAAAACAATTTTCGTATCTCTCAGGCACGTATGTCTGTTTATCAGGGTTTAAGTTGGATAAAAAATTCCTTTCGCAAAAAAGCGAAAATGGGGGAAAGCTTTAGCAAAATGCTACAATGCTAATGTAATGATTGATGGTTGGATGTCTACTCGTTTCGTACCTCCTGTACACATTTTTGCGAAAGTGGCTACTACTTCTTTCGCATTTTGCGAAAAATGCGACCGTAGCTTAAACCCTGCTATTTATGTTTAAATGGGACTAGAGAGGGTGAAGGCTTTCTGATAAGAATTAATACTAAGGGTTAAAGATTTAAAAAAAAATCATTTGAAGTTCTCAATGCTAAAAAATATCTAAATTCTACAAAAAAGCCTTTAAGTCGAATAAACATATAAAAATATCAAAATTGGCATTTATGGCAGGGAAAATTCAAAAAAGGCATTTTTATAAAAAAAAGTTTGAAAATAGGCAAAAAAGACATTTATTGTGATTTGCCTGAACTTCCGGTCTCTACAAACGAGTGAGAAATTATTTCTCTGTTCTATTGACTATTCATGTGTTTGTGTGAAACTTATTTTGGTTAATTGTATTTCACTCTTTTGTGCTATTCAACAAGATAACAAATGAAATAGCTTATCTCTGAAGTATGATTGCATAATGTTGTACCATCATTTTATTTTGAAGCAGCACAAACTTATGAGTGTTAAAATCAGAGTCTGTCCTCTTCTCAAAGAGCCTAAACTTGAGACATTCGTTGCAACATTCATGTATATGTACTAATTTTTCCACTTGTCTGATCCACCAGGTGTCCTATTCCATCATGTAAAACACCAAAACGTAAAGTGAAACGTCTGAGGCCATTACCCACTAAATTGTCTGAGCTTCCCAAAGATGCGAAAGATAGCATTGTATCTGAATTTCGTAAGTACCCATCAATTCAAAGTTCTCCCTATAATTTTAAATGATGTATGCTGTGTCAAATTTGGTGTGCTATTGCAATGGATCGTCTTTTTGCGACTGTGCTCAAAATACATTCATCAAGTTACTAAATCAGAAATTTTATTATTAAGCGAAAAATATTTACTTCATTGTATTCAAAAAAAGTTTCAACTTGCCATTTTTTATTTCTGTGAATAAAACAACTTTCAAATGGAATTTTTCCTATGTTTAACCTTTTCAATTTAAATAGCCAATTTTATTCTATAATCTTGTTAATTCCTGTTCTCATAATTAAATCTTATAATCCTGTATTATATGTCCATAATATTTTTGTTTGTTTACTGGATACTTTCCTGATTGAGAACACTTTCAATTGAACTAGACCTGTAAAATCTAAAAATCTAGAAGAAATCAACTATTACATTGTGTTAGTACATTTTTTTATCATTGTAAAACTTGTATAAAATTTAGCACACAATTCTAATCTTGTGTTAAATTTATTCTTAGAAATACCCCCTGAAGTGAGCAAATGTTGTTCGGCCTGCTTTAACAGAATTACCCGTAAATTAGAAAGCAGTGTTGTTCCTGAGAATGGTAAGATTCTTCACTGAGTTTGTGACTAGTATAGTAAAAAATATCATAAATATCCGTACTCTAATATGTTTACCAATCAATGGTATGTTTTGGAATGTTAATGCTATTTTTTTTTTAATCGTTAATCATTTGTTAACAAAGTAGAAAAATTGCAATAGACCGAAATGACTGAGCAAGGAAATTGTAGAAATGAGCAATTTTTGGAGAAATAAAAAGCAAATAATTTTCTTACATCTTTAACATAAAATTTGATTAATTCTTAATTTTCTGGCAATTTAAGCAAGATTTGTTTCAATCAGTTTTATCTTTTGTGTTGGTAGTATAATTTTAAAAAGTTCATTGTTCATTAAAGTTCGAAGTTCATTAATTTTTTTTTCTTCTAAAAATTTTTACTGAATTGTTTCCTCACTTACAGAACCTACTGAAAATTTGCGATGGACAGAAGAAGAAATGGAACTTTTTAAGAAATCATTAAAACAGTTTGGAACCGACTGGGATGCAATTTCTGGTGCAGTGAGCAGTAAGAATAAAGAGCAGTGTCGCAATTTCTATTTCAATTATAAAAGAAAGCTTGGATTGGAAGATCTTTTGAAAGAGAAAAAGGTATATTGATGTTTTTGTCGTGATACCTTGTTCTTTTTGGAGCTTATTGCTATGGGTTATAGACTAATAGAAATTATTGAAATATTGGTATTGTTAAAAAATGAATTTTCATCATGATCATGGCGTATAACTTAATGTGGCCTATTTCTACATCTTGTTCTGTTTTCATCCTCCACATGAACGTGATTAAAGCATAAGTAGTAGTTTGGCTATTCTATGAGGGCCATAGTGGGAAGCTACGTATTATTTTATATATGATCCACATAAAATGAAAATACCAAAAGTTTTGTCATATTTATCTCTTAATTATATTCTATCTGAATTACGTGTAAATGCTTGTTACATGTCCAGCATTTTTGACTGTTGGGAAAAACAAAATTTCATATTTTTGAGATACTTATGAGAATTTACTTTGTAGCTAGAATCTTTTAAATAAAGCATTACACTTCCATAGATGTTGATTTACTAAATATGTTATCTTATGATTGCAGGCGGATAGTGGCAAAGAGTCAGGAAAGCAAGATGACAAGCCACCTCCAATTGTTACAGATGAGGAGGAGAGTGGAGAGACGACATCAAGCTGTGAAGAAGACAACTGTGCAGATAGGTGTAGCAGTGACACTGCTAGTGCACCTAGTCCTGCAGAAAAAATTATTGATGATGGTAAGTCACTAGTTTTCACAGGTTTTCCCCATGCTGTAATTGATGCAAGTAGTTTGTTTCCGGATTTGATTTTAAGCATTTGTGAATTTTTTTCTTTTTACAAGCAAGTTGTTAAAATAATAGTCAATGTTCATCATAACAACCCCCATTGTTCTACCAGAAATGGTCATTATATTGAAAATAAAATAAATGGAATAGCTGCTATATGAAAATATTTGAGTATCTTATATTTTAAAAAGGAACAATTTCCACTTTTTTCCAAAATGCTCTTTTAACGGTTTATTAATTGGAAATAAGCTGTCGGATTATGCAGCCGGGATTATTCAAATGGGAATGTTTGGTAGAAATTATAATGTATAGGGAACATTTCCACCTTTTTTCACACACTTGAGTATTTTTCATCTCATGTAATGGACACTCATGGGCTGAAAATTTTGTTTGCAAACAATGAGTGTCTGTTAATGGACAGTAAGATACATTGAGGTCTGTGGATGTAATTTGAAATTGTGTCCCTTAGTGGAAGTTTCCGCTAAAGGGAGTATCTGTTATGGGAGGATCCACTGTAGGAATGATCGTGTTTTTTATGCTAATGACAAGAGGGCGGTAAGGGTACCTTCCTTACTTAGGCAAAACCTGGAATCAACTCATGATGTAGAAATTTCCAATTTTTACAGACTTGACCAGCTCCAATTTCAGTCAATCAAACAACAACAACACATCTCCACTAATTTTCTTTCAAAACATTTCCAAAATTCAAATGTATATAACTAACTCCCTTGAATGGTGATAGAAAAACATAGTATTTAAATATTCTTCCAGCATCCTTACTATACTACTTGTTGAGCTATTTTCCACTTTTATGAACTACTAGCTACAATACCCGGCGCTGCTCGGGTTTTCTTCAATGAGGCTTTTTGGATCATGCGATATTTCCCTCTTTCTTTGAGGGACATGCAAACCGTGTCTAAGTTAACCAATATGGTGACGTCCTGCGCGACTCATGAAATAAACAAATCTAAATTTAAAGAAACGTAGAAATGAATAGCCCCCCCCTTTTTTTTTTATGGGTGTTAGGTATTTCGATTCCCTCCCCCTGAACTTCAAGTTATCCAACTGCCAGTTTCAGCTTCCAAAAATGCTTAATTCAAGCTGTGGAATTTTTCGATGCACTTTACGGGGCCCATAACTAATTTTAAAAACATCCTAAACTATATTAATTTATGCAAATAAATATCAAAAGACAATATGGAGACAATTTTCATGCTTGAGAAGATATAAATAAAAAGTTGAAATCAATGTTATTACATGGATATCCAACTCAAAAGTAGATCCGGCAAATTATTCATATTTTTAATTTTCTGGGCTTCGTATCTCCAAGTGAATTCAATATTTCACAAATCGAGAATTCAATTTAATTTTTAAAATTATTGATGTGGCAGGAAACCCCCTCCCCCCACTAAATTTCTGTATTTATGCAGTTAAATCGGCAATTTTAATACTGATTTCTATGAGGATCACCCTTTTCCTGACCCTCAAAGCGATGATGGTGATGATTATGACGTCTATTCAAAAAGCCTCATTACTGAGAGTATTGAAAATGTGGCAAACCATTATAAAGGCATAAACTATTATACATAACTGGCAGCATTAAAGAAATGACAAACCATTGTAAAGACATAAACACGTCTGAAACTCATCGCTAGGGAACCACGGTAACCAAAGTAAACGTTCGGAAAGTGATTGTTGAGGCCCAAAAACCATTGTTGCCGGACAGTTTTTTGCCCATTTGGGGCATTTGCCCTGGTCTGATGAAATTTTAAAGTAGCCTATCGTTCAAGTCGGGTCCCATTTGGTATATATGCAAAATTTGGCGACGATCGATCTAAAATTGTAGATTTGTATAGAGAACAGACACACACACAGAAAATAAATTTTATGTATATAGACTTGCTATTTCACATTTACTGTACATTTATCAAAAGTGGAAATGATCCCTTTTGAAACTAAGCTCCTCTTTCGGGACTTATCATACCGGGTCGTTGTAATGGAATTTTCAGCGTCATCTGTATTGAAAGTTGTTTCTCTCCCCTACTTCCAAGAAAAATTGTTTTTCTGCAATTTTGTAAAATGCAGAAGAGCAAAAGAGGAGGAAAAAGCCACAGATTATGTTTTGAAACTATAAAGTCTTCAAAGGATAAATTACTACTATCTGGGTGACCCAGGATCCCATTTGGAATGGTTACCAAAACCCAGTTGCTCAGCAGAAAAGACTTTGGCGTCATCTGACGTGAATGGGGTATTTCTTTTCAGCTGAACAACCGGGAGTCGAGATTTGTTAACCAACCCAAGTAGAATTCTCATTCAGCGTGCTCAGAAGATGGAGGGTAACAACTATAGTGTGTTGAAATTTTATGGGGTTCCTTCTTTGATCATATCAAGTAAAGGATCATATTACTCTTCATAATATGAATTATTATGAAGAGTAATTCATAATTCATGTTTTTATTATTTTTCTTTCTTAAAGCATTTAGATTTTTGTACCTTAATACCATTTTTCTGATCTGGCATTAAAGCTGTCATGTGATATTGATTATAATTGATATTGCAATAAATGCATATTTTTATTCTCAGATAAGACAGAAGAGCGTCCAGTGCCTGGATTCCTGTCAACTGTCAGCTCGCCTGCTGTTGCTCCAGCCACTGAGGATCAGAAAGCACCACCTCTTTCACAACTGGATTCAAGTCCAAAAATCCATGCTGATTACGATAGTAGTGCAACGGTCAGTGCAGATGAAAGCCAGAATCCTAACGATGGTGAAATTAGAGAATCATCTCCCCGCATCATCCCAAATGCACCACAGTCTGGTGTCAAATCGAATCAACATGATACCACCAGGAAAACATTCAATCCACCTGTTCTCAAAGAAATTACGAGTAGGCCTATAGAGAGTAATGTTCCTCTTGTCAAGACTTTGCTCCAAGACCCCAACATAGGCTCTGGTCATTCAGAGGTGACGAGGCCAGCATATTTAGACCAACCAGCACCACAGCCTAAAGGCAAAGAGGAGCCAACTTGTGTCAGAGATCTTATATACCAAGCCATCGAAATGAGCTTACAGTGGCCGGCTAAACCAGGTCGTAATAGTAGTCCTGTTCCAGCTTCTTCCAGCAGTGGCATAGGAAGCAAAGACAGCCCAGAAGTTGTTCACGTTCAAGAACCAAAAAAAGAGTATCTTGAAAATCAACCTGCTGCACATCCGCCAACTGCTCACCTCGGATCGCACAGACCATCCAGACCAGGTTCCCATTCAGAAGTGAATGTTGTAGAATGTGAAGTTCAGGACTTGAGCAAAAAGTCCAGACCAAAAGACAATAGCCCTCCTAGGGATTATATAAAGAGGGACAGAATAACACCAAGACCACCATCAGAAACCAGTAGTGGTTCCCATGGTGGCCATATATATGGTCCACCACCACCAGCTCATAGCAACCAATACCGCTCATCACAACCTCCCCCAGCTCTGTCTCCTCATTATGTGAGTGATTCGCACATCGATCCTTATTATATACGTTCTGGGGAGCCTCGCAGCAAGGTATATCCTCTAGCTGAAAGGCCACACTCTCAACCTCCACACCTCGTTGCTCAAGCTTCTTCCACATTATCCTCAACTCCTCCACTACCATCACATCCAAAGACTGTGGTAGCCAAGCCAGCAGTGCCACCACCTCCACCTCTTATAGCATCAAAACCAACTCAATTGTCACCAAAACTGCCATACAAAGAGAGACTGCTTACTGTCCCACCAAGTGGTTCTATAACCCAAGGAACTCCCGTTAATCAACAACCCATGCCAGGAGGACCGCCTCTAGGATCAGGGAAATATGAGGGTTTCCTGAGGCAACTACCACCTCCTCAATCCAAAGATGGTGGTTCAATCACTTTGGGCACACCAGTGCAGCATGAACAGCCAAGAAGAGTTCCTGCAAGCCGAGAAGTTATGGCACATATCGCACCTGCTGTATATGATCCTGGTGTTGTAGAATATTTTCGACATGTTACTCCAGGTCAGCCATACATGTACCCTCCTGGAATTCCGGGATACCCCGCGAGTGCTGTTCCTCCTAGACCACCATATGCAAACGAGTCCCAGTTGAGTTCCAAGCAAATAATGATTGATTTCAACACATCTAAGCAGATGCAATTGAGGCGTGGCATAACTGGTGATAAGGAAGTGAAAGTGTCACCAAGGGGCTCAGAGTCTACTCCAGCAGCACCTCCAGACAGTCACCTGCATCCAATGTACCCCCCAGTCAACTATCAGGGTTCTTCCAGTCCTTACGTCAACCAGTTACCAGCCAATTTTCAGCCTGGTTCAGATTCAAGGTTTGGATTATTACGAGCACCCATGTCACAAATAGATAGGAATCATAGTCCATCTCGAACAGAATCCCCAGTGAATGCTGCATGTTTTCCACATCCCGGCAAGAGGAGTCCTGGATTAGCTGCTGGTGTAGGTCGTCAGAATGTCATTCACAGAAGTATAACATGGGGCACTGGAAAGCCATCTGTGATACAGTCTCCTCAGTCATCTTCACCTAGAACAGGAGAAGAGCAGTCAAGTCCTGCCATGAATAGAAAGTCCACTCCATCGCCCAGACATCCACAGCCTCTCATTTATCAGCCAGTTCCACCCTCTGGTCATGATGCTTTCAACACACTAGTTAATGCAGCTGCTGCACAACCAAGTCTCGTGATTCCTAAAGATGGCAAAGGTTCTCCATCTTCCAGGCAAGAAACAAAATCTCCAAGAGACCGACCTGTCGTTGAAGGACTTGAAAAAACGCTGATAGATATGCACCAGCGACCAAGATCTTATACTGATTCAATGCATAGAAGTTCCCACATGGAGCATGGTAGAAACAACAGTGAACATTCACCCTCGGAAGCACAGCAACACTTGCTAGGAATTTCTGCTGATGGCCATCGGTTTGTGGCATCTGCGCCACATCCTGGTTATGATATGTCTAGAGAGTCACCCAGACATTTAGATAGACAGCAGGTAGTTGCAAATGATCATTCCTCAAATATCAGGTTGGGAAATATCAGAGAACCTTTCTCTAGAGAACAGTTTGAAAGGCAGATGAGACAGCCTGAAAGCCTATCGACCAGAGAGAGATCGTTTACAGAAAAAGAACATGAACGGAACAAACAACCTCCTCCGCCTGAGAACAATCAGCCCCAGAATTACAGTGGACATTCTCAAGTTTCTGATTTGGATAACGAAGCATCAAAAATATTTTCTCAGAGTTTCCAGAAAGATGTTCCACGTTCAGGATCATCTCCAAGAGGGTTCACTGCTGCCAATCTAATTGATGCTATAATTACTCGCCAAATAAATCAGAATGCGGAAAATACTGCAGCCAGCAAAAGTTCTTCTGTAGATCTCTTCAACCAATACCATGCTTCATATGAAGCACAAAAAGTCCAGCAGAGGTCATCAGGTTCAAAAGGTGCTGGCGGTGTAAATAGAGCAGAAGTTGTAACAATAGATGATGAACCCGAAAATGAAAAATCTGTTGCAAATTGGAATGATAGGCCTCGTAGTCGTGGGCGTTCATCTCCAGCATCTCTCAACAGTGGTACACCAGCTGTTGTCCCAGTCATGCCAGTTCCTTATGGGGCTGACAAAGTTGTTACCCTTGGTGAACATATAGCTGCTATTATATCTAAAGACTATAACAATTCGCCAGATGGTCATCAGTCTCAACCATACTTTAGTTCTAGCCAAATGCCAGGTGCTGTTGGTGTTTCTTCTGGTAGAGTTTCATCTTATGGTCCCGGTGCTGCAAACAGTGGATCCAAACAGCTTGAAGGGATTGCTGCCGCTCTTCCAACTGAAGGGATGATTTCTGGCTCAAATGCTTCAAGGGACAGTCCTGATCATAGTCCCCAAAATTGCCCTGGAAATGGATGTATATATCATACACACAGCTGGAAATTGAGAAGAGCTCTCCAACAAGACAAAGAAAGGGAGCATCGTTCTCCTGTTGGAGTTGATGGACCTCATTCTAGACCCATGTCTGCCCAAGCCATGGGTTCACCTATCAACCAGGATGAACGGCAAATCATAAGAGTTTCACAGACATCATCTCCATCTATGCCACCACAAGTCCGGTCATCTCCGGTGACTCCTTATGGCGTTGAACCCATATCGCCACCAGGGCAATCGGCAGATAGTCCACCAGAAAGCAAAAGCCGATCTAAATTGCCTGCAACATCCTCAGCATCAGAAATACCTCATGGACCGCCGCCTACCTCTTGGACTCCTGGCCCAGGCATAAGTGGACTCATGGCTTCAAGACATATATATGGTCAAGAATACCCAGATGGTCCACCCATCCCTCATTTTGCTGGAAACGCTGTACCTTCCCCAAGCAATGGTGGCCTGCCAAATAGGTCTCACCAGCAGCAGCAGATAGGACTTTCGCCATTGGATTATGTGAAAAACAAAATTGTTGAAGTGATGCGCACTGCAACAGATGAAAACCCAGATGGTGAATCCCGTCGATTGCATGGTGAAGAACGTGAGCCAACACAGCACTCGTACAAAATTCAGTCATCTGGGGAAAGAGAGGCTGTTTCAGAACGCCCCTGCAGTGCTGGCAGTGGAATTCCACAGCTTCCCAGTCAACGGTTCAGTCCAGCTGTGTCTCGTTACAGCCCTGTCCCACCAAGACCATCAAGTGCTGCTGACAGAGTGCCCAGCCGCAACAGCACTCCTGTAGAGTTACAACGTCATAGCAAACGTACTGTAGATGGCCATTCTATTCCCCACGAGTGGCATGATGGTGCATCGCTAGGTAGAACAAATTCTCTGTCCTTGTCACCAGTTAATTTAGATCCTAAGGAAATGATTCCTAGGAAGAAGATGCGTTCAGACAGCACATTCATACCAGAAAGCTCAATAGATCATGGAGCACCAGTTCTCATTCCAGAAGGTGCTACCAGTATTCATAGGACATTCTCTCATGGAGAGGCACCACGCCTGAGCATGAACAGTCACGGACATCAGTCATCTGATATCCACTCTTCGAAAAATAGTGCTGCAGCATATGCGGAAAGTTACCAAACATCATCTGGTCAAGGGTGCATTGAAAATCAGGATTTCCGAAACATGAACGATAGAGAAGCTCAATGGAACATGGTTGCACACGAACGATCACTTGAAAGCCGATTGCACTCTAAGCCTGGAGTTGAAAGTGTTTCACCTCCAACGCGTGAGGGCCTTACAAAACAAGCTGACGCTCCTAGAACTGAAGCGAACAGTTCGGTGACAAGTTCCAACATCGCATGTTCTGAACCTAGTAGAAGCAGCCCTGGTACTTCTCAGGGCCAGCGTAGTACCTTAACATCGTCGAGTCACTGTGTTAGTGCTCCTTCCATGAATCCTACTAGTGGACACTATCCTTCTTTTAGTGCTTCTGGTAGCGGTGGAATCAGTAGTGGCTCCGCATTTTCACCAGCCACTCCTTTACAAACAGCCCAGGCTCCTAACCAGCACTTGGCTTATTCATCGTTCTCCGGCATGAGTGCTACCTATGCCTATCCATATTCTGCCCTAACGATGCGTTCCTTAGCAGCTGCATCGGGGTCTGCATCTCATAGCTCTGTAGCTGCCCCATCCACAACAAACTCTAATACCGTGGTGGGATCTCATGCGCCTCCGGTTGTTCCTCCCAGTGGTGCATCTAGAAACTCTCCGTCGCCGCTGTCAAGAAGTAACCAGCCGCCACCCTTGTTATCTTCACAGTATGAACCTTTGTCGGATGAAGATTAAGGGGGTAACAAATATATAGTAAAATAAAAAAAAAAATGTTTGATGACGTGGAAGGTTTTTTCTCTTGTGATGAAGAGAAATTTAGACCCCCCAGTGAATTCACAGGCCGCATGATGACTCATCATTCCTGTTAATTTGGTCCAGACAGAAGAGGCTGACGAAGAAGCACCTGGGTTGGGTTGAGAAATACCCATGTGTGCATGCAGCCATTTTTTTTAGTAGTCGAGCTAAAAGCAGATTCTCATTCGCTGCTATAGCTGCACTGTGATTAATGAAATTATGAAAATTTCCATTGTGTGAATTGTCTAACGTTTCGTTTTTTTTTCTTTCTCTTTCTTTTGTTTTTTACACTGCCATGTCTTCAGCTCAAGACTTGAGGCACCTCATAAAAGACTTTAATATTATTCAATGCCTTGATTTGACACCAATCTTGTTATGGTCAACCCCCAACTCCCTGTAAAACTTCAAGATTTTTCTTTTCCGGAAAAATGTTCCTTGTTTCCCCCCTTAATGCGACTTGAATCTATTCAATAGCCAGATTTTGATGCATGATGTAGTAATTATGTATCGTGATCTGTATTAAAGAAATGTTAATTTACTGCATTTTTTTTTTTTTTTTTGAGATTGGTAGGAAGGAGCGTTGTTTTTAAAAGATTCAGCTCCAGACATTTTTTTAAATACATTATATAAATATTTGGGGCAATTTGAAGTATGTTTTGTTGTTGCGGAAAAGAATCGATGCAATGTGTTCAATTGCAGTTTCTCAAAATGAAAAAAAAAAACACAATATAAAAAGGTGCTATCACATTTTTGCACTCTTGGGGGGAAAAAATTGTATAAATGGCAAAAGTGTGTAGAAATGTGTTTACTAGTCCTTGCGCTGCAGAGACGAATCGTTCTTGAAGCGTTTGTATGAACAAACTGCGTTTCGATCTTCAGAATATTGCTGATATTTGTTGTTTTGCAAACTTCTCTCTCTCTTTAAATGCAATTATCCACTGAAGGTATTGAAAATGTCTTCCACTGTTATTATGGAAAAAGAGTAAATTAAGTTGTTATATCGGACACTTAATGCAGAATGGACGTATGCAGTGATAGCTTTTTGCATTATTGTTTTTCAATGGCCCGTTTTATTTTTTGTTACTGAAAATATTTTGTAAGCTTTGATTAAATTTAATCTGTGCATGTATTTTTACAAAATAGATTCCACATTAAATGACTTAAAAAAAATTAATTTACTTTTATAGTATTTCTCAAATAATGTAAATTTATATGTATATCAATAATATAATAAGTTTGAAATATTAACAGTCTAAAACTCGTCTGAGGACATGGAAAAGGAATGGTCTGGAAAATCATTTAAATGAAATGCTATATTCCCTCTGCATTATTCGGCATCCTGTAAAAATCGGAGACATCAGCTTTTTGAATGCTAAAGTTGGGTCCATTCCCAGGCATGCCGGTTAAAGCGAAGTTCAATAACAATTAGACGGATATGCTTACTATCTAGTTTTCTTTAGAAATAAATCAAGAATTTTGGTACCAAAAATGAACATACAGAACTATCCAAACGTACCTCATGAAACAGAAAAGATCTTCAAATGCAGCGAACCAGCATTATTCAAATCAGCCAATTCAATCAGTTCTTAGTTCAGATATTTAAGAATTATCTAGAATGTGCGACTCAAATTTCCTGGCATGCTGGATAATGTGGGGGGGGGGGGGGAAGGAAATACTGTGTGTGTGTGTGCACAAGATTTAAATGCTCGTGTTTTAAAGTAATTTTCAAGTTTTCAGTTAAGGTCTTGGCATAATATATCATCCACGCATATGGTTTTTCAAGTTGTGTATTAACCTTTTTTATGACAGACAAGGAATCTCGCCTTATTAAAGGTTCTGTTTTTTTTTTTTTTTTTTTTTTTTTTTTTTTTTTTTTTTTTTTTTTTCATTGACAAACCCAGATATTTTGTAGAGCTGATTTCTCAATGGAACAAATGCTCCTATACCCCTTATTTTGCACACAGCTAAAAATCGGAAGAAAGTTTATTTCTTGAAAACAAATCCTAGAAATTATGTTCCAAAGAAATTAATAAAAGGAAAAAGATGTAGGCCATTTTTCTTTGAATAAAGAAAATATACCAAGCTCCTCGGCATATTTGGCCCAAGTCTCAATGTTTTTTTCAATCTGTCAATCAAGCACTGATTTTTTTTATTTTAATTTGGATATAACTTAATCTTTTACATTTACCCCAGAGAATCTACGTCTAGGGCATAGTTTCCCAAACTTTTTGTTCCATCGCCCCCTTCTTCAGAGAAATGTTTCTCTCATCGTCCCCCAACTCAAGTGAACCCATAGGATCCTATGTTATACCCGTGGCTTCTATCGCCCCCTTGGACCTTTCCATCGCCCACCAGGGGGCGATATTGCCCACTTTGGTAGTCTAGTATGGATCCAAGTATGTCCAGGGAAATTGTTAGCATGCATTCATGTCTGAACCAGAAGATATTTAGCGCTATAAAATTATATAACCCAAAATTATGATTGATTAAATATCTTTATTCTGATTCCCGATTTTCATGTTCAAACTCATCTTTTATACATTTTTAGAGTAAAAATAATCACACACATATCGATGGAATAAATTTTTTGTGTTGTGTGTGTGATCAGTCTGATTCATTCATAAAGATTATTAAATTGATGATGGTAAAAAAATTTTCAATAATGATCAGTGCGATATTTAAGGATCAGGATGGTGGTAGTCATTGGGTTAATGTCATTAATCTCCAGTGTCAGAGCTTTTGCGTACCACTTGGACAGATGACTAACACTTCTTCTATCCAAAAGTAATGTTCTTTTCTAGAATAGTCTTTGGAAATGTTTGTTTTTGGATGTACTTCTGGGAACGTAGAGTGTAAATAATGGAAATATCACTGCGATGAAAGAACAAAAGGTGTTACTGTCTCTCTCTCTGCAGCATGATGATCTGGTTTTGTGCTTAATCATTGCCTGCCCAGAAAAGAAGTTCCTCTCTCTTTAGATGGTATCTATAATGTTGCTGGGTGAAATGATTCCAGTAGCACAGTGTTGTTGTCTGTTATTATTGTAATGGACCTTGATCTTCACAAATTTGTGTTATAAATCTCGTATTTGATCATTGATAAATATTTGACTCGGTCATTTAGACTCAATTATCCAGTCTAATGTAGCTTAAGAGTGGGCTGGATAATGAAAAAGCCAGATAGGCTAGAGTTCTATGAATTCACACTTCCTACCCCACCCATACAATTGAAAACTCTTTCTCTCTATAACAAAACCTGCTCTTATTCATATTTTCTGACCTCTTAATACTATTATAAATGTCTTTTATGTGCTGTACTGTACATGTAAAAAAATTATTTTAGGAAAAGGAAGTCAGAATAAAAATATTGCATGAATTTTAAGATAAATTTCGTAATATCCAACTTAATTGCAGAAAACATAGGCTCGTGTACACAGCGCTGTAACATACTATTTTAACTTTCTTAGTGGCATTGATAAGGTATCTCACTTGCTCACTTGATAAGGTATCTCCCTTGCTCGAAAGCCTCTTATTTTAGCATTGACAAGCTCATGTATACGAAGGTTTTTTTACAGCTGGCTGATGTGAAGATACATTTAAGGAAGAGAAAATTCAACTGCCCTTTCAGGAAATTGAACCCAAGTGAAGTCCTCTCGCTTGCCTGTTGAGCGCACTAGACTACAAAGGCAACGAATATCTCAATCTTCCCTTGGAGCTCGTGCACTGAACGTTGCCTTTGTAGTCTAGGGCGCTCATCTGGTAAGTGAGAGAAGATGTGGGTTTGATTCCCACTCAAGGGCAGTTGAATTTTCTCTCTTGTCTGAACATATCTTTGCATCAGTCAGCTGTTAAAAAACTTCATATGGATAGCGGAGAGTGATATCACATCCTCGGATAAGCTCACGTATTTTGTAAAGTTGATTTCTCAATGGGACACTTTTCACTCTATCTTTTGGTTTGCACCTGCTGAAAATTGGAAGAAAAGTGTGAAGAAAAATTGGAAGAACGTGTCCATTGAAAAAAATATAAAATGTTACAGGGCATTTTTAGGGATTTTTGCAATGCTGTGGAAAGGGCTAAAATAAACAATGTAAATGTTGGCTTAATTATTAAAAAAATTATTTTGAATGTATTTTGCATTGATGAATAATTACTAGCAACACCTGGGAAAGTAAATTACTCACCATTTTATTATAGTTATTTTTTAACTAGGCTAGTTATTTGCAAGAGTCTACAGTATTTCTATTATATTTCGAGTTTGTGAAATTTTTTTTGTCTTAAACCGTCAGTATTTCAAAAATAATACATAGTTTTGTATAAAACAATCATGCATCGTTCATTCAGGCTATCAATACCTTCAGCAAGATAATTTGCTTAATTTTTTAAATATTAATCTAAAAGTTCATGACAAACAACAATATTCAGTGATATTTGAATGCCCCGATATTCTTGAAGTTGTGATATACTTTGAGGAGAAGGGAAAAAAAAGAATCTTATTCTCTGTGAACTAATGATTAGAGAACAAGAAGAGATTCGGTGTCTACTATTCAACTGTAATATTTCATTCAGTCCATTTTCCGTCAATTTCATTTGTTATTGAACAGTGAAAGTAATGCAGGATTGTGTGTGTGTGCGTGCGTGCGAACCTCCTTCCTTGAGAGAAACTTAATCGTCATAAGGGAAAAATAAAAAGTGATATATTAATTATAGAATTTGATAAACGGCAGTTTTTTGTACAAAAAAAAACCCCTGTGACTTTTTTTGTTTTCTTCCCTTTCGGTAAGAAAAGGCGAGAAAAGAGAATTGGAAAAAAAAAATTATGTTCTTTATGTGCTCTTGTAATTTACATCATGTGGTAATTAATCATTTGTGATCTGTTCAGTCATTAGTTGAAATAATGGGAATTTTTTATGTATGGCTTATTGTAAATATCGTTTCGGGCCATTTGTAATTGAACAGTATATATATATATATGTACACAAATATAAATAAATAAAATATATATATAGATAGGTAAAAAGGTTTAATAATGGTGGGAAAAAAATGTGAATGCGAAGGCGGAGGACTTGTATCATATCAGTGTTGGATGTTTGTACCTAAGCTGGCTGTAGTGTTTCAGGCACCTGTTACTTTTGTTGGCAAATTAAAATATTGTTGAAATTTGATTTTCTTTGACTTCATTTCCTTGCATTTGTTATTACGTCATTCAATGTTTTTCCATATTTTAATGATCAAATGTGGTTTTTTTTAATGTCAGATTATCGCTGTCATGCAGCTTTGAAAAATAAATTTCCCTTTTTTGTCTTAATAAAGATACTCAAACAAAAAATCATAATTAAATTGACCTATTATCCTCAAAATACTGAATATGTTGATTGAGATCGGGAGTACAGTCAAACCTCGTTAGTGCGTCACCTGGTTAACACGTCACTCCGCTTACTGGATCACTTTTTGGAAGTACCAATTATCCTCAACCAGGAATTGGCACGGCTATGGCTCACTCCACTTATCGAGTCATATTTTTGCTCTCCCAAGAGTGACTCATTAATGAGGTTTGACTGTATACATATTAGTTTAATAAATTTTCAAGGTTTTAAAATACTTTACATGAAAATAGTTGTATGAAAAGCAAACATTTTTGTAAGTTGATAGCTGTGCAACCATTTAATAAATGCAATATAACCAGTTATATATGAAACACATCTTCAACCGGTTGCTTCTGAGTACCCATGGTGCACCCTGAAGCACACAGAGCATGGAGTTGTTGGACAGATTTCGTGCTTGCGAGCACTGAGTCTGGTCTGTTTTGAAAAGCCAAGGAGGATGTTCTGGAATGTCTTTTTGTGTGTGTGATTCTTACTAACGTTAGTTTACCACACACAAACAACTGTTAAAATTTTTGCAGTATTAAAATTAAGCAAACTTAACAATTCAATTAATATTATTGCGCAAAAAAAATTTATCGATATTATACTACATCGACTTTTTCTATGTGGCACATCGATCAAAAACAGGTCATCAATTCCAATCGAAGGATCATAACAGTTGTATTTATTTATTTGATAGGTGTCAGCAGCAGTAGTTCCAGTCACAGAGAGCAACAGGCTTACAACGTTACAAATATTCAATCATTACACTTCACTCACAATTTGAAGTATAGATGGCAGCACTGAAATATCAGACACAACACAAGCTAAGCTACACACTCAGACTGTTAGGTGCCCTCACTTTGTTCCAGACTCTGCCACAAAGCTGGGCTGGAAGAGATCTCAGCAACGGGATAAGTCCGGTGGCAGAGCCCCTGGCGTTCATTCATTCAGCAGTAGTTCTAGTTCAATGATGTTTCTTATATGTAACATAAACTGAAGAGCCAAGAAAACTGATACAGGCATGCGTATGCAAATAAAGAGATATGGAACCAATCAGAGTACGGCGCTGCGGTCGCCAACGCCTATATAACACAAGTGTCTGGTATAATTGTTAGATCGGTTACTGCTGCTACAATGGCAGGTTATCGAGATTTAAGTGAGTTTGAACGTGGTGTTATAGTCGGCGCACGAGAGATGGGATATAGCATCTCCGAGGTAGCGATGAAATTTGGATTTTCACGTACGACCATTTCACGAGTGTACCGTGAATATCGGGAATCCGGTAAAAAATTAAATCTGCGGCCGGAAAAAGATCATGCAAGAACGGGACTGACGTGCAACCCTTCCGCAAATTGCTGCAGATTTCAATGCTGGGCCATCAACAAGTGTTAGCGTGCGAACCATTCAACGAAACATCATCGATATGGGCTTTCGGAGCCGAAGGCCCACTCGTGTATCCTTGATGACTGCACGACACAAAGCTTTACGCCTCGCTTGGGCCCGACAACACTGACGTTGAACTGTTGAGGACTGGAAACACGTTGCCTGGTCTGACGAGTCTCGGTTCCAATTGCTTCGAGCTGATGGACGTGTACGGGTATGGAGACAACATGTCAACAGGGGACTGTTCAAGCTGGTGGAGGCTCTGTGATGGTATGGGGCTTGTGCAGTTGGCGTGATATGGGACCCCTGATACGTCTAGATACAACTCTGACAGGTACGTAAGTATCCTGTCTGATCACCTGCACCCATTCATGTCCATTTTGCATTCCGACGGACTTGGACAATTTCAGCAGGACAATGCGACACCCCACGCGTCCAGAATTGCTACAAAGTGGCTCCAGGAACACTCTTCTGACTTTAGACACTTCCGCTGGCCACCAAAATCCCCAGACATGAACATTATTGAACATATCTGGCATGCCTTGCAACGTGCTGTTCAGAAGAGATCTCCACCCCCTCTTACTCCTACGGATTTGTGGACAGCCCTGCAGGATTCATGGTGTCAATTACCTCCAGCACTACTTCAGACATTAGTCGAGTCCATGCCACGTCGTGTTGCGGCACTTCTGCGGGCTCGCGGGGGCCCTACACGATATTAGGCAGGAGACCAGTTTTTTTGGCTCTTCAGTGTATATAATTATATACAGTTTCCTAGAAAATGGTTGGGGGCATAGTTATACAAATTTTGCCACCCTTATAGTCCAGTTGCCTTGGTACTCATTCCTCCAAATTAGCCGCCCCGTACACCGTAAATATGCCTCTGTGTCTAAGTCACTCTTTCGGTCGCTCACATGTTTTCACACCCTCTAGATCACTGTTTTCGTCCCTTACTCACCGGGCTATTCTTTTGGTCACTCACATAGTTGCACACCGTTTTCGTTACTTACACCAGGCTCGTAGCCAGAAATTTCGTTCGGAGAAAGACCACTTTCATTTCGGGGGGTTTAACCAAAGTGATAGAAAAATAGATTTGGCCATCTGTTTCCCTTTTTCGGCCATTTTCTCACATTTCGGGGGTGGGGAGGAGACCCTTCAAGTCCCCCCCCTTCGCTACGGCCTTGACTCACAGGCTTCCACATTCTCTATGTTAGTCATCTAAGTGGCCTGGATTTTTTGAAAACTATATACTATCTCGTTAAAATTCAAAATAAAGAACAGCTTTGTGCATATCAGTCACAAGAAAGTTCTCTTCCCTGAAAGCTCTCTGGGTTCCGGGACTTTTAAGGTTTCCGTGGAGTTTGATCATGCGGAATTCCAGATGGAAACTCATATCCTAGAGTAGAGGGGTCTTCAATGCATAGCTCGCGGGCCACATTTGGCCCTCGGAGCTCTTTGTCGTTGTCCGCCGATCATTTTCAGCAAATGGTTGAAAACATTTAAAAACGATTGATCCTCTAGGACTAATGGAGAAAATTATTGATTAAAAACATGATGAAAGGAACAATTCTAGAATAAATGAAAGAAATAACTCACACAGGAAAAATTTTTGATGAAACTTGTTGATGGAAGAAATTCAGAATTTCTGAAACAATATAATTTGAAAATTAGTGAAAAAAATTATTAATCAATGAGAGAAAAAAATTTCCGATTAGAAATCAAATGTGAAATAATGATAACAAATGTGTAGAAAATATTCTACAATTCAATAACGCATAAAAAAATCAGTAAATCACAAAGAATCAGTCAAAGTGATTTCAGATTAAAATTAATCTCGGAATTAATCAACTTAATCAGAAATTAATCAAAAACTCAGAATCAGTGAAAAAAAAATTATTACAGAGCTAATCAAAATTGATAATTAACGAGAGAAATAATTTCAGAATAAATGAAAGTCGAATTATATTTTTGTCCCTGCTCAACTTGGCACCTCCACCATTGGACCTTCTCTATTAACCAGTCATATCTCAACTGGTTAACCAGTCAAGTGGGAGTCATATAATGTCTCGACACATTCGAGCCATAAAAAAACATGCTATAAAAAAAATATTTTAATATTTCAAACTTCCAAGAAAAGTAAAAAAAAGGGAAAAAGCGCGTGCATCTTCAAAAAAAAGTGGGCACTGCGTGTAATTTACGCTCGGAGAAATTAATTGGACAGTTGACTGGTTAAGGAGTCATTCAAGTATTACGTCAGCATCGATGGGGAGGGGGTTACCGATTTGCTTACTTTTGATGACAGGGGGGGGGGGGGTTGGATGATGCTTACGTCATCAACCGCCTTTTATGAGAGTATGAAATATTCTTGATGGCATCTTATACTCGGTGCGCCAAAAACGAGAAAAATCTTTCGCTAGTTTGTGGGCACCTGAACTAACATTTTCCCTAATGATAGATCCCTTACAGAGCCACTTCAGCGATCTCTAAATGTTTCACGGATCCTTCAAGTGCTCAGGAAATGTGTCCGGGCCACTTAGGCGCTGTGGAACTGTGCAACGCATCACTCAAGTGATCCGTAATTATGTCACGGATCACTTAAGTAATCTGGGAATGTTCCGCGGATAACTTGAGTGATGTATAACCGCACTGTCTAAAATTGTGCCACATGTCACTCAAGGGATCTCTAAATGTGCTCCGGATCGTTAAAGTGTTCTGAAACTGTGTCGCAGGTTACTTAAGTGATCTTTGAATGTGCCACGGGCCTACTTCAATGATCTGAAAATGTGCCACGGGCCCCTTAAATGCTCTGGAATTGTGCCACGGGTCAATTAAGCGATCTGTAAATGTGTCGCTTAGTTCATTTTTACAAAATTGGGTTTGAGGGGGCAAGCCACATCAGATAACCTTCAGGACCACATTTGGCCCGCGGGCCAAGGATTTACCATATATGGCTTAAACGATGGGTCGCAATGCATTTCTTAAAGATAAATTTCAAGTTCTTACCCTTTAAATACCATTGAAATTAACAGAAACTGATTAAAATAACATATAAAGGTATTTTCTTTCGAAATTTTAATTTTAAAAAAATGTACATTAAAATTTTTTTTTTCATCTGGAGGGGAGTCGCACTAGCCCCCTATACCCCCCCCCAACCCCGCGTGCATTTCTGATCTCCCCACAATGCGTTGGGAAGGGGGGGCAGTGATGACGAAATTTTGGTGACGGGAGGGTGTCAGAGTTTTGCTGACAAGAGGGGGGGAGGGTGTCAATAATGGCTAAAACTTGCTGACGTAATATTTGAACGGCCCCTAAGATGATAATAAGATAAAATGGTGGTCCGCGGGCCTACGTGGGAAGTTTCGATTTGGCCCGTTGTGTCTGTGTCAGTAATGTCCCTTCAAATTGCGGGTTATATGGTCACAATATGTTTGTCACATCCGTAGTTTTGCCAGGACTTGTCTTTACTGCCGACAGCCTTGGATAATTCAATCAGAATCTGAAAGGTTCAAAAAGATAGAAAAAGCAATCTCAATTGCTTATTCCACCAATGAAAGTCGTTTTCACATTCATAATCTTTCCAGTTGATGAACGTACCTCAACTTCATTGGCTATTCGCATCCTGGAATCCGCCGAGAGCAAGTTATTCTGTCCAGCCCCTCCCCCTCCCCCTAATCTCTCTGCACTGTGCACTAGGAAACCCATAAATATTTGAATTGCCCCGTCAAATTTTAAGTTTTAGCAGCATGTAACGTTATAAATGGGGAGGTTATTTAGTTTACAACAACTTGGAAATTTTAATTTGATTCACGAGAGTAAAATAATCCCTTCGTCAATGTTGAAAATATCTTGAGGTAACTATTATTTCAATGAAAAAAAAACTATTTTTACTTTTTTCAAGTGCCCGAAACATTAATGTTATTAGTCACTGTTTGTGTGGAAATGAAATATTTACCATTAACTTCAACATGAAATCATGTTATTTTATCATGAAGCTGTACGGTTTCAATAGTTTATTATACAGCAGGGCTTGCTTGACCCATGGGCCGACCACGACATCGCCCGGGGCATGACCATTGTCGTATTTACAGGTGTGTGTGTGTGTGGGGGGGGGGCACATCCTGGAGCAGGGGCCATTCTATAGTGTATCTAATTTATAGCATATGTATTCTATTTATAGCATTAAAAAAAGTGATGGTAACTGTCCCAGGGCTCTAGTACTGAAGCCCTGTCAGTCCTACCCTTGTTGGGGGGGGGGGGGGAGCATGCTGGGGTGTGGATATCCATAGCCCAGGGTGGCAAATTTAGGGGAATGGGTAATCAAGAGAATTAGAATAGAATGGGAGAAAGGTGGCAAAAACCTTGACGGTAGCCTTCATAGTGGAAAATATCTTGCCACTCGGGCGCTAGATCAAGGGACTAGGTCTGTGAGTGACTTAAAATTTTTCAAGCATGTGAATGAAAGAAAAAGTGACACATAGATTTATTGATGACCACTCGTGTCCAGAGCTGTAGTGCACAAAGAAGACAACTTACTTTCTTTACCTCCTAAGAGACCGGATCGTGTCGGCGAACATTTTCTGTTCATCCAACAAACCAAATATATTGTTATAGTAAATAATATATTACACAAAATTGGCCACTTTGGCTGGATCAATTGGGCTGGCCAGTTAGCAATGTCTGAAACTCAAGCCTTCGTCAGGCTTTGACTGATCCCTTATGTCGATCTCTATATATGGGTCGTTAAGATATCAATATTCAGATTCCTTTGATCATTGGGATTGCCATCTAACCATAAAAATTATGGTTGGCTATAGCTGATTAGAAATTTCCATAATTATTTCAAAAAATATGCCAACGTGGCAATGACCCCGAATCATAGGATTGATATATAAAGGCTGCAAAAGAACAAATTTTTGACATTGGCCAGGTAAATTTGTGAACTTGCTAACTTCGGGCTTTGGCATATACATAACATCAGAAAACATTGAGCGCGTTACAATCAAGACTAGTATGAGAGAAAAAATAAAATGAAGTACCAGAGAGAAAATAAGATGTTGCAGTTGGGATGTAGAGGGCATCTCTAACGTAGGTAGAGCGACCTGGATAGATCTTTCTCTAGTCCCCTGAGCCGGGTGATCATTGGATGCTGGCTGGGAATTTTTAGTTTTGGTTCTTAAGCAGTATATTCGGAGCCGTTTGAGTCATCATTCATTAGACATTAGAATTCGGTTTTGTATGTTTCAAGATGTTTCACAAATTTTATTATGCAATTTGCATTCATCAGACTTATGAGTTTGATGTGTTTCCAGAGTGAGCTTGTTCTGATCTGGTTAAAGGATACATAAGTCGAAGAATATCCTAATCTTCCATTTATTAACAATTAATTAACACATAATTATAATACTATTATTCACATTTCTAGATTGTCGAATTTAAACATGAACACTTAACAAATTTTAGATGGAGTTCCTACAGAGATAACCGACACCATTCCAATGTTCATGTAGACTGTCCGCGTAACAGTTTTATTCTTTCGTCTGTCTCTCCTCTGTACTTTTTCTTTTCCTACATGCCCACACACATTTTGCACCCGGTGCATCTTTAGTCATTAATCAGTGGGCCGCTGCAGTACCCCCCCCCCACCCTAGAAAAAATGTTCTTGGAAGCAAACCGGCAACCGAATGTGGCGGCCAGACCTGGTAGTTTTTTCCTGGGCCTCCTGTGGCCGCTCAGCAGGAGCCGATGAAGGCTACAGTGTCGTTATGTTGTCTCTTGCTTCTGCATAATAATTTGAAGTGGAACTCTGTGGCATGACCCCCACAATCTTGAACAGGGTCCTAGGCTGTGATCTTTGGTGGAGTCTCCCAAGCCAGACTTTTCAAGGGCCCTTCTATAGGGAATTTATAGCATGAAATAAAATGATGGTATTTGTCCCCAAGTTCTGGGGCACTCTAAGATGAAATAAAAATTGTTTCCCTCTTTTTCACATAGGTAGAGACTACTAAACCCCAGACAGGCACCTCGTTCATATTCCCCTGAGGAACTTCTAACGAATTGGTACATGTTGAAGTGTGTATGTGTAGTGAACCTTCCATGAAGTTTGTTTCTGTGTAATGCTTGTTATGTGTAGTGCTGCCATCTGCAATCAATTTTTTAAACTATGAGGTTTTTCTCAACTCGTAGCGAGTGAAGTGTAATGGTAGCCAGTTTTGTGAGAAAGCTCGCTCATTTCCTGTTTGTCTTTGTTGTGCTTCTTGATCCGACATAATTGAATGTGTTGCTGTTGCAGGGTTTAAGCTGAATAAAAAATTCCTTTCGCAAAAAAAGCGAAAATGGGGTGGGGGGGAAAGCTTTAGCACAATGCTAATGTAATAATTGATGGTTGGATGTCTACTCGTTTCATACCTCCTGTATGCATTTTTGTGAAAGTGGCTACTACTTCTTTTGCATTATACGATTTTCTTTCGCATTTTTGCGCAAAATGCGACTGTAGCTTAAACCCTGTGCTGTTGTGAATAAATTGCTTACAGAATTTGCGGGCCATGCTATGGGTTGCAAGTGGATCTTTTGAGAGCTTTCAAGGAGGTAAGACCTGTCTGTTTTTATCACGGTATTATCTGGAACTGTTACCACTTTTACAGCTTTCTCGATGGTCAGCATTTCAGCTTGGAGTTGAAATGCTGACGTGCTATTGTGAAGCGTGAATAACTGTGGATGGTAAGAACTTTGAACATTTGTTGTGAAACTTGAGGTGTAGGCTACATGTACTGTCCTGGTATAAAGTATAGTTAAACAGTTTTCCATTCATTATTGGCTTGTAACTTCTGCATCTTCATTTATCCTCCAGCTGATCAGGTTTGGGTTTTCAGTCATACATTCCTATGTGATTCTGTTTTGTTTGTGTTTTCTACCTTCCTTAAAAAGTTTGTACATTGAGTTTTGAATCACCCTGTATATTATACAATTTATCTGTTTTCATTGATAATGGATTTTTTCATATTCATTCCAGTTGAAGACTAAAACAAAAGTCATGGCATCGGATGAAGTATGTCCAGGATGTGGTGTATTCCTAACTAGACCTTACATCAAATGTGCAGAGTGTGTGAATCCTGAAAGGTCAATATGTGTGCAGTGCTTTTCACATGGGTTCGAGTATGAGATGCACAAAAAGACTCATGGATACACAGTCGTGGTAATCACTTTTTGTTTATTATTATTAAAAACTCATTTGAAGAAATATATGTTTTGGGATGTTCGGTTTCGATATCCATATAAAGAATATTCATATTTTCTAACCATTATATGGCAGAATTCATATATACATATACAGAACAACAACCTCAGGATTGAAATTTTTTTTCACTAACGAGGATTGCCTGTTAATGGATAGCATAGGTGCTAATGCTTCCGATTTACTTAGAAGCCTTCCGATTTTTTTGCCTCCTGGTCTGAAGCCAAATTCAAATTTTTATATCCTTGTAGAAAATTCCCTGAAAATCCTTTCGTTTTTTTGCTTTGCAACAATGAAAAGTTCCTAAAGGCAATCTCTGGGTCCGTGCAATCCTAGACTGACCATGTTTTCTTGACAAAAATATGGGAAGTTGAGATTTAAAAGTACACTGGAAATCATCATTTGTGTTGTCAAATATGATGCCAAAAATGAATTAAGTTATTCAAAATATTGACTATTGCCGGAAATAAAGCTTTATTACAAATCACTGAATTAAAACCAATTCCAAAAAAAAGTTTAGCATGACAAATATGTGAGATAAATAATCATATTTACAGTCATAATTATCGTAATATAGACGACAGTGTTTTAACGTGTTTAAGGAACCCCCTTTTGCCAAAAATAAGAGGGTTTCTCATACATAGGTAGTATGAATATATTTTTTCAGGCCCGCCATTTCAACTTTTTCCAAGAGGGAGGGGGCAAAGAACACATACAATATACAGTCGAATACATTATAGGAAAAATCTTGTTTTAACAAACACTTTGTTACACACTCGATAGGTTTACATGGGAACCATGCAAAAACTTGAAATTCCTTTATAACAAAATTTGTTACAACGAAGTGATTGCTCCGGTCTCTTGGAGTAGCGCCCAAGTGGCATGGTGGTAAGATGCTCGTCTACCATCGTGAAGGTTGTTGTCAGGGTCCCGGGTTCGAACCCAAGGGAGGATATCGATAAGATGTTTTCCCTAACGAACTCGAGGCGACCACCAATAGACAGCGCCTTCACTTCCAACCCATCTCACTAATGGCAGCAAATTGCAATATAGCGATATGGCCAGAGTTGGTGTTTGGTGAAGTAGTGGGTCTCTTGGAGTTTATTATAACAAGATTCGACTCATATATATATATATATATATATATATATATATATATAATATATATATATATATATATATATATATATATATATATATATTTGTCAATATTATGTTTGTCAATTTTGATTCTATTTCTCAAAACCAGGGTGGGAAGGAATGACAGGCCTTATTTTTTCAACGTTTTTCCAAATTTTATGCCCAAAAAAATTGGGGGGGGGGGTGTTCCTTATATACATCAAAATATGTTAATTTATAAATATCGCAAACTTTGAATAGGAACCCTTGATTTTAGTGAAGAATAAAAATCCAAGTGGATTTTGTTTAAAATGTGTGGGAGGAAACTAGACTCACGGCTCTCACTTGTTCTACTTTGTTTACTTTTTGGTAAAATGTCCTACTTTCTATTTTTTGACCTATTTTTTTTATCAAATCCTATCAACAAAGCTTGTGTAATTGATTTTAATTGAGCAGAGAATCATTGATATATAATACCAAATATTAGTTATTGTAGATTTCAATTAGTGATTCTGCCACAGTGGAAATTGTATCGTTTTAAGGTTATTTGGGGAGTGCATGTGGATCATTTGGTTTTTTTTTTTTTTTCCGTTTAGTTTGAGGGCTCAACAAGTAGAGTAGTCATTAATAACTTCTGTCTGGATGGAAAAAGTAATTTTGTATTTACTACTTCATTGTCTTGGACAGTAATTAGCACATTCATCATTTAAAATTATAGTCTACATTTTGTGTATAGGGGGAAACAACAGTTTGCATTACAAAGCAGTTGGATGCATAGACCTATTCTAGATTTTGTGATTCTGATGCCACCCAATAAGCATTCAATTTTCTTCTGTATTTTTAGAGCATGCAGAGGTATGAACAATATTTACAATGCTCAGCAAAGAGCTGGAAATTGAAGTGCTTCATTTGTCAAAAACGATCACACTGCCACTGAACAGTAAAATGTAAACAAATTCCTTTAAAGAAAAGGTGGACAACGCAGTAAAACCATCTGGTTAACCTTGACTTATTTACATTGTACCTTGTGATTTACACATTTTGCACTGATTTTGGAAGTGGTCTTGAAAGAGCAGCATTCTTAAGAAATGTACTCAACCACCTCGTTGAACATTTTGCCTGTTGTGGCGTTGTATTTGTACAAGCCTCCATAATTTACAAAGAATTGCCGAAAAAAGTTGACAGACTGGATTGTGAAAGACTCTAAAAAAAGAACGTGATATATATTACAGAAACAAAATAATTATCTGTGTTTTGGTCAAAAAGTTTTTTGTAACCAAATCCATTCTGTCATTTTGCTTTGGCTTGAGTCAATCTTATAGGATACTGAAATAGTGTTAGAAAAAATAAATTTGAATCATTAATTGCAAATTAAAAATTAAAATTTTTTAGGATTATTTTTTAAATTATCTAACATTTCTATGATTATGTTGTCTGGGGGGGGGGGGTACTCTTCCTATCCTATCCTTTTTAGTGCTGCTTTTTCTAATTTTTTTAATCAGAGCCCTGTAGACTTCTTAGAAAAAGTCAGAATGGCCTCAATTAAGGTAAGTACGTGAATGTCCTGGGAAAACTAGTTACAGAAAATTCTCATGTGTCTCTTATTTGTAAATTTTTTAGGGCGCAAAATATTTCATCACGTGACAAATTGCAGTCTGAGATAGTAAAATACATTAAGGCATGCCCTCATAAATAAAAAAAAACTGTCCATTAACGGAAGGTGTCTCCTAACAGGGAGTTCCATTATGAAAGGTGTGTCCATTATTCCACTGTATTTATGTTAGAGCTTGTGGAAACCCCAGACTGGCTCATCCACCATATTTGTGCAAACTGTGACGTAAATAGTATTGCTACATCCAATAGCTTTCCCTATGCTTTTTTTTAATTAGACATCACTTTGAGTCTGCTCGGTATATTCCAGGCACCTTGATTTGTTGGGTTTGGTTTTTTAAGTCAAAGCGTCTGACTATATCTGATATATTTATTACCAACATTTATAAACACAAATTGCATTCATTCAAAATATCACATTTGTTGTTATTCATTAATGTATCTTGTTTCTCACGAGCAAATAACAGAACTTGTGTATTTGTTTTGCAGAGAGATAATTTTCCGATTTTCGAGAAAAGTTGGATGGCGTTTGAAGAACTGAAGCTTTTGGATGCGATTCTAGCAAATGGTCTTGGTAACTGGTGAGTATTTTCCTTAAAACATGTTTGGATCAATTTTTACCTGTATGCCATTTTTTTCCCATAAATTTTTATAGAAAATTCTATCAAGTTTTAACAATATTACTACCCATTGTGTGTTGGTGCATCCCCTTAAGATTTTTAGTTAAAATATCAATTTGACTTTTTTTGTCTATTTTGTTCATTTCATCACACCCATCTCAATACATGTGATCATAACATAAAAGAACAGTTGCCAACTGCTATGGCCAGCCACAATAAACTACGGAATATAGTAGATACTCTCAATACTAAGGAAATCTGTTTTAAAAAATTGAGTCTTAGTTTCTTGGGTATTATATATATCTATTTTAAAAATCGCATCAATCTTTACCATAACGATGAATTTGTATACGCACATGAGAGTTAGAAGACAAACTCAACCTATTTCCTAAAACGATCTATTTTGTTTGTGCGTAAAAGACAATCTGTAAAGTCAGGTCCAACCTTGCTGCTCTACTCGATTCACAAATGCACAAAAACCTGTTTTCTGTCAACATCTCCCAGCGCTGTGGGCTAAAAACAGGTTTTTGAGTGGTTCAGCATGTCTGATATGGACCCTGTTTCATGTGCATGGTCGAGCTCACAGAACTTGTTGGAAAGAATGTTTTGCTGTAGAAGCTCTGAAAATGGGTGTGGTGTGTGTAGGGCTGCTAGACATACTTATATACGGTGCACAAGGGCTTGCTTATGCAGGTTGGAATTGCATCGAATATCCGTGAATTACTAAGGGACTATGGGACCTCAAATTTGCTTTGGGAAGGACTCGTGTGGCCTGAGCCCTCTGGGTTCCAATGCCTATGAGGTGCAGTATAAATCAACTTTTAACAGCCTAGAGTCCCGAGGTCGGCAGAGGTCCTCAAAAGTCTTAGCTGTAATTTTTTGGAAAAATTGCTCAGATCTGTGAATGGCTTTAGATACATATTAGGTCTATAAATTACCACGTATCACATACGGGGTGTCCTGTAAGTCCTAATGCATTCGTTACCAACATCAAATGTTTGTTGTAGAGGTATGGTTCTGTTCTAATTTAAAAGATAACTCAAAGTGTGTGTCTAGGAATAACTGTCAGTTTCAAGAGTGAAAATGTAGTGTTATAAAATAAAAATTTTAAATTTTTATATGGTGCCCACTGTCCTCTAACTTCCAATTAGAAAGTTGTTGCCCTGTATCTCCTGAGGCCAACAAAAAAAATTCCATGTTCCTAAGTGCAATATTTGTTGAGATATTTGAATTCCGAAAACTGGCAAAAAGTTGAGAAAGAACATAAAGTGACGGACAATGCTTCTTTCCTTATTTATGCTGTTCTTTTCCAACATTTCTGTTTTTCAATTCAACTATCTCGTCAAATATTGTACTTAGAAATATGGATTTTTTTTTGGCCTTAGGAGAGACTGGGCAATATTTACTTTCCAATTGAAAGTTAGAGAAGGGGAACCATATAAAAATTTGGATTTTTGACGAACTGTGTTTGTGCTCCAAACTGATGCAGTGATTTCTGAACACACATTGAGCATTTCTTAAATTAGAACCATGCCTCTATGATGACTGTTAATGAGATAAAGGGACCACAGAACTTTCAGGACTCTTTGTTTATATGCTGAACCTGCTATTAACCATATGTGTCCTGGTTCAAGAGAAATTTAGTATTTTGTTTGCAGTACATCACTGAAATCGGCATTTGTCGAAGTAGACATTTCAGTGACAATTCAATTTTGCACTTTGCCAATCCCTCAATGCTTGTAGATCACCATTAAATCCAGATATCCTGATAGAAATAGTGTCACCTTATAGGATTTTTCTGCAAAATAAAATTATTGCCAAAATCTGTAATTGCTAATTCCGATTGGGGGAATTGTCCAGATTAGGGATCAACTTTTCCTAAGTTTTAATATTTAAAGCAGTAATATGCTTCTTTGAGCACTTTGATTCATATTTTCCTTTGAAAGAAAATTAATAAAGTAATACATATATGGTAACAGATAATTTATTTTTTAACCATAATTTATTACTTATTTATTATTTCTAGTTATCCATAGAAAAAAATCTGTTTAATCATTGCTCAGATCTGGAAAAAGCTGAAAATATTAATTATTTTTTGTTTGTGAAGATTGTAAACAGTAAATTTTCCTGATTTCATATTCTTCACACAATATTTATACTGGTGTTACCTTCCTGTTTTTCAACTTTCACACATATACCTAAAAGAGTTATTTACATTTGCAGGTTGTACCTGCCACACACATCACTTGGCATTTTTGGCATGTTTGGCAATTCACTTCGTTAATTACAGAAAATAATAGAGCATTGGATGAGTTTTAAAACACTAAGGTTAACTGCACAATGCCAAGAAATGAAATTAAGATTTTTTAATCAATGCTGATTTTTTGATTTCATATTTGGACTTTCACATTCATCAAAATGCACGAGTGCCATCAATATTTCCACTTTCACAGAAGCGTAAAAATTTCAATGGGCACAAATAATACATCAAAGACTTCTAGGCTGTCGAAATTAGAGAGGTTCTACTGTATTTTTTTAGTGTAAATATTCAAAAGAAACATATCTATCTTCACAACTGCTATTTGTATTTTATTAATTGATATTTTACATTTTTAGGGCTGCGATAGCAAAAGTGGTAGGAACCAAATCTAAAGAGGAGTGTGAGCGACATTATTATACACATTATATTAACAACCCTCAGTTTCCATTGCCTAGTAAGTTTATTGCTTTCCCATATGATTTTTTTAGGTGAATATGTATTTATGCATTTATTTTTTTAACTTCATGTGTAAATAAACCTAGAAATAATTTGTCAACTTTTCGGCAAAATGAGATATGTTGATGTAAGTGATTTTGGATAATATGAAATATTTTACACGTGAAATATCAAATTACTTTTATTTGTTTCATATGAAGAAAAAACAAATCAATTTTTGAGAAATATTTACCATTTAGGGGCAAATAAGTGCTTGTACACTCTGTCTATAACAGTGATATTTGTTTTTGCAGTTTTTATGCAACGAAAACATATGTGAAACCTTTGAAAATACAGCATTTACTTGAATCAAATGAGCACCTTATTTGTCAGTGCAAAATACATTTTGCCCCCAGTATTGCCATTGATTTTAACCTGCATCCAGATGAACAGGTTTGATTTTGGAGAGAGAAAAGATTCAGAATTTTGGTGGAGATGACATTTATATAATTAGCCCTCTTTATATAATCGTGTATGACTTTTTACGCCACCCAGTCTATAATGATGGTTTTCAAAGATCCCTGCCAGCATAATTAGTAAATTGAGCTTATTCATTAAGTCGCCCTGCTTATGAAGCAATTTATATTCAGTCTATATGTTTATCGTTATGCAATCAAATCTTGATAAGTCGAATGTGCAGTGGCAGACAGAAAAGTTGAGTTATCTATATCAAATGTTATTCATAATTACAATGGAAGATGCTTAATCAGGGCTCTCTACAGCTTACGCTTCTGTTTATTTGAGTTGTGATTTCTGTCCATTGCCGTTTTTGTTATAGTGGTGGTAGTGATGATTAAATATATTTTTCTTTGTTTCAGAACTCCAAGCTCATGGAGAGGAAATAAACTCGACTCCTGTTCTGTTTGCAAGTAAGTAAAAATCAAATTTTATTTTTCCATATTTTAGTTACATTTATTTGAATACATCTATGCAACAGGTTACAAACAAAACCAGCTCTGGAGTTTGTTTTTAAATTGAATTAGTATGCACCAGGCACATTAATTTGTATCTGTCCAGAAACCATTGGCATTAATTTAAAAAAAAATGGATATCATTTGATCATTTTTGTTGCACCACGGTCATTTTCTGCACACGAGGACTAATTAGACTGGGACCTACAATTTCTTGCAGATTCCGAACGGCAGGCTTGTTTTTTATACTCATCAAGAGGTTGGTGCGCTAACCCCTCGATGGAGGAACTCCCTGCGGTAGCAATTTTTTGCTGCAGTCAAGTTGCAGTTTTTTGTTGTACCCCTGTGTCAGGAAAGTTTTCTGATAAGGACGAACTGGGTATCGAACTCGCGACACCTCTAAACATCCTTTGGTACTTTAGGTGAGTATCTTATCGACAGGGCTACCGTGCCCAAAAAATGGATGTAAATTATGCACAAAAATATTCAGTATCAAATCAACATGTCATGCATCCAAGAATCATGTCACTCTTCGCTATCCATACAAAGGTTTCAACAGTTGGCTGATGCGAAGATGAATTCAGGAAAAAATTCAACTGCCCTTGCAGGGAAGAAGTTGAATTTTCTTTCTTTCCATGCTATTCCATTGGGCTGTATTTTTGAATGTACTCTCATTGTTAGGATCCAGTTTTCTATTCCATTGGTAGCACAGTAGTGGTCAGCTAAAGTTGGTTTTCTGTGCTTTTCCAACTTTTACATGCAAATGCAAGCTAGTCTTACATTTGAAAAAGTGTCTGAGAGCAGGCAGACCTTCAACGCTAAACTTACATAACATAAAAATTTAGGCACACTTGCTATCTTCACTTTAAAATATAGAGGACAGATGATGGCACCATATCCTCTTAAGGGACAGTCTTGTCTCTGCAAAGACATTCAAAACACATTCCGACATGTACCAGTTCAATAGAAATTTTGCTGAGGTGCGTGTACATTACCTAGTTGCAATTTTCTTCAATATGGGTTCACTAAGATTGGAGTTTAACAAGAAGTAACAATGAATAGCAGCAGCGAATAGCTTTAGGAAACTTGTACACTGTAGAGATTCTTAGGACGCAGACATTTTAAGGGTTCCATTAGAGCAAAAGTGCAGAGATACGCTGTTGTTGGGATTCAAACTTAAGGAAGCATTAATTTCAAAAATTTTGTATTTTATTGTGCTCCCTATAAATTTTGTATTAAAGCTTATGTATTTAAATGATAAAACATTTGAATGTAATTCACAAATTACACTGTATCTCACAATTAAGTTGGAATCGACCATAGAAAATCTGACGATAATCTGAGTAATATATAAATAAAAAATTCAGTATATATGTTCTTGTTTCAAAAAGGTACTTCTGACCCTCCTCGTCCAGCGCTATTTTCAACTATGTACAACGAGATGGCTGGTTACATGCCTGCACGTGGGGATTTTTGTTGCGAGCACGACGAACATGCAGAGTATGATATTAAAGATGTTGATTTTGAAGAGAAAGATCCAATCTTGATAGGTAACTCTTTTCATATGGTATAAATTATGACTTGTAATGGCTTAACATGCTGAAATGCCATGTCTTGATCCAATTAACCATACCACATTAGCCAGCAGATTTGAACTGTGTGTGTGTGTTATCCAGAGTTTGGCAAGCAAATTTGTGTTGGTCTCCCATTAAGAGTCTTTTCATATGTTTCAGCAGTTCGACATTGTTACTAAAAATTCTTATATTCCAACATTGTATTTACTCGCTTCTAGTTGAAAAGTAGGTGGTAGCGTGATTTCTAGTTGTATATATATATATGCTATGCTGGAAAAAGAATGTGGTAGAGGAGGTCCTGTTTAATGTAATCATTGTTAAAGCTGATCTGTTGAGGTTTTTTGTAAGGTCCTGTTTTTGGGAAAAATAGTCAACTTTTTTGAAACAAATTTTGTGGAAAGCAAAATGATCTGATTTATCATGAAAGAAATGAAATTACAAATTTTTATGGTTTCATTAATTTTTATTTTGTGAACGGTTAATTTTTTAAATCTGAAATTTTATGAAGGGTCCAGGAAATGAACCCAAATTTCAGATGGACAGATCTCTGTAATGTTGTAATCATAAGTCCCAATTTCCTAGGAAATTTTTTTTCTTATTTGAAGTTCCATTTCTGCAATCCTTATTTGTCAGAAATTTTCAGAATCATAGTTCTCAGAAAGAACAAATGTCTAGGATATTTAATAATGAACCATTCAAACCCTGACAGGTGGTGATTAATCCTTGAACTACTCTGTTTCGTTGCTTGCAAAATTTTCAGCAGATGGCTATGCTAAATGAGGTAGAAATCAATATGGAAATCAAAGTGTATATAGCCATTTTTTCTTCCAGCTAATAAGTATTGTAACCTTGTCATCAAGGAATAATTTAAACACTTAAAGGTTTTAACAACGTGATATAGGAACATAAACTTGATGCTATAGATATGTGTACCTTAGAATTTAAATCTATAGAACCGGCAAAGAGAAACTTTTTAGGAGTGGTCATTAATGGTTTTCCAATATTGTGAAAATGTTTTCTGAATGGATAAATAAGAACCGAACGTCGCCGCTTGGGCTGATCTCCATTTGTAGATTTGCATCCCATTACAGATGATGTCTGAATTTGGGTGAATAATATATGACATGAATGTAGTTCTATATGCCGAAGGTAAAGAGCATAGTGTCCATTTTCATCAATATTGAGATGTTAATTTACAGTGCTTTTGTTACACAACACAAAAGCATAGGATACTTATCGTAATAAGACTAAATAAAAAAATGGTGATATTCATTTTATAAGACAAGTGAGCTCAATAGAAAGTCAGACTGAAGAAAAATCTTTTTAAAATTTCCCCATGGCTCAATTTTCCTTGTAAAATTTGGCCCATGGTGGCTTGTATCTCCAGCATAGAGCTGAGGTTTTTTTTATGCAGTTAGTCTTAATTGAATGCACTGCATTTTAGATCACACAGTGCAGTATCTGCATTATTTTTTGGGGTTTTATGTATCTAATATGTGAAATAATATGGATTGTTCATATTTCATTTATTGTTATTACATTTTTCCAATCTGAAGTTGATCACATTAAGCTGAACCCTCTTGTCAGATTGAAAATTTTGATTAGCAGATTCATGGTTAGCATTTTATTTCTTTTTTACATTTCAGAACTTCAAAATGCAGTTTTAAACAACTATCGTCTTCGTTTACAAGAGAGATATAGAAGGAAAGCATTCATCAAAAGATATGGACTAATTTCTGCACAGAAAAACCTTCAAGAATGGAGACGATATCATGTTTTAGGGAAAGAAGTACTAGAAAACCTCAAGCCTATGATGCGGTTATATCAGCCAAAACAATTTGATCAGTTTATGGAAGGAATTTTATGTATGTGTGTGAATAAGCATATTTCGATACTTATATTTCATTAATCTTTGAATTTTCTTATGGTCTCAGTCAGTGTTGTAATCAGTCATTCCTGTACAAGAATTTGTATTTAAAGCCCCTTCTGTCCCCAGAATAGCCGATCTAGGCCCATTCTGGACCCCCCCCCCCTTTTTAAGTGGGCCCTGTGTGGGTGCACCTGTTGCACCTGCCTAGTTTGGCACTGGTCTCAGTTACATTTTTTTATTTTAGGTTTTCATGGGATTATCATAGAATCAGGAATTTCTTTCACATAGCTTAATTGTTAATTGAATCTCAATCTCTTTAGATCAGAGTTTCTCAAACTGCATTCCAATAATGAAAATTTTTAGACCACATGAAAATTGTAATCAATTGAATGTCTTGTTTTCCATGTTTTCAATGGAACGATGGTAGAGGAAAGTGGGGGGGGGGGGGTTGTTATAACAAAACATTTGACTGTACTAGGTAGTGATTACAACACTACCTAGTCACATCTGTAATATTTTGAAGTACTTGAAATCATGTAATGTTTTTCTTTTCAAAAAACGGCTTGATTTCAACAAAAATCACATCTATTTGTGAAGGCATCACATCTGATTGTGTTTTATCAAAATTACAAAGGGTTTCTAGTGCTTCTAAAACTTTTACAAATGTTTTGGATTTTTAAAAAAAATGATCCTCTGCATTGATCTCTTCATCGTTGTCGTGTGCATTTCGATCATAATATTTTTTAGTTTTAATTCAGGTATCAAAAGTTCATTTGTTCATTCTGAATCGAATTAGCAAATAATTTCATTTACCCATTTAAGGTACGTGAAATGTAGCAAAGCTAATAGAGGCTGGAATGAGTAGAGAAACATGAAATGCAGTCTCTTGTAAAAACATTTTAAAAACCATCTTTCACTAACACTTACTATCGGTTGCAATTTCTTATACCCGACCATTCTGTCATCATATCAATTCAACTAATTCCTTCAGTTGAAATCCCCCAGTACCCATGTAAAAGGGTATGGCACGGTATGGAGTGCAAAAGTAACCCATTCTGATTGATAGCCAGTTCATCATAAATAGCGATATTTTTCAAAGAAAGAAGAGCATATGCTTTTTTCTTTCTTTTGATATACTATGAAACAAATATAACAAATGTTTCACATAAAGTATTCATTGATACTCTTTTAATACTTTTTGAAACAAAAGAAAAAGAAATCAAAACCTTTTTAGATGCATGACTGAGATGTTTGCGAAATAGGGAGTATAAATGAAAAAGTCATACAAATGAAAGTTGTGTAAATATTTTTTTCCTATGCCTGGCTGGAAGTGCAGAAAATAGTCATATAACTGAGAAATATGTATATAAGTGAGATTACTATATAGGAAATGTATGTATCACATGCCTGTATTATTGGATGATTTTGTGATTTCTGTTTCAGGTGAAGAGAATATAAAGCGTAGAATCAAATTATTACAAGAGTGTCGTAAATCTGGTGTTACTAAACTTCAAGATATAAGCACATATGTCAAATTCAAGAAAAACCATGAAGGTGTTCACAGATCAAAGTCCACCCTTGATGAAGTGCTTCCGCATTTAAAGGCGAGTCTTAGATGTTCAAGACGGTCTTTGTTGGATTCAGTTTATGCATATTAGTCTTGACCATTAATGATTTTTCAGATGTTAGTTGTCTACATTCATGAATTGTTGTGGGCGGGAGGGGGGGGGGGGGGTTGTTCCAACCTCTCAAAGTTTATTTGGTGAGGTGTGCAGACTTCAAGTTGGCAGATCTTTCCAGGCTATAGCGCCTATGAAAGCAGTGATATCTTGATTTAATTAATGTCTTACAGATTAGTAAAAATAATTACTAAATCGGAGAAATATCATTATATTAAAAGCGCTAAAACAAATCACAAATTTAATAATTGGAGTTAATTGGGACAGTAACCAACTCAAGTCACTGAAAACCCTAAATAAGCAGACTTTAAGGAGTGGGGTTTTTATAATATAAAGGCTGTTGATTTATGTCAAATTAAATATCAAAATTTGTTTTAATATTTTAAACAACATCCAAAATCAACCAGACTTGTTGGCAGATTATGCCATACTTCATCTCAGTTCCGACTTGCAACCAATTCAATTTGTTCATACATTGTTGGATTGGATTTCTGTTTTTTTGGTTCAAGGATCAATTAGACCAAACTGTGGCAAAACAAATGACTGGTGTGCGTGAATTATTTTAAATGTTTCTTACTGTGAATGCTTAATGTGTTTTAAATTTAGATAAAATATTAGTTCGATACTAGATGTATTTTTATTGTTGATATCAGTAGTATCTAAAAATGATATTGGATATCAAATGGTATTGATGTAGGAAATATAATTTTATGTTTATGCTCAACATTCATAACCTTATTGATCTATTTCAGAGTGAGGAATCTCGAAAAACCTTCATTCGGAAGCAAGCTCTAAAAGAAAGTTCAAGTGCAGTAACTATGTCAAGTAAGGAAATCTTTAGTTTTTTGACACTTCCAATTGCTTCAATGTTTTACTTTTCAGTGTTAAAATTACTCTAATTTGTACAGAAATTATGAAGGACCAAACTAAAGGACAGTTTCACCAAAGAGAATTTGACTGATAATTGAAATATTTTTAGTTTCATTTGCTGCTTTGTGTGTACAGAATATTGTGTTCTTATGCATGCATAACATTTACTTCAGTATATTAGAAGCTATTCAGTATAGTTTTAAAGAATTATTTTTTTTAATAACCTTTGTATGCAGCTCGCCGTTCCGCTCCACCTTTAGTCATAAGTGGCATGCCAGGTTATGATGTCTTGTCAGATAAAGAAAGAGAAGTAAGTGCCATTTTTAATTTTTTTGGTGGTACTCTCTTTAGACTAGAGGTGCTCAACCTTCTTCAGAGGCTGAGCCCTATAACTGATTTGAAAACGTGTTGTGAGCTACTCAATGTCCAGTTGAACCTGCTTATAACAAGCCTGCTTTTAGTGAGTCTGGATTTAATGAGCAAATTAAATGAATTGATTAATTATTGATTAATGCATTTGGTTCGGTATAATGTTCATTGTAGGGCGATTATGTCGCTTTTAGCGTGCAGGTTTTTGCTGTACCATGACTAAATTATGTAGAGCACCAGATCAATATTTACTATTATTCTTGATTTGCATCTCCATCTTTGGGATTACTAATGGTGTGATCAAAATTACAGATGATTTTGATTGAGGAAACTTGAAAAAATGATTATAAAAATGGAGAGAGAAATGAAAGTAAACAAGAACTACAAAAGTGTTTGAGTGTCTTTTGTCTCATAAAAGAGATATCTTTGACGAGGGATAAATGTCAATCAAATAATTCAAGGCCTATCATCCCCATAGGGTTTGTTGTCAATGGGCAGGAAACTTTGTCTGGAATGGGGAAGTTTAGAATGGGAAATGAAGATAAACTGACCAATAAAAATTAAAAAAAAATTGCAAAGTTGTCCCTTTTTTCGCTTCAAACTACAGTGTTTGAGTGCAAGGATCTTCATCTGTCTTTTTTTGTCAGAGGGTGAGGGTGGGAAATTCCCAAAATAAAAGTTTTGGGTGTCAAAAGATGAAATAAAAATTATAAAGTTGCTAAGGAAAGGTGAAGAAAATTTTTTTGCTATAATATAATTTTTTTTCCACTTGAATACTGATTTAATGAGTGGCCGGATTTAACAAGCATTTTCACCGAAAAAAAACTTGTTATAAGCAAGTTCGGCCATATTTAGTGATTTGCTTGTTAAGTGATTTGGGTAATCTTTTGTGGTACATTCAGTGGTATGGTAAGCGGTCGTGAGGCCACAATCAAATTAAATGTTTTCATGCTTTCCAATTTTGTTTTGTAAATTCTTTTTTGTATCATAATGAAAATTGTAAAACAAAAAACCAAGAACCTCTTTTTACATGGAAGCTAACTAACAATGCCAGATTTTGATGGAGCTGCGATCACAGACCCATTGGCATCCATGATAGAAGTTACTGTGAAAAGGTTTAGTGTGATACAACCTCTGTTTGATGATGACCCATTGTTTAATGCTATAATATATATATAAAATAAGTTTTTGAAATGTTCTGAAAATTTTTTTTTGTGTGTGGAAATAAAATGGAATTTATCATCACTGCATAAAAAAGCCAAACAATACTTAATATGAACAACGATTTGGTTAATTTCTATAAAATTTAGGTTTGTGGTTGCAGGCCACATAAGACACCTCCAAGGACCACATTTTGCATGCTGGTCATGGGTTGAGCATATGCACTTTAGACACTAGATAGGTCCTTTCCAGGATAGTTTTACTTCCTTGTAATCATTGTTTTCTTCTATTCTAAAAACATTTATTAGAGAAAGTTGTTAAATATTTAGAACTAATTCTACATATTACACCACTTTCACATGGTAATAGGCATGATTTGCATTTCAAAAATATGCAGATTTTTTACCCACAACACTTGTCTCTTCATTCAAAAATGTGTTGTGTATTCAAATTTATGCCTCAAATGTCCTTCTCCCTCCCCCCACCACCACCACTTTAAAACAGAGCTCTTTTGTTATCTTTGGCATCTTTTTTTCTGGCACCTCATTGGACATTTTACCTGTTGTGGCATTTTGAATCCATGTCATGTATCATCTAAAGTCATTTCATATTTTTCACCATAACCTGCATAATAAATGCTTTTAACAATTAAAATCTGTTAACCACTGTAACAGCGGTGGGGTTCGAACCCAGGTCCTCGCGGTGAGAGTCCGTCATTCACTATGACCACTCAAACAGATATATTAGCACTTTCTGATGTTCTCTCTCTTGAGTGTATTTTGAACGTTTTTCCATTACATCAATGCAATTTTGAAAACAGGCTTTATATTTGAATTCTATTTTTTCATGAATGGCAGCAACATCCTCCTCTCCCCCCCCCCCCCCAAGGGTAGGTTTCCATCTTTCTTTCATAACAGGGCTTCAGCCCCCGGGGGGGGGGGGGCCAGGAATAATTCTAGTTTTTTTTCTGCATTATAAATAAATTTGCTATAGAGAGGGCCCCATGAAAAATCTGACCACCTACTAAACCAGACATGTACCACGTCCATATTCCTCTGCGGAACTTGTGAACCTTTCGTGAAGTTTGTTTCTGTGTAATGCTTGTTATGTGTACTGCTGCCATCTGCAATCAATTTTTTAAACCATGAGTTTTTCTCAGCTCGTAGTGAGTGAAGTGTACCATGTTCCATCCTTTGGGTCCAGTCTTTTAAGGTTGTGTGCCAGAGTGGTGCAGTGGTCACCACCATGAAGGTTGCTGTCAAAGTCCATGGGTTTGAATTCAGGGGAAGAACGTGAAAAATAAGTTTTTTACCTGTCCGAGTCTGAGGTGACCACCGATAGATAACGCCTTCATTTCCACACCCAACTCCACCAGTTGGAAATTGCCATATAGTAATTTAAGACCGAGTTGGTGTGTTACATTCTTATGTAGTCCTTCAAGGTTCGAGTTCCACTTCGTTTCTCTCAGATATTAAATCATCATTCAGGGTTGGCCAACCCACGATACTAATGCTTTTCAAGAATTAAGGAAATTTGTAAAACTTTTAAACAATTCTTTTCTTATGAGTGATGATCTTGTAGGCTGCTAAACCTATATTCACTGTGGTAGATACCCTTAAAATACACTGCTGGCCACCCAAATTGCAACACCAAGAAAGACAAGAGATATCGCAACAATATTTATTTTGTAGATAACATGTTGACCAAGCATCAACTGATTAAATTTATAGACTTCTGTGAACTGTGGTTCCTGCCAAAATCAGTAGCCAGAGTAGCTCCATTGTTGGAGATTACCGCTGCCACACGCCTCGGCATTGATTCAAAGAGACTTTGGATGTGTTCTTGGGGTACAGCAGACCAAGCAGCTTCCACGCGTTGCCAAAGTTGATCTGGTGTGGCAGCTGGGGATATAATCTGGGTCAATCGTTGAGCAACCATGGACCACATGTTTTCTATCGGCGAAAGATCCGGAGAGCGAGCTGGCCAGGGAAGCAATTCAATCTGGCGATTGACGAAGAACCTTTGGACAATGACGTGTGGTCGCGCATTATCCTGTTGAAATATGGCTGTGGGCAAGCCCTGAAGGTAAGGAAGGACAACTGGCTCCAACACCTCGGAGATGTAGCGCTGGCTTTTTAAAGTACCGGCAATGCGTACTAGAGGAGTGCGAGAGTGATATCCAATACCGCCCCATACCATAATACCCGGTGCAGGACCAGTGTGGCGGTGCATAACGCAGCTGTTCAGCATCCTCTCTCCACGGTGTCTCCAGTCTCGAATCCGACCATCGTGGTGTTGCAGACAGAAGCGTGACTCGTCAGTAAAGACAATTTCATTCCATTGTGCCGTCCACATCCTTCTTTCGTCGCACCATTGGCGGCGGAGACGTCTGTGGTTCTGCGTCAAGGGTAGACGAAGCAATGGACGTCTTGCGGACAGACCACTCTGCTGTCAACGGCGTTGAATGGTAAGCACTCAGGAGTGTAACAATCTGAACATTTTTACAGAAATAAGAGTACAGCCAAACAATATTTTGCAGGAATAGGGAGAATGCTTCTGTCCTGTAAAAACAGGATGTAAAAAGTTGGCCACACCTATTCTGTACAATATGTGCTTTTTGAAAACCATAAGCCAATAAACACAACTTTCTGTATAGTTTCTTATGCATGCTGCCTGAAGATGCTGAAAAGAAGTTTTGTGTTATGTGTTGTATATGTAACTAATGTAACTAATTAATTTGAATTGATCCTTTACAGCTGTGTGCCAGCATTAGATTACTTCCAAGCGCCTATTTGCAGTACAAAGCGACTCTTCTGCACGAATACAACAAGCTTGGCTCGCTTCGTTTAGCAAATGCAAGATCTGTAATTAAAATTGACGTGAATAAAACAAGAAAGATGTATGACTTTCTTTTAGAAGAAGGAATCATAAGTCAATAAAATATTGTTTTCCTTTTTTTAAATGTATAAATTGTCTTTTTTTTTCTTTGAATGCAATTAGTAAACTTATCACGTAGTTTAATGCACACGTTCATAACCTTTTGTGTCCTACAGACCCTCTTTTGCCAATAAAATCAAGGCCAGTGACCCCCCCCCCCTTTTGCCAATAAGATTAAGGTCTTGAATCCTTAAAATGAATAATATTCAGAACATAACGTAAAACCTGTTTTCTCGTACTAGCCTATTGTGACCACCTGAAACCTCTTCAAATACCCCCTGGTTGAAAACCACTGATTTAATATGTTTGTTACGTCCGAAGTGCTCAAGAGTTTTGGAAGTAGATTTTCAGAAATGACTGATTTTTCGTGCTTTGGCCGGCTAATTCGTGACGTGGCTGAAATTTGATGTACTGATCGGTAGGTATGCGCCAAATCAATTTTTTCGTAGCCAACATGTGATACATGGCTGTACTGGATTATCTCCATGTGACGAGAGGAGAAAAATTATGTTTATAATGATATTGGCAGTTTTTCGTCAAATTAAAAATAAAAAAAAATAGATTGCACCGCATGTGATTGCCATAGCTGACATAGGCGTACACAGGCCGTCTTAAGAGTATCATGGTCATCACCCATATCATATATCACCCCTGGGCCAATTGATTTTTCTGAGGCCCTACCAAACAAATTAGGGTCCATTCAAGTATTACGTAAGCAGATTTTCAGCAATTTTTGACCCCCTCCCCGTCAGCAAAATTTCGTCAGCAGCTTAGAATATTTCATATCTTCCAAAAGGGGTGGTTGATGACATAAGCAACCTTCGAACCCCCCCCCCGATGCTGACGTAATACTTGAATGACCCCTTATCGGAAATTTTCGTTGACTTCAGAAACACAGTTCTGCAACCGTTGCAAAATTATATATCTGTTGTGCAAATAATTTGGGACGGCCTACATAGCTCTCCTCACTTACAGAAACTATTACACATTTAATGGCCCAAAAATACGCGGAAAAACATTCAGGGATTTAGCCATAGGATAAACTTGAAAGTCTGGACCCTCATACGATAAGGATGTCAATTCATATATATGTTTACATGTTACCAGGGCTCGAATTATAGGAGGGGGGGGGGGGCAACTGCCCCGGGTGGCAGTTTTAGGTGGGAACAAAGTTACAAAATTATTGAATTTTAAAGTTGTTGGGGGCTGCAAAAATCCTAGTTACGGCCCTGCATGTTACTAATAAAGCCCGAAATCGGCCAGTTCTTGGCCGGGGGGGGGGGGGGGGGCGTCATCGTCCACATTGGCGTTTTTTTTTTTTGTGTGATAATTATGGGCATTTATAATTATGGTTAGTTATGGCAACCATAAAGTTCAGCGGAATAGGGATCGATACATGCATGTGAAAACTTGAAATTCGGATCTCCGCTTATGCTTATGTTATTTATTAAATCGCTCACTCACCTCACTTGGTCACTCATATATATTCAGTGCGGTCACTAGTTTATTTGCTAGTTCATTCAGCAACTCATTCGGTCATTTACTTGCTTATACAATCACTTAGTTACTCACTCCCTGGTGACAAACTAATGAATTTTTCCGTCGGGGAATTTTCCTCAAATGTGTGTACGCCCATCCATGGCCCCACCGCCACTGTGGTGGTCGAGTGATCATAATGACGGATTCGCATCGCTAGAACCCGGGTTCGAATCCCACAGTGGTGGTCAGCCGAAGTTGGTTTTCTGTGGTTCCCAACTTCGAGGCGCGAATCGCCCCGTTGTCCTCGTTAAAAAGTCCCGCCAGAAAGAGCAACAGGCCTACAAACGGTACAAATGTGTGTGTGTTCAATCATTACACTTCACTTCTGAAATGGAAGCACTGAAAAATCAGACACAACACTGTATACTCACAGTGGCGTAGCCGGTGGGATATTGCTTCCCCCAATCAAAATTTTGCCTACATTGGCCCTATTCCTTTCTTTAACTTTTGCTTTTTAAAAAAACTTGATGAAAAAAAATTGAATTTTTCATTTTCTACTTTCATTGACTAAAATGACGAGAGTGGAAAAAAAAATCTCCATTTATAGATGCGTCTTTTGCAGTTTCACGGTGATCGGGTTTGTACCAGTTCAGGCATCTTCAACGCGTTGCTCGTGAGCACCACAGTGCTCCCTGAAGCACCTAGAGTGCTCGATGCTCGTGTCCAGTTTCGTGCTGGCGAGCACTCTTGATCAACGTCCCAAGTAAACACATTGTAAAAATTGCATTGAAAGATTGTAATAACACTGATTTCATGCATTTGTACGTCAAACTTGCCATAAGGGTGCTCTTCTTTTAATGATGGATACAGGCAGTGCTCGCGACTAGGAAAAGGTTGAAGACCTCTACTAGTCATTTGAGAGAAGAAGGAAAAAAAACAAAGTGGAGGTTTTTTCATTACCATTTTGAAAATTGCTCTCAATCTCTTCATCTGGAAGCATATTCAGAAATTTGTCTCTGTTCCCACCTTTATTAAAGGACAGAATTTGTTTCTTCGCATCAATACACCAACGCATTACGACGCCCCTAAAAAAAAGGTTGGCGATGAGCCTCGAACGCGACGCACACTTTGAGAATCCGTTGAATATTTCCGAAATAAAATAATATGAATGCACTATATATACTCATCGCATTTTAAAGCATAAATTCCAGGTGTTTTTTTATTTCTCACAACGACTCATTGGTGGTCTACGCAGTGCCGTCTTACGAGCATCTCAAAGGGACTTTTATGAGGCACCCTACCTGTTTAGAAATGCCTGCATAACAGTTTACTCTCGAAAATTTTAACTGGATCATGAAGTCCGTTTTCACTTGAGGCACCTGGACACCGGGCCTGGAATTGCCCATGTATTACTTGGAAAGTTTAAAAGTAACTGAAGATATACATACGTATACTATTTCAGGAAAGACAAAAAGTGCTCGCGAAATGTTGAGTCTATTCTTAAAAGATTATCTAGCGTTTTTTGAATTAGTACTTATCCGAGGACTTACTAATATGGACTTTGACGTCGTGCGGTTTGCCAACACTCACCCGAAGTAGAACTTAACCCGAAGACCCTCGGGTCAAATAACTAGGGAAAAAAAAACCAAGAAATCCCTAGTCCAGGGTTTCTCAAACTGTGCACCACCACCAACCTTTTTGGGGGCACCGCAGAGCAACTCGAAGGTTTATCAAAGAGTTTCTTTGTTAAACTGCTCCTACTTAGGGTACATGGGCTCCGCGGATGGAAAAGTTTGAAAACCCCTGCACTATATATAGTCTGTGCCATTCATCACACGATATATTTTCATTCTTCTCTAATTTGTTATAAAACACACCCCATGAATTTATTTCACTACAAATAAATAAATATATATACTGTGCACACACAAAAAAAATGTGCCTGCTTATGTTTTTCAACTTCGAGCCGAAAACTCCCCCTTTAAACAGTTTCTCCAAAGGAAGCCATCAAACATAAAAATAATTTCAATCGATTCATACACGTGTCACTTTCACTTCGATTCGAAAGATGAGCAGCGGCATTTCAAACACGCCCTAGACATAGTTAAATACATTATAGTCACATACGACAATTTCCGGCCCACACCAATTCGTTTGAAACAGCAGTTTCCAAACCTTTTTGTATTCATGGCACCCTCTGCTTGTACGTCTGCAATCCGTGCCGTACGTGATAGTCACGGTGCGATCGCGCGAGCATCATGATGGACTCGTATCGCGATGCGATTCCAGTTTGAACCCTACTAGCGGCAGTGGCGGTTGACTGGAGAGTGAGTGTTTTTTCGATTTTCTAATTTCGAGGTATATACGAATGCAAACCGTTTGACAAGTTTTTCAGCAAAGAGTAGTCAGATTTTCACCGCGGTATTTGCATAACACGAAACTTCAGGCATCTGCCAGCTTTATTTCTAATATGGCAAAACTTCTCGAACACAAACCACGCATAACTATGACATCATAGATACGTTAATGTCACGCATAAGGGGCCGTTCAAGTATTACGTCAGCAAATGTTTAGCCATTTTTGACCCCCGCCCCCCTTGTTAGAAAAATTTCGTCAGTACTGCCCCCACCTCCTAATGCATATTGATGGGATCAGAAACGTACGCGGGAGGAGGGGGCGCATAGGGGGCTCGTGCGCCTCCCCCCCCCAGACGAAAATGTTTTTTTTTTTTAATGTAAAAACATTTTTTTTAAAATTAAAATTTCGAAAAAATAAGTTTATATATATATATATGTGTGTGTGTGTTATAATAAATTTCTGTTAATTTCAATGCTATTTGAAGGGTAAGAACTCAAAATTTTTCTTTAAGAAATTCATTGCGACCCACTCTTTGGGCCATATATGGTAAACCCTTGCCCCGCGGACCAAATGTGGCCCTGAAGGTTATCTGATGTGCCTTGCCCCCTCCCCCAAACCTGATTTTTTGTAAAAATGAACTTAGCGGCACATTTTTTTACAGGTCGCTTAAATGACCCGCGGTGCAATTCCAGAGCATTCAAGTGGCCCGTGGCACATTCAAAGATAACTTAAATAACCCGCGACACAGTTCCAGAACACTTAAACGATCCGTGACACATTTAAAAATCCTTTGAGTGGCATGTGTCCCAGATTTAGAGCACTTAAGCGGTCCCCATTGCGGTTCGACATCATTCAAGTTACCCGCGGCACATTCTCAGATTATTTAAGTGATCCACGGCGTATAATTATGGGCCACTTGAGTGATGCGTGGCGCAGTTCCAGAGCACTTAAGTGTCCCGGAAAAATTTCCAGATCACTTGGATCCCGCGAAACATTTAGAGATCACTAAAGTGGCTCTGTAGGAAACTTATCAATAGGTAGAATGTTAGTTCAGGTGCCCAATAACTACCGAAAGGTTTTTTTCCCGTTTTTGGCACACCGAATAAGATGCCATTAAGAATATTTCATATCTTCATAAAGGGTGGTTGATGACGTAAGCATCATCCAAACTCCCCTCCCTCCATCGATGCTGACGTATGACCCCTAATTCATAATTTGAAGTTTCGCCTTAAGCAGGAACAAAAAATGTCGCCCCTTTCCGAATTTCGCTCCCCCACCGACCAAAACCTGGCCACGCCACTGCATACTCACTCAAACTGTTTAGGTACACACACACTTAGACTTCCTACACAACTCACTAGGCAGCCCATGTCGATAGACCTGAGTTGTATTCGGTTTTAAAAAAAAGAAAAGCAGTACCCCTGAAACTTGATAAAAAGTGTTTAAAAAACCAAAAAAATTGTAAAAATCGTCCCGGTTGGAACCCTGTTTGCATCACCCTTGGTGTGGGTGGGGGGTGAACAAAAAACTGCAAAATGAGCGGCTCCCGCCCTGACGAACCCTAAACCCGTAATTATTTTTTTCGCACAGTGTTTGCGAGGATCGTCGTGCGACCCTGAGTATTATAGGAATCATGATGAGACCCTATGACGGAGAGCAATGGCTGGGACGCGACGAGGGAACCCAAGTTGCTGACGTGGAGGTGACCCCCCCTAAGGTCACAACGAGCGTCGATGTGGGTTGGCGATAGCGTCGGGCGTCCAGTAGAGAGTTGCTTGGCCTTCATTTCAAATTGCCGCAGAGCTGGCGGACTACACATTTAGCCAATGGGTTAGCTCAAAAACACACATGGCTTAATTTTCACGGGCTGTGTACACAGAGAACATCTAGGCAGGAGCCACTCATGGCGTGTACAGCATGTTAAGTTTATATACCAATCATAAGTTACTTGAAGCGTACATCAACAGCTGTATTTAAATCAATTATGACGTAATAATTTATTCAAAATTAGTGAAAATGTTCAAAACACTTTAAAGTTCAATTTGAAGTCCTATAATATTTTTTTTAAGTATGTGAGCTACAGGATTTTCCGTGATTGGAGTTCCTGTTTCACGTTATACATACTAGATGACGCTACACTAAACGTATATATTCATGTTACTGATTTAAATAACTGAGAAAGAAGGATGCCTGAGCTAAGACGCCTTCATATACGTGTATTAAGGAGTTCTAGCCTGAGCTAGAACTCAAGGCTTAATACGCCTTATGAAGGCGTCTTAGCCTGAGCGCGCACAGATGGTGACGTCACCTTTCCCAATTTCCACAACAGATGGCGTTACTGAACTGACAAAAAATAATCGTCCACCGCAATTTTCCTCAACTAGAACAGAACCACTAAAAAACTAACAAACAGAAAAAAAAAGAACACAATTACTGATCCGTCTCCCTTCGCCTATAATTCTCCTATTTATGATCGTCCGCGAAATTTTTCACTTAGTCTCAGGTTCACAAGTTTAAAAAAAAAATTTGTGAACACTGCTGTGTCAGGGGGTGACCGCATGCGGCCCGCAAGGGGATTTTGGGCGGCCCCCCGACATCGGAAAAATATTGTGCGTCAAAATAAACTTATGATCATTATTTGAGCTATTGGCTTCAACCGCAGACTTCCTGATTAACAAACACTCATTACTTCTAATCACCGAAATACTATGTAATTTACTATGTAATACTATGTTTCTCTCACCACACTTAGCATGGGCGGAGATACGGGGGGGGGGGGGGCACCACCAGTGGCAAAGGTGGAGTCGACTGATCTAATGTATATCAGTGGATATATGAACTGACATCATCATCATCGTGCCCCCCAGCAAATAATGACCGTACCCCCCCCCCCACACATACACATTTCCAAGTCTACCTCCACCTATGGCCCTTAGCAAAACTTGGAAGGGTAATACGGCCCTTTCTATCAAATACAAACTCATTTTTTATAAACTGATCATACGTCCTACGTTACTTTACGCAACTCCTGGCTGGATGTATGACAGAAATCCTAACATCATTACTCTTGAACGTTTCCAAAACGTAACACTTCGAATTTTACCAGGTGCCACCCCCCCCCCCCGTTCATCAAAAATAAACATGACGACTTTTTCCTATTTTTTTAATTCAAATATGTCAGCGAATATTGCATTTGGAAAAGTGTGTTTCTTGTGTTTCTCTGAACACATTTTGAGCATTTTTTAAATTAGAACCATACCTCTGCGACGAACGGTTGATGAAATAAAGGCCGAGTTAGGACTTACAGGACACCCTGTTCATTCATTTATTGCGCATAGAGAGCTGTACAGTATAGTAAGGGGAAGTCGCTAGGCCACATTTTACTGGCGAACCGTTGATTCTAGAGACTAGACTTCCAATTCGAAAAAGTATCCAAATAACGTACAGACCTCAGATACGTCATTCATACTGCGAGGGGTTTTACAGTTATTAAAATATAAGAATTCACTTTTTATATGGACACCCTGTACTCAATAGGCACCCAATTGGAAAGTTGTTGCTGTTTCTTTCTTTGAAGCAAGAAAGAAAAACTTTCACGTTCGTAAGTGCAATATTCACTGGGACATTTGGCGAAAATTGGGAGAGAATAGCATGTGAGGGAAAGCAGGGTTGTCCGTTAGTTTTTGCTGTTCTCTTCCTATTTTTCTCCATTTTTTTAAAATTTAAATATCTTAATGAATATTGCACTTAAATAATAATAATAATAAACCTATATAATATATAAAGTTAACATTTTTATTTTAATGACTATGTAACCCTTTGCAACTTGAATGACATATATGAGTACTACATGTTATTTGGATACTTTTCCTAATCGGAAGTATGACCATAGAATCGACGGTTAGACTTTCCTCTGACTACCCCGTATATTCATTTATTGCACATATGACTTGATACACGTCTTCGAAAAGCTCGTTTCAGTAATGAATAGTCTTTTTGATAGGCCGCGAGAAGTTGCCAGATATGTCACTTCCTGAGCAAACGAATCATCATTCAGATCCAATTTTCTTTATTGTTCCTTTCGTTCCATCGAGAACAACCATATCACCTATAAATAACAAAAATAATTTGAAATTATATTCTTAAAAGATTCTATAGCTCTGCTTGTTGATTTTCTTTGAAAAAAACGTATAATTTCATGACAATTGCAACGAAGCTTGTTGCAATATTTCAACGCATGTAATCATTATCTACTATGTGAATTAGTCATTAGTCATTTATCTACTATGTGAATTAGTCATTAGTCATTTATCTACTATGTGAATTAGTCATTAGTCATTTATCTACTATGTGAATTAGTCATTTATCTACAATGTGAATTAGTCATTAGTCATTTATCTACTATGTGAATTAGTCATTGGTCATTTATCTACTATGTGAATTAGTCATTGGTCATTTATCTACTATGTGAATTAGTCATTGGTCATTTATCTACTATGTGAATTAGTCATTAGTCATTTATCTACTATGTGAATTAGTCATTAGTCATTTATCTACTATGTGAATTAGTCATTGGTCATTTATCTACAATGTGAATTAGTCATTAGTCATTTATCTACTATGTGAATTAGTCATTGGTCATTTATCTACTATGTGAATTAGTCATTGGTCATTTATCTACTATGTGAATTAGTCATTAGTCATTTATCTACTATGTGAATTAGTCATTAGTCATTTATCTACTATGTGAATTAGTCATTTATCTACAATGTGAATTAGTCATTAGTCATTTATCTACTATGTGAATTAGTCATTGGTCATTTATCTACTATGTGAATTAGTCATTGGTCATTTATCTACTATGTGAATTAGTCATTGGTCATTTATCTACTATGTGAATTAGTCATTAGTCATTTATCTACTATGTGAATTAGTCATTAGTCATTTATCTACTATGTGAATTAGTCATTAGTCATTTATCTACTATGTGAATTAGTCATTAGTCATTTATCTACTATGTGAATTAGTCATTTATCTACAATGTGAATTAGTCATTAGTCATTTATCTACTATGTGAATTAGTCATTGGTCATTTATCTACTATGTGAATTAGTCATTGGTCATTTATCTACTATGTGAATTAGTCATTGGTCATTTATCTACTATGTGAATTAGTCATTGGTCATTTATCTACTATGTGAATTAGTCATTGGTCATTTATCTACTATGTGAATTAGTCATTAGTCATTTATCTACTATGTGAATTAGTCATTAGTCATTTATCTACTATGTGAATTAGTCATTTATCTACAATGTGAATTAGTCATTAGTCATTTATCTACTATGTGAATTAGTCATTGGTCATTTATCTACTATGTGAATTAGTCATTGGTCATTTATCTACTATGTGAATTAGTCATTGGTCATTTATCTACTATGTGAATTAGTCATTAGTCATTTATCTACTATGTGAATTAGTCATTAGTCATTTATCTACTGTGTGAATAAGGCGATTAGGAGCCGTTCAAGTATTATGTCAGCAAATTTTTAGCCATTTTTGACCCCTATCCTCCTCCTGGCAGCAAAACTCTGACCCCCCCTCCCCCTTGTCAGCAAAATTTCGTCATCAGATCTGCCCTCGCCTCCTAATGCATATTGGTAGGATCAAATCAAAGACGTAAGCGGGGGGAGGGGGGGGCAGAGCCTCGTGTCCCCCAAATGATTAAAAATTTATTTTTTAATGTAAAAATATTTGTTTTTAAATTAAAATTCCGGCAGAAAATACCTTTATATGTTATTATAATCGATTTCTGTTAATTTCAATGCTATTTGAAGGGTGAGAACTCAACATTTCTCTTTAAGAAATTCATTGCGACCCACCCTCTAAGTCATGTATGGTAAACACTTGGCCCGCGGGCAAAATATTTCCCTGGGGGTTATCTGATGTGGCCTGCCACCCTCAAACTTAATTTTATAAAAAGGAACTAAGCGGTACATTTACAGATCGCTTAAGTGATCTGTGGCACAAATCCAGAACATTTAAGCGGCCAGTGCCACATTTTCAGATCGCTCAAGTTGGCCTGTGGTACACACAGATCACTTAACTGACCCGTGACACAGTTCCAGAGCACTTGAGCGGCCCGGACACATTTCCAGATTACTTAAGTGATCGGGTGCACAGTAGCCCATAGCCCAGGTCGATAAGATACTCGCCTAAAGTACCAAAGGCTGTTTACCGGTGTTGCGAGTTCGATACCCGGTTCGTCCTTGTCAGAAACTTTCCTGACACAGGGGTACAACAGAAACGGCGACATGACCACAGAAAAAAATTGCTACCGCAGGGAGTCCCCCATCGAGGGGTTAGCGCACCATCCTCTCGATGACTATAAAAAAAAAACAAGCCTGCCGTTCGGAATCGGCAATAAATTGTAGGTCTCGGTCTAATTAGCCCTCGTGTGTAGAAAATGACCGTGGTGCGACAAAAATGACCAAATTACTTAAGTGATTCGTGACATAACAACGGATCACTTGAGTGATGCGTAACACAGTTCCAGAGCACTTAGATCCGCGAAACATTTAGAGATCACTAAAGTGGCTCTGTAGGGAACTTATCAATAGGGGGAATGTTAGTTCAGGTGCCCACAAGCTATCGAAAGGTTTTTCTCGTTTTTGGCGAACCGAGTAAGATGCCATTAAGAATATTTCATATCTTCATGAAGGGTGGTTGATAACGTAAGAGCATTATCCAACCCCCCCCCTCAAAAGTCAGCAAATCGGGAACCCCCTCCGCCCCCATCGACGCTGACGTAATACTTGAATGACCCCTTATTATATTCATATACCTGATTTGAATATCTTAGTCGCTCCTTGCAAACCAACAACGCAGGGTAGTCCATATTCCCTTGCTACTACAGCACCTGTACACAGAAACGGGAGAATATAAAAATTTCATCTCAATAAAGAAAATGAAAATTTAGATTCTGGAAATTGTGAAAAATTTAATTTTCAAAAAAAGGTTCATAGAAACATCAGTGAAAATCTCTCACATGTTGAATGCGAAAAAAAAGAAAATTGTGGAAAAAATTATGAATTTTCAACACTGTTGGTTGATCATCTGCAGTTCAAGAGTATTTGAATCAATGCAAATACTTACTGCAGCAGGTTCTTAAACATTTTCAGCCGCGACCCAAAATCAACCCCAAGATCAGTTTTGCGACCCACGGGATTGTTTCTTCTTCTAATAAATTAGTGAAATCAGTGACACAATAAGTACATTTATAACAGGACTGTAAGTGGATTTGTACGACTCCTATAGGAAGCCTCCAGTGATTTACGTTTGGGTCGTAACCCATCGCTGAAAAATCCCTGGATGTAAGTGGATTTGTACGACAAATCTAGGAAGCCCCTGCGAATCAAGTTCAGGTCGTGATTCATAGCTCAAGAATACTTGGCTGTATGTACAGTATATTTGTACGACAGATCTCGGAAGCTTCCTACAAATCAAGTTTAGGTCATGGCTCAAGAAATCTTGGCTGTAAGTAGATTTGTACGACCAATTTCGGAAGCCCCTGCGAATCAAGTTTAGGTCATAGCTCAAGAATCCTTGGCTGTATGTATATTTGTACGACCGATCTCGGAAGCCTTACGAATCGAGTTTAGGTCTTTCTTTTTTCTTTCTTTCGAACCGAGCACAACGCAGGTCTATCGCCATGGGCAATTTACTACTTAACGAGTTGTGCCGGAAGTGTAAGTGTGTATACCTAACAGTCTGAGTGCGTATTTTAGTGTTGTGTCTGATTTTTCAGTGCTGGCGTCTATATTTCAGAAGTGAAGTGAGGGAAGTGTAATGACTGAATATTTGTATCGTTTGTAGGTCTGTTGATCTCTGTGGCGAGACTTTTCAATGGGGAGATTGGCTCGCATTCGCGCCGCGAAGTTGGAAACCACAGAAAATCAACTTCAGCCGACCACCACTATGGCGACGGCGGGTTCGAACCCGGGACTTCGCGATGCGAGTCCGTCACTGTGACCACTCGACCACCACAGCGGCCGAGTTTAGGTCGTGACTCATAGCTCAAGAATCCTTAGCTGTAAGTAGATTTGTACGACCGATCTCGGAAGCTCCCGTGAATGAAGTTTAGGTCATAGCTCAAGATTCAAGAATCCTTGGTTGTATGTAGATTTGTACGACTAATCTCGGAAGACCCTACGAATCAAATTTTGGTGGTGAGCCATAGGTTAAGAAACTCCTGACTTAATGGACGAATTTAATTTTTCCCCAGTATCACCGATGGTTTCATTCTCCTGCTTCATAATTATTAAGGTTACGTTTACTGCCGTCAAAGACTTCATGTTACATGTGAATACAATTAATGTTTACTTACCATGAGAAACAAGACCACCAAGCTCTGTTACGACACCGGATAGCAGCGGGAAGTAAGGACTCCAACCAATATCAGTGGAATAAGCGATCAACACATCACCAGGCTACGGATGAAAAATCATGTAACGTGAGTTCGTGACTTATATAATTAATTAAAAAGGAGATTATATATATGTATGTTACGGGAAATTGAGAAATGCGATTATTATACACAATGACCGGTTATTATGCATTCTTACCATATACTTTGGTGAGTTGGATAAATTTCTCTAAATTTATCAGTTTTTTACCGGTGATTATGCATGGCATCTACGTGTCGTTGGTAAATTTGATATATTTCCCTAAATGTATTCACTATTAACGGCAATTATGCGTAGCACCCACAAATAGTTGGTAAATTTAATGGGTAATAATAACCCAAGTGTCGCGTCGTTGGTAAACAATATTATTGATATTATATGATATACCATACATGGTTATTCATACAAGTATTGTATCATTATATCAGGGTACGCTCGTAAAATTTGCTATCATTATATTAGGGTACGATCGTAAAATTTGCTATCATTATATTAGGGTACGATCGTAAAATTTGCTATCATTATATTAGGGTACGATCGTAAAATTTGCTATCATTATATCAAGGTCCGACTATATTCATCACACATACTAGACTCATATGGAATTTTTTTCATATTTATAAAATTCACCAATTACATTAGGGTATTATGCTTAATCACACATAAATGCTTAAATATTTATCAAATTTACCAACGACACTTGGTTATTATGCATAAACGCCGGTAAAAGTGATAATGTTTTCAGTATTTAATCAAATTTTCAAACGGCGCTGGGGTATCATGTATATTTGCAAATAAAAGTGATAAATTTATCAAACTTACTAAGACGATTGGTAAATATGCACAGTAATCGATTATTATGTATAATAACCGATTTATAACAGTTACCGTAAGATATATCTACTCTATAATATAAAATCACAAATTCGAAAAGGGCCCGTTTCTAAGCAACCGAAATTAGTGACGATTTTATGTTACGAAAATGAGTGACGGAAATCTGTTACGTTTTTGTGTTACGGAAGTCGGTTACGATTTTGGGTCAAATATTCACTTGACTATAGCACATATCGGGACCCATTTGACCCATCGGGACAATGTTATGTGCATGTACCGAAAGGCTCCCACATCCAACAGAATTTAGATGGCGAGCCCCCAAACCAGCTTTTCAGGGGCCCCTCTGTGGTTAATTTATAGTGTGAAAAATCAAAAAGTGATAAGAATCGTTGTGGCCCCTGTCAGCCCTGCCCTTGTGGGGGGGGGGGGTCATGCCGAGAGGTATGTATAATATACATACAACAGCAGTGCTCCCAGCACACAGGGTCGGCGTACCGGTGGGGGGGGGGGATTGCGCGTACAAGTTAAAAGTTTTCATTTCCAGGGGCCCTTGATGGATCTCATTGTTTTCTTGCTGCTTTAACGTTGAAAAATTTGCGATAGCGGAAGCAAAAGATATATCCAGTCTGGAGGGGCCCCATAAAATTTGTGAATTCGGTCACGGGTAGTTGTGGGTAGGCATGGATTTTATTCGTTGGTGAAACGAATACAAATGAAAATTTTTCTTGGTACTCGCACCGGGGGGTGACCGACAAGCTTCCAAGTCGGGGGGCCCCATGTTTACAGGTTTCATTTTGGGGGCCCTGGATGAATCTCATTCTTTTCTGTTGTAGAATTTGCAACAGCGGAAGCCCAAGATAAAGCCAGTCTGGGGCTCCACTAAAAGTATGCGAATTGGTGTCCCGGGTAATTGGTTGGGGGCCCTGGATTTTATTCGTTGGTAAAACGAATACAAATGAAAATTTTTCATGGCACTCGCACCGGGGGATGATGGACAAGCTTCCAAGTCGGGGACCCATGTTTACAGGTTTCATTTCGGGGGCCCTGGATGAATCTCATTCTTTTCTGTTGTAGAATTTGTAACAGCGGAAGCCCGAGATAAAGCCATTCTGGGGCCCCACTAAAAATCTGTGTACTGTGTCCCCGTTACTGGATATGGGGCCCTGGATTTTATTCGTTGTAAAATTGATAAAAATGAAAAATTTTCGTGGCCCCTCACAGGGGGGGGGGGGTGTCCGACAAGCTTCCAGGTCAGGGCTCCATGGAACCCCACTAAAATTCAACGAATTGAATCTGGGGACCCCCATGGGGAAGTTTTCTGGGGGTACTTGATGAATCTCATTTGTTTTTTGTTGCTTTATTATTATTTTTATTAAAATTCGCTTCCTCAGTAAGCTGGTGCTTTTACGTCCCTTTCCATAGCACGCTGATGAAGTGGGACGAAATAAACAAGATATGTTGTGAAGAGAAGTGGGGGGGGGGGGTTGGCCCCCCCCTAGTATATTATAATAACAGATGTATCACAGTTTAGCGACTTTTTAGGGATTCTTTGTTTTGTATGCATATTTCATGATTTTTAGGGCATATTTTGGCCTTTTTAGTGCAAATTTTAATATTTTTAGAGCATCTTTCGCCACATATTATGTGCATATAATATGGGCTCTAGGGATTACTTTACTTGGCCGCAAATTACTGGCGAACCGTTGATCCTATCGGCATTCTTCCAATTGAAAGAAGTATCCAAATAGCATGTAGACCTTATTAACTACCTCATACATATTGCAAGGGGTTGTATAGTTATTTTCCCACAAGAGATAGAGCGGGGGCCCACGTTTGGTGTGGGTGTCGTACAGTTATTGAAATTAAAAAAAATAGTTATCCTGTCCTAAAAAAACTCAATTATATAGAATATTGTTGGCGTTTCTCTCTCAAGGAAGGGGGAAAAATCCACCGTTCCTAAGAGCAATATTCGCTGAGATATTTGAATTAAAAAAATACTGAAAATGAGGGGAAAAGGACGATTGCAGTATTTTTTGTTAGCCTCGGGTGAGTCAGGGCAACGGCTTTCTAATTGGGGTTTTGAAGACAGGGTGACCAAATAAAAAGCTTGATTTTTTTATTTTAATAACTATACAACCCCCTGCAACTTGAATGATGTGCACCTGAGTTTGCACGTTTTTTAGGTAATTTGTTTAATTGGAAGCACGCCTCTAAGACCAACGATTTGCCAGTAATTTGCGACCAAGTGACAAAGTAATCACCCTGTTTATAGGTACATAGATTTCTCAAATACTCCCTCAAAGACATTACCTTTATGGATCCGGCTTCAGCTAATGTCGGCACCACACGCGCGGGTGCCTTGACCACACCTTGGCTCACTGGGAACCCTGCCGAAAAATTTTTACATTTTAATATAAGCGCAAACCATATAAAAACAAACACTAAAACTAAAACCACATAAAAATTTTCATACCTAACTAGTCGTTAAGTTTGAAAATAGGCTATAAGGGGTCATTCAAGTGTTACGTCAGCATCGATGGGGGTTTCGATTTTCTGTCTTTTGGGGGGGGGGGGGTTTGGATGATGCTCACGTCATCAACCACACTTTATGAAAATATGAAATATTCTTAATGGCATCTTACTCGGTGCGCCAAAAACGAGAAAAATCTTTCGCTAGTTTGTAGGCCCCCTGAACTAACATTCTCCCAAATGATAAATCCCTTACAGATCCACTTCCACGATCTCTAAATCTTTCACGGCTCCTTCAAGTGCTCAGAAAATGTTTCCGGGCCGCTTAAGTGCTCTGGAACTGTGCAACGCATCACTCCGTAATTATGCCACGGATCACTTAAATAATCTGGAGATGTTCCGTGGATAACTTGAGTGATGTAGAACCACACTGGGCGACCGCTTAACTGCTCTAAAATTCTGCCACATGTCACTCCAGGGATCTCTAATTGTGTCGTTCAAGTGTTCTGGAACTGTGTCGCGGGTTACTTAAGTGATCTTTAAATGTGCCACTGGCGTACTTCAGTGATCTGAAAATGTACCCCGGGTCACTTAAATGCTCTGGAATTGTGCCACTGGTCATTTAAGCGATCTGTAAATGTTCTGCTTAGTTCATTTTTACAAAATTGGGTTTGAGGGGGCAAAGCCACATCACATAACCTTCAGGGCCTCATTTGATCCGCAGATCAAGGGTTTACCATGTATGGCGTAAAGGGTGGGTCGCAATGAATTTCTTAAAGAGAAATTTTGAGTTCATACCCTTCAAATAACATTGAAATTAACAGAAATCGATTATAATAACATATAAAGGAATTTTTACATTAAAAACTTTTTTTTCGTCTGGTGGGGGGGGGGGGGATCGCACGAGCCCCGTATGCTCTCTTCCGCGTACGTTTATGATCCCACCAACATGCGTTAGGAGGTGGGGGCAATGCTGACGAAATTTTGCTGACAAGGGGAGGGGGTCAGAGTTTTGCTGATGGGGAGGGGGAAAAGGGGATCAAAAATGGCTAAAAATTTTCTGACGTAATACTTGAACGGCCCCTTTATATGCTTATCTAATGATTTCAAGTACATAAAGAACAAATTCGAGATACCAAGTGGAATAACAAAACCAATTATAAGACGGTCTGGTAAGCGGCACATCTATCGCTTCTGGTTTGTTTTCCATTATAGATACTGACATTGTTGCAACAAGTTATGGCAATAAATAAAGAATAAATAAATATCATGAGTTTTTTCTTCCGATTTTGGCCGATCGCTTCATTCCATTTCTCAAACTGGCCGGCCTGAGCCCGAAATCAAGGAAAGATAGGTCATAGGCTGGTGGTCAATTTACAGTGAAATTGGTCATTCATTCATTCAAACCGAGCACAGCTCCGGTCTATCGAATTATTGCTATTTACAGCGAAATTGGCCAATATGCGAAATGGCCGGCCAACTCGTAAACTGGTCCATTTCGGGCTTTGACCGTAACATATACATACATATTTGGATCTCTTATGGCGTTATATATTACCTGTCATTATTGTTCCTTCAACCGCTTCTCCGTAATCTTCGTATATGTTAGTCTATAGAAATGGAAAAACATCCCAACAATTTGAATCAAATAAATATCGGGTATCATATTTCTCAATTAAAAGATCAAATCATTCGATGTAAAATGGCTTACCGGTCTTGGAATTCCGCATATAATTTCAGGAAACATTAGTTTGTCCATTTCTGAATGATAACTAAACCGTTTATTGGCTCTGGAAAAATAATGATGTGCATAAAATTAATGAAAAACTAAAATACGAGAGATTTAAACAAAGAATTCACTTCATTTATAGTTTGGAGTTACTTTAACTAATTATTAAATGCGGTTAATTCTATGGATATATGATCCTTTGATTTTCATTAGATTTTTTATTGCTAAAAGTTCTTCATATCAATTTGAACCTAATAATTGTGTTTTGTTTTTCCTGTCAGTTATTGCTCATGATTTTATTACAGTGAAACCTCGATATAACCATTGCGGACGAAGAAAAATCATTGTAGAGGGATTATCGTTATACATCGCGAGACAATATTACCATCACGTTTCACCATATTTTTGTTACTGTCGATATTTTTTTAACAAATCGACGTTCTTAGTACCACTGTTGTGCCAGACATGACCGAGGCTCTGTCCAGGCTTAGTACCACTGGAAAATATGCTTTTAAGCATTTATTCGCAACGATGAATTGTAATTGATTAGTTGATTAATAGAATTCCATTTAGATGAATTGCCCGTGTAAAGAGGTTCACCTCGTTGCACGTTTGTTTTTTACAGAAAATAGCAGCACCAAAAACTTCAACAGCACTTACGTTGATCACGTGGTGCAAAATACTTTGACTTTTGAAGACAGGACACACCCCGCTTCCCATCTCAGAGAGATATCGAAGCGTTCCCGAAGGATGGGTGTATCCGGAAAGTTTTATTATAAACAACAAAACATTGTCGCCTCGGACAATGGCAACAAAAATAAAATATATATAAAAAACGATCGTCAATCTGAGATCATATAACAGATAATTAAAATCAAAACAACAAACGCCGATAGGCAATCAAAATCATAAACAAGATTATACGATGATGGCATTCTCATAAAGAATCTAGTAATTGTTAGTTAATCGAACGATTGTCAATAATCTAAATCTAATGATTGTCAATAATGAATATAAAATTTCGAATCGCAGTGGATCAGCTAATTACAGTCATCCATGTTTTTAGATTGTCCAGCTTCGACATCAGTTCGATTGTCGGCATCGGTCTTCAGTAGTCATAGGTCCTCCATCGTCTAGGCCGCAAGTTGTATGGCCTCGCCTGATTGCTGCACTCTCGCGAAGGCGGGTATGTGACGTCAGTAACTCCAAATACCGATGTAATTGGACGCCCTCGGAAGAACAAAAACTGGTGGTGTCTTCAAAAATTACTGAAATTGATTTTTGAGCGAGATTTTGAAATTATCTTTGTATCGGTTTAAAATGTCTTAAAAAATATCGTTGTAGACGGATTTATCGTAACAAAGAGAATTGCCGTGCATCGAGAAGACTTTAACATTAAACTATAGGTAATTCCAAACAAGATTGAAAAAAAATATCGTTGTGGAAAGAATTATCGTGATATCGAGTATTGTTGTAGCGAGGTTTCACTGTATTCATGATCTGTCCAGATAGGGTGTTCAGCAACGTGTAGTAACTAATCGGATAAGGAACTAATCGGATAACTCTCAGAAGAAACCAACAAAAAACTACAAATAAAAGGGAAAACCACGAAATTCCTAATTCTTCATAATTCATGGTTTCGACACACCATGGGTACCGTCTTTAGAGGATAAATATAACATAACTTATATTAATTAAATAAAATATATTTATCCTCTGAAGACCATGAATACAAGACCAAGAATCTGTATATATCCCATTGAGTTTCAAAACTCATTAAGAATTTCCTGGTTTTTTCTTTTTCCTTGGTTCTTTCTGAGATTATATCAAGCAAAAGGGTTTATTATTTAGAATTTATACTTATTTTTTATTTAATTTATATTTAGAATTCATTCTTCCATAATTGGATAGCATTAATGCATATAAAGAACGTGAGAACCATATGGTCTGGTGATGTATTACCTTGCCACGATTCTCGGTGATCTGGTTTTAATCAGTTGAAAGATCTCTTCGAGACCGAGAAAAAACAACAGGTCTCTTTGTGGTAATCGACCTTCTTCGACCATCAGGTCTGCCAACTTGTGCAGCACTTTTCGGTGCTCGTGCATCGCCAAAATGCTCACCGACTGCCATAAAAAAAAAAAAAACCTTTGACATGGTACAAGTTTTGAGAAACAAATGCGTGAAATAAATACAAATACAAAGGCGACAACCGGCAAATCGCCCTACGAGGTGGCTAACTGAAGATGCCCATAAAAAATATGGCTGACAAATTACCATGATTATTAAAATTCAGCAACCCAATATAAAAGAATATACAGTAAAATCTCGATATAACGATATTCTGGGGACGTAGAGAAATTATCTCGTTGTATCGAGAGGCGGTAGTTGAACATTCCCAAACAAGACTTGATAAATAGCGTTGAAGAGAGCTTTATCGTTGTATCGAGTATCGTTGTAGCGAAATTTCACTGTATTTCGGAAAATAATTAACAACATACACTCAATGGAACATATTTTCTTTATTTTGTAGTGCGTTCTTATCTGTATAGATGGCGCACCCTCCTCACGCTCCTGGTGATTGTAAAAAAAAGAAAAAATGTTTTATGTCGTCACTACAAGCATCGGATCAATTTTATGCCGAGACGAACTCTGAAAGAAAAGTTATCTGGTCTCTCCCAGAACACGAATCCAGACCCTTTTGCATTCCGGTCAAGCATGCTACCATCTACAGTTCTACACCACTAGAGACACAACCATGCCTTCATTATTTCGCTCACAGTGGCGTGAAGAGCTGAAGTAGAGGCATTAATAGCCTCTCTTAACTTCAGCAAATGGCCCTCAGGTAGGACGGTAGAGATAGACGGCTTTTTCTCAGCCCAATTATATCCAGAAAAAATATCTATTTTCTCGTTATATTGTGATGATCATTGATCATTTTGTCACACCACGGCCATTTTCTTCACACGAGGGCTATTTAGATTGGGATCTACAATTTATTGCCGATTCCAAACGGCAGCCTTGTTTTTTTATACTTATCGAGAGGTTGGTGCGCTGACCCACCTCAATATGGGACTCCCTGCGGCAGCAATCTTTTTCTGTATCTTTTTTCCTATATTGGGCTGAGAAAAAGCCGTCTATCTCGATATATAATAAAAAAGATTATGGGCTTATTATGGTTGTCTTATCTAAGTATGAATAGCTTCTCGATTTATCCCACTATGTCTATCGTATTCCTTTTTAAATGTGTCGTGGTAAAATTGATGACCGTCTGAGGTAAATTATTAAATTATTCTAGTTATTAACAACCCCTATTAGAGAAAAACTCCCTGCGACACCACAACCTGGAATTGTCTCTTACTAAACGATACTGGTTTCCCCTTGGGGAAGCAGTCGATTGACGGTGTATTAATAACTCATGGTCCATCCTATCCATCGAGTTGAAAATTTTAAATACTTTGATCATATCCCCCGACACCTGCGTTCCTCGAATGTTAATATATTCAAGAAATCAAGTCTTTCTTCATAGCTCAAGCCCTGTGTACCAACAAGAGTACGCGAAGCTCTTCTCTGCACCTCCTCAACCAGGTCTATGTTCCTCTGTATGTATGGTCTTCAAAATCTTACGCCATACTATAGTCCAGGACAAACTAAGCCCCAGAAAAGAGGAAAAATAACTAGGAGAACGCGAAGAGAACTTTTAAGAATGAAATCGAGCATTCTATTAGTCTTTTTTTTTTTTGATCAACGCTAAGCAATTTTCAGAAAATCTAAGCCGCTCGTCAATGAGATTTCCTAAATCGGAGCCTCTGGTTGCACCCGGGAGAGTAATACCATTCAACTCGTACGGGTAAAAATTGTTGTTCCAAAAAGTGGGTTGTTCGTACCAAAATGAACGAATGATAGTGAAATGAGAAAATAAAAAAAAAATTGAAATGAGATTTATATATATGTATATATTATAAAACCTCAACAATAAAAAAAAATAAAAAAATAAAAAAAAAGTGGAAAGAAGAAAAAAAAATGATAAGAACACAGATAAACAGAAAGAACGAAATAAATGGGAAAAAATAAACTGAATGAAGAGAATAAATGAGGAAGAAAAAAAATGAAACTGAATAAAGAGTATAAATGTGGAAGAAAAACTGGATGAAGAGAATATAAGTGTGTGGGAGAAAATGAAACTGAAACTAAATGTGGAGAATAAAGCACTGAATGAAGAAAATAAACTGAATGAATAGAATAAATGAGGGAAAAAACTGAAAATGAATAAAGAAAATAAATGCGAAAGAAAACATGCAAAAACTGAAATGAAGGGAAAAGAGGTTAGACACAGAAGAAAAACCACAAAAAAATTAATAGAAATAAGGAAATAAAAAAAGTAAAAAAAAACAAAGAAATTTAAAACTAGCTTTGAGACAGGAAATTTTATTTTTTTTTCTGAAAATAATTAAGATAATAACTTGAAAAATTCACATACCTTTGATGCTTCGCGTCCCCGAACAGCTCGTCTAGAATTCGGAAGCAAGAAACGCAATTTCAGCCTGAAAAAAAAAAAAAAACAACAAAAGTCATTTCAAGTTGAGTTGGGGTTAAGGTACTCAGCGATTTGATTGGAAAATTGAAAATTCAATTTCAAAAGAAAGTAAAACCTCGACATGAAATCCAGCTTGACGTGTAGATTCGAAATCACCTGGGAAAATGGTATTTCCTTTTTTTCTTCAGCTGCCTGGAGGTTACTTGTGATTAAAACCTGCGCATAGTTGCAATAATTACGAAAGAGATCAAAAGAGAAACAATTGTGATCAATATGACGATACAAAATCATAACCAATTTCGTCAAATTAGAACATCATTTATTTATGTCCATTGGATTATCAGTACGGAATTCTAACTAAATCTGTTAGTAATGCAGAATTGTGATAACTTTATTGTATTGTAATATTTATGGAATCACCTTGAGCGTTTCCACCAGAGTTCGCTGATCCCATCCCCAAGGCTTCATGTATAAGTCAAACTGGCAATTATAAATCAATCAATTAATAAATTGTTTGGGAACAAATTAATTTTTTTTAATCATAAACATGCAGTAATACTTTACAGAAATGGAAAATAGCAAATCTTAAGTATAATATAGCAGTAACAAACATTAAAAATCATCAAAAAAATTAATAATGAAAATTTCAATTTAAAAATATATATACATATTTGGATAACATACCTCTCTCGGACATCTGTGACCATGTCTTTCCAGAAATTTATGGAATTTCACGCCTGCTTCAGTTTTCGTGTTGTGAAGCCATTTGATTGCCTCCTGTAGAAAAATGAAAACGTTTTTGCAGATTTTATTATACAGTCACCTGTGTGTTGGTTTATGAACGTCTCGGCTTACGAACAACGAAAAATGATTCGGCTTACGAACACGCAAAACGGTCTGAATTACAATTTATTTTTCTCGACGGAATTTGGTTGAAGAATTATGTATCATCAGAGTAAAATACCAGCCACCAATTATGGTTCCTCTCATCCGGCACACAGATCAGCAGGTCTTTTCAAACTTTGTGAAGCTCTGAAGAGAAGAACTTTTTCAAAGAGGTTTTGCAATAATATCTGACGTAGACCTAACAGTCAGCAACTTCTGGAAAAATTATTTCTTTATCATCCTACCTACTGCATAGTTCTTATTTACAAAGCTTGGCAGCAAGTGTCTTATTAATTTGGCTTGAAGTATATTTTGTGGCCAGAGAATGTTGCAAGCGGAGATTTTGAAGGCTTTGAGACCGAGATTATAGATGATACTTATTAACGAAACCGGACTTAGCACTTGAATCGTTTTCCGCCGCTGCGGTGGTCATAGTGACGGACTCGCATCTCGTGATCCCGGGTTCGAACCCCACTGGTGCCACAATGGCAGTCGGCTGAAGTTGGTTTTCTGTGGTTCCCAATTTCGAGGTGTAAATACGAGTCGATCTTCTTGTTGAAAAGTATCGCCACAGAAAGCAATTGGACGTACAAATTTTCAATCATTACACTTCACTCACTTCACTTATGTGAAATATAGATGGTAGCACTGAAAAATCAGACACAACACTAGATACGCACTCAAACTGGTGGGTACTTCCGGCACAACTCACTCGGTAGTAAATTGCCTGGCGATAGACCTGAGTTGTGCTCGGTATGATAGAAAGAAAGCATCATTTTTTTCCGTTTGCATTTCATCTCTTCCGAATTATGGTAATTTTTTCAGTGTTGGCTTAATGATAATAATATTGGTTATGCGCATAAGCGGCAAAGTAAAAGTTCACACTAAAAATCATTGGAGTCCAAGGAACGGATTAATTAATTTTATATTGATTATTATGAGAAAAAAAAATTTTGGTTTGCAAACAATTCGGTTTACGAACGGACGGAATGAATCAAGTTCGCAAACCAAGGTTGGACTTTAATATGAGAGGTTGCAAGTAAATTATTTTGTCATTCGAAATCTGACATATGTGACCATTCATTAGAATTTTTTTCAAATTTTTAACGTTTGAAAAAATTTTAAATTTCAAAAATCTGAATTAAACATTTTTTAAAAAAAAATATTGAATATATTTTTGAAATTAAATTTTTTTCCAAAAATTAAAAAAATTCATAAAATTCTAATGAATAGTCAGATATGCAAGTTAGAGGTCCACATTACTATATAACACGTGTCAAATAAATATTGCTGAAGAATTTCAGAATTTTTGGTGCATTAAGTTATTTTTTAATCAACAAATGCAAAATCTGAAAAAAAAATCGTGTTTCAAGTGTATAAATTCATACTATAATTTATCATTTCTTTCTTGAATAACCAATGAAATAACCAATTAACTGATCGACGCGAAATTTTTTGCATTCGATTTGCAATTGAACGAAATATTTTTTAGTCATCTATGAAAAATAGATTACTCTTTAAGGTAGGTAGGTCGTGCACACCAAGAATTAAGGTATATGCTGAAATTAAGGTGGGCTTATATATACCAGGGCTGGACAAATCCCAGGCGCCAAGTCATCATGGCGACTAAAAAAATTGTATTGGCGCCTAAAATTTTCTTTTTGTAGTTACTAAATCACAGGCTGAGAGAGCAGCACAAAATGTTTGGAATTTATAGCAGCATATCTACCAACAATGAAAGAGGACCGCTATGCATTGGCGGAGATGGAAGTCTGGGGGGGGGGGCACGATGATGTCAATTCATATATGCATATATACATTAGATCAGTCAACTTCACCTTTGACGCTGGAGGGGGCAATGACCCCCCCCCCCCATGCCACTATGTCCTGAAAAAGTCAAGTATTATTTTTTGAACCCCCCCCCCCCCTTTTTTTTTTTTACGGGTAAAAGTTTTTTAGGGGCATATATTTCCTTCTAGCACCTACATTTTTTTCTAAAAACAATTTGTCTACTTCTTGCTTACACACCTCTCAAGAGATCGGTAAACGGGGGCTAATTAGTCTATCTAATTAATCTACTTAACGTTATTTTAGATAATTACATATAAATAATTACTTTGATTAATTTTTTATTAATAAATATAAAATTTTATAATAATTTTAAAATAAATAAATCTATTTTTGATAAGAAAGTTAAGCAGTAGATGTCAGCACAAATAACTTTTTCAATAAAATAAAAATTATTTTTATTGATTCTACTTATTTTACTTATAAGTAAAAAATAATTCTGTATCTGCGTGTGTACGTGTATGAAAATTATTCACTTTTTTAATATTAATTATGTGTTGTGGTGCTAAATTGTTGAGTACTATTTATTTAAGTTTACAGTACTCCAAGAAAGAAAACTTTTGGCCTGGTGATCATATTAGTGGGGTACCATTTTTGAGTTGTTACCGTGACCGCAATAACCCTTTGTGTGTCGGTGAGTAATTCTCCTGAATAAATATGTACTAGAGCATTTTAACCGAAACAATTAAGTCACAAAGAAAAAATAATATGTCAACACACAGAGGTCTAAATGCACATTAGGTTCTTTAATTCTTAATTCATATAGCCAAAAACAAAATACCAAAAAGAAAAAAAAACGATGCTGAAATACCTTACTTTACTTATCGAAAAATTAAAAAATTTAAATATCGCTGCAGTTTGGTTTTCCTGACCACTCAACAAAATTTGTAAGAGAAAATTTACTCACATCTCCCATATTATGGTCACTTCATTCTTGACAACCGGATTTCGATGAACAGTTCCCTTTAACTTGAACACTCAGTACGGACAGTTCGTTTTCTCATAAGTCATCCTTTGACTGGCGAATCTGCTTGGCGAATTGAACGATTAATGTCATCTGTATCTGCTAAAGCGACGGTCCGTGCACATACTTTACGATGTCGGAGCATCAAAGTTCTCCATCTGTACTACCACTCGGGGTAGTGTGGACCTGGACGAAGTAGCATCCTTAGACTGGACTGCAAGAGACAGCTGCTGGGCTTCATCTTTCTGGCATGACAGTAAAACTTCCTTTCTGGATCAGTTTGGAGCAACTGATATGACGAGACAATGCTTCATACCGTTTTTCTTGAGCTTACATCTTCAATGTTACGACTTTTTGGCAGTTCAGAACTACATAGGGGTTTTGAGTGACTTGATTTGGGATTTGAGTTTCAGGGGCTCTTCAAGTTACGTGGGGGGGGGGGATTCTTCAACGGCGGGACCACGCTTTCTCGTGCAACTGGTCCCGATGAACTGCACGCCTCCAAAGTTTTTCAGTGATAATATGTAAATTGAGTGATGGGCGGGGCTTGAGAAAACGCACCCTCTAATTCGTCGCGCCAACTGCGTCATCCAAAATTTTACCCAATTGTATCACGAGGCGCGAACACAAACATGAAACCAAAAGAAAAACATCTTCTCTCAATACGGGGTCGATTTAAGAAAATGAACGGCTTTCAGCAAAGTTTATAACTACAACAATAATTTTCAATATAAGATTTCCGGATTAAATGCACAAATATTCATCAAAATCAAAAAACATTAACATCATTGTGTGGGGAAAAAAATTAGCTTTCCAACGATATGCGACATCATATATAAATATTCTTGTTTCGCGACATGCCGAAAAATTTAAATCCAAACAAAGGAAATTCTTAAAAAAATTCAAATTCAACACCTTCTCGATGACAGAGAATGATTTCAAGCATATAACATTATTTCAAAAGTTTCTCTCCCTCAAAATATTTTACAACACAAGCCTTTTTTTTTTTCTTCAAAGCATTGGAAACAGTGGAGAGAAAAAGAAAAAAAAATATATAAATTTTTAAAATTGAAATACTCACACGGTCTCAAAATTATTTAACTCGATCTCTTGATTAACAAATATGTTTGTTTCTCTTATTAAAAAAAAAACATCGACTTGGAATATGTAAAAAGCGAAAAATCGGCTTTTCAAGTATAAAAAAAAATATACAACAGATTACGAACAAGTGAGAGAGAAAGAAAAAAAAGAAAAGGAATCTTATCTTCCTTTTACACGTACCGAACGAACGCGTTCGTGTGGGAACAAGAAAACTGACTCATCAAGATGGCGATAATATCTTTGATTATCAGTGGATGTGTCTCTCAGGTGTGTCTCTCACAAAAGAAAGAATATATTATTCAAAAGAACACACATTTTCTCGTTCAATTTAACTCGGAATTTCTCAAAATTTCACAGGAAGAATCAGAAAAATTCAAGGAATTTGTTGTTGAGCTCAAATGATTGAGATGTCAAAGCATTTAATATTTAGGATTTTCCGACAAACACATACAGTGTGATGCATAAAGAGTGTGTGTCCACTCTACACAAACGATCTGTGGTTCAGATCTCGGGCATTTTATGAATATCAGACGGAATGATAACACAAGAAGAAAGGAACTAGACAACCACGAAATTCGGTTCAGCTTTCCACAAAAATATAAAGACAGAAGCTCAAATATTTTCCACGCGACAAACACAATTATATTTACATTTAGCAAATTTCACTTATTTGACATGACAATTCTGGGTTAAAATATGTCAGGCTTCTTTGTCAAAGGGGGGGAAAGTGTCCTACTTTTCCCACCGTGACATCACCGACGGTTTCGGAAAAAAAATTTTACCGTAGGGAAAATTTTTAGAGAAAACACTCCATAAAAAAAAACAGATGTCAAGATCTACTCTCAATGATGTTACACAGTACTTGATCAAAAGAAAGAAAATGATTGAGCGATTTAGTTTCCTGGCCGTTCATAGTGTTTCAAAAGAACGAACAATCGCAACAATTACCATGACTCATTTGACATTTGGGGACAAGGAATGAGGACAATGTCTACACAGACGAACAAAATACAAAGTGTGTCACCTGAGTTATTCCAATGTGTTACCTCTATACTGCTTCTCATACCATCGAAATATGACTTCGATTCAACGAATTTTTCCATGCTTCGGACTCTACACACGCATCATGAAAACGAGACCAACACACCATGAAAATGAAACTAACGTAAAAGAAAGGACAACATCAATGAAAACGAAACTACTACTTCTCAACGTACAAATACTTAAATCATCAATACACAACAGTGATCTGGTGTTTCACAGATACAACAAAAGGGATCTGGTGTTTCACAGATACAACAAAAAGGGATCTGGTGTTTCACAGATACAACAAAAGAGATCTGGTGTTTCACAGATACAACAAAAAGGATCTGGTGTTTCACAGATACAACAAAAGAGATCTGGTGTTTCACAGATACAACAAAAAAGATCTGGTGTTTCACAGATACAACAAAAAAGATCTGGTGTTTCACAGATACAACAAACGAACAAAATTTAAAGTCTACAAACCGACTTCTTCTGAGATTCTTTTGATTGTCCTCAATCATACTCGACATACTTGCTTATGTTTACGTGTCATCACAAAATTCTCTTTTTTTTTCCTGGAATACTCAAGCAACAACACATATGATTAATATTCGATTGCTGACATTATAAACAAATGATATTTGTTATGCAAACAAAATAAACATGTTTTTCAATGTTACATTGTGACAAATTATACATTTGTGAGTCAATTTCCCCTTCGATTTTGTCTCAGTGGTCAGGCAAATGCAAATTGTTACATTGACAATTTTATGATATGATACACACAGAATGTAGAAAATTTTTTTTTCAATGTCAGTCTTTAAGGGATGCTGTGATTCGGTGAACTGGTTGAAATTGATTATGGTTACCATGGTCGCAGCATCAGCTTATGATACAACAGAGCAAATAGCAAATTAGAGTTGAAACAAACATTTCATTCTTATACAACACTTCAATGATTTGTATTCTCATTACGACATTTGTCATGTCTAGACATGCCGTTTCATGATATACAAACGATCAATGAATGTTCACGTTACATGAAAGTTTGTACTAGAGAGTGAGAGTTCTGATTGACCACACGTCCATTTGACAGGACAAGGGAAAAAATTTTACTTCGTCTATCCTTATGAAGGATTTGACTCAAATTTTTTTTTTTGTTTTCATTTTATACACAGACTTTATGGTCTTTTTCCATTTTGAAAAGGAATTTTTAGGCAACTTATCAATCAATATTTCCCAAAGAGACACAGCACTTACATTGCTTTTTGTGTATGAAAGAAAAAGAATACTGAGCGAATATTCATGAGATCAACCCTGAGCATACATTGTCAAATTCTGTTTTTCGATTATACACACACACAAAAGAGAAAAGAAATTGCATGGAATTCTTACAATCACAAATCATGCCTAGTGTGAACATGAAAACTACGGAGAACATAGAGGTGTTCACTCTTCTGGTAACAGATTTTTTTTTTTTTTTTTTGCGAAGCCACCTTCCTTGCACACTTCTGTAGTACAATGTTTTTTCTGTGGTGCATTCCACCCTGCCAATTGCAGTTGCATGGCCAATGCAACGAAATAACTCACGAGCTGAGGGTTCAGCTGTGCCTGAAAATATGGGCAAATTGTTATATGCACCCATCAAAATAGGCCACAGGGTTTGTGGATCCTGTGCTTGTGCCATAGTCACTGTGTGTGTACGTCTGTTTACCCAAGGAAAAATAACTAGCAGTAGAACCAAAACAATTATTTGTGCATCAAATGAGAGGTCACCCCTAAAGAATTCGATCAACATAATCTGTACATATGTATACACCACTATATACTTAAATTGTATACACTCTATACCAATATGAAATTTTTTTAATTATAGGCACACCAAATAATCATATATTTTATAGCTAACCTCCAAAATAAAATTTCTGTGTGTGTGACATTTAATTAGTATTTTACTTGACAAGAGAGCAGAATATTTTCTATTTTCTTGCAACACAAATGCATATCTTAGAATAGCTTCAGGAGAAAAGAAAATTACTCAGATTCGAGTTTGTCACGGCATCAATGTGATAATTACGTCACAAAGAAAAAAGGAATATCGCTGCACACAGAGGTCTAAATGCACATTAGGTTCTTTAATTCTTAATTCATATAGCCAAAAACAAAATACCAAAAAGAAAAAAAAACGATGCTGAAATACCTTACTTTACTTATCGAAAAATTAAAAAATTTAAATATCGCTGCAGTTTGGTTTTCCTGACCACTCAACAAAATTTGTAAGAGAAAATTTACTCACATCTCCCATATTATGGTCACTTCATTCTTGACAACCGGATTTCGATGAACAGTTCCCTTTAACTTGAACACTCAGTACGGACAGTTCGTTTTCTCATAAGTCATCCTTTGACTGGCGAATCTGCTTGGCGAATTGAACGATTAATGTCATCTGTATCTGCTAAAGCGACGGTCCGTGCACATACTTTACGATGTCGGAGCATCAAAGTTCTCCATCTGTACTACCACTCGGGGTAGTGTGGACCTGGACGAAGTAGCATCCTTAGACTGGACTGCAAGAGACAGCTGCTGGGCTTCATCTTTCTGGCATGACAGTAAAACTTCCTTTCTGGATCAGTTTGGAGCAACTGATATGACGAGACAATGCTTCATACCGTTTTTCTTGAGCTTACATCTTCAATGTTACGACTTTTTGGCAGTTCAGAACTACATAGGGGTTTTGAGTGACTTGATTTGGGATTTGAGTTTCAGGGGCTCTTCAAGTTACGTGGGGGGGGGGGGATTCTTCAACGGCGGGACCACGCTTTCTCGTGCAACTGGTCCCGATGAACTGCACGCCTCCAAAGTTTTTCAGTGATAATATGTAAATTGAGTGATGGGCGGGGCTTGAGAAAACGCACCCTCTAATTCGTCGCGCCAACTGCGTCATCCAAAATTTTACCCAATTGTATCACGAGGCGCGAACACAAACATGAAACCAAAAGAAAAACATCTTCTCTCAATACGGGGTCGATTTAAGAAAATGAACGGCTTTCAGCAAAGTTTATAACTACAACAATAATTTTCAATATAAGATTTCCGGATTAAATGCACAAATATTCATCAAAATCAAAAAACATTAACATCATTGTGTGGGGAAAAAAATTAGCTTTCCAACGATATGCGACATCATATATAAATATTCTTGTTTCGCGACATGCCGAAAAATTTAAATCCAAACAAAGGAAATTCTTAAAAAAATTCAAATTCAACACCTTCTCGATGACAGAGAATGATTTCAAGCATATAACATTATTTCAAAAGTTTCTCTCCCTCAAAATATTTTACAACACAAGCCTTTTTTTTTTTCTTCAAAGCATTGGAAACAGTGGAGAGAAAAAGAAAAAAAAATATATAAATTTTTAAAATTGAAATACTCACACGGTCTCAAAATTATTTAACTCGATCTCTTGATTAACAAATATGTTTGTTTCTCTTATTAAAAAAAAAACATCGACTTGGAATATGTAAAAAGCGAAAAATCGGCTTTTCAAGTATAAAAAAAAATATACAACAGATTACGAACAAGTGAGAGAGAAAGAAAAAAAAGAAAAGGAATCTTATCTTCCTTTTACACGTACCGAACGAACGCGTTCGTGTGGGAACAAGAAAACTGACTCATCAAGATGGCGATAATATCTTTGATTATCAGTGGATGTGTCTCTCAGGTGTGTCTCTCACAAAAGAAAGAATATATTATTCAAAAGAACACACATTTTCTCGTTCAATTTAACTCGGAATTTCTCAAAATTTCACAGGAAGAATCAGAAAAATTCAAGGAATTTGTTGTTGAGCTCAAATGATTGAGATGTCAAAGCATTTAATATTTAGGATTTTCCGACAAACACATACAGTGTGATGCATAAAGAGTGTGTGTCCACTCTACACAAACGATCTGTGGTTCAGATCTCGGGCATTTTATGAATATCAGACGGAATGATAACACAAGAAGAAAGGAACTAGACAACCACGAAATTCGGTTCAGCTTTCCACAAAAATATAAAGACAGAAGCTCAAATATTTTCCACGCGACAAACACAATTATATTTACATTTAGCAAATTTCACTTATTTGACATGACAATTCTGGGTTAAAATATGTCAGGCTTCTTTGTCAAAGGGGGGGAAAGTGTCCTACTTTTCCCACCGTGACATATGTATCGACAATGATGTTCCAAATCATTCAACCAAAATTGTTAAAATAGAAATATAATTCGTATTATTATAAATACGAGAATAGTAATTAATATATGATCTTAAAATAGGGATAAAATTATTCCTATGGTGCGTATAGTTATATTAAAAAAAATAATATAAAACTGTATGAGTATTTACCTCAATAGTCATCTCTTGGAATTTCTTAGGCTCAATACACCTCGCAATAGCACATCCAAGATTCTGGAAAATGTAAATAATAATCAAATGGTTTCTATATTTTAACATGGTGAAAAACTATATGCTCTCGTTAGAAATTTCATTAAAAACACTATTAAACCATTGATTTATTTGATTGTATATGCTATCCCCTGTGCCAATAGAATATTTTACACGTCTTTAGTGGGTTTTTTTTGTTATTGACACCTTGCGCTCTTCATGATAATGTAATTGAATAAAAAATTAATTCAAAATAGGAAACTGTTCAGTTCATGAAATGAAGCAAAAAAATGTCAGATCAATTCATAAATACTTGGGTTATAAAAGAAATATTTAATTTTTTTTTTAGTTTTGAAATTCAATTTTAATTAAGATTTAGTCAATGAAATCTCAATCTTTTCCATCATTTTATGAACCGGACAATTTCCTTATTTTGAATCGTTTTTATTCAATTACAGTGATACCTCGGCTAACGAAAGTCTTGGCTACCGAAGATCTTTTTCGCTACTTTTCTGTCTCTGCTAACGAATACGGATTCAGCTAACGAACATTTTCATTGATATTGATGCACGTGCTAACCTAATGCAGCTGTGTTGTGAGCTGAATTTTCGCACCAATCATCGCGTCAAAATTACTGTCACTAGAACCCGATTAATTCTTGTCCAATTGGAAATCTTTTTCCAGATGTACATCCACTTCTCTTATTAAAAGCTTTTCAATCATTTCATGTAAAATGTAAGATCCAGCTAATGTAAAATACAATGAAAAGAAAGGAGGCTATGCTTTCATAATACACGTTCTTTCAGTACAAGACTCTTAGCATCAAATCGAACAGTCTGGATCATTTGTAGGAGCTTATCTTCTTCATCTGTATGTATGAGACAGAAATGAGCTGACCAAATGATAAATGAATGGGGACACCTACGAACTCGACTCTGCTTTGTACACACCTGGTGTGTCAACACCCGGATGCTAGTTGCGTACATAATGTAAAATAAAAATATCTTAGTATGCCATCTTATAAATTCTCATTTATCCAATTTTAAGCTGTTAATTTTAGCCTTCGATCAGTTTTCGTTCTTTTTATTGAGTGCCTCCGTGTGTTAAAAATCTTATCCTTAAATTTCGGGTCATATCCGGAACGAATTAAACGATTTCCCATAGAAACTTGTTGAAAAGGGGTCATTCAAGTATTACGTCAGCATCGAGGGGGGGGGGCAATGGGGTTTCGGATTTGCTGACTTTGGATGACAAGGGAGGTTTGAAGGTTGCTTACGTAATCAACCACCCTTTTTGGAAATATGAAATATTCTAAGCTGCTGACGAAATTTTGCTGACGGGGGGGTAGGGGGGGGGGTCAAAAATGGCTAAAAATCTGCTTACGTAATACTTGAATGGCCCCAAAGCCCGTTTCGGCTAACCAACGTGTTTCCGGAACGAATTATCTTCGTTAGCCGAGGTATCACTGTATTTTGATATTATGCTATTATATTATGCAAGGGGTGTAAATAATGTTTTTTTTTTAAATTTTGCTAGAAAATTAAATACTAATGATATGTAAAACTTTGTACCGGCATAGGATACGATAGCATATACCAGTGATAATGGACAAACTTTTTTATAGCAGTGGGTGAAAAAACAAATAGAAAGAATTTTGGCATTCCGGATATAACCTATTCGGACACTGATTCATAAGGAGAAGTTTCACTCTTAGAAATGAAGTGGTGAAATATGTTGTGTATTCTTTGAAGACTGCCACGATTTCATTGCAAATTTATCATTCAAAACTGTGAAAAAATAAATAAGTATATTTTTAATAAATTTATGCATATTTATTTCATTGTGTTCCATTTTTTTATTTGCCTATGCAAAAGTTTCCAAATCAATTTCAATCTAAATTCTGACAATTATATTTTTCATATGCAAAAAGAACGCCTATTTAAATGAATTTTTTTATAGTACTGAAAATTTCTATACTATTACTTTTAAATTACCGACGGGCCAGATAGAACCTATAAGTCGGCCACAGTTTGCCCATCACTCACAACTATATTTCCCGTATGCAAAAAAAGGAACACCCCCTTTAAAGTAATTATTTTAAAACATTGAAACTGAAAATCTCTATACTGTTATTTTAATTGTTATTAAATCTCTATACTGCATCTGGCCCACGGAAAGTAGGTTGCCCATCACTAGCACCAAATTTGAACTAATCACTAATTTTGTTCGTAAAACAATCAGAGAATTTCAATGACACACACACGCACACACAAAAATACCGAAAAAAAGCTATTTATATAACTACAATAAATATTAATTAAAATACCAGAATCGGGTAATTTTGTTCATCAAAAGGCTAAAGTTTTCTGTTGCTATCAAGCTTATAAATTGCCAAATCAAGACCAAATCAAGCTTATAAATTGCAAAATATGAATTGAAATTTCTTGGTAACGAGTAATTTGGAGAAGCAAAATAAACATATCACATTACAGTACAAAAAAATATCTTTACTTGGATAGCAGATGGGATATCGGCACTTTCGAGTTGAGTGCATGTCGATAGCAGGTACGCAAAATCACTGTACACTTCGTTATCAAATGCTGAAATTAAAAAAAAAAGTTATTGCGGAATATTATTACCTTCATAAAAAAAATTCTATACTATTACTTTTTGAATCTGCGGCAGGCCGGATAGAACCTATAAATGGGCAACAGTTTGCCCATCACTCACAACTATATTTTCCTTATGCAAAAAGAGGAACATCCCTTTAAACGAATATTTTTAAAACACTGAAATTGAAAATCTCTATACCATTATTTTGAAATCTGCAGCGGGCCAGATAGAACCTTTAAGCTGGCCTCATCTGACCCACAGGCCGTAGTTTGGCCATCACTGGCATATATGGTCAAATATATATACAACAAATTTGAAGTAATCGCTAATTTCAGTAGTAAAACGATCAGAGAATTTCAAATCGAATACGTCATTCAACATTTGAAAGTTCAGTAATTCACAGATTAATGTAAGTAGAGAGATAAAAGTTGACGTAAAAATGATGGAAACGATCCAGACCAGAATCAAATTTCTGCTCCCCCTGCTTAGCCCTAAGTGCTGATGGTGGGATTACAGACGGACTAATAAGCAGCCCAACAAGCTGTATTTAATGTGCGTCAGGAAATGTGTGTTGTGGATAAAAGAAAGTGTGTATTTTACGCGCGCGCGATTATACTTTGTTGCATTTATTGTCCATCAATGAAGAATGAAAGCATAAAAAAAATCGAAATAGCAAAAATTGAAGAAAAATACGGGATCGTGCCATAAAATTCAAATCAGATGGTCAATCTATTCGATCTTATCTATTCGTCTCTTCAATGCGATTTTCACGAGGACAAATTTGCCTTCTAAGAACGTGGAAATATAACGAAATTTGAACTAAATTTTTTTTCTGTGCCAAAAATGAACCCCGCCCCCCCACCCTTCATGAGAATAACGTTGTCGTAAACCACATCCAAATTTTTCCAATCCCTTCACTTTTTATGAATTTTTAAACTATTTATGAATTTGTGGGACACCTTGTAGTTATATCTTCATCAAGAAGATGAGAACATTTTCAGATTTTGAATTTCATAAACTTGAATCTATGGAATCCTTGACTCAATATTCAAAAAAATAATTTGTAACTTCAAAACTGAGTTTAAATTTTGCAATTATTTTTACATTGAACAGAAATCGAACTTTGTATTCATATTGTTAAATGTCAACTTGCCTCCTTTGGCCTTAGCGAGTAATGTTAGCAGCATCATGTTCCAGTTTGATGAGGCTGCGGTTGAACAATAATGAGAAAATAGTCCCTGAAAAAATGCCATAAAATACAGAGTGGTTATAAGTAAACTGACATTATTCAGACGTATGCAGCACCCATTCTGATGGAGGTATTTTGGTGAAACTTGGTATATATCTATATAGGATACGTGGACCATGGGAAAAAGAAAGATTCAATAAAAGAAATATTCAATTTTTGACCACCAGGTGAAAAAGTCGCGCTTTTAATGTGTCCTATAGTGATCATTCCCCACATCTATGTATATAAAATTGATTTTCTGTCTGTCTGTATGTGTGTGTTCTCTATACAAATCTACAATTTTAGATCGATCGTCGCCAAATTTTGCATATATACCAAGTGAGACCCGTCTTGAACGATAGGCTACTTTAAAATTTCGTCAGAGCAGGGCAAGTGCCCCAAATGGGCAAAAAACTGTCGTACAACAATGGTTTTTGGGCCTCAACAATCACTTTCCAAACGTTTACTTTGGTAACCGTGCTTTCCTAGCAATGCGTTTAAGACCTATATATGCCTTTACAATGGTTTGTCATTTCTTCAACGTTGTCAGTATATGTATAATATTTATACCTTTATAATGGTTTGCCACTTTATTCAATCCCCCCAGTAATGAGAGCTTTTTGAATAGACACCATCATCAGCATCACTTTGAGGGTAAGGCAAAGGATGATCCCCATAGAAATCATTGTTAAAATTGCCGATTTTAATGTAGAAATGCGGAAATTTGGTGGGATTTTTTCTCTGTCACATCAATAATTTTAAAAATTGTATTAAATACTCGATTTTTGAAGTATTGAGTTCGCTTAGAGATATACGAAGACCAGGAGATTAAATATGAAGCAATTAGCCGGACCTACTGTTGAACATCCATGCAATAACATTGATTTCAACTTTTTATTTATATCTTCTCAAGCATGAAAATTAATGTCTCCGTATTGTCTTTTAAGATTTAACTGCATAAATTCATAATTTAGGTTGCTTTAAAATTAATTATGGGCCCATAAAAAGTAAAAAGAAAAATTCCACAGCTTTAATTAAGCATTTTTTGAAGCAGAAACAGGCAGAGATGGATAACTTGAAGTTCAAAGGGGGGAATCGAAATACCTAGCACCCTTTAAAAAAAGAAAAATATATTTATTTTTTTACGTTTCTTTAAATCTAGATTTGTTTTTTTCATGAGTCGCGTAGGAAGTCGCCATATTGGTGAACTAGGACACGGTTTGCATGTCCCTCAAAGAAAGAGGGAGATATCACGTGATCCAAAAAAGCCTCATTGAAGAAAACCCGGGCAATGCCGGATATAATAGCTAGTGATTCAATAAAATTGTGTTTCTTGATGCAACATTTTTTGTTACACTGTCTCTAAAAGATATTTCTTGCTGTAAGTCAGGGGTTCTCAAACTATGCGCCACGGCGGCCAGACAAAAATTTCGCTTAAGAGACTCTCTGTTAAGCTGCTGTGGAAAGCAGCGGATAAGCGTTGATTAGGGTAAGGGGCTCCGCGGGTGGAAAAAAGTTTGAGAATTCCGGCTTCTGTAAGTGAACAGTTTTGTTCTATCGACAGCTTTAAACTAGTGAAACCACTATATTTTTTAAAATAATCTGAACATAAATCTACTTCATTGTAACTACAGACACAGATACTGACCGTCGAATAATTTGCATAGCCTTTACTGAAAACCTGTAGAACACCTGCCGCCGTCCGCTCGTTCTTATAATGCATTTTCTTAGTTTTCACTTCTTTGGCTCCGATTCTGATCCAAATACCAGCTCCGAACATAATCTGATGAATGAAATAAGCGATGTAGCGTTAATTATTTTAGAAATGCACAGAATTCATTAAAATCTTGATTATATTCAGATTATTCGACTATGTAATCGAATTCTTTTGGAACCGTAACTCGAAAAGATACTTGAAACGAGTCAAACAGAATGAATAGTGAACTGCCTAAGAGATGAATTATAGTGATTAACCCAATGAGGTGTTTCTTAACCCTCTTTCACGCGTGACTCCCCCCTCACCCTTTTTGAACCATATATCTTTTTCATAGCTTCAATGTCTTATAGCCCCCCCCCCCCTCCGATCCATGAGTGAGACCAGGACCGTCGCGTGCCTTCTCGGGGACCTGGGGCAAATTTTTTCTTGCCCCCCCTAAAAAGGTTATTTTCATGCAAAATAAGTGTAGATTTTTGTGGGACCTTATTCAGCTCGAAGCCCTAGGGCAGTGCCCCTGTTGTCTCAGCCTAAGCCTAGTTGCGGGCCGGAGTGAGACCCTGTCCACGCGTATATAATTGGTTGTTTAAATAAATTCATAGTGATTAATTTTTGTTTTTTTTTGAACAAGATCGGTTTTCAAACAACTCAGCTGAGCTTCATTCTTGTCCTAGTTCTATTCAGCATCGTCTCAACATCGTGGGCTTTAGGATAAAGTGATGATGTTTTGGGGTCCCGTATTAAGCTGGAAAGTAACAGCTTACATATTTACTACTTGTCCTCGAAAATTCATGGTACCAAAGGGGATATTCAAGTATTACGTAAGCAGATTTTAAGCCGTTTTTGACCCCCCCCCCTTGTCAGCAAAAGTCAGTAAAACACTGACCCCCCCCCCTCCCCCCGTCAGAAAAATTTCGTCAGCAGCTTAGAATATTTCATAGCTTCAAAAAGGGGTGGTTGATGACGTAAGCAACCTTCAAACCCCCTCCCCCCTTGTCATCAAAAGTCACCAAATCCGAAACCCCCCTCCCCCTGACGAACGACCCCAAATGTCATCATGCAAGACAATTATGGACATGAGAGCATGAAATTTTCGGAACTTCTATATGATAAAATTGCAACAACAAATTCGTGCCATAAAAACGGGCAAAACCGGGACGTTTTTCAAAAAGTCGGAATGGAGAAAAAAAACCGCCAGAAAAACAGGACAGTCAGGGAAAATACGGGACAAAATGCGGATGTATGGTTACTCCTACAAAGACTAATTTTTAAGCGATTCGTAAAATCACCTTTCCCAACAGCGAGCTCTAGATCCGCCCCTGCGCGGACGTAATATAAAAAAAGTGCAGTTTTTATACTATACTAATTTGCAATACACTATTTTATACGCCTGTTCCATGCTTTCTTCCTCCATGTCCTCGTGTCCATTCGTAATAAATTATAACCTGAAGATCCCGATGACAAAATTACTTCATTTCAGAGAACAATTTCTTTCACCGATTGTTTTTTTTCTTGCTATGCTCCTGTCTTTTGAGCGACCCCCCCCCCCCCCTTTAGCTACTTTATCCAAAAAAGCTTGTTCAATTCCTCGTTTTTCGGTGTCCGAAGGTACAAAGTAATAGGTAGAAAGTACAAAGGTACAAGGTAGTAAGCGTTTTTCTTTCTCTAAAGGTATCCAGCAACAGGTAGCTCGGAATTTCGTTGATTTTAAAATCAAAAATAAATTAACAAAACCTTAATCATGAGAAATAATCACACAAAAATTAGAGCGAGAGAAAAAAAAAATATAGATGAGGTGATATAAATAAATATATATAGTGATATATGTATATATATAGTCAAACCTCGTTAATGAGTCACCCTTGGGAGAGCAAAAATATGACTTAGTAAGCGGAGTGACTCGTTAAACGGAGTTAGCCATAGCTGTGCCAATTCCTCCCTCAGGACAATTGGGACTTCCCAAAAATGACTCGGTAAGCGGAGTGACGTGTTAACCGGGTGACGCACCAACGAGGTTTGACCGGTCAAACCTCGTTAATGAGTCACTCTTGGGAGAGAAAAAATATGACTTAGTAAGCGGAGTGACTCGTTAAGTGGAGTAAGCCATAGCTGTGCCAATTCCAATTGGGAGTTCCAAAAAGTGACCCGGTAAGCGGAGTGACGTGTTAACCGGGTGACGCACTAACGAGGTTTGACTGTATATACTTTGTTGGGGGGGGAATTCAAGTATTATGTTACCATCAATGGGGGGGGGGGGGAGAATGGAGTGTTGGATTTTTGGGTTTGCTGACTTTTGATGACAACGGGGGAGGGGGTTTGAATGATGTCTACGTCATCAACCACCCTTTAGAAAAATATGAAATATTCTTAATGGCATCTTACTCCGTGTGCCAAATACGAGAGAAAAACCTTTCCCCAGTTTGTGGGGACCTGAGCTAGCGATTATCTGTGGTGAGAGGGGGGGGGGTGCTTGGGGGAGGAAATCGTGCCCCCCCCCCCCTTTTCCGCGTACGTCTCTGATCCCAATATGCGTTTGTTAGCTTTTATCTAACTGCTCTCTTCCTTGTCCCAACACATTATGAATTAACTGTTCTACCGTGTCCAATTAAATATAATTTTTTTCTTTCTCTCTTTGTATATTTTATTTTAAATATTGTAAAATATGTAATTTAATTGTAAACTTTAATTCGTAGACCTTTATCATAGTTGACTAGGGACAAATGAGTTATGCTATGTTATGTTTTGTTAGGAGGTAGCGGACAGAGCTGACGAAATTTTGCTGACACTGGAGGAGGTCAAAGTATAGCTGTTTATGCTGACAAGAGGGGGGGGGGGGAGGAATCAAAAATATTTAAAAATCTGCTGACGTAATATTTGAATAGCCCCTTTGACCACTAAAAAAAAGAGTAAAAATATTATATTTACTTACCTTGAGTCTTTGACGGACTAGTTAGGGGCCGTTCAAGTATTACGTCATCATCGATGGGGGGGGGGGGGTTCCGATTTCCTCACTTTTGATGACAAGGGGGAGGGGGGTTTGGATAATGCTTACGTCAGCAACCACCCTTTATGAAAATATGAGTTAGGATTCAGAGGGACAGAGCTGATGACGAAATTTTGCTGACGGGGGGGGGGGGGGTCAAAAATGGCTAAAAATTTGCTTACGTAATACTTGAACGGCCCCTTTCCTGTGAGCAACTGCCTATCGCTAGCTTACATACGCTAGTAACTCCCACCCTACATATGCGCCTATTTTCGAATTTTAAAATAAAATGTCCGTAGGTAGAACTGTCTTTAGGTACAGCGGTCTCGCCAATAAAATCTTAGATCAATACTATACTATACTGAAATAAATGGCATCGGCCATTTTTTTGTATAACTAGGAAAAAAAATATATTCTCTCTCACCGTCGTAAAAAATATTGAATGTTTTATCTTCTGGATGATGGATATCGGTTTTTTGGATCCGTGTCGTTCAACTGCCATCTTGGTGATCTTATCGCGTTCTTCTATCATCCTACCGAAGATCGACACCATCATGGCCTTTGCCGCTAGGCTGCCTTCATCGTAAAAGCCCATAAATCCCTTGAACAGAAGAAAAAGAAATTAACGAAATCCCCTAACACTGATCGGAAAAGAAATAAAAATCATGTTCTCAATGAATCAATGAAATTTTAATTGTTTTAGGCCATATTGAGGCAGCTGAGTTCAGAACTAGTGTTAATTTTGTGGAATTGTCTCTAGTTTTTGAGCTAATGTATACTCTCAAGAATGTGGTTTTTACACTGCTTACGGTATAAGCATTGGAATTTAGCTTTTCCTTTATCTCAGAAACTAGAGCCAATCAGACAAAACCAATTCCAGATCAGCGCCTCAAAATCACTGAAATATCTTTGAGAACAAAATCAGTGTTGAGCAGTGTAATCAGTTGAATTCTCTTTAATAGACAAAGAAACAAAAATCCCAAATGCAGGAATCGGAAATGCAGGATGCCCCATAAATTCGTAAATGCTGTAGTTTAAAAATTCATAAAAATTGAAGGAATTGGAGGTTTGAATATGGTTTGCAAAAAGGTTATTCTCAAGAAAGAAAATTTTTTAGAACTGAAAAAAATATTTAGTCCAAATTTTTAGAGCAAAATGAGTTATAATGCAAATATAGCGAAAAAACTAAAATTTACTTAATACAAGATTCATTGAGAGACTTGAAGGAAAAGATTGCAAGGAAGAAAATTCATCCCTGCCCCCACGGGAACTCGAACCCCGGTCTCTCGCATGCCGGACGAGTGCTTTACCATCTAAACCATGGAAGCAGATGGAATATTTCAACCTTGGAGCGTATATATATGTTGAAAGGCACCGTACATGGACGGCGTCAACAATCAACTAATAGCTCTATATGCATGTGGCCATCTGGTTGGCCTATGTCATTTACGAGCTATTAGTTGATTGTTGACGCCGTCCATGTACGGTGCCTTTCAACATATATATACGCTCCAAGGTTGAAATATTCTATGTTGAAAGGCACCGTACATGGACGGCGTCAACAATCAACTAATAGCTCGTAAATGACATAGGCCAACCAGATGGCCACATGCATATAGAGCTATTAGTTGATTGTTGACGCCGTCCATGTACGGTGCCTTTCAACATATATATACGCTCCAAGGTTGAAATATTCTATCTGCTTCCGTAGCTTAGATGGTAGAGCACTCGTCCGGCAAGCGAGAGACCGGGGTTCGAGTCCCCGTGGGGGCAGGGATGAATTTTCTTCCTTGTAATCTTCATCTCCACAAATAACCAGTCTCTCAATGAATCTTGTATTGACAAGTGGAGAGGACATTTCTATATAAAATTTTCTCTCTCTTATTAACAAAAGTTCGTTATAACGACATTTTCGCCCGCGATTGTGCGCAGTCGTTTTCACCGGCTTTTACTGCACAGGTTGTCCCATGAATTTTTAAATAAAACTTTTTCGCAAACCGCATTCAAATATACCAACTTCTTTAATGAATTTATGAATTTTTTATGAATTTAGAATTTATGGCACTCCCCTGGTTAAAAGAACATCAAGTATGTATATAGAATTGGTTCTAAAGATCATCAAGCACTTTTTAATAAAAATCTCCGAGGGCCAGATGTGGCCCTGGGAGCTGTTTGCCGTGGCCCACCGACCATTTTTAGAAAATGCGTAAAAATATTGAAAGACGATTAATTCTAGAATTGAAAAAATAATTTCGGAATGAATGAAAGAAATAATTCTTAAATTGATGAAACAAATAATTTCAAAATTAACGGATACTTGCATAATTATTCCAAAAAAAATAAATAATTTCAAGACATATTGCGAAGGAGATCAGTTCAGAATTTTTCGATTTAAATTATTAGAGAACCATTCAAAGTGATTTCAGATTAAAATTAATCACAATCAATTTAATTAATGAATAATTAATCAGAAACACTTTCAGAGTTGGTGAAAAAGTGATTCCAGAACGAATTAAAATTGATAATTAATATAAAATAATTTCAGAATAAAAAAAAGTCTTCAATTATTTTTTTCCAATACAATCCGGGGCCCGGTGGCCGCTCTTATTAAGATGTCACTTAAAATTATATGAGTAAGCTCTTCTAAAAATGTGCGTGAGGGCGCGTGCGTGGATTCTTACAATTACAAATACTTCAGTGAGTTGGTGGCCCGCGGTGTCTGAAAGTTTGAAGACCCCCCCATCCTAAGATTTTTTTTTTACGGAGTGTGGCATTTCAACCCATGCGGGGGGGGGGGGGGTAACAAATAAGATAATTAACGAAATAAAAATTATTTTTACTTACATCCACCAGAGCTATCAGGCAGTGATTGTAAGCATAAACAACGCACTTGTAAAAGTATGGACGGTTCGGGCCCGTGTTTTGGGACCATCCTTCACTCCAAGAACTCTGCAACATAACATACAACATACATTAGATTTGGTATTGGTTCAGTTCCAAATATGATGTTTTTGTGGTCATTCAGGCAGCCGCAAATGAGAATAAACGCCATCATCACGGTGTTTCTTATGACAATATGTGCTTTAGCATCGTCATTAATTACTCATAGGTAAGCGTATTGAGTTGACAGTTCCTAGTATCGCCGGTGTATGATGACAGGTAAAACATTCGAAATACTAGATTATAGAGCGGTGGAAAAAGTCACTTAGGTTAGGGATCTAGCTTCTGACTGTGCAGGTCTGCGTTCAAATATCGGAATGTCTACTAAAGCCATGGCCACACCCGTATCAAGCCAGGCCCAATACATTCCATGGGCAAGTAATGTGGCCGTTCCACCATTTACATTCATCGGTAAATATTGCAGGATGGAAGGTATTGGAGGACTAGTCGAGTACCTTTTTCAGCCTCCAATCCAAGTCAAAGGAGTCGCCTTCCATCTGTATCTTCCAATCCGTCTGGCCAGTGTTATTCGAAAATATAATTTTAAAGAGTAATTTCACTCCTCTCCAAAGTTTTAAAGGGTATTTTTGTAAGAAGAGGAATATTCTTCTTTTTATCAGTGAGAAGTAACTCTATTGAAAAAAAAACAACTTAATATTTGAAGGAGTATTTTTACTCCTCAACGAAATTCAAAGTAAAATTGAAAAATTGAATTTTTATGCGTAAATCACTCATCTAGATGCGTATTGACGAACACTGCGTCGGGCCAAACATTGGTCTCAGAACGCCAATAGTCACATCTGTAAGGGTGATGGAAAAACTGGTTCTATTGTTCTTGTTGAATATTCGCTAAGGAATATTGGACATAACTGGGCCAGTATGTAGCCATCCTGAGCCGTGCTGCTTCTTTGCATCGGGGAAGGTAAATATTTGTGTGACTAATTGGGCCAGCTTTGACCTGAGTGTGACCATGGATTTATTTACGCTAACAAATTTCCTGGACAGATCATGCAGATCTCTTGGAAATACGTAAGGATCACATTTGAGAAAAAAGTTTAAGGACAGTTGAAAAATTGCCACATCTCGAAAACCTATGGATGTGAATACAATATAAACCTGTTTAATTTGGACACCTAAAAAAAGTAGAAAAGTCATAAAAAAATAAATAAAGGGATGTGTCAAGCGTACAAAAATTAATCATTAGAATTAAAATTAGTCATTAAATATATGACAAATGTATATTGCAAAAAATACAGTATTAGAAAATATGCGGTGATTTTGAAATGTATTTCAAGGGGGAAGAAATTAAAAATTGAAAATAAGTGAAATGAATTTAGTCACATTTATTTTTACACAATTTTTTAATTATTAAAATTAATAAGTGAATTTCGTCCAAAAAACCGGGGAGAACGGGACATTTTTGCTATTGGAAAAATCGGAAAGGGCGAGATTACGGGAAAATACAGTAATGTCCCTTAATATACGGGTCATTTGTTAATTAGGATCTACCCCAAACTTCTTAAAAAAAATTTTTCCAACGTTAGATATTAAAAACGTCATAAAACGATGAAAAATATGTTGTTGTATCTGAGTTCGTGGCATTTTCATAGACGTAACAAGCAAGGTTCAGTCACATTGTTGATCATCAAATACCGCCAATTATTGACGGTATAACCGAGGTGTCGTTACAATCGAGGTCGTTATAACTGCGTATGACTGTACAATTATTTCATTACCAAAATTTGACGGAATTCGCTGGTAAAATAAAAAAAGTGAAAAAATTGATCCATACCTGAGAGGCAACTAAAAGACTTTTCTGAGCGACCTCGATGCTAATTGGTGTCATGCTGCCAGGAAGAACTTCCCTGTATGAGAAGTATGAAATTATGAATTATAAGAATGTACGAATGTAAGTGCATTAACTCACAGTCTCATCTCTTCTCAATATAGTATACATAAATACAGAAAGAGTAATATGTTCATGATAACTCATAGATAATATAAAATAACGAATGAAGTACTAATTGCATATGCACTCTCACCCCACATTGGCTGTAGTTACGTATTCCTCTTCAGCTCGAAAATGGCTGTCGAAGAAATGTTTGGCTTCGAATTCCGTTTCAGTGTCTATAGATGTCACAGGCCTTGACTGGATACACAAACACAATCGTTATCACGATTAAAATGGTTGCAACTACAATATCAAGTCTGAGACTTTTGTGACCAGCGTAAGATGCAGAATGCAGAACTCCCGAGGTCAGGGAAAATCACTTCCTAAAGGTGCGGGTAAAAATGCGTGCTTTGCGTCGTCTTTGATTGGTTTGCCGAAATTTATCATCGATGCGTACGGCTGTCACCGAATAGGAAAATATACAGGGTGTCCTGTAACTCCTAATTCGACCTTTATCTCATCAACCGCTCTTCGTAGAGTCATGACTCTAATTTAAAAAAATGCTCAAAATGTGTTCAGAAATCCCTCTGTACCTCTTCCTCCTAAATAGATCATGACCCACCGCTTTGTCTCAATGAAGAGATTTTAGAGCAGGTGGTCGAAGACCGACGCCATACCGGAGGTTGTGCGGTGTATGTGTTGTGAACCTAATGGGAAGTTTGTTTCTGTGTAATGCTTGTCATGCGTAGTGCTGCTATCTGCCATCAATTTTTCTATGAGTAGAGTTTAACGATTGAATAATTGTACCGATTAGTAATAACGATAATTAATCGTTGCAAAAACTCCGTTGGATTTAGTATCCCGCAATAAAACAAATATTTGATGGAAGGTATCAGTTTTATAGTGGGAAGTAATTAATACAAGTGATAATATTATATTTTTTCTTACGTGCATCATTTTTTTTCGTATTGAAATATTTTACTTTATGTTCAATAAATTTAATTATAGTGAAGTAATTTTTTTCGTGCAATATAGTTGTATATAGTGAGTGCATATTGTTTTTACCAAAGTGGATATGGTCTGAACCAAGTTCGGTTAATCCCAGCCCTACAAAATATTTCATTGCAAGCCAAGCAACGCGCAATAGACGAACGACAAACTTGATACGATCCGCCGACTTGCGTTGCGTCCCTTGGATGTTGTATAATGAAGGCTGTGGCACAAAATCGGGTTGTGCATAGGGGAAAAAAATAAAAACAAAAGCAAAAATCCGGCCTATTTATTCATTTTCCCAGAGTCAAATCGAGTAAGCATATTTTGACGTACCTGTGGAAAAGCGCATGTAAACTTATTAAAGTTTATGTCGCCCCGGGCCCCTTCCTTCTCACGCATCGCCACCAATGAAATGGGTGAAACGTTACGAAGTGATTTTCCCAGACCGTAAGTTCTGCATGTGTTAAATCGATTCGTAATAAATTTTAAAAAAGATTTTCACCTGGAAGAGAAATATTCTGTTGTTGGCGATTCCCCATTCTATATCTCTTGGATCGCCGAATTCTTCTTCAACCTGTGTTATGGAAATGAAGATAGATCGCATCAGTTTCGTGTTTTTGCATGATAATGACCACCATACCAGATCATGGCCTGCCGCTATGGCTCAAGAAAGAGATATAAGCAGGTGGTCGATGAAGACCTGCAGATAATGACCACTAACATTTGCACCAGCCAAAATTCTCTGAGAAGTACTCTGTATCGTTCCAATTTTAGTATACGTACTAGCTTAGTACAACTCTGAGAAATACTGAGAAACCCACTACACACAGTCCGGACCCGTGACTTTCAAATCTTTGATCCAGTTTCCTTAAAAAGGCATATGAAACAACAGTCAACCATGGAGGTTGATTGTGCAGGAGGTTCACAAAAGTTGTTTTATTATGATTAGGGTGACCATGTTCGATACAGAAAATTTCGTGTAATAAAAGGGAAAGGGGGGGGGGGACACATAAATGATGTCTCTGGTTCTCACCAAAAATATTGCCAATTTTCGACGACATTACTACTACTAAACCATACATGCACCTCGGCATTGCCAAATGCTGCTGCCATGTTACCATTGGCAAAAAATACTTTTCTACAGCAAGTTTGCAGTTATCTAAAACATATTTCCCGAGGGGAAATTCACATTGCAAATATGCAAGATGGATATTTACAAATACAAATACAACGCCACAACAGGCAAATTGCCCAACGAGGTGGCTGACTTAAGAACATCATGGATCCCCGAGCCCCTACCTACTACTGCTACACCACACATGCCCCCCCCCCAACGAATCGGTACATGCGGGAATGTGCGTGTACGTGTAGTGCAACCTGACGTAAAGTTTTGTTTCTGTGTAATGCTTGTTATGTGTAGTGCTGTCATCTGCCCCCAGTTTTACTAACTATGAGTGAAGTGTTATGATTGAATGATTATCGTTGTAGGACTGTTGCTCTCTGTGGCGAGACTTTTTAACGGGGAGATCGGCTCGCATTTGCGCCTTGAAGTTGGGAACCACAGAAAACCAACTTCAGCCGACCACCACTGTGGGGTTCGAACCCGGATCCTCGCATCACGAGTCCGGCATTATAACCACTCGACCACCACAGCGGCAAAAAATTTGGTTAAGTGGTCGCGAAGTAAGCGACTGTGCCTTAACCGTATTTGTGTTGTAGGCCCAGAGGCCATTCCGTCCTTGTCAAGGGGAGTGCTAACCTTCTCTCCTTTCTTACAACACAGTTGTATAACACAATTTATGGAAGTTACCTTCCCGCTCGTTTCTAATAAAAAATAAGAATTAAAAGTAAGCTCCAATGAAAAAACCGGGAAACCGGTACGTTTTTATCAGGGAAAAGTCGGAAATGAAAAAAAAAATAGAAGGAATATATGCAGTAATGCCCAGTTTTTTCGGGTCATATCTGTGAGAATCAAGTCGGAATTTCGAATATGTAATGACTTTTTTTTTAATATTAGGAAATATACGAACATTCCCTTGAAGCAGTGGTTCTCTAATTTTTATCACCGTGGCTCTTTTGCCTCAGTCAATGTTCACCCGTGGATCCCTGGAGAAATTTAACAAAGAATTTATTCAAATCATTGAATAGGCACACATCACTATCAGCGCGACGACTCTAACATAGGTTGGCGACATCCCCTTTGGAACCACAACGCTTAGTTTGAGAACCACTGCCTATATGTGATGAGCTGTCATCCTAAGAATTTTCGGGAAAGCGCCATAAAAAAACGGAAGCTAAAGTGACGAAAAGTGTGTCGTTATGTCCAAGTTCGTGGTGTTTTCATTGACATCACAAGCAAGGCTTATTGACATAATTCTCTCTGGAAGTATTTCTCAAAGTGTGCATCGTAGCTCCTAGCAGCATCGCCAACGTTTGTCAGAGGCGTAGGCGTTGAGTTGTAGATATTGATTTGAGTGACTATTTATGCTTTGAAGCGTTTATTTCAAAAGTGAGAATGTCTACCAAACTATTTTGGGGAGCCGCAGTCGGTTATGAATAGGGAAGGTTTCACAAAAGGTTAAGAACCCTGCTCTATGGGACTGCCAATTATTCAAGTTATACTGGGGTGTCGTTATAATCGAGTTTGACTGTAATTCCTTATGTTTACTGATAAATGATTTTGAAACAAAATGCAGAAAAGACTAAAACACACATTCTACAGGAAAAGTCAGGAAATACTTTTATTTACCTGTACAGCAATTTCAGCCAATTTCAGAGCTGAATCTTTCTTCAAGCAGCTTTCAGAAGCTGGACACTCAAATTCTATTTCCTTCGTGCCTGAAATACCTGAAAAAAAGGTAAATTTCATTAACTACATCAATTTTCTCAAGAAAACCCACTCTTTCGAGAGAAAAGTTATCATTCCAACGCAAAAAGCGAATTTTGCACGCACTTGGATTGAGTATAGGGGAGTTAGTTACATGGGTTACGTGATAACCATGATTAACACTTTCCCTGCGGGTAACACCAGTCATCATTGTCTTGTTCCAGCCGGCCGTTAATGCCAACATGACGTCACGATCGGGGGCGTTTTGTTGAGGGACTACTGGTGGGGATGAGGTCTTGTGCATTTGCATTGCGGCCGCTACGAACATTAATTCACTCTGCCTCTTTTGAGGTAACGGAAGTAAGGTGCTTTGCATCAGTCCGGGGTTGTGAGCGGCTCTATCTATCTATCTATCCATCCAACACACTAACTGTTTTTTATTACAAATAAATAGTTTTTTTTTGCACACAAAAACACGATTCTAAAGTTTTTTTTTTAAATTCTTAAACTTACTAATCAGTTAGTTTTGCATCATTTTGCTCACACTCAAAGTCACTCTATTGCTCACTCATGTGCTTGCAAACTCTCTAGGTTACTCTTTTGATCACTCATCGACGTAGTCCTGTACTGTCTCGGCAGAGCCGAATTCATTTAGGATTATACAAATTTTGCCGCCGTTCTCCCATTCTACTAATTTTTTTGGGCACTCATTTTTCAAATTTGCCGCCCCTCTGACTTGCCGCCCTGGGCTGTAGTCCGCTAAGCCTTCCTGTAAATACGCCACCGGTCTTAGGCTTTGTTCATTTTTCCATTTTTTTTTTCGCCCTCTTAGTTCATTGCTCCTTTTCCTTTCATCACTCAGGTAAGAAAACGATTTGCAAAATAACGCTATTTTTATCTTAAACTCATGGCAACCCATTGATTGGCAGGTTTCGACCTCCCCACTATATTCATAGGGCGTGAAACTTGCTTCCTCATGTGTTGCGGGTTTGCATAACTAGCCTAGTTCCACCAGTGGAAGACGCCACCTTGACGTCATGCGATTTTTTGATTGAAATATTTAATATTATACTGATTCAGTACTAATGTGTTTTCTTTGTGTTTCATACACTAAAATGAAGCTATTTATACAAAAAAAAATTCCACCAGAAAAATTCTGAAAACAAATTAGGCCCCGCTGTGGAAGTGTTAATAGATGTAAATAATCATGATTTTTTTTTTTGTATGTTAGTAATTATTTACCGTCCATGACGATTTTCGACTTTTTCTGGCCGATCATTTCCGAGTGGAAGGACAGCCTGTCTTTGGCATCTCTCCTGATAACTATTGTGTCTGGATCAGCTGATGCCGATACCACCGACTGCAAGAAAAGGTTAAAATAATACAAATACAACGCCACAACAGGCAAAATGCCCATAAAAATATGGATGTCATATATTTCAAAAATGCTATGTATGCTACGAAATCCGAGACGAAATTCTTATTGAGAGTACCTCAAATACATTCTGTAACAAAAAAATAATCGACAACCCCCCCCCCCCCCGAAATAAGAATTATTCAATCACAATAAAACTTCCTGAATAAAACCCTTTCGACCAAATATGCAAATTATTAATCGTTTTCACCAAATTGGCCGTCTCCTCAATGCATTAGAACTGAGGTTGATGATGGTAAGTATATATGTCGCGGTAAAAGCTCGGAGGCTGGTAAAACCTAGGTTTTATCAAAGAGAATTGGTAAACGCATGCTCGAAAAACGCTTGTAAACATTTTCATTACCGCCTTCTGCCAAGTCAAAGTCCATTTTTATGAGTCAATTAACCATCATCAACTTTTCAGTTCCTGTTGTTTATTAATGAATAATTATAATTATTTAATAACTAACTAATGAAAATTAACAGCCATGAGAACTTTTATTCCTTGACGCAATTGAGTAATTAATAATTATCATTAATTAATTAAATGCTGGCACATAGTTTGACGTAAGTTTTACGTTGACTTGCACGCACGACCGATAGTTTACGTCCCTACATCCCTGTAGGGTCAGGTGTGAGGTCATGATGCGCTTGCTGCGTAGAGTGGCGGATCAGCACGCGAGCAGTGAGGCGTCATGACCAAAGTAAAGGTTTTACTTCAATAATTATAATTTATTATTAATTAATAACCGTCAATTATTAGTATTATATTAATTAATATAATTATTAAATTTTTTGTCATTAGCTTCAGGAACCAAGGAGTTCATGGTGGTTAATTGCTTCATTAAAAAACGTACTCAGATTGGTAAAAGTCCGAAATGAAAACATTTGCAAGCACTCTTTGGACTTCTACCAATTCGCTTTGGTAAAACCTAGGTCTTACCGGTAAATAATTAGTCTTCGGTCTTTTACCGTAACATATTTTAAGAGCAAATTTATGTTGTAAGAAGAAAACTTGAAGCGGACTTGAATTTGAACTAGTAAATTTTTATTGCATATTCATACTGTGTGACTTCAACATTACCTCACCGACTGCTTTGCGACCACCATGAACACATGATGGAGTTTGAAAAAGGGTGTGCCATCAGGTTGCATGATGATGTTAGAGAAAGTATGATTTATCATGCTTATACCAATGACACTTGGTTTTTATGCATAAATGCCGGTAAAAGTGATATTTTTTTATCATTTATCAAATTTACCAACGACGCTTGGGTATTATGTATAATCGACGGTATCATAAAACTAAAATAGAGTTCATTTACAGGGGGGCTTAACGAGGTATAGATCAGGGTGGTAAGTCCGGAGGAGCAGCAAATTTTAGGAATGAGTGGCCAAGGAAAATAGTTCATAATGGCAGAAGGGAAGCAAAATTTTTATAACCACGAATCGTTCGTGCCCAGAGAGCGAGAGACTAGGTCAGTGAGTAACTTGGAGAGTTTGCAAGCATGTGAGTAAACAAAAGATTGCGCAAGCAGGTGAGTAAACAAAAGATTGCGCAAGCAGGTGAGTAAACAAAAGATTGCGCAAGCAGGTGAGTAAACAAAAGATTGCGCAAGCAGGTGAGTTAGCAAACGAGAGACCTAGAGCGTGCGCAAGCATGTGAACGACCAAAAGAGTGACTCAAAGAGTAAGAAGCATGTGAATGACTGAAAGTGTGACCTAGAGCGTGTGCAAGCACGTGAATGACCAAAAGAGTTTGTGAGTTAAATATTGAAGAAGATCATAATATCTAAAACTTTCCACGACAATTAAATTTTGCGATATATTTTGATGCAATAAAATAATAATAATTTTTTTTGCCTTCAAAAAATATACATGTAATTTTTATTCATGAATATATTTTTACTGTTGAATTAGATCGAATCTGATTAGTTAATATTATGATCGCTAGATAGCAATAATAAAATATTTGAGCTAAGGACGATTATTATTACTAGAAGAAATTTTTACACTAAAAAAGGTTTTTTTAGTGTAAAAATTTTGTGTTCATTTCTTTTATATATATATAAAAAATTTCTTTTCAAAAACCCACACACTATTTTTGTTTTACATTCCCTTTCTGCTAGAAGCACAAATGTACAAATTTTCACGTTTTTTCTATTATCAGCTGGTTGGCGCTGTCAAGTTTTGCCTAAGGCCGGGATTACACTATAAAAGTTTGATAAAAGTTCTTTTATAAAACCTAAAAAATTCTGCCAATAAGACAATCGGTTGCATTTGCACGAATGTAATCGGTACGATTATTGGTTGCATTTTCCAAGTTCTATAAAAGAACGTTTATCAAACTTTTATAGTGTAATCCCGGCTTGAGATACATGTCACAAAACATTTCAGGAAAATAACTTCCATAGAGTAACATGGGTAGAGAGTGTAAACATTCAAATGCCATTTCCTACGTTCCCCCCCCCCCCCCTCCCCAAGGATATTGCCCATTCGTGCTTCTAGCATGAGGAGGATGATATGTCATGAAAAATGAAAGAAACAATAACCTCTCCGAGTCCAAAATTGGCTGAAATACTGATAAACTCAGGATTTCCAGTCACAGGATCGCAAGTGAAGAGGACACCGGCCACGTCACAGGGAACCATCTGTTGCACGACCACCGCCATGGGCATATTCAGCAATTGGCCATAGCGCCTGGAAAGATTCAGAAGAAAAAAAAATTATTATTTATATTATCATTATGTTTAACACTATTGTAATTAAACCGTGCATTATAACCAATTGTGAATTTATTTTTATTATCATAGATGCTCATGTATTTTTTTTAATACTACTCAAACCTAGCTGTCATTGAAGTATTGAATGAGGCTTTCATTGCCGGCGTTCAATGTGGTTTCCCGGTTGTTAATCCATGATCTGAGAAATTCAAATCCTGATCTCTTGCCCACATCTGCGGCGCGCATCTTCAGAGGTTTAAACACGCGTAGAGGTCTCTGCAACAAGAAAGGCTTCGTGCATCTACTTTTTTTTTTAAACCGAGCACAACTCGGGTCTATTGCAATAGGCAATTTACAACTAGTGAGTTGTGCCGAAAGTTTAAGTGCGTGTACCTAACAGTCTGAGTGCGTATCTAGTGTTGTGTATGATTTTTCAGTGCTGCCATCTATATCTCAGAAGTGAAGTGAGTGATGTGTAGTGACTGAATATTTGTACTGTTTGTAGGACTGTTGCTCTCTGTGGCGAGACTTTTTAACGGGGAGATCGGCTCGCATTTGCGCCTCTAAGTTGGGAACCACAGAAAACCAGCTTCAGCCGACCACCACTGTGGTGACGGTAGGGCTCGAACCCGGGTCCCCGCGATGCGAGTCCGTCACTTTGACCACTCGACCACCACAGCGGCTCGTGCATCTACTGCAGAAAATTCTACCGATTATGAGATCAATGCGGAAAATTCCGAAGTAGATGTATGAAGCCTTTCTCGCTTGTTCCAGAGACCTACGCGTGTTGAAGCCTCTGAAAATTCCTGCCTCAGATGGGGGTCGCAACGTCAGTAATTGAATTGGTGGGGGGGACACATTTGGCCCGTGGGCAATGTGTTGAACATTCATGATCTAAAGTCTAGATTCTAGACTATACCCCACGTTTATATAAACGCAGTTTATAGAAATAAATATCTCAAACGCACCTTTTGTATTGAACGGGATGGAGGAAAAATTGAGAAGCCCAACATTTTGTCACGGCGTCTAAAACCTGTTTGGGGAAAAATTGATTAATCAACATATTGAATATATCGAATTCAAGATTTCAATGAGAACCGCATAATTTTGACAAAATATATATCTGTAGGGATGATCGATATAGCTTGTGTAAAATCTTTCACGCTGTTAAAAAATTCGGAATTCGTTCTTGAAAATTTCGAATCAAAATTACCTGTTCTTTTCCTTTAATTCCTAAATAAGTTTCCATTTGTCCAGCAGCTGACATTTGAGCTGTATCCTCTCCTACAAAATATATTAAAAAAAAAACCCATGAAAATTTCGCTCAAAAGATCGATCTTCTTTTCAAATAAATACTATAATTACGTAGACAATAGTATTAAAATTATTATGAATTATAATTCCACTGGCTTTACGATTTACGTTTGAAGCTACTAACAAACTTGGATCATAAATCTGAAAGCAATTTTTCGATGGGGAAAATGACGTGTTGGACTGTAATTAATGTTGCGATTTGAGCAACGTTGACCTATTCGAAAATTAGCATCTTATTAGCGTTGTTTGTTTTCGAATAGAAAAAAAAATATAGCAACTACATCGATACATCGGCTAATGAAGGTAATTCGTTCCGGAATCCCATTCGTTAGCTGAAATGCGATTTCCCATAGGTTTCTATGCAAAATCGTTCAATTCGTTTCAGAAACGGACCGAAATTTGAAAATAAGTATCACAAAAAACCCTAAGGAGCACAGTAAAATATAAAAATACTGACCAAAAGTTGATGGAAAAAATTCACGATTGGATGAGGGAGAATTTAAAAACTGAACGAAGGTGGATTTGGGGAGGTGTCGTACGAGTTAAAATTTCCCCATTATAACCGCCTAAATTTTCAAAGTTTCAAATTTCATGAAACACTAAGAAGCCCTATAAAAAATACAAATACCGATCGAAGTATCAGAAACAACTTCCCAATTGAATGAAGGAAAATTTAAAAGAATATTAAAATCTGCACATCTTTCACAATGAGTGCTATGCAGTCGGGTTCGTGAATCATTAGTGAAAATAGTGGCGTGATAAGTTAAATCGTCCCCTTCATGCCAGAAGCATGAATGTGGAAATTTTCACTTTCTTGGGTTTATAAGCTGGTTGGATCCCTTATTTTGCTATCTGAGTTTTGCCAGAAACGCGGATGTTTAAATCCTATCAAAATGCATGTTACAAAGCATTTTAGAGAAATTACATCATAAAGTAAACATTCAAATGTTATTTTCCATGTTTTGAAAATTTGCACATTCATGCTTCTGGCGCGAGGGGGACGATAAAGTCAGCCCATTTCTTACTCTCACACATGCAGATGGGAAATATAAGTTCCTGGAATGTCCGACTGTTCAGTTTGAAATAAAGTGCCTTACCGTATCTACTGAAACCATTCAAATATTAGTCTTTTGATTTATTTATTTTTCAATGCACTTCCTTTTCAATTCTTAATCATTCATTTCATGTGAAATTGCTCAAAACTTTTCTGGAAGAGAAAGAGAGGTAGGTGCATCTAAAAAGCGATTCCCCGAGGTGGAAATAAATTAATCAGGCTCGAGTGACAGTGTACATTGAATCCATTTCGATTAGCACAAAAATTTAGCTAATGACGCGGCTGTTTTATGTTAGCACATGTATCCGTATCAACTGAAGTGGTGTTCTTTAGCCGAGGCAGAAAAACGTCAAAAAGTTTCTTCGAAAGCCGAAAAATTCGTAAGCCGCGACGTTCGTTAGCCGAGGACCTTTAGTTAACGAGTAATTCGCCTAACGAGCAAAAATTTCGTGCTTTTTTTATTCATTTTCACGTCTGAAAATTGAGCTGATGGTTTTTCGCTTTCGTCCGAACACTTACAGTGGAATTGTAGGTAATATACAGTCGCCGGTCAGCGTTTTAAACTTGAAAAAAAAAGGGAAAACACGTGCGAGCGTGACGCATTACGGAAACTAGATGTAGCATTGTAACCACGAGCATATGCACTTGATGTATTTTTAAATTCTACTGGGAGAAAACCGTTGGCTAATTACATATTATTGAACGGGATTTTGAGGTGCTAGTTCATGAACAGCAGCTACTGCTTGTCGAAAGGATTCTGGCCTTGTGGAAGATCATGGGACTGGAGGCGAATAGGGACAACATTCAAGAACCAGTGGAGGAGCATGGCCAGGAGTTGACCGTAGATGAACTGATCTATCTCCTCTGCACCCAACAGCGAGAATTTATGGACGGTATCTCGTCTGAGAGAAGAGAGAAGTGAAGTGATGTTTTAAATGAAAAATGTATAGAATGGGGGAATCTGTGCAAAATTTCGTAGAAAAAAAAGAACCAACCAAACAAAGCTGTAGCAAAGCGAGCAATGAATCTGTCCAATGCGATTTCCCATTTCCGAGAAATTCTAAAAAGGAGGCAAAAGCAAGTGTCATTGGATAGATTCTTTTTCAAAGTCACACAAACAGAATAAGTTTGCAAACAACAGAGTATCCGCAAATCATCCTAAACTCTCTCTCGCCATTTGGAATAAGTTAATTTGTAAACATTGTACTACGTATTTATTATATTACTGTTATTTTGCATTATCGATTGAATGCCGTTTTTATTAATCATTTTTATGTGAATGAATAATTTGGAATGAATCATCCGAGAATCCATTATTTCCTGTGGAAAAGGTTGATTCGATATACGAGTGATTCGGATAACGAGCATGTTGACGGAACGAATTAAGCTCGTTAAACGAAGTTCCACTGTAAGGGTGAGAACATAGTGCGTCCGTATTTCCGATTCTGGAAACCCACGTCATCTCCGATTGGTTAAAAACCCGAATTTCAACTTTTTTTCCTTGAAATTCGGGTTTTTAACCTATCGGAGACGACGCGGGTTTTCAGAATTGGAAATACGCACGCAATGTGTTTCACACCCTGAGGATAAAGAGTTTTTACCGGTTGCGGAAGATCGTACGGCGAATTTGATTTCGGTCCAACTCGATCCAAATGTCATTTCCAAGTCTTTTATTAACGAGTTGATGACACTTTCTGGTATGGAAGCTCTTTTCACTTTGTCTGACAATCTGTGGAGGAAAAAAATGGTATTTGTGAAAGGAACACTATGTGTACTGTATTACGAGACAAACTCATATGAAAATACGGCAATACGCCGACTTTACACTATAGGTGGTACCGACGATAATGGTGAATTAGCAGAGTCAGGGTATGATTTTGCTCACAAATACGTACAGGGTGGTCTGGAACTCCACCGACAAATTTCTAGAGGTGGTAGTTACATGTTAAAAAAATAAACTTTTTCATCAATGGAACCTTGGGTCAAAACACGGTTCTTTAGTCGGAAACGACGTTGGAGATGGGAGAACCGCCAACCAAGCAGCAACATATCCAGAGCGGTGGATTGGCCGGAGTAGATTAGTGGCATGGCCTGCATGCTCCCCGGATCTGAATCCCCTATGTTACTTCTTCTGAAGCCACCTGAAATCATTAGCCTACAGTCTACGACACACCAGTACACTCAGTGGAAGAACTTGTTGCCGGGATTCTCGACATCAGGATTCTGAGAGCGGGTGCGCCATTCCTTCATTCGCCGATGTTGGTTGTGCTACAGTATCCTCGAACACCACTTTGAGTAGCTACTACAGGTGATCGCATAGCCTGTTACATAGTATTATGCTACATAGGTGGAATGTTTTATTTTCTGTGATATCCACGACCTGTTGCAGTTTCTGTACTCAGTCAGTTTTCCGATTGAATTTCAACCCCACAAAGGGTTCCCCTTGCAAAAGTTATTTGTCTTGACATGTACGATCACCCCTAGAAGTTTGTCGGTAGCGCTTCGGACCACACTGTACAAATATTAGTTAATTGGGGCTAAACTACCCAAGTCCCAGATGGTATTTTTCTATAGCTTCATAAACTTGCTTTATTACTCCTACTGCTACTTGACCGTATATGCACCTCGTGCACATTCTTCTGCGGAATTTTTAACGAATCAATATATGCCAGAATGTGTCGCCCCTAACGTATTCATGTTATCAGTTGTGCTTGCGTCGTCGTGTGCTTGGTGCTGCTGCCATCTGTCCTACGCATTTTGAAATGAAGATGGTAAATGCTTTTATTTTCACATTATGTAGATATTATGTTGTAGGTCTGTCTGCTCTTTGCGGAGAAACTTTTTTAAATGGAGATCAACGCTCGCATTCACGCCTCAAAGTTGGGGAAATTGCAGAAAATTAACTTCAGCGGGCCACCACTGTGGTGCTAACGGGAGTTCGAACCTGGATCTTTACGATGAGAGTGCAGCACAATGCTTACACGACCGCACAGATTGCCCCGTGACTGTAATCTGTTTCTTAAAAATGCCAAAAATGGCGCCACAAGACAAGGCTTCTAAGTTAGCAACCCCCAGTTTTTGTCCACAATCAAAAGAATTTTTCTCCACCTGAATACATGTACTACTAAGGCTGTCACGATCATTACATTGAAAATAATGTATTAAAAGTATTAATTTACTTTCGATGTGGTACTAATATTACATTTGAAATTTCCACCACAATTAATAGCAAACAACTCGTTCTATCGTATTTATTTTCTGTAAATTTGATGCTCTAAGTGCAAAAAATGAATATTTTATTAAGATGTCCATTTACGTTTAAAACATCGTTTTGAAAGAAAATATCGATTTTTATTTTTTATGAAAGTCCCATTTCTTGTGATTCCAAAACAGAACTCGTTTTGTTTGTCGTTTAGAACCGATGTTACGTCCACTTTAGTGTTACGCTTTTACATCAAGTAATTTGAGAATAAAAAGTTTGAACGTATTTTACGAAAAATGCTATTTTTGACATTTTACTTGAGTTATAATGGTTTATACACATAATAATGTGTATTAGAATGAAATTTCAAAAAATTCACACGTGCATCAACAGAATTAAAGATATTTTATGAGCACACAATAGAATCCTTTAAATTGCAGTTCATAACCTGCATCATTGCTAGCTGAATGTACTGCGAAAATAACAAAACATTTCTTTCGTAGAATTTTTTGCAATCACGTTTCGAATGTTGCATGAATTTTGCTTAAAATCTGACATAACATTGACTTTTTAATAGAAAATGACATAGGTAGTCTAAAATTTATAATTTTTTTCACCATTTCGACACACTTCCTATCAAAAAACGTTTCTAAAGTTCACTTCAGTACTATTATGGGTAGTGGGATACCTTAATACGTGTATTTTGTAGAAAATCCAAAATTTGAACGGATGATCATGCGCGAAATATAAATATTGATAATATGAATGTCACTTACGCATTACATAGTATTGTGATGTCTGTATCTTTATTGCACCTGTGGAAAAAAAAGTATTTGAATTTTATGTGTGCAAAAAAATGCAACAATGACAGAAGATGAAAAAAGTCACTAAAAAAAATCTTCCAATGGAACATTTTGCACATTGGAAAAACGTATTTCAATGCAACAAATTTCAATGCAACAAATTTCAATGCTCAAAGTGCCATCAGTTGAAAGAAACCAACATCATTATGATTCTAGTTTGAAAAGTAAAGCTTGATGGTAAAATTCTATTGAAAGCTTTGAGGTGATTATAAATCGTATCATGTATATCCATATATATAAAAGTTTAATAATATTATCCGATTTTATTTTGACAACTCGTAAACTATCTGATATTTCTGATATTAAAGTTAAATAAAAAAAAATATTTAAAAGCAATCAATTATAATCATAATGCAAATGTGTAAGGGAAATATTGCACTACCGAGACTATTTCAGTCATATCCCCATTTCTCTTAAGAAAAATATCCTTGGTGCACAGCATTGCCACTTTTCTGACGGAGAAGTGGTGATACCGCTCTTGATTTGCTGAATATCAAAATTTAGAGCAAATGTGGCCTTTATAAATGAAAATATGGAGAAATATCACCACCATTTAACGTTCAGAAAATAATCAGGTTCCTTGAAAGTCACCAAGTAGAGGTTATGTAATAATTCAAGGAAATTTTTTCCCGCTTAATCGAATACTGCAATTGACACGACACAACTGAAAATACGCATTAACCACTATGTGCATAATATTTTTGTTATATAGATTGAAAATTATCACAAATATGTTTAAAGACTTATAGAAAAGTGCCTTACATTGGGGTCTCAAAGTGTCTGAGCTGACTTTAGTACATTTAATTATTTATTTCATTTTGATTCTTTGTTCAGCCTATATAATATATATATATACAGGGTGCATAGGTAACAGCGCGCACGGAATTTTACTGGTGATCCGTTGATTCTAGAGGCATACTTCCAATTAGAAAAAATATCCAAATAACGTGTAGAACTCAGATACATCATTCCCCCATGTTGCAAAGGGTTGTATAGTTACTAAAATATAAAAAATTAACTTTTTATATGGACATATCCTGTGCCCAAAAACCCAATTAGAAAATTGTTGCCCTGTTATGTCTCTCCTTATTCCATGATGTGGGTAAACCGCTTTACCTGCATTTAATGCTGTTTTTTCCCCCAACTTTCCTCGTTTCGAATTTGAATATCTAAGTGAATATTGCACTTAGAAATGTGGAATTTTTTTGGTTGATAGTTTATATCTTCATTTTTTGAGTTGGAAAACTGATAACCCAAGATAAAAAGCTTGTTTGTAGACTCTATATTTATTTAACCGCTAAATGGTGATAAACTTGCTAAATGTAGTCGTACATGGACGTACTCTGAAAAATAATTCGAACGTCCTCGACCTCCAGTTAAGAAAACAAATCAATGCAAAAATTATAAACGTGTCGAGAATTTTAATTCATTTTTATTAAAAAAATAGTGACAATGATGAAATCATTTCAACGATGTGAAGAAAACTTATTTTTAACTTTTTAACTTCTGCATTTGATTTTCGTACAAATAATTTTAAGATTAATTGATCAATTTTTTAACTGATTTTGGAGACGGACGTTTGTGATGTGAAACGTACCATACGGATTTCTCAAGCATCTTCATTTCGTTTTCCAAATCACCTTTGATGAACTCCTTGTAAGCTTCCGTTGTTACTACTACACCCAAAGGCACTTCGAACTATAGAAATTAAAAATATTCACTATAAGAGTAAATTAATATGTGAAAGATTGAAAAGAAAAAAAATCTAAAACTAAATATCCATCATTTCTCGTGTAGATATTCTATAATTCGTGAGCACATAAAAAATTAAGACGAAATCCAAAAATAAAGTAACAATATTTGCATACGTGGCTATCCTTGAGGTAAATGCCTCTACTAAGGGCGTGTAATTTTCCGAGTGACGATCCTTTTCCTCCGGTCAGTTCAGAGTTTTGACAGCAGGGATCTTGAAATGGTACGCTCAGAAGCAATTCATCCTTCAAGTGACCTTATTATGGGATGGTAGCGGGGAAATACATGAACTCGGAATTAAAATTAACGCTGAAGTAATGAGCCTTTTTTATTAGGAGTGCACAACCTCCACCCCGCGGGCCAATTGCGGCCCGCCAAGATTTTCCATCCGGCCCTCGAATGGCGACCCGGTAGAAAAGTATCAACGTGCACAACACGATAAATGCCTAGACTGACCACATTTTCTTCATACAAATACGAAAAATCAAGATACCTATGGTATATCACGGTTTATCACCAAAAAAAAAAAAAAATTATCAAAGGCAAATGAGATTAAAAATTACAGCATAAAAAAAATTTAATGGCAAATGAAGTTACAGCTACAACATTGTCAAAGGCATTCATTTATGAGTCGTGGAAATAATCTCAATTCTTGATTTCAAAAATTTAAGTAAGCGTTGTTGGAAATTAAATAATAAACGGGACATTAAAAAAAAATATGGGACGACCAAAATTACGGGAACGTCCCGTAAAATACGAGTCACATGGTCACTACATATCTACAAGTTTTTGATCCGCGAGCGGCAGAATTACCGCATATCTGGCCCGCAGGGTGAAAAGGCTGTGCACTCAGGTTTTATGTGATAAATCGTGAGCAAAATATTTCATGGATCTTACCACATTTCGGTATGAATGAAGCCCTGGCTTTAAATGGTTTGATTTTTGATGAGGGCTCTTTGACTACCCTATAAGTGAAATTTCATAAATGCATTTCAAACACAACTCAATTTTTAATTTATTAATATTTTAGAGAGACTTTTTTCACGAAAAATTTCATCAAATCAAAAAATTATTAAATAATAGAACTTATTTGTAGATATTTTCTTCTTCATTATTTATCTGCGTTTTCTAAGTTTGAGTACATTTTTGTACTACTATTACGTATTACATTACATGCATTTACGATTATTATCTTAATACTGACCTAACTGTCGATATCACAGATGTTAAGTACGAGTAGGTTTCATATTTACGGTATTTTTCAGATTTATATGATTTATTTTTTCAAACCGATCACAACTCAGGTCTATTGCCATAGGCAATTTACTACCTAGTGAGTTGTGCCGGAAGTGTAAGTGTGTGTACCTAACAGTCTGAGTGCGCACCTAGTGTTGTGTATGATTTTTCAGTGCTGCCATCTATATCTCAGAAGTGAAGTGAGTGATGTGTAGTGACTGAATATTTGTACTGTTTGTAGGACTGTTGCTCTCTGTGGCGAGACCTGCGCCTCGAAGTTGGGAACCACAGAAAACCAACTTCAGCCGACCACCACTGTGGCGACGGCGGGGCTCGAACCGGGTCCCCGCGATGCAAGTCCGTCACTATTACCACTCGACCACCACAGCGGCTAGATTTATATGATATAGGCCAAAAAAACTTAGATACTGTAATTTTATATAATAAATGCACGGCTTATACGCAGCTTTAAAAATCAAGATTTAGCTCTGGCGGCTTATTGAAAGCAGCAGTCTATCCTAATGAAGGTTTTTTTTTTCATATATCCTGACTTTGAGCGGTTGTGAAGCATTCTTATAAATATTACTTTATTCATTTCTCTTTAAATGCATTTAATAAAAAAGAATTTTTTACTCTAGGATAATTTCTTATATTATTACCAATAATACTTATCAATAATTATTATGAAATTGTCGAAGAAAACTTGAAAGGTAAGTCTATAATAAACTAATAAAATTTAGTTTTATATTGAAATGTTGGTGCTTTTTTTGCTCTTGAATGAACAATGCGTGCGGCTTATACGAAGTTTCGCCGTGTAAAAAGCAGCGGCTCATCTGTGGAGATTTTTTCCGGTAATTTTTTTAGCCGTTACTGTAAATTATTGTACTTACCCACTGAATACTAGTCCTTTTCCTTCGATGCCATTCAATACCATCGTGTTCTGTTCCAAGTAAATATTCCCGCTGATTTCTTTCTCGAATTTCTTTTTTAATAAAGGTTTTCTTGGAACGTCGAACAAGCATCTATCGCCGTCTACAACGAATGGAAATACAGTGAAAAAAAAAATCCCGTTACAACAAGTACAGCTTTGCAACGAGAGAATCTCGATAATACGATTAATTTTCAAATGATTTTCAAAGAGCTAATGCAATATTGAAGATATAAAAAATATTGATTTATAACGAGTTGCAAATTAGGAAACGAATTGCAAATTAGGAAACGAATTGCACATTAGGAAACTTTCGTTATTACAACAAAATTCTCAAAAACCCCACATACAGTTTTTTCTTTCCATCTCATTAAGAATTGAACTTTTTTTGTGGATTATTAATCACTTTATTGCACATGCTCCTTGTCAACATTTTTCTCAGGTTCAGTAATACACGGTACCCCGAGTTACTTGATTTCGCAGAGTTACGCGATTTCCTGTAAAAAATTCACGTTTCTGGAATTCAAGCATTATCACCAGATAATTACTGAGGTGGTGAAGATTATAAAAAAGATAATCTCAAGTAAATCGTTTCATTCAAGAGCAGAACATTATATATAATAAAATGGCACTGATTTTGAGAGATTGTTAAGTGAAGATGAAAACATTGTTAGAAATGAAAGCTTGTTTGGTATTTGTTATTTTACAGACAAGGCCACAGTTTCATACCAACGCCAGTTTAAAAAAAGTTTTTGTCCAATGTATTGCTCTTTGAAGACAACGCACCTTTTTTTTTTTTTCATACCGAGCACAACTCAGGTCTATCGCCATAGGCAATTTACTACCTAGCGACAACGCACCTAGTCTGAAACTTTCAATTAACTTCAACTTATGGCTAAAAGTTGTTTTCTTGTCTCCAAACTGGAGCAGCTCATTTCTTTCGATGGCCCAAGATGTTATCAAAACATTCAAAGCGTTTAAAAAATGATTTTCATTTGGACAGATTTTAGTGAAGTAGACTTGTTTTTTTACCAGACCAGATCGCAGTTACAACGCAAGATTTTATGGAGCCTTAGAAGAGTACCATAGCATTATAATCATAGTAAGAAAAAAAGACAAGTGTTTCTCCCTAAAATTTTGTCCCAACTAACTTCCAATTAGAAAGTTGTTGCCCTGTCTCTCCCGAGACTAACAAAAATTTCCAAGTTTCTAAGTGCAATATTCACTGAGATATTTGAGCTCAAAAATTCGGAGAAAAGGTGGAAAAGAACAGCATAAATGACGGAAAGAAAATCCGGAATGGAAAATGGAAATCCGTTAGTTTTTGCTGTTCTTTCATAACTTTTCTTTGATATTTGAATTCTAATGTCTTGGAGAATATTCTCCCTTAGAGAAATGGAATTTTTTCTGTTCGCCTCAGGAGATACAGGACAACAAATTTCTAACTTATATGTATTTCTATGGAAAACTGCACCCCGAGTTATGCGGATGTCACCGATCCCACCTATTGCTTTACTTCGAGACACATTACTATATTTCTAACAAAGGATAGGAACAGAAAAATCACATTTTTCACCTCCTTTTTTTAACCCTTTCCGACTCAATGTGCCCAGTGTGGGCACACCTAAAAATTCCCTTTTCAAATACGGAAAATGAACGATAAATAAAATGAAAATTAGTACAGCGATTGATTTGGGCCTACTTTATAAACACTAGATAACAGCACCACACAAGCCGATCCATATTTTTGGCCCGTGTGTTTATTTTTTGCTCAAAAATAACTCTTATTTTTCAAAGAAATGGATTCAAAACTTCACAGAATTTTTTTTTTGATATAAAAAGTATTCTGTGCTATTTTGTTGACTGTACGCTAATCTCTTTATTCTGTATAAGTTTTAACTTTTGACATTGAAAGCTTGCCTAAAATTGAGTCCCGAACACAATGTGTGCCCTCTTTGGGCATACCCACAAAAATAAAACGGTAAGGTATAATTTCACAAAATTACACCTGCGTACTCCTCTAGGCCTGAATAAACTGCCTACGATTTTTTTTTTGAAATTCCGACTTTAAAGGGTAGCGTGCCGGAAAGGGTTAAGCTTTATCAATATACACACAGGACATGTGACTTTGGATTTTTATTGCTTCCAGTGACTAACAGAGTACGGACGCGTAGTGGTAAGATGCTCGCTCGTCTACCACCGTGAAGGTTGAACCTGGGACAAGGTTCAAACCTGGAGGATTTAGATGAGATATTTTTCCTAACGAGCTTGAGGCGACCACCATGAGCTTGAGGCGACAGCGCCATCGTTTCCAACCCATCTCATTAATGGCAGTAAATTGCGATATAGTGATATGGCCCGAGTGGGCGTTTGGGAAGTAATAGAAAGAGCGCGGTCATATTTCAGAGTTGGGGTTTATTTGATTGGAACTTAAATCATTTCTAAATGGTTTGACAAATCGTGAAAAAAAAGCCTTCCATTCGACGAAAAGATTCAAGTCCAAAAAGTCATGGAATTGAGCAATGATATACAGTAAAAATTCGTTATAACGAGTATGGCTTATGACGACAATCTTGATTTAATGAGTGACTTGCAGGTGATTGAGCTAACGTAACAAAAATCATCCGCTTATAAAGAGAAATTCGTTATAACAAAAATTTTTCCCGCGATTATGAGCTATCGTGTGACGTGCTTCTACTGTATAATAATTGAGAATTTCAATTGTTCTGTCGGTCGGCCAGATAAATCGTTTTGAAAATACGAAATTATGCACAAAAAGATTTTAGAGAATCGAGTTCTATAAGCCAAAAAAAATCTATTCCCCGATTTTTCGAACCGAGTCCATTCACCAATGTGAGAACGAAATGATCAAAACACAATTATCATGTCTTTGGGATAATTTCATGATAAAGAATTACAAAGTTTTTATCTGACAGAAGGAAAAAAAATAAATAAATAAAATTGGCTGGCAAAGAGTAGTCCGTTATAACGACAATTCTTTTCGTGATTGTGAACTGTCGTTTTAACGGACTTACTGTATGTATGTGTTACTGATAATACCCGAAGTGTTGGTATGTTGTCAGTTCGCGAAGTGGTAAACTTCGGGCTTTGGCAGTAAATCTCAAATAGTTTCTTCTGATTCCCAAATCAAAGTGGAACCTTTCTCGGCGTTTTTTGTAACGAAATATTCTAAAAGCATTTTTGTTGATAACAAAACCCTTGCGTGGAAAAATTAGACATTAACGTGTAGGGTAGAATTGAATAATTAATTTTAATTGTATGAAATATTTCGATACGTAATACTGTTAATGACGAATTTATTTATGGAGTAATATCAGTTGCGCATAAAAAATCGATAGGTGCATGAATGAGGGGAAAAAGAACCGAAACTTAGGTACAAAAATTATGAACTTTCGGCAATTTAATGGTATTTCTTGAACGTTTGTGTGAACCGTAACGAAAACTCAATTCCTAACGCTGTATGTAACTTTTTTTAGAGCAGCGTTCAATTTTTTTTAAATTGCTAGATAAATAAATTAATTTCATTTTTGAAGGAAGTTTAAATGGTAAAAGCTCACCACAATCGAAAGAGAACCTCATGATTCTTTCTGTTATTTTTTCTTTGCATTCTGTGATGGGATGGATGAATCCGTTTGATTTCTGGACGTATCCGAATGTGAATCTGGTAAGTAAAATAAAGGCACATAAAAATCAAAGAAATTAACATAAACTCTGTAATAAACTTTCATTAATTTCGTCAAGTATAGTTTGGTAGTTTTTGGTCATATGATCGCGCGTTATTTGTCGCATCACGGTCATTTTTTGCATACGGGGGGCTAATGAGACCGGGACCTACAATTTATTGCCGGTTCCGAACAGCAGGCTTTTTTATACTGACCGAGAGGTTGGTGCGCTAACCCTTCGATGTCCCCCCCCCCCCTCTCTTCCCGGCGAAGGCAATCTTTTTTCTGTTGCCATGTCGCCGTTTCTGTTTTACCCCTGCGTCAGGAAAGTTTCTGACAAGGATGAACCTGGTATCGAACTCGCGACACCTCTAAACATCCTTTGGTACTTGAGGCGAGTATCTTATCGACCTGGGCTACCCGCTCACCCAAGTATTTGTTGTTGTATTTTTCTAAATCAACATTTCACATGCTGAACAGTACTGGTTGAAGATTTATTTCTATGCGGCTACTCAGATACGTAATATTATATGACCGTGACATACTGTGTACATACAAATGTAATCAAAGAATATTAGAAAAATATTACTTCGGTGAAATTCCAGGAAGTTGACGGGTCTCCAGGTGGATTATAGCGCCAGTCTATACAAGAAAAATTAATATACAATGCCACATAAGTCAATGTGCATCGTCATAACAGAAATGTATGTTTTCACGCAAAGTGCATGAAATCCGACAGATTTTTCATTACTATTAAATATTTGGAATAAATTGTAATGATACGTAAGGTTTTGTGCTGGCAAATGAAACAGATACAGTTATTAGAAATTTCTAAAGCTGATGCTAGAGGGATCAGTTCGGAGATCTCGTTCACGGTATTAATTTTTATCATGATTTGTAAAGTTTTTCAGTTATAAGATATGAACTCTAGTATGGAAAGGCGAAGAGAGATTCGAATGTAATGTTTTGGAAGACTCTTCACCTTGAAAGTCCCGTAAATCTGTTGAATGTTACTGTCTGCAACAACCTTCTTGCTACCTAAAAAATGATTGACTATTAATTTCCTTTTCCATATAAAAATACAATGATTATAAAGAAAAAAAGTATGAGAGAAAAAAAATAATATTATTATGTGTGCACCTCTATAACGACCTCTGACTCCCCAGAGATATATTTCTTGTTCGGAATCGTCGCATTTCAATGTTCCAGTGATCATGCCCGGTTGCTCGTAACTGTCCAAAACATTTCGAACCCTAAATAATAAAAGTTACAGATAAAATTAATCTACAGTGAAATATAAGTCGTCCTACCAAGTAAAACTTGGTAATCTCTAGTTACCAGTCAAATATATTATTCCCAATTTTTGCTAATACCATTCTTTGTAAAATTAACATACAGGATGAGTGAAAAATCTTCGGCACATTTTGAAGATTAATAAGAAAGAAATCAACCAATTGACATAAAAAGTTGCAATTTACACTAATACTTATCAGAACATAGTGTTTATTTACTTATTTCTTTTTGATAAATAAATAAATAAATTTATTTACAAATAATTTGTAAAAAATAATTCAAATTTTTACTCACAGATGATGCTGTATCACACAAAAAACTCAACATAACACATAAAATACAACACAAGCAGTGCATAATTAATGTTTATGACGATTTGTGTGTGTGGTTACATAAAACTACCACATTTCAATATGAGCACCTTTTGTAACTCGGGCTACATCTAAATGGGTGCTCATGTCAAAATATGGTAGTTTTATGCAACGCAAAAATCGTCATGAACATCAATTATTCATACGAATCTACGACAATTTAGCACGAGACAATTCAGCGCCAACAGTTCAGTGCCATCACATGTCATGTTATTCAAAAAATAATCATAATAAATATGTAAATGGAAAAAATAATATGATTAATAACAATTTATAAAATATAGGAACGTACGTCCGTATCTGCTATGAAGCAAGTGTTTCCACAACGCAAACAAAGAAGCCGCTTTTTCCATTTTTCAGTGTTTATGGCGTTGAGTGCAGACAAGTGGATTGCAAGTTAAATACTCGACAGACAGTGATTTTGCATTGAATATAGAAAATTAGCTGTATTAGCATTCGTGTCAGCCAGAGACGTAGTTGAAAAGTTTTAAGATTTACAAGATATCGAGTACTGCAGAGACAATGAGGAAGATATTGCAAGTTATTTCGAAGACACCTGCATTGGAATGCCAGCATGAAGAAATCGTTTGAGATCCAAAATTTGCTATTGAACTGTGGAATCAGTTTGACGGCACTATTGACTGCTTTGCAAAACCAAAAATAATATTGAGGGCTATTTTTCAGGGCATAATTCGTTCAGTAGCACTATTGAATTCCATCATCTCAATATTTGGAAATTCCTAACGGCTCTGCATGGGGAGGAGAAGCTAACAGAAATTGAATTAGAGAGCAGTGCATCTTCGGTCGAGAACATTCTATGCTTCTTAAAAGAGCTGTGGAGACTGAAAAAATAATTTTTGAAGTAGTTCAAAATTACGAGAATTGAACATCAGTTGAATTTCTATGAGGAATAGCACGTAATTTTCAGCTGCAACGTAACTACCTTTTATGGCATGAGGATATATTTTTTTATGACGACGACATATTTGTGTCAGAAAAGAAAAAAATTCTAAAATTCTAATCACACCTTATTTTCAAAATCATTTCAAAGCATTTTGAAACTACGCCGGTCGTAAGTCTACTTTAACCATACACCAACTCCGGTCATATATCGATATCACCATACGGCAATTTCCAACCAATGAAGTTGAGTAGGTAAATGAAGGTGTGTGTGTGTGCCATCTATCGGTGGTCACCCCGAGATCGGTAGGTAAAGAACTTGATTCGAATGCTCTTTAGCCGGTTTCGAACCCATGGACCTTGACAGACTTTCATAGTGGAAGACGAGCATCTTACCACTGCATCACTCGGGCCGTTCTGAAGTCTAGAAAAAGTTTGAAAGCAATTGTTATTTACGAAACACAATCGCTGCGCTGAATTGTGGCTGCGCAAATAATTATCTGGGCGTTAAATAATTGTCTCGCGCTGAATCGTCGGCGTTGAACTGTCGTGAGACCCAATTATACACTGTCTGTGTCGTATTTTATGGATTATGTAGGGCTTTTTGTGTGGTGCAGCGCTATCTGTGAGTGAATATTTAAACTATTTTATTTTGATTCATCAAAAAAAAAATTCTACGCTATGATAAGTATTTTTAGTAAAAACCGCCTTTTTTTATGTGAATCGGTTGATTTTTTATTTACTTTTAAAACGTGTTCTAGACCCACCTTCTATTTTTCATCGCATTAAATACTGATTATCTTGTGTTAGGAAGTGACAGGTGATTAAAGTATTATTTTATTTTAAATATATTTGTCCTATCATTATATAAAAATTTAACTTTCCTAGGAATTCCATTATTAATTGGAACTCCACGCTTGGCAGAAACGGCAGTCTAGACGTAGGGTAAGTTCCTTTCTCCGACGGAGCAGGGTCGTCTTAAGGCCGGTATTACACTATAAAAGTTTGATAAAAGTCCCTTTATAAAACAAAAAATGCAGCCAATAATTTAACCGGTGGCATTTTCTAGAATGTAACCAATAACATTATTGGTTAGATTTTTCAAGTTTTATAAAAGGGATTTTATCAAACTTTTATAGTGTAATACCGGCCTAAGAGCATCATGGGGTCTCCATGTTGCTCTTAAGACGACCCTGACGTCAGGCTGTAGCTCCGAGACCACGCCTACTGATCCAAGGTGGCTAGAGCGACTTCAAAGGAATGAAACAGCCCTTACTATAAAAGGCCCTGGGGTTTTTACAGTTTCAGTTGCTTATTTTACGGTTTTCAGGGAGTGATCCCTTATTCATGGTGTTGTTTTAGTGTCGTAGGTATGCTGCTTGTGGTATTTTTATGTATGTACATAATCTTTTTATAATCTAAGAAGTTGATAAGAAATGAATGCATGGATATATATAACCATATTGTTACCGGCAAAGTATGAAATACCGGTTTTATTCTATACTTTGCCTAAGCATTCTATAGAATGACTAAACACAATCCAGGCAAAGTCAACAATGAAACATCTTCTTCCAACAAATCTCTTTAGGGGTGGTATAAAATATTACATAATGTTAAAATTTCACAAAATTTTCTTTTTTTTCCGGAAACGTTTCCCTTTGGCTCTCGTGAAAAACAATATATATATATATATAATATAAGAAATGGATTAAATCCAAGAAAAAATAGTTGGTAAGCAATAATGTCTTTTGATATTGGCATTCAAAATAAATACATATAATAACTTCAAATATTTCAAACAAACAAAATTTTTTTAATATATTTTATTACCATGTTTTTATGTTGTAATTGCATGAAATATAACGAAGTTCAACGTTTCTAAAAGCAATTCAAATGAAAACAAAAATATAATTAATAAATATTAGAAAGTTCAAAAGATAATCGAAATTATCTGTCTCGAGTTGACTTTCAATCAACCCAACGCACGTGATTCAACTGAAATGTGGATCCGAGAAAATATTCTCAGTGGAATTAATCTCGTAACCAAATGCATAATTTATTTTAAATGGTTAAATGGTTAAACGAAGCCAGCCAATAAATAAACGATACTAATGACAATAATCGAAAAGATAATTTTGGAAAGAATTCAGTGAAATGGGCAGTATAGAGCGATTGTTGTCTATCGTAATTAACAGGGTCGCAAAGCGGGGCGCACTCGGTTCTGTGACGTCAGCTTGTACCGACTCCGGCGCGTCATGAAACAGACCTTATTGTATAGCCATGACTTTAAACACCCTCTCTTTCCAGTGGCGTAATCAAAGGTTGAAAAAAAAATTGTCTCTACACTTACCTCTGAAGGTTGGAGATGGGAAATGAGAAAATGGAAGTCGGTGACGCGGCAGCTTTCGCCAGAACTTTCGTGGGTATGTCGTCGTTGTAATCGAATACTTCAGAAGACGCTGACCACCTGTCGAAAATAGAAATTTGGACATGAGGTTGCCTTTAAAGAGTCGTTAGTGGTATTTTCGAAGTCTTGATATATATACGTAGTTAGTCAACAGAAGCTTAATATCGAAGTTGTACTCACAGTAACGTGAATGTAACATGTTTCAATGTTGGCGCAGGATCTTTTTCTTCTGCTGAGACCTCCCTTTGAATAAAAATTAAATGGTAAATATTTTCTTATATAGATCGGGGTTTCTAATCAGATTTGAATTTGATAATTTTGTTGGTTATCCCCAATCTTTGCGTATCATTGTGTACATTTATACTCAAAGCCAGACATAATGATCATAAAAAAAATTAATTCGAACGATGTAAATTATTTCACGTGTAACTTGATGAAGTTTTAAAATCAAAATTTTGGCTTTGCACCGCCATCTGTTAGTCACTATAAGGCTGCAGGGTTGAGGGATTTTTTAAATTCATTCTTGGCCTCTATTGGCGCCACTGCAGTGATCATCGTGACGGACTCGTATCGCGAAGACCCGGGTTCAAATCCCACCATTGAAATAGTGGTGGTCGGCTGAGGTTGGTTTTCTCTGTGGTTCCCAACTTCAAGGTGCGAATGCGAGCCGATCTCCCCGTTGAAAAGTATCGCTACAGGGAGCAACAGGCCTACCACGATACAATTACTCAATCATTACACTTGGCATAGGTTCACAACACATACATGTACAGCTTCCAGCATGGCCCAGGTCTTCTTCGACCACCTGCTAAAATCTCTTCGTTGAGACAGAGCGGCCGTCCATGATCTTTTTTTGAAGACGTCACCTCTTGGACCCTTTCCTTGTCAGATACATAATTCAATTTTGTTTCAAGAATTTTTAATCATTTTTCAATTAAAAATAACAATGTATTGTTTGCACATGTTGATAATTAAATCATTAAAACTGTACTTTAAAAAAAAATCTAGATTAAATTGTGCCGCGGAAATCCAATTGTAGATGCAAGTGTGCTGAGAGATATGAAAAAAAGTTGAAAAACGCTGTGGTACAAGCATAGGCGGAGATAGACTTGGAAGTCTGGGGTGGGGGGCACGATGATGACGATGTGTCAATTCATATGTACATATATACATTAGATCAGCCGACTCTACCTTATGCCCCCCCCCCCCGTATCTTCACCCATGGATAGAAGGATACCGAATAGGTAGCTTACCTAAGGATTCCATTGAAAAAAATTCTCCATTTTCGGAATGGTAATAGACACTGGGCTTTGAATCTTGCTGAACCGAACGCACTCGTTTCAGAAGTTTCTTTCTGAAGTTGATGTTCGTCGAGGAGACTGTATATTTTCCCGTCAGAGAGTCTGAGATGAAGCGAAGAGCAGACGTAACCGTGTAGTCTCCTTGACACGTGGATGGCCAAAGACTCTGATTTCGAATTGATTCCATAGAAGAACACGTCATCCGAAGTCTGAAATGAATACAGTAAAAGTCCGTCACAACGAGTACGTCTAGTAACCAGAATCTCGCTATAACGAATGATTGGCAAATGATTGTTAAACAGCTGATGTTAAAGATGCAAAAAATATTCGGTTACAGCGAGTTGAAAATTGGGAAAGCATTCGCTATAACGTCATGAATGTAAGCCAGAACTCTGGCGCCGGACTTATCCCGTTGCCGAGAGCTCTTCTAGCCCAGCTTCGTGTCATTATTCAACGCTATAACGTCTAAAAACTTTCAAAAATGCTATTAAGAGATGTTATTTTTCCAGCCCAAAATATACTGAGAAATTGAATTTTCTCTATGCCGAAAGTAATATTTGGGAAGAAAAGTGATTTGTCTCCTCTGGGAACATGCAAGGGGGACGCGGGTTCGATTCCCGATTAGCCGGAAAATATTGAAAAGTCAATACAGCCATAGAAGTGTTCAGTGATATAGTAATTATGACTTTCCATTGTTGAGTTAGTAGACTAAATCGCTTCGTTAACGAAATTCTATGCAATTCTATGTCTTGGAGACGCGCTAAATTTGAGACCAAAAATTCAATTTTGTGACTAGAGTTTTGTTCATTTGATAATATTGGAATGAAATGATCTAAAAGACGTTTTAATGAAGATAAAGTAACAATTTTGTACAATTTTATAACCTGACAGTTAAAAAAATGCAAATTCGCTTATAACGAGAAGTTCGTTATAACGACAGTTTTCTTCGTTATTGCGAACTGCCGTTATAACGGACTTTAACTGTATTTTCAAAATACACTTACAAGCTCTAGGTAGTTGAAAGCACTACCTGCTTACGTGAAATCTTCAAGGAAGAAGCCGAGATAAAACACGCCCATTTATACGTACTCGTACTTCGCAGAAAGATTTACTCGCACACAAGCATAAAATTCTTACTTTTCTCAGTTTGGCTTTTTCTTGAGGACAGTCCAAATCATATTCCAGTTGAGGGACGAAGAATCCATTCTTTTCTGGTTGCCCGCCAACTTTGAAATCGTACACGTCCAATCGTCGACGGCGTAGCAGCTTGACAACATATAGGTATAGATACGAGATTGAATAGTAAAGCCAATGCAATGGCCCTGTTAAAGAATCCAGCGAATAAAAAAACAACATTTAATATATGTTTAACATGCAAATTAATTCAAAACATATGCTCAATTCAGAAAAATTTAGAGTAATTTCAGAACAATTTTCGAAACTTCCATAGGTCTAACAAGAACTGGAACATAAATACAAAAGGCCACAATAGGCAAAATTCCCAACCAGTGGCTGAAAGAAAAGTGCCCGTAAAAAATATGGATGTCAATTATATACAGCAAACCAAAATAAGAGCAATTATCACAAAAAAAACTAATAATTATGATAAAATACTTGTATAATACACACTGCCCATAAAAAGTTATGGTGATCCTATCAATGTATAGACAGCTTCCCGATTTATCCCAATAATGTAATGGTATTTCTTATTAAAATTATCAAAATTTATGTGTCAATTGTAGTAGAATTCACAACGCCTGGGGGAGGGGGGGGGAAGCTGGAGAAACTGGAGAAACCGCGGGGGGGGGGTAAGCTATTTCATTTATTCGAATCTGTTAGAAAAAAATTCCCTGCTACACAATAACCTGGCGTTATCCCTCGCCAATTGATAATGGTGTCCCCTTGTAAATTGTTTTACAAGTGTTATTTATTTCAAGGAAATAGACATTTTTGGATATTATATCGAGGTGAACTCGGAAAGAAAGTCATCTAGTCTCCACCGGGAATCGAACCCAGGTTCTCTTACTAACTGCTACAAATCGGCTGGAGACACGACCCTGCCTTCCTTATTTCACGCACTGTGGCGTGAAGGCGCAGAAGTAGAGGCATTAGTAGTCTCTCTTAATATCAGCAAATGGCCCCCCAGGTGGGACGGTAGAGAGAGTGAGACGGCTTTTTCTCAGCCCAAAACAGCGATGAAATAGACTTTTTCTGGTCCCACCTGGAGGACATTCTTTGAAGTTAAGGGTAGCTACTAACGTCTCTACTTCAGCGCCTCACGCCACAGCGCGTGAAATAAGGAAGGCAGGGTCGTGTCTTCAGTGTTGTATATGGTATCGCATTTGCCCGGTTTGCAAGAGTTCGCTTCTCGGCGGAAACCGAATGGCTTTTCTTTCCGAGGTCACCTCGGCATATTATTCAGGAAAGTTTTATTTCCGTGATGTGTTGGGCTGGGAAAAAGCCATCTCAGTTATTTATAACCATTTTACAATAAATAACTGTTATAATAAATAATGACATTCTAGTTTTTAATTTTTTCGTTTTTCCCTTGAGTGCCATCTGCTGATTTAGATTAGAACTTGATATTGCAGGAGTTTTTCGTGTTATCACTTTATAACTTTTTCCATTGCTCATTTTGACATTCATGAACATTTTCAAGCAAGTTTTTTTTGCCATTCATATAATTAAATTTATGATTCTATCAGCTTCTAAAACGGTTCATAGCTTTTAGTATATAAAACTAGCAATTTAATATATATATTAATTTCTATTAGATTATTGTTTTTCATTCATGCAACATTGACATTATAAGTAGTACAGCGCTTCTCCTAGCGTTCAGTTGTTCAGGTAAGTTGAGCCTGGTCTAAACTAGATACTTCGACAGCCCTTGAAGGCAGCACGCATATGGGCATAGTCTCTCTCTAGTTCAAGACATCAGACCCACGTGCTCTCCCTTCCAACGAAAGAGGATTCTCACCGCGAAAGTTCCTTTTTACAGCAGATTTTAAATGACTATTGGAAGAGGTTTTCTTGAGGCTATATATATATATATATATAAGCTATTGGATGCCCAGAAATATACTTTATACTTTAGCATCAGATGCCCAGGAAGAATGATCCATCCAACAAGCGAATAAAATTGAAGTTCGCAGAAAATGCCAGACAGGTGTTTTGCGGATACATATACAGATACCATTGCATTACTCTAGTAAATATCATGAATAGAAAATTATAAGAAAATTGTTCATTTTACAAGTGATACAATGTAATTTTAAAACAATTTTCTAATTATCCGCGTCTCACACTATTTCCAAGCGCATCGTGGACAGGGCCGTCTTAAGAGCGTCATGGGTTCCCGCACCGGAGTTTTTTGAGGTCCTACCTGGAAAACTTTCGAAAATTTCTACCAGTTCCCCCTTTTTGTGAGAGATCCTCCCTTTCCCTTCCGTGCCCAGGTAGGCCCATGCGTTAAAATGGCACTGATTGTGTATTGTAAATTAAACATTTTTTTTGGAGGGGGGGGGGGGGAAGACAAGTTATACACTATATCGTAAAGTTCACTTGAACGGTCTATATTTAAGTCTTACCTTCATTGGACAAGGCGGTAACGGCGGCCGTGATGACCGCCGGGATGGCCAATAAGCTGCCCATGGGAAAATGTTCTTAGTGTGGAAAGAGGAAAACAACAGAATGATGAAAAACAAATTGGCTCGTCATTTTTTGTTTCATGTTAGATGATTAGCGCTTCGTCATTTTACGCGCTAATCACCACGCCTGCGCAACGAACTTTAAGCCCTACTCTCACTTGTATTATCTGTCTCGAGCGTAAAAGTGTATCTTATATTTATTTGCAGATGAAAGACGAACGTTATAAAACGACCTTGTCACGCTATCAGATGCCAATAAAAAAAGATAACGATAAATAAAAAATAAAACAACCATACAGAATGCACTATAATAATGCGAGCGAATTTTTGTCACTTCTTATTCATGTTTATCCGTGGAGATTTCGATGATTTGTAACTGAAGAAAAAACTGCGATGTCATAAATGGAACCAACGGAATCAAATCAAAATTTCAGAGCTCCGTTAAAAACATCGGAATTTCTCAGTGTGTGGATTATATGACACTGCATTTTATCTGCCGCATTTTTTTTTCTGAGAGGCTGGAGTAGAAATAAATACTTTTTATTATTTACAGTGAAACTTCCCCAAAGAACGAGACTGAGGTAATGTGACCGTTATTTGGAGGTTACCGTTGTTAAGAGGTTCTGCATTTCTAAAATATATAGTATTAAATTTTTTGATTGCTTATAGAATTATAACAAATGATGCTACATGTAAATTCAGAATAAATAAATAAAAAAAAATGCCAAAATTGGGGTGAAAATTCCGAATTAATGAAAGAAAAAAATCCCATAATTGATGAAAGAAATAATTCCAGCATTGATGAAAATTCCAGAATCAAATCAATTGAAGCTCAGCTACCTTGTTTACCGCAAAAAATAAATAAATAAATAAATAAAAATATATATATATATATTGGTGATTATATATTTCACCTCTATTACCGTTAGTGCGGGGCTCCGTGCGAACACACCTGTCGCACTCAGGACAGCTCTGCTGGGTACTAAACCACAACATTATCTCAAAGTAGCAAAATTTGCATCAGCGAAATATACGCAAGCAATTACTGTAACCAGAAATGATCTACGTTTCGAACAAAAAGGTACTACTTAACGTCTTCTCCCTGCTTGAGTCGCACTGCTTCGTTACATATTTCTTGAAAATGTTCGCCACCCGTGCGAACGAAACATCGAAGGACAAAATTGTACATCACGTCGGCCAAAAAACCCCAAAAAACTTTAAATTTTAATTTACATGATTGGCCACGTCAAATAATTGACATTGGCCACGAAAGCCTTTTTTGTTTCACTTGTGGCATTGTGTCACCAACTTGAGATAAGGATGAAAAAATTGTTGTAGATATTTTTCGTCACAAAAAGTATCTGCAAGATCAGATGCATAAAGGTTTGTTTTGCATTGCAAATATACAGAATCTTAATAAAGATTCCATTTTGATTAAAGATGCAAACTTTCTTGTCATCGTTTCATAGATCATTTTACGGTCAAAAAGGTGTGAAAAAGAGGAATCGAACAAAAGTCTGTGATATATTCAAATTTATTTTTGTCGTGGAGTTAATATTCCAGTAGGTGCATTGTACATGCTGTGTAATGTCTATTGCTACTGTAATTCGTTTAATATTAAAATTGATATTTAATAGGGTTTGCTAATAACGGGAACTTTGGAAACAGTATGATGTGATTTAGGGAAAATTGTTTGATTTTCCAAAATTTTACAGAATGAAATTTATAAACATTTGAGTAAAATGTATACAATTAAATTATCACAAAAAAATGAGTAACTTTGCCTGGTTTTAATTTACACAAAAATTGCCACGTTTTTAAGACAAATAAATCACACTGGTCGAATGGTCGACGCGTTTCGGCTCTTCAATGGAGAGCCGTCATCAGGACCTCGTGGTCAGAACTCACACGAATGAAGAGTGATGTTTACGTCTGGTCGTCCGAAGAGTTCGCCTTTGTATTTGCTGCGTCCGAGTGGTCTTTGGATGCGAATTGGGGAGCCATCTGTTGTAAAGTGTTGAAAGTTTTTTCACGACTGAGGTTAATAAAGCCTGTCCAAGCTGACGAAATAGGTGGTGTGTTTCTTCCATCATTAACGAGGAAATTCTGGCATGTTCTGATGAAATATCCCTCGAGAAAATTCAATTCCGAATTGTGTGTTGCTTTTTTAAAAACAAATGCTTTGTCAAAATCAAAATGATGTGAATGTTGCCAGCAGTGTTGGGCAATAGCCGAATTATCCGTCCGTCCCTTCTCAACATGCCTTCGGTGTTCGAGAATATTTAGATTTCTTCTAGTTTGGCCAAAGTCGGGGTTTTTCACCTTTTATCATCGACAAGGTCCTCAGAAAAATGACCCAGACATGCACCACGAACCTGCTCCCAGCTGACTCAAAACAGTTTTCTAATACCGTTGTTCTTCCATTCGTTTCTTCAAGTTTCATGATCTCTTCTATCTTCAAGAAATTTGACTTCCATACAATATTCCAGCCAACAAATATACTCACCTTTTCCCATCTGAAAGATCCTATCTCACCCTCCAAAGAATCTGGTATCTACTTCATCCCATGCAAGAATTGTGAAAATGGATATATTGGCCAAACTAGAAGAAATCTAAATATTCGAGTTCTCGAACACCGAAGGCATGTTGAGAAGGGACGGACGGATAATTCGGCTATTGCCCAACACTGCTGGCAACATTCACATCATTTTGATTTTGACAAAGCATTTGTTTTTAAAAAAGCAACACACAATTCGGAATTGAATTTTCTCGAGGGATATTTCATCAGAACATGCCAGAATTTCCTCGTTAATGATGGAAGAAACACACCACCTATTTCGTCAGCTTGGACAGGCTTTATTAACCTCAGTCGTGAAAAAACTTTCAACACTTTACAACAGATGGCTCCCCAATTCGCATCCAAAGACCACTCGGACGCAGCAAATACAAAGGCGAACTCTTCGGACGACCAGACGTAAACATCACTCTTCATTCGTGTGAGTTCTGACCACGAGGTCCTGATGACGGCTCTCCATTGAAGAGCCGAAACGCGTCGACCATTCGACCAGTGTGATTTATTTGTCTTAAAAACGTGGCAATTTTTGTGTAAAATATACAATTAAAGATTAGGGAGTATCTTAGAATATGCTGTTTATGAAAAAATTTGTCATGAATCTACATTACAATAATTAGTTTTATTATATTTCATAATATTGTATTATTTGATTAAACTTTACAAAATATATATTTTAAAACTTTTCAATGTAACAAAACTATAGATTTATCGTCAAAATTGAGAATAAAGTTGATTTTGTATCAGTTAATGAAATCAAATGAGTTCAAAAATATACGTTACATCATCAACACACAGATAGCTCTGCGAAAGTCAAATCTATGTTTTCAAATAGTCTGAAGCAGCGGTTCTCAACCTTTTTTGACTCGCTTTCTGGTATATAATTTCTATGGAGGAGCCCGGTAGGCCTATTTTTTATTCATTCATAAAAATCATAATTTATTATTATTATTCAAAAATACTTATAATTATTTATTTCTCGAGCTGACGCGGAGCCTCTAGGGAGTTCACACGGAGCCCCAAGAGCTCCGCGGAGCACCAGTTGAGAACCGCTGTTCTGGAGGAATCGTAAATGATTATTTGTTTACACAGGTAAAAAAGGAGTTCAGATAAATTTCAAAGACGCCCTACTAAAAGTAGTTTTTCGGATTGCTTTTGCTAAGTGGGTATCAATGAATACCAACTGCAAATGATTACCAGATCAGAAGACACAGCAGTACCTATCGTTCCTACTGTCATGCCGAGAAATAAATTTAGAGACATAAAAAAAAGGATTCCTTTTTGGTGGATAAACTCTTTCTTGCAACCCCGTGATAAATTGGGCGAAATTCAACCCATCTATGATGAACTAAATAAAAAGTTTATTCAGTGTGTGTGTGTGTGTTCCGTAATAAACTAACCATCGGTGAATCAGTGATACCGTATTATGGTCACCATTCAAGTAAGATGTTTATACGGGAAAAACCGATCAGCAAAACGACTACGAAAACCGAAAAGACTACATTTAGATTGTTTTTCAACTTATCATGGGATCCATACATAGGGTTACAACATTCGAAAACTGAAAAAGGAGGACGCCTGCGTGCACCCTTAGTAACGTCACTTATCCCCAATTTTTCCAATAGATGACGCAACTATTCTGACTAATGGAAAACCGGCCATAACAATAATTTTTCCCAACTATAATAAAACAGAACCGATAAGAAAGAAGAAAAAATTCTGGGAATTTCGACGGTTATTGGTGAATGCGTGTGGGAAAAACACGAAAACACTCATATCAATGAACAAATGTATGTTTCAATGGAGAAAAAAATTTCCCCGAAAAAAAAATTCTGGAAACCTAAAAAGGAGGACCAAAGGGCGAATTTTCCGAAACGTAGGAGGACGCTTGAAATGACATAAAAAATGAGAACGGTTGTTAACCCTATCCATACATAAACCTTGACCTGTACGTATGCATTTCTTTTGGGAATTCTAGACTAGCATTTTGCAGATTGCCATAAGTTCTATATTATAATCCAGATAGAAATGCATTTTGAGTGTTCGAGAAATTTATTTCCCTTATTTTACTTGCATAATTTTTTTAAAATCCTATATATATGCTTTAATTTTTAAAATAAATTTATTAAATGATGGGACGGATTTCGTATCATCCTGCATAGATGTTTTGTCCATCAAACGAAAACCATGTTTAGTCACATCCCGCCAATGTGTTCCTAATGGGAGAACATCATAAAACGGAAAGGAGATTTCTTTTTTCTTGAATTTCTCGATTGATATCTCTTAACTAAAAAATCAGAAGGAGAAATGAACAAAAATAAATAAATAATAATAATGATGAAAAGTAGTTGGAATTTGAATTCGGCCGGTAAAAGGTTAAGCTCTGTATATTGATGAATATTAATTTAAACAGAGCCGCCGAACTGCCTCAGGTTATAGAGAATGGGTGCCGCTATATAACAATACCCGAATGATGACCTTATCCATGATTTTGATAAGTGGCGTCGACTGAATCATAATATAAGGGGTCATTCAAGTGCTACGTCAGCAGAATTTTGGACCCCCCCCCCCCGCACCTAGTCAGAAAAATTTAGTGAACTGACGAAGCCTCCTAAACTGGTATTAATCCCTATCTTGTACACTTCGATGACTCCACCCTCCCCCCCCAGAAACATATGATGGTCAATAGGGCCCTTGCCCCAAAACCATAGAAAACTAAAATATTTTTGTGGAAAAAATGAAGTATATTAAAGAAAACTATATTTTAGGATTCCGTGGTGTTTGACCATGTGAAACCCCCTTCCCAAAAAAAAAACAAACTGTCACGGAACACCAAAGTTTCGTGGAACACCAGCTGGAAACCCGTGCTCTAGAGGAAGCAGGTAGACCAGCAAACAAAAAAATTATTTTTTTCAATCGATTTTTTTCCTTTCTTTCACTCTGATTCGGAAGATGGACAGTATCATTTCAAACACCTAATACGCTTCAGACATAATAATGTAAAGGAAAGGCGTAACATACCTAAATATATTAAAAACACATACGACAATTTCCGGCACACATCAATTCGTTTGAAATTAACCTAAGAGCAATGATTCCCTTTTTTTTTTTTTTTTTGATTCATGGCATCCTCTGCTTGTGTGTCTGCAATCTAGTAGCATGTGATAGCCACTGCGCGATCCTGTGGGCACCATGATGGACTCATACGAAATGATCCAGGTTTGAACCCTACCAGCGGCACAGTGGTGGTTCGTTGCAGTTTTTTATTTTCGGTTTTATAACTTCGAGGTACGAATACTATAACCGGTCCTTGGTTTGAAAAGTTTTCCCGCGGAGAGCAGGCAGACTTTCAACGTGGTATATTCGCATAACGCGAAACTTCAGGCATCTGCCACTTTTACTTCTAATATGGAAGAAAACAGATGGCAAAACATCTCGAATGCAAACCACGCACAGCTACGGCATCATAGATGCGTTATAGTCACGCATAATATAAGAAAGAACTTTCCGGCATGCACTAGTTGGTTAAAAATTCTATAAGGGAAATACCTTCTTGGAAGTACATGCACGATTGAGTAGTAGTAGTATATATATGTGATATGTGATTACGATAAGAGTTCAGCATGATGAAAGCGATCGCGGATAGAAGCATGAGGATTGTTCTTCTTAATACTTTTTAAAATTTTTATTCTCTATCATTTTTATATTTTAATCTAAATTTTTTTAGATTTTCCAGTGTTCTTGCTGTTTGTATTCGTATAAGTATGTACTCAAAACATGACATATAATTTACGTTTTTCAAGTTGATTAAAAAAATAAAATGAATTAATCAATTGAAAAGTAATTAATTTAAATTGAAAAATAACATCAACTAAAAAAACAAAAATTTAATTTTTTAAATTGAAAATTTTCAAGTTCTTTCAATGCATAATTTTAAATTTGCGCCTAAAGCAACAACAAAAAGTGGCGCCTTTCCGAATTTTTTCCCCCCACTGACCAAAACACCTGGCTACGCCACTGATTGCGCCACCCACCCAGCTCTTGCTATAACCAAATGCCTGTGAAATTTAACAGCATCGTGTGATCTCCCCCACAAGGTGGCGCCGTCTCAACGCATGGGCCTACCCAGGGGCCACACAAAAAAGAGAACCAATTGCAATTTTCAAGAATTTGCCAGGTATGGCCTCAGAAAAATCACTTGGCATCGGGCCTTCATGAGGATGCTCTTAAGACGGCCTTGACCCCACCCCTTCCTCTATTTGATTGCAAGTGCCAGAAGCAAGGGCCGTAACTAGATTCTTGGTCAGCAGGGCAAGCTCCCATTTTGGCGTTTCCCCCCCACCCCTGTAATGTTAAAAAAGAGGTAGAAGAGGAGGGAAATGCTGACGCCCAATTCTGATCGCCCCCCAGTTGCGGCCCGGCCAGAAGGATAAATCCTTACAATTTGCATATACAGTATACCGCACTTACGGAAATCATAGAGCGTTTTCCCCAATTTCATATTTTCGTACCCTATTGCTTATGCGGTCATCATTTTCGAACCGACCGCCCCCTCCTGCCGTCAATTTTTCTAACTATGAGTGAAGTATAACGATTCAATTAATTGAATTAATTAATTGCAACAGGCCTACAACGATACAATTAATTGTTGTAAGCTGTTGCTCTCTGTGGCGAGACTGGGAGATCGGATCGCATTCGCGATTCGAAATTGAGAACCACAAAAAACCAACTTCAACCCCCACCTCGTCATCAAAAGCTCAGGGTGCGTGATGTTTCTACTTGTCATCGAAAGTGAAACCCTTTTGGTGTTGACGTTATACCTGAATGGTCCTCATTATATAAAGTCGGGAAAATAATTTTTATCCTTGATTTCAGTAAACAATGAAAATTTAAGTGGGTTCGTTGAAAATGGGCCATTTTTATTTTTTTTGAAAGTCGGGATGACCAAAGTTGCGTAAAAATACGGGAATGTCCCGGGTAATGCGGGTTGTATGGTCACGATATTTGCACTTTCTCCTCAAGCTACGAAAATTTATACTATCACACTATTTATAAAACTATAGTTGCTTCAAAACACTATTGAATTATATGAGATTAAATAATGTGAAATAAAACTAAAGAAGTTACACTAATCATTTTAAAAAGGGGAGAAATATCAGCATCATCACCATCACTGAATGTGTCACGTAAACAAAGAATCATGTGCCGTTAGCGTCGTCTGCTCTCGTCCGATTTCGAAGTTTTAAGTAGATAAAGCCGATAGCCCTGCATTGTTCAATCGAAAAATAGGAAATGGAGGAGGAAAATGTCGACGTTGTTATTGTTGGAGGCTGCGTCGTCGATCTGATCAGGTTGATCATCATAACAATTTTATTTTTACACCCTTTATTAGTCGACAATGCGATATCGGTTTTCGACTTTTTTGCGACAAATGTTTTTACTCAGTGTTCTGTGTTCAAGTGCGGATTCAGGGAAAGGGGCCGATCACCCCTCCCAAGAGTCGAATAATATGGGGTAAATTTGTCTGATTTCCCCATGAAATACGGGATGATCCGATGCACCTACACAATAAGTCTGATTGCGGACTCATTGTCCTGAATCCACCTGCCTCTGCTCCATTTGCAGTTGAATATGCCCGCCTCCACTTTATCCACAGCTGAAGATGCCCACCTCAACTTCATTCACAGCTGAAGATGCCTACTTCCACTCCATTTGCAGCTGAAGATGCCTGCCTCCCCTCCACTCACAACTGAAGATATGTCTCCATTTCATTTGTAAAGAGATAACACAAAAATTACACTTTTGCACACAACAACCAATTGCACACAATTAATAATTCTGACTCACAATGTGGAAGATAGCAATTAACGCTATGTACCTTGAACCAGGGATTCTTAACCTTTCGTGTTCCACAGGCTCTTTGTGCCAATAAGACAAAGTCCATGGACCACTTTACAGAATAACGTTCAGCACATAATAATGTAATAACAATATGTTGATTGTTTTCTCATTCAAACTCAGACCCACCTCTCCAAGGACATTTGATAAGAACCACTGCCTTAAGGCTTGTTCACAAGAGTTAAATGGGATTAATTTATAGATTGAAAATACTTCACAGTATTTTTTAATAAGTTTAAAATTCTTGCAAACAATTTATTCATATTCTATAATTAATCAGTGCCTCTCAATAGCTGTGGTGTGAGTATGGGGAAGCCAAGGGCAGCAAGTATAGAGTGGTGTCCAAAGAAATTAGTGGACTAAGAAGTTTGGCAAAATTTGTATAGCCCACACGTGATAGAATCATAAATCTGCCCCTGCCTAGAGAGGGACTACATCAACAAGCATGGCCGTCTTAAGAGCACCCTGAGCCAAGTGATTTTTCTGACGCCCATCATACAAATTTGCATACTTCTAGAAAATTTCAACTATCTCTTTTTTTGTGAGGAACCGGGTAAGCCTATGCGTTAAGACAGCACTGTCAGCGAGTGACCTAGAGAGTGAAGGGACAGGTCGGTGTGTGAGCATGTAAGAGACCAAAACAGTGTACAAACATGTAAATGATCAAAAGAGTATATGAACATGGGAGTGAGACTTGGAGACATAAATGCATATATAGAGTTGGGGACTAAGTGGTAGTACAAGGAGGCGAATTAGAGGAGTGAGTGGTCATAGAAATCAGACTAGAATGGGAGAAGGACAGCAAAATTTGTCTAGTCTACAGTCAGCAAAACCATAAATCCTCTTCTGCTTGTTAGACAGCTCCTTCAGGATAGGTTGATGATGACATTTTTGAAATTTAAAATCCTTTTTTGATAAGGAATAGTGATGGAGGGGATGAAAGCTTAAATGCTCAGCACTTTGCACCCACGAACAATGGAAACATTGTATTATCTGTTAGGGGTACCTTCTAGTGGTAACATTTCTTTTTGCATCAAAGCTTGCATTAATTTTTTCCATAGAGACAAGCAATACCATTTGGGAATATTTGCAATAATAATTTTTTTTTTTTCTCACTAGCTCTGCACCAAGACTGCCAGCATTGGGAGAAACTCTTTACGGTGGTAATTTCATGAAGAATTTTGGTGGCAATGGCGCAAATCAAAGCATTATGGCTCAACGACTAGGTGCATCTACTGCTTTAGTTACAAAGGTATTGCTTTACCAATGGCCATAATTCCATTGAATGACTATCATCGTTGTTTTGTTATGCATATCATTAAAACTGGAAATATTCCAACATAGGAACCCCAAGGAAATGATGTTTAGTGTTTTATGCATTTGATATTCAGGAATATTCTATTTGAATGAATATCATGGGCAATATTCACTGAGATACTTGAATTCAAAAATCTGAGGTAAAAAGTGAAAGAGCAGCATGAATAATAGAAAGTAGAGTTGTCTGTTAGGTTATGCTGGTTTTTTCTCAGATTTTTACATTTAAATATTTCAGCGAATATTGCACTTAAAAAACGTAGGTGGTTTTTTTTTTGGCCTCAGGAGAGACGGCAACAACTTTATAATTGGAAGTTAGAAAATAGGGGAATTGTATGAAAATTTACATTTCGTAACTTTTTTATTAATAACGTATTTTCCTTTGAACAGCATTTAAGATACTGGGCGACATCGTTTGAAACATTTTTTCTAATTGAAAGTTGTCTCTAAAACCAACGGTTCGAGAAATAGCCATTGGACCACTATAAAAGTGGACACCCTGTATGATAAAACATTTTATTTCGTAAAAAGTATATATACATAAACTAGTATGCAATACAAAGTCTATATCAGCGGTTCTCAACCGGTGCTCCGCAGAGCCCTTGGGGCTCCTTGTGCACTCTCCATGGGCTCCTCGGCCGCTCGAGGAAATTTAAAAAATAATTATAAATATTTTTAAATAGTAAAAATAAATCAGTAACTTTGATGAATAATTGAAAAATGGGCCTACGGGTCTCCGCCATAGAACTTTTTTTACTAAAAAGGGCTCCGCGAGTCAAAAAAGGTTGAGAACCACTGGTCTATATGAACCTGCTTCTTTTCTAAATTTTCATTTCCTTGTATAAAATATTTACACATCATCATCTAAATAATAAATTTTACCAAAGCTACACCATATCTAAAAAAAAAAAAAGAGTCTTGTCATTGCTTATAATTTTCTTTCCTTTCCCCCCCCCCGAATGAAATTTTTAAATGTTTTATTTAATGCTTACATTTTGGATGTTATATTTTATCTATTGTTATTTATTTCATTCTGTGTAGCACTATTTTATAGCTAGGTAATGACAGTTTTGGCCATGAATATCTTCAAAACCTGGAAAAAAATGGTGTGCGAACAGGTATAAAAACTTTTTTTTAAAGCATTTGAGAGAATCTAGTGTATTGAATATCTATTTTATATTTCTTAAAACTTGATTTTCCCAACAGAATATATTTCTATGACAAGCCAATGTAGTACAAGTACAGCTGCTATTACAGCTGTTGGAAGTGGTAAGTTTATAATTTATATAAATCTATACATAAATTGTATATGAAATTTTTTTTCTTTTCAATTATATCAGAACTGTGAAATTATTGATTTCAATGGAATTGATAACACTGAATAACAAATTTTGATCAAGTTTCTGTGCCCAAAACAAAAAGTAATCTCTCATGTAATTAGGGATGCTGAATACAAATACAACGCCACAACAGGCAAATTGCCCAACGAGGTGGCTGACTTAAGAACATCATGGATCCCCGAGCCCCTACCTACTACTGCTACACCACACATGAACCCCCCAACAAATCGGTACATGCGGGAATGTGCGTGTACGTGTAGTGCAACCTGACGTAAAGTTTGTTTCTGTGTAATGCTTGTTATGTGTAGTGCTGTCATCTGTCCCCAGTTTTACAAACTATGAGTGAAGTGTTATGGTTGAATGATTTACCGTTGTAGGACTGTTGCTCTCTGTGGCGAGACTTTTTAACGGGGAGATCGGCTCGCATTTGCGCCTTGAAGTTGGGAACCACAGAAAACCAACTTCAGCCGACCACCACTGTCGGGTTCGAACCCGGATCCTCGCATCACGAGTCCGGCACTATAACCACTCGACCACCACAGCGGCTATTTGGCCCTACAAATAGCCGCCCTAACAAATTTGACCCTAAAGAAAGCTGGATTGGCTACGATTTCCTCTGAAATTGTACATTTAATCCCCATATTGAAACATTTTTTAACTACAAAGACAAAAATAAACATACAGAAAAAACTTTACAAATATATAGAGGCACAGCATTAATACATAGAAACAGAAAAAAAAAAATTCATAAAAACTCAAATGTATTACAGCACAATAGTTCATTCATCAGCGTTTGACATATACTTCACTTTGTGTTTGTACTGAACATAAGAAGCATCTCACAATTATCCAACATTGAAATTGGCCTTTTTCCCTGGGAATGTTGTTTTATGGTTCTTACTACTTTTTCACCATACAATATAGCTCGCCAAAGCACTTTTTAACAGTTAACACAGTAATACCGCCAAAGTGAGAGCCAATAAAACTTTATAGTGATATCCATGTTCAGCAAGTCAAAACCATTCGGAATTGTATATTTTCAAGTCAAACTAAATTTCATTGTTGTCCAGTGTAATTTCTCAATTTCCAGCAGTTCCATATTACGAACAAACTATAAAAAGTGGGCAGAATTACATTAGTATAGACTTTACATCTTAAGTCGATAAAACAGAAAGTTCAAAACCTGCTTAGTTCTTTCAGGAATCTTTCCCGATCATGACAGTCTGCAGAAGAGACACAGCACCAAAGTACAGCACAGTATATCACTATAGAGAAGCCATTCAAAATTAGGTTTCCCATAGTATAATTAGCCCTTAAAGTTACTACAGTGGGATAAAATACTCAGATGGTTTTATAAACCTTGCATGTGACAAATATACTTGCACATACTGTATATCCATTGGGAGATTTTTTAACAACTTTCAAAGAACCTTTTGGTTCCAACAGAACGCCTGATTCTTTTTATATTATATTCTAAAGCATATAGTCAAATTCAGTAATGGGCCACTCAATTTCCCTGTTAAAAAGTCTCGTCACAGAGAGCAACAGACCTACAATGGTACAAATATTCAATCATTACACTTCACTCGCAATTTCAAATATACGTAGATGGCCGCACTAAAAATCAAACACACAACACTAGATATGCACTCAGATTGTTAGGAACACACTTCATTCCAGATTCTGTCATGAAGCTGAACTGTAAGAGATCTCGGAAATGGGATAAGTCCGGTGGTGTTGTCTTGGAGTTCATTCACCACATCGTAAGCAGAGTGACCCGATAAATGGAGTAGGCCATGGCATTGCTACTTTACTTTCTCTTACTGATGAATTCATGCACGTAAAACGAACTGATGGTTTGTCAAACCAGCTCAAACATGGAAATTTATAGCTATTATTATTATTATATAAATTTACAGAGTACCCATTTTAATTTTTTCCCCCATCCTAAGGATCATGAAATTCCGCAAAAGCCAAAGATAAGGTTGTTTTGATTGCAGTAGATTTTCTTTATAGTTTTAATGCAAAAAACTACTCCTGTAATAATAATAGTTCAAGACCATCAGAATTTATTGAAATAAATAAAAGTTAAATTTATTAGACCAGTAGTAATTAAAACTACAATTATAACAACTATCCAAGTTTGTCATGTGAATGAGACCAAAACTAAAATATATATATATAATAATAATGTTAAATTTTATAACCGCACAAGATTTTATCTAAATTATTGCTTTATTCTAAATTATCATTGACTAGCAATTGAAGACCAGTAGTGGGGGGTGCATGAAAATAAATATTGGGAGTCACTATCACGTGGCTTTCTCAGAGCTATCTCAATGGTTCCAGGGGGCTTTACGTGCATAGGTAGCTCTAGTGATAATAAGATTTGGTACCATAATTTTTGAGAGTAACTGTAAATAGGTAAGCAGATACTTCCTGCTAGGTATAGGGGCCCAGAATATATATTTTTTTTGCAGAGGGGCCACACAGCACTGTTAAGATGGTCATGGTGTGTGTGTAACTCTCTTTTAAAATTATATTCATCCTTCACAGCGTGTTGAAAGTCTATCATGCAACCTTATGTGGGGCTGCTGTGGTGGTTGAGTGGTCATAGTGACAGACTCACGTTAACAGGTCCCAGGTTTGAACACCACAGTGGTGGTCGGCTGAAGTTGGTTTTCTGTGGTTTCCAACTTCAAGGCGCGAATATGAGCTGATCTACTCTTTAAAAGGTCTTGCCACAGACAGCAACAGACCTACAAATACAAATGTAATTCAATCATAATTTCACTTTACTTCTGAAATATAGATGGCAGCACTGAAAAATCAAGCATAACACTACATACACACACAGTTACACTTCCGGCACAACTCACTAGGTAGTAAATCACCCATAGATGGTGATAGACCTGAGTTGTGCTCGGTTTGAAAGAAAAAGGAAAATCTTATGTGCTCTGTAGAATGGTGAGGAAACCACTAGTATGACAGATACAGAAAACTGGCTGAGTGAGGAGATATCAATGTTTCAGGAAAGGAAAATTCATCTCTGCCCTCACGGGCACTCGAACGCTGGTCTCTTGTTTGGCAGACGAGTGCTCTACCAACTAAGCTATGAAGACAGATTTTCCCCTCCTTGGAGCGTATGTACATGCTGAATGGCTCAGTGCAATGGATGGTGGCAACATTCTGCTAATAGCTCGCAGATGACATCAGGGCCACCAGATGGCGGTATATGACCATCTAGCTTTTCGTGTGCATAAAAAAGTAGCTTCTAACATCTAGCTTCTTGTGTATAAAAAGTTTGATTTATATGAAAATTTATGAAGGGTGTTTTCATAAAATGAAAAATGTTTTATTTTTAAGGATAAAAAGTCTATTTATTCAAAAGTGAAATATATATTATATAATACATACTATATGCATTTTTTATGAAAATAAATTTATAATACATATTTAACACATTCACTGCCGGTCATGTTGGGTTGTGTTGATAGTTAATGGGGGGGGGGGGGGGAGAATTCATGCTCTGGCAGATCAACAATGAATGTGTTAATAGCATAAGAATGCCATCGGAGACAACTGGGAGAAAACAGTGAACTGGTAAGCAGAATGACACATTATCCCAATGACAGCTAAAATGAGGCTTGACTGTACATTAATTTCCAGAATATAGCTTTCAAAATTTTGAACACTATTATTATTTAAAGCCATGCTCAAAGTTCAATCAAATATACATCATTGTGTTCATGAAAAATTATTGTTTTCATAGCCGAAGAAGCATATGAAACACATCTTCCTTGTGTGTATGTGCTGCTATACATCTTCAGTTCAATAAATTTTTCCAAAATTTTAAATGAAATTTCTATTGTTTTGTAAAATTTTCATAATTTTGGGAAAAAATAAGTGAAGATATATAAGTGATTTCTGCAATTCATTATGATCAGTTTTCAAGCTTTTGCTGGTAATGTTCTTTAATACAAACTTGATTTCTGTTTTCTGCTGCGAATTTTAGACCAAAGAAGCATAATATATATTCCTGGATCTAACATGAAACTGACTGTAGATGATGTTAAAAAAGCAGAGGAAGTTATAAGAAAATCAAAAGCACTTGTGGTTACATATGAAATGCCATTGGATTCATTGTTAGAAGCATTAAAAATTGCTAATGCTAGTGGCGGTTAGTCTTTTCTTTTGCTTAAGAGAAAACTTGTCCAATTTTTCTCATAGTTTCTGATTATCTTCATTTTTTTGCCAAATAAACTATAGCAGTATACTTTCTCCCAATGCATATATATATTACTTGAATATTTTCCAGTGATAACTGTAGTGAATGCTGCACCTCCACAACCACCCGAATATGAACAGCTGTATGTGATGACTGATATACTTTGTCTGAATGAAGAGGAGGTGAGATTACAATTAACATAACTCTTTCATATTTCCATAAAAATTTCTGGATTCTTATCCAATGATCTAGAAAAAACTGTATTCCCAGCATTAGTCAGCACGCCACCAAACTTGAGGGAGACCAGATTTCTTTAATGTTGGGGTCTGGTCTGTTCCAGGAAAAGTAAGGTTTAATAAGGATCACATTATGCATTTAATCACAATTCAATGGATTTTTATAATAAAAATGTTTAAGCATTTTCCTGAATCTGTAATTCAAATTTTCTGGCATGATGGTCAGCCTGGATGTTTGCTGGCTAATGTTTGGTGTGGGAGAATAATACAGTATATTTTTCCCCCCATCATATTTTCAGTCATATATATATATATATATATATATAGTGTGTGATAATGTTCTACAAATGGTAAATATAAAACTGAAATTCACTTGACATAAAATTGGTATATATTCTAGTAATGCTTTTGATATTTTTTTTTTGTTTCATATTCATCAGCAAATATGCAGTACTTTTAACTTAAGAGAGCAGGCAGACCCTCAACACGACGGTTTAAACACACACTTACATGACATGAACATTTTTAGCATTTGAAATTTTCACTTCCAACTATGGAAGACAGATGGCTGCACCAGTATAACACAAATCAAGCGTTACTCTGACAACATAAATATGTTAGAAACAGGGGAATACAACCTGTAGCAAAAAGTGTTTGATCATACACAAACACACTACTAATGGTACATTACCATTGTGTTGAAAACATACTTTGAACACAGTTAAACAATCCCAAAACTTCCTTTTGAGGAACTGGCTTCCAAGATGGAAATTATCAACTTTTCGAGGTCATCAGAAAAATATGTCCTGGGAGCCACTTCTTAGTGCTCCAGAAATAGGTATAATGATGAAAACCTTGTTCCATTCATTTTTTATATTGAATCTGCTCCTGCGCAAACATTTCATTTACATATTTCTGAAAACAATGATCAAATACTTATTTTCCACCAAAGTGCTGATAGGAACCTTTTTTCCCAGTTCATTAATCGATTTTCATGGTCAAATTGGAATAAATTTATGATTTTTTTTTCATTTAATCCATATTTCGAATAATTCATTTTACCAAAAATTTTCACTAGGAGAATTATTTTCCCTTTTTGTGTTTTACACATACCATTGGTAGTGTGTTTTGTATATGATCTGAAGACTTTTTACCACAGATTATATGAACACAACATACTTATACTAATTTATTAAAAATTCCTCAAAGGAATGATTCACCAGATGCATTGTACGGTTTAGTAGTATTTTCAACTTTTTTGCTACTCAGAGAGAATATTTCCTCTATCAGTTTTTCTTTCCAACCTAATTTTAAAAGATGAAACATTAAGTTTTTCTTCCCATGTATAATATTATTTGTTCATTTTTAATATTCATAAGTTTTTAGTTTCGTTATCACAAGTTAACAAATCTAAAATTTTTCCAAAGAAATTGTAATTTTTTTTCATCATAATCTAGGCTGAAGCTGCAACTGGTATCCCCATTAAAGACCTTCAGTCAGCCAGTAAAGCCTCAAGTATGCTTCTCCACAAACTAAAGGGCATGGTTGTTCTAACTTTAGGGGAAAATGGAGTTATTTTACAGACAAAGAACAACGAAACTCACACTCACATACCATCAAAATGTGTTGAGGCGATTGACTGTTTAGTAAGTCTATCCACACAAGTGTATTGTTCAGATTATTTTTTGTTTGAAAAAACCATTATGTTTGTGCTGTCATACAGGGACATATCCAGAAATTTATTTTGGAAGGCGGACCAAAGTTATAGAACAATAGATTAACCATGTTATTCCATGAAAACCAGTCATTTTCTAACATTTCGGTGGTGGTGGGGGTGGTAACAGTATTTCTTGAAAGCTTTAACCGTGGGAAAAAAATTTGTAATACAATAAACCCTTGATTTAATCGACTGATGGTAGCAAAGGTGTTTTCAGTGAACTGAAAGTCTATTATACAAATACAATGCCACAACAGGCAAAATGTCCAACGAGGTGACTGAGAAAAAGATGCCCATAAAAAATATGGATGTCATATTTTAAAAATACAGCAACCCAATTAAAAACACAATCACAAAAATTATAAACAATATATACAAATGATAAAATATTATACAATGCCCATAAAAGAATAAGACAACCATAATATTCAAGTATGGATAGCTTCTCGTTTACCCCAACATGTTTATCATATTTATTTTTAAACATGTCAATTGTGTTACAATTTACTACCTCTGGGGGTAAGCTATTCCATTTATTAACAACCCTATTAGAGCAAAATTCCTTGCAACACCATAACCTCGCAATGTCCCTTACCAATCCATACTGGTGTCCTCGTAAAAGCAGTTAATTGGCTGTGTACAAAAAGTTCATGGTCCTTCCTATCCATCCCGTTGAAAATTTTGAACACTTTGATCCTCGACATCTGTGTTCATCCAATGTAAACATATTCAAAAAATAAAGTCTCTCTTCATAACTCAAGCCCCATGTGCCAATAAAGAGTATTAGTGTAGCTCTTCTCTGCATCCCTTCAACCAAGTCTATGTCCCTCTGTAGGTATGGTCTCCAAAACCTTACAGCATACTCTGGCCCCACTATTATTTTTGTACTGGGCCCCACATCTGGTAATGGAGGGGGCCGTCTTTCCTAATAATTTCTCAATGAAAATGATTAAAATGTTATAAATTTACAAAATGGATTTTCATTGAATGAGCATCACACAATTTTCGTAATAACTCTTTACTTTTCATTCTTTACCATCACAATTATTAGTTCACAAACATCTTTTACATTTATTGCTCAGTTTTTTCATAACTTAAAATTTCTCTCTGCAGGGAGCAGGTGATGCTTTTCTAGGAAGCCTGATATATTTTTTGACAAAACATAAGAGTTTATCTATTCATACAATGGTAGAGAGAGCTTGTGAAATCGCAGCAGTCAGCGTCACCCGACACGGCACTCAACCAAGTTATCCATATAAAAAAGATTTGCCAAAATCATTGTTTAGAGATGTAGATTGAAATTATTGCTCAAGAAAAAGTGTTGTGTGATCTATTCAATATAGTTTTGATGATTGATAAATGAAATTTTAACAAATATGATTTTAAATTATCAAAAAAAAAAATCAATTCAATTAATTTATTGATAAAAAGTTTTTTCATATAAAATCAGTAATGCTTTGAAAGAACAAAATGAACTGACATTTAAGTTATTTGTAAGAATATTTGTATGATTTCAAAATAAATCAACAGAAGAAAAACTGCAAATTTTTTTTCAAAACTATGTGAATGAACTTTACTATTTGGTTCTAGAATTTACGAAGAGCATTTCCAACTCATAGAAATAGTGTTTTTGTTTTTTAATGATGTAAATTTTTAGTGTAAATTATGCAGATGTTAAACTGAAACAGTCCTACAAGTACAATGGAATGAAAAAGATAAGAATTTGAGAGAGGTGGGAGAACTGTTATTTGCTTTAAATTTTAATGTTCAAATATAATCTTGTGCATTCTCCTAAAAATGCAATATATGGTAAGTAAATTTCCTATGATGGAGATTGAAATATGTACATATTTTTTCAAGAAAATTTTCAAAATAAAAGAAAAAAAATTGTTGTGAACTGAATTGGGGGCAGTAGATGGTGACCGAGTACAAATTATTGTCTTCCTTATGATACAATTCTATTAGTATAGATACAGTGTGGCAAATACTGGGCATGCAGAAGCTCTTCAAAAAAGCTGACTTGAGAGAAATTCTCACTCTGGTGTAAAGTATCTGAAGATGTGATGGCAATCTCTGCTATTCATACAAAGGTTTTAACAGCTGGCTGATGTAAAGATGAATTCAGAAAAAAATTCAACTACCTTAGCGAGGAATCAAACCACTGTCCTCTCTTAATCCGGGCAAGTGTGCGGTTTACTACTACACTACAGAAGCAATGAATTCATCTTCACAATGAATAGCAGAGAATGAGATTATCTTCAGATAAACTCACCATAGCAGATAGCACAGCAGCCAGAAAACTGACCACGCTTCCCATGTTCTTTTACACTAAGAGACTCAACCCTGAAGTCACTCCAGAATTGAAATCTGTCACAAAATAAGAAGTCTCTTATCTTATTGTATGGAAAAGTTGATTGTGCAATGAAACCTTTGAACTCATGACACAACGTAAAATATACCCAGTATTTCACCACCTTGAGAAAAAGAATATATCATTGTGTCATAAGCATTTCATTCACCAATAACAAAATCTTAATGAATGAAAGGGGGTTAATTTTGTTTGTATAGGAAAAAAATGCTGATTAATACTCTGTACGCTATCTGATATTAAAAAAAAAATATTTTAATTGCTACCTCTTAGAGGATAAAAACTGCAGACAAGGAACGCATGTAATCAGCAATAAGAAACTGATATTTGTTTAACGTGTAAAAAAATATTCGCGGGAAAATATGGCAAGTAAATGCACGAAAAGAATTAATCACATTTCTGTAAAATATAGATATTTCATGGAGTGGAAAATTCAGTGATTGATTCTAAAACTAAAGTAAAATATGAAAAATGATTAGTGATAAAGAGATTTGGCTACGATATAGGCACTTGGAAAATTAAAACACGAACACAGTCAAACCTCGATATAACGTCACCATCCCTGAGAACAAAATAAAAACGACTTCATAAGTGGGGGAATAACAAGTAAGATAACTTTGTTAATTATGCTGGTTGACTAATTAATAAATATGCCTAACCTTTGCTTTTCGTTTTCTTACTTTTCTTCCATTCACACACAAACTGGTTGTGAGATCGCAGCACCACAGCCTTCGCTACACAAAATCCAAGAAGCACAATGCAAGTCTCTTTGATGTACCAATCGCCAATGGATCACCACAAGTGCACTCATGGCCAACAAAGCTACAGATTATGTGCCTTTATCCGTCGGATCCTCGGGCATGGCCTACTCAATGTATTTGGTCACGTGACGTGTACTTGTCTGACATGCCGAGAATGGATATAGGGAATGCACTCCTCGTAAGAAATATATTCTTAGGTCAGACGGATGAAGTTACGTGATCGCAAATCATTGCAACCCGTCATCCCATTTCATTCACACACATGAGAGCTCAAGGGATGGCTCAAGAACAAGCAGAGCAAGTGTGTAGATGTTCCTGAATATTTTACGTAAGAATCAGTTGTAGGAAATTTATTTTTCCTAAACAAAAACAAGGTGTTTATTTGTTCAGAAAAATAAAGTTATATGAAGTATAGCTTAATTTAACAGGGTATTTCATGAAGTGAAAAAAAAGCAATCTTAGTAATAAAAACTATTAAATGGAAATATAGAGCCACGAACCGAGGTGTTGGAAGTCTTATGCACTCGAGGGGTGCTCAGCTTCAGCTTCATATGGCAAATTTTGATTTCTGAAGGAGTTCTGGAGTGCTCAGAAATGTAGCACAAAATACTGTAGGTGGTCGAGCCCTCCACTGCCCTTCCGGCTCTGACACCATTGGCCATGAAAGATGAACCTAAGGCAACTGTAATAAGGATAAGCCATTTCTAGTGGCTTCGAATGAACCTATGTGAGATCACCTGTTGCAAGAACTGTTTCTTGGATGCAGTTATGCAGATTGTCCTGTAATTCCTAACACAGCTTTTATCTCATCAACCACTCATAGGTATGATGAGATAAACATCAATCTCACAAAGGTACGATTCCATTTTAAAAAAATGCTCAAAATGTGTTTAAAAAGAATCATTCTTCACCAGTTTTGAGAGTGAAAATAGTCTCATAAAATAAAAAAAATCTAAATTATTATACAGTCCCATTGTCCTCTAACTTCCCATTAGAAAGTTGTTGCCCTGCATCTCCTAAGGCTAACAAAAAAAAGTGTCCATGTTTTTAAAGTGCAATATTCTATTAAAAAAATAGAGAAGTTGAGAGAGAACAGCATAAAATAACAGACAATACTCCTTTCCCTCGTTTATGCCGATTTATTTTGTAACTTTTCTCAGATTTTTTAATTCAAATATCTCAGCGAATATTGCACTCTAGAAACATGAATTTTTTTTAGCTTTAGGAGACAACTTTCTAATTGGAAGTTTGTAGATGGGGGCGTATAAAAATTTAGATTTTTTAATTTTATCTCACAAACTGGTAGAGAGATTTCTGAACACATTTTGAGCATTTTTTAAATTAGAAACATACCTCTACAAAAAACTGTTGATGAGATAAAAGCCCCCATCAGGACTTACAGGACACTCTATATAATATGTAACTCAAGGAAAATTTTTGATAATGGAAACACATTCACATGCACCATGACCAGTAGTTTCATAAAAATTTCACAGATTTAAAAAAAGCTAAAATTCACTTTTTCTCACTGGACAAGCCACAAAAATAAGAGAGTTGTCATTTGATGATACAGCACACATTGTTGGAAGAAAAATGTATTTAAAACTAGAAGTCCTTATCAAAAATATTTATTGATATTTAAACATTTTCATCATATATATATAAACACAAATCACCAATATTTCTGATAGTGGTTCACAATTTCAATCAACCATACGAGTAATAAATACAATATTTGCCGTTCTATCCAGTTCCATACCTTGGAAAAAACTGCATTTGTATGAGTGTTTTGCATATATTTTTGCATTTGTAGAATTAATTTAACTTGGCAGTGAAGTAATGTTCTTTGAAATGAGTAATGAATAAATATATATTACCAGACTTGAACAAACCTTTTTTTCTGCAACACATGATCATGCAGAATTATTTTTCTCCATATGTGATAGTATCATGGAAATAAAACAGCTGAAGCAAAGGCAATGTGGTGTGTATAATCAGGGGTATATAGCAGGATCCATCCACCTCAGAGAGAGAGAGAGAGGGGGGGGGGGGGGGGGGTTGGCACAAAAATTTTCTTCCCGAGGAATCCTGAGTTACCACCCTTCAAAAAGCATTTAAATTAACAGAAATTGGTTAATAATGCATATATTAAAGGGTATCTTCTTTTTCTTTTGATATTTCAACTTTTCACCAAAATATTGAATTTTTTTTTTTCTAATTTTTGGTCGGCTTGGGGGCATGGGCTCCCTGAGCACACCTTGCATAGCCCCTTGTGTATAATCAAGAATACACATAATCAAATATTATGGCTAATGTTATAACTGTTGTTATACGTACACTTAGGAAATGGCATTGATATATACACAGTACAGGGTGAGTGAAAAGTCCTGGACATATTTTAAAAATCAATAATAAAAAAAATCAATCAAATAAAAAAGTATGGTTTGCACTAAAATACTTAACATGGCTTAGAATACATTTGGTTCAATTGAAAGAAATGGTTCAAAATTCCACTCACAGTATCATAAAAAAATAACACATGAAATGCAAAATAAACAGTATACAATTAATGGTTATGACTATGTGAGTTACATAAAGCTACCACATTTTGAGAGAGAAATATGGTAGTTTTATTTAATGCCAATTGTCATAAACATTAATTATGCACTGTTTGTGTAACATTTTATGTGTTATGACGAGTTTTAAAATTTGCACAAGGACTAAAATTTGAACTCATTTTTTTTTGTATAAATAACCTCTTGTAATATAAAATAACCTTGTAAATAACCCTTGTGAGAATAACTTTTTCACCAACCGCATACAAATTTAGCTTCTCTCATTCAGTTTTTATGAATTTTTGAACTACTTACAAAATTATGGGACACCCTGTGCACTAATGCATCATACAAGATATGAAACTGAAATGCTTAGGATAGCAAGATTTTGAATTTGTGTAAAGTTAGAATCGCTCCAAGGTCAACTGTGAGCAAAATTTTGAGAAATATTTTTTTCAATTTATTAAAAGAACTGTAAGCTACGATAAGTATTTTAGTGCAAACTGCACTTTTCATGTCAATTGATTTTTTATTAATTTTTGAAATGTGTACTGGATTTCTTCATCTCCACCCTGTATTATCAAAAAGGTAAAATAAATTATTCACAAATTTGGCACAGGTTTTCATCAACTTGTTTCAACACGTATAAAAAAAAAGCCAATACATATATATATTTATTCATAAAATTCTCATAAAATTTGCACTAGGACAAAAATTTGAACTAATTTTTTTTTCTTGTATAAAAGAAAACCCTTTGTGAGAATAAATTTCACAAACCGCATTCAAATTTAGATTCATTCAATTTCTATGAATTTTCGAACTACTTACAAAATTATGCGACACCCTGTGCACTAATACATCATACAAGAGATGAAACTGAAATGCTTAGGGTAGCAAGATTTTAAATTTGTGTAAAGTCAGAATTGCTCCACGGTTACATCGGAATAGTCAGACTAAAAACAACAGATAAACCGACCTTCCAGTATAAGCGTTTGATTCAAATACAATGGTAACTTGACTAGTGCCATTTAGCAGCTCTTCTCTGCTCTTTTATCCTCTTATAAAGGTATCGTAAATAGGTGCAGACTTTTCTTTTACTTATATATAGCTGACAGGCCTGTAGCCAGAAATTGTTTGGGGTGGGGGGACTGTAGCGACAGCGTCCACCATGGGATGATGCTGTCAGCGTAACGGGAGAACGCACCTGCGCGATGGAAGAACTGGACTTACGTTTGTCTCTTAAATGAGACAGTTGATTGCATTGATACATTTTTGTAAATTCTGTTATGTTAGTTGCATAATAAATGTTCAATTATCTCCGAATTGTGAAGGAAGTGTTGCTTTTAACTGCCTCATTCCTTCTACAACAGGACCAAAGTGATATAACAACAGATTGGGTCATCTTTTACCCTTTTTTCAGTCATCATTTCAGGAGGGGGAAGACTAGACCCCTCCCCTTCCAAGTGTTCCCCCACTATGGTCTTGATGGTAATATCATTTACATGTTCCAGTATTCAAAAGAATGGTAATGGTTACCATGCCTTTCTTCCCCAATACTGTTTCAAAAAACCCTTGGGAAATCTCCACAAAAGAATAATTCACATTTATATGATCCATAAATCATGTTATACTACTTAGTGTTGGATTAAGGGGCAAAATTGCCAAAAGCTCTTCCTTCTAGAACACCAATGATTGATGATGACACAGTGTGTAACTATTACTCATAAAAACCGACACCCAAGTCAATTAGAAATATTTACTAAAAATACATAAATTTGAGAGTGAATACTCAATGAGGATAAAATGTATGAAAAAAATTTTAATAGAAAAAAATTGTTGAAGAAAATCATTATTTTACTCTATTTTAAATTGAAAATGGTTTGAAATATATACAGGTTAACATTCAAAAATCTGGTCATTGATAATCTGATTCCTTCAGATTTCTACCATGGATTTCAACGCACATTTGAAATTTCCCGTGTTGGAGCACCACTCTTTTCTATATTCAAACTAAAATTATGTTGAACAGTTTTATTTATATAGTTGAACACAAAATTTCATTTTCTCTCTTTTCATTTAGCATTTAATTTTCTTTCTTTAAAAAGATTGTACAGGCAGTCATTTTCTATCAAATACATACAACAATTATTATGGGCATCTTTTTATCAGCCACCTCGTTGGGCATTTTGCCTGTTGTGGCGTTGTATTTGTATAACAAAAAAGCCATCCTAAATCTCGCATTTCTAGGCCTGGAGAGTGCTGGATTTTTGAATGCCAACCTGTATATTCAAATGAATGAAACCAACTTGTAAAAAGAAATAGGCCTTTGCTGAATATTATGCAGAGGTGAACTCAAAAAGAAAAAAGTCACCTGGCCTCTGCCAGGAATCGAACTGAGGTCCTCTGGCAAACTGGGCAGCTATGTTACCACATACAATAGTCAGGGATGAGACTAGGAGGGAGCAGGTGGGTGCGCTGGACCAGTGGGGGGGAGGTGCCAAATTCACCCTCTTACCTTCTACATTAGGCAGGGCACCAAAATATGTGATTGCCCGACTGACAAAGTATCTATCCTGACACCACTTGAGTCATGACTCTCCGCCTTCATTTCCCAGTTTACAAGATCTGGATTCAATCTTCGAAGTAGACCAGATGACTTTTATTTCAGAATTCACCTCAGCATAATATACAGAAAAAGTATATTTTCTTGATACATGCTGAGAAAAAGCTGCCTCACAACTAAGAAAAGTCCAAAACATAATGAAAGATAAATTTTCATATTTAAGATATTAATAAAAAAAAACATCACAGCAAATATTTTTTGAGGAAGGTTTGCATGTCTTAAAGTAGTAGCAAAAATTTAATGAATACAAAATTTTATTCATTACTCTTATTCTAGTGAACAGTTGAACATCCTTTTGATAAACTCACTTAATTCAAATTAAATATCTTTTCCATGGGATGTATATCAAAAAAATTATACTGGCATGAATAAAACCATAAAAACAATATTGTCATGGCAAAATACAACGATAATTCAAAAACTAACTAAAAAGTCTGTAATTGAGATCATTTAGAAACATTATGGGTTTCGGTCTCAAAGTAAAAGTTGCTAAACTAAAAGTGTCTTGAACGGAAAGGATCAAAAACGCTGGCTATAACAATGTGTGTAGATGCCACAACTTGTAATATCTTTATTTGATATGAATGTGTGTGTGCAACAAACATATTCCATTAAATCTATCTTCCAAATATTTAACGATGCTCTTAAAACTGGTTACAGACTTTTTTGTTCTATCTCGATTCATTATGAAATTAAATTTGGTAGTTCCCTGCATCTTTGTTTCCACATCTTTTTCATATCAAATCACAATTTTGTTAATGGAAACAAAATTTTATAAGCATGAAATATTTTCCGTATTTCTCTGACTTCATCGTAATGGGATTCTATTGTATTTACACACATATTAATGTCAAAAATAGTTACACAAAATACATCTTCAAACATTTATATGATCACATGTGTTATTAAATTAAATACTTCATTAGCCAGCATGCCGGAACAACAAGGGAGCCAGCATATGGAAATACCTGTATTTTTCCAACGTACTACGAAATTCAAGTCACAAAGTCCAGAGAATTTTTAAACATCTAGACTCAAAGAATTGATTAAATTGGATGATTTGAATTTTATCCTTTATCTTCATTTTAGGATTCTTCATGTTATACGGTTCAAATTTAATGTTTGGTTTTATTACCAGAAGTCTTGGTATTACTGCAAATTTTGGATACTAAGCATATTCATTCTCTTTCGTTTGATTCCTGGCAGTACTTTTAAAAACCATAAAAAATATGATTATTAACTATTAGATAAGCTAAATGTGAGAAGTTTAGAACTATGAAGTATTTGTGCATTCTTTGATCATGTGCTTAATTGAATGGAAGGAGCCAAAAAATTAAACACTGTAAAACACATTGTAACACAAAAGTGACAGCGTATTTCAACCTCTGAACATGCAAAAAAAAGTGCAAAAAAAGCATTTGTATTTCATATTTGCTCGATGATAATTAGGTTAGAGCAGTTATTAACTGCTTAATTTTCATAATTGTTAAAAAATTCCCTGACAAAACCTGTTTGCTACACTGGCAACTGCAATGTTATTTTATTCTGATTCACATATTTATTCGGTATTTAATGTAGATTGATATCGGTCTTCTGAATAATCATGCAATTCTTATTGAAAATCTGCTTTTCCGGGGATACCAGGAAAGTGACCAAATTCAACATCAAAAAAGCTTGTTTTCCCTGATTTTCAGAGCATGCTGGCTAATGCAGGAAAATATAGTAATTAAATTAAAATATATTTGGTGAAACCTCTGGGCTGTTTGGAAATGGTCTGATTGCATTTTTCTAGAACAATTTATTAATTAAAATTATTAAACTATAACATGAATCTACAGAGATGACAGCAATCAATTGCTAACTAGAGGAATATAAAAGAGCAATCCATGTCAGCAGAATGATGTCACCTGTGTAGATGCATGTTATAGTAACAGGTGACATGTTGTGGAAAAAATCAAAAAGACAACAACAAAACAGTCTGGAAAGTTCCAGCTATTCATCAGACACTCGTTATGAAAGCCTACGTCAATGTTTATAATCATTATAATATTCCCAAAAAAAATATTTTTTACATTTTTATTCTACTAATTCACACATAAAAAAAAATTGTATTCCATTTTTGGCACACTCTATTTCTTGCCCTCCCATTTATTTAAGAATTTATATCAATTCTTCAAAATCTAAATAAAAATTATGTATGTGTATATATATCTACATTTTATCTGTAATAAGATCAATAAGCTCACACACACAAACATTTCAAGCTATTTACAGCAGCCAAAAAACATTTTCCCTTACACATAATCAGAAATTACAAAAAATCTTAAAATACACAATATACTTTACTTCAAAGACATAAAATTACAGTAAAAATAAATTTGACTCGAAATGCTGTACATCATAAAATACAATCACACACATTGGTCTTAAAAAAGGGGGGAAATGCATAGAAAATGTATACCTAAATCTCAAGGAACATTGAAAATACATATATAATCATTCAAAAAATGTATATAAATCTAAACGCTCAACGAACTTATATCACTAAAAGTATTTTTCATCGTACAAAGTTTATGGAATTAAAACTATCATTCCCCACATGGCACTATAATAATATAATAAAAATAATGCAATCATATATAACTGATCCGACATATTCACAAATTCAAGAAAATATGCTAAAAAATTATAATAAAATATTGAACATGAACTCTTAACACTTCACTATATAGAAAATGGAGGGATATTTCAAAATAATATGGAGAACATTATCTCACAGTTAAACCACCAGGGTATTTGTTTTTCATGACAAATCGATATGAATCATATTCATGAGGTTGTGTTCTGAAAATTCATCACATAATAATCATGATAATACATAAGGATACACAGTGGTTGGCCAATTATGAGAGATACCCATACTGCCATATTCCCATAGTGGTTGTGCAGGTACTTGTTTACGAACATCGAATATGGTATCTATTGATGGAATAATTATTATTTTCCAAAATCAAATTTTATGAAATCCATAAAATTAACCTTTTGCAGTCTCATGTTGAGGTGAAAAAGGTACTTCGTTGTTACAACAACCCCTTACAATCACAGGAAGACCCCCTGTGAGTTTGCCGTCTTAGAACTTATACAAAAAGGCAATAGCGATGGAGAAGTGATACAAAGTATGAACTGTACCAACAAAGTACTGAAAAACCTCTAGACTGCAAAGGATTAATATCTAAAATAATTTTGACATCATAAATGCAACTATAATAATATCTAAGATAATCTTGAATCCTTTTTGGCTTTACTGGAAGGACGGTGTATCTTGGGGTCACATAGTATGTATACATTATTTTTTCATTATTAGTATTATGTGTATGTTTGTCTTTTTTCATTCATATTTTTGTATTTTTTCCCAGCAATAATGTAATGTGTATACGTGTTTTTTTGAAATGAAAAATAATTAAATAGCATAAACAACAAACATATCATGAAATAATATACGTGTTGCATTTATTCAAATTTGATGCTTCCCGAAATCAGGAAAGGGAAAAAAAATTTAAAACACATTAATCTATGTTGCCGTATACCACACGAGTTTTTAAATGTGTTATAGAGCAGGGAGCAGCATCTGCAGTTTCGAAAATGATATGCAGGATTCAAGAATGTAATACATAAAATCCAGCATAAAATCCTTTTAAATTATGCTAAATTATGGAATAGACAAATGAACATCACTTATTCCAATACATTCAAACTTGGAAGAGGAATAAACTATTTAGATAAAACACAATATTTTTTTTCCTTGTTTTTGTTATAGGAAGGACCTGTCTAAATTTACTGCCCAAAAAGGTCTGCTTTAATATCAACAGGACTAGAAGAAATTCTTGAATGGGCCAGATTATTTACATGCCAGCTTTATAACCAGCAATTTGAGTCGGTCGCAAAAATTTTACTTTAATATCCACCACTTCGGTATCAGCAGAAAGAACCGGAACTCTTTCCCATTAACACTTTTGAGTCTAAGCCCGAGCCTGACTCAAGAATCGGGATGCGTTTTTTTTCAAGGGAACTAAGCCAGAGTCTGACTCGGGATAAACTTTTAACTCTCGTAGCTATAAAATGGCTAAATATATATGTGTGTCCCCAGTGGTTTTAAACATAATCCATAAATCTTCTACTTCTAAAAAAAAAATATATATATGGCAGCAGCCAATAGATGTAGTTTTATGAAACGATGTCGAAGTATAGTTTAAACACATTTGTCTTCCTAGGTAAGGAAGCCATGTTTGTTGGGTTTCGCAATGTCTCATGAATGATTTTTAGACTAGCAGATGCCAATGATTTGACTGAACTTAGCACAGGATTCTTTGTTAGAGTTATCAGTAGAGCCCAGATTATATGCACTAAAAAAGTGGCAAAATTTATGCTCTAAAAATATGCACTTAAAAATGTAAAAATATGAACATAAAAATGCAAAAATGTGCACTTAAAATGCCAAAATATGCAATGAGAATCCAAAAATAGTCAAAAATTCTGAAATATGTGCAAAAAAATGAGAAAATGCATTAAAAAATCACCATAAAAAAGCGCAGATGTGTTTTTAAAATGTATCTTTTCTATTTCTTTGTGCATATGTATTCATTTACAAAAAAATAACTCCTCATATATATATATATATATATATATATATGCACATAACTTTTACATATTTTTTATTGAGGCATTTTTTAATTTTCAGTTTGTTGTAGCTGCTCAATAATGAAAATACCAGTAACAAAAAAATTGTGACACTATTTCTAAAAAAATTTAACACTTTGACATATCTCTAGAAATAGCCTTACGATAAAACAGTTAATATTCGTAAAATAACATTTATAAATATGTATTAAATCACTAAATTTCACCTGCGGGGAAAAAACCGATGTTTGAAAAATTATAAAAAAAAATTGAGTGAGCTTAAATAAATCGTTGAAAATATGTACTTGCCCTGAAAATTCTTTGATTTTATGTTTATATGCATTAATGATAAAAAAAAGCCAAAATATGCGCATATGCATTTGCATATAATCCGGGCTCTAGTTATTAGGTTCAGATGATCCAGAATACCAGCCCGCTTGTATAATGGATTCAAACTCGCAGTTCTCAGATGACGACAGTAGCACCGATAAATATATTTGATTTTTCGCTTTTGAAATATTTTGTGTATATTACTTATTTTTTTTCAAATTTCTTAGGACATATTTTAGAAAATTATTATTCATTTCAGATGATGAAATGGAGCAAATCAAAGGTAGACACTGGAAAAAGATTGAGGAAAGAAACTTGAACTTATTACAAACCTTGTGGTATTGCTCTGTGTGCAAATGTGTTTTGAAGTGTGCCACACTAAAGCCAATTTTACATGATATTTTTTTTAATAAAAAACTATTTTTAAATATTTGTACAACATTTTGTTCATACAGGTTTTTATTCAGAATTATTTGCAATTTTATGTTAAAAAATGATGTTTTCTTATGCAGAACATTTTTTAAAACTCTAAAACATACTTTTCTAAATTATTTCTCATTAAATATTAATTATTAGTATCTTTAAATAATTGCTATATTATGAAAGGAAAGAGTTTGAAATTTTTAGTTTAAAAAAAACACTTAAGATATACATATTCTAAGTATTTTTAAAAAGATCATGAAAAGTGCCAAAAACCCTCAGTCCACAGGGACAAACAGCCAAAATAGCTCAGACGCGAAAATGTTAAGATTGAGTTTTAATAAACTAATATATAACAGTTCTGTGTATACAGAAATAAATATAATATAACTTTCAACAGCACCAAAAAAAAAAAAAAAAAAAAAAAATGATGCTGTGAACAAAACACACTTTATCTTAATTTTTTAATTCTTACCTGGCCTACCATACCAAGGAATGCCCAAATTCTGAACATCTTCAAAGGAACACTGACCAGATACTAGAAAGAGATACAGATAATAAACAACACACATCAAGAGATAAACTTTTTTTTTCAACTTCAGATATGTTATTCTATCCATTGAAGCAACTTATTGAGAAATGTCAAGCTAGTCCTGATGGGGACCTCAGGTAAGCAATATCATATGGTGAATCACTAATTATTTCTTTCATCCAAAGAAAGTACCCGCCTCTTGTATTTCCCCACATTAGCTGGCATGCTCGGAAACAGTGAGGGAGACCAGCAGATCGTGAAATTTGTCACCGACTCTAGATAATTCTTACATATGTGGACTTGATAGAATTGACTGATTTGAAACTTATCTGCTCTTGAGGATTCTTTTTGTGTTACAAACTAATACATTTAGGTAACTTGAACTTTATGCTTGTGGATACTAAGCATATTTTTAAACATAGATTATATAAGTTAAATGGAAAAGTTATAGTAGACTGCAAAGTATTTTTGTATTCCTTGACTGTGTCTGCGAAATTGGAATAAGCACATCAAACTAATTTGAGAATCATATAGCAAAACATACTATTGTGATACAAAAGCGATGTCACACCTATAAAATCTCTGAATATGCAAAAAAATATGAAAAATATACCCCTTCCAAATTTTATATTAGGCTGATGATGAAGTGAATGTCCAATTTTAAATCTTATCGTACCCTTTTGCTACAGTGAAAAATCATTATTTTACTTTGATTCACTTATAAATTCAATACTCGATATAATTGACGTTGGTCTTCTCAATGTATTGTGTGATCCTTATTAAACCTCGCTTTTCCAGGCATGCCAGGAATGAACCAGAATAAAATTTCTGAAATACAAAACAGTAATTTGCTACTGAATATTCTCGATTAATTATCTGTTGGAAATTCTAAGAAAATGGCTATTAAATATTGAGAAAAAGTTATGATGGTTTATGTCAGGTATTTACAAAATAACTGTTTCTTCGATATACAAAAGTAATTAAAACCATGCCGAGAATATATTTCCATTAAAACCATTATTATCCAAAATCATGTGTTAACTCATAGCCACAGAATTACAAAACAAAAACAAGAAATACTGACCTCATGGAAAAAAGCAGACACCAAGAAAACCGCCATGGATGCCTGCGACTTGGTAAAACCGCTGTACAACATGGGCTTGTATAAGTGACGAACACACCATTTATGAACTGGAATGTTCCAACTTTGCCAGAAATATTGAACAGTTTCAGCATTCCTAAATCAGGGATTTAAAACTATTTATTTAACTTTATATATATACAGTAAAACCTCGTTAAGTTGTCACTCCGGTTAAGTCGTCATTTTTCTTCAGACACTTCCAGCTCTCATAGACCACAATGTTATTAAACCCTCGTTTACTCATCGCTAATTTTGGTTAAGTCATCACTATGAAAAAGTTTGAGAAAGAGGAACAGACTATTTTTATGGCTCCCATTAAAAAAAAGAGCTTGTTGACAGCATTGCCATATGCTTAAAAGTCACCATAAAATAGTATATACCCAAACGGAACAGTTTAAGTAACGGAAGTTACGCTGGGGAAGTTCATTTGCCGACTAAGGTCTTTGGAACGTTGGGGACTGTTCAAGCTAGATCTCATTTCTGCATGGGCTCTACTGGAGCAACCGTGAGACACCAGGCTCTGTCACAAGAAGCAACGTAAGTACTTCGCCCCCCCCCAGGGGGGGGGGGGGGCAGGGCATCTCCAGCAAAACCAAAATTTATTGATATGTCAAAAATTACATATAGTGCAAGGAAATCAAAAATTATGTAAATCGAAGAATCAAATTAATCAAGTTAAAGTCAAAGTGCAACGGGACAGATAATAAATTATCATAGAAAGCATGGACTCTACTAATTTAGGGCTTGAAATTTAAACAAAATATCTTTGTTGATCGGTATTCAAATTAAATCAGCTTTAGTTCAATATTGAATTCTGAAAGTGCTTTAAAATAAAAAGCTACTATGTTACCTAATTTGCAGTTGAATTTTTACCCCACTGCTTAATTTTAATAAAAACTAATTTTCTCATTCATTTATTTCTGACTTTTCTACATGATTAGTTTTTTTAATGGCACACTCACACTTGTGCCCATTCAGGAATTCAAATCTACAACATTCAGATATTAAAAAATATCTAATATCTAAATTTTTTTTTAAATCTAGCATCTAAATTAGCAAGCATGTCACAACATTAAATGGAACCATACTAGATTTTATGTACTTAAAAGTGTTAATTATGAATTTGTATTACAATTATTTTTATGTGCACTAGTTGTTTTAACACGCAAAAAATATTTTTAGCAAAATTTTACATAAAATTCTTAAAAATATCAAAATTTTGAGCCTATTTTAGCAAAAAGAGCTTATAATCAACCTATGGATATTGAACCCCATTTTCGGTCCCTCTTGAAATTTTTTATAACAGGATTAGACTGTACTTATGAAAAATAAAATATAGTGCACACCCCTTAACCCTAGATTACTAAACTTTAATCAGTGTTACTCACTAACTAATCATTCGACTCATAAACTACAAATTAAAAACAAGTATATTTTTTATATTTCCTTTATTTATTTCAAACAAATTACCATAACATTATATATATTTTAATTTTGTAATTGAAATATTATAAACTTGTTTTACTAGTTACGTAGGTACGGGAACCGTATGATATATTACGAAGGGTAACAGGAACATCTCAAATTCACAGTCTCAAATGACAGGGGTATGTAGTCTATTAGACGAATATTTAGTTATCTAGGGTTAATGTGATCATTATCATTAATATCAGGACTTAAGGTTTCTAATAATAATAATAGATTGACAACTATATCCAAAAAGTGCCGGTAGTACATACAATGACCATACATCCCGTCACGTCAAATGGAATGTATGGAAACGGGACAGCTCCACCCACCCCCTTTTCTTCCCCAAATAACTGGTTTCCAAATATTGAATCGTATTTTTTTTATTTATTTTATTTTTTTTCATATTATTCTAAAAACAGGATTTTTTCCTTTTAAGCTAAAACTCATCTTTTTTTTAATTCAGAAATTGTGAAGATTTAAAATGGAACTGTCTAATGTGTATCATGAATTACAATACTTTTCAAAATGTTCAGCACTTTCCATGGATAATTTGTGAAAATCTTTCAGCAGGAGAATTTTGAACGTGGACAATTGAAAGAAACTGACAAGGAACTAGAGAAAGGGACGTTTTTTTAAACTTTATACATGTTTTCAATACAGGAAAGCCATTCCAAAAGCAGTGCTACACGTACATAAATTGTAGTAGCTGTTACGTCCAGATTGAAACATTGTGAACAGAGATGGAAATTCGTCAATAAGGGAGCCTTCTGACCTCCTACATAGTGTTGCAGATTCATAAAGATATCTTACAGGGGGAACAAATGAGTCGGGTTCAACCTTAGCTTCAAAATATACAGTAAGAATAAATCTTTCAATGAAAAAATTGCTAACAATATAATCAAAGTCCTGATAACTATAAACAAAATTTTTCTCCCTTGTTATGATATTGGTCTGTTCCATTCTTTCTAAAAGTGATAATAGCCAAATGACAGCATTATCCATGATTCTAATAAGCAGCATCAACTTTACAATTGAAAATAAGGAGTTTGATATTGTCTTTGAGAGATTTCCTGGGTGTGCAAGCCTAAATTGAAGAAAAATGACTACTACTGTTTTTTTACAGAATGGTATCATTTGATACCCCAATTGCGTAAAAAAACTACATACAGTAGAATCTCTTGATAACGGACATCCATGGGACCAAAATTTTTTTAACACAAATGGGAGTGTCTGATAATATACAGGATGCATAGCAAACAAGGAACATGGTATTATACTGGTGAACTGTTGGTCCTAGAGGTATACTTTCAATTAGAAAAAGTTTTCAAATAACGTGTAGTACTCAGATATGTAATTCATGTTTCAAGGAGTTGTATAGTTATTAAAATAAAAAAATTAACTTTTTATACACTCCCAGTGTGCCCCAAAACCCGATTAAAAAGTTGTTGACCTGTCTCTTCCGATTCCAAAAAAAAAAAAAAAAAATCCATGTTTCTAAGTGGAATATTCACTAAGATATTCAAATTCGAAAAATGGAGGAAATTTGGGGGAAGCAGCATTAAATGTGGATTAAACGGTTTTTCTGCATTTAGAGGTGTTTAGACCACAGGAGATCCTGTTATGGGAGATCATACTGTATACTCTATAATTGGTGGTTTTCTTCATGGTAATTCAAGTAATTACTTAACCTGTCCTTGAGAGGCATCCAATTATTTTTTTACAGGTTAAGCAATAAAAAAGTTCTTTTTCTAAATCATTACAGGCTGTAAGCCAAAAATTTACTTTTAAAACCAAGCTGTAGATTATGTTCTGGAAAACATAATAATCCAACAAATTTTTGGACACAAAAATATGGCATGGGCTATGGATACAAACACAACCTACTTACCACCAATCCTGGTAAAACTGCCTGTCAGCAAACCTTAAAATCTCTGCAACTGTATTCATGACGGAATGGAAATACCAATAAAAAAATATCAACCATATAAAATGATTTGGCACCTTTGAAAACAAAAGAAGCAATAATATGATCAGATGACACATTCAAGAAAAAAAAAAGTTTTGACAAAAGTAAAGCTTAGAATATGTAGTTAATTTTTTCAAATCAATTTCAGATTCAACTGAAGAAAAATAAAAAGATATATTCTTCATGTGTGTAAAACTTCCTGTTACTCAAATTGGCAGAAAAATGTTTAGCTAAGTTTTACTTGCACAATCTACTAAAAAGCTACCTTTTAACATTAGATACAAGATGCACAAAAAAGTCTCTTAGACCTGCAATAACTTGCAAATTGGAGGGTCTAAACTTAGCAAATAGTTTGCAACTTAGAGAGAGCTAAAGCTATGAAACCTAAATAATGATGCATTAAACGGCAGCATAAAAAGTGGAAAATTTCAGAAGTTAGCCATTGAAAATTGAAATCAAATTTAATTTGAAGTTTTGCTCCAGCTTTCCAGAGTTGCACATCATCATTTCCATACAAAATGATATACAGTGTATTTAAACATGATAAATGGTCATCTAGACAGATATACTTCCTGTTCAATATTTTTCCTTCTTTGACACAAAATGAAGCACATATATTTTAGATATTTTATCATATTACAATACTGAATGTCATATTGTATTAATTAAATGATACTTTAAAACCTCACAATTAGGAAATTTGTTCTATATCCCTTGGTTTTTGATTTTCAGTAACTTTTGATATTCACCACCAAGGCCTGTTATTTGTTGTATCTGATTGGACATAGCAATTTTACTATAGCATTACCTACATCGCTATCACTTTGCAAGTTATATCAAGCCAAAATGACTTTCCTATGCATCTTGTATGAATTAACATTTTATTTTATAAATTAAAGTCACATCTCAGAGAAAAGTTCACTAAAATTCAAACTCTACTTCAAGTGGTTCATTCTGCATATTTTTTAGAGAAGCTTAAAATTAAGCTATGTGAATGGGAAAATTACAGTAAAGCTTCCCATATCTGGAACCAAAATACTTTTTTACTTATGCATATTCATGTTATTCAAATACACTCATGTCCATAAATTAAGGATAATTCAAAATCACACGGAAATCGAAATCTAAAGTAAAAATTTCACCTGTAGAATTATCACACACATCTGCAAGAATGATATGCAAATTTCAGGAAGCCACCAGATGATGCCGATAGTATGTCACAATGACGATAGTGTAAGAGGGGGGTATATAAGGAATGGTGGCAAAGAAGTAAAATTGTTCACAAGAGTTCTGTAAGGCGCTCAGTGCCATAAGCGAATAGTTATGACACAGAGGACGCATGTGGATGATATTTTACGTGGTAGAATTATCGGCTGCCTGGAATGTGGGCGTACTCAGATGGAAGTATCCGAGGAACTTGGAATTGCCCAAAGTGTCATCTCTAGGCTTTGGCAATGATTCCAAGATAACGGAAATGTCAGTAGATGTTACAGTACAGGTCGCCCCCGAGTTACAACGCCGAATGAAGACCGGTATTTGGCAGTAACTGCCAAAAGAAGCAGACAGAGCACAGCATCCGGCCTGTCTCGTCAGCTATCTGCAGCCACGGGTACCACAGTTTCAAGGCAAACCTAGTACAGACGTTTGGGAGATATTGGTCTATATGCTCGCAGGCCTGTCAGATGTGTTCCGCTCACAGCAACTCACTGTCGGCAGCGATTAGCCTGGAGTAGAGAACATGCAATGTGGACATCGTCACAGTGGGCTTGTGTGATGTTTTCCGACGAGTCCAGGTTTAGCTTGCAGTCTGATTCACGTCGGACTTTCATATGGAGAATGCCAGGTACCTGTTACCACCAAGACATCATCATTGAACGACACCGTTACGGTGGTGCCGCACTGCTCGTTTGGGGTGGAATTATACTGGGCTCCAGAATAGATCTGCATGTTCAAACCGGAACCATGAAAGCCCAAATTTATCGGGACATCATTCTGGAACAACATGTACGTTTGTTTAGGGGTGCCATGGGCGCAGAATTTGTGTTTATAGATGACAACGCCCGTCCTCACCAAGCAAACATAGTAAACGAATGCCTTAAATCTGAGGATATAACCCGTATGGAATGGCCAGCATTCTCGCCTGACTTGAATCCGATAGAGCATGTGTGGGACATGCTTGGCCGACGAGTTGCAGCCCATCAACCACCTCCTACATGTGTACCGGAACTTCGGAGAGCATTGCTTGCTGAGTGGAGTGATCTTCCCCAAGATCAGATCGATAATTTGATACTCAGCATGCCTAGGCGTTGTGTGGACTGTATTTCATCGCATGGGAGACATACAATGTATTAACCATCATACCAACCATGTAATAGTAAGTTTTTGTAAAGGAGATATTTTTTACAATTGCTCCAGGGAGCAAAAATCAAGGTTTTTATGAATGGTATCATACATACACCATCGTTTTTGTTCTTTATCTTTTGTTTAATAAATGGGCTTTATGAATACGTAACGTTTGTTTTGTTTCTGAACCTTTATTTGCCGGAGCTGGCATTATCCTCAATTTATGGACATGAGTGTATATGTAGACTGATAGTGTATGTAAGAAGGTAAGTGGCCAAAGAAATAATGCAAATATATAACTTGCAGGCCATTTTTTCATATATGAAATTGTATAGTATAATATGTGTAGTTTCACATTATGAAATCCATTCATTATAAAAGTATCACACGCAAAAACCCATACTTACAGCTAATTTCAGAAGTCTTTCAAGCATACGCGAGTAATCCATGTCCTAAAATAATAAAAAATCATTAGCTATATGCATTTTAGATATTGTCGAATGCTGTATATTTAACATTACATTACTGTGAGCTACTCTGGGAATTCTGATGTTATTTTAATGTAATAATTCACAGATTATGTGCAGGATAATACAGTACATTTGATATCTTTGCAATTAAAAAAAAAATACTTAAACGTTACTTGTAAAGGCTTCAGAGAATTGTTGATTGTTGGCACCACCCATTGTTGAACTAAAGCCAATATCAACTGGATCAGGAACAGCTAGAAATTGAAGGGAAAAAGTGAAAGAATTGATAAGTTGACAAAAACTCGAAATAAACCTACATAACTGTATCTATTAGGTAAATGGCATGAACAAGTGTTGTAAGTAAAGTTAATTATCTTTTAAAGATATTTCTAAAATGGTCAGATTCTAACTACTCGTATTACTTGTTTATTCCTCATTTATTACTTGTATTTATATAACAGAACTTAAATGTTCCATTAGAACAATTTCTAAACTCTTTAATTACAACAACATTTCAAATTGAATGCAAAAGAAAAGGAACTGATACTTTTGTGATTTACCAGGACTTTTTTCAGCCTCAAAGTACACATCTCTAAAAATTAATTTTAACAATATTTTTTAGCTTTAGAGAAATATATTAAAAAATACAACAACATTTTCAAACAAAGATACATTACTGTATTTCCCCCGCATTAGCCAGCATACCAGAAAACATCAAGAAAGACCAGATGCAGAGAATACTCCACTTTCTGTCATGCTGGGAAATTTGAATCACAAATTCCCAAAAATTTGTGTCAGAAAATATCTGGACTCTAGGGATAGTTCTACCTTTATATGTTTTCTTTCCACAAATTTATGGAAAAATAATTATGCACTCAATTTCAAAAGTGCTTATGAGAAAAAAAAAATTGACATATTAAGATTAGCTATATTCTTGAAATTAAAAATTATTCTACATCAACGTTACTCAAATTTGAGGAAATATTACATAAATGGATTTTTTTACAGACATTAACCATCCACAAAATCTGATTAATGTAAAAAAAATTGATTTTATTAACTTTAAAAATAATTATTGCATATTTACTTTTGTTTGAACCTGTACCAAATAAAATTAAAATAACTTTATTTTGCAAAAAGTTAAGCAGCAATGAAAACCTTAATTCAAAAAAAAAAATGTATGAAAAACTAACAAAAAATTAAACAATGTATTCCATTTGACTTTTTTTTCGAAATTTTTTTAGAGTACATAATTTTTCTGGCAAAATTTTAAAATCTGTCAATTATGGAACTAATTCCAAAATACAAAAAACAGTGAAATCTCCCAACAATGGCGACTAATTGGACCGTCAAAATGTGGCCGCTATTGGGAGTGAAAGTTTTATTTCTGGGAAAAAAACTGAAATTTGCAATCTATGTATATAGCACATGAAATGACAACCCATTCTGTAACTGATTATGATAGTTATATAATTGATTATATTAAAATATATTATTATATTTCAATAATATTATAGTAATTGATCTACTGGCATCCTAAAATTAAGGCTTGCAGTGCTCAGGTAGAACACAAGTGAGAAAAATTCATATGGACCAAGACGGTATACCAACACGTCCAAATAGTTCATTGTTCAAAAATTTTTTTTAACTAGACCTTCTTTCTAGGGCATTCCTAAGTCCAACCTGATAGTTGAAGACATAGGTGCTGATATATAGTCTTGTTACTGACACATTCCTCTCAAAAAATTAATACCCTGAACATTTTTATTCCTATTTGCAAGTACCATTTTTTCTTTTTTTGGACAAAACCATCCCTCGGAACTAAAGAATTGATAAAAATTCAGAACTAATGGGAGAGAAAAATCCCAAATTAATGAAAATTAAGAACTAATTCGAAGAATTGCAGAATTGATTGAAATTCAGAATCAATTAGAAGTATAATTCCAGAATTGAAATGAGAAACATAATTCCAGAATCAAATCAGTTGAATTTGACACCTGGCTTACTATGAAAAAATGTTTTTTTATTCATCTTAGCAGCTAAACAAATGGAAATATTCAAAAAAAAAATATATTATTTTTTGTTATTTTTATTTAATTTTTTTATTTCTTTTTCTTCTTCTCTCTCTTGCTGGTGTAAACAGAGAAGACATCAACCTTGCAGACTTCCTCGAAGGACAATTGTTCCTTGGAGCCACATAGATGCCATTTTTGTGTGTGCTCAATTTCATGTGTATTAGTGTATTGTCTCATTGTGCATTCTATTTGTATAATTTGTGTGTTTGCAATAATGTATATTTCTCCACTTCATTATTATTTTATTTATTTACTTTTGCTTTTTTTGTGTTATTGTCATGTGCACATATGTAACTGATACGTGCATAATAAAACACCTGACATCAACCAGCGCCTCGTCTGAGGCAATGGCTAAAACTGACAATGGTCGATAGAGCCTGGGTGGTGTATGGTATGAAATGAAATGTATCATATATGGAAATTATATACAAATATACGCACACAACTTAATAAAGGGAAAACTCTTGTTTTGCCAACACCAATAAAATAGTCATTGATAAGATAATCAATTATTATATTCATGAAAACAATAGAGACTTTATTATATAAGTAATCGCTAAGTTCTTAAGAAAATTGAAAAATAAATACCATTTCTATGGCACGCTTAATCAGAAACCTTTTCCTAATGCGAGTAGATCTTGGAAAGTTCAATTCATAGCAAAGTGTTGGAGCAAATGTAAAATAATACAAATCTGAAATATAGATAGAAAAAAAGACATGCATAAAAGAAATCCATACAATCTTTATTCAAATTAATAACCACTGAACTTTGTAATATAATCTTCATTGGGTATTTCAATTCATAAACTATTACTAAGTCTTTCAAAATATTTTAAAATTTACCTTTCAAATTTAAATTGTCTGGATATTTGACTAAGGCAACTTGGGAATTTTCTTTCTTGGAAACATGGCCTGTAAAGTTAGAAATGACAATTCATAATCAATAAAGAAATAATTCACATTTTATAAAATGAAATGCTGTAATTCCCTATGTATAGACTGCACTGCTACAGGAGAGAAAAATATCCACTAAAACAAAAAGAAATTGGTGCATTGTCCATAGAATTCAATTTATATTCCTCATTTGTGGGTTGTATTATTTCAAGATGTGATTGTATTAATTGCCCAAACTTTTTCACAAGGAGTTGATGGCAGATGGGTAGAAAACATAATAAAATAATGTGTGTGTGGGAAGTCATACACCCCTAAAGCAGAATGAATGTTTTGCAATGAGCTGGTGGCTGACTGGAAATGTTCTGTGTAACATGATGGACCCACCAGTTGCCAATATTACGATGGAAAGTCCTGTAGATCACCAGCGGGAACTCCACTGGGGATCATCATCAAACTCAGTGAAATTGTGACAAAAGAGATGTGCAATATAAAATTAAATTTAAAATCTTTTTGCAAATATAATTATACATGGAAATACAATGTTTTATTTTTCATGCCAACAATGGGCCACAGACCACTTTGCGATCAATATACTTTATGAGACTTTCAATGTGCAATAGGCCTAGTATTGTAGGCCCTGGAAAAGTCTCAAATGTTCACAATTTGTGTGTTGCCAATTTCCATATGTCAAAGTTATGTAATAGTATTTTATTCTGTATAAATACGCAAATGAGATATTGTTTGTTAAAGGGTTTATGTTAATTTCAGTACCGTCAATCCCTAGTGGTGATTCGTCATCCAATATCATATGACGAAGAGTTTCTCCATATATACCAGCAGTGTGCCGAGTTTCAACACCTATTTGATTCCGGCATTCTTTTGCATCTTAGTTGATTGCTGATATCATCTGGCTTTGCCCAGTGTGAAGGGTTGCTCTCCTTTGTGTATATATTGATTATAATTTTTGTTAATTGCATTTTTAATTGGGTTGCTATATTTTTTTTGGAAATATATGGCATCCATATTTTTATGGGCATCTTTTTCTCAACTACCTCGTTGGGCATTTTGCCTGTTGTGGCGTTGTATTTGTATTCTGTTGTCATGAGTTGATCATCCAGTTTCATGCTGCGACACCATTGGAGTAGCTCAGCTTCTTTTCCAGTTGGTCGTCTGTATGTGAAAATATGAGGGGACGCCTTCTCATCAGGAATGGAACATTGCTGATGAACTTCGGGACGTTCTCGTGTCATTTCTGGACTCTCTAGTGCCATTGGGAGGTGATCCGGGTTCTTGGATTGTAGAAGATGCAAGAACTCTGATAACAAAGTTTTGAAAGGTACCCTGTCAGACGGACTAAGGTGAAAACGTTTCAATAACATTCTGGGATATATTCTAATGTTAATGCTTCAAAGAAAAATTTGTTTGCTACCTTGTTAATCCTAAAAACATTTTAATGTACTGTTAATAAATAATTTAAGTGGGAAAACCTTGTCTTTTATTGTTGTCATCTGTTTGAATTAATGGTGGGAAACACTGAAAGTAATCCGGGTATGCAAACGGAATGTTGCATCTGCAGTACAAATTCCCATAATAGTGTTTTCTATATTTTTCCTAAAAATACTTCGATTGTTCAGCAGTATTACTGACACAGATTTCGGCATATTTTGCTTCGTGGTCATACACCATTTCTTTCAAATCTGGATGAAAAAAAAAAATAGAATTTTTTGGACAAATTTTATGTCGATTTCGGAATTAAACTATTATATTGATATGTAGTACAGTCGAATCCCGTTTTAATGAATACCGTTATAGCGAAAATCTTGATTTAACGAACACTTTTCTTATCCCTCAGATAAGTTAACATAGGAATAATGCAAAAACATAGAATTCCTTTATAACGAAATTTCGTTTTAACAAAGTGATTTCTTTGGTCTCTTGGAGTTCGTTATAATGGGTATAATGGGATTCGACTGTATTGTTAGATTGCCCATCAAATATAAAAAAAACTTTCTTCTTGGATAGCTCAGATTACATACAGGAAATTAAATTATAGTGCTTTACAATATCTAAAGCTGTTGAACAGGGCTGCACAATCTTTTCAATCTATAGTCCAGATTTACATTATATATATAGATATATAGCTATAGCTTGGGCGGGGAAGGGGGGGGGGCAGAGACTGAAATGTATAGGGTGACCATACAACCCGTGTTTTTACATGACACTCCCAACTTTTAGTAAGAATGTCATTATTTTCAATGAAACAAACTTGAATGTTGATTCTCTACTCTGACCAAGAATTTATTATTCAAAACTTAACATACGGTAATTATTATCACATTAATTATGGTAATATTATGTGATAATTATGATATAATATTGTACATTAAGCACAAATTTCAAAGTAAATGTTTTATTAAATTACATTTTAGTCTGTCTCCCCATTCATAAGAGTGCTTATATCTTATTTATTATAGGTGCTTAATCTCATATCATTATAGGTTTTTCCAGAGATTTCCATGACAAATAGCAATTTTATTTGCCTTTTACCACTTTTTTGGCGATAATTAACAATGACTAGTATGGGTCTCATTTTTAAGTATTTTGATCAAGAAATATGGTCAGCCTAAAGATGTATAAGTGTCGTTTGTAATTGATGCTTTGCTGTGGGGGCTGCTTGCTTTCTCAGGCCAGGATGGACCTCCTTGGCGGGGAGCATTTGACCCATATGCCAGAGGTTGTGCACCTTTGCTATAGAACAGCGTTTTTCACCTTTTGACTCATGGAGCCCTTTCTAATATATAATGTCTGTGGCGGAGCCTGTAGGCATATTTTTTTACTTATTCATCGAAGTTACTGATTTACTTTTATTATTCAAAAACATTTATAATATTTTTTTTCCCCAAACTTAGTTTTTTATATTTTCCTTGAGTGGCCGTGAAGTCCCTGGAGAATTCACGCGGAGCCCTTGCCACCGGTTGAGAACAGCCGCTCTAGAACATTAATCACTCATTACAATTCTTTGTGTTTGTGTGGTTAATATGTATCAAGTGGGCCTACAACTTTTGGACAAAACAAAAATCTATGGAAAATTAAATTAAGATAACAAGCTAAAGGTTTAAATTTTATGAACACACACACAGAATTTATGCACAGAAATTTATTGTCATAAAGGCAATTATTACTCACTTTTTCTTTCTGCAGAGGCACTTCGAAGTCTGGACCATTTGGGATGGGAAGCACTTTGCAAACCTTCTCTACACCAGCTATTGACCATGTGATAAGAAACCAATTTCAGGAAGATAATGCTCACAAAACCCAAAACAAATGATGCAACCACTGAAACAATTTGATGAAATACAAACCATTTATAATATATATATATATATATATATAAAATGTGTGAAAAACGGGCAAGCATGCTATCATCTACACTTTTTAACAATGTTTCAACATCACAAAAATAGTTATTTATACAATGAAAAAATGCATAACTTGGAGATCAAATATTGGTATGTGAAATACTAATAAATTTTTTCATTGCAATAAGCAAAATAATATGTGCATCCTTTACAATAATTGGTCGTGCTGAAAAATTTGATCAATACATTCACAACAAATAAATGAAAGTAAAATCTTAGTTTTTAGCAAACTTTAACAGTAAGTTTTCAAATAAGTTGGCTTAAATGGTGCATTATTTTGCTGATTTAACAATTTTCTTCAACATACACCAAGCAATAACATATTAAGCCAAGATTCGGCTCAAAACCAATACTAAATATTACTCTATTGGAGCATGTGACCTATCTAAAGATTGAAAAAAAAACCTTGTAGATTCAAAGATTAGTTTTACAACCATCAAACCCATCTGGCTATGCACTTAATGGTAATATGCTTATCACCAAGTACAGTAATAGCTACAGCTAAAAATATTATTAGCTATAAATATTATTTATTTATAAAAGGCAAATTTGGAGTCAAAAACTTTTGAGTAATATGTAATAGATGTACGTTTTCTTAAAATCTTATGGATGTGATTCTGGATACAGGTAATGTTGGAATTACAAATTTAATAAAAAAAGTTGAAGAGGACCTATTTAAAATCAGTAACTGGCTCAAGAAAAATAAACTAAAACTAAACATACAGAAAACTAAATACATATGCTTAAAAACAAGAAACATAAATAGTTTGGCAAATTTAAGTATAAAAATTCATGATCATTGTCCGTGTCAACATATATTACAATGTAACTGTCAAGAAATTGAAAGAGTACATGAATACAACTACCTAGGAATAATAATACAAGATGATTTAAAATGGAAATCACAGTGTGAAAAAATAATAAAAAAATTAAGAATATATGCAGCAATTCTTTATAGACTAAGAGACACAATAGACAATAACTTTCTAAAAGATTTATTTTATGCTTGGATATATTCAACAGTAACATATGGAATCACTGCTTGGGGAGGTGCATATCAAACAGATATATATTATCTAGTTTTTGTATATAACAAGATAAGATCCCAAATAACAAGCACCACAATAAACACCAACAAAACAGAATGCCATAAGCTAACTATAAGACAAAACTATGTTTATAGACTAATAAAATTTTCATTCTTAAACAATAATTGGTTAGAAATGAAACAAAATAGAACGTCATCTAGATTAAATAACATATATAAAGTGCCAAAAACAAATAAAACGTTATTTCAAAAGAGTTATAGATACACCGCTCCAAAAATAATGAATCTATACCATACAATCAATCATACAAATAATTACATAAGATCTAATAACAATATATTCACGTTTTCTATGAATACCAGTCTAGAATCTATATTACAACAATAATACAACCACATGATACAATCCATCTGTATGTAAAATTTCTTTGTAACATAAATACAAAAAAAAAAAAAAAAAAAAAAAACCTGTATATTGAACAATTATAAACCGACCTAAACCATAATAGGCTGTTGCTAAGAAAAATAATCTACGGAGAAACCCTGTAGACCTACTGGAAGGACAGGCATGTCCCTTGAGGTCAAAAGTGTATGTTTAAATGTGTTTCTGTATATGCTTGTATATATGTTTGTATGTTATTAATAAAAAAAAAAAATAATAAAATAAAAAAAGAACTATAAATGCAAGAAAAGAAATAGGTGTTGCCTTAACCAGATAAAAAGCCTTCAGTGTAAAAAGTTTTCAATACTATAAAGAATAAATAAAATATTTTCTCCCATGTTTTGAAACATAAATAGTATAAATTTAGATAATGGTATTATATACATAAATATATATTTTAGGAGTATTATTTATTAAATAAAATAAAGTTTGTTTGAATGAGTGAAGCCAAATGCAAGATACAAAATAACTTGTTAATAAATGAAATAGCTTATACCTGGAAGGGAAGGGGTAGTAAATTCTAACAATTGACACGTTTAAAAAGAAATGTTATAAACATGTTGGGGTAAACCGAGAAGCTATCCGTACTTAGAATAAGACAACCATAAATATTTTTATGGGCATTGCATAGATGCCGACTGACTTGAAAAATCTGTAGTTTATTCCATGATGATACATTACGCATTAAAGAAAATATGTCAAACAAATAAAAGGGAAAAACCGGGGATTTTTTGAAGTTGCGACGGGTGACCATATATATGCATCCCAGAATTATATGACATCCATATTTGTTATGGGAATTTTTTTCTCAGCCACCTCGTTGGACATTTTACCTGTTGTGGACTTGTATATGTATTTATAACACTGTTTGGCTTTATTCATTTTTGGTGAAAAAGATGTCTCTAAGTTTTTTTTTAGGTATTAATGGATACAATTAAGCAGAATTTAACTTTTCATTTCTTTTTTTTTTTAATTTCTTTCTGAATTTGATTTAGAAATTCATTCATGGAGATTATTAATTCCCAATTTGATAATTTAGGAAAAGCTCCTCTGAAAGAAAAATTTTCACACTCATTACTCTAGGAAGAAAAAAAATATTGATGTATAAAAGTAAAAAGAAACAAAAAAATTTACCAGCATTACATTCCATTGTATATACACATATTGGGGGAACAAGCACTACTGCAGACAAATGTGATATTACCAAGAACTTTCCAAGCCTTTCATTCAGTCGACCCTGTAAAAAATACAGGTGAAAAATGTCACGATAACTGCAAAAACGCCACACACATTGTTTGGTTAAAATATTTTGTAACTTCATCTTTCACAAAATGAAAATTTAAAACTTTAGTTTGATATTCTTTTTTGGCTGGAAAAATATAGAGAATGTCAGCCAAATATAAGTCAAACTTTAAAAATGAATGTAAAGCAAACTTAAATTTTGTAAATCAGAATTTAAAAACAAAATGAGAAATATGACAATATGTAAAAAAAAAAAAATATATTTTTCTACTTACTTTAGACATTTCTTTTTCAATAAGCAATGAGTAAAGAATAGCAATATTTAAACCTGCAAAGGGAAAAAATATTTAAAAAAAAAGAACCACTGTTTTCCCAAATCCAAATGTATTATCCTGTTTTTGTTGTGGTTGTGAACGTGTGGTTTCTTTTTTGTATTGTGGTAGTAACATGGTTTGATACTATGCATACAGTATACCCCCCAGTAAAAAAGAAAGTTTTTCTTCATGTTGTACAATACATTAATTTTTAACTTGAATTGATTATCTAATAAAAATTCTCACCAATAATGATGTAGACACATGGCGAGTATTGCGGCTGTCCAACGAAAACTTTCAACCATTGCAAAGGATCAATAAGTATGCCATACCTAAATTTACAAGCACTTGAGCATGAGAGGAAAAATAAATCTTTCGAATTCCATATATTATATGTAATTCATTGCTGAATGAAAATTTTTTGACTGAGGAAACCGACATCAGTTAAAATAGAGTTCCAGATAAATGGTCAGATAAATCAAGGTTCTACTGCATTATCTAACTTACTTCATTGCTGCATGATAATGAGCTTACTGAGATTTTTTTTTTTTTGGTAAACAATAAATTTTTTTGACTCTCCTTGGCACACACACAATTTAAAAAAAACAAACAAACTACAAAGGCTCCAAGATTAGCTACACTAAAATGAACATGAATATGTGCTATTTGGACATTTGCTAAACTTATCGAAAAATGTTAGACTTATGATTGAGAAAGGACATTTTAAGGGTGCATTACCAGGATTCAATACACTTTTGTACAGAAAAATGGTACAATGGACATATCAAATACATGCGGTAATTTTTAAGTAGAGGTATTCTAAATTTGATGAAATACAAAAGCCCAGAGTTTAGTTTTTAACCTTTTCCTCTAAATTTCCATAACATAATAAATTTGAATATTACTCATCTGTATTGAAAATGTATTTTTAGATCATTTTTACTGAACAAAGCAAAAAAATTTTACTTATCCTCACTGTTCTACTAAATACTACATCTAATCAAAGATGGAAAAACCAACATGTTAAATTACAGTAAAACTCCTTTATGCGAACAACAGCAGGACAAAAAAGAGGGATGACGGCATTTCAGAGGTGACTGTTAAGAGGGGTTTCAATGTACTTAAATTCATTTCATGTACTTATAGGAGGACTTAAAATTTTCATATATTACAGTAAATGTGATAAATCAGTAATTATACACAATTACCAGTTGTTATGTGCAGTTACCAATCATCTCTAAGTGCGGTAAATTTTCTAACATTTATCACATTTGTCTGTGATTATACATAATTCCTGAATGAAGCTGGTAAATATGATAAATATGGAAGAAATCATGGGGAAATATCACTTAAATTCAACTGCTTATCAGTTTCTCCCATGGGTGATAATTGCACTACACATATTTTGCCATAAAAATAAAATTAAATGAAAATAAGTGTATAAGTGTTACAAGGATAAAAACTTATAAAATATCATCAGCATTGTATAATGTTAGCTCTCTTCCCATTTATCAAAATTTTTAAACATAATCAATACCACCAATCAAATCCATCATCCTAGACTAAAGTTTGAGCAAAATGTCCAGTAAATTTAAGTAATTCATTGAATATTTGTTAAAATTTTTTACCGATACGAGCTGAAAGCTACACATAATCGCAGATAAATGTGATAAATTAGCAAAATTTACCGAACTTACCAAAATTTTCGGTAACTGAGGATAACACAAAACCAGATTTATAACATTTACTGTTGCATATATTTTTAACATAATTTTGTAAAACTTACTTTATAATGTTTTCTAATGCCACTCTGGCATTTGACAAAACCTGCAATATAGTTAATGAAGGAAAATTAATTAGCTATTGAAACTTGAAGAAATTTCCAACAACTATACAATAAAGATGTTATTTTTCTAGTGTGCAACATATCAAAGAAAGATTTTCTGGACATTAATGTCAAGTTGAACATTGGAAAGAAAAGTTGTTGGCATGAAGAGAAGCTGCTGTGCTGGTAAAGTGGCCATAGTGATGGACTTGTATCATGAGGACCCAGGTTCGAACCCCTCCGACATCACATCAGTGATTGGCTGAAGTTGGTTTTATGTGGTTCTCAAGTTTGAGGAGTGAATGCCAACCAATCTCCCAGTTAAAAAGTCTAGCAACAGACCCATAATGGTACATTTATTCAATCATTACACTCCACTCATAGTTAGAAAAATTTATGGCAGCACTACGGCAAGCATTACACAGAAACAAACTTCACATTAGGTTCACAACACATACACATACATTTTCCAGCATGGCCCAGGTATTTTTGGACCACCTGCTTGTATCTCTTCATTGAGACAGAGCAGCAGGCCATGATCTGGTTAGGAAGTATGCAAGAGGACCCTGGTTTGTTTCCCAGTAGAGACAAATTACTTTTCTTTCAGAAGTTCATCTCAGCACTAACGTACAGAAAATATCTTTCTTTGATAAGTACAAAACAGTTACTAATAAATGTGGAAAATCATATATTATGAAATTGCACGTGAAACTAATGAATACATAATAACTCTGCAGCTGTAAGGGAAAACAAACTATAGTGGTGCATCTCAATTACATTCTGATCTACTGCCGAACTAATTTTGAATTACATAAGACTACCAGCCAATTTTATGCATGTGAAGTCTCAAGAGATTTAAGCATTGAATTTCAAGGCTACAACTGTATGCAAGGCCCCTTCCATAGTAAATCTCTGGTCTAAAAAAAATATTTGCCCAGGGTTCCCAGGCTGAAGCCCAGTCAGCTCTACCTACCCTTGGAGGGTATGACATAAAATTAAGTGAAATCTCTAATATTTGTCAGAGAGAAATAGATTCGTCAAAAGACTACGCATTTCTTATGCCAAACACATGAATGAATTCAAAAACATTTCAATGTACATTCCGTGATAAATTCTATGAACCAACACATTTATACAAAATATGCCTCTGGTAAAAAAAAAATTTCCCTTTTTTATGGCATTCATCTCCCATTAAAAGTATTCAACTTTATGAATTAATTAGAGCACAGTGGAACTTCGGTTAGTGAGCAATTTGCATAAAAAGCAAAAGTTTTACACAAATTTAGACTTTGTTAACAAGCGATGGTTTGCATTACGAACTAAAATTTTGCACTTTATTTAGTTATTTCCACGTTATCACAACTGAGCTGATGGTTTTTGCTTTCGTCCACACACGTGTTTTGGAATTTTGGGTAATATTCTTCTGTAAGTCTTCCTCAGTCGGAAATTTAACATATGTGCGAGTGTGAATATTTACCATACAAAACTAGATGTAGCATAGAAGCAATGCATATATCTGAAGTTTTTTTTAAAAACCCTACTTGGAAACAAAAACTGTGGGTTGATTGCATTATTGAACGTGATTTTGAAGGGGCTAGCTCATGAACAAGAGCCAACACTTGTAGAAGATATTTTGTGCTTGGGAAGACCATGGACTGCAGGTGCACGAGGATATTATTCAAGAACTAGCAGTGAAAAATGTCTAGAAGTTGACGGTAGATGAAGTGATGGATCTCTTTTGCACGCACCAGCAAGAGTTTATGGAAGGTACCTCATTTGAGGAAAACTGAAGCAAAATGGAGTCCCTCACATATAATGGAGTCCACTGATGTGTAAAATGTGGGAATCTGTGCAAACTCTGTAGAAAAAAATCACCCAAATAAAGCTGCAGCACAATGTGCAATCAATGAATCTCTCAAGCGAACACTGCAATTTACCATTTCCCAGAAATCCTAAAAAAGAGGCAAAAGCAAGTGTCATTGGATAAGGTTCTTTTTGAAAGTCATGCAAAAAGATTAAGTTCGCAAACAGCGAGTCTGTAAATCGTCCTAAATGACAGTCTTCTCTTTCTCTCATCATTTAGAGTAAGTCAATTAGTAAATATTATTGTATTGTATGTTTATTTCTGGCATTATCTATATTATGTATATTTTATTGCAATATGTATAATTGTGTTTAATTATTTATTGAATGCTGTTTTTATTAGTCATTTGTTAGGGATATGAATAATTGTGGAACGAATTATCAGAGTTTCCATTATTTCCTATGGGGAAATTTGGTTCGAATAACAAGCACATTGGAGGAATAAATTAAGCTCATTAACCGAAGTTCCACTGTATTTCCTCACATCAGTCAGCATGAATTTGAGTAAGATTATGAAAAATTCTTTATTCTAAAAACCCATTGATTTGGCTGAATGCATGCAACAATCTTTATTGAAACTATTTTTCCTGGCAAGCCAAAAACCAGTGGTCACCAATACAAATCTAAATGCATGATTCACACACCAAAATTCAATTTTACTCCAAATTTTCTGTAATTTTTTTTTACGAAGCAATTTCACTGGTTTTCACTTAAAAAAAAAGAACTTTTTTTACAAAACTATCCCTTAAAATTTTGGGGAGAAGTGAAGTTACTCTTCAACATTATTTATTTGGATAACACTCCCAGGGACTGGACCAGACTCCAACAAGAGACTGGTGTCCCTCGAGTTCTACGACATACTGGCTAATGCAAGGAAATACTGTATTCAAGTTTTTTGGAGTTCATAAAAATGAGCAACAATGGTTTTAACAGCACCATAATGATATAAAGAAAATCCATACTCACCAACAAGACTATGCAAAGATTTAAGACGCCTCTGTAATTTGTGTAGCCACTTGAAGAACTTAGCAACGAGTCTCTGGGCTTATGACATCTATAAAGATTATTAAAATATAAATAAATGTAAATATATTTGCAAAAGAAAAAAGAAAAGAAATGGGCTTGTAATATTTGCTGACATTAATGTTACATAAATATTTCAAGATACGAAACAAACAAGGTATGAAAGAAAACAATTTCAATGTTAATACGGACAGAAAAAAAAACAAAGTTATCTCAGCAAATATGAAAATAAAATTCTAAATGCTAAAAATAGAGTTTTGAGAGTAAAAACTACTACAAAACTCAATCCTTATGATTTTTCGAAACATCAGGTGTTACATTCTCAAAGGGTTAAAAATTCGCTAACTAAAAATTGTCTTAGATGGAAAGGATGAAAAGCACTGGTTAACACAACTGATGCAAACAAAAGTAATTTCAATATTAGCTCTAGTCTATGCATATATACAGGGTGTTGCTACAAAAAGATGTATCATTTTGAAGAAAAAAAAAATGACCTAACACACCAAGAACATAATTATTTTTTTGGCATGGAGATGAGGGGCACGGTTGGAAACAAAATATAAAAGCCACTGAAAAAACATACACCTTTTCTGTATATTAATCCACGGTGAACTTGAAAAGAAAAGTCATTTGGTCTCTGCTGCTACGACTAAACCAGAGACACGCGCCTCTCATCCATATTCCTCTTCTTCTAACGAAATTGTTACATGTTGAAATGTGTGGATGTAGTGAACCTCCCGTAAAGTTTGTTTTGGTGTAATGTGTTGTGTAGTGCTGCCATCTGCTATCAATTTTTTAACTACGCATGAAGCAGGGTTGTTTGGTTTAAACCAAGTGGTTATTTTTCAAAAAATCAAATAAAAGCAGCCTAAATATAATTTTTTCCTTGAAAAATATATATATATATATATAATGTTCATTACTAGCCAAAATTTTTCATTCTTACATTTTATATTCTTGGGGTACATTCAGATGGTATATCTTTACATGATATAATTGGTTTTTCCAAAAAGTCTCATAAAAATGTCCTGAATATATATATATTTTTCATATGAAGTATCTTAGTTATTTAAAGTTATGTACAGAAGCCAAAATCATCAGTCTTATTCTTACTGCATTTTTTAACTTTTGGCTAAATTCTGATGCTCTATCTTTAGCAAATTGATTAATAAGGATTGCATCACATCTAAATGTAGTGGTGTATTATCTCAGGCTTTTTTTTTTTGCTTTGTTTTTTTCCTTCACAAAGAAGCAGCAACAGTAGTGACGCCATCATGTTAAGGGGGGGGGGGGGCGCGCGCGCACACACACACACTCAGGTGGTCTTATAATCCAATAAAGACACCAGCTGTCCCTAAAGGACAAAGACCAGTGTACACACTAGTAGTTACATTACCTCAGACATTTTCATTTTTTCACTTTCTTTCCCATAAGAAGTAGTACATCTCACACTATATCACCCAGTCTTAATATTCAGTATTTTTTTATATTTTCATGGTTAAGCCCAGTTAATCAAGGTTCTACTGTATAGTAGTAACAGATTTATGACAAATAATCAGCTATATACAGGGTGATTATAAGTTTTGATTCCAAAACTATACAATAAGTACTGGTCAGAATGACTTGAAAATTTGTATTTGCGTGGATACTCTTGAAGCAATAGAAATTTCTTTGGCAAGAGAAAAAAAAGTGCAAGTAGATGATGGTGTACTTGGCCAGTAGTATAATGTATTTTGTGCAGCCATATCATTTCTGCACTTCAACAGCATCAGTGTGTGGATAGAATAACTTTTATCAAGATGCAACAGGATGACAGCCAGTTCACCTGACCTTAACCCTTGCAACTTCTAGCTGTGGGGGTACCTCAAAATGTTATGAACAGTGGTCGGATTGCAAACTTTGGTGAATTGCAAGCTCTAGCACGTCCCCTATACATTAGAAGTTCCTCAGGAATATTAACGTGGGGGCATGTGTGGTTTAATAAAAGGTGAATTGCAAGTGCATCCACATCATGACCATGCCATACTCTTGATATGCTGTTGAGTAAGCATTTTTGTGCTTTCACTTCATAGCCAGAACACGGTGGACAACATATTTAATATTTCTTGAGTAAGTTGTTGTTATTATTTGTTCAATTATACTTCATTTTTTTTGTGATGTTTCCATGAACTATGAAATTGTGCAATGCTGATTAAGTTTATCATTTTGCCCTGACTGGCTGTCATTTCCATTCAGCGAGCAAATTTTCCGCGTGTTGGATAAGTACGGTGTCGTTAATTTTACATTTTTAAATATTTTTCTCCCTTTGCCATTAAAATTCCATTGCTTCAGGAATATTCATGTAAATTTTGAAGTCATTCTGACAATAGTTCTTTTTTTACAGTGTTTTGAAACCTGAACTTTAGTTATAATCACCCTGTATATTGTAAATCATTGTTAATTAATCTGCATTATTTACACTTCATTAAATACATTATATTCACCTAATTTTTATAGCAGTTTTTGTAAAATAGCTTACTAATTAATCATACTGAAAGTAACTGGATAAAAATATATTATACGGTTAATAGTATTATTTTCAAACTGACATTCAAAAATATTGAGTTACACAAAAATAATTAAATTTTAAAAGTTGGTTTTTGTTAAAATGTTAGAAATATTTATTGATTAATTAATATGGAAATAATGTTAATTACACTAATAAACATTTTATTTTAATTAATTATTAGAAGTCTTAATGATTTTTCATAAATTTTATTGTTTTTAATGTTAATGCTATTTAAACCAAAAAACATCAGTTTAAACCAAAAAAAACCCAGTTTTTGGTATTTTTACCAATCCTGGCATGAAGTGTAATGATTGAATAGTATACCATTTTGTAGGCCTCTTACTCTCTACTGTGAGACTTTTTAACAGGATCTGGTCTCTACTGGGAATCAAACCCAGGTTATGCTACATGCAAAAAAAGAGGCCATTAATGCCTCTACTTCAGCACCTCACACCGCCACAGTGCTTCAAATAAGGAAGGCGGGGTCATGTCACCAGTGGTTTATGTGGTAGCACACTCACCTGGTTCGCAAGAGGACCTAGGTTTTATTACTGGCAGAGTTCACCTCGGCATAATATACAGAAAGTGTGTATTTCCTTGATGTGCTGAACTGAGAAAAGAAGCTGTCTCGCTCTGTCATAAAGAGCCATTCTCCACATAAATAATCATTTGTCGCTTTAAGATGAGCAGACTTTTAGAAACTAGTAACTTAAAGCCCACACAGATAATCATTGTTTTTCATGGGATACATGGTTGGAAATGAAATTTAAATATATGCAAGGGTGCAGGAATGGTGATTTTATTCTAAAAAAATGAATGCTTGCAACACCCCTCCAGCAGTTGAAACCTGCAACCAACAACAAAAGAAAACATTGTCTCGGCCACCTTGTTCTACTACCTTTTAAAGTTCAGCTCCACTTTTCCAATACACCCTGTATAGTGACTAATATGAAATGAACAAATTCATAGTTCCAAAAATATAATCTAATTCAAATATGATTTAAATATTTGAGGGAAGAAAAAGGCTGCTTATGACCAACCATTACATGTCTAAGGCAATTTTCACAACAAGGTTATTTCATCAAGACAAAAGGTATATTATCAGGGATGTCAAACTGGTGCCCCCCCCCCCAAAAAAAAACTAGTGGCAGCCCGCAAAGTCCCAAAAAATATTTTTTTTTATGAAAAAACCCATAATAATTGTATAAAGCTCTAAATAATTTTTAAGATCAAAATTAACTGATGTCAATATTTCTGCATTGATAAAGGTTGTAATGTTTTAATGTTGATTGCTCTCAATCTTTGAGACCAAATTTTGACCTTATGCTGGTTGGTGATAAATTACACTGCTAAACACTGATTTTATGCTGAAGATATTCAATGATTACCTGATTCATCAGGTACCTTTTGGCAGCTGGTTCCGAATCTGACATAAGTTTTGTCAGATTAACTAGTTCTTGAGATAAAGTGAAAGTTAAATTTCAATATTATCATCATAAGCAGCAAACAAATCACATTCGAAGTATGAAAAATATAAATCAATAATAAATTTAAGATCAATACACACAGACTACTGATATCTGATGATGATATGAATAATTATAGTGGCTAAAATAAGATAATAAGTAAGAAAATTGAAAGTTAAAATTTGGGGAAAAGATTTGTGGCTGCAGACGACATAGAAATGTCGAGAGTATGTATTATCTCAAAAAAAAAAGCTAATTTGGCAAAACCAACATCAGTTTTGAAATCAGCAACCCCATTATACCATTGAAATTGCCTTGGCAACCTGAATACATTTCTTTTTTTGTTCAGCATGTCACCAGAAAAAAATGATTTATGCCAAGTTATTAGCCCTTAAGCTGTGGAATATTCAGAAAAAAGCTGCTCTCAGTGTGGCTGATTTTCACAGTTGTCTTTTGTGAAAGATAGATGGTAATTAAACCCAGACTTGCAAATTGAACACATTTGAACTTCATTAATGTGAACCCACTTAACATGAAACTCTGGTTAATATGAAAAGAATTCTTGGTCCCATCGTTCTCTATGGTCATATAATGTCAAAAAATATACTTAACATGAACCTTTTAAATGGAAGATTGCTTAATGTGAAAGAATTCCAGGAAGTAAGGGTAGGGCGAATGTCGTTAATGTGCTAGATAACAGGGGGCAGCATGACCTTGGTTGTCATTGGGAAGAAGGATTTATTGCCCCTGAGCATATGTAGGGTGGGGGGAAGTGACGTACCATAATCTTCTCTCCGAGTCCGCTCAATGTTTTCTTGTTTCAAAAGCAGTTGCAACAATTTAAAATCATAGATGGTACTGCTGTGCGAACTTTCGTCCGAGATGGAGGAAAGAAGAACTGTTCACATGCTTTTTCTTTATGTCGTACATAGTTGGCAGTTGAAAGTCATGTTATGTATCATCTGTATGTTTTATTCATGTGAATGTCATATTTAATGTGTTTTCAATCATTAAGTATTGTGATTTTTTAAAATTTGCTGCTTTGTCCATTTTAGCCTTTTCGTGTCACACTACTACACTGTGCACGTGCTGCAGATCGTTAGGTGCTTATCCATTTCCTACGAGTCACAAGTAGCAGTCAGTGCCTCGAGGTTAAGCAAAAAATCTTAAATAAAATTGACAACGATAGTTTCAAAAAATGATTGAATGCTGCTGGTATATAAATTTTTAGTTTTAAAAATTATAAGAAAAAAAGCAGTTAAAAAATAACTTGATCAATTCAGTGCATTATATTTGCATAAATTTGCACTACATTGAATTTCAGACTAATGTGAATGGAATGTCAAAAATTATTTTTCTGTCATTCTTATTGGTTAACCTGAAATTTGAATGTGAAAAGTTTCAGTGGAACCTTGAATTTCAAGTTAACAAGGTTCGACTGTACAATAATAAAAGAAAAAAAAGTGTGGTTCAAACCCACAATCACCGACAAAATATTAATTGGGGTAGGAAAGCACTCTACCACCATTCAACAATGTACACCTGTCCATTGTACAAGCAAACCTGTTAGAAAAGAATCTCATCATCGATGGGGGGGGGTGTTCCGATTCGATTTGATGACTTTTGATAACAAGGGGGGAGGGGGGTTTGGATAATATGAGTTAGGATTCAGAGGGGCAGAGCTGATGACGAAATTTTGCTGACGGGGGGGGGGTGTCAAAAATTTGCTTACGTAATACTTGAACGGCCCCTTATATATGCACACACCATCTATACGTCATATAAAGAATTTTATCTTAAAAGAAAAAATGTTAATCATGCCTGGATGAGATGGGTACATGCTGAGGCTGAGAGTTAAAATTTACTGCAAACAAAATTGTTATTGCTAAAAAAAAAAAAAAATTATGCATTTTTTAATCATAAAAAACATTTTTCGTTAAAATTAAAACCAATAATCAATTATTTGCAATTGAATAAGGTTTTTTTTTTATTAAGATGTGAAAACATAACAAATAATGATTGATGGCCCACATGATACAATTCTGAAGAAATTGCCCCAAGGGTTCTATTGAGTTTGACATCCTTGGTATACTGTACATTATAGCCAGTTTGCAAATTGGCCAGACTTTGGCCATGACATAGATACAAAGACTCTTCATAAAAACATCAGGATGCCTTAATTAATTATGAAAAATTACCATTAAAATCTTGAGTTCACCATGAATGAAGAGCATAAAAACAACTTGCTGCAGAGAGAGAAAAAAAAAAAGAGATTCATAATAATTAATATTTATTAGGCCAGAGAAGAAAATTTTGCAACATCTGATACGCAATGCGGGCATGAACTGAATGTTCTCAGTTTCACCATGCTTCCTTGTGTAGTGGCCATTCAATAACAAAAAACAACCTGTTAATCATTGTTTATCAAGAGCTGAGAGTTTCACTCATGCCATGACTTCGTCAAATTTTTATACAGTTCTACAGACAATTTTGAATGAACACAGACAGCCAATCTTGTCCAAAATTCTAAAAATGTGTCCTTCGTTAGGGGAAAAAAAAGAAAAATTAAGAGAATTCACCGCAAACCCCAGCACAAAAGCTTTAGGAAGAATGTCTATCTAGGAATGTCTGTACCAGATAGTTCTACTATGCAAGAAATGAAAGAATAAAATTATTCATACCACAAACGGGACGGGGTTGTGAAATTATTTTTGCACCAAGCCCTGTGTCTGCTCTGATGTATGTAATCACCAGGGCTTGACAAATAAAAAAAAATTTAGGTGCCAGCAAAATTTCATAAGTGATAAACAGTTTTTACCCCATAGGAAAAAATAAAAATTTCCCCCGTTTTCCCATAGGAAAAAAAATAGTGAAAAAAAAGTCCAAAATAGTGTATTTTTTGACTTGTCCAGGACTTAGGGAACCCTTTACATGCTGGCATAATTTTCGATAATTTTGTGCTGCCCTTCGACTTCAATTAAGTTATCATATATAAAAAATATTGGGCACCAATTCCAAATTTTTAGTCGCATTACTTATAAACATTGCATCTCTCTCTAGCATGCTCAGTCACTATTCATCACTCACATGTTTACACACATGCTCTGGGTCACTCTTATGGTCAAGATGACAGTATTAGTAGTAATAAAGCAGATTGATGATGATCCATGTTTTCAACGGACACAAACTATTGTGAAAACAACTGTTACTGCAGGTGTGTTACCTTACTTACTTTGTTGATGTTGCCTATAGAGATACCATTAAAGAGGATTGGGACATTCATCTCTTTTGGTCACTCCTAAACTGACACTCTTTAGGTGACTCTTTTGGCTTTTCACATGCTTGCAAATGCAGTATGCTATTATTTTGGTCACTCACTGACCAGGCATTACGTCCCTTTTTCTATACATCACCCTTTTGATCACTCCTACCCTCATACACTCTCTAGGTCACTCTTTTGGTCATTCACAAGCTTGCACACATTCTAGATCACTCCCATACTCCCTGGGTCACTTATTAGGTTGCTCACTAACCTGATTCCTTGCTCTCTAGGTCACTTTTTTGGTTGCCCTCATGCTCTAGGACACTCTTTTGGTCATTGACATGCCTGCACATGCTATAGGTCACTCTTTTGCTCACTGACATGCTTGTACACTCTTTTGTTCACTCATATGCTTGCAAACGCTTTAGGTCACTTATCTGGTTGCTCACTGACCTTGCTCTCTGGGCAGAGGCAGATCTATGATGGACTTTGTTGCTCCTCTGAACTTGCCACACTGGACTATAGCTGTTATAAGTTCTCCCACTAAACCAGACATCACCTTGTCCATATTCCTCTGCAGAACTTCTAACAAATTGGTACATGTTGGAATGTGTGTGTGTGCGCATGTAATGAAATTTCCATGAAGTTTGTTTCTGTGCAATGTTTGTTATGTGTAATGCTGCCATCAATATTTCTAACTATGCATGAAGTGTGATGATCGAATAGCATACCATTGTACCCCAAAGCAGAATGTGCCAAAATCTGCGACGTACGTCGCAGAACAATTAGCGCTATTGCAGAACAGTTCCAAAGAATTTGGAAAAAGTGTAAAAAACACCATTACATGTATGGGGATTTTTACCGCACAACATTTCCAGTCAGCCGAGGGCTCATCGCAGAACAGTGCTAAACATTCTGCTTTAGGGCCATTGTAGGCCTGTTAAAGTCTCGTCGCAGAGAGCAACAGGCCTACAATGGTATACTATTCGATTATTCTATGTTAAGTTCCCATGTAAATATCCTACTGTAAAGTTCACAGTGGGAAATTTACAGAGAATCTGTCAATCAATAAAAAGAAAGAGGATCAAAATACGATAAACATGTTGGGGGGTAAATCAAGAAGATATCCATACCTTTACATACTTTGTCTTATACGAATAAGACAACCATAAATATTTTTTATGGGCATTGTATAATATTTTATCATGTATATAGTTTTATAATTGCATTTTTTATTGTGTTGGCGTGTTTTTGAAATATATAACACACACTCTTCTTGGAAAGAATCGTTTCATGGCAAGCGGGAACAAAATTTTTTTGTCGTCCTTTCTGAAATTCTGGGCATACTGAAGCAAAATTTGCTATTTTGGCTATTTGGAGCAGAAAAATACTAACGGAAGAGCTTTGGTATAAGGGAAACGAAAAATTGGTGACTTTTTTCTGGCAATAAGTTGCCATCGTTGGCACACTCTGGTTCGGTGTTGTTCTGCTGGGTTGTCGCTGTTCTGAAAAATTCTGCCAGGCGGCGTTAGTTGTTGTAGCGCGTCTTTTCAAACAGCAGTACAGCCATATTATACCATTATATACCCTACGGATAGTCATGAAGTATTGAGTATAATAAATTCTTTACACTCCAAAAAATCGTCAGGATTTGACAAAATTAATTCCATAACATTGAAGTGCATTGCACCATATGTAAGTGATGTCTTATCGTTTATTTTTAATTTAAGTTTTATCACTGCCGAATTTCCAGAGTGCCTGAAACTTGCAATCGTTTCTCCAATACACAAGAAAGGGGACAAAAAGAATGTTAATAATTACAGACCGATTTCTTTACTATCTGTCTTCTCAAAGGTCATAGAAAAAATAATTAAATCCAGAATAATTAAATTTCTTGACAGCATTAATTTTTTTAGTGAGAACCAATTTGGATTCAGAAAGGCAAAAAGTACAGAGGACGCTCTTGTTAATTTTCTTTCAAATGTGTATATAGCAGATAACAATAATTGTAAAGTTGCGTCATTATTTTTAGATATCAGCAAAGCTTTTGATACCGTGAATCACAGTATTCTTCTAACCAAACTAGAATATGCAGGAATTCGGGGTTTGCCACTTAAATTTTTCAAAACATATCTTACTAACAGAGTTCAAAGTGTGAAAGTAAATTCCGTTTTGAGTTCTAAAAGACAAATTACATCTGGTGTACCTCAAGGATCAGTACTTGGACCTATTTTATTCCTAATATATATAAAAATGACCTGTGTAACTTTAATTTGAAAGGAAAAATCACTGCTTTTGCTGATGATTTAGCTCTTTGTTACTCTGAAAGCTCTTCAATCAATTTGAGGAATAACATGCAAAATGATCTTAACTCAATAAATATCTGGTTTAGAAATAATAATTTAAAATTAAATACAGATAAAACTAAATATATGTTGTTTGGTTCTGGTACTTTCGATGATTTTGGTGTCATAAAATATCATAGTGTGACAGATGGCTGTATCTCGGATTGTATGTGCACAGTTGTAAATAGAATAGACACCTTTAAGTATTTAGGGATTTTTTTAGATTCAAAACTATCCTGGAAAACACATATTAATTATTTGAGTGTAGAATTAAATCGGAACATTAGGAAATTTTATTTTATCAGAAATAAATGTTCCCAATCCATTTTAAAACTTCTTTATTTTGCGTTAGCAGAATCTAGATTGAGTTACGGCATTACATGTTGGGGTGGGACATACTTCAGCAATCTTTCTTCACTTTTTGTCACACAGAAGTCCTTCATCCGTATCATTCTGAGTAAAAATAGACTCACGCATACATTTCCACTTTTCAATCAATTAAAGCTACTCTCTCTGCAACATCTGTACGTTTATAAAAGTTTAAAAATGTTTCATAAAAGAAGTGGCCATCTCAATCTGAAATTACACAAGTCTGGAATGCAATTTAGACGTCATACTATACAGGTACCAAGGCCAAATAAAACTCGTTTCCAAAAATTTTTCCTTTATTTAGCTCCCAAAATATTTAATTTACTTCCTCAGTTAATAAAAGAACAACCTTCATGTACATCTTTTTTTATCAATTTAAAATCTTGGTTGTTAACTCAAGAAGATTTAAATTATCTGTTTGATATTGTAATGTAACCTTCTTTTATCTTGCATACGCTGCTAAATGCCAAAATTTTTTTTTTATCAATTCCATTCCTGTTGCCACTTATTTCTTGGTGTTATATATATATATATATGTGCGTTTTTTTCTTTCTTTTTTTCTCTCATTATTTATGCCGACAGATATGTATCGCATATTGTTTTGTGGGTTCACAAGCTTGCTTAGCCCCTAAATGTTTTGTTACTGTGTTTAAAAATCTTAAATAAAGGAAATTTGAATTTGAATTTTTGTCGTTTGTGCTTGTTCCGAGTGTTTGGATTACATTTTCGTCGCTGGTCAGGTTGTATTGTTCCCTTTTTTTCCTTTATTTAAACCCAGATTGATTTATTATTTAAACAACGGTCCGGGCTTCATTTAAACAATGCCCGGGTTTTATTTAAACCCTGATCGATTTATTATTTAAACAACGGTCCGGGCTTTATTTAAACCCTGATCGATTTATTATTTAAACAACGGTCCGGGCTTTATTTTAAACAATGGCCGGGTTTTATTTAAACCCTGATTGATTTGTTATTTACAATGGTCCGGGTTTTATTTAAACCCTGATTGATTTATTTTTATCCACAGTTTTATTTTTTAAACAATCCAGAGCTTATTTTTGTTTATACCATTTCTTTTTATTGTTTTTTACTGTTTTCTATGCTGGCGATTTTTTTTTCTGGCGCACGTAGTGTCTGGCGGCTTTTTTTCGGACCGTCGGACATATTTGGCGCCGGAAAAAAGTCGCCAACCTGTCCCTTATACCAAAGCTGTTCCTTCCCACTCCTGGTATTTGTTATGGCCATCTTTTTCTCAGCCACGTTGGTAGGCATTTTGCCTGTTGTAACCTCGTATTTGTAGAATCTTCAACAAAGGATGTCGGTGTCCTCAAATGAAACCACATGATGCTCTTTCGAGGAGCAATTCCCTAAACTAAATGTGTTATCGGGTCAAGCTTTGCCAAATCTATTTTCGTTGATGGAACATTCCTCCATTCCACAATGTTTTTGGCATGTCTCGAACGGAATGCTATGTTGTTGTTCCTCCCTCATTATTCATGATGGCACGGTCATTACTTGCAATGCAATGGCTTCATGAAGATCCACCATTTGGACGAACACCAAAGCCATCTCAAAAACAACTCCAGCCAGTCTTAAAACATTTACTTTTGTAGATATTGTTTGAGATACAGTTATAAAGGGTTGGGACATTGTACTCTCTTGGTCACTCTCTCTTGGTCACACTCTCTACGTCACTGTTTTGGTTGCACCCTGGCCGCCTGATCTCTTCCTTTACAGGTCACTCCCATGCTCTAGGTCAGTGGTACTCAACCTTTGGAAGCATACTGCCCGGTTGATTTTTTTGCGAGTAGAAAGCCTGGTCATACACACGGCTAATGGGAAATAAAACAGGTAAAAATGAAATGTTTACAACTCACGGCTCGGTTTGACTGATGTCAGGGCCCGGCAGTTGAGAAATACTGCTCTAGGTCACTCATTTGGTCATTCACATGACTGCACAAGCTCTGGGCCACTCTTTCATTCACTCATATGTTTGTGAATTTTTCAAGGTCACTCATCTGGTCGCTCAGTGATTTGGTCCCTCATTCAACGCAGTGATGGATTTATCGTATTACCACCCTTCTTCCATTCATCTTCCTCAAATTTGCCATCCCTTCAAATTTGATGCCCCGAGCCACAGCCCGCAAGTCTTCTTCCCCCCCCCCCCCCCCGCAAATATGCCACTTGTTACCCTGGGCACGCATCTTCAAAATTACACAGGCGCGCTGAAATGCGAGTCTCACTCGGCCCCGCAAACACATGACAACAACGGAAGTGGGTGTCCTCAAATGAAACCACGTGAACACTCATTCAAGAAGCAATTTCCTATACGAAATAAATACTCACGGGCTATCGGGTTGCGCTTCGCGGAATCTGTTTTCTTTGACGGAGAACTCTTCGGCGACGCTTTTGGCACGTCTCGAACGGAACGTGGTGCCGTTGTTGTTGTTTCTCTCATTATTCATGATGACGCGGTAATTAGTAGCAACAGAGCAACTTGACGATGATCCACCATTTGGACGGACACACTGGAGTTATCGCGAAGAAACAACTCCTGCCGGTGTTATCTTATTTACTTTTGTTGATGTCGTCTGTTGAGATACAGTTATTGGGACATTATTTATCTGATCAAACAGAAGCTGACTCATGAACTTGGAAAAGTTGTTTACCTTCGGAGAAGAGTTTTTCATATTTTCAGAAAATTTCACAATTTCATGATCATGCTTTCTCATTAAGATTCTATTGGGAACCTGTCAATGTGAATGTAGGTCAAAAACATGCTGATTTGCATTTTTTTTTTTTCATAAGTGGTGTGTGTTATCTCCCGGCTTTTCTACCGACTTTACAAGCGGCCTTCGTTTTGACGTCTGCGATTCGTCGAATTTTCTTCCTATTTGTACCTCAACAATTTCTAAATATTTCTTTTTAAAATGAAATTATAATACTTATTAATGCGTAAATATGATACAGAGACAAGATATACTCTGAGAGAAGGCGTCTTTTCTTCAAATAGGAGGAATTGGTTTGCTATGACGTCACATCTGTAGATCTGTGGACGAATCACGAAAGTGAATCACTCATCTGGCTAAATTCCGTAGAATATCATTGTTTTCGTGCTGGTCGTTGGTGTTGCGTCATTCAATATCACGTGCTAGTGGTCAAGGGCACGTGTTCGGTTAATGATTGCTGGCAGAGAGAGAGAGAGAGAGCAGCTGCCCGATTCAATAAAAATCTTCGTTAAGGTTATTGCTTGTGTGCTATCATTCTTTCGGATTAAGCAAGAAACTTTTTCCCACTTCAAACGCCAGGATAAAAATAACTGAAATCATATAAATGGTCGAATAAATTCTATAAATAACACGCTGACTCATGGCTTATAGCTTAATATAACTCGTGGACTTACGTGCCATTGTAGTTATTATACCAACCACAGGCAAGCATGCGCCGCCCAAAAGGGGGGGGGGCTGAAAGGGGCTCCAGCCCACGACGATTATCATTCTTGTTTTTCATACTATAGGTGAAACATAGTGCGACTATTTGTGTATAACCAACACCTTCTGCTCTAGGTGTTGGTATATCCAGTGCCGTCCTCAAGCATTGCCCCCCCCCCCAGAGTCAAAGGTGGAGTCGATTGATCTAATTTATATATGTATTGACATCATCATCATCGTGCCCCCCCCCCAGACTTCCAAGTCAATCTCCGCCTATGGCCTCAAGGGAAGGGGGCCTCACAAACCTGAGAATCGGTTCAAATTTTCGACAATTTGCCAGGTAGGGCCTCAGGAAAATCAATTGGTCCGGGGCCCATGATGCTCTTAAGACGGCCCTTGGTATAACTGTATTTGAAAATCTAGGCAGGAATCCGGCCCTGGAGCACACAATGCACAATTCTATTTTTACCCTTTAAATCCCGTAGGCCTATACCGTGGGCATGGCCCCCAAGGCCGTCTTAAGAGTATCATGAGCCCTGGGCCAATTGATTTTTCTGAGGCCCTACCAAACTTCTCGAAAATTTCAATAGATCTCATTTTTGTGGGGCCCCTCTTCGCTTGAGGCTCCCGGGCCGTGCCCAGGTGGGCCCCCCCCCAGGAAAGACTTTTCACGGCTTCCCCTATAGCTAATTTATAGCGTGAAAAAAAAATGAGAATCGTCCCAGGGCCCTGTCAGCCCCCACCAAAGATCTCAGCTGAGGGGCTCAAGCAGGGGCGTCGGATGTATTTCGAAACTGTGGGTGCTCATCTTTAGTTTTATATCGGAAATTTTAATGTCTGAATCAATTCTGGGGGTGCTCGGATGCATTTCACAAATTATCGTGGGTGCTTGAGCACCCACAGCACCCCCGGCTCCGACGCCACTGGGCTCAAGACTCCAGGATGAAGAGGCCATGATAGTGGGGTCCTTGAAAAATCAGATCAGGACCCTCTGCCAACACCGTCTGTAGCAGAAGTCCTCCGCGCGAAGCTCGTGACGTAACTCGAGGTCATCTCCCCTGAGGCGACTGGAATAGGGCTATACCTAGCTGCTTTACTTATCGCCATTGGATATACTTTGAAAACCAAACACACCCCGCTTCCCATCTCATTGAGATATCGAAGCCATTGTATATACTACAAAAAAGGGTAAAAATGGCGCATGCATCGGCCTGCTATATTCAATGGCTAAGTGAGACGACCTTCTTCAGTGACGTCACGAGCTTCGCGTAGAGGCCTTCTGCTATAGGTGGTGTTGGCCCTGCTAAAGATTCTGACTCAGGGCCATAAGTCCCCTAAGTCTGAGATCGAATCCAGGGGAGTGGGGGTAAGGATTCATTGGGGGCTTCAAACTGTCTCGAATAATTTACCTAAAATGACCATAGCTTGATAAGATATATCTGTGATGCGAATATTCATTTGAATCAACTAAAAACACAAAAATATGGTATAATAAATGAAAATTTAAATAAACATATAAATGAAAGCAAGAAAAGATATCTGGTCAAAGGCAAGCATGTATTTTGTTGAATGTTTATAGCTGAACAAGCAAAAGTTAATTCAGTGCTCCCTGCCGTAGTAGAGCCCCTTAGCCAGAATCTCTCTTGCAGGTTCCTTCATAGAATATGAAATAATAAGATTGAGAGACTCTGGGGTAAGAGACCTAAGCAGCTGTCCCAACCAATCAGTTGACCCTTTCACGACATATCCAAGTGAAATTAAAATATGTACCTGAATGCCAGAAGATTGAAGATTTGAAAATAAATACAGCCATCAGCTAGAATGTGTTCCAATGGATACCATTGTTAGAGGTTTTATAAGGAGTATTAATTTGGGTACCTGTTTTGTGTTTTTTTTTAAGTTCAGGCTAACAGATGCCACTTTTAAAAAGGGATTAGTGGTCAAAAAAATTATCTTTAATTACATAAAGATTTATATATATAAATCTCAATTTAAAAATATTAATTGAGAATAGCATATTTTTTACAGCCACAACAGCTTTTTTTTTAAAGAGAACCAATTTCTTTTTTTAACGACACTTAGGTGTAACTAAAAAAATAACATACTGTGGACAGACATTACATGTGCAATACCTTCCTTGCCAACAAAAGTATTTCTTATATTTTAAAAAGCTCACACAGACAGAAAAGTAGCATGAAAATTATATACATATTGAAAAAGACTTTAAAAAAAAGTTTATTTCCAGAAATAATGTCATAATCCAACAAAATATAACAAATTTAATATTAGAATGTAAAGATTCACTGATAAATACCGTAAACAGACATTCAGACAAATATCGATGATACATCAAATAAATATAGCTAAATCTATACAAAAATATTCTTTTATTCCATGAACTAGTAAATATTTTTTTGGAGAGATAGAGAAAAAAAATCGCTTTTCTCTGGTGTCTAAACAAACTCAAACTAAGTACAAGAAAAAAAATGTGAAAACTTTGAATTCATATTTTAGGAAAATAATAAACAATGAATTAATCACACATATTGATAAATATATATATGCAAAGAATTATTACATTTATCTGGAAAGACAATTTTTTCAACTGAAAAATTCTTGCATATCGGCATTAGTGCATTTTTATTAATTTAAATGCTGCAAGCATACATATTCCAATGAGATAATTTGATTGGTTTTCGATAAGTTTTGAATGAGCATATGAAAACAACTTTCTTGATAGTGTGCTCTCATATTAACAAACGATAATGATAATTTTTTTAAACCGCCTTGTTGAGCTCTTGTTCGTTATGTGCGATCTATTATTGTGTTGCATAAAGGTATATCATTTAATGTATTTAAAAGCAACCTTTGCAAGATATACAGATATCACACAAGCAATTTTTGTTTAAAAAGGTATTGGCTATTAGACATGATATTGAAATAACTGAATAGTTATCTAAAAGTAATTAATCAATGCTTACGCAGCAAAAAACATAAGTAAAAATTACATTGGTTTATTTTTCAACAGATTTGATGCCAAATTTTTCACTGAAACTAGTATTTCAAGAAGATGGAATTTATATTCATAAACACACCTAAAAATATTATCCTTCACTTTTTATATTCATTCTGGATTCTCAATATAATAAACTTTTCGGTACTGGTCTAAAATAACATTTCTGTACACTTTCCACAAAATATAAAAAAGAAAATCTTGATTTGCTAACACAATACAAACACACATAAATCACTTCAAAATTTCAACCATATACAAAAGCATTTTTTTCATCGTAACAGCAATTTATGAAACTCTAAACAATAAACCTTATGAATTTTACATCAGTGTGCTTAGGCTCAGATATTTTTACGTTGTCTTTCCTGTGAAAGAGATGTAATCAAATGACAAGCATTTTACTTTCTCAACAATATTTGAAATGTATTGATACTATCAATATATTTGAATGTATATCATATTTGAAATGTATAACCTACTATCCCAACCTTCCTTATTAAAATGGGTCCACGCCATAGATGCTCAGGATTGTATTTAAGCAATTTGGTGAATATTGGGTTGTCTAAGAATATTCTGGGAACCGGACAAAGTGATTTCTGAGGCCCTCTACCCGGTGAGACACATTTAATTCAGAAAATTTTAACCAGATCCAATTTTCATGAGCTCCATCAGCACTCTGGGTGCCCGGGTGAGTCCATGATTTAAGATTGCACTGATTATAATTAGTTTGCATGCTAGTGAAGAAATAACAATGAAAAAGGCACAAGCATCGATAGTGTAAATCCACCTTTAAAGAAAATATCATTTCTTGGTCTCCCCCACCTTCTTATAAAAAAAGCCCACAGATCCTATATTTTACACATAACAGACTCTGCCGGGTCTATTCATGTGCCTCCAGGGAATGATGTCACACATATTGCAAAACACTTATTTTGAGCTTTCATCTAAATCATAAGCAGAAACTGGAAATTCAGAGTAGAAAACTAATGAAATTTTAGAATAAAACGATACAAGATAAAAATTGCCTAAATTCTCTTCAACAGGACAATCACACTAATGACAATTAGTCTCAAGCATTGCAATCCTGGATCCAGCCAGCAGTTTAACCTATGGATATAGTGGCCCGCTGCCCGACAATTTTGGATGGCTGGTTCCATAACCCTTTAAGACCGAGCTCGATCAATTGCATAGGTGAAATACTTCATGTTTTCAAAAATTTCCCGGTCTCAAAGGGTTAAAGTTAATGCAGATTCTTTTTTAAACACCCGTGGAATATCTCTCTGGCATTGGGTTCTAGAGAATCAATACACATCCCATGTCATACTTCCATAATGAAGTGCTTTCCCTAAGAACATGATTTTCATGCCACATGCAGTTTGTGGATTGGTTAAAAAAACTTGAATTCAAGGGTTCACATTGTTCCTCACGCTGCACATGGAGCAAGAAACCTACTCTTAGGAAAACACTGCTTAAGGACTCTGGTCTTTTTATTAACCTGGTGGCAGACTATGCCACTGTAAAAGCCAGGAAAGTTATTCTAACTTGCATGGCTATTATAAATTCACCCAGGCAAGTTCGAATAGAGCGACTTCCCTGGCTATGTATGACATGTTCTGCTATTTTACACAGACTCGGAAAATAAATGAGTCACTAAGAAACAAAATCTGATTTTGAATAATGATTTCAGTCCACCAACTTTCAGAAAAGCAATTGTATATAAATGAAAAAAAAGTCCCTTTCTCTGTTGAAAATTTGAGATCTGAAGAATAAATGATGTTTTATGCAGTCAAATACTGTTATAATGAACTCCAAGAGATTGGAGAAATCACTTCTCAATAACAAAATTTCGTTATAAAGGAATTTCAGATTTTTACATTGTTCCTGTGTAAACTTATCTGAAGGATTAGAAAAGTCTTGGCTGAAATGAGATTTTTGCTATAACGGTATTGGTTAAAACGGGAATCGACTGTACCAATACTTAAATAAGCCAAAAAGGAATATTTCTTGACAACAAAAAACAAATAAATATCAAGCTGTTAATGTAAAAAAAAAAAATTATAATTGCTTGCAAATGGTTGTGTATTCTCACAACTTTTGTAATGGTTTTAACATTCATAACTTCTAAACAAAAAAAAGAGGAAAAAAAATATTGAATAAAAATTAATTTTTCACCACACATTAAACTAAATATGTATCAGGCAAATTTTACCCACTTTCTTTATAAAAGAAATATAAAAAATAGGACACTGAAAATTGGGATCAGATTTTTTTCTAAATCGTTGTTCCATATAACGCATTAAAAAAAGACTGTCCATTAAGTAAGACGTCGTCAATTTAATAAAAAGAATACATTTTGGAAAAGAAAAATTGTGCCTATGGCACTCGTACTTCTCTATAAAAAGAGAAAATATGGCAAAGGCAAACTTTTTCCTTCCTAGCGGTATAAAATCATGCCAATAAGAGCAAAACACGAATATATACATAAAACATGAATATATCTACAATGTTTTCAAACCAAAAGAAAACAAAAAGACAACAAAAACACGCTTACATGGTTTACATACAAATATATTAAAAAAACACAAACAAGTTTCTCAGAAAATTTCGCCCATACTAACACCACCCCGAAACTGCTTAGCATCCAAATGATGAAACTTCCAAGCATGATATTAACAACCAATCACAATGCATCATGAAGTGAAAATAGAATTTTCAAAATGAAGTAACAACATTTTTTACGTAATCCAAGACTTTTTGCTCTGCAAGTATACCCATGTGATCAACATTTTTTAGTGGCAAGTGGTATATTTTATGCTTCTGTTTCCCTTGGAAACTAAGGCAACTTTCGAGACTTCTTATGTTGACAGTGCCATCCCCGTCACCGTAGACTACATCTGGGTTGCCATCTGGGAACTCATTTTTACCATAAACTAATCTGGGGAAAAGAAGAATAACAGTTATGAAGTTTACGAACTTAAAAGAAAAAAACCACTTACATTGTAAATCATTAACACTGAAGATTTACAGTAGAAATACACAAAAATCAGATACTTACTTATCAATTGTATCCTCTCCTACCCCGTGAATGCAGTGTACTTCAACTTCAGGTGGGATGAGCATGCGGGTCAAGTTGTAAGTATCCTTACGCATTTCCCAGCCATCTGGGAAATTTATGTCTTGGAAAAATTCTTGTAAATTATGAAGCGAGTAATTCTTGGTTGGAGTCTGAACAAGAACTTCTGTGCTGTTCCATAACAAATCATTTGGTGTCATGTATGCTAGACTTGGACATGTCCGCTGCTCTCGTCTGACAGATAAATGATTAATAACATACACCCCAAGATTTTCACCTGAAAAAAGTATTAGTAGAATACCAAATATATATATCAAATGCTGCATGAAAGAAAATGAAATCTACATTTAATTACATCACAATTTTCAATTCTGAATTTATCTGAGAGAACTTTACATCCAGCTTAATCTTAAAAGAAATGTAGACAGTTCATTCATATTTTTAACACAATAATAAGAGCATACCCTCATAATGGTCTATCACACCTTCAAAATCTAATTTTCCCAGCATTAGTTAAAAAAAGCTTTCATGCTGCAGGAAATGTTTCCTGCATAATGTTAAATAAGACCCAGTCACCTCACTAATTCATATTAAGGGACGACTTAAGCGAGGGTGCTTTTTTTCTGGCAATCACCTGGGTGGCAAGGGATAAGGGGCAGCATCTTAGGCTTTAGTTAGACACCAAAGTTTTAAAAAAAAATTTCAGAAGTAAAATTCACATGACACTATGCTTTTCAGCCATAACTTGGCAACAAAGAAGTTGAGGAAATGGCCAGAGCCTAGGACCTGAAACAAGAATATAGCAAGTGACAAGTGTGCATTCTAGTGTACTTCACCCAGTAACTTTTCATAGGTAATATCTGGTGTTGTACAATTTGAACCAATGTTTTCCAAATGTCACAAATGAAAAAAAAAAAAAAAAAAAAAAAGGGGAGAATTTTCATTTGGCTATAAACTATTGATAAAAAAGATATCTGAAGTTATAAAAAAGATTGAATATAAAAGTATACTTGTCCGAAAATAAAAATCTTTTTGTTTTAAGACAGAAAGTTATCACTTTAAATTTTGAGGAGTACACTTTATCACTTTGCCAGGAGAGAGACATTTCCTTAAGAAATGAAAATTTGTTCATGCAAAATTTTAAAAATCAATCAATGAAAAAATTATAGAGTCCGAAACAGGAATACAAATAGAAAGTAATGAAAAAAAAAGTTCTGTGCTAAGTACATTTAATGAAAATTGTTGGGAATATTAGTTATAGTGACGGACTCGCGATGCGAGGATCTGGGTTCGAACCCCACAGTGGTGGTCGGCTGAAGTTGGTTTTCTGTGGTTCCCAACTTCAAGGCGCAAATGCGAGCCGATCTCCCCGTTAAAAAGTCTCGCCACAGAGAGCAACAGTCCTACAACGATAAATCATTCAATCATAACACTTCACTCATAGTTAGAAAAACTGGTGGCAGATGGCAGCACTACACATAACAAGCATTACAGCGAAACAAAAAACTTCCTTCACGTCAGGTTTCACTACACGTACACGCACATTCCCACCTTTCCGCATGTACCGATTCGTTGGGGGTTCCGCGGGGGGGGGGGGGTGCATGTGTGGTGTAGCAGTAGTAGGTAGGGCCTCCAAAAAAAAAAAAAAAAAAAAGGCTCGGGGATCCATGATGTTCTTAAGTCAGCCACCTCGTTGGGCAATTTGCCTGTTGTGGCATTGTATTTGTATATACAATTTAGGTCAATTTCCCATGGAATACAAATGAGCTATATATATTCCCTTCAAATTTTATTGCACCACATCTATATATCTCACAAATTTAAGTATAATAGAACTTCAATTATATAAGCCTTGATTAACCAAGTTTCTGGTTATTCGAGAGGTACTTTTTATAAACTGTTAAAAAGAAAAAAGGCGGTAGTATTACTATATATGGTGACTGCTGCATGTTACACCAAACTGGCTCCGCTACTACAGCAGTGTGTAGCTAGAGCTTTACATGTTATGTGAAGGTTGGCGACAGTTCAGAAGTTATTTTGACTGTGACACTGTTTTTTCTTTCAAAGTATGTACAGTAATCATAGAAATGTTGTAAATTATAAATAGAAGATTTAACTTAATGTAACCTTATTCATTACATATTTTTACCGCTATATGCAGTATTTTCAGATCTTTCAGCAGATGTAATTTACTCCTTCAAATCTTTATTATATTTGACCTCAAAATCTAATAAGGTTTGTATTATCCAAGTTAGGTCTGCACCCCAATTTAGCTTGAATGATCGGGCACCTACTACACGCCAAAGTGATGGTTTTTATCATGTTTAGTTTACACATTGCATTTTAGTTTTTGTTATATTTGACATTCTTTACATTACATAGAAATATTGTTTTGTTTACTTTCATCAAAAATTCCTTATAATTAATAGTCATTTGCATTGAGTGGCGAGCACATGAGGGATATTTTATCACTAATTTTACAACATGAGTTTGGTACAAAATAGTCTCTAAGGTCTTTATTCCACACAACATCAAATCAAACGAATTCCTACTGTTGCATAACAGAAGTTTTTATTATTATTTTTTTTTAAGTGAACTAAATAAATTCTGACAAGAACCCTTTCTTACCAGAAGCATATGCTTTCAGTGCTTTGACTGCACCACCCCAAGCTCCCCCAAGGCCAATAAGTGATTTCACGTGCGTATCTTTCCATTGCTGTGTCTGGTGGTTGAGGAAATACAGCATAACTGGACATCCCATACTGTGACAGATGTATGTCACTGGAGTATTATTATTGCTTTTGAATGTTTCTTCTGACATAGATTTCACTGCACTGAAATAGTCCGTCAGTTCATCTAATAGAGAAAAACCATTAATATAAATATTTCTACAAAGTGTACACACACATTTCAAAGTATATGAATAGGTTTCTTTGCAATAAATAAAAAACCTCAATATAACAATACTCTCAGGACCGAGAAAAATATCATTATAGAGGGTTTTATTGTTATATTAAGTATCCTTGCAGCAAAGTTTTATCACAAATCCATTATTAATATTCTACTATAAACAAACATTTTAGAGGTTTAAAAATATTAATGAAACCAAATAAAAAATACATAAAAGCTTTCATCTAGCTAATTTTCAAAAAATGTTAATTACATGAAATCTCAAATTTTATAGTGAATATGAAGTTGATTGCATGATGCCAGTTTGAGTTGTTATGCTGTGGTTCAGATGTGTGATAATACAGTAGATGCCAATTTTATTAGAATCATGGATAATGTTTTCATTAGGGTAGCTATCATTTCTTGCCATCATCTCCACTGATGCTCTCATCAAGCCATAGCAGTTTCCACGATGCATATATGCATGGCATTGCAATTTGAATGCACTTCCTATAGTGAAGGTAAATGAAGGGTAATAAAATAAGTACCTTCAGCAGTGCCGTCTTACCGCATGGGCCCACCCGTCAGACCAGACATGACCCAGGCTGTCCCTCCCGGGATGTAAGCCTTTTGCCCGTGTGGGTTGGGTCACGCTGGGGAGCACGGCCCAGGGCCTCAAGAGAAAAGGGGCCTCACAAAAATGAGATCCGGTTGAAATTTTCTAGGATTTACCAGGTAGGGCCTCCGAAAAACTATTTGGTACGGGGGTCCACGATACTCTTAAGACGGCCCTGACCTTCAGTACTTCGGTTAAAATCATATATTTTGTTTCATTTGACCACATTAATAGTTTATAGGTCGACAGTTTTTCCTGAAAGGATTTATAGTAAACACGCATACTAAAAACAGTATTTACATACATATGAAGAGGCATATTTACAGGGCTGAAAGCTCAGTAAAGCAGAAAATTTAGGGAATGAATGTTCAAGAGAATTACACTAGAAAGGAGGAGGGCATTGCAACTAGCATAACCTGCAGGCAGCAAAACCAAAAATCCACCTTCTGTGAGCACGCATTACAATCCTCATTAAACAGGTCTATTTTAACTCCATGCAATAGCCAAATTAAAAAAAAAGTCAATCTTAGATTGAAATAAAAAATTGAAGTTTTAGTAAGATAAGCACTGAAACAGTACAATGCAGCAGCACAATTGAACATCTCACAACCAGTTTTGTGATTTTCCATCAGAAAAACACAACTGTCCTATTCAAAACTGGACGTGTGGCCATCTCGCTTGTATCTGGATTTTCTTCGGATATAGCCTAATTACCAATTGGTTATTGTTTTATCATGATCCCTGATGTAATTACATGTAATCTATGTGTATATATACTAGCTATAATACCTGGCGCTGCCCGGGTTTTCTTCAATGAAACTTTTTAGATCACATGATATATCCCTGTTTCTTTAAGGAACATACAAACATGGCCACATTAACCAATCGTGTTTTGTGTTCCAGCGGTGATGTCATTGGGCTTCCATATTTTGAAGTGAAAAAGGCAGATGCTTGAATTTTCGTGTTATGTAAGTATCCTGTTGTATGCATGCTCTCTGCAGAGAGACTTTTCCAACAGGAAACCGGCTCACATTCGCAATCTACTGATGCTGTCAGCCAAAGTTCCAGACAAAACATCCAATTTGGTTCTAGCTCTAGATTAGTCACAATGAAAATGGTGAAAAACACTGCACAGTAATAATGACCCTGGGAGTAACAGCTTACAAGAACTTTTAAATTTGTTATTTTTTTGTCAGGTTCAGCATATTCAAACCAATTCATCTTGAGAAACACCCAAACTAATTTTCTATTCAGGTTTTTTTCCCCCAAAATTCCCCTCATAGGAAAAAAAAAGATAAAAGTTTATAGCATATAAGAACATCTTGAAAACTGTGCTACTTTTTATTCATTTATGTTACTCACAACAACAAATGAAGAAATTTACTGTAAAATTTAACCGAAGTTGGTTTAGAAACATTTAGTTCCTTCCCTGGAATAAGCGGATACAGATGCCTCAAATGGAAACAATAATTCTGGTCTAATTCTGCTCTCCTGCCAATGCCAATAATGTACATTATTCACTGGACGGAACAGGGTTCTCTCTGTTCCAGAGTATAGGTGAATATCTATACTCCGAGCTTGTCAGAGAAATTTATTGTGTAACAGTGAAATGGAGTGAAAGAGGCTTTTTTTAATTAGATCTCATACAATCACTGACTTGGAAAAAATTCTGGAACTATATACAGTGATGCCTCAGCCAGAGAAGAGGATTCATTCTGGAATTGCGTGTGTTAGCTCAATTATGATTTCTCATAGATTTCTATAGGGCAAATTATTGAATTCTTTCCTAAAACGGCCTAAAATTTAAAGATAAGTTTTTAAAAACACCAAGCAATGCTTTAAAAAATACAAAAACTGACTGTAGGCTAAAATGAACAGCTTCAAAATTGTATAAATGGGAATCTACAGGAAGACGAGAAATACTAAAGATCTTTTTATTTTACACTAAATGTACACAACCAACATCAGCTTTAGTCTACTAAAGCTGTTGTTGCCATAACAAAGTCTGGATCATATAGGTGTCCCTCATCAGCTCATTTCTGTGTCTGAAAAATACAGATGAAAAATATAAGCTCATAGAATGTGTCCAGACTGTTCAGTTTGATGTTGAGTCTTGCACTGAAAGAACGTGTGCTTTGAAAACATAGGCACTTTTTTTCAAATGCATTTTCTATTATACTCAAATCTTTCATTTTACATGAAAAAGTTCAGAAACTCGCAGAAAGAGAATTGAAGGTACATCTGGAAAAAATGCAGAGGTGGACATGAGTTAATAGAACTCGAGTGGCAGTAATTCTGATGATGATTGGTGCTAAAATTCAGCTCATGATGCAACTGCTTTATATTATCACGGACATACATGTAAACAAAAATGAAGGAAAATCTCTATCTCTTCTGTAGCTTAGTGGTCAGAGCACTCGTCCGGCAATCGAGGGACCCGGGTTCGACTCCCAGTAGAGGCAGAGATGAGTTTTTTCCTTCCTTAAAAAATTAACATCTCAAGTAATAAATATCTTCACAACATCCAGTCTTCTGTATATCTTGTATAAACAAAAACAGTTGTTAGCGGAATCTGTATTCATCTGCAGAAGCAGAAAAATACTTTTGTTAGCCGAAAAATTCTTAAGCCAAGGTATGACTACTTTTTTTAAATTGTTTTTGCTCAGCAACTGATGTTGGCTAAAGTGGCATTTAAAAACTAAAACCAATTTCATAAAGTAATTGATTGGGAAAATAAATAATTAATAACGCATTGAGTATCAGAGGTTGCTGACCAGATCTCCAAAATTTTTGAATGAAACAGCTAATGGCATAAAAAATGTGCAAGAAAAAAAAAATCTAAATGATAAATTTATCAACTTACTTGGAGCTTTCCTATAATCATACGGAGCCCCTTTAATATCAACTCCTCTAGTATATCCAACTGCTATAAGGGTTTCAACAATGCTAAAAAAATAGGCACCTATAAAGGAAAAAACTGCAGCTTATATTTTACACAGCCATACACAGGGAATGTACAGCCTAAGTTGGCATGTTCTGAGCTGTCTACAACCTTAACAACTCTGCTATCAACAACTTATGAAACTTTAGTCTTAATGAAGAAATAAGAAGAAATTTCGAAGTCCTGAAGAAATGAGGATGGTAATGGTCCGTTTAGATAGCCTGACACACGAGTTGGAGCAGTTTAGTCACATGACTGCATAAAATTAGCATATGCACTCACTATAATGTCGGAGCTACTGATTTTTTTCCATCTCAATTTCTTTCCCATCCCTTCATCAAGAGGTTCTTACATAGTTTCTGATGGATAGTTAAGGCAGTAGCCAGCTCAGAACATGCAAACTTTAATTATAGATATCTTATTCATTACAATTTATATATTTTATACAACTGAAAACTTGGTAACTTATTCTTAAGTTATTTTCTTTTTCTTATGAGATAATGTTATTTTTGTCTCTTGATATTTCAATTATGAAAGTCTCATGTACCTGCATAAAACTTATAAAAAAAGTAATGCAAGCATGTAAATATTTTTTGAATAAAAATTCTGTTAACATAGATTTGTTTACTTCTTCACAGAGGCTTCAATTTATTTATTCAATTACTTTTCAAATTATTATACAAGGATTTGTGTGAAATATTATGTATGTAAACAAGAGCAATAACTACTTTGGATATGTTTATCACATATTGATATAATACATATATTACATATCTAAGTTCATGGTTACATTTTCTGTTTGCGGTTTCTTGTAACATTTTAATATGTGAATCTTGCACATAAACGCTTACATAAAAAAGGTAGAAGAATTATAAAAAGTGTGCTTGTGATTCCAAGAAATTATCACATTTTTGCTCCCAAAACAATCTTTTAAAAATACTTCAAAATATACATATTCTAAACAATGCACCATGCAGCAATTTTTGGAATACATAAACTAACCTTAAAATAAAATTTTAAAGAAAGCAACACATTTTCTTCGGAAACAAACAATTTTCCCCAAAAAAAAATCTGGGTTTTTAGGCTAAAAATTGGGAGCAAATTTTACAACCCTGTTTGAAGCATCTGGTAAGTCATGACAATCCAAGAACTTTACGTTAAAGCAGCATTTCACGCCACGTGCTTAACATTTCCCAGCACACACACTTCAGTCAGTTGTGGAACGTGCCATCTTGCGATTTCACACGGTATCCGAAAATGATGGCCATCATGTGTAGCAAAATATAGTTAAAACTTCTCAGTAGCAAAGTATGTTAAGCTTTACCATCGGAGGAGGGGGGGGGGGTGCCATCCTCAGACAACATAATCATAGTCGAATGAAAAAAAATCTTTTCTATTTAAAGAAAAATTTGAACTGCAAGTTCATTTAAATACAGCACTTCATAGGCAGAGATAGAGAGAAAAAGCTGAGGTATAATGATGCCAATTCATATATATATCCATATACCGGTTCCATCATTGATGCTGGGCAGGCATCATTCATTCCCCATATCTACGCCCATGCACCACATGAGCTCCTGTGCCCCACCATCCCCAAGCAACTTTGCAAGGTCCTTAGCAATTAATAACAACGCAGAGTCCCTCAGTAATTCATGAATATTCAATGCAATGCCTCCCTACATATGCTCTTGTGGGTCGTATATACGGATGTATGGCAACTCTAGCACCCCCAATGTTTTTATTGTATCAGAGCTCCTACTATGAAATGTTCTCTCTGGAACAAGCTCTGTGAGAGTGACCTTACATGTTGATAAGGTCACTCTCAAACTCTCTCATTCTGTCACATGCATTTATGAATATGTTATCACGATATAGCTAAAGCACCTGTATTATATTAAGGTTCTGCAGGGATCCCAGTAGAACTAGTCAGTACTGATTGACGACATTTCAAAAAAATGCCATTCAATAAAAATAAGTAAAATACGCAAGAAACTCACTGATTTTTCCAAAAAAAAAATCTGAACAAAAACTGTTTCTGTAGGATTAAGAGTATCTCCTGTAGCTCTATCGTTGAGTCGGGCCGTCTGTAGAAACTATGGACAATCCATAGCAGTTGACAACTTTGCTTTTTTTTCATTTTATGACAGAATTTTGCTGCTCATTGTTTGTTACATTCAATCTTATGTAAACTTCTGGTGCGTAATAAAATATTTAATCCTAGAAAAAAGACTATGGACTTCACCACAAAAGCTTTGAAATATATTCAAAAGAGAAGGGAAAAAATCTCACTTGGAGAAATCTGACTGGGGTCCAACCACTCCACACTTGAGGTGTTTCCAAAACCTGGAATTCTAATCTGTACACCGGGTGAATTTGAACTTTTCCTAGTGACATTGTCATAGACTAATCTGCAAATCAAGTAAAAATATTAGTTGCAAAGGCATGTGAAAATTATCTTATCAAATGCCTTATACTTGTTAAGATTAATGATGCACACATTTCTCTGTCATCAGATAATTTAACAGTAAACTCAGTATACAACAATTATTACACAGGAAAAAAAATCAAATCATAATTTTGCAAGCAAAAATTCTTTTTTTGTCAATTTAGATCAAGTTCATTTATTGAAAATACATTATTGCATTATAACAGTCTTGGAAAATTGATGAGAAATTCTGTGAAGGAATAATGATTTTGTAATGCAGATTCATTATCATGGTGTAAAAACAGCTTTTACTGTGCCCTTGATTACTTCATGTGTGGAAATGCTGACAACTCATGATATACGAGCAATCATATATAAATTAACAAACCGGGATACACATGAGCAGCTCAAGGAGATTAATTGTACAGAAAGTTTAACATGGTCCTCAAGCAGCAACAGAATTCAATAAAAAAAGACTGACTTAGGGTGAAGCAAATAAGCTCATGTACTAGGGTGTTGCTTTGCCATACATGAGCAGATCAAATTTCCATGTTGGACATTCACTTTAAGTCAGGGCTTAACAGGGATCAGAAACCAGGGATCAAATCAGTATTGCATACTGAAAAACATAAAATTTTCTATGTGTACTACTAAAACTGGAGTCTGAGGGAGCAAGGCAGTAGTGGGGGAGGGACTTGGGAGTCCCAAAATGTGAGAAAATGACCGGAAAAAGATGGCCAAATCTATTGCTTTTTACTTTGGTCCCCCTCCCAAACGAAATTTCTGGCTACTGAGGGAGACATGGAATTATTGGAAATTGTCAGAGCTTGGCCCATTAGAAAAAAAAAATCTGTTTCCAAGTGCAATATTAGTGGACATCGTGCTGATTGGAAGTTTTAAAAAGGGTATTTCAGAATTTAGATCGATAAACTGCAACTGCAAAAGAATGTTTCAAAATTTTTCTTGAGTTTGTCCCTTAATATATTATTAAAAACCCAAGTTCCGAATTTGTCCACTAGATGTCGCCACTATGCAGTTATGGGTACCTATATATCTTTACTGTGGTGTTCCCTTTAAATTAATTCAGGCTCCTACTCCCATACCAAACAGTTGTTCGAAGCCTGATTTAAACAGCGCAAGCAACAAGGCTAGACATCACTCATGCTGTAAATCTTGTGTGCCAGTTTTGCAACAATAATGGGAAATCCCACTGGACTGGTGTGAAAAGAATTATGAGATATCTTCAAGGATCTGCAAACATGACCTTAACATACTCCAAGGATTATACTGCAGAAGTGATTGGCTAGTGTGATGCCAAATTTGGTGGTGAAGTGGGTGATCGTTGGTCAACTACTGGATACGTTTTTATTATCGTCGGAGGTGCAGTGTCATGGTGCACTAAACATCAGCCAACCATTGCGACCAGTACAGTATATAGATCAACAAAATGGTGAAAGAGAACTTGGACTGTCTTCTATGAAACCAGTTCCACTTTACTGTGACAATAACGGGACAATAAATTTGACCAAAAATAGAGTATACCATGGAAGAACAAAGCATATTGATATCCAACATCATTTTGTGAGTGAAGCTGTGAACCTCGGCCATATCATTGCCAGAAATATGAACACTTCAACAGATCAAAACATGAAATATGCGTTCAAGCCATGGGCTTGAAGTGAACAGTGTTATTTTCATGATTGCATTTGCTTTTCTGAGTAGATTTTTATTTCATTATTGCATCCAATGATGAGTTATTTCACTATTGTGTTTATTTTTTGATTTCATATAATCAAGTGATTTTGATATTTTTGTGGTAATTACAATTATATTGATTTTTTGTGGTTTATTTATTCAAAGCTCAAGTAGGAGTATTAAAAATGTAAGTTCTGAATTTGCCCACTAGAGGTCGCCAACCTATGTGTATCTTTACTGTTAATTCAGGCTCCTACTACCATGGAGGTATGTGTGTTGTGTGTTTTTTTAGCGCTCTCCTCCTTAATGAGTCATCCTTTTATATATGCTGTTCTTTCCCTCATTTTCAGCAACTTTTGAATTCAAATATCTCGGTTAATATTGCAATTTAGAAACAGTTTTTTTTACTCAAGAGAGACCAGGGCAAGAACTTCCCAATTGGATGTTATAGGACAGGGAGAACCCCCTATCAAAATATAAAATTTTGAACCTTAGTACATATATGTACCAGGAAAAAAGAAATGTCATATCGAAAATGTGAATATTATTTAGATATTTTTTTCTAATGGGAAGTATGTTTCTATCACTAAATGGTTCAAAAGATAGAGAGTGTATAAGGAAAGACTTTATAAACGAGCTTGACAAATAGAAAAAATTTTAGACACCAGCAAAACTTCTTAGGAGCCCCAAAAATAATTATAATCTCAAGAAAAACAGTCCTAAATTATGTTTTTTAAACTTTTTCTGGGACTTCATATTCTTTAGCCATGTTGAAAGACATCGTCATGAAATCAGAAAATTTTGCGTCATTCATAGACTAAAATTCTGTGGTGTAAACATGATATCTCCAAAAAATGGCTTTTAGATCTAAAAATAAGTCTTGTTAATTATAACTAATTTCAAGTGAGATAAATGCACAAATATGTGCGTACAGCTATAAAACATTCTGATGTGATATTTTCATTTGTATTTGTGTGTATGCTTTATTTTCTATTTTTAAATGACAATAAAGTGCTTACATCTCAAAAATGGGATTTTACAGTTATGTTCTGACCAAACACCACAGAATTTATACTTTATCTCATACACACAGAGAAAATTTTTAGGCGCTAATACCAATTTTAAAGTTGCCATGGCATCCTGGCACTCCTCAAGCCCTGCTTTGTACCCTGTTTATTTTTTTTGTCTTGTAAGAAATTTGACTCGAGCCTGAATTATTTCTCAATTTTTCAAGCCCTGCTTCAGGGCAATATACAAGATATTTTGAAGATAAAATTGTAATAAAAAATAATTATAAGTTCAATAGTAATTTACAGCTAATGCGTATCACAGTATTTTAGAGTACTTTAAAATACTGTGGTACACTAGCTATAATAAAAATATAAGTTCAACAGCGATTTACAAGATTTGAAAAAAATATATAGTAGACGAATTTATTGTTATATCGAGTATTGTTGTAACAAGGTTTCAGTGTGGTTATCACCCATTGACAATTGCCAGAGTGTCGCTTAAGTACTTTGAGTTCAGGAAAGAGAGCCAGCCACGCAAGATTTGCAAGATTTTTGAAAATTCTGATCACACATTCCCAAGACATGAGAAGAGAATTTTTGGCAAGAATTTTTTTTTTTTGTCAAACAAGAACACAAATTACCTTATGTTATCAACCCAACATTCCAAAACATATGGGAAGAGAAGTTCGAGATTGAGCCACAAGTTGAAATAATCATCAGTCTTTTTGTTGCAATAATAATGTGAGGTCTTTGGCTTGTCAAGCTTCGCTTCCAGCTGACTTCCTCCATCACCAGGAACTGTTTAGTTTTTCGAACACAAAAAAAAAGATTGCCATGAATATAGATAATCCATCAAACAACGTTTATATCATAAAGAGAAGAAAAAATATTTATAAAAACTCTTATCAAATTAAGATATGCTTCTCCCTTTTTCTTAAAAAAAAATTAATTTTATTCTTCAGTTTCTTGTAAATAAGCTGCACCACCCAGAAAAATGGTCCGAGAAAAGGTTTCCTCATCATTTTCATGGGCAGTGCATGTTTTAGTTTTTTTTTTGATTTATTGCTATTGGGTTGCTGTATTCAGGCTATGACAACCATATTTTCATATATATATATATATTATATGCCTCTCTTTCTTGCCTTGAAATCTTATGCGTGAACAATTCTGCAGTGGTGGAAAAATCTTGTTATCTACAATGATTCGGTTCCTGGACTGAAACGTTTGATTTCAATGACTCATGGGGGAATTTCCAGTGCTTAATGCACTGGAGAAGTAAGAGTAAAGAAGGGTTTCACAAAGTGATGAGAAAGTCATCTGGGATATAAAATCTGTAGAGAATATGAAGTTTATATTACTGGAGGGAGTATGACGTCAACGGTCTCTGCCTTGGCAGTGCTGAGAATGGTCTCCCCAACATCCATTCGTCGGAAGATCACGTGACTCAGTGAAAACACACGATCTCCCGTTATTTTCTTATGGCATAAATAGGAGTTTAAAACAATAAATGAAAGAAATAATTTCAGCATCAATGTGATAATTCCAAAAATACGAGAGATAAAATTTCAGCATTAATGAAAGATTATTCCAGAATTAAGAAAAGAGATAATTCAAAAATTAATGAAAGTGATATTTTCAGCATTAACCAAAGGTAATTCCAGCATTAATGAAAGATAATTCCAGCATTAATGAAAGATAATTCCAGCATTAATGAAAGATAATTCCAGCATTAATGAAAGATAATTCCAGCATTAATGAAAGATAATTCCAGCATTAATGAAAGATAATTCTGGAATTAATCAAATACTTTCAGCATTGACGAAATTAATCATTCCAAATTTAATGAAAGTGATAATTCCAGAATTAATGAAAGATAATTCGATAATTCAATATAATGTAAGAAAAATTCTAGAATTAATGAAAGATAATTTGGTTACTCTGTTAATCATTGCTATACTCTAACACTTTTTAAGGTTACTCTTTTGATCATTCACATGCTTGCAAAACTCTTTAGAAAGGCAACAACTAGGATTTTTTCCACTCCCTCCCCCCAACTTTAAAATTTGATAATTTCGTAAGTGTTCTTCGTTTCCACCTAAAACTTCTGCACGGGACAATTGCTTCCCCATAGTTCTGTAACAGCTCTCTCTCACTCGATTCTTCACTCCTGTGCTTGCAAACTAAGTCATTCGTTTGTTCATTCACATGCTTGCATACTCTTCAGGTCAGTCGTTTCTTCACTCACATGCTTGCAAGCTCTCTAGGTCATTCGTTTGTCACTAACATGCTTGTAAACTCTCTAGGTCACTTGTTTGTTCACTCACATACTTGCATACTCTATAGGTCACTCACTCACATGCTTGCAAACTCTCTAGGTCACTTGTTTGTGCACTCACATACTTGCATACTCTATAGGTCACTCACTCACATGCTTGCAAACTCTCTAGGTCACTCGTTTGTTCGGACTAGATCTCACTGAACTAGTCCTTCGCTCTCTGGGCTAAGACAGATTTATGGTGGGCTATTTGCCACCGCTCCCTTACTATGAATTTTTTAGCGGACCCATTCCTCAAATTTTTGCGGCCCTGGGCAAAAGCCAGCTAAGCCCTCCCCATGGCCCCCCACATCCTGAAGCAGGGCCCCTAGGCTGGGATATTTTACGGGCACCCCGACCAGACTTTCACGGGGCCCCCCCTTTATGATGAATTTATAGCCTGAAAAAACAAAAAAATGATTGAAATCCTCCCGGGTCCCAGGGCTGGAGCCTCGTCAGCCCACCCCTTGTGGGGGGCCATGGCCCTCCCTCCCCTGTGTTTGTCACACACAAGCTTGTAAACTCTCTAGGCCACTTGCCTGACGCCACTAGGGCAAGCAATTCTTCCCCCCCCCCCCCCATCTACATGAAATTCACAAATTTATTCAACGATGACACACGTGCAAGGTCACTCACGAGGACCTCAACTTCGGACTGATGTCACGAATTCTAGAGTCAGTGGTGTATGCAAAAATAACTATCAAATGAATGATCTTACCTAAGATCACGGGACTACGCCGCTGTGCAGCACCAGCACGCTTCACTCCTACCAGGCTGTGACTGAAGCAACAACAAGGGAAAGTTGTTGTCACGAGAAGTAGCGTAACCAGCAACGATGATACGCTAGGGAAAGTTATTTCTTTGGTTGACCAACTGATCATTGAACTACTCGTTGATTAAATTAATTAATCAAATCAAATATAAAATCTCAACAGAGCTTCCTTTTTCCTTCTCTCTCTTTACCTCGGAAATCAATTGTGGAATCGAGACAGGAATATAAATAACGAGCCGTCGCGAGAATCCGAGGGTTTTTGTTTCCTTCGCAAGGCTTGTGGTCGGCAGAGAAAGTCACGTGACTCCCCTGCAAATAGAAGTCGGCTGATTTTACGTCACGGCCGCGAGGGGGCGTGGCTCGGTGTCATCGTTTTTTTATACTGTAGATGGCGGTTGCGAAATTGATCAAATATGTTTGTTTTGACTTTTCTTTTTCAAAAACCGTTTAAAAGTGTTATCGGATGAGGGTATTATATAAAGATTGTCATTCATAATAATTTTATATTGCTGTTATTTTTTCTGCTGTTATCTCGGTGTGTGTTATCTGTGTTATGAAAGATACGATTTCTTCATCGGCACAGTGGCGTAACCTTCCGCGTGACCGGTGGGCAGGAGGAGGGTCGCCGAATTTAGAGGGCATGGCCTGAATATCGCAAATATCACACTTGGAAAATCGATATCACCCTTATAAGGCTGTAATCATGCCAGGGAAGTGTCAGGGGGCCCCCGTACGCGGGGCTGTCTTCACGGACCCCATAAGCTGCAGCTGGTACACTAGGCCAGTCCCTTATCCAGACTGGGGCAATGCCCCAAGCCAAGTGGGTGCCCCAAACCACTCCTTTTTAAAAAGTATAACCGCATTTTTGAGACCCCAAGAAAAAGTCTGGTCCGGGGCCTCGAGACGGCAAGCATATAGGTAAGATCTATAAGATATAGACATGAAAGGCTGGGGAGGGGGGGGGGAGGATGCATGATGATGTGATATCAATTCATATTCTATCTATTCTTTTCAAACTGATCACAACCCCTGGTCTATCGCATGGGCGGAGATACGAGGCCCCCCCCCCCCCCCCAGCGTCAAAGGTGGAGTCGACTGATCTAATGTATATACGTATATATGAATTCACCTCATCTTCATCTTGCTCCCCAACAATAATGACCGTGAACCCATCCCAGACTTCCAAGTCTATCTTCACCTATGGTCTATTGCCAAGGGTAATTTACTACCGATTGAGTTGTGCCGAAAGTGTGAGTGTTTGTACCTAAAAGAGTCTGAGTGCATATGGTGTTGTGTAGGAATTTTTTTGTGCAGCCGTCTATATTCAAATTGTGAGTGAAGTGATTGAATATGTGTACTGTAATTAGGCCTGTTGCTCTCTGTGGCAAGACTTTTTCACCGGGAGATCGACTAGCATTCGCGTCTCGCTGTTGAGAACCAAAGAAAACCAACTGCAGCCGACCACCACTGATGCGACGGTGGGGTCCAAACCCACGATGCGAGTCCGTCGCTGGGGAAGGGAGGGGGGGGGGCATTTCCCAGTCATGCGCTACCGTATTTCCGTCTATGGCCCTAGGCAATGACTTTGGCGTCTCCTCTACGAGAAAAACCAGGAAATGTTTGTAAAAGAAAGTTGGGACAATCCCGGCAAATACGCGACGTATGGTCATGCCAAGTACAGATAAAGAAAGAGAAACAAAAGTAAATAGCTAATGTGTGTCTAGGAGCCGTTCAATTAATACGTCAGTAAATATTTAACTATTTTTGACCCTCTCCTCCCTCCCCTGTCAGCAAAATTTCGTCAGCTCTGCGCCTTACCTCCTAACGCATGTTGGTGGGATCAGAGACGTACGTGGGGTGGGCATAGGGGGCTCGTGCCCCCTCTCCCAGACGATAAAAAAAAATATTTTTTTAATGCAAAAAATATTTTTAAAAAATTTAAAATTTCTAAAGAAAATGCCTTTATATGTTATTATAATCAATTTCTGTTAATTTCAATTATATTTGAAGTCTAAGAACTCAAAATTTCTTTTTAAGAAATTCATTGCTACCCACCCTCTGAGTCATAGTGGGTCGCAATGAATTTCTTAAAAACAAATTTTGAGAGTTCTTAGACTTCAAATATAATTGAAATTAACAGTTTGTAAACCAAACTCAGGGACCAAATGTGGCCTGCACCCTAAAACCCAATTTTGTAAAAATGAACTAAGCGGCACATTTACAGATCGCTTAAGTGACCAGTGGCACCATTCCACAGCATTTAAGTGGCCCATGGCACATTTTCAAATCACTCAAGTAAGCATGTGGCCCATGGCACATTTTCAAATCACTCAAGTAAGCATGTGGCCCATGGCACATTTTCAAATCACTCAAGTAGGCATGTGGCCCATTTTCAGATAACTCAAGTACGCTCGTGGCACATTCACAGATCACTTGAGTGATCCGCGGCATAATTACGGACCACTCGAGTGATGCATGGCACAGCTCCAGAGCACTTAAGGGACCCGGACACATTTCCAGATCTCTTGGATCCGCGAAGCATTTAGAAACCACTAAAGTGGCTTTATAGGGGAATTATCAATAGGGAGAGTGTTAGTTAATGTGCCCACAAACTAGGAAAGGTTTTTCCCGTTTTTGGCGCACAGAGTAAGATGTCATTAAGAATATTTCATACTTTTATAAAGGGGTGGTTGATGATGTAAGCATTATCCAAACACCCCTCCCTCTTGTCACCAAAAGTCAGCCAATCGGAAATCCCCCATCGATACTGACGTCATATTTGAATGAACCCCCCCCCCCCCCAGACAAAAAAGCTGTAGGAGAAAAATAAGGGGGGGGGGGAGGGAAGGAGGAAAAAAAAATCGATGGAAAAAAAAGAGATCCAGAGTGTGGAAAAGAATTTGTTTTATAGATCTACATTTTATAAAAGATAGATTTTCTTTATAAATATCGCCAAAAAGTGCAAAGGGCGATGAGCAATAAGCCAACTGTTGTCATTTTTATTCATTTTTCGCGGCTTTAATAATTGTACTCCGAAGCTAATTTTTTGGGGTTTTATTTGTGTTTCTGGGTGAAATGAAATTCCTTTGAAGTTTTTCATAATTTTTTGAAGATGACTCTTTGGGGCCCTTTCCTTGTGAGGGCTACATGTTATTTGGATACTTTTTCTGATTCGAAGTTTTTCCTCTAGGATCAACGGTTCACCAGTAAAATGCGGCAAATGGATTCCAGACTTCACTCACTATACGTAGTCAATTTTTTTTTTTTTTTTTCATTGTGGGTAACTTCCATTTTCCTGCTGCAAGAAACAAATTCTATATAATCGACTTTTCTCCGAAAAACTCTCTCCACGGCGCAATAATTTTGCTCTAGTACTAAAACAAACTTGGTTGTTACCACGATGTTGTCTAATTAGATTCACCCTTTCGGAGGAAACGATCACTTCCTTGTCATTGACATCAATTGTGCATTTGAAGGTTGTTTTCTTATCGAAAAAAGAAATGTACGAGTCTTATAAGGAAAAGGTTTTTCAAAGAGATGCCTAATTTATCCCTGTGTGTGTGTGTGTGTGTATCATTAGCTTCTAATTTCTCTAACACTAAGGAAATATCCTTTACCCTCAGTTTTGTCCTTTAATCTATATATTTTGTTTTGGAATTGAACTAACAGCAGCAAATAATCCAGAAGGTCGATATAGGGCAGAGGCACATTTATGGTTTTGCCGCCCGTGGCAGAGCCGGAATTAAGCAGGTGCAAAGGGTATTTGGGAGGGGGGGGTGAAACAGCTTAAGCCCGGAGGTTCCGGCGCCTATGTACAGAGACGACCTGTTTCTTGGTTCATAATGGAAATAGATTCACCTCGAAACGAAACATAAAATTTACGTTGCAGCAAGCCGCTTCATACATATTATTAGCCGCTGGTCGATATCATTATATGCACTAATGCGCGAGACATCATGACAAAATAATAGAGAAAAATCTTTAATCTCTTTAGAATTCTTGACTTCAAAGTGAAAAAAAAACCCGTACCAACCGAGCATTCGGTGATAAGTCATCATTTCATTTAAAGAAATCACCTCTTCAACTTTGCGCATTGTGACAGATGACACTGTCATGAGACTCTCCTCCTGCAGTATAGTATTATATAGTAACAAACATCACTGAAACCTAGAACCTCTACTGCCACCTATCACATAATAAATCTGTTACTTCTTCGATCGAAACTGGTGACCGGTTCTTGATTAATTGTATAAGGGCCCTTTCACACGGAGCGGATGCGGATGCGGGTCCGGAACAAGTTTTAACAATTGGAATATACTGCGCCTTTCAGACGAGCCGAAAAATCTCCGCACCTAGGAAATGTTCATGCGGGTCCGGACGTCGTCCGCATGTGTCAAAACCTAAGTGCGGGCTCCGCATCCGCACATAGAAGTTTTGACAATAGGTTTATTCGGAGCTATTCAGACGATGCGGATGCGGAGCGAATTCGTCCGCATCTTTGGCTACTTTTTGAAGGTGATTTTTCACGGAATTTTTTTAATTATTTGCCATAAATACCCTTAAAAACACCATATGATGGTCCCTGCTCATTAATATAATGTACCTACATACGTGTATCCCTTCGTTTCCTTCTGAGATGGAGATATAGCAACTTTAACTGCCTTTTGTCCATATTTCACAATTTTATACAATAAAACCTGCCAACAACGGCCACTGACGGGACCAAAATTATAAGCCGTTCTGTTCATTACGAATATTTAATTGACTACATACTTTAATAACTTTTAAATTTAATTTAAAAATTTTAATTTTTTTCTTTTTAAATTTTTAAAATTATTTAAAAATATAAATATCTGAAATATTATTTTAAATATTTGTTATTTTTTTAAATTTTTAATCTGTTAATTTTTTTAAATTTTTAATCTGTTAATTTTTTTAAACTTTAAAAACAACAACTTTTATTAAACAACGTTATCCGCGTACGGTGTTCACTCAGGGCCGGATTAAGACGTTTGAAGACCCTTGCACTTGAATATTTTTGGTGGTTCCCTCGATACCTACAAGTATATTTTACTCGAGATTCAGTCTATAAACTTAAAAAAATGAAATTTTATATTTCAGAAGTGACTAATCTAAGGATGGGATTTCACTCTAAAAGGTTTATGAAAGTTATTTTATAAAACTTGAAAAAAGCAACTAATAAATTGCAAGTGCAACCGATAAATTTATTAGTTGCTTTTTTAAAAGAATTATTATAAAATTTTTATAGTGTAATCCGTACTTGAGGCCGGGATTATACTATAAAGTTTTGTAAAAGATCTTTTATAACAGTTGAAAAATTCAACCAATAGGCGCATCGGTTGCATTCAAGCAAATGCAACCGGTGATTTTAATGGTTGAATTTTCCACGTTTTATCAAAGAGCTTTTACAAAACTTTTATAGTGTAATCCCGGCCTAAGACAGAATTGTGATGTGAATATTTCTAAGCACAGACATTTTGAAAGTCCCAACCCCTCCTTTTTTTTATACTTGCAAATTCTTTGATATTTGCTGAATTTTTTTTTGGAACATCGAATGTTTTGGATGTTTTTGGATTGGATTTTTCGAACATTGGATGTTTTTGGAATTTTCTTTCATATTTTTCCGAAAAGACAGATTTTTTTTCAAAATTTTTTTTAAATATTTTAAGATATTTTCTCCCATCGACTACTCGTGAGGATCGGAATGGAGGCATCTTTAGGCTCAATGATAAAAACCACCAAAGAATGCCTCTAGGCTGCCTATGGGCACTGAATCAAAGGTGAAGGAGAAAAATAATTACAAAAATTGCGAAAAAACAGTTTTTATGCACGAATTTCGAACTAAAGATGCGGGCGATTCGTCCGCATCTTCAGTGCTCGTTTGAAAGGGTATGCGGACCCGCGTCCGCTCCGTGTGAAAGGGGCCTAACATGGAAAAAACGTACTGCGTGATGTTAGTGAATATTTTATTAGTAGTAACCAGGGCCGCAATTGGGGGGGGGGGAGAGAAGCAGGCGGGTCACGTGACCCGGACCAGAGGGGGCGAAAATTTTATTCTCAAACCTCTCCATTAACATTACCCCGGGTGACCAAGTATCTAGTTGCGGCCCTGGTAGTAACAATAGTTGAATTACCAGATTTGAATCGGAAATTTCACCGTTGCTTTTTGGGTATTATAAACTACCATTAATAAAAAAATTATACTAATATTATTTTGCACAATACAAAAATAGCGATTGTTAAAGTTTGAAAGAAAATTTAATAATTTAGCTAATGTTATTGCTTATATAAAGTAATTTTTTTAATACTGTAATGCCTTTTTTTCCCCCTGCAGTACATTAGCTAATCAATAACGGGTTTCCAATGTCAATCGAAAAATCGTAACAGTTTTATTCGATAGGTGGCAACGGAAGTTATGCAGTAGTTAAATGATGTCTCATATAAATTAATACCGTAGTGCAGGTGTTCTCAAACTGAGAGCCGCTGCGAAGATTCTTCGAAGTGATTCTTTGTTAGACTTGCTTCGGGGGCGCTGCGAGTGAAAAAAGTTTGAGAACCCCCTGCCCTACTAGGCCATACATCCCTCAACGCATGGCGTACGGGCCAAATTTGACCCTTGGAGTCATTTGATGTGGCCCACGACCCCGAACCTAATTTTGTAAGAATGAACCAAGCAGAAAATTTACGGATCACTTAAGTGGCCCATGGCAAATTTCCAGAGTACTGGAGAAATCAATAGGACAGGTACATTTACAGATCACTTAAGTTACCCGCAGCATATTTAAAAATTAGTAATCAGTTAATTAGTATTTAATGACCAGCAGCACAGTTCCAGATCCCTTAAAGGAGCAGCAGCACATTTACAGATCAATTAAGTGACCTGCGGTACGTTTATAAATAATTTGAGTGAAGTGTCATAGTTCCAAATCACTAAAGCTTTTCGCTGCGCAATTCCAAAACACTTAAGCGGCCCGTGCTGCAATTCCAGACCACTAAAATGCCCACGGTATATTTACAGGTGATCTGTAGATGTGCTACACGTTTTCAAACCAATAAAGTGGCACTCTCTTAAAGGTTGAGCACACTTGCCCTAGGCGTTGGACTACTACGGATGCTCAATTGCTCCTTTAACACAGATGCCTTCAATCTTAGACAAAGCGTAACCCACATTTGACATTTTAATAAAGCTCGCAGGCCACTGCGCTAATCATATGTTGTTGAAGATCTCGGCGGGCCACTCGCATGAAAATCCTTGCTTTTTAACCACTTATTCAAAATTACACGGGGAAAGCAAAATGATTGCGTACCCATATTGAAAGAGTATCTAGTTGCAGAGTTGGGTAGATAATCTGTGCTAAAGCCATAAAGAACAGTGGTCCTCAACCTTCAAGTTCATGGAAGCACACTTAATTTTTTTCGCTGGACAGTGGGCACTATTGTCCAAATTTATTGCCGCATGGCTTTCACCATTAAAGTGTAGTTTGATAGTTATTCCAATGTATACATTGATTATTCAAATGTATGGTGTGTCAGGGCACCCATGGATTCTGGGGGATAGGGAAACCCATTTTATAGAGGGCAGCAAAGCCGTTTTCGTACCGGGCTGCAAACTACTCAGACCTACACGGATTTTGATGCCCTTCTCCCATTCTAGATTAATTTTCTTGACTACTTTCCTCGAGTGAGCTCAAGCTATAACGTGCTTGCCCCCCCCCCTCCACCTGCAAGTAGGCCTACACCTGTGCCATTAAAGCCGCTCTTTTAATCATTCACATGCTTGCATACTGTTTTGGTCGCTCACATGCTTGCACACTTTTTGGTCACTCACTTCCAACCAGTAGTTTTTCCGGAGCAGTCAAATAAAGGCAAAGGAAAAGTTCGGCTCCTCGCTCAGCAGCCGAATGGCCCCCGCAAGGGGGCAAAACGGGCTATAGCCCAAAGCGGCAGTTTTGAGTGATTGGTGGTCCAGAATATGAAATTAGAACAGAAGAAGGGCGACAAGATTTGAACAGCCGGCAGGCGAGAAATCCATAAATCCGCCTATCTTCACACACACTTGTCCAATCTCGAGCACGAAAGAGAGAGAGAAACGCCTTTAAAATAAATTTCTCAATCAAATCGTCTCGCTACACTTGATCCTCACAGGGTGTAAAAGTAAAAATCGGAGCGGTTCTGAAGTCGTGAGTACCATATGACGACATGGGATGCCACTCTAAGAGGGCAGCCAAATCTGAGTTGAATAGGTCAAAAACAGATTTTATCAAAAAAAAAATGTGGGTAGGGGGGCACCAAAAATTGATCCCGCACGAATAGAAATTCTTTCTCGAGCCGCCCTGGAACGTGGAGATATTGATTTGTGTGTTTATTTATGCTTTGAAGTGGTTATTTTAAAGATAAAAATATCTACTAAAGTCTGGGGAGCCGCGGATGACAAAAGTTTCAGAACCACTGCAGTAGACCTGCCAATCCGGCACATATCAGACCAGGGTTTGCCGGATTAAACGGAAGTCAATTGAAAAAAAAATTATTTAAATAATATAAACTTCTATATGGCACAGAACATGCCGTGACGTGTTTTTCTCTCTTCTGCGCTCGAAGAAAACCCACCCAAAAAACAAGGTTTGCTCGACGGGCAGGATCGAACTACCGAATCATCGAGAGTCTAACTATATACGAAAAAATTGAATTGTAGTAGAGGAGAGCACTAACTGTTTTAGGGGCTCAGTCCTTAAAACTTTCTTCAATTTATGTGAAGGACTGGAATGAATTCCTCAATCGTTGTTTACAAGACACAAAATGCCATTGCAAACACTTGATAAACTATCTCAAAAAGTTATCTCGCCCTTCCCCCCCAAAAGAAATACAAAAATGTCAATCCTTATCTCCTTCATTGTATAAGCGATGCCTTTTAGCAGTCCTTGTTACTATCGGCGATAAGTTCGTCGCCATCTATTCGTGAATACCCGATCGGAAGTATGTTTCATACGAGCATGTGACGACCACGCCATGAAGGGCACGGTGCTCACATGTTAAGGGGGTGTGTATATTATTATGGGTATGTAAACCCCACTACCCGCCGAACACACACAAAAATTACCATCGACACACCCACTGATTCTGTGATTGACCTCCCAATGTTTTTTTTTGTGCTTGGAGTTTTCATATCTCAAAAATGTCTATTGCATCTGAGACGAGATTGGGCAAGGTGTTTTGTTTGCGGGTGATACCAAAGAAATTATACCTATACATGCTTTTTTTTATCATCAAAACATATATCCACAGTTGTCTTTCTCAATGTTTGGCAATATTAACGTCTAGGTTAAAAAACAAAAAAAACACAAACGAAAACAGATAAACGGATGCTTATTGAGCGAAATTTGATGGACTGAATTCCAGAAACGTTACTCTCTTAAAATTAGATGAATTCCAGATCCGAAAGCAAAGGAACCGAATTTCAACATTGAACAAGTTGCGATGCATGAAGTGCCGTTTCAAGAGAATCTCTGGTACCCGGGAAAAGTCATTTTTTCTGAGGCCCTTTACGTGGCTAGAAATACCTACCTACCAATTCACATACTCACAGTAAAAGTCCATTATAACGAGTACGGCTTATAACGAATATCCAGCTGTAACGAATGATTTACGAGTGGTTGTTAAAAAGCTAATGTTAAACATACGAAAACTATTCGGATCTATGGAGTCGAAAATTATCATTCGCTATAACGTCAAAAAATTAATTATTTTTACTTTTTTTCCTTTGAAAAATTGAAGTAAAACGAATCTATTACTTTTTCGATAGATAGACGCAATGCCTATGCTCCTTGTAAATTTCACTGAAGTTCCTCTAACAAAAGATGAACTCGAAAAAGTCACATTTTGCATCTCCCTCCCCACCTCCATATTTTTGAGCTTTCCTCACTACATACTCGGGATCAGTGTTATCCGAAAATATAATCTTGAAGAGTAATTTCATTCGTGCCCAAAATTTTAGGAGCTATTTTGTGCTATCAGTGAAAAGATACTCTACTACAAAAAAATACCCGATATCGGGGTATTTTCACTCCTCAACGAAATTTGGAGTAAAACTTAATTTTGATGCGTGAATCACGCATCCAGATGAGTATTGGCACTGGTACAAGGGATCCTTTTTTCCCAGGTAGAGCGCATTCTTTTTTATTTACCTGCACAGTTCTGTTACTTCTCTGAGCGCAGCATTTCGATATCTGTGCGTAATGAAAAATAGCATGCTACCTTATTCGATATAGGAAATTTTTTTTTTCTGCGAAGTAAAAAATTTTGTGTACCTGGAAATTTGTAGTAATTGCAATTTTCAGTCATTCTTGGACTCTAAAATGCCCATATTTTGTATACTTATTCATCATGAGAAAAATAGTTTCTTACTTTTGTCCATAACCAATGAACATATAAAAATAAAATTTTATCAGAAAAAATTTGAAAATGTATAAAGTACAGAGGTGTTCGCTATTACGCCATCTAGATGCGTGATTCAAATACAAATACAACGCCACAACAGGCAAAATGACCAACGAGGTGGCTGAGAATAATTATCAAATTCGATTTTACTGCTCCAAATTTCGTCGAAAAGTAAAAATACTCCTTCAAATTTTAGGTTGTTTTTAAATAGAGTAATTTTTCTGGTTTTATTTAAAAAAATGAGTCCCTTTTTTACAAAAAAAGAGATTTTCCCCTTAAAATTTTAGAGAAGAGTGAAATTAGTCTTCAAACTTATTTTATCGGATATCCCTGTGAGTGTATAACATTCATTATATAACATGTAAGAAACATCATTGAACTGGAGCTTATGCTGCCACCTATCATATAAAAGCACAGCTGTTGTGATTCTTCGTTTAGAATCGGTGATCGGTTTTTGATTGATGTGCTGCACAAAAAAAAACAAAAACATGGCGTGTCATTGCTAAATATTTCACAAGCAATAATAATAATAATAATAATTAATTCGTGCCCTCAAACGGAAATGGTTAAAGGCCACGGAGGAGGACAAACAAACTGCAAGGAAAATCTTCTCTCGAAACAGGGCACTCTACAGCAAGAAAATTGGGGGAAAATTAGGGAAAATAAAGGGAAACCAAGTTGAGGAAGTGGAAGGAAAAATGCCAGAACACCACCGAGGTATACGGACTCCCCTACAAAACGACAATGAAGCGCAGGCCAATCCCTCCCCAGGTTATCATTAAACACGGAGGAGGAGAAAGCATACTGGAAGGGGCCACGCGACAGCTAAACACCATCTATCTAGGAATTCCACGAGAAGATGCAGAAGAGGAAATGACACTACTGTCGTCAATAAGAGCTTCAAAGACATCTAGGGACAAAAGAATTTCGAGAACGGAGATCACCAGGATTGTGAAGAGCCTCAACGATCGCAAGGCTCAAGGACCGGATAGAGTTGATAATAGGATGGTGAAAAAGATCAACAACGCGTTCCCCATTTGTAACATGGTTCCAGAGATGCCTGGACATGGGATGCTTTCCTGGAGTCTTCAAAGTGGCCAAACTACTACTTTTCCTCAAGAAGGGAAGGGACTCGGGGGTTCTGGGATCTCACCGAGCAGTTTCGCTTCTCTCTTCGATTGGAAAGGTTTTTGAACGACTACTGCTTCAGAGGATCAATTTCTACCTGGATAAACGAGGATGGTGGCACGAAGGTCAATATGGCTTCAGGCAAGGGCGTTCGACAGAGTCGGCAATAGAGGGCCTACTGGAGGAAATCTGGAAACAGAGGGTACAGAAAATGGATGTAGCGGTGGTCTCGGTGGACGTCCAGTCGGCCTTCGATAATTTACGACATGGAGACGTCTGGGGGGGGGGGGCTGAATGGTCTGCCCCCGCCGGACGACTTAAAAACAACGACGGCGGACATCCTCACAGAAAGACTGGTCACAATGGAAACAGATGAAGGAACGGCAGAGCACAGAGTTACGAAGGGAGCCCCACAGGGATCCTGCTCGGGGCCCTTCTTTTGGAACGTGGTCCTCGACAATTTGCTCAAAGCGGAATGGCCAACGGGGATCAAACTGCAAGCTTACGCCGACGACGCGGTAGTTGTGGCCTCAGCTGCCACAGTGGAAGGAACAGGTAAGCTGGCGGAAAAGGCCCTTGACATCTTGAATGGATGGATCCAGAAACGCCACCTCAGCCTCTCGAACCAAAAGATTACCTTCATCTGCTTTTCGAACAAGAGACCCCCGACCATTCGAATGGACGGAATCCCTATCAAAAGGACCAAGCTCCTCAGTTATCTGGGGCTCCAAATCGATGAGAACTTATCTTGGGAGCACCACATCATATCTCAGAAGAAGAAAACACTTAAGGTTCTCCAACGGATGCGAAGAATTGCTGGCCCGCAATGGGGCATCCCTCAACACCTGAGGAAGTGTCTGTACCTGACCGTGACGGAAAGAATTGCAGCGTAAGCAGGACGGGCAGATCTCCGCGGAACAACTCGCTCACATAACTCAAAACAGAATTTACTACACGGACGGGTCTAGATTAAAGGAGGCGACGGGGGCCGCCTACGTCATCACGACAGGCAAGGAGATCATCGCTACCTGGAAGGCCAAGCTGAAGTCCAGGAACACAGTTTTCCAGGCGGAGCTTCTGGCCATACTGGAAGCAGTCGAGGACGCAGCAATAAGAGGAGTCCCTGCACACATCAGGACGGACAGCCTTTCCAGCCTACTGGCCCTCAGGAGCCCTATATCAGAACACGAAATGGTCAGGCGAGCCAGAAACGTACTAATTAGACATCCAGAGATCCAACTTTCATGGGTCAAAGCCCACGAGGGCACCTGGGGCAACGAGGTAGCTGACCAAATGGCAAAAGATGCCACCATAAATGGAACTCAATGGAACACGGTCAAGCTACCACACTCAGCGGCCAAAGCGATGCTAAGGGCGGACCTCCTCAGGACGTGGCGAACTAGATGGGACAACCCGGAGGCCAACGGTCGCTCTACCCACGAGGTGTTAGAAAATTGTGGGTCTGAAAAGTAGCAATTGGAAAAGGGAAGTGACAATGTTTATCACAGGACACGGGCCATTTTCGGCATATTTCGGCCTATGTTCAACCTATATGCAGGGTGGAATCTTCTGTATCTCACCAGAAGTTGGTATACCCCCTGTTCAATAATCAGTTCTAAAGGATGCTTTTCAGGAATTGGCTGCTGTAAAAAGGTCGCACAACTAAAATTTAAATGTTACCACCACAAAACAAAACTTAAACTTTTGTGTTCCACGGGCCCTTTGTCCCAATAACAAAAAAGCCAGGGATCCATAATATTCAGCCCGTGACAATTATAAAAACAGAATAACTAAATTGTTTGCTCAAGAAATCGCATTAACCCCCCAACAAAAAACCTTTTAAGGGACCGCTGGTAAAAGAACCAATGCATTACGGGTTGAAAAATCAGGGGGAAATTAGCCATTGAAATGGTAATTTTTTATAAGAAACCCCAGTTTTTTCTTAACCCAATTAATTCATTGATTAATTTAATTCTCGGTTGATGTGGATTCCTGTTATAGCAAGAGTCACGTCTTGGATTCCAAATGCCATTTCCCTATCACGTGGCACTTTTTTTTATCATTCTTATACAACCAGTGGCGTAGTTAACTAAGCGTAGTAACTAGGCACTTGTTATAGTGAGCGAGATTGCCAACATCACAAACATTAAGCAAACTAAATAATGATTTTGAAAAACTAGAATTTTTAATTTTTTTTTGTTGTCATTGATTTATTATGATCACGTACAAAGCCGTCCGTATCAGACGCGGGGCCCGGTTTGGTGCGTCTCTACATTTTCGGGGCACCAAAAATATTTTTAGGACCTCTTTGTCTCGATTTTTTACATTTCATGGGGGAGAGGGAATCGGCATCCAATGTTACAGAATACAAGAATGCTGAGAAATATCAAAACAAAAAATTTAAACACGCAATTAAATGTATATTAACGCAAAAAATGATGAAATTTAAGCACTGAAGGTAAGTTTAAACTTATCAGAGAAATAATTCCAGCACCAACGTAAAGAAATTCTAGAATTGATAATAAATTTATTATAGAGACCCCACTGGAAAATCTGACCCTATAGCCCGCCAAAGATCAACACCTTCTGTAGCAGAAAGTCTCGAGAAGCTTTGACGGCACTGAAGTCATCCATTTCACCTTCCAGCCATTGGATATAGTAGTCCGACGTATATATACGAAATCTTAAAATTTTTTTGCATTATATTCAATGACTGTAGGTAAAATTAGAACTCCTTAATACACTGTATATGAAGGCGTCTTAGGTAAAATGGACGACTTCAGTGACGTCAAGGAGGCTTTCTGCTATAGAAGGTGCTGCCCAGGGAGCCTTGCCCGAACCAAAATGCATACTTGCCCCATATGATAGTTCATTCTTGTTTCTGGTATTACACACGGCCCTACTTTGCTAATAGTACAGACACGATCTCTGAAAGTGCTGAATGTCATTCAGAGTTCTGATCGGGGATAAGACGTAGGGCATATACATGCTTAACCCATGACCCGCGGGCCAAATGTGACTTCAAAGTCATCTGATATGGCTCAATCTTGACTTTCCGACTAACATTGTGCAAATCAACCAAGTGGCCCTTTTTCAGATCATTTGAGTGCCCCGCAGCATATTTACAAATCACCTGATTGACCCGCGAAACAGTTCCAAAGGACTAGACTCCTTGAGTGACCCGCCGCATGCTTACAGATCACTCAAGTGAGCCGCGACACACTTTCAGAGCACTTAAGTGATATAGAACTGCACCTCGGACCGCTTAAGTTTCTTGCGAAAGAGTAAAAGATCACTCAAGTAGCCCACGGTGCGTTTTCACGTGACTTAAATGGCATTTCCAGATTGAATGGCCACTTGAGTGACCCACGGCATAATTACAGATCACTTGAGTGACCCACGGCATAATTACAGATCACTTGAGTGACCCACGGCATAATTACAGATCACTTGAGTGAGCTGCGACACACTTTCAGAGCACTTAAGCGGCTCGTAGTGCAGTTCCAAATCATTAAAGTGGCCGCGACACGTTTTAAAGCCAATGAAGTGCCTTCCCCTACTCTATCTCCTTGACCCAGGGCAGGGGTTCTTGACCTTTTTCTGCCGCGACCCAAAATCAACATGATAAACTTCGCGACCCATCGGGCTATTTTTAATTCAAAACCTCTTATTAAATATATATTTCTGATCATATAACAAAATGTTTACTTTTCGAACCTACATAGTTGAACCCAGTCCATGATTTTTTAACAGATGGGCCAACGTGGCCTGAATCAAACAGGGGGAGCCTAGGTGATTGAAAGCCTTCAATAATCCTCAAAACAATAATATCTCATATAAATTATGAATTTTCATTAGTTCTGGAATTTTTTCCCTCTTTAACTTTCACTAATTCTGGAATTATTTTTCTGTTTAATTTTTAATTATTATTGTATTAACTGTAGAAGTATTTTCATTAATTATGGAATCGTTTTACATTAATTTAGAAATGCGCATTTTTATTAACTTGTAAATGGGTTCTTACGAACCATCTCAGGAGCCCCTGCGACCCACAGGTTAAAAACCCCTGACCTAGGGGATCAGCAATTTCTCCGATATCCGAATTAAAGACTGGACTAGATTGTCTATTTTATTTAAAAAGAAATATATCAAAGCCGTATAAAAAAAACTGAAATAAAAGATCATTTTTCTACTATTTTAATAATTATCATCAATTACAACAAATGATCAATGATATTTGCATATCATACACTGATGCGAGATGAATTATCAAAACAATGCAATTATGGCCTCCATTCAATGCAATACAAAGCTCATATTATTTTTTGAATACAAAAATACATATCAAAATAAACTTATCATCGGTCAATACAGCCACTCCCCGACTTACGAGCACGATTCATTTCGCGCACCGTCCGTAAGTCGTAAACCCGTTAATTTGACGTCATTTCCAATAAGTCCGGACGTTGGCTTTGTGGTACCCTTCGGTTGTGACCATACGACTTGGCACCTTTTTTGTCTCGACGAGTTCTCTTAGAAATTATGCCTTTCGTTTGGTGTTAAATATGGTTTGTAACCAACTCATGTAAATAAATTATTATTATGTTTGTTGTTAAATATTTTCTTTGTGTATGTCCTATAATTTTTTTCCCCATTTTTTTTGTAAAGAAGGCGTGTGGAAAGAAATTAGCCATAATTCGCCAATTTGGTGCAAAAATGCATTGTATGGTTATAGCGGAAGCATAGGCTTTGTTTATGATGAGTTGCGGAACAACCATAACGTTTGTTATTTTTTAAATGATGATTTAATACTGAATTATACGTTTGTTGTGATTGGCCACTACTTTGGCTTCTGGGTTACCACAGGTTTTCTATCTCGCCTGTTTGGCGCGACTCTGTTTAGCTCAAGCAATTGGACCATTTCCTTTTGCTTGAGAAGGAACTCTTGGCAGCCGTTCGGTTCGGTCTTGTTCCTCCTTGTGTCCATCAGCTGGTCGTCGACGCACCTTTCGCTCACGTATCTGGACACCCTCCTCAGTGGAGTCAGGTCGAATCCTTCGTTGGAACAATATCCGAGGAACTGGACGTGAGCTTTGGTGGTGCAGTTCAGCCAGATCATGTGGCAGTCACAATGTAGAGGGTTTCCTGAAAATTTTGAGATTTGTTAATAGAATTCGTTGTAAGAATATGAATGTATATTCACGGAGTTTTTCGCTCTTAAGGAGCTAATTTTTAAAGGACCCCCCTTTATTCAGGGGGTACCTTTTGTGTGTTCTGCATATCTATTGTGCCAATAAGACAAATGCAAGGGAACCTCCTTTGTCAATAATAGTAAAAAGCCAGGTACCCCTTTGCCAATACGACGGACACCCGAGGACCCTCACCCCGTTGCCTATAAAAAACGAAGGGAAGGACCCTTTACAAAAAAAAAAGACGAAGGTCAGAACCTTCCCCCGTTTGCGAATAAGACAAAGGTTACGGACTCTTTTACCAGTACTACAAACGAAACCCCCCCCCCTTGTTAGTAAGATAAAGGGCAGGGTCCTCCCTGCCATTAAGATTAAGGCATGGGCGGAGATGCAGGGTGCGGGAGGGGGCAATGCCCCCAGCGTCAAAGGCGGAGTCGACTGATCTAATGTATATACGTGTACGTTTATATGAATTGCCATCATCATCATCGTGCCCCCCCCCCCCAGACTTCCAGGTCTATCTCCGCCTATGGATGAAGGCCAGGGACCCAGCTCAGCTCAGCTAAAACGAAGACCAAATAACCCTTCACCCATAAAACGAATGCCGGGACCCCTTCTCTAATAAAATGGAGGCAAGGAACCCCCTTTTGAAAGGATGTGTGACGTCACTCTCCACGCGGGTGACCATACGAAGGTTTTTAACAACTGGCTGGTAGAAGATGAATTTTTGGAAAAACAGAAAATTCATCTTCGCAACAGACAGTTATTACCTTCGTAAGGAATCCCTTTGCCAGCAAGTCGAAAGGACCCTTTTGGACCCACTTCACCAATAGGATGAAGACAAAAGACACTTTATGCCAGTAAGATGAAGAGACATTTTTGGCAGTAAGATGAAGAGACATTTTTGGCAGTAAGATGAAGAGATATTTTTGCCAGTAAGACGAAAGCCACCGTCAATGAGACAAATGCAGGGACCCCTTCGATAATAAGGCGAAGGCAAGGAACCCCCTTTTATTATAAGACCATTTCATCAGTACGGAAAACACACACTTATACAGAAAATCCCTCTTAACGGTCACTTCTCAGATGTAGCCGCATAGACGGTAGGGGCGGAGGTGGACATTCGCCTCCCCTCTGTGCACTATACACATCCTCATGTTCCCGTATATATCCCTAGGGGCGGGTCGGGGGGTAGCTACTATTGCATACACCCCTTCGTTGATTCGCCCCCCCCCCCTCCGGTTAAGGAGCCTGTATCCGCTTATGGTCTTGAGTGCTAGAAATTTTCATACTCACCGCTCAAGTCGACGACGCGGATCACCTTTGACAGATGTTTCCAATCGTTGTACTGGACTTTCTTGATCAAGTTATTCGTTGCCAAAAGCGTCTTGAGTTTTGGAGCAAACTTGAAAACATTCGATGACAGCTTCACAATGAAGTTGTAGCTGCATAACAGTTTCATAAAATATTCAGATCATTAACGAATCGACAATATAAAAAGAATTTTTAAATCAAGATTAATTTACTCTATTACAATTACTAATTCATGAGTACGTTCGGAATAAGCAAATTTATCAATGTAAGAGGCACCCATATTGTAAGTACTGGAATTCAGCCAGTACTTAATTTTCACTAAATTTATTCAACAAACGATACACAGATCCAGTTTAACCCCCTTAATACAAGAATTTTACAGATTATCCAGTTTTATCTTTTCTTCCTCGTAACGTGTGGGTGATTCGATCTGAAACACCAATCCAGGAGTTCTGAACCGGGAGGGGGGGGGTCCTTGAACTTCGATAAGAAAAAAATGAACTTATTGCATTAGCTAATTGACTTAGTTTGGTGTTTACATTATTATATTGTATGAGCATTATTCTGGAAAGAGGTCCGAGCGACCTTCATCTTACTCACAGAAAGGGTCCGTGCAACACGAAAGGTTCAGAATCCATGATCTAGTCCAGTGATTCCCAACGTGGGCGTTAACCCCCCCCCCCCCTCCCGAGGGGCGATGAAGTGTTTCAGGGGGGCGGTAGAAGATACGAGTATAACATAGGATCCTATGGGTTAGACTGCGTTGAGTCAGCACCTCCTACAGATAGAAGGCCTCTGCACTGTTTGCCAAAAACGTCATTCAGACTACCTAGCAAGTTTGCCACATTTTGAAACACAGCACCACAAACACCTATTTCGTTTCTTCCTATTTTGGCGTAGAATCTTCCTGATTGGCTCACAAATACCGCATAGTGATTGGATGTGGAGCATAGAAATCGCCAATTCTGAGCCCGATCATTTCTTTTCCTCACAAGGATGATACTGGCACGAACAGGGGGAAGCCAACGACAAAAATACTTTTCAGCCAAGACTCAAGAAACCGAGCGTTGAAGTGCGGACTGCCACCTACGAAAAGTCTGGTAGAGTCTACACCAACACGACATTTCTTCCTCGTAGCGTGTGGGAAAATTTCCGAAGTCACAGGAAATTGCAAAGTGATAAAGAAATCAGCGAGACGCCATCTAAGTCCGCGAAATCCGATGCAAATCCTACGCCGAAAAAGCAGGACAAATCCGGAAAAAAGGGCCGTCAAAGTTCGCCCCAAGAAAAAACATAGTCCCACTCTACGGACTTGGTGAAAAATCAGTCTACGGACTCCAGAGAAAACTTAGAAAAAATCCCCTCCGATGCTGAACTGACCCACGTCAAACCGGCAAACCAGATGCCGGCCAAGGAAGCTGACAAAGACGGCTCCACAATGATATCCTTCTCGGATGACTCGACGGCCAGTTCAAATTCGACTTACGACATGTTTGAATTCGCTAAGTCTTGCATGGAGGACATTATGAAGTGCGCTTCAAAAAAGGATAAAAGATCAATCCTGGATAAGTTCCTGACTGAAGCAGGGAACATTCTTATAAAATAAGCGACTTCATCTCAATTGAAAAATAAATTGAAAACTTATTTTTCGGAAAATCTTCTAATTCTTCATTTCCTTTCACCATCTTTCGCTGTCAAAAAATGAAAAATTCTCCTCAAAAAAAAAAAAAAACCATATAATTTACTCAATTTTGAGTTGAAAAAAAAAAAAAATTTAATAATGTTTTTTATTCTTCTCTTACTTTCGTTTCTCAACTTTGAAATAATCGATTAATTCTATCTCCCTTTTCCCTTCTTCTACTAATAGTATCGATTTCAGGTCCAGCCAATGAGAGAAGACCAGGACTCCGCAGCCAATCAGATGCGAAGCAGTGGCGTAGCTAAAGAAACATCGCCTTTTCTAGCTTTCTTCACAGCAGAAAGCACTAAAATAATAATCGTACTAAAAAATTGGGGTTGTGCTATTATTCTACCTGCAAAATTCGTTTAAATTTAACTTAATTTAAACATGACCATGACCATATCATTTTTCCCGATCTTGTACAGTAAATCCACGTAGACCAAATTGTATTTTTTCTATTCCACATGCACACAAAGATATTTTGCAAAAACACTTCATTTTCATAGAGCCAAGGTTCTTCAATTCAATACTTTATGAAATGCAAACAATTACAAATCTGCCTCATTTCAAAAGAAAACTTAAAGAATATCTTCACTCAATAAATGATATTGAAATTTATTTTCACATAGCTCCATAACTGCAAATCTTATTAATCCCTTTTTATGTGTAATTAAAGTAGCACTCCGAAAGCCAGCCACAATATGTACATGTATATACACACACACATTTCTTCCCTCCCCCTTTTTCTTTTTTACTTCAACATAATGAACACATTATAAATATTTACTAATTAATTTCAAAATACTTGTACTACTAATTAACTTGATTTTGTATTTATGATTATTTTTGTGTTTGAATTTATGTATATATATATTTTTTCCCATGTAATGTTTGTATCAGTTTTTAATTTTTTTTTATTCATGATCATAACCCCAGTATTGGCAGCCATTTGCCTCTTGGGTAGTGTTATTTTTGCGAATGTAACTGTTATATTAATAAAATAAATTGAAAATTGAAAAATTGTCAACTTTCTTAATTACACATGCACTTTTAACTTACACATACTCTCTTGTCTTTCTCTTCATACGTAGTCTCCGTGGCTACAATTTGTAAGCCCGCAGTTGGCCCGAAAGGGCCAGGCCCGGGAGATAAAATTTAATTCTGGTCTGGTCTGGCACGAACAGGGAATTTTTTTCCCCTGAATATTCTGAGGGAAAATGGACTACTTACTGACGTCACAAGCAGCGCGCGCAGGCCTTCTATCTCTAGGAGGTGCTGGTTGGGGGCGATGGGAGAAAAAAATTTCTGAAGAAGGGGACGATGGGACAAAAAAGGTTGGGAAACTATGCTCTAGTCTGTCACTAAAAGCAATTTACTACCATTTTACACCTCCGAAAGGTAGCTTTCTTTTTTTCTTTCAAACCGGACACAACTCCAGTCTACCGCATGGGCAATTTTCTACCGAATATGCTTTGCCCGAAGTGTTCATGTGTACGTAATAGTCTGAACTTAGATGTGTTATACAACCATCCAGGATCCTGCGCGAAATTTTCAGCGCTGCCCGTCTGTTTTTGAAACGTTCGTACAGTGTGTTATTTTGCCAATCTAGGGAACAAAATTAAATTTTCAACTGATCTGAAAAGGGAAAACTATAGAGCACTCTATCCAAATAAGTATAAAACTAATAATGTTTACTGCAATCTGTTTCCTCTGATCTATTTCTCGATAACAAAATGTCTCCACATTGTGGAAACATGGTTAGTTTCTTATTTAAGCATGCACATTTCTGTTCAAAGTATGTCTAAACATGTCCGTTCTCAAACATACACGTCACAGGGTTTCGTCATCTCTGCATTCCATCAAGTTTGTTTGATCAGTGTAAATCACACATTTTCTTTAGGGTTGTTTTTTTTCAGTGATGATAATTTGCACCCTTTTCTGATATTTTTGATTCGAAAATTTCTCAAAATTGTTTTAATTAACTTGAGGACGTTGCTTTGAAAAATGAATGATTTTTGTCACATAAATTAGTTTTTTTATAATTTATTTTAAGGTTTTAGTATATTATTAACCGTTATTGAGCGCTCTGACCATATAGGAATAAAATTATAGCTAACACATTTGACTGATTAAAACTTCAAAACCTGCTGCGGAAAAACCCCCTACGGACTAAAATACTTTATTTCGTTCTTTCTCCAGAAGGGTCGACAAATTACTCGTAGGTCATTGTTTGACATATGGGTAGAAAACGAGAAAATTACAAGAATTGAAGAGATTTTAAATTTTATTTTGTGGGATACTGGCAATTCAGATATTTCTAAGGCATCAATTTATAATTTAAAAGTATATGTTCGAAATATTTTTGTCTGGCAACTGAAAACTATGGCAAAAAAGCGGCAAGATACAAGGGACTATTTTTTAAAGATTATTAAGATATTCATTGTGGCTTGATGAAAATATGTCGATCCTGAAGATTTATTTGAAGCTGCTCCAGGTCCATCACAAAAAAAAAAAAAAAAAATTTGACATCAGAGACCAAGAAGACTCAATAAGCTCTTCATCAACTGTGTTCCTAGGTAGGTAGTGTGAAGTCGCGAAGCCTCTTGTGAACTCCATGAGTCCGAAAGAATTTTGAGTAGCTACGCAAGTAACACTGAGAAAAGAGAGTAAAAGTGATTCGGCGACTATAGTGAAAGAACTCTATAATGCTTCTCCAAACAGAGTAACTGATCGAAATGTCCACAGATCAATTCTTCAAAAGTCACCATTATCAGCAGATCAAGCGCTTGCTTTGATGATAGACATTAATCTTTCAATGCATGAACGAACTCTTAGGCCAACATGCAAAAGACTAATTAAGCATGAACTCTATCCTGCGTATCTATCACAGGGTTAAAGAATCAGTTATGTTATCCACCTGGTGAGAGAGAGAATAACATATCAGCAGAAATCACACTCATCATCCAGATGAATCCCAATCAAATCCAGATTCATCGAACAGTGATGAAGAGCAGGCTTTCCTCATCGTTTTATTAGCATTTTTTTTTACTATTAGTTTATGTGTTTGCGTGCATTTTATATTTTTTTACAATTATTTATAATTTTCTGCACGAGATATGGTGAAATGAACACTCAATATAATGTGTGTACTGCATGTTTATCTTCATGCAATAGAAAATAGAGCAATGGTTGAATTTTTTTAAGTAGCCAATATCTACATGTATCTATATCTGCATTTCAATATTTAAATTTTTATAACGTTTATTGAAATTTCACTGTAATTTATGGTGTTTACTGAGTTTAATTACTGAGCATATACACTGCTGGCCACCCAAATTGCAACACCAAGAAAGACAAGAGATGTCGCAACAATATTTATTTTGTAGATAACATGTTGACCAAGCATCAAATGATTAAATTTATAGACTTCTGTGAAGTGTGGTTCCTGCCAAAATCAGTAGCCAGAGTAGCCGCCATTGTTGGAGATCACCGCTGCCACACGCCTCGGCATTGATTCAAAGAGACTTTGGATGTGTTCTTGGGGTACAGCAGACCAAGCAGCTTCCACGCGTTGCCAAAGTTGATCTGGTGTGGAGGCTGGGGATTTAATCTGGGTCAATCGTTGAGCAACCATGGACCACATGTTTTCTATCGGCAAAAGATCCGGAGAGCGAGCTGGCCAGGGAAGCAATTCAATCTGGCGATTGACGAAGAACCTTTGGACAATGCGTGCCACGTGTGGTCGCGCATTATCCTGTTGAAATATGGCTGTGGGCAAGCCCTGAAGGTAAGGAAGGACAACTGGCTCCAACACCTCGGAGATGTAGCGCTGGCTTTTTAAAGTACCAGCAATGCGTACTAGAGGAGTGCGAGAGTGATATCCAATACCGCCCCATACCATAATAGCCGGTGCAGGACCAGTGTGGCGGTGCATAACGCAGCTGTTCAGCATCCTCTCTCCACGGTGTCTCCAGACTCGAATCCGACCATCGTGGTGTTGCAGACAGAAGCGTGACTCGTCAGTAAATACAATTTCATTCCATTGTGCCGTCCACATCCTTCTTTCATCGCACCATTGGCGGCGGAGACGTCTGTGGTTCTGCGTCAAGGGTAGACGAAGCAATGGACGTCTTGCGGACAGACCACTCTGCTGTAAACGGCGTCGAATGGTACGCGCAGACACTGGATGATGCGGTACAGACTGAATGTGCTGTGCTATGGTTCGTGATGTGGCTGAGCGATCCGTCACTGCCATACGCACAATACGCCTGTCATCACGTGAAGTGGTGCACTGAGGTGGATGCGATCGAACACGTCGGTCCGTCGTACCCTCCTGCATCCAACGATCACATATCCGCATTACAGTTGTTTGGTTTCGTCCAACACGACTACCGATTTCCCTGAAAAATAATCCACAATCTCGGTAGGCCACTATCCTTCCTCTGTCGAACTCGGATACTTGATCAAAAGATGATCGCTGTTTTCTACGAGGCATAATTGATCGTTTTTTTGAAAAAAACACAAGAAAAACACAATTGCCGTACTTCAAATCGTCGAAATCTCCAAGCCTTAAATAGCGCTTTGAAGTGGCGCCACAGGCGCTCGTGATGTGCGTCTGCGCTGAAATTCTAATCATTTGCATATCTCACCTCCGCTAATGCATGTTGTAAATTTCATATTATTTTCATGCTTCCTTCAGGGTGTTGCATTTACGGTGGCCAGCAGTGTATATACGTATTCATGAATGATACAAGAGTTGTTAGGACGCAAAAAAATCAATCTCGATTAATTTAAAACAGAGAAAATATTTTTGTCCCCGATAGTCAAAATGACACACTGTGCGATGTGTAAAGTGCGACGCTTGAATACTTGTACCGTTGTAGGCCCGATGTTCTCTGTGGCAAGACTTTTTGACACGATAGACTCGCATTTACACCTCGAAGTAGCGAACCACAGAAAACGAACTTCAGCAGACCTTCACTGTGTCGACGGTGGGGTTCGAACCCGGATCCACGCGATGCGAGCCTGTCCGTATGACAGAGTTGCGCCTTAGACTTCAAACAGGCCGGTAACGTTTTTTCAGAGCTCCGTGCCACGAGAAACTTCAAGTCTGGTAGCCGACCCCAAATGTTGTAGGCTCGGTAGCCTTACCCGAGTGGCCAGCGCAACGGCCGTAGGGAATACTGTTGTGTAATTTCATCAAATTTCTTCTTTCTGTTTTTGTGTTTTGGAACGCTATCATATTCGTGCCGTTGTGAATTTTTTTTTTGTTTTTTTTCAAGAGGAGGGCACCCAGGATAGTCCCAACTCTTGTGTGTCTCCTGTTCTAATCTTGTGATCAGCCGGCTTCAGGATGTATTTTTAATTAATTTTTTGAGAAGTGTAGTGTTTCTGTGTATTCATTTCGGATTTATGCGGGAGCCGTAATTTGTAAGTACTTTGACATTCGACATTATATAACTTTTTAATTTGCGTGACAACCCTTCAATTGTTTGTGATGGAACTGTCGGCCGATCCTTATTGAACAGTTTTAAACTTTTGTGGATCAAATCGGTTCATAAATGTGAAAGTTATTAAGGTTCTACCAAAGCATACTCTCTGTGGCCACCTTAGTATTGATTAAGGCAGAAAACTTTGAACAATTAAATTTATTCCTTCTGCTTGAATTTTATAATTTTTAATGCATATATATGTTTTGGCCGAGTTTTTAAAATGGTCATATGTCTGAGTCACGTTCGGTTCCCGAGATAATAGCTTGATTAGCTTAAAACTGCAAAACCAATTAGTGGTAATGACATGTTTTCTAATGAACATTTGGTGAACTTGTTTACATAATATTTTCGCTGATTTCTTGTACTATTTTTTGATATATTTGTTTTGTTGCGGCCCTGGTTGTTTGTGCATATTTTAAACTGGTTTTTCTCATTGATTGTTTTAATTGTATTTTTGTCGCGCCATTTTGCTTCTCCAGACCTATAAAAAAGAAAATATATATATATATGTAGGTGTATATATGTTGATGTTTCGATATACTTATCCTAATACTTTGAACAGGAAGTGATAGACTGGCATATTATATATACCTTCATATCTCGGAGCTAAAAATAGTATAACGGTTTTTTGTGAACGTCTTTTGAGCTGTCAGATACAAAACCTCATAAATAGTGCGCTACATTTTCAGTACCTTTGTGTGTGCTTTCCCAACTGTCAAACTCAGAAGTCGTAAACAGTAAACGTCTTTCCAGCTGTCCAGATGTCCTTCCAGCTCCGTTATATACATAACCACCTGCCTCATACATGTGCTGTATATATTTTTATATTTATTTATTCAAGTGTGTATATATTGTGAATTTTTCCATTTAGTGTTGGAAGTTGATTGGTCTTACCTAATTCTATAGTGATTGAGTATTGATTGATTTTTGGGAGACTTGATTTCTATTTATAGCATATTTTCTCGGAAGGGGGGGAAAAAAATAAATAATAATAATAATATTGGAAGGTAAATATACTGCTAATTGTCATTGATTAGTTATGTGAAATTTGGTACCCTAATTGCTTCTACTACTTGTGAACTGCACAAATCATAACGTTTTGCCTCACGAATTCATAGACACCAAACTCGATATTGTTCGACCGTTTTTGCTGGCAATTGGAGCGCTAATTTGTTCACCTGATCAAAATTCAATCTTGTAACTTGTAACCTTGTTTTTATATTCTATTGGTGTATATCTTCTTGCACTTGAGTTTTGCGTGAAATCGCATAAATGTTTTCGTCTAAAATCCGCTAATTGGATTTGCTAATCGGTAAGTGATTGGGGATATTTAACTCCGGAAATTACTTTCCGATTCGAGTCAAATTTGGTGTTGTTGTGTTTGTTTTGTTTTTTTTAAATAACAGTTGGCCGTTCTTGTGATATGCATTTGGAATTTCTGTGATTTTTCTTTAGGTATTTTTTGGCAACATTTTGCATCTTTTCACTTTTTGCTTTTTTGTATTTTTTTTTACTATGATACATATATATGGACATATTTTCTCTCGTGGTACATTTTACATTGTTGCACTAATTCGCTTAAGTTTGGAAATTTCTCTGCAACCTCTAACAATATACGACATTCAGTGCTAATTTGGTGTTTCTTGCAAATATTTCCATTGAACTTTTTCATGATGGATGACAATACTCCAAAGACGTCCTCGCGATTCCAGAAATTGGAGAACACAGTGCATCAAATGAAAACTCGACTAAAATATAGACTGAGAAACTACCTCAAGTCAAGGGTGCTTAATGACTCACTCAAGATATTCAGCCGGGTTCATCAGAACTTAACAGAGGATGAGGATGGCACAATAGACATCACCAAATCATCTTTTGACTCCACCAAATCGAGTATGTTGGACAATTCAGACCCTTCGACTGATGCTGACATCAGTTTCACATCGATGAATCCACGACAAAAACTTCTTGTATCAACAGATGAGGTATGCAGGTCGGATAAAATCAAGTCTCCTCAACTTGAGATTGGTCTACCAATATCAGAAGAACCAACCGTTAGCGCTGAGGATGGAGAAGCTGGTACATCAGAAGTCCAGGAGATCATCCATGACACGTTATCCCAACTCTCGGCTAAGACAACGGACACAACGACAGAGTCCCTGAAACAATGCAACATCCTTGAGTGAATTAAACAGGACGGAAGACCCAACAATATGGCCACGGAATCTTCAAACACCCTAGAATCAGTATCATCCAATATCTCTAGGTCCAAGTTCTTCTTGGTATCACCGATGGGCAATTCAACCCCCCTGACTACAATAATGGATTCCCAGGATAATGATGACTTGACCGCAAAAGACCAGAACACCATGGAAAATACTTTTACGAGACAAAATTTTGGAAACTCAGTTAATGAGTTTCTTTCACGTAATAGCAACATCTGCAGGCAATCTCAAGAGAAAGATGCACCGAATCCTGTAGATTCACCAAATACTTCCTCGAAAAGAAACAAAAAAGGGCAGAAAAAGACGAGGAAATCAAAAAATAAGGTAGATAAATTCCTCGACATCCCGTACTCAACGACGAACAAAGAACATCTTGATGGCAATAGTACCAAAGGAGCAAAAACTACTCAACTGGATAAGAACAGCCAACTGGAAATAACAGGAATCCCTGGAGAGTTGAATCCTGCGGTTGTACCGGAAAAATTGATCCTTCCTGACGATGGTGCGTCAGCAACAATAGAAAGATCGTTTTCTCCAATGAACGATCAATTATTCGAAATGAAATCCTAGAAGAAAGTGTGAACTTAACTCCAATACAAAATAATTCCTGTAATTACAGCAATAAAAATTGTGGACATAACTGCTCTTCAAGCAGTCCCGCACTGGATGCACAAAGAGTTTTAAAGAATACAGAACAAATTGCATCAACATCCAAGAATACGAATATAATAGATATTTTCTCACCAAGGAAATTTATAAATGGTGTCTTCAACATCCAGGATATTTTCCAAGAGCTAACACAAATAATTAGATATTCCACAGGAGAGGGAAAAAATTTTAAATTCGGAATACCTACGCTCCAAAGAAAAAAGGCCGAAAAACTCCTGGAAATTATCAACATATGGGCAATCGGCACCCAGAATGAGGAAGTAGAAGATAATAGTATATCGACACAGGATATTGTCGAAACTTCAGTTCAAGAAAGATCTCAACATAAAGACATTCAACTTGAACGAAATGGAAACAAAAAGAGTTTTCAAAAAACAGATAAATCCACTCAGACTGGAGAAGTAATAGAGCGGACCCTACAAGATATCCTGGAAGAACAAAGAATTTTCGAAGAACCTCTTCCTCAACGGTCTTTTCAACAGAGGAGTAATCGAACGGGAAATAATTCTGAAAAAAGTAAAAGAAGCAGCCAGAGTAACCGTCTCAAAGAAATTGTACATCCACAACTAGGGAACACCAATCAAGAATTCATAATCCCACCACCACATGAATTCTCATCCGAATCTGATCCTCTAACTAACTCGGACGAAGTTTATGCTGATCAAGATCCAACGGGAGAAATTCAACAACGAGAAATTATTCAGGATAAACAGAGACCTTCTATTCAGGAAAAAATGTTCCATATGGCTGGATATGACCAAACCACCCACAACTATGAGGGGACCGCAACAGAAGAAGGTTGGAGAGTGGTCCAACGCAACAAGAAGAATAACAAATATTTTAACTGGAGACAACTTCAATCGCATCGAAAACAAAGGATGCAAATGGAGAATAATCAGCGATTAACAGACAGAAAATCCTATGCCCTCAAACAAACTGGAAAAAATTGGAAGAATAATTCAACACCGAGGGCTAGAACTTTTTCCCAACGTAAGAAGGAGCTGGTCCAATATAAAACTACACGTAGGAATGAACAACAGAATAAAAGCTCTTCCCCTCTAAGAAGGTGCACCTTCAATACTTCTTCAACAAGACCACAGTACCTGGCAGTAGGTTCAACTCAACATCGTAATTCAGGCAAAGTCAACACTGGAAATATTGAAATAATCTCAAATAAGATGAAAAAAGTCAGATTCTCAGATCCGCTGACCTCCTTTGCCGAAGTCGTCAGGAATGGTGAAATGGTGCAAGAGACATCCGGAAGGATCTTATCACAGAACTGGCATATTCATACTTGGTTCTTCTCTCCAACCAAGGGGAACAACAGAGTAATTTACGACGATCTTCTTTCACAAATACATTACTCTAATATTATCAAAGCTGACGCAAAGCAACATATCACGGCCAAACTTACAAGCAATAGGGTATTTCAATCTCCGGGAAATCTTCAACCATCAGGTCTCAAGTTATCAAGGAAATACACAACAACTTCAAACTTAAATTCAACATCTTCATTGCTTAATTTCAATACCCAATACCTTGTTTTCTTTCATGGCACCTAATCTAAAACTTCTACAATTTAACAGTAATAGATGCAGGAACGCAATGGCGCTTCTCCCACTGAGAGCAACTAAACACTCGTGGGATATTTTGCTGCTTCAAGAACCTCTTTTCGGCAATGGAAGACTTCGTGAACTCCCAACCAGCTGGCGTCGGTGGATGTCAAAGAATAATAAAGCTGCAATTGTCATTGCCAATAAAAAAATAATTGGAGCAACATTTGCGATAATGACAAATTGCGTAGCCATCAGAATTTCTACCGACAGAGGTGAGATTATACTAGTCTCAGCCTATTCGTCTCCGTACTCGAAAATCGAATTAACCATTCAAGAACTTAACCTGATCTATAGCAAGGCCGGAGATCTCCCAGTTCTCATTTCTGCTGATATGAATGCACACCACAGCAGCTGGGGTTATAAAGACACAAACACTAGGGGCTGGATGCTCTTGGATTTTTCTAGAGCTAATCATTTAATTTTTCATAATGATGGCACAACAACTTATGACCACTATGGTGCTACTGGTGCCCCCGATGTGACGTTGTCTAACTGTGTTCCCCCATTGGACCATATAACCTGGAAGGCAAGAAACGAGGACGTCGCACATAGTCCTCATTGCTACATTGAGATCACCGTCCAAGATCATCCTGTTCTTTGCAGCACAATTAAATACTCCAACTCTAAAAGAAGAATACACAAATTCCTAAAAATGCTTGAAGATAATATGCAAGTTCACCTACAAGAAATAAAATCTATTTCCTCGGTCCAACAGCTTGAAGAACATACTAATAATCTTTTTGAATCTATAGAAAATAAAGGTCACACGTACCTGTTGGTCTCTAAGCAAAAGAAGCACTACTTCGACGATTGGTGGACGAAGGAATTGGAGATGGCGAGGAGGAAATCCAGGGCAAGCAAACGAAAATATTTAGCTGCCAATACTACTAACAAGGAGACTTTGCGAGTTATCTTCCACCGTAACAGAGCCATATATTCTCGACTTATCCGTCAAACAAAGCGGAAATCGTGGAGGGAAATTTGTAACGCAGCCACAGACCCATATGGCACTTTTTACAAAGCAACGGTTAAACAGCCGTCACTCTCACCCCAAATTTTCTTCCAGAAAAATATTGAAGGAAACATTTCGATCAAGGAACAAGCCAAGCGCCAACTCGAAGAATTCTTCCCATCAAATTCTGATTCTTCTCCTGTACAGGTCTGCGCCGCGTCATCATCTCTATGCCCAGACAACAAAAAGATCAAATTTTCGGAATTGTGGCATATCGCCTCGCATCTAAATAAGAAAAAGGCCCCAGGAATTGATGCCATCAACAATGTGGTCATGCAAGCACTCCTGAAAAAATTTCCTGATGTCTTTCTTTCACTCTTCAATAAATGCCTGGATCTCGGCCACTTCCCTCTTCATTTCAAAATAAGTAACGTCTTATTCTTTTTGAAAAAGGATAGAGACCCTACAGAAACCAAATCCTTCAGACCAATCCACCTTCTGTCCACTTTTGGAAAGCTGTTGGAGAAAGTCGTATGCCAAAGAGTCTCCTACTTTCTGGATAAACACGATGTTTTTAGCCCTTTACAGTATGGTTTTCGCCACGGGAAATCTACTGAACATGCGCTACTGGCAATCACCAACGAAATACAGAGACAGAAAAAGAAAAAACATAATGTCATAATTATCACAATTGACATCCAAGGTGCATTCGACAACATCAATCACGATATTCTTGTTTCGAAATTAATGAACTTGCCAATCCCTTCAAATCTTGCTAGATTTCTTTTCAGCCTTCTAAAAGAAAGGATGGTCCAAATGAACACTTCTCAAGGACCGGTTCGCCATAAGATGACAAGGGGATGTCCTCAGGGCTCTTGCTCAGGTCCCCTTCTTTGGAATCTGTTCATAAATGACATTCTTTCCATCTCCTGGCCTAATAATGTTCGGGTCCAGGCCTACGCTGACGACATCACAGTTATGGTCTCGGGCCCGACAGTGGAAAGGACGGGTAACTTAGCATCCTCGATCCTCAACACAATAAATCATTGGCTTGGAGAACATAAGCTGGAGATGGCAATGGAGAAAACTAGATTCATGTGGATCTCCCCGAAACGACCTCCATCCATTAGACTTGGCGAACAATTCATCAAGAGAAGTTCAAACATCAAGATTCTTGGAGTCGTTTTTGATGACAAATGTAATTGGTACGAACACATATCGGAAATCTCATTAAGGATCAATGCACTTCTCCCTCGATTCTGGTGCTCCACTGGCAAGAACTGGGGCATCAGTGTTAGAATGCGCAGAATATTATATTTAACTGTCGCACAGCGGATAATAGCATATGGTGCCACTGCATGGGGAGGTAAACTTACGGAGGAGCAAGGTAGAAGACTTGATTCCATCCAGAGAGGTTGCCTACTATATATTCTGAAAGCATACTCCACCTCACCCACAAATGCCTTACAGGTTCTAGCCGGCTTACCCCCACTGCGCTTGGTCATTGGTTTTGATGCTAAAAAGGGTCTACTACTCAGAAACAAACAAAATATCGAGCTTCAGGATGGCACCAACATCAGTTCTTCCCAGCTCCAGACCAAGACAACAGGTTGGACTCATCATCCAGCGGATTATCCACAAGAAGAACAGATCTCCACTGCACCTGCAAAAATAGGGCAGGAGAATACCGACCTTAACATCTTCACGGACGGTTCAAAATCAGAAAACGGCGTGGCTGCAGCCTTCATCATACTTAAAGGAGGTATGGAAATCTACAAATGGTCATGTAAATTAAATGACTCAAATACTGTGTTCCAATCGGAGCTTTTTGCAATTCATATGGCCGTCCAAAAGGCTCTAGAATGTAAAAAACCAGTGAGTATATACACTGACTCTCTGTCATCCATATTTGCCATCAAAGACCCATTATCTCAACATCGTACGGCCCGACATATCCGTGAAGTTCTATGTGACAATCCACATATTAAAATTGCTTGGGTGAAAGCCCATGAGGGCACATATGGTAATGAACGGGCCGATCAACTGGCCAAATCAGCGACGACCAGAGCTTCACCAGATTTCACGATATTTCTCCCCGTGTCATGGGCAACCAACATTCTTCATGAAGAAATGATGACCAAATGGCAGCATCGATGGTCTAACGAGAGAAAGACTGGTCGCAAAATTTTCGCTCTGCTCCCCACCGTTAACTGCAAGCTTAGGAAATGTACTAGGGAAATGATCCTCTTCTTTTCCGAACACGGTCCATTTCCCGCCTACCTTGCCAGGTTCCACAAGAGAACAGAAAAGTGCAAATGCGGGGAGGAGGGCACATCGTACCATTACGCGACCACTTGCCCTTTGACCGCGAATCTACACATCCGGGTCCAGGCAAATGATGTTCAATCGTGGATGACTTCAGTGCTCAGTACCTCTGGTCTCCACGGTCAAATTAAAATGCTCATCAATCAACTTGAAAATAATCAAGACTCTTTCATCCATCCTAGACCAGTGACTGCTATTGTAGAGGGTCATGATGTAGGTGATTCTTGCTCAGACTCCGATTACGAACCATAAACTTTTCATTCTTTCATCGAACAACGAGGTTTCACATGAATTCCCATTGTCAACTCTTAGTGAAATTAGGACAATGATGTTCTTCAGATTTCCGTTGCCTTTTTTATACTTTTTCACATATTCATGTATCTTTGTAATCTTTTCTATGTATTTGCATTTACTCACATGTATCCATATGTATATTTGTAAGCCCTACGATCTACTGTAGTGAACCATGAATTACCACAACGCTGGTTTTGTTCTGGAATGCATTTTGGACTGTGATGTTTGTGAGACTATTTTGTGTCTAGTCTCTCGAATTCCCACTGCTCTGTAATCATGGATATTCATCGGATGGACTGTGATGTTTCATGGGAATATTTTTAACCATATCACTGTATATATATATATATATATATATGTTTTTTTTTGTTTTTTTTTCTTCTGTCCCGCTCATTTAACAGAACTGCGATGTTTGTCATGTTCTTTCCTGACAATTTCCACTTGATGTTAAGCACTTGCTGTCATTTCTGTTCAGTGCTTCCATGTGCCAATATATGCATGTTTTCTTTCAGGTGGCAAAGGAGCTGAAGCGAGTGATTGGCGACCGAGATCCCACGGGTCCATCTGCAGATGGATTGGTGGGGATGGAGTGCGGTGTTGGCATGGACGGGCGCGGGCTCCCGGAGGGGGACGGACGTTTGGTTCCGTTCTGTTGCTCCTTTGAGCGATGAGTGGCGGACGGGGGTGTTCTCTCGTGGACTGGGGGAGCCGAGTGCCTCGGAATGTTTTTGCTGGGTCGGAGGTCTGGCGGGCGGTCCACCTGTACTCCTTCTTGACCATCGGAGGTTTCCGGGAGCTTCCCGGAGTGTGGCTGCTTGGAATGGAGTGGGGTCCCGGCGGGACGGACCCAGTGGCTTGCGAGTCGGGGGATGTTCGCCGGGCCCGGATGTCAGGAGAGTTCTTCCAGCATGGCCCAGCCGCAAGGTAATCCGCTTATATCCCGCAAGGGACAGAGCGGGGGCCATGTTTGGTGTTATGTCCGTATGACAAAGCGGCGCCCCGTGGCCGGAAGTAGCTAGTTGTGTCGAAAGAATATTTTTTTGAGGAGCTTAACTGTTCATAGGGGATTTTCCTTTGCCTTTTGAAAAGGCTCTAGCGCTGATCGGCAACTTCATAAGATAATTTTTGTAGTAATAGTGGTAGTAGTATTTTATTTCTGCTTTATGCCGAGCAAACAATCACAAAGTTATATTAAACAACAAAAAAAAGGGGGGAAGGGGTGAGTTGAGATATATCCACGTTAAAGACACTGGGGAGAAGAGCATCTAATCATCAAATATATACAATTCTAAGAATATAAAACGAACATAATTTGCATGTGAGAGTTGCAACTGCGTATTTTTACAAAATTTATAAAATCGCAAACCCGATCTAGCTGGGTATTTTATGTGAAAAACCGGGACATTTTTCTGCAAAACAGTCGGGACAACCAGAAAAACAGAAAAAACTGGGACTGTCCCGGGAAATTATAACGTTAGCAGACAACATTTTCAGTGGTAAAAATCGTTTGTAGGACTGATAAGATGTTCTTTTTTTATTGAGGTTTGAAAATGCAAAAAATGCTTGATTTTGAGATTTTTTAGTGATTTTTGGATGTTTTATATACCCCTCCCCTCCGCATATACTACTTACACAATTATCACAAATTGCATACCTGAGGTCCAGATGAGTTAAGGAACTGTTTGGCGCAAATATATTTGTGCTCAAGTCCGCTATTTTGTTGTGTGAGAGATCCAAAGACACGAGGCTTGGCAGATTCTTGAACGAATCGTTGCTAAGAGTGGTGATCTCGTTGTGCGAGAAATTCAAATGCGTCAGCTTCGGCATCGGCCTGTAGAAGAAGTAGCTATCGATGGATTTAATTTTGTTTCCATAAAAGTCGAATCTCTTCAACTCTGGTATGCAGCCCGTCCAGAACAGCTTCATGTTACATGTGGAGCACACGTCACTCGTCGAAGAGCTGTTGTATATCGACATGGCGTGTAGGTATTTGTTCGGACATCCAATCTGGTTGTCGCAGGCGAAACATGAAGACAGTTCGGAGTCGTGGATTTCCAACTCGCGTATCATGATCAGAGTCAGGAAGTTCTGGGGAAGTTTCCTCTGCGAATCCTTGTCGGCAAGCTTTCCCGTTTCCCAGAACGAATCGTAGATTATGAATCTGTCTATGCGCATGCTACGTAGGGCATTGAATATGGAAGCGAAGGACTTGGTGTCTGGAATGTGTCGGCAATTGACTATGGTGTACAACTGATTCTTGGACACTGGCACGGAAGTGCATATACATGGATACAGTTCCCCTCGAGTGGGGCAAGGTGTACCCGATTCGCACGGTGCCAGGATGAATGCTGCGATGACGGCGGTCAAGAAGATCGGCAAAAAAGAGGTTTTCCCCATGGTTGGAGAGATCTAAATTCAAGAAAGCAAGCGAAAAAGAAAAGTATTAGGATTTCTCGTGAATGCTTAAGATACAATAAAAAAAAAATATATATATTAGTGGGGGGGGGGGGATCAATTGAATGCATTGATGTATGTGAATGACACAATCTCACTTCATGTCTACGAAAGTTCCAAAACTTTTCATAACAAGTTATAATACTACAGTCGAATCCCGTTATAACGAACACCAAGATACCGGAGAAATCACTTCGTTATAATGAAATGTCGCTATAAAGGAATTCCATTATTCCTATGTAATATTATCTGGTTGTTTAAAAAAATGTTCGTTACAACGAAATTTTCGCTTATAACGGTATTTGTTAAAACGGGATTCGACTGTATGTGATTAACAGGGTGTCCCATGAAGTCGCAAATAGTTTAAAAATTCATAAAAATTGAAAGAATTTGTATTTTGAATGTGGGATCCGAGAAAAAGTAATTTTCACGAAGGGGGATTTTTTTTTTTTTGGTGCAGAGAAAAAAATTACTTGAAATTTTTGTCGATAGAGGGCACTGCACGAGGTCCAGCAGGAGAGGTTGGACTTGAACTTTCCTTCAATCTCTTTAATGTCCGAAACGTTCGTAACGCTTCAGCTGGCGGTACGTGGCTGAGGTAAAACAACATAAAAAAATAGTGCTTTATCCACGGATGTCAACACCACAATGAAAACCTCATGCAAGCGTCAGTAACAGGAACATTCAGCAATGAGCTGCTAATAGTATACCCTGCATTTTATAGGACTCTGATTTGCATATATCCAGTGATTTTCTTTTTATGGAAGAGTAGTGACTGTTCTAAGTTTATTTAATAAAACAGTTGATTACAATGATTTAATTACACGGCATACGCAAATATACGATAATGATGGACACATGCAAAACACAAATACTGTTAGCTCAACACAGGGGCGTAGCCAGAAATTTCGTTCCGGGGGGGACCAAAGTGACAGAACAATGGATTTGGCCATCTTTTTCCCTTTTTTCGGTCATTTTCTCACATTTCGGGGGGGGGGGCCAGACCCCCAAGTCCCCCCCCCCCCTCGCTACGCCCTTAGCTCAACAGCAGCGCCAACGAGTGCGCGTGTACACGCGATTAGCGTAGTGTCGCGTCGTATCTCAATTTACGCTGTCCTTTTGATTTCCGTTGGCCGCAAAACAGAGTGCTGCCCTGCGTCGTGTCGCGAACACGGCTCAATTTGAGCTTCGCCTTCTACAATACAATGATATAGTAGCGCCATCTGTCCGACATAAAGGCAATTACATACATAACAATGACTTTACTTAATAGTACTCAAAAAAACACAAACGAATAAGGCAAAAAAAAACCAGGATTAATTCCTGGTTTCTGAGGGGCCGTTCAAGTATTACGTAAGCAAATTTTTAGCCATTTTTGACCCCCTCTCCACCCTTGTCAGCAAAACTCTGACCCCCCTTGTCAGCAAAATTTCGTCATTAGCTCTGCCCCTCTGAATCCTAAAGCATGTTGGTGGGATCAGAGACGTATACGGGGGGGGGGGGGAAGCACAGGGGGCCCGTGCTCCCCCCCCCCCCCCATGATTAAAAAAAAATTTTTTTTAATGCAAATAAATATTTTTCTTGTAATTCAAATTTCGGAAGAAAATACCTTTATATGTTATTATAATCAATTTCTGTTAATTTCAGTGTTATTTGAAGGGTATGAACTCACACACACAAAACTTATCGTTAATAAATTCATTGCGACCCACCCTCTAATCCATATAATGATAAATCGCATAAAGGCCCTTGGCCCGTGGATGAAATATGGCCCTGGGGGTTATTTGATTCGGCCTGCCCTCCTCAAAACTAATTTTGTAAAAATGAACTAGAGGCACATTTTCAGATTTAAGTGATCCGCGGCATATAGTTACGGATCACTTGAGTGATGCGTGGTACAGTTCCAGAGCACTTAAGAGGCCCGGATACATTGCCAGATTACTTGGATCCGCGAAACATTTAGAGATCACTAAAGTGGTTCTGTAGGGCACTTATCAATAAGGGGGAATGTTACTTCAAGTGCCCACAAACTATCGAAAGGTTTTTCTCGTTTTTGGCGCACCAAGTAAGATGCCATTAAAATATTTCATATTTTTTATTAAGGGTGGTTGATGACGTAAGCAGTTACAGTTACATCCGACATCAACCCAGGCCTGTCAAAGGACGACTTACTACCCCCGAGGGGTTGGATTGAAGCGAAAAAAAGGCTTCCAACACAATCCGGAGCCTCCGACACCTGCATGGGCAACGCCCCTCCAAGCATTAGATTCCCCAGACCGTTCCATCAGGGTAACTCAGTGGGTCTCTGCTCACCTCTCGGCTGGACCACGGTCTTCCAGGACTGTTTAGTGAATTTAAAATAGGTACATACAAAAATGGGCATCAGCTGCGGGAGCTGTGGGAACAGCACATCGCAGGCCCTACGCAAATTCCAGATTATATGAAGATATTTACAATCAGTAGATGACGTAAGCATTATCAGAACCCTCTCCCCCTTGTCATCAAAAGTCAGCAAATCGGAAACCCCCCTCTCCCATCGATGCTGACGTAATACGTGAACGGCTCCCTAAGGAGTAATTTTTCTGTGAAATGCCAAAAGTTTTACCAAAAATGGTTGGAACGAATAATTCATAAAAAAATAATAATAATAAAAAGACTAAATAAATTTCCTTCACAAATTAAAGCCCATTTAAATTTTTTCTGAAGTGCGTTACTTAAATGACGAACAAAAATTATTAGACTCTTTTCAAATTAAACACCATGCATGCTGAAAACCTAGGCAGCAAAAGAATTCCTGCTGCTTGGAACATCAAAATCTTATTCATGCTAATATAGCAAAAAAAAAGTATGTGCAATATAATAAGGGTTTTCGTGAAAAAGAGCTTCTCACAGAATTTAAAGAAATGACTAAATTTAAAAGCGAAATGCAAAAAATGAGAAAAATATAAATATACCTTATTTACTGATACAGTTTCTCAACATAATAGCATGTTAATAAATTAAAAATGTTTTTTTTTCTGCTTTTTTCTCAGCCTGAAGCCCGTTACAATATTTTCTATACGAATCACGAGTCGCTTTCAGAAGTTCAGCATCTTAATGACAATTTTTTTTCGAATTTTTCATGCCCTTGAACATAAGATTTTGTGTGTCTTATTCTTTTAAAGCATTGGATGGACAGATTTTTCACTGTCCAAACAGACTTTTGTTAACACTGAACTCTTTCACTGTCTGCATTACCATGTGCTACAAGTAAAAAGCCTTCATCAAAACTGGCAAAATTTTGAACTTTCGGCTGCTTTCAAGGTTACAAAGTTTAAATATATCTGTCCAATATCTATCTATTCTCTGAACTGATTTCACTTCTTGTAATTCTTTGCATTGTAGTCCAACCCATTCATCACTCATAATTGATAGTTCTGGTGGTGATACAATGTTAAGCAACATCCTAGCAATACGTGAAGGAGTAATTTACCATCCCAGCAATGCACGAGAGGGAGTGCGGAAAAACAAGAAAAGAGGGTACAAACGTTTCATTTTCTCCGACAACATGTTTTGGAAAGGTAGGACATTTATATATAATAGGTATCTCACAGAAGTTATGTAAAATAAGATGATACCTAGTAAATTCCCCGTAAATTATGGGTCTTCTGGATTGTCATTATTTTGTTGTTTGAGAGTTAGATCGCTGTTCTCCGAAAAAAAAAAAACCGGATCAAAATTCTATTTTCCTCTGAGATGAATAAATCAAGGGGATCTTAAAGGGAATGTGGAAAACACTACACACCACCCTGATTTTGTATTTTGTTCAAGAACAATTTCTTGAAACACATTGTTCAAAAAGTTTGTTTTCCTTTGTTTTTGAACAGTAATTGTTTTTTTTTTTATGATGAAAGATTCAGTTTGAAAAATAACTCTTCAAACAACAATTTATCGATAAATTTTTTTAAATCATTTTTTTCTTACAATGAAGTACATATTTGATCAAAAATTTAACTTAATTTTATGTTGAACAACGTTATTTTTGTTGTTTTAACAATGAATTTTTTTTCTGGATAAAAAAATTACGCAATAAATTAACGCTAATTTTTTTTAAATGATCATTTTTGATGTAAGATTTTTATAGGAGAAAGATTCACTTGTCTCGAAGCAGAGCCTATGTCAGAGATCTTGAATCTTTCGAGTTGCGAGCACTGCGTATAACTATCATAAAAAAAAGAGCACCCTTACGGCAAATTTGACATGCACATGACCGAAATCGGGATAATTTTAATCCTTGGATGCAATTTAAAAAGGGTGTTTAATGGAGACGCTGGGAAAATATGCTTGCGAGCACGACATTAGACACGAGCAGTTTTGACTCTTCAATGAGCATCACCAGGATAAAGATGCTTTTCCTACGCATTCACAAATTGATAGATAGAGCCGTGCTTGGTCTAACTGGGGTCCCAATTTGTGCACTGCAGTAGTGCTTCATACCCCTTCATCAGTCTCCGCCATCTGCTAGTGATTTTTGCGTGAAGCCATATATTCATAGGCGGAGATAGACTTGGAAGTCGGGGGGGGGGGGTACAATGATGATGTCAACTCATATATGCATGCATATATTAATGCAAGATATACAGAAAACTGGATGTTGTAAAGATATTTATTATTTGAGATGCTGATTTTTTTTAAGGAAGGAAAAAAACTCATCTCTGCCTCTACCGGGAGTCGAACCCGGGTCCCTCGATTGCCGGACGAGTGATCTGAACACTATAAGCTACAGAGGCGATAGGAGATTTTCCTTCGCTAGAGCAATGGACTGACGATCAGCTAATAGCTCATGCTCATAGACGATAGCTTGCATTAACAAGTGGAGAGCGACATCATGTCATATATATATATACATTAGATCAATCGACTCCCCATTTGATGCTGGGGGGGGGGGGGAAGTTCCCCCACATCTCCGCCCATGGCCATATTAACGTTTACACAGATTTCTTGCATATATGTACTTCCCTTTGTGTGTGGAAGTTTAATTAACGGGTTCGCAACAAGATCAAACATTTCACACATCTCACAAGTGTTATAAAATATATATTTCCAAATAAATTTAAATAAAAATTATTTCAATCGATAAATTTTCATTGAAGAAATTTCAGAAAAATTTTCTTGAACTATTCATATAGTTTTTTTGCTTTTACAAATCATAACATAAAGAACCAAATTTAGAAAAAGATGAAGAAAGAGAGAGAGCGTGAAAGCCATTTCAGGTTCGAAAAATAGGTGCTAGATGGTGCTACTCGTCAATTATTTTTCATTGTTTTTTTGGACGAATTACCTAATAATTTGCTATGTTCCTATCAATTGTTTATAATTTCAGTAAATATATCCCGATTTTATTCAGAACAAAAATTATATAAACATTTAAAAATAATGTAAAATGACAAATAATATGTGTCATTTAAGATTCAAACGGATTCGAGGACTACAAACACTATTACTTGATTGTTAACTATAATAAAAAACATTCATTACAAGCGTTGTTTAATTATGAAAATCAATAAACAGTTAGTTCTTCAAGTTAATTTTCAATAAACGAAACGGATATATAAATTTGAATTTCTGTAACTTTTATTTAGCTGAATTGAACGTCCTAATGTGACTAGTTAATTAATTAATTATTGGAAAAAAATGTTGTTTACCTTCAGCTTCTAGAAAAGACTCTTCACTCTTCAATGACGTCTTGAGTACGTCACATACATCCTCAACCTATCATGTTTTATTGTATGCCCTCTTTCCCCTCCATCCTAATATACAGGTTATATAAAAAAGGTATTTTTTGCAGAGAGAGACTCTTAAGAAAAATAAGATAAACTCCATATAGAGAGAGAGAGAAACTTCGATCGTAAACCACAATTTTGGTTTTGGACGTATATTTTTATAACCGTTATAACTTTCACAACCGTGATGATTGATGAATTAGAATGACCAAAAACAAAATTATCTAAAAAAGTATTCTCCTTTAATTCAGATTTTTGGTTTTTCCTACAATTCAGATTTTTGGTTTTTTATAGCAATTAATCTCTTCCAAAAAAATAATAAAAGTGGAGACATGTAAAATTCCCCCATCACCCCTTCCCACTTTTTTTTCACATAAAGCTCAGTTTTATGTGATCTTTCGTCTTTTATTACTATTGTTTTCCGGCGATTTGTTGATAGGAAGCTCCGAGATATCTCGCTGCAAATTAGTAGCAATTAAGATACGCCCCGGGGACTTCATAAATTTTGATCTATATTTTGCCGAAAAGCCCTGCTTTCCATGTTCCCCCATTGTTTATTTACTTATTTTGTTTATTGTTGTGCTATTGATTTTGATATAATTTTACTTTTGTTTGTTGTTTTTCGATGTGGAGTTGGAGAAGCAAACAAAAAGTGAGGGAGGAGAAGGGATAAAATAGGTAGCTTAAATAACCTAATTTATTTGAGAGAAAGCTCTGACAAGATTGGACTTTTTGTACTCAGGAGGATTGATCTCGAAACGTTGAGCTTCAGGACCCGCCGTATGCCTCTAAGGGCGGGGCAGCAATACATGATTCATTGATTACCTTCCCACACAATAAAAATCAAAAGCATTAAAGATCTGGAATTTGCCGCATAATTCTAAAGTGTAAACAAAAAATAGTAAAACTTTACCTCAGGTAGAAAGCTAATAAACAAGCTCTTCTAGAAAACTAAGCGACTCTAAAGTTGAAGTGGTAATTTTTTCTTTCTGCGTATTTGTCACTTGAAAAACAAATGATCATTAAATCGAATAGATTACAAATATATGTTTATATAGACCCTTTATTTCGCTTAGAAAACAATCAAACAACAGCCCTATTATTCTTTTTGTTATCGTGGTCTCTGGTAGTAGGTTTATCATAGAAAGTTTTCGGTTTTTGTTGGTAATTCACCAAAAGGGAATTTTCCCTTCACATCCAGCCAACGACCTTCCTTCATAATTGGATAGAGAAACGCATAAAAAAAACCTCGCTACAACGGTTTTTTTAAAATCTCTCTTGGAATTATTTTGTAATTCAATGTTACTCTCACGCTATGATTAGTTAGCTTTAATTAAATATTATACCGTCTCTCTATATATATTGGTTTTATCGCTGTCTTGGCCGTCAAGAGATCTGCGAATTATTTTTCTTAGTTCATAAGTTATTTCTCACATTTATTCAATTTCTACTTTCTTAAACATTATTTCTCCCATTAATTTTTTTACCAATATACAAATTATTTCTCCCATTTATTTATTTATGAGTCTGTAAATTATTTTCTTCTAGTTATTTTTTGTTGGTCCGCAAATTGTTTCTTAAAAAAAGCATTTATTTCTTTGCCGGTCCGTTAATTTTTTTTATACTTCTCTCCCATTTATAAATTTTTTCCTTACATGTTCTTTCCTTACGTGTTTTTTTTTTTTGCTGGTAATCTATTTATTTCCCCAATTTATTTATTTTTTGTTGGTTCTCGAATTATTTCTAGATCACATTAGCAAGGTTTTCGACTATGTATTGTACTCCATTAAATCAGTATATTTCCTTGGGGATTTCACAATTTTGGCCATTTCTAATGAAACTAACTTTCTTATTGATACTTTGGCCTGCCATGGAATGTCAAATACCATCACTAAACGAACTAGTATTATACCCAACTCCTCCACCTGTTTAGACTTATGCATCACTAACTGTAAGACCGTGAAATCGGGTATTTTGTCCTATCCTCTCAGCGATCATCTACCTATTTTTGTTTTATCTGTTGTGGATCGGAAAAATTGTTCATCCCAACCTAATAGCATAGAAATCCGTTCTTTTAAAAAATTCAACATTCAACTATTTAAACACAAACTAAGTATCCTTGATTGGTCCTATCTTCATCACGAAACAAATGTAAACACTGGCTATAGTCGACTTTTATCTACGTGCAGCGAATTATACACTAACTGCTTTCCATTAATTTCATATTGTTGTAACAGACGATGCGGAAAACCTTGGATGACTCACGGTATTCAATCAAACATAAATAAGAGAAATACACTTTTCACCAAGTTTGTTAGAACACGCTCCGTTGATGACTTGAATACTTTTAAAACATTTCGGAACCATCTACAGAGTGATTTAATCAGACGGAAAAGAGATTATTTTTCTTGCAACATTTCAAAACTCAAAACACTACCTCTCTCACCTCTTTCCCTCAAATTTGCAACCTTTTTAACAATCACTTCATTTAATATTTTACCCAATATATTAACTTCCCGCGCATCCCTAATATCAAAGCAAATTTTCGGGACTATACAGCATTTCATTCATCAACTATGTTTTTAGAGCCTGTCGAAATAGGCGAGGTGGAATCTGTTATTTCATCACTTCCTTCGAAAAAGGTTTCTGGAAACGACGGTATTTGTCCTTTACCTCATCAAACAAAGAGCAAAGCAAATTTCTGAACCTCTCACTTTAATCTTTAACCTCGCTGTTTCTTCGGGGACTTATCCCGATCTAATGAAAATTGCACGGATCTCACCAATTTACAAATCTGGCAGTCATTCAGATATTAATAATTATCGTCCCGTTGCAGTTTTACCGTGCTTTAATTCTATTTTCGAAAAAATTCTTTATAAGGGACTTAACTCGTATTTTTAAATCAATTTAACTTAAGCTCCCACTGTCAACATGGGTTTAGAAAAAATCATTCGACGGAAACTGCCCTTCTTCAGGCACTAAATTTCATACAGACCAAGAGAGCCTTGACCGAGAAATAAGTTTTGTACAGGCACTTTCTTTGACTAAAGTAAAGCTTTCGATACTATCTCTCATAATATCTTGAGAACAAAGCTCTAACATCTTGGAATTATTCGCTAGTTATCTTTCAGGCCAAAAACAATATGTACAAATAAATAACATTAAGTCACCCTTAATGCGTTGTGAAATTGGAGTCCCCCAGGGTTCCTGTTTGGGCCCCTTACTCTTTAACATATATACACTGCTGGCCACCGTAAATGCAACACCCTGAAGGAAGCATGCAAATAATATGAAATTTACAACATGCATTAGCGGAGGTGAGATATGCAAATGATTATAATTTCAGCGCAGACGCACATCACGCGCGCCTTTGGCGCCACTTCAAAGCGCTATTTAAGGCTTGAAGATTTCGACGATTTGAAGTACGGCAATTGTGTTTTTCTTGTGGTTTTTTCAAAAAAACGATCAATTATGCCTCGTAGAAAACAGCGATCATCTTTTGATCAAGTGTCCGAGTTCGACAGAGGAAGGATAGTGGCCTACCGAGATTGTGGATTATCTTTCAGGGAAATTGGTTTCGTCCAACACGACTACCGAACAACTGTAATGCGGATATGTGATCGTTGGATGCAGGAGGGTACGACGGACCGACGTGTTCGATCGCATCCACCTCAGTGCACCACTTCACGTGATGACAGGCGTATTGTGCGTATGGCAGTGACGGATCGCTCAGCCACATCACGAACCATAGCACAGCACATTCAGTCTGTACCGCATCATCCAGTGTCTGCGCGTACCATTCGACGCCGTTTACAGCAGAGTGGTCTGTCCGCAAGACGTCCATCGCTTCGTCTACCCTTGACGCAGAACCACAGACGTCTCCGCCGCCAATGGTGCGATGAAAGAAGGATGTGGACGGCACAATGGAATGAAATTGTCTTTACTGACGAGTCACGCTTCTGTCTGCAACACCACGATGGTCGGATTCGAGTCTGGAGACACCGTGGAGAGAGGATGCTGAACAGCTGCGTTATGCACCGCCACACTGGTCCTGCACCGGGTATTATGGTATGGGGCGGTATTGGATATCACTCTCGCACTCCTCTAGTACACATTGCCGGTACTTTAAAAAGCCAGCGCTACATCTCCGAGGTGTTGGAGCCAGTTGTCCTTCCTTACCTTCAGGGCTTGCCCATAGCCATATTTCAACAGAATAATGCGCGACCACACGTGGCACGCATTGTCCAAAGGTTCTTCGTCAATCGCCAGATTGAATTGCTTCCCTGGCCAGCTCGCTCTCCGGATCTTTCGCCGATAGAAAACATGTGGTCCATGGTTGCTCAACGATTGACCCAGATTACATCCCCAGCTGCCACACCAGATCAACTTTGGCAACGCGTGGAAGCTGCTTGGTCTGCTGTACCCCAAGAACACATCCAAAGTCTCTTTGAATCAATGCCGAGGCGTGTGACAGCGGTGATCTCCAACAATGGCGGCTACTCTGGCTACTGATTTTGGCAGGAATCACACTTCACAGAAGTCTATAAATTTAATCATTTGATGCTTGGTCAACATGTTATCTACAAAATAAATATTGTTGCGATATCTCTTGTCTTTCTTGGTGTTGCAATTTGGGTGGCCAGCAGTGTATAAAGGACTTACACTTCAAAGTGTAATTTTTTTTATAATTTTTAGATTGTAGGCGGAGTTCTAGTGCAACGTTAACACAGTCGCCCCAAGGTATTCGGGAAGGGGTTAAAACGAAAAGGTAGCGAATAAACCAAACTATAAATTACTTTGTAAGTGGAAGTAGAAGGATTAGTTTGAGCACCATCGAATTAAAATAGAACCTCGTTATAACGGACTAACGGAGATAGAGCTTGTCCTTTTTAATGAGAAAGTCCGGTTTATAACAAATAATGCCTATAAGGGTGTAATGCTTGAGTTGCACCCCGTCCAAACCCTAAACGCATCCAGGCAAAATCTGTAGATTTTACGCCACCATCCTGCTCAGCACATACTCTGACAGGGTGAGACGGAAATATGCGTATAAGGGTGTGATACGTATAGGCGTACGCAGGATTTTCTCAAGGAGGAGGAGGGGATGTTTACGTTTTTTGCTATACAATAACGCTAAAATCTCGTTTCGGGGTGGCGGGTTCTCTCTTCCTTCGTGAACGCAAATGGTAATGCATATATGTCCGACCCAAAGTCCGTGGTGCAAATGTGGCCCTCGGATTTATCTGATGTGGTCCATGACTTCAAGCCTAATTTTGCTAAAATGAAGTAAACGCCGCATTCACAGATCACTCAAGTGACTTGTGGCACAGTTCCAGATCAATTAAGCGGCCGCCTTTGGTGGTCGAGTGGTCATAGTGACGGACTCGCATCGGACTCTGTTGGATTATCGAGAGTCGCAACTAGATATTTTGTCACCCGGGACAAGCCGGGATTTCGGCGTAGAAGAAACAGTTAAATAGTGAATTCTGGACAAGCGCCCGGGCACCAGTCCCGGCTCCCCCCATCCCGTAGTTGATCGAGAATCTACTGTATTTGTGAATTTATGGAACGTCCTGTACTTTTCAATTTAGGGAAATTTTTGAATAACGTTTATTTGATCAAATTTAACAGTTTTCTCCTCGTACCATTCATGAGAACCCAGCACAACTCTGGTCTATCACCATAGACGATTTACTACCGATTGATTTGTGCGGGAAGTATGAGTGTCCCCCCACCCCCGGGTTTTTGTTTTCTCACACTATGAATCCACTATATAGGAGCATCAGACACATCAGACCAAGATCCCACCCAAAAAGCCTAGCCTGGGGAGTATTGCTGCAGGACATGGACCACAAATCTTGAAACAGGGGCTCCTAGGTTTGGATCTCTGGTGGGTCTCCGGGTCAGATTTTTCAAGGTCTTACAGTAAATTTATAGTGTTAAAAAAAAATTATCCAGGGTACCCCCGCACTAGAGGCCTGTAAGACCGTCATTCCTAGTGGGGAACCATGGCTCTAAATATAGGGCGTGAAGGGACCGGGATGGTTTTAATATTTTTCTTGTTACAATTTTGTATGTGTGTGTGGGTGCGGGTCAGAAGGATGGGAAGGGCGATCACAACCCCCCCCCCCACGTTCAGTGAAAAATTTGTATTATTGGCATACATAGGCGAATTGGTGGTGGTACACATTTTTCACTCACCCCTCCCCCGTTCGAAGAGTCTGCATCCGCTTATGGGCTATATGTGTAAAATAAAAGACCCCAGGGTAGACCCATCGCTACAGGATGTGAAGTATTCTGTCCACTATGGTTGCTCTGTCAGATCGAACTGGTAAAACTTAATTCTTAGATAGCCAGTGCCATCTTAAGAGCATCCTAGACAGTCCGGGGCAAGTGAATTTTCCTGAGGCCCCTCAATCTGGCTAGAAATACCTGGCTTAGAGTTTACCTACTAACTGTTCAAAAATTTATGCAGATCTAATGATTATGAGGTTCTTTTTTCTTGGGCGAAACCCCCCCCCCCCCAACTCGTGACCGGCTCAGCCCATGCTTTAAGATGGTACTAGGGCGTACTAAACGGAGTGACGATCAAGAGATATTCCTTAACGATCGGGAATAATGACTTGTGTCACAGACACATCACTAGAGTCCGGAAGTTCAGGCAAAATTCCATAAATGCCTTTTTTCGCCTATTTTTAAACTTTTTGGTAAAAATGCCTTTTTTTGAAATTTTCGTGCCATATAAATGTGTTTGTGCCTATTTTAACATAGTTTTAAGTTTATCAGTGAATTTCAGAAGTCATTACCGGTAAAGCTTGGGTACTTTGAGCATTGAGAACTTCACAATATTTGCTGTTTTTAAAATTTTTTAAAAACTCTTAGTATTAATTACATCAGAAAGTGCCCCCCCCCACCCCTAGTCCCATTTTGAGAGATTTCTGTTGCCATGCATTAACTTTGCTTTGACCGGATGGCATTAGACTTGAATGATTTTGTTTCAGATGAACGCAGCCCGTGTTCGAAAAGCAGGGGAAAATTAGAAATTTTTCTTTCTCCAACATGCTTCACATAATGTCTCCCTCAACCACTGGACTGCGTTGTTTGTGTATATTGGCTCAGCTGACCACTGACTGTCCCAAGAGATTATGGATTGATGCCATGGCTTACACAAGGTGGGGTAGGAGCAGACAGGCAGTGCCGTCTTAACGCATGAGCCCACCCGGGCCCGGGAGCCTCAAGAGAAGAAGGGCCTCACAAAAATGGGAACTAATTGAAATTTTCGAGAATTTTCAGGTAGGGCCTCAGAAAAATCAATTGGCCCGGGGGCCCATGACGCTCTTAAGATGGCCCTGCAGACAGGGCTCTGGGGACCATGTTGTTTTGATTTTATATTTCGCACCATAAATGCACTGCAAACAACAATGGCTGTTTATTGAACATACATATTTAATATTCGATTAAATTGACCAGAGTCGCCCTCGGGGATGTGTGACAGATGCGGCCACACAGGGGCCCCGCGCTTGAAGGACTCCCGCATACGTGGTAATATAGAAAAAAGTTTTTTTTTACATAAATAGCACGAGATAGCCATGTTTCAACTATAAAAATGATAATGATATTATTGAATTATTCCAAATAATACAACAAATAAATGAAAATTATTCGCAACTCGAAGGAGCCCCACAGATCACTTACTCTACCAGCTCCGCGCCTTTTAATGGTGGTCCTAATCCTGAGGAGTGTCTACTAACATTTTATTTTTGGCTTGAAATCAGTTTAACTTGGATAATAATGCAGTTATTATAAACTTTAATTAAAACAATAGACGGATAAAGTATAACCAATTTTTCAGCTAGTTTTTGGACCTCTTTAATACCTTTGTTTTAGTTATTTTTCCTTCCTCCAAAAAATTATAAATGCTTTTTAAGTGCCTATATTTTAGGCATGTTTAGTGCCTTTTTGCCTGCCTATTTCGACCATTTTTATTGCCTAAATTTCCAGGCTCTACACATCACTTCTGCTGCCAGGGCCCAATGAGATCTTTTGTTTGACGCATAGTTCCCAAACTTTCCGTTCCATCACCCCCTTTTCAATTTTTTTTCTTCTCATCACCCTCCCTCAAGCCAACCCATAGGATCCTATACTAAGCGCTAAGCTTCTACCGCCCCCTGAACCCTTCCATTACCAAAACCTCCTAGATACTACTAGGTACTTCTAGATTACCCCCAGGGGGCGATATTGCCCACTTTGGGAAATACTGATTTAAAGCATACATGCTCAACCCATGGCTTGCGGGCCAAATGTGGCCCTCCGAATCATCTGATGTGACCCGTGACCTCACAATAGTGTTGTAAAAATGAGCCAAGCGACACATTTCCAGACCACTTAAGGTATTCGTAAATGTGGCGTGGGCCATTTGAGTGATCTTTAACTGTGTCGCGGGGAACTTAAGTGATTTGCAATTGCACCGCGGGCAGCTTAAGCGTTCTGGAAGTGTTTCGCGTCTCTCAAGCGATCTGTAAGTATGCCGTGGTTCGTTCAAGTTACCTGTAATTATGTCAGGGCCACTTAAGTCATGTGAGAATACGCAATGGGCCACTTGATTGATATTTAACTGTTCTGTGGCTAAATTAAATTAAATGATGTGGAATCGCACCACGGGCCACTTAAGTAGCACATTGGAACTGAATGAACGCCAGAACTCTGCCGCCGAACTTATCCCGTTGCCGAGATCTTCTCCAGCCAAGGTTTCTGGCAGAGTGTATTGTTTTGGAACTGTGTCGCGGGTCATTCTAGAGTGATCTGTAAATATGTTTCTAGTCACTGATAGTATGAAAATGTGCCGCGGGTCACTCAAGTGATATCGAAAAGTGCAGCTTTGTTCATTCTTACAAGATTAGTTTTGAGGTTGCGGACCACATCCTCCGTGGTGCCACATTTGGCCATGGGTTGAGCATGTATGGTTTAAAGCTTGCTGAAAAGAAAAAAAAAAAAAAAAACATTCGCGCCCAGTCCTGTTCAACTGAACGTTGATATTCTAACCATTCGGCCACCAGAGGGATCTCATACACCTCAGGTTAGGATGTTACTCAAGCGAGAATTCCTGGCCTACGGTTTGGCAACGCAGAAATTGAGGTGAAAAAACCAATGGATTTTTTCCCTGCGACCTCTGGTGATGGTCATCAACTTTTATTTGGAAAAGGTTAAAAAAAAAAAAGATATTGTGAACTTTCACATGATATATCCGTGTTTTACTTTTCACACGTTAATGTTATATTTGGAGGAGTAATATTGATTGTGATGACTGTCGGTAATGCAAAGCAAACTCCATTCGATGTCGATTCGCCGGTTCCGAATCAGGATGATGTGAAAACAGATGTTTCAGCAGCCAAGGTATCCAACAAAACCGCAGCGCCGCTAAAGACTATCCTCGACAAATTCAAATGTGAGGAGCTTCTCAATGAAATCAAAGACATCATCAACGCGCCGGGTATTCAGAAAAACCGAAAATCCGTGATAATCGAGATCTTGGTGAAAGAAATCCTGGAGGACGTGAGTAAAACATGCATACACATGATTTTTTCCCCTCCCATATATAACGTGAGATCTTGAAGTTACCAATTAATGCTGAATCGATTGTATTGAAAAAAAAATTGCTAAGTGTATGTAGTACAAATAAAAAAAGCTTAAATAGCGTATAAGCCTCTGTAAGGCTTCCCTCCATATATTTAAGCAGTGCTATTACTACAGACCAGTGTTTATCAATCTGTGGTTTTCAGATCCCCGAGAGTTCATGAGCAGGGCAAACAAGATGCTTGGTTAGCCGGGGAAAGGACCCATTTTGGCACCCCCACCTTCCTGTAATGTTAAAGGGTGAAATTTACGCCCTTTCTGGTCTAGTGTCCATTGCACCAGACCCGCCTGCTCCTCCAGCTGCGGCCAGTGGCGTATTTACAAGGAGGGCTAAGCGGGCTATAGCGAAGGGCGGCAGGTTCGGGGGGACGAACGGCAAATTTGAGAAATGAGTAGCCAAGAAGAATGGGATAAGGGCGGAGAAATTTGTATAACCTTCAATAAAACCGCCTCTGCCCAAACAGCAGGAAACTAGGTTATTGAGTGACCTGGAGAGTTTACAAGCACGCGAGTGAGCAAAACAGTGACTTACTGTTGTATCGGTGAATACGGCCGTTAGAGCGTGAGTAAACCTGTGAATAACCAAAAAAGTGAACTACAGAGTGAACCTACAGGAGGGGGGGGGGGAGAAGGGACAAGGTCTGAGTGGCCTACAGAGTGGGCAAGCACGTGAGTGATCAGAATAGTGTGCAAGGTATGTGAATGACAAAAACATTGTGTAAGCATATGAGTGACCAAGAAAATTAGTAGAATGAGAGAAGGGCGGCGAAATTTGTATAACCAAAAAAGGTGATCATGCATATGAGTGACTGAAACAGTGTACTGGCATGTGAATGACTGAAAGAGTGACATTAAAGACACAGGCGTACTTGCGAGAGCGGAGAAGGGGGCTCATCCACTTTCAGGACGATCAAAAATTGTGAAGAAAAAATACTTTTATTATGTTTGTAAACCAATTTCTGTTAATTTAATCGCTTAACGATGAAGTAAGTTTGTGCAATTTGTGTTGCAATGCTACAAATGCCAGGCACATGACGGTTATAACATTAAGTGGGTGAATACGTTGGTTCACCTAACACTCAAAAGGGCTTTTTTTCCCAAGAAAAATAGCATAATCACACTGATCAACCTGACCAGTGGTCCCCAGGGAACAGGAATGCGATTAAATATGATTAATTGTATGTACAATTTCATATTTACACTACACAGGATCAAAACCAACATCTACATGAATATATACCGAAAAGGAAGCCAAAGGCAGGTCACATTGTCATAAGGAATTTCATTTTTTTTTTAGAAAAAAAAATCTCATCAGGGTCATTCTGGTGGTTTTGTCACAACATAATATACTATGCACACATTATTTTTTTCAAAGAATAATATAGTTGACATGCAGAATCAGTTCGAATTCAAGAGCACTGTTCCTTCATTTCTGATATCCACAGTGCAAGACATTCACAAACACGGAATTGCAGGACTGGGCATGTGCAGAAAGTTCTTTGGTCTGAAAAATCTGTACTTCGTTCTACTATCATATCTCGAGAAGATGTTGAAATTTGGATTCGGTCAATTTATCAAAGTATCTACCATACCTAAGAATTTTACATATCTAATGTTAAGAAATACAAGAATACGACTCATAAAGTTGTATATAGTTTGAAAATTCATAAAAATGGAAGGAATTGGTTCATTGCAATGCGGTTAACGAAAAAGTTATTCTCACAAAGGTTTTTTTTTGGAACAGGAAAAAATAGTTCATATTTTGTCGATAGAGGGCACTCTGTCGAATTGATTGGACCTGAACTTTTCTTCAAACTCTGCTCCGCGGAGTGTTCCGCGGACCAGAGGTTGTCCGTTACGATCGCATAGGCGGTCTTGACAAATGGTCCACAGGCAGACTTGATAAAAAATTTTAATTTTATCTTTGTAATTGGTTTCATAGTAATATCCATATTTGGATTCAAATAAAAATTTACCTTCACACTTGAGTTCACCATACATCAAGGAGAAAAAAATGCAGGAAATTGTGTGCTCCTAAATGCGGGGTATCACTAAATTGTGCTAAAAATTGCAATCTATAGCTTTAAATGCGATTTGCTAATTACTACTATAATTGCTGAAGGGAAACAAAGAGCTGTTACAAATCACACAGTAAACAAAAATTTATTTCTCACGAAAGAAAAATCAATTGATCTAATGACCATATTTCATTGAGAAAAATAAAATTCGGTAAACTGGGATCTTAAATAATAATCTGTAAAGTATACGGGACACCGGCTGTTGTCATCAAAAACCTTGTGAAGAGTAGACGCAATTACCAATCGTGAAATTCCAAAAAAAAAAATTGAGGACAAAACGTTAAACCGGACAAATATGCGAGATGAATATTTATACTTTTTGCCATAATTACCATAATATAATTTATATTATGAAAACGCTGTGTGTGCGCGCGCTCGTTCGTTCATTGCTTTGGTAAACATTACAAATTCAAATAAGCATCGTTGGTAAAAACGGGACAAACGTATGAAAAAATCGGAGCAGCGAAAACTACAGGAATGTCCCGTAACACGGGACACAAATCCGTCAAATTGTTTCAGACATTTTACCGGTAATTGTTTTCAGAAAGGTTGAGAAATACTGTTCTAATTCCTTTAACTTTTATGAACTTTTAAGCTGTTCTAATTATTCTAATAATTAATAAGCTGATATGAATTTATGGGCCACCCTGTACATACGAAGGAAAAATGCTCGAGAGTTAGTTTTTCTTTCTATTATTATTATTATTACTATTATTCTTACACTATGAAAGTTTAACGAAAGTTATTTTATAAATAACCAATGAGCCCATCTGTTACATTCGAGCTCATGTAACCAATAGGCTTATTGATTGTTTTTCAAGTTTTGTAAAAGATCTTTTGTCAAACTTTTACAATGTAATCCCGGCCTTGGTCGTACGTACGTATATAGCCAAGGCAATACACCGTATTTTCCTCCGTATAAGGCCGGTATTATACTATAAAAGTTTGATAAAATCCCTTTTATAAAACTTGAAGAATCCAGCCACAATTAAGCTCATGGGTTACATTCGAGCAAATGCAATCTCATAATCTTACCGGTTGAATTTTTCAAATTCTATAAAATAAATTTTATGACAGAAAACTTTTATAGTGTAATCCCGGCCTAATCCGCGGATTCTCTTTTAAAAAAAGTTGTTAAATATTAAAAAATGCGGATTATCTACCGCTGCGGACACTACAGAAAATGACGTTATCAGCCTGATGAGTAGGGCTCTGATTTGTTTATGCCGTAAAGATGAAACGTTGTTGCTGAGTGATAGGTTAAAAAACCTGAATTTACCAAACAACGTCGTTTCATCTTTAGGGATAATAAAAATCCGAGCCCTATTGATGAGTATTCTGTTGAGTGAATTTGAAGGTTTTTGATTGAACTGTAAATTTTCTTTCCGGCATAAATAATGCTATTTTTTCGTAAATAAATTTCATTAGTGTACCAATGGATTGATTATTGAAACACATGGTAAGTTTTATTTTTTTTAAATCCCGCTGATTTATACGCCGGAAAATACGGTATAAATTCTTATCAAAGACACTCAAATGGAAGTCTAATGCTAAAATTGCCCGTCTCCATAGACACGTCTCGCATGTGAAAAGCAGAACTTTAGCTGTTTTAGCTCAAATCACTAGGCTTCGGTGTTTGTAGGCTATGCAATTTGTATATGACTTGTAACTCCCCTTTTTTTTCTCTCAACACACCAAACAGTAGGCCCAGGAAAATGCGTAATGGTGATTATCAACTGACATCATGCAAACCAATAGATAAATTTCTGTTAACTATGCGTCATTTTACTTCACCAAAACAGCTTCATACAACAGACTAACGTCAACGATTGCTCATGATAAAAACCATGGGTATTTTTCTTTAGTACTCATGTATTACTATATAATCATAACATATACTTAGCGTTTAATTTTTAAAAGTACGGTATTTACTTTCGTATAAGACGGGGTTTTTATTAAATTTCCACTTCACTGCTTCAAAAACCTAGGTCGTCTTATATGCGCGAGCGAAGGATTCGTTGCGTTTTTTTGGCACAGTGCACGCCGCTTAATGTGATCACATCGGAACTGGAAGTTTCTGACAATAACCGATTCATAATTACATTCGAGTACACTTATAATATACCCTTAATATAACATAGGCTAGGCCGTGAATATAACATACGGTTTTCAAATACCCGAATTTTGGCCCACATTCACTTCAGTATATTTATATTTTCCCCTCTATATTACATTTCACCCTTAAAACATATACTGTGGATATTGCATACGAAAAGCGAGGGCCGTAACTAGGCTGAGGCAACCGGGGCCCGTTTGCATAATTTTTCCCTTTTAAGCCGCCCCCCTCCAAAGAAAATGTCTGCCCCGAGAAGGCACGCTATGGCCCTGCGAAAAGCACTGTTGATCTAAAAAATAATTCGGATATAACATTACTGCAAGTAAAAACCTGAAAAAAAATGAAGCCAAAAACAGTTATTTGTGCAACAGTGCATGCCAGTGGTATCGCGACGTTTTCTCACAGAAGGACGCCAATTTCTTTAATAATGAGAAATTATACTTCAAAATACTTACAATTGTTACTAAGAGATAGCGCAATACGCATTCATTTAGCTTTACTGTCATCTGTTGACTTGACAATGAATGTAAAGATTCTGACAATGCAAATTTTTGTGCCAGCTGCATCGTCTGTTTTTCGAATTATTGAATTTTTACTTTTTGGTCATCCAGTTGATCGGGGTGATCAACCCCCTCCCCCACAGGCCCGAGCTTGATTCACATTAACCCTTTAAGCGGCAATTAGAAATCACTAAACAACACCCCCCTCCCCTCGAAATTCAAAATGTCATATCTTTTTTAATGAAGTAGATTTTCTTCCTGTTTTCAGCAGGTGCAAAACTAAGGGGTATAAGGGAAAAATTTTTCATTGAGAAATCATTTTTACAAACTATCTGGGATTGTCAATGATAAAATAAGATGGTTTTGTGGAGGTGAGATATCTCGTCACAGCCGCTTGAAGAGTTAAAGTGCAATCTAAATAATCAATTACAAAAGAAACACGTGCATGAAAATAATAAGGTGGAAAACAAAAGTACCCTCCCCCGAGATAACATAATAGACCAACTTCAAGAGTTCGCTTCTAACTAAGACAGAAATGGATTGTCCCGAATTTTTTTTGTTGCCAATCTCTGGGTAAGGTTGTCATCTCCGCAATAAATTATAGATCTAGCTCTGCAGGGATAAAGTATTATGCTGTCAAATCTCGATAAGTCGAATGTGCCGCGGTATATTTGACTTGCATTCAAATTATCGTTAGTTCGACTTATCGGAAATACCGATTTCAGAGTAGAAAAAAGTATTTATTAAAATAAATGCGCTATTTTTACGAACGTCGTATTAGTAGAACATGTTAAACTACTGGAGGTGAAGAAATTCGAAATATAAGTTATTCTAATTTAATCACGTTTAATTATTGAATGAGAATATTCAGAAATAAACTAGACGTACTTGTATTATGGGAACGGACGCATCCATGATAGCCGTATAAATGAATTAGTTATAAGTAAAGTATATACAAGATTATTTTGTCAAAAAATGCGGTGATTTTCAATTGCCCTTTCGTGAGAAAGTCATTCACTTTTTGCAAGCAGACAAATGAATCTTTGCTGAATTATATTAGTAAATGATGAATTCAGTTGCTAAGCATCGCCGTCTTAACGCATGGGCCCGGGGCCTGAAGAGAAGAGGGCCTCACAAAACTGAAATCAGGTTGAATTTTTTTAGAATTTACAAGGTAGGGCCTCAGAAAAACCACTTGGCCCGGGGGCCCATGATGCTCTTAAGACAGCACTGTTGCTATGTGCTGAATTCTGTTGCTAAATTATATTGCTAAATTCTGAATTATATTGCTAAATTCTGAATTATATTGCTAAATTCTGAATTCTATTGCAAAATTCTGTTGCTAAATGCCGAATTCTATTGCTAGATTCTGCTGCTAAATGCCGAATTCTATTGCTAGATTCTGCTGCTAAATGCCGAATTCTATTGCTAGATTCTGCTGCTAAATGCCGAATTCTATTGCTAGATTCTGCTGCTAAATGCCGAATTCTATTGCTAGATTCTGCTGCTAAATGCCGAATTCTATTGCTGAATGCTAAATTCTGTTACTAAATTCTATTGCAAAATACTAGTACTAATTGCTATTTTTTAAATTTCTCTCATTTCCGAAAACTTCGACTTAAACTTTGAAACTACCGAAGTGGTCGTTTTGATCGCTATTGCAAAAATTCGTGATACTGCTGGCAGTAAATGCTGATCTATTTTTAGATTAAACCAAGTGCCATAAGAACTAGGGTTGCCTGTTTTGAAATATTGTCGTATAAGGGTTTTTAGGGAAATGGGGAGGGGGGGGGGGCAATCCCGTGAAAAAGTATAATGTTCATGTTTTTCGAATTGATATTGCATGCTATTCATTGATTCAAAAATTTCAGAATGCAAGTTCCTCCTCGACAATCAAGTGACAACGCCTGCAACTCAAGAGTTTCGATAAGGGTACTAGGGATACCAGACTTTTCGTATAAAATGAATTCAATAAGACGCGTGAGGGAGGGGGAGGGGTACGTGCATTACTTTGTATGTTCATGAATTGTTGAGGGCACACTTCACAAATTCTTGGGGGGGTGGGGGTCAAGTGACCTGAATCTTTGGGGTTCCACCCTACCACCATCCCAGCTAGAGCAGTAAAGAGATTTTACATTTGAAGCTAATACTCAATTTACTAGCAGAAAGAACGCGAGGTATTTACAACTTTACCATTTCTCATATAATTATCTCCATTAAAAACCGACGCGGAAAGTCACTGAAAGCACTACACATGCCTACATTGCTCTCTAACCTAGACCCTCCCATCGTCAGGGGGCCAACTGCCCCCTTGCATCCGCTATTGACGTATCTAAAAAATGATTTTGGATCAGAGCCAATGTTATCTGCCAACCTAGATTCAACTTCCTTTTTACCATCCCTTATCGCTCTCTTCAGCGCTCTTTTATCAGCAAACCACAGAGTAAGAATAATATCTTTAGTCTATGCAGCAAACAATGATATGCCACTTCGTTCACTTTTATACTCACTACGCTCTTTTCTTTTCAAGAAAGATTCTATACTCAATTTTTGGAAGGGAAAAATGTAGTTTCTTTTCCTAAAAAATGCATTAATAGTGTTTAAAATCTGGATGAAAAACGGAATTTCCAACTGCGGTCAAAATGGAAGTTCTAGTGTTAAAGGAATAAAACTTCGAGCTGTATATAAAGGAAAATTTTAACACTAAAACAGGGAAAAAGTTCTGGGGCTGAAAGTAAGTACCGAATTGTCAACAGACATTAGAGTTATCGGAGTTCGATTTATCCCCAATCGACTGTACAAAGCCAAATCCTCGCTGTACTTCAATGTTGACAATTGTTCGCAAACGTTTGTCAGAGTTTCTCCACGGCTCCCAATTTCAAACATTAGCCTACAGTTGCAGCTCGATGAAATCAAAAACTGTTTAAATTAATAAGCACTCCACATTCTTATAAAGATACGATTAAACATTTAATAATACGTAATAATCATCACAGATTTGTAATTTCTCTTGTGTTTGTATAATAAACATGAAATCTACAAATAAATTGCCCATTTTCGTGCATGTGTCCACCGGTTTGAAAGTCTCTGGTTTTTGTCCCAGATTTCCTGCATATCACAGAAAGATCCCGTCGCGGTTATTGCTATTGCATCAACCGACACCCTCTTTCCACTGCTAGAGACTCGATGTGTGTCTAAACTTTTCACTTCTTTGATGCATCTGAGACGCCATCGTGGCCTGTCTCACTGGTTTCCCACACAACGCATTCCTTGCGGAAGGAAATGGATATCCTACCCGCCGTTCTTGGAGTCACTGGTTAACGCGAATCGTCTGCATTTCTACAGATAGATCCCGTCAAGTTGCCGTCGTTGGACCGCACCTTCTCTCCAGCGGCTCTCGCGGAACACGCGTCGAAGCGATTATCATCAACTTCCTTGATGCTTCTTGGAAGCCACCGATGCAGCTCTGCTACTACGAGGGAACGGCCGAGACGATGCCCCAGGCCCTCGGGGTGATCTAATTAAAATTAGACAGACTAACATTAGAGTCCCGCATGTTAATCTGCCCCGAGCCTCGAAGGAGCAGCTCTGCATTGGTGCCTATGTAATACTAGCTTCTCGTACACGAATTTCTTGCGGCAAGGAAATGGCTGTCCTACCTGCCGTTTTGAGAGTAAATGGTTCCCCCTAGATTCTTCCAGCCTCGTACAGACAGGACCCGTTTGGTTGCTGCTATCAACCTCACCCTCCTGCGATTGCCACGGACTCTCGCGAAATACGCGCTAAAGTGAATAATCTCCACCTCTTAGATGCATCATCTGGAAACCAATGGCAAGCCACTGGTTTCCCTGTACACACATATCCCTTGCGGCAAGGAATTGGCTTTCCTACGTGCCGTTTTTGAGAGTAATTGGTTCCCCAGCCTTCATAGAAGGCTCTTCCAGCCTTTTGTAGACAGGACCCGTTTGGTTGCTTGCCATTGTAACAACCTCACCCTCCTGCTATTGCCAAGTACTCTCGCAGAAATACGCGTGGAAGTGAATAAACTCCACCACTTCGATGCATCTGAGAAGCCATTATATGGCCAGTGTTGTCACTGCTTTTCACACAAACTGCTAGCGACTAGAGAAGTCGCTTTGAAAGTCACTGGCATCCCTTACGTTTGCGCGCGTAGAACAGGCAAGCCCAGGCAGTCGTGCAATTTCCATTATACGAACCACCGTCTCCCTTCCCATAAATGACCAGGGACTTTTAAAGAATGTGTGATGAAGCGACTAACGTTCAATTCCGACTATGTATTAGCTCCAATCAGACACTGCAATGTTTTCTTCGTTTTCATGGAAGTCGTATTTATATATATATGTTTCAAAATCTCTGGATCAACAGTCATTTCTCATTTTAGCTCCGAGAGGATTTTTACTATTGTTGGTCTTGCCTATTACAATGAAATATTACATCAATATGTGTGTATATATATACTTATTATATTGTTGTAATATATATAAACTGAAGAGCCAAAAAAACTGGTGAGGCATGCGTATGCAAATAAAGAGATATGGAACCAATCAGAGTACGGCGCTGCGGTCGGCAGCGCCTATATAACACAACAAGTGTCTGGCATAGTTGTTAGATCGGTTACTGCTGCTACAATGGCAGGTTATCGAGATTTAAGTGAGTTTGAACGTGGTTTTATAGTCGGCGCACGAGAGACGGTACATAGCATCTCCGAAGTATCGATGAAATTTGAATTTTCACGTACGACCATTTCACGAGTGTACCGTGAATATCGGGAATCCGGTAAAAAATTAAATCTACGACATCGCTGCGTCCGGAAAAAGATCATGCAAGAACGGGACCAACGACGACTTACGAGAATCATTAAACGTGACAGACGTGCAACCCTTCCGCAAATTGCTGCAGATTTCAATGCTGGACCATCAACAAGTGTCAGCGTGCGAACCATTCAACGAAACATCATCGATATGGGCTGTCGGAGCCGAAGGCCCACTCGTGTACCCTTGATGGCTGCACGACACAAAGCTTTACGCCTCGCCTGGGCCCGACAACACCGACATTGGACTGTTGAGGACTGGAAACACGTTGCCTGGTCTGACGAGTCTCGGTTCCAATTGCTTCGAGCTGATGGACGTGTACGGGTATGGAGACAACCTCATGAATCCATGGACCCTACATGTCAACAGGGGACTGTTCAAGCTGGTGGAGGCTCTGTGATGGTATGGGGCGTGTGCAGGTGGCTTGATATGGGACCCCTGATACGTCTAGATACGACTCCGACAGGTGACAGGTACGTAAGCATCCTGTCTGATCCTGCTGTCTGTCCTGCACCCATTCATGTCCATTGTGCATTCCGACGGACTTGGACAATTTCAGCCGGACAATGCGGCACCCCCACACGTCCAGAATTGCTACAAAGTGGCTCCAGGAACACTCTTCTGACTTTAAACACTTCCGCTGGCCACTTAAATCCCCAGACATGAACATTATTGAACATATCTGGGATTCCTTGCAACGTGCTGTTCAGAAGAGATCTCCACCCCCTCTTGCTCCTACGGATTTATGGACAGTCCTGCAGGATTCATGGTGTCAATTACCTCCAGCACTACTTCAGACATTAGTCGAGTCCATGCCACGTCGTGTTGCGGCACTTCTGCGGGCTCCCTACACGATATTAGGCAGGTGACCAGTTTTTTTGGCTCTTCAGTGTATATATAGGGCCGGGAACTGGTGGAGGGAGGAACTGCCCCGGTTGGCAAAATTTACGGGGTGGCAGTTTCAGGTGAGAACAAACAACACTGTTACAAAATTATCGAATTTTAAAGTTGTGCGGTGGCAAAATGGTGTTTGCCCGCCCTCTGTTACGGGGCTGCTCTTACCAGTTTCGGGCCCGGTGCGAAAAATGATATCAACGCCAGGTGGGGCTCAACAATTTCGACACTCTCAACATTCGGACACTCTTTGCTTCGATTTTATGCGAATGTGGGGAGGAGGAGGAGAATTTTAATCTAATTATTTCAGAATATACAGGAATGCTAAGAAATACTGCAGGCCCGGAAAAAGTTGAAATGACGGCCCTGAAATACTCATACAAAACATTTTAAACGCAATTAAATGTGGATTAATACAAACATTGATGAAAATTCAGAACTAATTATAAAAATAATTCCAGAATTGGTGAAAATTCAGAATTAATGGAAGAACAATTCCACAATTGATGGAAATGCACGAATAACAATAACATTACACGTACGAAGGAGTCAGAATGACCAAAATCACGTGAAAATACGGGACGTATAGTCACTCGAATTTTAATAACAGTAAGACCGCGAAAATAAGAGGTATTAAAAGCGGGAAAACGTTCTTGGGGGAATTCTAAAGTAAAACGTGTTTAACATGACAAACATGCGAGATGAATATTCTTTTAGTTGTAATTATCGTAGGGTTACCAGACGTTCTACTTTCAGACATACAGGCGAGGTCTCGGGCAATAACCCGAGGCCGCTATGACTGCAATTCACATCAAGTCTCGCAAATGGCTGTGTTCTTCATCGATTCGCGAGCCGAGTAATCCACTGCTCAGAGTCGGATGATGTTGCACACGGTATTCGAGTCCCGCAAAACAGTGTTCAAGATGCGGGGCCGCTGCAGCCGAATCAGATCGGGCGGACGAGATTTACCGTCGCAGAAACACTGCCGATCTGGGTGGCCGGCAGATCCGTCCGAAAAGACGGTCCGACACGCAATATCTGACGACGGGGCCAAAATGAGTGGCACGAGAGACGTTCTCCTTTAGGAGAACATGTCCTATTTTTTTACGTCATCTCAACTCAAGCGTCCTCCTTAGTTTTAGAAAATTCGCCCTTTTGTCTTTCAAACTGTTTTTTTCGTTTTTTTCCTGAGGAAATTTTTTTTTTTTCACCCTGAAACATACCGCATATCTTTTTTCCCTTCGCCTTCCTTTCTACACGCTTTTACCAATAGCCGTCGAAATTCACAGAATACAAGAACCCAAGTTGCCCTCAAGCAGAGAAAATACCATTTTAACCCTTAGATCAGTGTTTCCCAAAGTGGGCAATATCGCCCCCTGGTGGGCGATGGAATGGTCCAAGGGGGCGATAGAACCTACTGATTTAACATAGGATCCTATATGGGTTTACTTGAGTTGGGGGGGGGGGCGATGAGAGGAAAAAAATTCTGATAAAAGGGGCGATGGAACAAAAAGTTTGGGAGACTATGCCTCAGATGCATAAACCGATTCATTTCTGTCCGACGAGTCACCCGTTAAGCTATAACTTCCATAAGTTTTTCACACTCCCTACCTTTATGCATCTTCTTCCGATCCTTCCTTCACACTCCAGTATGGGTCTCTAGACCCCTTGGCTGATTTTTTTTTGTTTCATCTTGTATTTATGTAAAAAAAATAATAATAAAACAATAAACTTTCTGCTATTGAACGGTAAAGTGCAATCAATTATTTCTGTAATATTCAGAATTTTTCGTCGGTTCCCCGTCAACGCGAATACCAGTAAACCACACATGCACCTCGTTCATATTCCTAAGCTGAATTTCTAACAAAACGGTACATGTTGGAATGTGTATGTACGTGTAGTGAACCTAACGTGAAGTTTACTTCGGTGTAATGCTTGTTATGCGTACTGCTGCCGTCTGCCATCAGTTTTTATAACTATGAGTGAAGTTTAATGATTGAATAATTATATCGTTATAGGCCTGTTGCTTTCGGCTGTGAGACTTTTTAACGGGGGAGATCAGACCGCATTTGCGCCTCGAAGTTGGGAACCAAAGAAAAGTGGAACCCACAGTGGTGTAGGTGGAATTCGAGACCGGATCCCTAGGATGCGAGTCCATCACTACGATTACTCGATCACCAAGCGGCCGTCAACGTGAATACTGAGCCATTAGTGACCCATGCACAAAACGCCTGCAGTTATTATTTCATACTAATCCTTTGGTGGTTGATGAGACGGTTGCATATAACAAATTTATTTATAATGCACACAAAAAGAAAAAGTCAGGCTAATTATGGTAAGGTGCATTATAATAAATAAGACAAAATATATTCTATTTCTATCCTGGCCCTGGAAATTCTATTAGAGCAGCAAGAAAAAGGTGGCTTTCCCCTATTTTATCTCTAGATATTCTCTAAGAAATTTCCAACTGCGCTAATCGTCAAGGTTGGCGTGTGGAGAAAAAAAGTACTCTTTCACCACTGACTTGACTGCATCGATTTAGCAAATTGAGAGAAAATAACAATTGGATAATTTAATTCACACAAGCATTTCTCTGGCTGAGAACCTTTTGCTAAAAAGACGACGGTTGGCACAATCCAGCCTACACAAACGGGAAGTGCCTCAATGCATGAAGCCGTCCAAAAGTCGAGCTGTTTTCTCCAAAGTCTTTGGATTTCATAAAAGACTCGCATCGGTTAGGTATGTTCCATAGTTAAATAAAATGCAGTTCTTTTCAGTACTATGAAATCCCGAAAGAGAAAAACTGAAATTGTAACTTGGTACAACTTCTATAATAACTTGTAGTGAAACTTGCATAATAACTTGTAGTGAAACTTGCATAATAACTTGTAGTGAAACTTGCATAAGAACTTGTAGTGAAACTTGCATAAGAACTTGTAGTGAAACTTGCATAAGAACTTGTAGTGAAACTTGCATAAGAACTTGTAGTGAAACTTGCATAAGAACTTGTAGTGAAACTTGCATAAGAACTTGTAGTGAAACTTGCATAAGAACTTGTAGTGAAACTTGCATAAGAACTTGTAGTGAAACTTGCATAAGAACTTGTAGTGAAACTTGCATAAGAACTTGTAGTGCAACTTGCATAATTGTCCAAAGCTGGTGTCAACACAATGGATGACGGATTTATACTAGTATGTCATCCTTAGCCATTGGTTCTGTTTCATAACTGAATCAACGTTGTCACCATTAACTCTTTTATCATTTACAGGGAGTATAAAGCAAACTTCAAGAGCAATCACACTGATATAAAAGCTTGCGAAGGAATTGATAGCGCCACACGTGATGAAGGAAGTTCTGCAATTCATCTGGCTTTCGTGAGGAAAGCTATAAAACGTGTGACAGTTCTTGGCCCTCCAACTGAAGAAAATAAGAGAAAAGGGTTGCCCCAAACCGGAAGGATAGAAAAGCTAGTAACTACAGCTACTGAACTACACATGTACCTCGTCCACATTCCTCTGCGGAATCGTAACTACTACCGCAAATACAACAAAAGCTAATCCGAGCAAAACACATCAACAAACTGTGACAAGAGCGTTCGTAGCATCCAAAAATGCATTCTAACGTCAAATTTAAAAATAAATACAGTAGATCCTCTTGATAACGGACACCCATGAGACCAAAAATTTTGTCCATTAACGGGGAGTGTCTGCTAATGTGGGAGGTACGATGTACAGTAGAACCTCATTTATGCGACGTTTGGCTTCGGTCGAAATTAGGTCTAATAAATGATAATGTTAAAATGTAATGTATATGTTACTGTGTGTGTGTGTATGTAAAAGTGAACATCGGTGCTGTGGTTATGCATAATCACATTGTCTCAATAAAGAAAGCTTGATTTTGAAATTTCACTACATTCATCACTTCACCTGCAATTATGCATAATTCTCAAGTGGAAAATGTGATAAATATGGAAAAATTTATACTCTTTCTTCTCTTTTCACTAAACCAATTATTTTCACCCGTAAGTAGCCTACGTGTATTACGCGTATTTTACAATAAAAATTGAATTAAATTAAAATATAAGTGTGAAGAGAAGATAAAAACACCCTCTCTCTCTCATAACATTATCAAACTTGTAATATTGGCTTTCTTCACACGTATCAACAAACGATACCAACACACACACATATTACCATTCAAATTCACCATCTTGGACCACTGTTATGTTCTGCTAATTAAGTAATTGATTACTGGATTACCATATTTACCATGACAAGCTTGGGATTATACATAATCAGCGTTGAATATGACGAATTGTCAATTAATGGACAAAAATTAATGAATTTTTATTAGAGTTTTGAAAAAAATTAGAGTTTGTCGGACTTTACTGTCCACTATCGAGTGTCCGCTAAAGGGGAATGAAATACATTAAAGCCCTATTCCACGGGACCGGGTATCAGAAAAGTGCCCGTTAGGGGAGGTTCCACTGTATAGTTTTTCGGTGTACAGATTTTCATCAGCCTTACAATAATTCCGATCCATCAAATCAAGAAAATCAATGCTATTTCAATATCGGTCGTGGTTGACCCAGTTTATGAGTTAATGAGGGTAAAAATCACCGCGTATCTAAGGGTTAACCAAGTCTCAATTTGCTCCAGAATAATATGAAAAAGACAGTCCGGAAAACCGATCTGGAAGAACAAAACCACAAAATACATTTTAAGAATACTATTGATTGATCACCAACAGATAGTGCCGTATATTGAAGTGAAGAGGAAGGGGGGGGGGGTGTTGCCATCTTCATTTAGAAATTAAGAAAATAGGATGTACAAACATGCTCCCATAATGGGTTATTATGGGGGGGGGTGAATTTTGATTTGCACTAGATGCTGATTCCTTTATGGTGAAATTGTCTCTGACAGAAAAGCAACGCTCTCGAAATAAAAACCTTCGGAGAGATTAGAGAAAGAAAAGAAAACCTCGCCTTGCTCCAGTCAAAGGAATAAAACCGACCGGACTGTGTGAACAATTCATTAAAAGCGAGTGGTGACTGATCGTTATTTGTTCTTTTTCGTTTCCTTCTTTTGTGCGTAGTTAGAAGCTCCGTTTCAGTTGAGAAAACTTAAAAAAAATTTGAGTTTTTTTTTGTTAGTATAGTGACGCTATCTGATGAGGAAATTTAGAAAAGTGACCTCAGGAATTGTGCGCGAGCAAGCGTCCTCCTTTATCGGTTTTCGAATCGTAACCCTCAATAATCGTAACATAATTTATGGGTTAGAAAATAATTTTAATAAAGAGCCTTTTCCTTAAAAATACGTATGTGAAAAAATGGGACATTTTTACAAAAACGTCGAGATGGCCAAGGAAAAAAAAAAAAAATACACACACACGCATGCGGAGATATAACGGGACGTATAGTCATCATAGTTATGGTGCGGGAAGAAAGTCCAACGTCTGCCCGATACCGATAGTTTCACAACAAAACGACTGGCGGGAATAAACAACGGTCTCAACAGTTATTAATTGTTTTTTTTATTCATTATTTTTATCCTGGAAAAACTCGGATCGTGATCATGTGATTTGGTTTTGTCGTCTGTTTCGTCGATTGTCTTCTTAAAATAAAAATGTCTCGGCGTAACAACAACAGCCATCGAAGAAATAAAACGGACAATGTTGTTGGTAGTGACAAGAGAGAAGAACTGAAGAGACTCCTGAATAAGTTTGCGAAGGACGAACTCCTCAATCAAATAAGCGACATCATTGAGATTCCAGCTGTTCCGAAACGAATCTTGAAAGGCGATCTCGTCTGCAAACTGGTTAAGGAAACTCAAGTTGTAAGTTGTATTGCACAATACAGTCCAGTACCAGTGCCGTCTTAAGGCATGGGCCCACCCGGGCACTGCCCAGGGGCCTCACAAAAATGAGATCTGGTTGAAATTTTCGAGAATTCGTTCGGTAGGGCCTCAGAAAAATCAATTGGCCCGGGGGCCCATGATACTCTTGAGATGGCCCTGTCCAGTACACTTATAACATACACACTGGCTATAACATGTGATTTTGTGATCCCCGATTTCCCCCCCCTCCCCATTCAATTTCATGTATTTTTACATCTATTACTGCATGCCCCACTTAAAACATACACTGTGGATATAATATACAGTAAAACTTCAATTAACCGTCACAATCTGAATCAGGGCTGTGACGGATAATCGAATAGCGTATAACAGAAATTTCAGGACATATGTACAGTAACGTGATTTTATTTTGGGCTTAGGACGAAAATGAAAATCTTTTAAAAGTGAATAACACCTACATATTGTACCAGACTCTTGTACGGTCCCTTTCAGTGTACACAAACTCCAAGGAAAGATTGAGCGATTCTGTGGCTCTGCAGTCTAGTGGTCTAGGGCGTTCACCCGGAAAGTGAAAGGACGTGGGTTCGATTCCCCGCAGGGGCAGTTGAATTGTCTCTCTTTCCGAAATATATCTTCGCAACAGCCAGTTGTTAAAAACCTTCGTATGGTAGCAGAGAGTGACGTCATCCTTGTATATTGTATTTAATTTTACACAAAACGATAATTATAAACTTCTATATAAGAGTAGTAATGTACAGAAATGTATTGTACCCTACATTACAGTACTTTAACATCTGTCATCTCCCCTCCTGTGTGTTTGAGGCTTGAGCCTTCTGCGCGACCCTCCAAAATGCTGATGAAATTGATTAATTCAAAACACTGTTCGTTATATAGAAGCCTATTAGTATTAATGACCTCGCCTTCAGATAATAACCAACAGTAGAAAAAAGGGAATTGCAACCTAGGTGCCTAAAGAAATAAATATAGCCAACAAAAAAAACACGCCAATGGCAGAAAATGGCTGACCAGGAAGAAAAGCACCAAAAATGTTCCCAAAAAAAAAAAAATTATTCTATAGCTGTGTTTCTTATATACCCGGACCCCTCTCCCCCACCTTCATGGAGCCCCTGAGATGTGCCAATTGAAAATGTTCCTCACTCGGGTGTTAATCTATCCTGGGACCTTAGTTTAGCCCAGGTCATGGATGGCAAGGTTACAGCTTGAATGTCTGGGATAAGTTAAAAATTTGGAGCACGTCGAAACAGGAAGCTACTGGGAACGCTGTGTGCCAACACCACTTAGCGTCGGGGCGAGGTGAAAAACTGCTGATCAAATGCGTTCGACAGAGGGTTAATACAAGATATATGGAAACTGTCTATATTTATAGAAATACCGATATTTTGGGAAGAAAAATGCATCTCTCTCCCACGCCAGTTTTTGTATATATTGTATTAACAAGTGGAGAGAGAGGACATCTTTCTCTATGTAAACCTTGTATATTTCATCACGTGATAAACTACTGATTTCTCTTTTCTAGTCTGGCAATTGGCGCCTATGTTACCTTTTTTCCCTCCCTTTCAGAATTGGAAAGCAGTTTATGTGCATGGTTTACCGAAAAGATACGAGACTCGTGCTTTAGTGAAGCTTCTAGAAGAATATGGGAAAGTTAGATACTGCTACAAGGACAAGAAGGCAACTATTGTGGTATGTAATTGATTCACAGTTTTTAAATTGCTTGTTTACTGGATTTTAAACCTTTATTATTTCATATAACTGGGATGATCCCATATCGCTAAATCAAGTTTTATGTGCAATTGAATGATTCAACAATTTCAAAGTCTTGTATTATCAGAAATAACCATAATCAAATAATACACAACAAAATGCATTAGTCAATTTGGTTATCCTTTGCTTTATTGCTGAATAACAAGATTTTTCAGCAACATTATTGATAACACCAGGGTTGGGTAAATCCCAGGCACCAGGTCGCCATTTCGAATAAAAAATTGACGTTGGCAGAGTTGCCAACTGCTACAGATTGTAGTTTCTACGAATGCCTGTAATAAATTGCGGAGCTATGGGTGGCACTCTCAATGCTACGGGCACTCTCAATGTTTACAAAATTATCATGCATTTGAGTTTCTTTCGATGTTTTACTTATTTTTATTATTTTTTAAATTGCATCAATCTTTACCATTACGATGAATTTGTAATGGTATGAGAGTTCATATGAGAGAGTTCGAGAGAAGACAAACTCTGAGCCGATCTGTTTAGTCTGTGAGCGGAAGGCAATCCATAAAGCTGCATCTAAACCCGCCACTCTACTCTATGCAAAAACCAGTTTTTTGTCAAAACCACTCCACGCTGCGAGCTAATAACAGGTTTTTGAGTGGTTCAGTGTGGCTGGCAGGCCTGGAACTGGCTTCATTTGCATAGTGCATGGTTGAGCTTGCGGAATTTGTGTTAGAAAGAATGTTTCATCATAGGTTCTGTAGGAGCTGTGATACAAAGAAAACATGGATGGGGGAAAAGGGATCTAGGATTGCTAGACATCCGTATATATGACTCACAAGGGCATATCCAAGTTGGGATTGCATTGCATATTCATGAATTATTAAGGGACTGTGTGAGTTGCTTCGGGGGGGGGGGGGGGGGGGGAGGGGGGGGGCAATTAATTATTTTGAGTGACTTTTTTAATTGTACTATGATTAGGTTGTCTTGGGGGGGAGGAGTCAATGTTTGACATGTCTGTATTGGTGCCAAATTTTTTTATTTTTTTGTCCTGTAACTGAATCTTAGGGCAGCACAAAGCTATCGGAAATTATGTCAAGTGCATCTGCTAGCATGGAAAGGGGTCCCTAAATCCTAGACAAGTAAAAAATTACACTATTTTGGACAAATTTTTTTCTAAAAAATGTCTGGTGCCTATGCAATTTTACTGGCGCTTAAATTTTTTCCCCAGATTTGTCAAGCCCTGCACAAGACACAATATTGTTGCTACTTCAACCACGCAATTTCTAAAAAGCATCTCAAAGATATCATTCTAGCTTAATCACACTGTACAAGTCCTTTTTGCTTTCATTTCATTGGTAGAATTTTGGATGTTGGCAACAATTTCCTGATCACAAGGAAAAAATTCTAACTTTTCTAGTTAAATGCCTCTTCTTTCCCTCTCCCCCCCCCCCTTCATGAAATCACTTTGCAGATGATATTTGAATAAATCATGATCCCTCTGCCCTACTTACATATTTGAAATTATTACTTGTTGGGATTGAGACCAAGTCTGCAAATTTTAACTTATGGGAATTGTATTTTTTCGTATCTATAAGTAAAATTATAGTTGTCACTCATTATAACTACATAGGTTATTGCAACCATTCCATTATAATGACTGGTACAATAAGTCTGTTTAACTTATTCATCCCATGTTATCTTTCATCCAATATAACCACTATAATCCAAGTACAATGTCCGAACTCAGCTCTGCCCCCCACCATTTTTTCAATGAAATGTATAAAATCTGTTTTTTCAAGGAAACATATTTTCTGGATCTTATGCCGAGGTGAATTCTGAAAGAAAAGTCACCTGGTCTCCTCAGGGACTCGAACCCAGGCTCTCTTGCAAACTGGGCACATGCATTACTTTCCACATCACTCGAGACACTGTCCTGCCTTCCTTATTTCATGCGCTGTGGCATGAGGCACTGGAGTAGAGGCATCAGTAGCTTTCCCTCTACTTCAGCAAATGGCCCTAAGTGGAACGGTGGAGATAGACTGTTTTTTTCTTTCTCAGCCCAATATATCAAAAAAGGGCTTTTTGTTTTCTAAAATTGTTTGTACTCTACCTCTATATCGGAGAATTTGGTAGGTAGGTGAGTGCATGTGATTAATTCAATTTAATTATTTTATAACCTGATGCATTTTCACCGCAACTGTTTATATTATATCAAAATTTATGATACATTTTTTTATTACATTCAAGTATAAATTTTCTCAAGAACCCAATTTTTTTCAAACGCTTGATATAAAGACCCCCGATATAGCAGCTGTTTTCTAGGAAATACGAGGGTTTGTTGTTATAATGTAATGAATCGTGACTTTATTTAACTTCCTGATGTATTTTTGGCCACTGATTTCAACGGGTGCAGTAGACTAGGTCGATAAGATGCTCTCCTAAAGTACCAAAGGATGTTTAGAGGTGTTGCAAGTTTGATACCCAATTCGACCTTGTCAGAAAATTTCCTGACACGGGGGTACAACAGAAATATAGCGAAAACATGATGATAGAAAAAGCTTGCAACCACCGGGAGTTCTACATGAAGGGGTTAGTGGACCAGCCTCTCGATTAATGTAAGAAGAGAGGAGGAAAAAAAAGCCAAAATGTCAAATGTTGCATTCGGAATTGGCAATAAAACGTAAGTCCCGGTTTAATTAGTCCTCATGTGAAGAAAATGACGTGGTGCAACAAAAATGATCAGCGATGTCAAATATCTCTATTTTCCTCTGTCACATAAAGATTTTTTTTATAAAAATGGATTTTAATTTCTTGGGAAAAAGAGCTTAAGACTGCATTATTTTGACATTTTAAAAATTGTGAATTCATTTTCTGAAGAATTTTTTGAAACAGAAATGCTTGAATCATTGGATAACGTTTGTCATGCGATATAGAATAGAAAAATTTTTAATACAATTTTTTCAACCCGGGCCTTTCAAGTGTTTCAATGCACCATAAATCTGCTGAAGAATGCAGTGTTAAGGCCACTACATACTACTCTGTGTATATTTCTTAAATGCCAGGTGTCTTTGAAGTTTTTTTTATTCTTACAGCACACAGCAATTTAAAAAATAGTAAAATATGATCATTATTATGTTTATTCAAGTTATTTGTGCTATGCGGTATAAAAATATTTTGTTTTACACAGATTAGTGTTTAAATATTTCTTCTATATTTTCATATAAATTTTCAGGTGATATCACCTGCGGAAAAGGCATATGCTGCTGCAGATGCTCTAAATAACACTACATTCGAAGGAAGAAAAATCAAGTTGGAAGTAAATTTGTTTTTGACATTTTATTTTTTAAATAAATTATTGGAGCTCGAAAATAAAAGACAATTTATAAATATACTGTGCATCCTGATGGACACGAGACCTACATAGTAAGCGGGAAAAATTATTAAATGGATATGTAATAGAAATTTTGGATGCACTGGTAATAAAATCTCTTAATTATCATTGTGATATCATATTACTTATATTATCATTGTGTTGTGTTATTTATTTAATGTCGTTTTTATCGGTCATTCTTATGTGAATGAATAATCGTGTAGTAAATGATCAGAGTTTACATTATTTTCTATAGGGAAGTTTGATTTGATACACACATGTGATTTGCATGTAACTTTCACAGAACATTATGCTTGTGAACCGAAGTTCCACTATACAATGATAACAAAAAAAACCCAACTTTTTTCCAATCGCACCTGAAAAAAGCCCCTTGAATGCATTCCCCCCTCCTGTAACTAAGATGAATAAATTGACCCAGTCAGAAAGAAACAGTTGGTACATGCATGTTGAACAAACTTTTGTTTTATGACTTTTTCCCTGCATTTTCTTGCTATTCTTTGTGCATGTAATCTATGTTATTAACATTTTTAATAAAATAATGTATCTTTTTAATTCATATATTTGAAATTTTATGTCAGTCCCACATTCTTGAGATGAACAAAAAAAAAAAGCTTAGCATCGCTTATGTTTCCTCCAACTTTCAAGAGGCATATTTCCATCTGATATTTTTAGTTTTTTTAAATTGAAATCAGTATGTTTTGTTATTTCCATCTGATATTTTTAGTTTTTATAAAATTGAAATCGGTATGTTTTAACCGTATGTTTCAGGTCTCGTGTTCTCTGTATGTCTATAACTTGCCAAAAGGTACAGATTCTGATGAATTGGCCAGTATTTTCCAGGAATATGATGTAAAGTTTTGTGAAATTTCCCAGTGTTATGGTTCTGTGGTAATACTCATTTAATTGCTAAGAATAGAGAAAGCATTGTTGTTTTTAAATTGGCCCCCCCCCCCAATACTTTTCTCTTCACCTATGACTATATTTTGTGTACAGGGGAAGACTGTTATGCCTTAGAACTTTATTTTTCAAACTTTTTTCCCAAGTCAGGTTTTACCGTAAAATTTTATTGAATTAATTTTTAGTATTTGTATACTGTATAGGAAGACATTATAGGCGCTATTTAAATTACCTTTCTGTTCTAATATAACTGTGGGGTGTGTGTGCATTTAAGAGTGGGTTAAAATGTTCCAAGGTACAACATTAGGTCTTGTGTACCTTGAGACAGGATAAAATTACAAAGACACAAAATGAATAAATAATGCAAACATTACAGAAAAAATAAGTATTTTTAATATAAATCATACATTCAAATAAAGAATATTGAAATAATAACACGAACAGGATTATTATATACAACGTATATTATTATATACATATTAATGCACACAAAAGGTAACAATAACGGAACGTAGGTAGGAGCATATTTATGTTGATGAAATGCATAATTATTCTACATTATGTACTTCCAGGAAGGAAAAACTAAATGTTTTTAAATTCTTAGTTTTTTCAGTTCCTTTGTGATTGCATTAGAGATACAACATCTGTGATGCGAAAAGCACAGCAACATTTGTTATATTTGGCACTGATGAACAATAAAATATTTTCTCACCTCTCTCCTCCTTAGTAAATTTATTTGGCAGAAGTTTTTGGTGGATGTGTTCCACACTGTAAATTCTGCTCAAATTTGTTGGAAAAAATATAAAGGTGGATGGAAGAGAAGAAATGGGAAAGGTGGGGGGGGGGTAGGTGAAGTTTTTTTTGTAGGAGAAAGAAGTATAGAGAACTCTAAAATTTTTAGAATATAAATTGTATTTAAGTGCAAAAGAAGTATTAAAACTTGTTAAAAACAACTAAAATTATAAGTTGAGTACTCCAACGTAAACTGGAAAAATTTCAAGTTTTTCATACTGTTCCAAGGTACATGATGCTCTACCATTTATGAAAGATATTACTAACTTTATTCACAGTCCTTTGTATTATTGAGCACTTGGAATGGTTCATCAGGTGACTGTATAGATTACCATTGCGAAATATTATCTCTTGTACTCCAAAAACATCAGCTAGAAAATGCTATACTATGAAAACTATTTCAAGTGTTTCAAAAGGTTTACTATGGTCAAGAGGTATAACAGTTTTCCCCCTTATACATGAATTATACATGTTTTTTATATATAAAAAATCAAATAGCCAATACAGTAAAGACTTGATTATTCTGGGTGGGATTAACTTGGGTAAAAGAATTAAAAATTTCTCAGGAAGATAGCTAGTACGAAATTATTGTATATGCTCATAAAATGTTCAGTTTAGCAAAGGGTATGATTATTTGGAACATGCATGATCCACAAAATTAACATAAGAGTGTGTATAATTGAAGACTGGAATTAAAAAAAGTTGTATGTGCAAATTTTCAAAAATTGTTTTTTTCCCACTTAAAAGAATAAGTTCCTACACTATTGTAATGAAATAAGGCTGAAAGTTCCCTGGCGATTGGTTGGCTTAAATTGCAGCTCTCACTATGTAGCACTTGATGTATCTCCCTATACATTGATTAGACCTTTGCATCGATTTTCCTTGGAATTTACATTTTGGCACTTGTAGCCTTTTTAATTCCAGTCTTCAGTTATATTTAAAAATGAAGACTGAAGAATTTTTGTGTGACAAACATATAGTAAAACTTCGTTAAGTCGTCATTTTTCTTCAGGCTCTTCCAACTTCCATAGATTAAACATGTTATTAAACCCTCGTATACTCGTCGCTATGAAAAAATTTGAGAAAGTGGAGCAGACTATTTTTATGGCTCCCATTAAAAAAAGAGCTTGTTAATAGCATTGCCATATGCTTAAAAGTCACCATAAAATCCTATATACCCAAACGGAACAGTTTAAGTAACGAAAGTTACGCTGGGGAAGTTCATTTGCCAACTAAGGTTTTTGGAACGTTGAGGACTGTTCAAGCGAGATCTCATTTCTGTATGGGCGCTAATGGAGAAACCGCAAGACACCCAGGCTCTGTCGCAACGTGAGCATTTCAGCCCCCCCCCCCCCAGGGCATCTCCGGAAAAACCAAAATTTATTGATACGTCAAAGATTACACTTAGTGCAAGGAAATCAAAAATTATGTAAATCGAAGAATCAAATTAATCAAGTCAAATTGCAATGCGCGCATGGATAATAAATAATCATAAAAAGCATGGGCTCTACTAATTTGGGGCTTGAAATTTAAACAATCTTTGTTGAAAAAAATTAGACATTCTTTCCCAAGTTGAGGTCTTATGTCTACTTTTCCCTGCCCAGGGCCCCTCCACTTACTTTGTAGTTATATCATGAACTACTGATGAAGAATTAAAATACTAAAATTTTAAATTTGATGTCTATGTAAAATTAATGTGCCATAGAGAGTTCTATTATGAAGAAAAGCTACTTATAGTTTTAGACTAACAGAGCAACTGTTAGTCTAAATTAAAAATTACTAGTATAAATCAAAGTGTACTGTACATTTTACCACAATAATTTAAGTAATAAGAGATGAAAAAAGGTAAAAAATTGCTATTATTTATTCTTTTGCGATCTATAAATTTTATTAATATTGTTATTTTGATTCATACTTTAATAAATTTCATATTACTTTAAATTTATACGATTTTCACAACATTGCACATTGAAACTGATGGCACTCCGCTTAAGCCGTCATAATTTTTCGATAATTTGAGGTGACGACTTATCAAGGTTTTACTGTATTTTATGTAAACTGAAGTCTACGATAAGAGGAACAAGAAGTATAAAAATATAAGTATAAAGCAATGGTTGCCTGTCTGCGGGACCTTATATAAAGGACAGCTCTGAAAAATCAGACATAACATTAGATACACACTCAGACTGTTATGTTCACAGTTTATTCCAGACTCTGCCACGAAGTGGGCTGGAAGAGATCTTTGCAATGGGATAAGTCCTGCCATTCATTCATGTCTGTGGAACAAAAATTCTGTTGCTTTATTCATTGAGGCCAGGTGTGGGCTTGGTCCCCCTGAGTTAACTATCTGAGTTATACTATCACTTAAAAAAAAATGTATGCTTATGTAAAAATTTGTTTTTATGCTTATCAATGTTATTAAATATATTTTTATTTCTTGATTGGTAGATCTTGGAAAATGATGCAGCTGCAAATGCTGCTATTAAACAAATTAATGGCAGTAGCTATAAAGGGCATCATCTAGTCGTTGCTGTAAGTGTATCAGATATATTTTCTTTTCTTTTTAATTCTTTAGTCGAGTATTTAACTAGAGTGGTATAAAGCCTCGAGTGAAAATATCACTGTGTGAATAATTTTTTCTTTGATATGGTCTCATTACACAAATTAAAAATACAAAATTAGTTAAAACATTGATTAAAACAACATTGATAAATTAGAGCAAGTCAGTATATTTTATCTTATTTCAAAAGAGTTTAATCGGTTTTGATTGAATGAACATCAAGCAATGGGATAAGATTCATGGTTTTGTTTTTCAATTTTGCCATTAGGTCAATTTTGTTGTATTTTTCATAAAATAAATATTGTCCAGTTCTTTTCAACCATCAACATTGATTGTAAATTTGTTTGGAATGATTGGTATACTTGTAATTTAAAAAGTTACTGATTATATATAATGTATAGATAATTTCTCTTTCTAGAAAGAAAAAAAGAGAGATTTTGATGATTACTTAGCTGATTTAGAACTCCGATGTAAGTTCATTAAACTTAAAATTAACCTAAATATTATTGATTAAGTTTTAGATTTTTTCATTGGGCTGCTTCATTTTTGGGATCCAAAAATGGAGATTCTCATGTAGTAGAAGTATGGCTAGAAATAAAGGTGCCATCTATTGGTTGTCGCCTCAAGCTTGTTAGGGAAATACCTTGTTACCTATATTCTTCGTCTGGTTTGAACCTGGGACCTGGCAGCAACCTTCACAGTGGTAGATGAGCATCTTACACCACTCGGGCGCTGCAACAAATGCTAGCTAAACTACACAGCCATCATTGAACTTGCCATATTCTGCGAGTGCAAGGCAACGAGATCTCTGCTTCAAATCACATAACTGGCAATATTGTCTTGCTACACTCATCTCTTGTAACTATAGTAGTCTCTGTACATAGATAGTTGTTCAATATTCTTGAACATTCTAGCTATAAAACCCGGCGCTGCCCGGGTTTTCTTCAGTGAGGCTTTTTTGGATCAAGTGATATCTCCCTTTCTTTGAGGGACATGCAAACCGTGTCTAAGTTAACCAATATGGCGACTCCTGCATGAATAATAAAGGAAATAAATCTAGACTTAAAGAAATATAGAAATGAATACATATTTTTTCCGTTTTTTAAGGGATGCTAAGTATTTCCATCCCCCCCCCCCCACCCGAAGTTATCCATCTGCTTGCCTGTTTCAGCTTCCAAAAATGCTCAATTAAAGCTGTGGGATTTTTTCGATGTACTTTTTTACGGGCCCATAATTAATTTCGAAACATCCTAAACTATATGAATTTATGCAGTTCAATATTAAAAGACAATACGGAGACATTAATTTTCATGCTTGAGAAGATATAAATAAAAAGTTGAAATCAATGTTATTGCATGGATATCCAACTCGAAAGTAGGTCCTGCTAATTACTTCATATCTAATTTTCTGGGCTTCGTATATCTCTATAAGCGAACTCAATATTTCAAAAATCGAGTATTGAATACAATTTTTAAAATTATTGATGTGACAGAAAACCCCACCAAATTTCCACATTTCTACATTAAAATCGGCAATTTTAGCACTGATTTCTACGAGGATCAACCTTTTCCTGACCCTCAAAGCAATGCTGATGATGATTATGACGTCATTCAAAAAACCTCATTACTGGGAGTATTGAAAATTGACAAACCATTATAAAGGCATAAATATTATACATATACTGACAGCGTTGAAGAAATGACAAACCATTGTAAAGGCATAAAACACATCTGAAACGTATTGCTAGGGAACCACTGTAACCAAAGTAAACGTTCGGAAAGTGATTGTTGAGGCCCAAAAACCATTGTTGCCCGACAGTTTTTTGCCCATTTGGGGCATTTGCCCTGGGCTGACGAAATTTTAAAGTAGCCTATCATTTAAGTCGGGTCCCATTTGGTATATATGCAAAATTTGGTGGCGATCGATCTAAAATTGTAGATTTGTATAGAGAACACACACACAGACAGACAATTTTATATATATAGATAATTTGGTGAACAAATTGTCATTTCTTTCCCTTAACATTGTGTGATTGATTTGTGATTCATGGTGTTTTAACAATTTTTACTTTGCATGGGTTTTGCTTAATTGAAGACTGTCGTTTGCCACATTTTGTATTGGTTTTCTTAAGTTTTAAAATCCTGAATGTTTAGTGTTCTTGATGTGGAGTCTTTTTAAGCAGAAGTGTTAAACAGAAGCCAATTTTGAAGGAAGGGTAATTGAGAAACTTTTCATACACTATTTCATTGATTTTTCACTAAATGGCAAGAGTTAATCCTCTCGTGTTCTTTCCTTGTGCACACCCTTAGCTGTTATACAGACAACGGTGGTTCTATAGACAGTTTTTTTTTCAGAGCAGTGTTTCCGATCAATGGTTCTTCACTCTAGTCTGGAGCAGAGCCTTAGCTAGAGTAACAGTCCTACATAAAGGACATCACCAGGTCTTGTTCTCCTCAAATAAAATTGATCAGAGTATGAACACCGATCAATTATCTGTGCATCACATTACAAATTATTTTCCTAAAAGAAAATCAATGCCTGAAAATGAAGGTCATGAATATGTTTAGAATAGGACCCTCTATCTCTCTCCTTGGGTCCAGGTCGAGATGGCGACTTGAAAATGGGCATTGCCACCTAAAATTTTCTTTATGTAATTGCTAAATTGAAGTCTATGAATGACACAAAATTTTCTGATATCATAACAACCTGTATTTTAGCGGAAGAAGGGAATATTGTCCCATTAAAGTAAAAAAAAATTATTTAGGATAATTTTTCTTAAAGGAAAAATTATATCTGCCTCCTAAGAAATTTGCTGCCGCCTAGATATTTTTTTGATTTGTCATGCCCTGTTTTACAGCATGACCTTAGATTTTGATGGAAGTAATTTCATTGATTAATAATTATTATTTGTGTCTTTTAAACTGATTTATTTTTTTCATATTGATTTTAACTCTTTTTTTAAATACAGTTATACAACTACATTCAGACAGACGTTTATGGGCAGCTTTTCGAATGTGCAATCCAATAGGTATTAAATTTATGTGTTTTAAACGTCCCATATGGTTGTCACAGAAATAATTCATTATACTATATTTCTTCAGCTGCTTTTTTTACCCTCCATCTTTTTATTGGATTTTTGTTAGAGGTACGAGTTTGAAGTAGAAATTTCAAATTTTTGGGATGTTGGGATTATACACAGCAGAAGTTGGTTAATTTGAACATAGTTAATTCAAATTTTGAATATTTCAAAGTTTTACAAACTCCCTTTTAGTTTTCTATTTAATTTAATGTTAAAATTTCTTGTTTAATTGAAATTTTTTAGATAATTTGAAGTTGGAGGAAAAAATCATGATTTTTGTACAAGCAAATTTAGTTTGGAAAAATTCTACAAGACGCCAGACTTTGCTTTTCTTGATCAAGTTGTTAAACAACAAATTTTTAAAGACAAAAATTAGAAACTTCTATTTTTCTCTACTTTTTTTTGATAATTAAATGTCCATTTTAACATTGTTCAGCTGGAGTGCTTCGACACTGTATACTACTTAATACCAATTATGTTTTTCAACCTATGAATCAAGGTGTAACATTGAAAATCTGAATCTCTTTGTTATCGTTTAAAGAATGGAAAGTATTAAAATGTTCATATATTGCAATACATTAATGAAAGTATATTTCCTTGACAGCATAAGAATGAATGATAAGCAAAATTTGAAAAAAGTTTCATAATGGATGATCATGAACTGTGTCCATAAATCAGGCTTTGGACATGATCAAGAAATTCTTCACTGATGCGGATTCCAGCAGAATGTTATAGCAGCTAAACTAAATTATATATTATAATATAATAAATTATTGAAATTTAGGGAAATATTTTGTAAAACATGATAAAATTTTAATAATTCATAATTATTGTCCTATGTTAATGCTGATGATTAAGTTGAATTTTGTAGTCATTTTACGGATCCAGGATAGATTAATTGTGTAATTTGAACTTTTTTTCCAGTGACTGGACTTTGAATTAACCAAGTCAGACTGTATTTCCCATGAAATTTTCTTTAGTGATTTTCATGTAATTTGAAATTGTTCGAATAACTATTATTTACATTTATATAAATTTTTTTCTTTTGATCCATTGTCTCGTATAAAACTCATATTCATATAAGGGTTCTGAAATCCAGTTTCTAAGAATTATTAGTTCTCCATGAATGTGTTAATTCATATAATTAAAATTTTCAGACTATATGCATCTTCTACCTTTTCAAAGTTTAAAAACAAAAAGGTTCAAAATAAATGTGTTCTTGAAAAATGTATTTGAAAATATTTTTCTAAAACAGACTTTTGATCAAATCAGATACAGTATACTCTATAATCCATGTTTTTAGGCAGGCTTCCTGCAGAGTGTAGAATAGGAAAACATGTCAAATACATATACCACAACAACCAGAATGCCCAATGAGGTGTTTGAAAAAAGATGACCATAAAAACTGCCCACGTCACTGCATGTCTGTGCAAGAAGTTTATAATATTCAGATGGGCTTCTTTCAACTAGCTCCCAGTAATCTACCACACCCTGGTCCGATATGTGCAGAATTAGTGAGGGTACTGTAGTATATTTTAAGTACAGTCGAATCCCGTTTCAATGAATACCGTTGTAACGAAAATCTTGTTTTAACGGAGACTTTTCTAATCCCCCCAAATAAGCTTACGTTGGAACAATGCTAGGTAACCTGGAATACCCTTTATGACGAAATTTCGTTTTTACGAAGTGATTCCTCCAGTCTCTTGGTGTTCGTTATAAAGGGATTCGACTGTATTTTCATTTTATTTTCAACTTCTGTTTTTCAGCCTGGATTGATGAGCAAACACGGCCAGGAAATTTCCAAAAAAGGTTTCAGAAATGCCTTCTGAAATCAAAATTAGACTGTGTAAGTTTGAATTTTGTGCATTTTTTTTATGTTTGTGTGAATCTTTTCTGCAAGTCCAAGGATAGAAAATCTGCTACATTTTGCTACAATTTCTGGCCGTTTGCTATGTTTTGCTACAAAAATGCAGGAACTCTTCAATTCTGCATCAAAAACAAAATTTTCCCATAAGAAACTTTGAAGTTGCATCACAATAGAAGCTGACTTTTTGACATCATTCGTCTTCCCCACAATTTTATTTCTTGGGATCACAAATGGAATTAGCTTGAGGCCCCTCCCCAGGATTAAGCACCCAGGCTTCCCACACCGTATAAAATGGGGCCAAACCATGCAAATTTCCGCTGATTTGCAAGAACAATGAAAAAAACCCTTCAATCGCTGTTTCCAGCTATTTTGTTTACAAAAAAAAAAAAAAAATTGATTCCTTCAATTTATGCATCCTTACATTAATTATTTTTAAAATTGCGTCAATTTTCCGTGACTGGCTGTACTTGACAAAACATTCGTGTATCATTTTAACAGAATGGAAAAGTTTGCAGAATAACATATTTTTGCACTAGAAAAACAGCAGTGACGAATCCGTCTTCATCAGGAGTAGCAACACAAAAGTCGTTGGTAAATTTAGGGTGTCTAGGGTCATGGAAAAGTGATGAAATCCCAGAAAAGTAACAAAATGAGAAAAAGGTCACAAAATAAGTGAAAATAAGGAATGAAAACTGATGTACTCCGATTGAATTTTTTTGTGAAAATAGAATCATTCTATTAAATTTCTAATAATTTAATCATTATTCTATAGTTTAAATTACTATAGTTTAAGTTAAAAACAATTCAAGTTAAAAACAATTCAAGTCGATAGTTTTTAATCACCATTAAATTTCTTAGAATTTCTAATATTATAAGAATAACCCAGCAAAAGAAGTTATCTCAAAGTATGTTGAATCAAACTTAGGTAATGATCAAAAGTGAACTCAAAAAGAAACACTTAGCATTTTAAATATGAAATGGGTAAATTCTGGTAAAAGAAGCAAGATCAAACAGTCGAAAATGCTTGAAACTGAAGAGTACAAAAGCACAATTTAGACTTGCGTCAGCAGCAAAACAAGAAAAATAATTATTTTTATAATTAGTGTTTCAAGTATTTTCTCTGGCCAATTTTTTTTTTAAATAGTGATTACTTAGTCTCCAAGCTTAATGTAAAAACACTTGCTTTGTTAAAATTACTTTTGAAATCTTAAATACCATATTGTTAAAATGTGTCTATGTTTAAAAGCCTCTCATTTGTTGATATTGTAGAGTATGTAAAAATTTTAATATCAAGAAGTCTCTCAAAATTTGAGATCTAAAAATTCAAAAAAAAAAATTTCTTTTAGAGGAAATCTCTATGTATTTTGTGCCTTAGGGGGCACCCCCTTCTTCTGAGCTGAGATAACACTGTTCTTTGAAGTGAAAAGTAATCCTGTGTGTGTTATATTGCATATATGTATATAAAAACTGTATTTTATTTACTGCCAAAATCTTTAAGTGCTATAAAACTGAGAAATTCTGCTACAAAAATCAAATTTCATTTTCTACCCCTGCATGTCTGGTGTATTTGCAATTGGAAGTAAATTGTTTCATTGAATTTATGCTCTATTTGAAAATTAAAGTTTGGCTTAGACCAATGATTCTCATCGTATGCATGTGTATAGTGAATGGGGGGGAGGATTTTACATCTCCCCCCCCCCCCTCCTCTTGTTCAATGTATTATTTCAGTCCACCCTTCCACCTATTCAATAATTTTTAGTCAACCCTCCCTGCATATACACCTATGCTTGCTTCAGAACTTTGATGCGATTCTTTATTAGTATATTTTATGAAGCTGCAGATAAATGTAGGCTAAGGCAGGAGAAGCTACCTGTGGAAAATATTTGTGAAAATTTGTTTTAGGCGATTGCATAGGTATTGTAATCGCTTCTCAAATCAAGATATTTTTTTTTTGAGGATGCTTGATTCACACTATGTAAATATTTTTCTCTGAAAAATCTGATCAGGAAGCAATGGTTTTTAGCCCATAAATGTCACCCATACTTTGATAAACAAGAACCAGTGTGTGTAGGGGTACATACAAGTGTATCTATAAAAAATTTAATGGTATTAAGTATTCTGAATAAAATTATATAAAACAACCATATCTGACAGAACTAAATAATTATCATTGTTAAACACACAAAAAAAATTCTTAACCTTCAAAACTAGCCAAAAAGCATACAAATATCCTTCTCTGGTTAGTCAGCTAACTTTCTTGGGGGTGTTTCAGTTTCTTTGAACAGAAGTGCATAACATTCAGCACAAATACAGCATTTATAAGAGAAGTATTAGTTGAGAAGTAACACACAGAAAATTTTCTAATTTTTTTTATTTCTTATTTGTCTTTTGAGTAGACAGTTGTTGACTTGTATTGCATTTGATTTGTGTAAAGGAAATATACTGTATTTTAATGTGTATAAGTACCCTTGACACTCGCAAAATGAATGACCCTTTACACAAAAATAAATTTTTTCACAAAAACAGGACTCTACAAAAAAATCTAGGCAGACCCCTGAATTTACAATGAAAGTGACTCTGATGATGATAATGAACTAGATGATGTGGCTGTGATTGGGATGTATCAGATGAGAGTAATGAGGAATTTAATGGTTTTTGTCATGAATAAAAAATATCTTTGAAATCTTTTTTTCCCTCAAAATTTTAAACCCAAAAAATCAGGTGGTTTCTTATGCAAGTTATAGTACACAGGGGTGCAAGAGCTGCGCCAATTGCGCCAAACTGCGCCGAAACGGTTCTCTTGCTACATGGTGCGCCAAGGCGCCGAATCCCTGCGCATTTGCGCCAATTCTTGTTTGTGGTTCGCGGAGGTACCGCTAATGCACTGTAGTACGTCAAATACCCTTAATTAAGCAAAAATTCGCATGAAAATTATGTTCACGGGACACGTTCTTTCCGAGACACGGAAAAAGATACGGGGGGGGGGGGAAGAAACTTCAATTTTATTTTCACTTCCCACCATCTACCACAATCGCGTTATCTCGTGACCTTGGAAAGTAGTTATACTACCTTGAAGTATAAAGTCCTGTACTATTATTGGTATAACTGGCGGGCTATCAAAGTCCCTGAATAAATATGCCGAATTTTCCGATTTCGGAGACCATTTTTTCTCCTGCTATATACTGAAAATAACGGTAATTTCGCGGCTGCCAACCTGCGTTCTAAGACGGCATGCATCGAAAAGAGGATTGGTTTACTCGTTTAAATTACCGAAATTTTTCGGAGATCGTTGGGAAAAAATTTGAATCTGTAAAAACTCCATCTAAAATATTCATAGTTTTGTCATCTAGCCACTATGCGGTCATGTGGTTATCGTCGGCGGTTGCCGATCGTAACAATTTCACATCGCGAAAATCCGGATTTGGCGAACGGGGCCGGCTTGAGCGGAAAAAATCTCTACCCATGCAGAACCTTTTTTTTTGGCGCTACTGACCACGTTTTTTTTGGTCGACAAACCTTTTTCACCCTTTCAACTCCATTTGGCACCCCTCCTTGAGCGGCGCCCAATATGGCCGCACGGTCCGCCACTGCATTGGTGGGGGAGGGGCATGCTCTTAACAACAGTCAGAGGAAGGAGTTTGTACTAGGGCATGCTCATTTTACATAACTTCTGTGAGATACCTAATATATATTAATGTCCTACTTTTCCAAAACATGTTGTTGGAGAGAATGAAATATTTGCACCCTTTCTTGTTTTTCGCACTCCCTCTCGTGCATTGCTGGGATGGTACATTACTCCCTCACGTGCATTGCTGGGATGGTACATTACTCCCTCACGTATTGCTGGGATGTTGTTTAACATTGTATCACCAACAGAACTATTGATTATGTGTGATGAATGGGTTGTACTACAATCCAAACAATTACAAGAAGTGAAATCAGTTCAGAGAATAGATAGATAGATATTGGGCAGACATATTCAAAATTTGTAACTTTGAAAGCTGCCCAAAGTTCAAAATTTTGCCAGTTTTGGTGAAGACTTTTTTATCTTCAGCACATGGTAACACAGACAGTGGAAAAGAGTTCATTGTTAACAAATAAATAAAAGTCTGTTCGAACATTGAAAAATCTGTCCATGCAATGCTTTAATGTTTAATGGAATAAGACATACAAAATCTTATGTTCAAGGGCATAAAAAATTGGAAAAAAATATTCATTGAGATGCTGTACTTCTGAAAGCGAATCGTGATTTGTAATCTATTAACATGCTATTAGGTTGAGAAATTCTTTAAGTAAATAAGGTATTTATATTTTTCTCATTTTTTGCTTTTAAATTTAATAATCCCTTTAAATTCTGTGAGAAGCCAATTTTTTTTTTTTTCACGGAAACTCTTATTATATTCTGCACACACTTTTTTTGCTATATCAGGAGGAATAAGATTTTGGTGTTCAAGCAGCAGAAATTCTTGCTGCCTAGGTTTTCAGTATGCATGTTGCTTAATTTGAAAAGAGTAATAATTTGTATTCGTCATTTCATTAATACACGTTTTATTAATGACAGATAAGATAATTCAGAAAAAATTTAAATGGCTTTTAATTTGTGAATGGAATTTATTTAGAATTATTTGTTTCAACCATTTTTGGCAAAACTTTTCACATTTCACAGAAAAATTACTCCTTATATTGCAGATATAGTTCGTGTTTAGTTCTGCTCCATTTTCAAAATTTCTGCTCCAAAAATGAAATTTGCTGCTCCGAAATGGATGAGGGGCACTTGCACCCCTGAGTACAGTATCTTTTATTTTTGTTGCAGTGTGTATCCACGGTACTTCATCACAACCAATTATGGAACATGATAACAATTAAAAAAAAGGATAAAAAAATTGAAAGATGCTTTGTGCTCTGCTTCCAGCGCTTGCCTATCATTTGCCATTCAAGCTTCAAAAAGTTTTACGAGGATGATGTTTATAGAGTAAGTGATTCAAAAATAAACACTCCTAATTTTTACTTGTATGTATCATGCTCATGAATTATTTTCTTGAAAGTTAATGCATTTTTAGCAAATATGGTTTTGTTTGTAAATTTTGTATTACTTGTACCATAGCTTTAGGTGTTGCTGTATTTTATTTTCTCCAAAGAAAACATTTATTTTAAACACACATTTTCGGAATCACTTTAATCTGTTTATACAGCATAGTCTACACTGAAAATAATATATGAAGCAATGTGTGTTTTTATTCATTATTCAATGTAGGCTGTTTTGACGGTTTTTGTAAGCACTGCTAAAAAAGTATTCGTTGTCAAAAACAAGAATCTCAATCACTTGCTTGCGATGTGTTGCGATGAATCTGGTGTCGCAGAAGCAAATGTTCCTAAACTTCCACTGCCATCTAGCTCCAGAGGAAGGAAACGGCCAGCAGGTATCGTACTTGAAAAAATATGCACTTACGCTGCTTCAAATTGTTAATTTATCTCTAATTATTCTATAAATTTTCTTCATTGATGAGCAGCTTAGGTTTTCTGAATGTTGTTGTTCTTTCATTGAAAAAAAGGAAATGAAATGTTCAGTTCCATACTTATAAAAGGCCTCTTAGCATTCTCCTAAAGTGATCCTTTCAATTTTCTGGACTAAGTTTATTCTGGCCTGGGCATGTCGTAAGGTTTTGGAGGCCATGCCTACAGAGGGACATTGACTTCTCATCAAGGGGGGGGGGGGTGAAGATTTAATGACTCCATCATTTAATCAAACAATTGTTAATCACAGTTAAAAATTTCCATTGATTTAATTGACTCAATAAATTCAATTACAATTTGATTAAAATTCTTATTAAAAATTCATAATTTATTTTGATTTATTTTATAAAACCGATTAGATGTCTTGAAAATACATTTAAAAATATGCACCGATTCATTTGAAGTTCTACAGAGGAATGTGGATGAGGTGTGTGTACGGTTTAGTAGTGGTAGGGGTATTTGTATAATGTACTAGCTATAATACCCAGCGCTGCCCGGGTTTTCTTGAATGAGGCTTTTTTTTGATCACTTGATATTTCCCTCTTTCTTTGAGGGACATACAAACCGTGTCCAAATTAACCAATTTGGTGACTTCCTGTGCAACTCATGAAATAAACAAATAAACAAATCTAGATTTAAAGAAACGTGGAAATGAATATTGTTTTCCTTTCTTTAAAGGGTCGCTAGGTATTTAGACTCATTGCTAGGGAAGCACGGTAAACATTCGGAAAGTGATTGTTGAGGCCCAAAAAACCATTGTTGCCCGACAGTTTTTTGCCCATTTCGGGCATTTGCCCAAGTCTGACAAACTTTTAAAGTAGCCTATCGTTTTAGTCGGGTCCCATTTGGTATATTTGCAAAATTTGGCGACGACCGATCTAAAATTGTAGATTTGTATAGAGAATATATACACACACACAGACAATCAATTTTATGTATATAGATAAGGACCTGTAACCCTCACAATATAAAATTTAGATGATTTTTATGTATGATTTGTGAATTATACGCAGGAAATTATAGGTTAAAAATTATTATTTTTAATCTTAATATATAAGATGTCAAAAAAACTATGTCCCTAAACTTGCACTGTCATCCCGGTTCACTGAAGATATTAAAGCTTTTTTTTTTTTATTCCTAATATTGATTAGTGTTTTAAAAATGGTATCACTTTCTATGTAACATTCGTTTTCCTAATTTATAAAATATTTTTGATGTGCAATAATACTGCACTGTGGAAATAGCATCTTCCTGTATGACTGTCACCAGCAGTATTTATTAAAGTTTTATTGCTATGGAAATTAATGTTGATGTTAAGTTATTTAAGGTGATTGTCATTTGAATTTCCATTCAGTGGAAGAATCGGAAGATGAAGAACCAGAACAACATCCGGATATAATCAACGAAGATTTTGAAGAAGATATTGAAAGGAGAACGTATGCCAAAAATATTTTCAAAAAAAAGATACGACCGATCGACAAGCTTATGTTTGATGTAAGTAAACGATTGGTTTATTACATTGATGTTGGGTAAAATAAATTGCTTATTGAGAGCCATTCTGATAATCAGGGCAGTTTTAATAGCATTATGGGTCCATGGGCAATTCAATGTCTTACAGGCATGTTTGCCATGCCCCCCCCACACACACACACACATCCTTTTGCAGGGCCCTAGGCTGAGATATTTGCTGGGTTCCTTTTGGTCAGATTTTTCACGGGCCTCCTTTACAGTGAACTTATTGTGAGAAAGAACAAAACAAAAAGATAAGGATTGTCCCAGGCCTCCAGGCTGGAGACTTGTCAGCCCTACCTTTGTGGAGGCCATAAAGTTGGTCATACTTATGTCATAGCTGCCAAGTCTCCCGAATTTTTCGGGAATCTCCCGAATTTTAGCTTCATCGCTCGACCTCCCGAAAAGTTCTTAAATCTCCCGAATTTTTAAGAAAATCACAAAAAATCCCTAATTGTCCCTAAACATTCCCTACTTCATTAAAAAAAAAATCCCCGCTTATGAAAACAATCCCTAAGGAATTTCTTTCGGGGCATGAAGACTCTTTTTTTCCCCTTTGGAAATGACGCCACACGTCGTAAATGGGGAAATTCCCTTTTTAAGGAAGTTTTGCAAAACCCTCTGATGGTAACAAGAAAGTTGTTTGTTTTATCGCGCAGGGAAATGGCTTAGCAGCCAATAGTCTGGATAATAATTGAAGATTATAGTGACGCGCGTATGGTCAAAATTTCTTTTGTTGAAGTTACGTACGTGCGATATAACAAAGCATGAATAATGATAAGCAAAAACATATTTAATCAATTTTAAAGACACTTATTCCGATGAATTTCCTCTCATCAAACGTTCCAGAAGAGGGCCGACTTTTCCTTTTTGTACAAGTTGTGTTACGGACATGATCATCGGTCATGGAAAGACTGTAATCATTACTCGTGAAATGAAAAAAAGAAAGAAAAAATCAAGCAAGTGTCTTAGTCAGTGTTCTTCAAAAATTGACGCTTTTTTCCTTCATCTTCCGATGATTTTGGGGTCATTCGCGCAGAATGTTTGTTCACAGCGTTTCTGATTGAACACAATATTTATTTTTACATCATTGAAGTTTTGGCCTCCAATTTCACTTGTTTTTCGCGTAGGAATTTTATTCCCAAGGGTTTAGCTTCCATGTTTGTAAAATCCCTATTTTAATTTGACTTCAGTTTTTGAGTAGGGATTTTATTCCCTACGCTTTAACTTTTATGTTTGAAAAATCCCTATTTTATTTGGAAAAATCCCTATTGTATTTATTAGGGAGTGGTTTAAACATAAAATACGGGTTTGCGCGAAAATCTCCCGAATTTTCATTTTCAAAAGTTGGCAGCTATGTTATGTCTAAAAAACATTATAGATTTTAATGAGACGCTCTCTTCACTCACTTTCGAGAACTATGTTTTAACAAATAAACAGTAAATCTGTAAGATTTTTTTGGTATTTTTTGTAAATTAATCCAACTAAATGTCAATTTGTAGTCAAGTAATTTTGCTGGCTACATGTTATTAAAAAAAAACAACAACTATATGATAGACTTCATGAGAGCCAGTAAATACACTTGACTATGCCCTGTTGTATAAATCTTCAGCGTTTGAGAAATCACTGGTGCCAGGTCACCATGGCTACTAAAAAAATTAGCATTCGCTCCCCCAATTTATTTTCAAATGATTACTGAATCAAAGTCTAAGGACAGTACAGGGCAGGGACTTGGGGGGGGGGGGAGCAACAAACTGTAGGGGGTGCCAAATTTCTGGGTGGATAAATTCTGTTTTAAAATCATTGAATTCGACTGAAGGGGGAAGGGGCAAACCCCTTTCCGTACCCCCTTACGAAAATTATAGATATGACCCTAAGGCAGTACATAATATCGGAAATTTCTTAGCATGCATAGAAAGGGGTTCCTGAGGCCGGGACAAGTCAAAGAATGCATCACTTTGGATCAATTTTGTCAGTTGGAGCGGGGAGATGCTTGAAATTTTGCTGGTGCCTAAATTTTTTTTTCCCATTTGTCAAGTCTTGTGGGCAGCTATCAATTAATATTCGTTGCAATTCAAGGCTATCATATGGTCTAGGTAATTCTCAGTGTTGCTTATGCCTGAGATCATGGCCATAAGCAGGATTGATGGGTGGGCAAACATGATTTTGCTGCCTCCCACCTCTGCTGTAAAATTTAATTAATTTTATAAAAGTTTTGGTCTCCCCCCTTTCCTTCTAGTTCTGGGCCTACTTAAGATTCTGAACTTTTTCACATTTATGACACCCATGGGAATGAGATTACATTTTTAATGTATTTTGCTGAATATTTTTGCTGCTTTTCTCAAAACCTATTTTATCATAAAAAAAACATTTCTGTAAAATACGATTTATAAAAACAATATCACTTCTATAAGCACTAGTAGTATGCAATTAAACTATATAAATTTTATGAATATTTTTTCCCTCTGCCATCTTATCAGGTGAAATCAGATTTCTTTGGGAACGTTCCCACAAATGAGCGACTTCCGGCAGTTTGCAGAGTTATATTGAGAGGGCAGGATGTTGCTAAAGGACTGGAGAAATTTATTTGCAGTGGGATATCGCACTACCCACTCCCTCGTTATATATCCGATGCACAGAATAAATACTGTGAATATTTCCGCATTAAGATTGGAAGAAGAAGGGACGATGATGATGATACAAGCTCTTGAGAGGTGTTTTTGAACATTTGAAACTACTTATTCATGAACCCTTATGATTGGTATTGTTTCTGATGAGAAATTTTCATCCCTATTTTTTTTTTTTTTGTCATCATTCATGGAAATGACAGTGATAATGTGTACAGCATCAGGAATTGAACAGTAGGTGTATATAACATGTATACATAAATACAGAGCGTTTTAAACTGTTTTTTTCTTTTATTATTTTTAGTTGAGCACCCTTTGCCAGAAATTTTTTCCCCCATATTATTGAACTTAAATATTTAATTTTAATATTTCATATGGATGTTTTAGCGTGAAAATGTGTTGTTTGTTCATTTTCGATGACAAAGAGGCAAAGTCCATCAACTTATATGGGTATATTGTTTGTTTGCGTTTTGTGGACAATTAAACGATTATTTTAAGCCTAAATTCAGGAGTTTGTGTTGTCCTGACCTTTAATTTTTGTAGGTGTCCTCGAATGTTCATTTCTTAAATTAATTTTCTTATGGCGTTGTGTTGATTTCAAATTGTAAACATGAATTTTACTACATATAAAATAATGTGATTGATGGTGTTCTCTTTCCCTCATGAGTTCTGAATCTCGTTAAGATATGGTTTAACGATCTGCTTTTCACAATTTTAATGTAACGTAATTCATGGGCTACTTTGCGCCACACACACACACACACACACACACACACACACACACACTGCTGAAAATGAGGTTCAATGTTACGTAGCTCCAAACAGTTGGGCAGAATCCAAAGTTGAGTGTTTGAGTTAGTGGTGCATCTGGCATTTTTGCTATCGTTCGCTAAACATATTTGTGCTGCTCAATAATTTCAGCTGGAACTTTTATCAAGAAATAGGTAAAATTTTTAGCCACAAAGTGCTGAATGCATCAATAACTCAAATGCACGAGTTGACCAATGATCTCTCCTGTCGGGCAGAATTAAAACTGTTTGGAAATATTCAACAATGAATTCTTTTTTCAGGATTAGTGCAAAGTTTTACCCAGATTACGGTAATAATTATGTTGGTTTCTATTAGTATTCCAAATACAAAAGTTACTCTGTATACTCATGTATAAGCCAAGTCTTTTCTCAATGAAAAAATTTGTTCCTACATTGAAGGATGGGTCGCTTATATTGGAGAATAGGCTTTCAGTTTTTGAGGATAAAAAATGTAATCCATATTTACCCCCCCCCCCCTCATAGCAGGGGTGTAATATTTCTGGCCTGCGAAGTAGAATCCACCCGGCCCACAAAAACAGACATCCTTGTAACATTATAGTGTACTTGGGCCGAGCAATACACAGAGACCATGCTTAAGGGGAGAGAGAGTTGGATAAAACTGAACTGTGCAAAGCCATCTGAGGCTCCAAGAGGATTGTGGCCAGTTGCCCAGGTGAGCCCATGCATTAAGAATGCCCTGCATAAAAAGTGTTTATACAAGAAAAAGTATAATTCCATACAATACGATAAGTTTATTAGTTTATGGTCCATGAACTGTAGACGTCTCGTATATGTTGCCAGCAGATTGAAATATTGTGCACCCCCATGCACAGTAGCTATTGATACAACAGGGAAAACAAATTATTGCTGTGCCCCATTGTTCGTCTGGGGGGGGGGGGGAGTTTTGGATGTTTTGATTAGGTGACCATGATGGACCAGGTCGATATAAGATACTTGCCTACAGTGCCAAAGGCTATTCAGAGGTGTCGCAAGTTTAATATTTCATTCATCCTTGTCAGAAACCTTCCTGACGTGGAGGTACAACAGGAATGACAACAAAGTGCAGAATACATTGCTTCTGCAGAGAGAGGTCAACACAGCAATCCCTCGGCGAGATGTATGAAAAATGATATCAAACGCTGCCTCGTGGATTTGGCAATAAATTGTAGGTCCCTGTCTAATTAGCTCTTGTGTGTGGAAAATGCCCATTTTGCAAAAAAAAATTATCAAATAATCCTTTAAAGATGTATATTAATTTTTTTTGGGGGGGGGGGGAGAGGTTGACTTATGTATAAACGAGCTTATACACGAGTAAACACTGTAATTTCGAATTATGTCTAGTGTCATTCTTACAGATTCTTTGCAAAGTTGTTAGCCTAAAATTTTCAGTATGTTCAAAATACTGTACGTTCAAAAATTGAACGTACAGTAAAACCTTGATGTAACAGTAAAACGTACAGTAAAACCTTACAATGACACTCAATATTTTGTTTTCCTTATTATAGACATTGACATAGCTTTTTTTCACGGGGAGGAGATACTCCACGCAATAAAATAGTCAGTAAATTTTTAATTTATGAGAAAATTCTGATTAATATAATTTTTTTTAAATCAGTTTGATGTACAGGGTGGGCAAAAAGTCTGTAGAAAAATTTTAAAAATTCATAAAAACCGGAAAAATAACTGAAATAAAAAATGATTTGCAGGGTTAGCATTGCTAGGTCACAGGAATTTTTTTAAGACAAAAAAAAACTAACAAAAACAGCTGATAGGTGGCGAGGATGTACTCAAGTAAAAAAAAAAGATACGCAACTAACAAATAGAATGCCTCCAAATCGTTTACTACAGCAGCATGTGTTCCACATGAACACCACCACAGGGGATAACACATTGCAGGCGAGTCACAAATTCAGCAACGACAGAGTGCAGCAGGTTGGATGGCAATTGGAAGACCATTGCCATAATACCTCATGATGTCGCATCTTTCAGTTCTGACATTGGATGGGCTGGATTGATACACCCAAACCAACTCTACAGCTTGTACCAGTGTTACCTATCGGCTGTTTTTTCCCGTCTTAAAAATTTCCTGTGACCTAGTGATGCTAACCCTGCAAACCTTTTTTATTTCGATTATTTTTCCTGGTTTTTATGAATTTTTAAAGTTTCTACAGCCCACCTTGTACTTAGATTTACACAGATATTCAGCCGAACTAAATATTCGGCAAAAAAGGCAAAATACAGAATAGCAGCTGAATATTCGTCCCAACTGTAGAACTTTGCTGCTTTATATCATTTATATTTTTAAAAATAAATTCACACAAAATCTTTATTGATATAGGAGAGAGAGAAAGAGTATATTATTTGGTGAATTGCATTTAATCCAGAAGTCTTGTTCTACAGTCGACACTTGTTATAACGACCCCATCGCTTTATAGAAAACGGACGCTATGTCGGGTGGTATTCATATCGACAGGAAAACATATATGAGAGTAGTTATATGAAAGAATTTGAGACTTGTCCTATCAGTCATTGTAATGGAATGGTCACTATAATCCGAGGTCATTATAACAAGTGTCGACTGTATTTGGAAGTGTGTTTTTTTTTTGTGGAATTTCTGATCATGTATCATTTGTATAATTCTGTCTCAAAATTTGTATGTTACACGTTAATAATTCTATTATAAATAAAACATTTTTTACAGCTTCAATAGAATTCATCTTATTGAAGTCTCAGTCAGTAGTGTTCGTAATCTCGCATGTTTAGGCAGTTCGATATCTCTGGGTTATTGCTGCACGAATCGCTTCATGTAGAAAAAGCATGTCCCCCCCCCCCTTCCCTTCAAAGTTTAGTTTCTCTTGCTTCAGTATATGTCCGAAATCTAAAATTATTTTTGATGCCAAGCGCATGTTTATATACAGGGTGCATAGCAAACGGGGGGGGGGGGGGTGCATGACATTTTACTGGCGAACCATTGACCCTAGAGGTACTTCAATTAGAAAAAGGTTTTCGAATAACATGTAGTACTCATATATGTCATTCATGTTTCCAGGGGTTGTATAGTTATTAAAATAAAAAAGGAACATTATTAACATTATTAAAAGGAACAATGGTTCGCCAGTAAAATGTCATACCCCTGTATATATTTTTAAAAATGATCTGCGAAATAACATTTATATTTTTCTTAGATTTTGTGACCTTTTCCGTGTTTGGTAGGCATGTGTGCCTTATTTTCCTTCCTTGATTCATTACCGCCAAACTAGACTTGATTTTTTATTTCGCCATTAATAGTATTGTAGTTATTTTTGAGTAGATCTAGATGTCTGGGGAGGAGATATGCTTTACTAATTCCATAGATCAGGGCCGACATAATGGTCAATTGCAGCATCGCTGGCCGCACCAGTAAAAGGACAGAAAACTCAAGATTTGTGTCCGCCCTGAGTAATGTGGATGAAAACGGGCAATTTAGTGATTTAAATTTTACCCTGGGCTGCACTCCATGAACTAATACATGTTCTCAGCTAGTAGATTGTAATGCATAAAAATTGCTGTTTCTTTTACAAATTAGTCCTTTGCATTTTATAGACCTTTTTTTTGTAATTATTTTGATTTCTTGATTTGGCAACCAGTGGGGCTAGGGTTGAATACAGGCTCAAGGAATTGATTCACGCACCAGTGAACTTCGAGAGGAGTTTTATTATTGGGATGCAAAGCGTGCCAAAAACCACTCGTAGTGGATAGTATTAAGTAACATGGGCGAACGCGCGATGGAACCAAGATAAAATAAGACTACCTGTAGATGTGCACCATTACCCGTATTTCTGTATGTCCATGAAATTACACCAAACCAGATTTACTATACATATTTTCATTACTTGAGTTACCTACTAGTCTAGCTTCAACATGGAATGCCACCAACATGCCATGTCTGAGATAACGTGAGCGTTGAAAAATGTTAAATACCGACATTATTCAAATAACACTTGATCAAGAGGGAAATTTTTTATTTTCTTATTGCACAGTACATTTATGATATATAGCATAAAGATGGCATTATTGTAATACAACGGGTTTTGTTTCATGTTGGAAAAACAAGTTTTTTTTCAATCTGAAACGAGCGATTAATTGGAAGAAGATTTGCATTAACTAATCTTAAATTTGAGCATGATGACTTGCTGTCACGGAATCCAAACCTGTTTCAATTTTCCATCTTTTACATTAATTTTTTTAAAATTTAGCAGGAACCTGTAAAACAGTGGTTCTCAAACTTTGATCATCAAATTCCTGCAGTTGTAGAGCATCAATCAACCGAAACATTGGTTAACCTAAAGCATTCTTGGCTGTGAAGTGCTTAGAAGAAGAATGTGATGCCGTCTTTAAAACGTTTGCTAAATTTAGCAAAAAAAAAAAAAAAAGAGTCTAGAAAAAGTCGTCCAAAATTTTCTTTTGCTTCAAACTGTAGAACTACTTTAATAGCTATTTTTAACTTGTCTTGTCAGTTCTATGTGCATGGTCCCCTCAAGGGTGGGGCTGATGGTCCCGGACAATTACTATAATTTTGTTTTTTCATGTTATAAATCCACTATATAAGGGCCCTGCTCAAGATGTGTGATACAAAATGTAAAGTTTTAATATTGTTTTTATGACACTGGGTAAATTTTTTTTTTCCATGAATGATCGTTTACCCCAATCGTTTCGGATAATCAATGGTCTACTGCAGCGGTTCTTAACCTTTTTTGACTCGCAGAGCCCTTTTTGGTATACAATTTCTATGGCGGAGTTCTGTAGACATTTATTTATTCATCAAAGTTATTGGTTTATCTTTATTTAAAAATATTATTTTAAATTTACTGGTTTTTCATATGTTAATCGAACGGTCGCAGAGCCCTTGGGGCTCCAACCCTAGAATTATACGGTAAGTCTGAAACCAATTCAAGATAAAAAGTTTAAAAACTGCCTAGAAAATAATTTAAACTACTGAGCATCAGGGTTGCCCAGATTTCGCCCAACTCAAAAAACCCCACTAAAAATTACACCTTAAAACTGCACTTACTTGCAAACAATATGCTTTCTAATAGCGTTGCCACACACTATCTGGTAAGAAATACACTAATGAATCTGTATTCAATGCTTTTTAGATTATAGGAGTTAAGAGGGAAAACCCATGGTATATACCCAATTAGCATAATAAGATGCAAAACAATTTTGCCCCCACTCCAAGAATTCTCTGTAATGAGCCGCCACTGATATTATATAAATAACTGTCATACATTACTAAGTCTACTATATTTACGTAGGCTAATGCATATATAACTTGCTTTGCTCGTCCTTCAGTATCATAAACCAGAAAAAAACAGTGTGGGTTGGGATTTTTTCCTGAAAAAACCTGGGTTTTTGCCCACCCTGGTATGCATGGATATTGCCATCTCCACAAGCAGTGATGACACAAACTTTGAGAACCACCGCTGTAGCATGAGATAAGACAGCCAAACAACGTACACAAAGTTAGGTAACTTAACTATAAAAAAAAATACATGTAAAATATGATATCGGCACCTTTCAAGATTCTAGGCACCCCTCTCAATAATTTTATTATAACTATGCAACAGAAAATGTTTTCGTACGTTATTTAATTCCAATTGTAAAAATTACTATGAATTATCACATTTTTTTTTTCATTGTAATGAAACTCGTGTCAATTTTCGAACCTCTAGAGTGATATATTGAATTGTACGACAGAATTTTCCACAAATTCTACACAATTCATATGCTATAGATGATTTCGAAACACAGTGCATTCACATAAAATTTAATGTAGTTACCATCAGGACTTGACAAATTGAAAAGTTAGGTATCGTGCCAAAGATGTTCTTCAAGAGTTCTCTCTCTCCCAGGGCAAAGAACCGAAATAATTATTTTGGCCTTCTCTAGGCCTTGGTAATCTTTTCCCATGTTGGCAAACATTCACACGAATTCCAAAAATTTCACGTTGTCCTAAGATTCCAATTTACTCATCATACATATAAAATTTTAAGTGCCAACAGCGGTTTTTTAATTGCTTTGGCAACCGAGCATCTAGGATTTGTCAAGCCCTGGTTACCATATGCTTGTTTGAATGTAAAAATCATAGATATAAAGTTCGTTCTTGTAAATTACTGTAGAAAAAATTCATTCGGTAGCCAGCACCTTTTCGGCTGAACACATTTTTTTACATAAACATGATGTACACAATAAATAGACGAGATTCTTTCAACCCACACCGAACATAAACACTCAGAAACTCACACTTCATTTCGATAAACATTCACGATAACACACACACACATATATATAGTATATACACCCACAAGCAAGTTTTTACATCATTTACACATTTTTTTACTCTATTGACAAGATTTTCGGCACAAAACATATCGTCAATGAGAAAGTTATATTACAATTCATTTTGCACTCGCCATAACATATTGATTCGCCCAGAACTTCAGAATACTAGAAGTATAACTTTGATTCACAATAAAATTGCTCGTTCATTAAAGATAATTTTAGACAGATTTTCATATAAATGTCACAAATGATTCTTCAACAACATTATATTAAGTGATAAACTTTGTGCCATTGTATTCATCGAACTCGTTCAACAACCAAAATCAATCTGGTAGCAATGATGTATGCTTTTCTTATGACTATTTTAAATTTAATGATCTCTGTTTAATTTTTCCCCAGGTATGAACATTTAGGTAAAGGCAATCATACCACTACGTATAATAAGTATCAGAACTATTCAAATATTTTTCAAATGTAAATTAATTGTTATTTTCTGGTGAAGAAGCAGAGTATCATTCGACCAACCGACTAGTCAGAATCGGTTTCATCCAGTTCAAATATATCAAGCATGTGCTAACATCATAATTACAGGCATTTGAAACTTACTGTCGCGGGGAAAAAACGTTGAATTTCGAACAGCATTTGAGTGTCAAATTTTGTGTTGCTGGGAGAATCTTTTGCAGAGAATTTTTAAATGATTAAGTCATTAAATGTGTGCGGTGAGACAACCATGAGTCATACTAGACTAGGAGTGTCATCAACAGTTCAAAAAGGGCTGACAGTATCGAGGATGATGAGAGGTCAAGGCAACCATTGTATCCACAATGGATACCACAAATCATCATTGTCAAAGAAATTATGAGAAATGACAGTCGAAAAATTGTTGCAGAGATTACAGAACTTGCCATACTATTTTAACAGACAAACTGGGCATGCATCACTGCATGTACGAACGTTTTCCTGGGATGAAGAATTTGCTTAACCCTTACAGTAGCAGCAATCCCGAGATATATCTCATCTTTTTAAAACCCTCTAATTTTGACCATCTTAAGCCCAACTAGTAGCTCTGTTCAGAGGGGGGGGGGGGGGTCAGCTTTTGTTCAAAGTTAGATAACAGGAGAGACTCATCTTTTTCGGAATTGTATAGAAATGTGCCTATGGAATAAATGATAGAAAAAAAGAGATGTAGAATATTTATCTTACTTATTATTTTCGGATGGGGGAAAGGAAGCATTTATCACTCCACCAGATCAGATAAAAATACTCTTGTGAAACAGGTGGCAATATCCAGAAGATTTAATGATTTCAAATGTAGCAGTTATAGTGTGGATTAGAGAAATTTTAAAAAACCGCTTAAAGGATTAAGAGACGATGATTCTCGGGTTCCAAAGAAGTGGAGACAAAGGTAATGGAGGGGAACTGGCAAAGTAGACTTGCAATCTGCACTTACCACAGGGTAATTACTTCGAAGGAAACACCAAATAAACAGGTTCCAGAAATTTTCAAATGTAGTGGTAAGTCAAGAAACCTAAATGATTATTTTCAGATTTGTTGCAGCTGTTCCAAAAGTGAAAAACTTCTTAATGAATTAACTCAAATGTAGAGTTTATCGTTACACCCAATCAGACATGAAACGGGTTAAAATAATAATTATTTGTCAGCAAGAAAAAATGTCATTCCGATTAATATTATAATTAGATTAGACCAAACACTACACCTAACTACTACTGTTTGTCCAAATGAAGTTAGTACAAGCTACATTGTATTGTGTCTAGATTTTGTCTAAAATTGCTAATATATAAATACACACTACTTTTACACTTCAAAGTTTGAACATTTACATCAATTTCATGCAATAAAAGCTGTTTTGAAAAGGTACATAAACGTTCATGTAGGTATAGTTCTCCAAGTTTGAGATGAGACTTGGCTAAATTATATGCCAATTCGGATGATTCTATTCTCTTCTAGGAGAAGCCAAACATGAAGGCTTAGTTGCTGATGAGAGAAATTACTTTTATGTAATACCAAGAATAATACGCAATTACAGAGAATAGAATCATCTAACTTGACGTAGCCAAATTTCTTCTTGTGCTCTGAGAACTATAGTTCCCTCATTTGCCATGTTTGAGAGAAGGGAACATCCTTCTGCAAAATTAATGGAAACAAGGAAATTGCACAAAATCTAAATTTTACCGAGAAAATTGCTTCTGCTGTGAGTGATTCAAGTCATGAAAGAAAAATCACTAACATGAAAACAAATATTCAACTAACGAATGCAGGAAAATAAAAAGAGAAGTTTTAATGAACACATCCATTGTTCAGGAACAAATTGAAGCCGACACGAATGCCAGCCTTTACGGTGTTATGGGGCTTCTAACTGTACGGATGGTGCTTCTAACTGTACGGATACTGCACGAAACTTACAATCACTTATCGGCACGTTTTTTGTTCTTTTGTTTTCATTTCCTCTTCTGTTGTCAATCAGATCCACCACGTTCACCAATCTACAGCTGCTGAACAATGCAAATTCAATGCCTGTATGGTTCAGAAACAGTATTAGCAATTAGCAGCAGTCTTTTAATATTCTGATGCCCTCCCGTAGCTTTGTCTTCATTGGGGGGGGGGGGGGGGTTAGCAAGACGATCGAAAGATATTGAAAAAAAACTGTTTTATATATAATAAATTTCTGTGAACTTAAAATGTTTTTTCAAGATTAAAATACGTCTGTGCTCTCCTCCGAAAAATAGGTCTTGCGTATGCCCATTTCTTTTCCGTCACACCTTGCATAGTTCTTATTGTTCAAAAATAGAACTCCTATCCACGAACAGAAAGCCCAAAAACTTATTAACTTGGTGGCGGTTTTAAATCTTTTGGATATTGCGGGCTAAAAAAATTTCCATGAAGCGCAACAAGTCAATCCGGCGGGAGGCCAGGATCGGGTTTGGTGTTCTGGTTTGGCCAGCAAATCATACTGAATCTTGATTCACACAGTGGTGCCTTAACAGGCAAAACCCAATGGCGCCTGAAACTTTGGGCCAAACACAAAGTGCTATATAATTGAAGAATTTTAATTGTATTATAATTTTTTCATTGAATACAAATTTTCATGAATCCAACAATGTCTATCAAAAATAAAATTGCCACCAGCATCACTGTGGTCCCTACATTAATGTAGTTTAACCAGAAACAGCAGCCGTCAGATTTGTAATGATTTGGGCAATTTTCTTTTATTAGATCCCTGAAATAGTGATTGATAAATACTGTTACGAGGGGCATTTCCAACATCTGTGAGTAACAATGTGATGCCTAATTCACCTCCATGTCGGGTCGTTACTGCAGGTGTTACCAAAAAACTACACAAACACGCAAGAAGTACGCAGAAGAATGAAACCAACAGAGTTAAATGACAAACAAACTCACAAAAGTAGCCGTTATCTACTCTTTCCCCCTCCCATCTTAAAGCACTTGCAGACCAATACACATGCTTCAGAGAGAGAGAGAATCATAACACAGAATTTCAATATCACAAATCCCTCCGCACTGCATCCATGTGTTAAGACAGCGCTGGCAGGAACCTTATAAATAACTGAGTAGCTTTTTGGAACTTATGGTGACCATTGACTAGTTGTGTATTCTACAACAGTTGATTGGTGAACGGGTCTGATCAGGATGACATACTAACACCTTAGAACTAACAGTGAAGTGTATTGAGCAAACTATAATCGATATAATTGCTGTAAAATTTTCTAAACATTATACAGAGTGAATGGCATTGCATACACCTTAATTTAATTCAGCATCAAGTATGACTATAAGCAAGTCTAATGTATAAATGGGAATATATGCATAACTGCTTTATGTTGATTCACTTTACGCATGCTTACAATAAGTAGCTCATTCATGATAGCACCAATACCAAGAACCTGAGCAGATTTTGACGTACGGTCAAATCTATGATTCCCATCCCCCCCCCCCTTTTGAAATACAACCTACCTACTTTACTTTTTATAATCACAACCAAGTGTTATCAATTTCAAATAACAGAAAAAATTTCCTTCGCTCTAGTAGCGACTACATTAAACTGCGCACCAGCTTCGTTTTCAGCACAAGACTTTCCAGGTTAAGGAAAAGCCATGACTGATAGGGTGTTATTCCCAATCAGATTTCAAACAAACCCATATCATAATGAGTCTGGGATTCAGAATGAATGAGCTCCCTAGCTGCTGTGTCGTTTTGCGTCTGGGTTTCGATATGCCTACCAAATGTAGAGCTGGGATAGTTGATGGAGCCACCAATGTGGCTGGGATTGTAACCCATGTAATTCTCATCCAGAACACCATTGCCATTGATGTAGGCAGATGAAAAATCGGTCTGGATCTCGATAGACAGTTGGTCAACTGGTAAACCGTCCCCAATCGTCTGAAAATCATCCCATTGTGTCTGTGTCTCTATGTCCGAGAATTCCAGGTCCGGAAACAGGAGATCTTCAGTTGTCTGCGTTTCCATGTTTGTCAAGTCAAACAACTCGCAGTTGAAAAGCGCATCAGGTCCATTTGTTTGAGTTTGAATATCTGATAACAAAGGTCCTTCCGATTTGACGAATTGCTCTCCAAGCATCAGATCAATGGCACTATTGAATACTGAAGCTTCCGTTTGTTCAGCAGCAACCGAATCAGTTGAACATACTGAATCAAGATTTGTGTCTGTAATCAGATCTCCTGGTTTCTTGATGTCACTGACAGTCACATCATTTGGTGTACAGTATGGCGAGCCTCCAATCAGGTTCTGTTCTTGATTCTCAATGATTTCACCAGAATCCTCGCAATTAGTGATAACACTTGTCAATTTTTGTGATAGGGCTGTATTGCTCAGGTTGGGTATTTGCTCGCAATTAGACGTTAGCACATCATTTGGAAGATGGGAGCTCATTTGGATATTGGTTAATTCTAACTTACTCCCATCATTTATAGAATTCATACAAACTTGATCCAGTCTATCTTGTTTAGCATCCAAGTTCAAACCCAGAAACACATCATTTTCTGTTACAGTTTGTGAATCCTTCAACACTTTATTGCTGAATCCAGCATCAGAGCAGGAGTTAGTTTGTGTCGCAGATGAATACTTGTCCATGCTCAAGAGAAAATTCTCAAAATCCGACCACAGTTCTTGAGTTACTGCAGGGAGATCTTCCCCTGTTATCACAGCTACAGATTTTTTCCTTGATTTGTTCGAACCATTCCGTTTATTCATCCTGCCGACAGCGCTTTCAAGGGTCTGTGTCTGGGTGCTGCTGATTCCCACTTGAGTTCGTTTGCTACCCGAACACTGAGAGCCTCTGGATTCAAGCTTCTGTGATGCCTTCCTTTTGCTAGGCTTCGCTTCCAGATAAATTTCATAGGTTTGCGTTTCAGCTGCCATCTTTTCATAAGACTTCACCAGAGGAATCTTCTCTCCAACGACTGGTACATTTTGCGAAGCGCATCTAACATCAGAATCTGGTATGTCTACATTTGGCACAGCTGCATTGACATTGGTTTCCACAATCGAGCAATTGACAGCCTGTAATTGATCAGCATTCCTGAAATCGACGGAATTCATCTGTGCTAGCTCCCTGCATCTTGTATCCGGGACTTTGGGTAAAATCATCCTCTGCTCCATAGTGTTTTTCATAAATGGCACAATGTCTTGATGGTGCTGTTGAATCACTGGCTGTAAGATGATGAACTTCGGCTTCTCATTCTGTTTTGTCGCTGACTTTGAGCGGAAAAGCCTAAAAGAATTGCTTAATAATCAATTTTCAAGGAATGAAAACAAAAGCTTACATCAAATCAAAATAAGAAATAATGCAAAATCAGAATGTGCAAATATGTTGCACTAAAGAGATTTTTCGACATTAGTGAACAGAACTTGGGGCGAAAAGATGACATTTCTGCAGCAAATTAATGTGCTCAAATGTTTTGGGCACTGCAAGTAAACCATGGCTTGACAAAAAAAAAAAAAATCAGGTGACAGCCAAATTTCTTAGGATAGAAAAAAACAATTTTTTTTTGCTCAAGGAAAATGGTCCGAAATAGTGTTTTTTGACTTTTCTGGACTTAATATACCCCTTTCGAAACCCCCTTGCTAAAAGACACACTGTCATGAAATCCATAGGGGGAGATAGACTTGAAAGTCTGGGGGGGGGGGCAGTCATAATTTCTGGGGGGGGGCATGATGATACCAATTCATATATACACACGTACATTAGATGAGTCATCTCCGCCTATGATGAAATAAGAAAATTTTCTGCCATTCATAAACTTCAATTTAACAATTACATAAGGACAAAATTTAGCGACCAATGCCAATTTTCTAGTTACCATGGTGACCTAGTGCCAGGGATTTGTCAAGCCGTGAGGTAAACTGCACTTACTAGAGAGCACAGTGTCTATAGTGAATAAAATATTTCATCTACTTTGATTTTTTACACTAAAGTTGGATCTGCTTATAGCAATGTCGAAGGAAGTAGCAAAAATGCATTATCTCCACATTGACTTGAAAATGGATGTGCTTAGCCGAAATAAAGCGCGGTTTGCTTGCAGAATGCACCATTTTCATTGATATGGACATTTTCAATACAGTGGACTTTTTCCATCAATGGACATTTTTCTGATCCCAGTCCCATAGAATAGGGCTTTAAAGTGTTTTACTTCCCATTAGTGGACAGCAAAATCAGGCGAACTCTAATTATCAATTTTTGGTCATAAACAGAGAATTTATTATATTCAAATAAGATTATGTGTGTAATCCTAAGCTTGCATTGGTAAATATGATGAATCGTCAATTTATTACTTAATTTACCGAACATAACTATGGTTCATGATGGTGGATTTGAATGATAATGCCAATTTTGTTTGCTGACACCCGTGAAGAAAGCCAACATTACAAGACTGATAATGTTGTTACAAATGTTTTTATCATCTTCATGATTATTTTAATTTAATTTTTATTGCAAAATATGTACAGTGCATTCATCATATACAGGTAAAATTAATTAATTGGTTTAACGAAGAGAAGAAAGGTTATAAATTGTTCAATATTTATCAGACTTTCCAACTTTAATTTGGAATTATCCATAATTGCTGGAAAAAGTGTTAAATGTAATTAAATTTAATCAAACTTTCTTTATCGAGATGATTAGTGATCACACATAAACACTGGTATTACATTTTCACACAGTAACATACAAATAATAACATTAAAATGTACAGGAGCCAGGGTTGGCAGTTTTTGATGGTTTAAACCAGTGATTCCCAACGTGGGCGTTAACGCCCTCTTGGGGGGTGATGGAATGTTCCAGGAGGCGGTAGAAGCTACAGGTATAACATAGGTGGTTAGATCCTATGGGTTAGATTGCGTTGGGGGCGATGGGACAAAAAAGGTTGGGAAACTATGGTTTAAACTGTCACATCAAAAATCTTTGTAAAAAACTGTCAAAAACCTCAAATACTGCTTTTCAATATAAAAATTCCCATTGGAAATACGTTAATTGCATGTAATTTTTAAAGTGACCATGTATGTGTGTTAAGGAAAGAATAAATATTTAATGATTCTAAAATAATTTTCTACTCTCCACAGAATCATTTTGGACATTTTTTCTTATAAAATATACAATTTGAATAAAGCATAGCATAAACACTGAAGGGAAAACTATAGAATGATTTGACATTCCCTGATTCAAGATGATTCTTGACCTTCCAAAATTTCTTCAACTGCTTATATATGCGTGCACTGATATAAACCATCTGCTTCAAACAAATAAACAAACCATCTGCTCAACAATAAACCAAAAGTGTTCTGCTGTACTGTTTTTACAACAGATAAGTGTTTAAAAAACTTTATTACATCATACATGTAATGTTCATTTCTGTTATTATTAAATTATCTAGATAATCACAGATACTTAAAACGATACTCTTATTGTGCATAACATTGAAATATATCTATAGATCAAAATAATAAATATAGACTAAAATGTCATTTAATTTGGCAATGCTAGCTTGTACATGATGCTTAAGTAACTCCTGTAACTTATCCTTAGTCAAAAATTAGTTATTCTTACTTTTGCACTATGATACAGTATATTTACTAGCATTTAGAATGCAATGGTTTTCAGATTGAAGCTGTATTTAATTTTAAATGTGCAAAACAAATGCTTTGGGTATCAAGTCCTGTCGGCTCTGCTTTGGTTGAAAATACTCTTTAAAACTCAGTGAATTTATACACCCTGAGCTAAGAAACTTTTAGGTGAGAATAAATGAGTTTAATTGGTGTATTAAGAGATGCTGCATGAGAATTTTTATATGGAATAAAATTTTGGACAGAGCAGAAAATTTTAAATACCAAAATAGATTTTTTTCAATCTGTGATTATAATTCTGAATATAAAACCCTTTAATCTACACAAAAGCAAGTGTTTTGTTATTTAATATATCTATATATCTATCAGGTTAACAAAAACTATTTGACAATGTTGACAATAAGTTTTTCACTGTTTTAATACTTATTTAGTTTCTAAAGTCAAAAACCTAACCCTGATGCCCTATCATACATATTTTGAAGCAGCAGCTCTATTCCGCTTAGCAAATTGAACACAGGTAATGAATAGCTTAGATAAACCATGAAATTATATTTTATATGTTCGACTCTTACGTTGAAAAATTCAAAATTGCAAATTATTATCAATATTGTTTTAATTATGGTAATAAATCAATGTTTAAAAATAAAACATAATATGCAAAAAAGTAAGTTTTTTATCATGTTATATACCTATTATGTTCAAAACATTATCAACCAAATCATCTTTCGAATAAATAATCAAAATTTTTTTGATGTTAAGTTTGTTGTAGCTGGGCTTGACTGCATTTACAAGAAAAGATGTTTTTTTATGTTTTTAAGTGCTCATAACAATTTACCAAAGCAAAGGAAGGCCATTCAAAATCCATGCAGTACAACAAATTATGAAAAGTGAAATATCCTGAAGGAACTGGACTCACTTTTTTGGCTTGATCTGTGAATCTTCGGGTAAAGCATGGTCAGTTCGACGAACATGAGTCAGAAGTGATTCACGATACACATACTTGTTGCCACAACTGCAGTACCACGTCTTGCCGCAGAACTCTTCGTGATTTCTGCATTGCCATTCCAGCCCGAAACCTTTCGAACATTTCTTGCAGCTGTATATCTTTTCGGCATGAACTTTCCCAATGTGCTAAGGAAGAAAAGAACTCATTAAAAGAATACATTTTCATGATCAACTACTTATCCTCTTCACACCCGAGCCAAAACTGATGATTATGAAAAAAAAATTCTGATTGCTTTGTGTTTATTGTATGCTGCCAAAATGTCCTTTAAAGAGAAAAAAATTTAAGTCAATATCATTACTAAGATCATTTGAGTTGGGCACACATGTGTGCACCCCCAGGTCTTGGAAAAAAGAATCATTAAAAACCATTAAAAATGAGGTGCATCTTTGGAGCAAAGAGCGTAGATACACCAATAATGACACACAACATTTAGTAATATCATCATAAACATAAGCAGCACTAGAGTTTTGCAATAGATGATCATGAACTGACTGCATAAAGCAGGCATTATGCCCCAAAGCAGAATGTCCTATGGTAAATATTTGTGCATAATTTCTACCACAGCACCACTTTTTTTTTGGTAAAATACAGTTCTCACAGCTTATTGGAATCAGGGGATAATGTTATCACTTTGCACAAAATGGAATAAAACAATATCATAACATGGAAGAATTTTTTTTCTATATAGTTGGACCCGCTTATAAAGAAGTCGAAAAAAACAGTGAAACTCTTCTTTATACTTGAACTTCATTATATCCGTACTGACTTGAAAAATGATGGGTTCAAGCAAAATAAACCATTTTGCATACACGATATGTATTTTTCAGTAATCTGAGCAAACTTAAGAAGCAAAATAGGATTTTACAGTACCGAAAACAGCTCTACTAGAATGTCTTCTAAGTAAAGAAGAGACACATTATCAGTTGCAGAACTGTAAATTTACAGATAAAAATATTTAGATAAGAGTACAAAGAGATTCGTGACCATTCATGTCTGAAAATCAGTCGTGATTTGATGGGTTAATATGGACATGATTATCATAAAAAAAAATATGGCAACTTGGAGATGACCTTGAATAATGTCTTTTGCTATCAGATTTTGGCCAGGGATCTTCGGCTACTTTGCGAACTGGTTGGCCAAAACATTAAATTTGGGAATCAGCCACTTTACAGACTAGCCCATTTCAGGCTCTGGCAGTAATACATACACACAAAAAAAAAACAAAAAAAAAACCGGTTTCAGGGACCCAGGAGAGTTTGAATACAGTCAGTGATGTCATTGTTTTAATTCTTCTCGATCACTGGTACCCGTGTTGTAGAAGAATTTGACAAGGGCAGAGTTTCTGCCCATGTCAACTGCTACGGATTGGATAGTTTCTATGGTCAGCCGAAATAAAGAGCTACAGCAGATACTCTCAATACTATGGAAATCTGTAAAAAAAACCAGGTTTTGAGTTTCTTGCAGTGTTTCACTAATTTTTATTATTATTTAAATTTCATCTATCTTTACCATAACGATGAATTTGTATGCATGTGGGAGGAGTTTGAGAGAAGGCAAACTTGGAGCCGGTGTGTTTTGTCTGTGCACAGAAGGCAATCTGTAAAGCCATGTCTAAACTTGCTTCACTACTCAATGCCCAAACACGCAAAAACTTGCTTCCCGTTGAGACCGCTCTACACTATGGGTTAAAAACATGCTTTTGAGTGGTTCATAGCGGGGTCTGGACCCAGCTCAATTGCATGGTGCATAATCAAGCCAGCAAAATTTGTGTTGGAATGAATGTTTCATCGTAGGTGCTGCAGGAGTTCCGATACGAAGAAGACAGGGATGGGGATCTAGGGTTGCTACACGTCCGTATATATATATGAATTATAAGGGTATATGCAGGTTGGAATTGTATTGAATATTCATGAATTATTAAAGGGTCTGGGGACCTTGGAAAGTTGCAGGGGGGAGGGAATTATATGGTTTGAGCTCTCTAGGTTTCAGTGCCAATGAAGTGTTGTATTTAATGAGCTTTCAATTAAAAATTGAAGGAAAAATTGTCTTAGTGTTTCTTTTACTGTACTACGATTATGCTGTAATGGGGGGTAATCCCCTCTCATGGCAAAGCTGAACATTCATTGTTACTGACAAACTTTAAGCCAATGTTGGCATGTCTGCATGGGCCATTTCTTAAAAGTTTTTAGACGGCTCAATGTCCCACTCAACCTTTTCATGTGCACAAGTTGGAATAAAATAAATCAAACACGGGTAATTTTAAGTCACAAATACATGCTATACACTCACTTGCGCCAGATAGGTTTTCCTGTTGAAAAACCTGACGCCGTCTTCTCCGTGGAGACATCCCATCACTGGACAGTAGAACTTCCCAGCCTCTTTTGGAGGAGGTATCGAAACGGCTTGCTTGCTGTTGATCTTCAACATGATCTAGGGAGAAGAAACGGAAGAAAAACTTTTTAAAAGCAAAAAAAAATTCAATTAATAAATTTAGTTAATATGCATAGATTAATTAACATACAGTGAAACCTCCCAACAACGGCCACTAACAGGACAGTGAAAATGTGTCCGCTACAGACAAGTGGCCATTATTGGAAATACACATTTTATTTCTGAAAAAAAAAACTAACTAAAATTTGAGATTTATGACATGCAAAATAATAATCCATTCTGTAAGTGATTACTATGATTATATTAGAATATATGACTATATTGATAATGTAATATTATAATATAGTGATTAATGTTTAGGGTCCCTACTGAGGGAGGGAGCAAATTTCACCCTTTAAAATCTCTCCAATATTAAAAGGGGGGGGGGAACCAAAATGCGTACAACTTGCCCCTGCTGACCGAACATCTAGTTGCAGCCCTGTTAATAGATCTACAGCACTATTTTGGCATCCTGAAATTTAGCTTGCAGTGTCGAAGCAGAACACAACAGTAGAGATGTAAAACTCTCGAAAATAATCTTTAGGGGAATTTTCTTATCAAGGAGAATATTCTCTGGAGGATTACTATTATAAATAACTTGAGAATATTCTTATTGAAAATAATAAGAATTATTCTCAAGTTATATATAATAATCCTTCCAGAGAATATTCTCCTCGATGAGAATATTCCTCAGTTATTTATATTAGTAGTCCTTCCTACAGAGGTTATTCTCAAGACTATTTGTAATAACATGCATTATAATAAATAATCTCTATGAATAACTTCAGAATAATTTTTATTATTTTACGATAAGAATATTCTCTGTCCCCGTCAAGAAGACAGGGAATATTGAAGTTTGTAGCCCACAATATTAATGTTTAAAAGGAAACCAACATGGCTGAATTGCACAACTTGTAAAGAAACGTAAGTGACACAGAATTTAAGTATACAGTTGCCCCAGTATTTGCAGGGGTTATGTTCCGAGGGTGGGCGAGAATAACCAAAATCTAGTTTTTCCTTGCATATCTCATTTATTGAGGAGAAGAGCAGGGTAACGCAGAGGTTATAAGGGAATGTAAAAGAGGGTACAACGATTGTTGGCGATGTTTTCCAAAAGAACATTGTGGTTTCTGTTTGCAGTTTCTTCTTCATATCATCATGTATGTTGGAATATGTGATGACAAGGCTTCCTCTATTAATTTTTACACATGTGAAGAGCATACCATAGAGCTATCTACGCAATGAAAACAATCTATTGCTCATTTGAACGTGCGAAGCACTTCCACTATGTTACCCATGGTGAACTTGTCTTCTACTTCTTTATCTTGATCTTCTTCATGCTTAAATAATAAATTTCTATTAATTAGCTGTTTGACTTTCTCTATATCCATATCATTGAATCTTTCTCCACCCACTTGTTTCGCTAACTTGACAATGTCTTTTATAGTCTCTTCAGTTGGCTCTGTAGAAATGGTTGTGTCCTTTGAGCACAACCAAGAGGTGACTTTCTCTCTTGGGAGCTGCCACGGCTCTAGTGATGACAGTAATGGCATTAGTGAGCCATCCTAAACATGCATGCACAACTCAAATTTTGTAAACAAAACACATGAATGACGATTTCTGAGTATTGCAAAAAAAAAAATTACAGTAAAGGGAAAAAAAAACACGAATACAGAAACCGTGAATACAGGGGGAGTTGTTTGGCGATCACCTGTAATGTTAAGTCTATGGACGTGTTTGGTTCAAAAAAAAAAAAAAAAATTTAAAAAAAAGGCAGTTTTTCAGAGGTGGCCATTAAAGGTTTTACTGTGTTTCCTGAATTAACAAATTCAATTAAATAATTAAGGTCATTCATATGCTTGTACATTGGTCATTTGCATGCTTGCATACACTCTAGGCCAGACATCTTCAACCCATTGCTTGCGAGAACCAAGAGTGCTCGAAGCTTATGCCAGTGTTTTCGCGCTCTTTGATAAATGCTTCAATTAAACCCCCTTAAAAATAATATTCAAGGATTACAATTATGCAAATTTCAGGCATAAGTCTGTCAAAGTTATCATAAGAGGTGCTCTTCATTTAATGATGAGCAGGTGATAGACAGTGCTCGCGAGGAAGGAATTTTTCGCAAATAAGAAATTTAAAAAAGGTTGAAGACCACTGCTCTCGACGACTCTTTTAGGTCTTTCACATGCTTGCACACCCTTTTGAATACTCACATTCTTGCTCACTATGTAGGTCACTCATTTGGTTAATCAGACCTAATCCCTCACTCTCTAGGCAGCGGCAGATATTTCATTTCCCCCTTCACCTGTGCGCTATTCAAATTTCTATACAAAGGTTTTCAACAGCTGGCTTATGCAAAGATATATGTTGGAAAGAGAGAAAATTTAACTGCCTCTGTGGGGAATTGAACCCACGTCCTTACCCTTTTCCGGGTGAACGCTGTAGACCACTAGACTACAGAGGCAACGAATACCTGAATCTTTCCTTGGAGCTCATGTACACTGAACGGGGCCGTACATGGACGGTCAGACCTAACTCAGGCCAAACCACACAATTGCTGCCAATGCCACCAGATGGCGACTTATCCAAGCATGATGTCACTCACCTATATCCGGATAGCGGAGCATCCTCGGATATCCAAATTTTGCCACCCCCATTCCAATTTTCTTGATCACTCATTCGTCAGAGATTTACCACCCCCTCCCAACTTGTCACCATGGGTTATATAACCCGCTTGGCACCCCCCCCCCCAAATGCAAATACGCCACTGGAAATAAATAATAATACAGCCGAACCCAGCTGTGAAAGGTAACGAAATTTTGAATCTCGTAGGATGTAGTCCCATTAGATCGAATATAGCGGATGAAGTTTTCGGGTTAATGGAGTTCGTTATAACGGGATTTGACATGAATAAACAAAAAATAACATCAAATAAGGTTTATATATTATGGAGTAACATAACGTATTTACACCTACAGTAAATGCACAAAATCTCTATTAAATGGTTTCAATGTACCCATGGGTGTAAAAAATTAATTCTACAAATTGATTGTATTAAATTGTAAAAAAAACCCTTACTATTAATTAACGAATTAATAATTAATTAATTAGTAAACAAAATAACAGACCGGTTCATGATCCGGATGTCATCAAATCCTCCTCGGCAAGCTGACACAAATACGGAAAATATACATTATTTGTTGATATTGATGATTAATAGAAATTTACAAATTCACGTTTAGGTGGCGCTAGTGAAGTATAATCTCTAAACCGAAATTGCAGTTGAGTCTTCTTAAAATATGTTGGTCTTATGCTGACATCTGTTGACAGAAAAATAAAACGCAATCAATGGTGATCGACAAAAATCTTCCGGCTATGGAACCTGTGCTGCTATCTAGTGATGAGTTGATAGACAAAAACAGATGTTTTGTTTTTGGTTCACTAACAGGCGAGTAGATGTCAGCACTAGTTCCAGTTTTGCCATAAGAGAAAACGCGCCAAATTCAAACCGAAAAAATTGCGTGATAAAATGAGGCTGTGATTTTATTAAAACGAAATAACTATTGTTTTTCTTTCTCCAAGAGTTATTCCGTGGATTAAATTGAAGGAGATCTTCGGTTCCGTTTCATTAGAAATAAATGAAAGCATTAGTTAAAGAATATTTTCTTTAAAAATAGAAAAAAAAAATTGAATTTTACAGTCGAATTCCGTTATAACGAACTCTAAGAGACCGGAGAAATCACTTCGTTGTAACGAAAATTCGTAAACTTATCCGGGGGATTGTAAAAGTGTTCGTTATAACGAGATTTTCGCTATAACGGTATTCGTTAAAACGGGATTTGACTGTATTTGTAACATAGGGATGTGCAACAGGTGCGGTCCTTTCAATAATTCTGAATTGACATGCGCACTCAAATTATTACTTTCATTAATTCCGAATTTACGCCAGTGTCGGAATTATTCCTTTCATCGAGAGATTCTGGAATTATTTCTTTCATTAATTCTGAATTTATACAGGCGTTGGAATTATTCCTGATTGAAGTGCGAAAGCCTGGATAACCAAGCGGAGATCGAGATGTATATAGTTCGGAAAGAAAATTCACATTCCTCTGTGGGGAATCGGACCACCAATCCCTCACTGTCCGGGCGAGTGTTCGAACCATTGAACTACGGAAGACAGACATTTCCATTCCTTAGAGCATAGTTTCCCAAACTTTTCATTCCATCGCCCCCTTCTTCAGAAATCTTTTTTTCTCATCGCCCCCCAACTCAAGTGAACCCATAGGATCCTATGTTAAATCCGTAGATCCTATCGCCCCCCTGGACCATTCCATCGCCCACCAGGGGGCGATATTGCCCACTTTCGGAAACACTGCCTTAGAGTATATGCATGTGAGAACACTCGCCCGAACAGCTTGGTGGTTCGATTCCCCACAGAGGAATGTGAATTTTCTTTCCGAACTATATACATTTCGATCTCCGCTTCGTTATCAAGCTTTCGTACTTCGTATGAACAGCGGAGAGCGACATCGTTTCTCTCTTTATTCCTGATCATTTTTGTCGCACCACGGTCATTTTCTGCACACGAGGGCTATTTTTAGACCAGGACCTACAATTTATTGCCGATTCCGAACGGTAGGCTTGGTTTTTTTATACTCTCATCGAGGGTTGGTGCGCTAACCCTTCGATGGGGGACTCCCTGCGGTAGCAATTTTTTCGGCGGTCATATGTCCCCGTTTCTGTTGTACCCCTGTGTCAGGAAAGTTTTCTGACGAGGACGAACCGGGTATCGAACTCGCGACACCTCTAAGCATCCTTAGGTACTTTAGGCGAGTATCTTATCGACCTGGGCTACCGCACCCGAATTATTCCTTTCATCGATTCTGAATTTACATAGGTGCTAGAATAATTTCTTTTTCATCGATTTTGACAGGGCCGCAACTAGATGCTTGGTCACCCGTGGCAAGCGCACAATTTGACGTCCCTCTTGTGATATTGAAGAAGAGGTTTCAGAATGAAATTTGCGCCCCCTCGGGTTCAGCGCCCGGGGCACGAATTCCGCCTGCCCCCCACCCCCTAGTTGCGGCCCTGGATTCTGAGTTTGCATAGGTGCTGGAATCGTTTCTTTTATCAAATTTGAATTCATATAGATGCTGAAATTAATCCTTTTATCAATTCTAGAACTATTTCTTCATTAATTCCTAGTTTTCATCCATGGAAATATTTCTTTCATTAATTCCGAATTCACCCAGGGGTGCTGGAATCATTTCTTCCAACAATCATTTTTCTTCTTTTTTTAATTCATCTCAATTCTGAATTTTTATTAGCTCTCAGATCATTTCTTTCATAAGGTTTTGATTTTCATTGTATGTGAGGAATCACTTCTTTCATTAATTCAAAATTTTCTTCGGTTTTAAATTTTTGCGAATTCAAAATTTTCATAAATTGTTGTCTTGCTTTACATTTGACTCAGTATTTAAAAATTCTTTATGTTCAGTAGATGCCGCTTAAAAAAATTTTGAAAACCGTCATGAAAAACGTAGTAAGCTGGAAAACGCTTTAAACGGGAATTCTCTATGAATTTTATTTCTCTTGTTGGGACCACGAATGTATGTTATACGAAACGGGAAAACGTTTTAAGTTTTAACTTTATATGCGGGATCCACTGTATATTTTACCCCCGTATGCTTTTAAGATTTGATTTACAAAAACGGGAGAATATGTTGAAGTCATTTCAACAAACGCCCTTCCCTGGAAGTTTCTACACATCCTTATGTTTTCTGGATTTTCTGTCGTCTTACTTTGCCTTTTCCTGGATTTTTTGTTACCGTACTTTGCTTTTTTCTGATTCCCCCCCCCCCCCACTCAATCTCTGACTGATAACATGCGTCATCATGTTATACATTTCGGGTTGCGTCCGCACAATGACCTGGGCCCTCAAATGTACGGAAGACAAAATGATAATGAAATCTGGTACTATGCATTTCCAGCCTGTGGCCAAGAGAACATAATTTTCTCTCTGGCCTATTGTGCTGTTGAGACGGTTATACCACGTAAAACATACGAATGCACGCCTACACACACACACACACACATTCGTATGCTTTTCCCCTGTATACCAGCAATGTAGCAGTCCTGCGCTGGTTCAGAGGATCCAGGTTGTCGGGTAACTGTCAATAACGGGTCCGAACCCCGTTGACGGCACAGTGGTGGTCGGCTGAAGTTGGTTTTCTGCGGATTTCCAGCTTCGAGGTGCGAATGCAAGCCGGTCTTCCACTTCAAAAAGTCTCTTCGCTGGGAGCAGGCAGACCAACAACGCGATACTGACTTAACATGAAAATTCAAGCATTTCTTAAGCAAATGGAAGAACAGATGTAAGCACGAACACAAAACAAGCGCAACTCTACAACATATAAATACGTTAGGGCCACACATACACTCATTCCGGCATGTGCCGATTCGTTAGAAATTCCGTAGAGGAATGTGTACGAGGTGCATGTACGATTAAGTAGTAGTAACAGCCCTACGCAAAGGCTAATAAAGTGCCTCATTGGTATGCAATAAATTGAAATTGCCTACTATTTGAACCCTTTAAACGGTTTTATTGATTTCACTGATCCGCATTACACAGTCGAATCTCGTTATAACGATCTCCAAGAGATAGGAAAAGTCACTTCATTATAACGAAATTTCGTTATAGAGGAATTCCAGGTTTTTGCATTGCTCTTATGTAAACTTACCTGAGGGATTAGAAAAGTGTTCGTTAAAACGAGATTTTTTCGGTATAACGGTATTCGTTAAAAAGGGATTCGGACTCGTCATTGCCGAAATAAGAGGGTTTTACAGAGGCGAGATATCTTGTAATTGCCGAAATGCAAAGCATCAAGTTGGGCGAGATATCTCGTAGCTGCCCTTGAGAGGGTTAAACCAACAGCATCTATTGCAGAAGGCCTCCGCGAGAAGCTCGTGACGTCACTGGAGAAGATCATCTCACCTATAGCCATTGGATATAGCAGGCAGACGCATGCGCCATCTTTACCCTTTTTTGTAGACTATCCAATGGCTATAGGTGAGATGACATTCTTCAGTGACGTCACGTCCAACATGTACCAATTCGTTAGAGGTTCCGCAGAGAAATATGGACGAGGTGCATGTGTGGTTTAGTAGTAGTAGTAGTGACGTCACAAGCTTTGCGTGGAGGCCTTCTGCTATAGATGGTGTTGGTTAAACCCCATAATGCCTTTCTTAACTCCTTGTGATTGTCACTTGATTTTTTTGTGTGATGAACTGATGATGCATGCACAAATTTCTGAAAGCAGGAAAGATTAGAGTTGGCAGATTCGAAAACTTAGAAAGGAAGACGCTTGTGCGCACCCTTCGTAACATCATTTTTCCACTTTCTACAAGAGATGGCGCCACCACAATAATTTTTCCCAACTAAAGGGGCTGAGGGACGAAGCATATTCAACGCGCATGGAGCAGGGCAAAGTAATGGAAAAATGAACCAACGGGTTGCCCAAATTTTACCGACGTCCCCTCATTGGTCTTCCAGGCGTCTCGTGGTTTCCTGTGGCATTTTGCGTTGAACAAAGACATTTTATCACCTTTTCCCGCTCCGTGCACGTCGAACTCTCTGTCCATCAGACCCTTAAAACAGAACCGCTGAAAAAAAAAAAGAACAAATACTGATCCGTGTCCCTTCGCTTATAACGAATTGTCTCCACCGTTCTGGTCAGTTTCATTGCTTTGCAGCCTTTGCCTGGAATATGGAGAGGCTTCCTTTGGAAAAGAACCTTGTCTTTTGTTTCATTCATTGGCGTTTCCACACATATAGCCCTCTCTATAGTTCTACTCTCAGTAGGTTTTCTTTTTCTTTCTCTCAACTTTGGCTCTTTCATTCTGGGAATTCCGATTGCTAAAACGTGCAAACGTGTGCGTAAAAAAAACAAATAAAAACTCTCATATCAATGAAGAGACATGTTTCAGAGTGAAAAAAAATTCCCCAGGAAAAAAAAAGAAGAGAATTCTGAAAACCTGAAAAGGACAAAAGGGCGAATTTTCGAGACGTAGGAAATGACCTAAAAAAAAGAGGACACGTCCTCCTAAAAAAAGGACGTCTGGTAACCCTATCTTATCACCAATAATTGATAGCGCGGTTAATTTGAACTGAGTTCAAACTCTGAAAACTTTGGGTTTTATCACGTGGAGATTACAATAGTAATATTCGTCTTATAATTAATCTACAAAAGAAAGCAATTCGACTAATATATAATGACTATAACACCCAGTCTAATATTCTTTTTCGTAATGCTAATGTTTTAACTGTTCGCCAGTTGTACTTGCTTAAAGTTGCAATTACTCTGTACAAAAAACAATACCCTTTGCCCATGCGCACTACAGTAAATCCACGCAGACCAAATTGTATTTTTTCTATACCACATGCACATAAAGATATTTTGCAAAAACACTTCATTTTCATAGCACCAAGGTTTTTCAATTCAATACCATATGAAATGCAAGCAATTACTAATCTGCCTCATTTCAAAAGAAAGCTTAAAGAATATCCTCACACAATAAATGGTATTGAAATTTATTTTCACACAGTTCAGTAACTGCAAAACTTATTGATCTAACTTTTAATGTCTAATTGAAGTAGCACTCCGAACGCCAGCCACAATATGTACATGTATATGCATTCCCCCCCCCCCCACTCTTTTTGTTTTTTATTTTAACATAATGATTTACTATTTAATTTCAAGTTACTTGTACTGCCGCTGTGGTGGTCGAGTGGTCATAGTGACGGACCCGGGTTCGAGCCCGACCGTCGCCACAGTGGTGGTCGGCTGAAGTTGGTTTTCTGTGGTTCCCAACTTCGAGACGCAAATGCGAGCCGATATCCCCGTTAAAAAGTTTCGCCACAGAGAGCAGCAGTCTTACAAACAGTACCAATATTCAGCCACTACACATCACTCACTTCACTTCTGAGATATAGATGGCAGCACTGAAAAATCATACACACTAGATACGCACTCAGACTGTTAGGTACTTACACTTCCGGCACAACTCACTAGGTAGTAAATTGCCTATGGCAAACTTGTACTACTAATAAACTTGTTTTGTATTCATGATTATTTGTGTGTTTGAACTTATATATATATGTATTTTTTCCCCATGAAAAGGTTATATCAGTTTTTGATTTTTTTTCATGATTACATGATTATAACCCCAGTATTGGCAGCCACTTGCCTCTTGGGTAGTATAATTTTTTGAGAATGTAACTGTTATTTAATAAAATAAAATAAAATGAAATGAAATGAAAAATGAAAATAATACAATTTCGTCACATAATTACAGGTTCATAACACAGTAATTTCGTCAAAAAGGTTGAAACCCATCGAAAGTTTGAAATGAAATTCACGCAAGAAGAGGTTTCTTTTTTCAAGTTCCAAATTTAAAATAAAATATTAAAAAAATAAAACCAATAAATTTAAATGAATAAAGGGAATACAAATAAACGAATCAAAATAAAGTGTAAAATAATTAATAAAATAATGAAACTGGTTGCACAATGAACAAGTTATCAAATGTTAAAAATTACTGAACGGGAAAGAAAAATCCAAATAAAATAACCAGTAAGTAGATTTCAATCTGCAGTGAAACCTCTTAATAAGGGATACCCATGAGACCAGACTCTTTGTCCCTCAAACGGAGGTTTGACTATACAGTCGAATCCAGTTATAACGAACTCCAAGAGACCGGAAAAATCGCTTCGTTATAACGTTTTTCGTTATAAAGGTATTCCTTGTCTTTGATGATTGACCTCGGAGATAAGAAAAGTGTTCGTTAAAGCGAGATTTTCGCTATAACGTTATTCGTTAAAACGGTATTCGACTGTATATGTTTTTAGTCCTGCTGAAGATATAGATTTTCAAGCTGCTTGCTATAGGCTTGCCAATATCGTCAAGCTGATATAGGCTTGCCAATATCGCCAAAACATCGTAATTTTACATGTTCAATATCGGTGAATATTGCATTTAAAAATATGGAATTTTCTTATATTCTTCTCAGAGCGGGACACACTAATGGAGAGCTCCAGCACACAGGGTATGCATAAAAAGTCCGTTTTTTTTGCGTATACAACACCTTAAAGAGATTTAAATATTTTGAATATCCACACGTCATTCGAAAAAATTCGTAATTCTTAAGGACCAACTTATGGTTTGACAGGGTCGTAGAGTCAAAATTGGGCTAAAAATTTGAAACAGCTTCATACACACAATAATTTTGTTTTTAATAAACAAATCACATAAACACAGACATGTATACAAATACAAACACACACATAGGTACAAACATAAAAACACATAAATACAAACACTTTGTGACCCCAAGGGACTTAATAAGTCCTTCCAGCAGGTCTAAAGGGCGTTATAATCACATGTGTTTCAGACAACAGCTTTTATAAAGATTAGAGACATGTTATATTGTATTTCTATTTATATCTATTTACGATTACGGTATACGTTAAAATGTTAGATTTCTCATTTTGAGAGTCATAATAACGGTTATACACTGAAGAGCCAAAAAAACTGGTCACCTGCCTAATATCGTGTAGGGCCCCCGCGAGCCCACAGAAGTGGCGCAACACGACGTGGCATGGACTCGACTAATGTCTGAAGTAGTGCTGAAGATAATTGACACCATGAATCCTGCAGGGCTGTCCATAAATCCGTAGGAGTAAGAGGAGGTGGAGATCTCTTCTGAACAGCACGTTGCAAGGCATCCCAGATATGTTCAATAATGTTCATGTCTGGGAATTTAGGTGGCCAGCGGAAGTGTCTAAAGTCAGAAGAGTGTTCCTGGAGCCACTTTGTAGCAATTCTGGACGTGTGGAGTGCCGCATTGTCCTGCTGAAATTGTCCAAGTCCGTCGGAATGCACAATGGACATGAATGGGTGCAGGTGATCAGACAGGATGCTTACGTACCTGTCATTTGTCAGAGTCGTATCTAGACGTATCAGGGGTCCCATATCACGCCAACTGCACGCGCCCCATACCATCACAGAGCCTCGCTCAGCTTGAACAGTCCCCTGTTGACATGTAGGGTCCATGGATTCATGAGGTTGTCTCCATACCCGTACACGTCCATCAGCTCGAAGCAATTGGAACCGAGACTCGTCAGACCACGCAACGTGTTTCCAGTCCTCAACAGCCCAATGTCGGTGTTGTCGGGGCGAGGCGTAAAGCTTTGTGTCGTGCAAGGGTACACGAGTGGGCCTTCGGCTCCGAAAGTCCATATTGATCATGTTTCGTTGAATGGTTCGCACGCTGACACTTGTTGATGGCCCAGCATTGAAATCTGCAGCAATTTGCGGAAGGGTTGCACGTCTGCCACGTTTAATGATTCTCGTCAGTCCCGTTCTTGCATGATCTTTTTCCGGCCGCAGCGATGTCGTAGATTTAATTTTTTACCGGATTCCCGATATTCACGGTACACTCGTGAAATGGTCGTACGTGAAAATCCAAATTTCATCGCTACCTCGGAGATGCTATGTACCGTCTCTCGTGCGCCGACTATAACACCACGTTCAAACTCACTTAAATCTCGATAACCTGCCATTGTAGCAGCAGTAACCGATCTAACAACTACGCCAGACACTTGTTGGGTTATATAGGCGTTGCCGACCGCAGCGCCGTATTCTGATTGGTTCCATATCTCTTTATTTGCATACGCATGCCTTTACCAGTTTTTTTTTTGGCTCTTCAGTTTATATATTTTGTAATTTTTGCCAAAAATATTCTCGCTTGCATAATCTGGCCGAGCTTCTCCCAAAGATTCAGGAACCGTTAAAAAGTGCATTTCAGAAATAAGTGGAGAAGTTCTTTTTTGAAAATAAGCTCCTCAATTTACGTACTAGTTAATATATATTGGGTTGTTACACAATGTCGACAGTTACATAAATATCAAGTGAAGTGCTGAAAAAGGCGAAATGACATTTCGGATTTACATATCTCTTAACAAGGATGAACTTAAATGAATTTTTTTCAACACTGATTTTGAACAAACGTCGCTGCCCGACTATATTTTATCTATCAGCAGGTAAAGAAGCATTTATGCAAATAAATCTCTTTATTTGCATACGCATGCCTGTACCGGTTTTTTTTCTCTCTTCAGTTTATAATTAAATTACGTATTATTAATATCAGTCAGTACATTACATGTAACACCATACATATACATGTATCTATCTATGCTTTAATGCACAATCACAACCGTATACATCGTACATAGTGCACAAAACAATTTTTATATCTGATTACAGCGTATTTGTTAAAATCATTTCATATAATCATTATTTTTAACAAAGTCAAATACTATATGATTTATTTTTTTTTCTATTGGTAATTTGATTTTCAGTATAAAATAAGTTTAAAAATTTAGGGGCTATGTAGGAAAAGCTCTTTTTATTTATTATCAGTGTTTTATTTCAAATTTTTTTAATTTTATTCCTAATTTTTTTATTTTATTTCTTTATTTTTTCTCTTCTTTGTTCAATAATTTGTTTACTCAATAATTCCTCTTCTTTACTAGATATATTTCTCTTCTTTATTAGATAATTTATGATTGAGATTCGAAAGATCTAAAGTGAATAATACTTTTATTTCTAAACAAGTGCGTGGATAACGAGAAACATTAAAAAATTTAATTCATAAATGTCAGTTCAATATTAAATTTGTCGCTGGATCCCGATATTCATCGCGATATAAATAATATTTTATGAGGGAAAAACCAATAAGTTTTTATGATCAACAAAACGCAAATGAAATACTTTCATTCCGTGAATGGGAAACGATTTTCCAGCATCGGACAAAAAGCTATCACAATCGTTAATAATGTTTGCACACGTAAAATAGGGCTTGATAAAAAAAATTGCCATCGTGGTTACGAGATTATTAAAATGATAATCAAAATAACTTCAACAGAAATAAATGAAAAAGGGGCCACGGGAAGTCATCGCCGTTTTATATGGCGCTTTTAATTCTAGATCATGTACAATCATACTATCATTATATATAGAGGGATATAAACATTGGTTTCATTTAACTAGAAATACCGACAAGTAATATAATTATGTAAATTCGTGTGGGAATAACAACCCGTATTCAAAAATACTCAGGAAACGTGAAATATACCCACGCGGATCACGACTACCGTTATTTAAAACGACCGATGTAAAAAAAATGACAAGAGATAGCGGGTCATTTCAGGGCCCCGCGTAGAAAAACAAACGGACAGGAAAGCGTGCAAATAGGAAAATGGCCCACGATAGCCTTTCCGTTTATGGCTTCTGCACGTAGAAATAATGAATAAATGTTCTCGAAACACTGGGAAATGTCTTAATACATTTATTTATCTCCCACTCCTTTCTTTTGTATAACCTATCATTCTGTAATATATTTTTTTTCTTTCCGTTTCGTGGACTTTTCTTAAAGATCTGACCCACTTAAAAAAAGATAGAAGAGAAAAAAAGGAGATGAAGTCGTTTTCTGAGACATGGTCTACTGATCACTAAAGGCAATGTCCTGCCTATATATATACACACACACACACAATATATACTGTAGTATATTACGTAGGAGACACGAAAAGAAAAGCACTGAATATCTTATAATATATATATACTAACGCGGAAAAAGTTGAAAAACTAGTAGGAATTTTTTTTTTCCGAAATAAAAAGAAACGGTACATTACTCACTCAAAAATAGGTAGAAAAGAAAGTTGGACACCATATAGTGTTTTTTGGTGTCTTCTTCCTACAACAGCCGACGGACGGCACAAGAACTGAAAGTTTTTCGGTGGTCAAGACGCATTTTGCGATTCGATTCCGTCGTCATCAGACGTCGTGTCCCGTTTGGTTTTGTTTTTGCGTTTCCCGGAAAGGAAAATGCTCGAAAAATCTAAAGTCGTCGTCGATGAATCTTCGAACATGGACTACAGAAATGATTCTGCGAGTGGTATGGTCAGCTTACCTCCGGTATGTGCTGTATATTTACATGTCATTTTTTTTTAAACATGATTTTACTTTTACTTGCGCTGATATTGATCAGAAATTTCATTCATGTTACAGAACCGTATACGAACTGGGTTCAAAAAAATCCGAAACTTATTTTATTACGGAAGAATGAATATAGATAGAAACCTGTTTATTTGGTGTTTCCTTCAAAGTAACTACCCTGTGCAATTATGTATTATTTTTGCCATTGTTCATACAAAGATGTAAATGTGGATTGGAAGCCTTTTTTATGTCACATCCCTCCATTGCCTTCGTCGCTGCTCGCTTCACTTCTTGGGAACCTGAGAATCATTGCTCCTTCAGGAAGCAAATTCTTCATCCCAGTAAAAAGGAAAAGTCGCGTGGGGCAAGATCAAGGGAATAAGCTGGTTATAGGAAGTATCAGCATGTGATGTTTTGACATAATCTGATACTAAGAGGGACCTGTAAGCTGGCGCATTATAGTGATGGAGCACCCACGACAGTTCGCTATCATGCAGACGTTTAAGGACTCACAGGCTCCTCCTGGTGCCAAATTACCCGTCGAAGGAGCATATTCCGATACTTCCACAACCAGCTTATTTCCCTGATCTTGCCCATGCGACATTTTCCTTTTTCTCGGATAAAGGCTTTGCTTGAAGGGCAACGATTCGCAGGTTCCAAAGAAGTGCTGCGAGCAGCAACGAAGGCACTGGAGTTTTTACATCTTTGTATGAACGATGGCAAAAATGCATAATTGCACAGGGTAGTTACTTCGAAGGAAACGCCAGATAAACAGGGTCTATGCGTATATTCGTTCTTCCGTAATAAAACAAGTTTCGGAATTTTTTGAACGTAGTAGTATGTATTAGCTATCTTGCTCAAAACAATATGCCCCGGGGGCTTTCTCTCAAACTGAGCACAACTCCGGTCTTATCGCCTTGGTCAATTAACTACCGCATGAGTTGTGCCGGAATTGTGCATGTAAATCAAATAAGTGGTTAAAAAAAATGCATGGCCCGGGCATGCTGAGGGGGGGGGGGTGTCAGTGAGCTTAGAGGGTGAAACAATTAACGTTACACATTATATTATACTGAATATTATGCTGTGAAGGGGTCCATGACTTCCATTTTGATGCTCCGTGGCCTACATCTTATTGGCACAAGGGATCTTGAGAACTCTAAAGATTAAGAATTTCTATTTTATGGGATAAATGATACACTATCGCAACAAAAGAGAGCCTAACAGAGCCTAATGGGCCGGATATCCACCAAATTATTTTAAATTTTTTACTTCAAAAATTGGTTCCAATAAAAACCCTGGCTTGGAGGCCCGCTACAGAGTGAAAGGGAAAGTGCAAATTTAAATATTGCTAAGATAATGGAAATTTTGAAGAGAAGTTGTGCAAATACAGTCGAATCCCGTTATAACGAACGCCAAGAGACCGGAGACACTTCGTTAAAACGAAATTTCGTTATAAAAGAATTCCAGGTTATCTAGCATTGTTCCTATGTAAACTTATTTGGGGGATTATAAAAATGTTCGTTAAAACGAGATTTTCGCTATAACGGTATTCGTTAAAACTGGATTCGACTGTACCATTCATAATATTTAGCTATAATTGACGAAGTAATTTGAATAGAAGGAAGTAATGTCACCTTTGAAATGAACTGAAACAGAACTATCAGTGTGATGATAACATATACATGAAAGTTTGGATCCAAATTCGAACTTAAAGTTGTAGAAAATCATGCGAATTAATGAAAAAAAGGTAATAATTGTTTCATACAAATTTTTATGTTAAGTGTACTTATATATATATAATTATAAATAGTCATTGGTGGTTGTTTTGTAAACGTAGGCGTACGACAAGCCAGTGCCGACCTCGCTGAAGATAGCAAGAGTATTGTCGATGACACTGATAGCTGTCACTGTGATAGTAGGTATAATGGTAGTTCTTGGAGTGTACGTTCATCACGTCAACAAATGTCAGTGCAGCGTAGATGACCAGGAGATGGTAAGACAGCCATTTTCCTTTTTCAAAAATGTAACCCTAACTCTTTACGTACATTTTATTTAAAGCCCATTTTATTTTATTTTTTAAAAACGTGTAAGTACATCTAGATGAATTCTAACATCGGGGGTTGTGTAACTGTATAATATGAAATTCTTTACTACCGGATTCAAATAAAAAATGATAAGACATGGTTAACGATATACTATAATACAAAAAAATATATATTTGCAGTGGAATTCGATTTCGTAATGAACCTTCCCACCGACGTTGACGAGATATCTCGCCGCCTCAAAAACCTTATTTTAGCAATGACGAGCCCAGAAATTTTGCGAAGCTCATTTCTCAAATGGAAAACTTGTTCTTATCTACAAGCTGCGTTCCATTAGAACTAAGAGTGAAATCACAAAAAAAAATCAAGAATTATAGATCGATCAAAAAATAATTTATTCTGTTTCAAAATATCTTCCTTTAGATGATATGCAATGGTTCCATCATTCAATCAAAGCCTCTTAGATACTACTCTATCTAGGAGGCTTTTGGTTCAACCCATTTTTCGTAGCAAGAAGAGAAGGCCCTTTTTCCGGAAGCTGTCTCAGTGAACCCTGAATAGCTGAAATAACGTCAGCATCCCCGTTAAACTTTCTTGAACGGAGCTTTTCCTTCAACATCGGAAACAGCCAGAATTTAAAAATTTTTACATGCATGATTTTAATATTACATTTGCTGAGATATTGCTGAACAGAAATAGTGACATGCAAGTGTGCGTCATCGTGATTTAGTGTACGATTTCCTACCAGTTCACGACGCTTTCTCGATACGGGTTGTCACAAACTCTTCAAAACGGAAACATAATGTACTATAAATGCAATATCAAAATCTCGTAACAACTCCGTTGTAGTCTGGATCTCGCACTATGCGATTTCTGGCTTCCGATGTTGAGGGAGAAACTCTATGGCTAAAAATTCAATGAAGATGTTGACGTTATTTCAGCTGTGCAGGGTTCACTCTGAGGCAGCTTCCGGAAAAACCCCTTCTCCACTTCTGACACTTTGAAAAATAATAAATTATTTTTTACTATACCTATATTTCGTGATTTTTTTTACGATTTTACTCTTAATTCTTGTGGACCGCACCTTGTACTTTACTTTGCGTCTGCTGAAAATCGGAAGAAAGCTTACATTGTGAGAAAGAGATGTGGCATTCAACAAGGGGGGAGGGGGGGAGTTTGGTGATTTCTACTATAACATTTGTAATGTCGATCATTGGAAATAATTTTGCCGTGGAAAGGGTTGTGGGGTGGGGTTGGTGCACGATCTTAGTTTCCCATGCTTTCCTACGAGAAAAATCTCGGAAATGGAACATTTAAAAATGTTCCATTCACTCTTTTTAATATATTAATCATCACTTTATATTAATCATCACTTTTTAAAATTTCAATCATCACTTTTTAAAATTTCAATCATCACTTTTTAAAATTTCAATCATCACTTTTTAAAATTTCAATCATCACTTTTTAAAATTTCAATCATCACTTTTTAAAATTTCAATCATCACTTTTTAAAATTTTAATCATCACCTAAAATATTAATCATATAAAATTTTTATATGATTTAGCGCGAAAATTTAGAATTTTAACTGTTGGTTATTTCTTTTTCTCGAATTTTAACTTAACAACATGCAACTTTTTCAAAAATCAAAATTTGCCCATATTTTGTGAAATAAAATTTTTTAAATAATTTTAATATAAAATTCCTCTTGTTAAAGTATACAACATTTCAAGACATTTGAATGTGAGGTGTTAGAGAAAAAAATGTTCCTTATCTAACAAAAAACTTAGTTTTGAGAAAAGAACATTTTAGGGGAAAACATTAGAATATATAACATGATCATATTATATATATGCTCATCATCGGTATATAATAACGATATGCCTGCCAGCAGTTTATATTAAAATATTTTAAAACTATTTCTAGTACAGGGTAGAACAAAAAACAAAAACTTGAGAGAGAGAGAGAGAGAGAACACAGTTAGACGAAGAAAGTTTCATAGTATTTTGAAAATTGAAAAATTCGAAAATGTGTTATTTTTTTGCTAAATTAGCGTGAGCTCAATTCCCTGTTATATACACTGCTTAGTTTAAGTTGTCGAATTTCATGCGCACAGTCTCTGTATGGAATCTGATAGAGTTAACATTAGAATAAGTGATGCGATCCTAAATAACTGCTCTGATTCGTATAATAAGCAGCCATAATTTTTCCTTAAAACGGCGCATTATAAAAAGCTATTCGAGCAGCAATTTCCGAATGAAGATGTTTATCACACACATATATCTGATCTAATTTATTTATAAAATTAGCACCATCTGGGGGGGAGAGAATTATTAGCTTGTCGAATCACTAACTCAAATGATCAATCAACCGTCATAAAAAGATGATCGGTATTCGTGATGGCCAGCCACGAGTGTTTAGTAGGTCGTCGTCTCAATCATCAAGCCATGCGTTAAAAAGAATCTCTTCATCCGTTCATAATTCCAAACAAAATCCACCGATGGTGAAAATTTGTTTGTAACTTCCTCATTGTTTTGAATCCGAAGTGTTATGGACGGTGTCACACAAGAAAATGACACCGAGACACGAATCTGGTTTATTTTTTCCTTCGTTTAATATTGCATTTCCGCTTCCCAAAGACCTGGTTTCATAGTCTAGATTGGTAATTTGTTTTTGTTAGGGATGTAAACGGATACGTAAATACGTAATTACGGATACGTAGGATACGTAAATTTCGGATTAGATGCAATAAATGCGAAAATTGTCATTTTTCATGAATAAATGCGCAAAAAAAAAAATAGTTTTCACTTTTTCGCGACATCTTGCTATTTTTACACTATTTCGAAGAGAGAATAGGTAGTAATTTTGCCGAACAATTGAATTGTAGACCTTTCAACTGAGTACAGCACTTTAATACTTTTTCCCTAGTAATTTAAACTATGAAAAATATTATATCATTTGATTAGTTGGTTTTTGAGGGTGAATGCAAAATTTTTGATTTGAAATTTCTTTTGCGAAATATTTTTGTGAATTTTTGATTTGAGAAAAAAATTTTCTGATGAATGTCAAATTTTTGATTTAAAAAATACTTTTGAGGATGAATGTATTTATTTCTAAAATAAAAAAATTCGCTGTCTATACAACAACGAGGTGGCTGAAATTTTTGCGAATGAATGCAAAATTTTTTACTTGAGAAACATATTTGCGATCAAAAATTGGTTAATGCCTGTGCTAGAGAAAAAAAATGAAAAAATTTTACCAGCGTCCTCTGCTGTCGACTTGAAACATTAATTTCTGAATTGATGCGTATTATGAATATTTTTATTAATATTTTTGCAAAAATTCATGTTGCAAGTTATTATTTCAATGATATATATTATAGTTGCACTCAATCATGGAAAAATTTGATGCAATCAAATATCGGTTAAATATATTTTCCCATTTCTTGTTTCTGTTTCGTGCGTTTCAAAATAAAATAGTTTCGTTTCTTAGCGCCATCTATTTTTGACTTTGAATTTCATTTTCTAATTTTACACGTATATATATATAAACTTTGCCATTTTCCATCATATTTTTTATCCGAGAAATCACTTCCTCAATAATTTAATAAAATAATTGATAATTTTGCTATGCCCACTTATTTATAAAATAATCGGATACAGTGAAATATCGGTTACTACGATGTTTCTTCTGATTCAATGCGGCAGAACCATTATAAAAACGTAAAAAAATTGATGCTGATTGTAATATATGTGCGTATTCGTAGCATTTATTTATTACGTTTTAAATGTAGAAACCGGGGAGAGGGCTTTTGGCACTTCAGCACTGAAGTCATGGGATACCTCTTAATATCGTGTGAGATCACCTCTTACACGGCGAAGTGCGGCAAATATTAAGAGGTGTCCCATGACTTTTGGTACTTCAATGTAATATATTATTGAAATAGTAGATTGAATGAGTGCAGTCTGTTTATTATTCAATTTTTGGACCCTTAATATATCGTAGCTTTTAGTTAATACTTTTCTTTTTTTCATCAATCATAAATGTCATTTATCTTGATAATGATAATTAATAATAATTAATATTTCTTATATAAGGAAGTTTGCCTGCATTATCACTAGCTGAAACTGCGAAAATAATAAAACATTTCATTCATATAGTTTTTTGCTTTTTTTTGCAATCGTGTTTCAGATATTACATGGATGTTGCTCAAAATTTGATACTTTTTCATAGAAAATGCCATAGGTGAAGTCAAAAATATATTATTTTCTTCACCGTTTGTGACACTCTATCAAAAAATGTTATTAAAGTTCACTCCGGCACCATTTTATAGAAAACTGCTAAGAAAGGTATTTGGGTATCTTAAAAGAGAGAATATATGTAGGGTTCTTATGTGTAGTGTGTGTTTATTTTTTTATATTTTATCAGAAAAAAACTAAATCAGTGCTTCTCAAACTTTTGTGACCCACGGCTTCCTTGCCTCAGTCATAGATCATGCGCGGCTTCCCAGATTAGTTCAGTAGATATTTCACATCCATAAAAGAGCCACGTCAAATCACTGAGAATAGGAACACATCAATATCTCAAGCACACCGTGACTTCCCTGACAAAGGTAGGAGACGCCTCCTGGAGCTACGATGCACACTTTGAGAAACACTCGACTAAATCTAAGTCTTGCAGCAAACAACTGCATGAATCATAGTCTTCGAGACTATAAAAAAAATTGAAAGGCACAACAATTCATAAATAATAACAACAACAATAAAAATAGGCTATGAATACAATTACAGACTTCCGAGGCGTGTAGAGATTGTTTTTTGTCTTCCAATGTCTTCGCGAATCAGGTCAGTCCTGAAACCGGAAGAAAAGAAACAATGACTGTCCAAGGGACTATTTGTGATTGCTTTTTTCTTGCTGTTTCCTAACAAAAAAAAGTCGCATTATTCTAAAATAATGGAACTCTTTTTCTTTTTCCTGGAACAATGGTCGATCGAGACGAAGCCGTTATGTTAGGATTTCGCAGTACCTGGATCATTATCTAGTACAAATAAATTTTTATTATGCGCTAATATTTTATTATTAATTTTGTTTATGTTGTATAGAGTCCAAGCGTATTGAGACCAATCGCATCCGCAAGAATCGACCGCATGGGCACCTTAAATCCAGAGGATAATGATGAGAAACAGACCAGCGATACCAAGAAGTTACCAGTACCCGTTAAGCTCGAATTGGATTCAACTTTAGGGGTAGGTACAGCAGTCGAAATTTTTGTTTTAAACCAGGGGTCTTTAACAAATGACCCTCGGAGTTTTTTACCGTGGCCTGCCGACCGTTTTCAGAAAATGGCTAAAAACGTTGAAAGACGATTACAAAAAAAAACCCCTCGATCAAGCAAGGTGTGGATTCAAGGGGTGGGCGGCGATGGGTGTGATCACACCTCTCAACAATCTCAACAGCTGAATAAAATGGGAAAATTTGTATCGTAAAAAATACGGGACGATCCAACGAAGCTGCACAATATGTCGCCCTCTAGCGAATCATCAACCATTCACTGGTGAAATTACCTGCCTCCGTTTCATTTGAAACTAAAAATGGCTGGATCGGCTTCGTTCACAGCTGAAGATGTCTACCTTCACTTCATTAGAAGTTCGGAAATGTCTACCTTTGCTCGATCCGCCACTGGAGATGCATGCCTTCGCTTAGGAACTAATCCAGAAGGGATGGGCGTCATCCTTCCTCCCGAAGCCGAATATCCTCGTAAAATACGGGACGATACAATGAACCTACACAATGAGTCGTCCCTCCCGACTCATCCACCTGGATCCTCGCCTGGACAAAGCCCGAGGGAGGTCATTGACAATTATGTTATACTGTTGTATTTATAATTATGAGATGCTTTCGAGATTCACCAATAACGCTGTCCATTTGTACATGCATCACCAGAATCAACATGACAAGCTGGGAAACTTGAGGCGCAAATAGTTTCCGTGACCACTGATTTTAGGACGGTAAAGTCCTCATCCATAAAGGCATACATAATTACAGAATTTATGAAATCGCTAAAATACAGGGTGTCCCAAAATTATTGAATAGTTAAAAAATAGTTAAATTATTGAATAGTTTAAAAATTCATAAAAATGGAAGGAATTGGTATATTTCATAGTTTTCCAACCTTTTCTGTCCCATCGCTCCCTTCTTCAAAATTTTTTTTCTCCCATCGCCCCCAACGCAATCCTATGTTATACCCGTAACTTCTACCGCCCCCTGGAACATTCCATTGCCCACGTTGGGAATCACTGGTATATTTGAATGTGCAAAAAAGTTATTCTCACGAAAGGGATTTTTTTTTTTTTTGTGCAGAAAAAGATTTAGTTCAAATTTTTATCAATAGAGGTTACTGCACGAAAACAAATCACTGAACATCGGAGCACTGGCATGTGAAAATCGGAGTCCTATAAAATGCAGGGTGTACGATGATTAACAACTCATTTCTGAATTTTCCTGTTACATAAAGTTTCCACATTGCGATGTCGACATTAGTGGATAAAGCACTATTGGTGAAGTTTTACATCAGCCACGAATCGCTGGCAGAAGCTTTGCGAACGTTTCACACAGAAGAGTTTGAAGAAAGGTTCAGATCCAATCAAAAATGATTTGCTTCCGTGCAGCGTCCTCTATCGACGAAAATTTTTGAATCGATGGAATGAAATAACTTTGGAATTAGTGATAGAAGCTAATTCAAAATAATTGAAAAAATAATAATTTAAGAACAATTAAAAAAAAAGAAATGATTTCAAGATTCATTGAAAAAAAGTGTGAAAAAAAAATTTACGATATATATTGAAAAATAATTTCAGAATCATTTAGTAGTAATTATAGAATAATTTAAGTCGTAATTAATCAAAAAAGATTTCGGAATTGGTGAAAGAAATGATTAATTAAAGAAATAGTTTTAGAAGTGTTTAATTATTTTGTGCCTTGTTTAAGTGAGGGGGGGGGGGCCCGTCGGCCCTTCTGTTAAGATGTCACTGTCATACATGCTCAACCCTTGTCCCGCGGGCCAAATGAGGCGAATGTGGCTCTAGGGGTTACTTGAAGTGGCCAGAGACCTCCAACCTAATTTTTTAAAAATGAACCAGATCACTTGAGTGATCCGCTGTCTATTTTGCGCTCACTTAAGGAACCTGTTGTGCAGTTGCACACCAATCAAGTTGTCCGCGGTACATTCCCAGTCACCCATGGCATATTTACATACCATGTGAGTGACTCGCAACGCAGTTCCAGAGCACTCAAGTGACCCATAGCACATTTACAGATCACTAAATTGACTTGCAGTGCAGTTCCAGCACACTTGAGCGGAACGTAGTGCAGGTTAACGCCACTGAAATTACCCACGGAACACTTACAGATCACATGAGTGACCCCGCGGCATATTTAAAAATCGTCTGAGTGATCCACGGCATAGTGTCAAGATCACTGAGGTGCGATTGCACATCACTTAAGTAGTCCGCGACATAATTTCATTGTTTGATTATGTTGGGCCCTGTTTAACTCGTGCCCCGTCGGCCCTTCTGTTAAGATGTCACTGTCATACATGCTCAACCCATGACCCGCGGGTCAAATGTGGCCCCTCGGAACTATATGATGATCTGACGTCTCCAGGTCGCTTAAATCATCCGTGGCACACTTACCGATTATTAAGTGACCCGCGACACGTTTTCAAACCAATGAAATAGCCTGCGTTCCCCAAAGATTGAGCATCCTTGTTGCACATGATAACATGAAGTCATAAATCCGGGTTACATTTTACAATTCTGAATACCTCGGTATGAGTTGGTGGCCCACTGGCATCTTGGGGGAATTCCAATTTGGCCTGCGATGTTTAAAAAGTTGAAGAAAGATTGAAGGTTGATTGAGATGACCTCTATGGTCATCAACAGAAAATAATCACAGCTTATAATATAGTACAGTACTTACTTTTGAATTTCTTTTAAACGATATACATTGTAGTCACTGATGAAGAATCCGAAGAACAAGAAGGCTCAGGTCAACTGCATCATTGAAAACAGAAAAGCTACGCAACTGATATCAGAGGATCCGAAAATGGTAAATTATTTTACGTTGTTCTATCCGTGGCGTCACAACTAGGCGTTTCACTTTGATGTTAAAAATATTATGCGCATGAATAATTTGGTTTCCTGTTGATAATTTTGAAACCTGTCCGATGAGTTTTCAGGCTGACCTTTCGCCTTGAAATTAATTTAGGACGATACTATAATCCAAGAGGAAAAGTTATTTATTTTAATTTATACGTTTTCCTTCATTCAGCATTGTTTCCCCTTGTTTTGACAGAAGTCCTGTCAAAAAATGTTTTTCGCTACCAATCAGAGAAGCATAAGCTATCTTATATCATTACAACACCACTGAGTTCCGTTAAATAAACTGGCCTTGAATAATTTACCTGTAGCATATTCATACACAGAATTTGTCTCTTTCTGTGTATGAGAACGGACTGTCCCAAACAGGGTCGGACTTTGTCATTTAGCGGGCCGGTGTGAGAGAACGGTTTTGTGGCCCTATCCAATATAACGAGAAGAGGGTTAGGCCTAGAGATTAACTTATTTTTGTTCTATACACACACACACAGAAATTAAATTTAGAGGTTTCGCTAAAAGTCTTGGAATTTAGGTCCGTCAAAAAAAAACTTTCCGAGGAGGTTCCAGAAAGCAGGGTCATCCTAACGCATGAGAATACTGGGCAGTACAGGTGGATAAGGAGCCTCACATTAACGAGACTTATTCAAAACAAAATAATGTCTAGGGCCGAGATTACACTACGAAAGTTCCACGAAAGTTCATTTATAAAACTTGAAAAATGCAACCAATAAGGTAATCCGTTGCATTTCCTCAAATGAATCCGATAACTCCATCGGCTGAAATTTTCAGGATTTATAAATGGTTTTTTATGAAACTTGAAAACTGCAACGAATAAGCGTACGGTTACATTCGACGGGGAACCTTATAGGTATTGGTCTTACATTTAAAGGAGCCAGCTAAAAATCTTCGTTTGGGGTCCTGTCAAAAATCAAGGCCCCCCATTCAAGGATATGGAAGAAACAGATTATCACTACCATGTGTGTGTATAAATCGATATTTTTTATGAATAGAATTTCGAGTTCTCTGGCCTTTTTTTAAAGCAGTTACCGCAAAACATTTTACTTAGTAATGTAATAAAACCCAGTTTTACGACCCCTAATATTTTGCGGCCCAGCGCGATCTCACTCTTTGCGGTCCTGGTCCCAAATTGTTTGCATAGTAGATATCTTTGCAACCGTTGACTTAAGAAACATAGTTTCAACTGCTAAAATGTTTTCAAATGACGTGCGCTCACTCAAAATGTCTTCGATGTTCCAAGGATTCGTATACATAAAAGAATAGGAAAAATTAATTTTTTTATGTAGAAACAGTGCTCTAAAGCAACTGCGCAACTTCCTATTTGTGAAATGTTAATTGTCCCTCAGAAGTCATTTACAAAAAAATTTCATATTTTTAAATGCTATATTAACTCAGATATTTGACTTTGAAAGTTTATCGCCAATGATTGAGGGTGTGATTCACAAATTGCGAAACGTAAATTAAATTCAAAGTTGCAAAAATTCTACAATTGTTAAAACAACTGTCAAAAAATGTAATTGCTATTTACTGCGGTTTAAAAAAAATAAAACAAATGAGTTGACATTCTATTTATGTACAGTCCCTAAAATGGCAACTTTTGAGCCAATGAAAACACAGTAATAAGTTGCGAAAACATATAGTGATTTTACATATTTCTTATCTACATAAATATTGCATTCAAAAATATGCAATGTTTTTGCAAATGACTTCTCGGAGCGGGATCTACATTTCAATAATTGGAAGTTTTAGCACACGGGGACTGTATAAAAATTTGACTTCTTTATTTTGTTATGTATACGACCCCCCCTCCCCCCCCCCAAGAAATGTTATGATATTTTAAGTAACTGCACGTCATTTAAAACCTTTTCGAAATTGAAAGCACGTTTCTCTAAAGTCAACGGTTGCAGAGATATCTGCTGTGCAAACAATTTGGAACAGCTTGTATAATTTTATTACTGAATCCGGAATATATGCACTATAAAAGTGGCGAAGTACGTTTTCAAAATATGCAAATCTGCACTTAAAATGCCAAATACGCATTAAAAAAACGCATACTAAGCACTAAAAATCCTGAAAAGTTGAAAATTCCAAAATTCATACAAAAAATGAGAAAATATGGTAAAAAAATCCCCATGTGAAAAAAAAAGCAGATATGATTTTAAAATGTATATTTTACATTTGTTAGTGCATATTCATTCACAAAAAGTTATCCCCACACATAATACAGTATATAGGGTGCATAGCATACAGGAGGGTATGGCATTTTACTGGCAAACCGTTGATCCTAGAGGCATACTTCCACATAACTTTTAGTACTGAGATATATCATTTTTGTTGCAAGGGGTCGTATAGTCATTAAAATAAAAAATATACTTTTTATACAGTCCCGTATGCCCGAAAACCCAATTAGAAAGTTGTTGCCCTGTCTCTCTCTCGATGCCAACTAAGAATATTCCGCGTTTCTAAGTGCAATATTCACTGAGATATTCAAATTCAAAAAACGGGGAAAATTGGTTGAAAAAAAACAGCATTAAATGCAGGTAAGATTATGGCTATATTATATTATATCTATGTTTTTTTCCACCTTTTCTTCATTTTTAGAATTAAAAAAAATAACTCGGAGAATATTACACTTAGGAAAGTGGAGTTTCTTTTATTTCTGTTGGCATCAAGAGAGACAGGGCAGCAACTTTGCAACTTTCTAATTGGGTTTTGAGGCACACGGGACTCTATAAAAAGTTAATTTTTTATTTTAATAATATACAACTGTTTGAAACATAAATGACATATATATGAGTACTATACACGTTATTTGGAAACTTTTTCTAATTGGAAATGTGCCTCTAGGATCAACGGTTCGCCAATAAAATGCCATACCCCGCTGTTTGATATGCACCCTGTGTATATAGTGCTTGTGTAAATAACTTCTACATATTTTTTATTCAGGAATTTCTAATTTCTACTTAGCTGCTCAGTTACGAAATACCAGTAACAAAAGAAATCGCTCGAATTAAGAAGCGTTAAAATACGTGATACTGCAGCGTAGTAATTAGTTCATAGAGATGCGATGTAAAAAAAAAAAGTAACTTTCTCTCTATTTTTTTTTTTCTTGCGCTCCATCGTACAGCTGATGACACCATTTGGAAACTTCAGCTCCGATCCGAAACTGGTGCATTTGACCGGCGAGAAGATGATCTTCTCTTGCTTCTCGGCCGTCGAGCAAGCCAAGAACAAATCATCCAAGAGCAAGAAACTCAAAGGTATCTCGTTTCTATAATACACATATCCCTTATTTTTATTTCGAAAAAGTTTTTCTTACTATACTTCATTCAATAGCGGGAAAAAAACAAACATTTGAATTTATATAAATTATTTTCTTTCCAGCGATGTTTTCACGGCCGAAACGTTCATTGAAGGACACTTGCGATTGCAACTGCGCTTGTTGAAGACGCAGGAGACCTTGAATCTCGAACAATTATGTGGACTGTGAATAATGGCTCTTTCAATCAGCCATCTAATAACATCTTGAAGACAATCACGTAATACATCAATTACGACGTATTAATAGAATCTCAATCGAGTGAAAGAATCCATAAATTCGGGATTGTGTGAATGGATTCTCATTTGAAATACTACTCTTCATCACGTACTTGTAGTCTCTCTCGTTAGTCATTTTATTTTTTACATTAAATTTCTACGTTTTTTGTGCTCAATCTCATTTATTTTATGTGATTACGAGGTTTTTCCGGATATCAATTTTGAATAAGAAAACCTAAAAATTATTATTTTTTAATAATTTTTTTCTTCATTAATTTTCCTTCAACATTCTGTGATTCACGATTATTTTATATTTTTTACAAGTTTTTCCCCCTGAATAAAAAAAAAGACACGGTTTCTAGAAACAGTTTTGTTGTCAATCCTTGTTGATATAATTTCAACAAATTAAAACTACACAATGATAAGAATATAAATGATGAAATCTCCAATCAGGAGTGTGAAACCACCTCATAGCGAACATTCACATGATCGACAGAGGCGTATTGAAGGGCGGGGGTTGCTTAGCGGGCTATATAGTATATCTCTCTTATTCATTTATTTTTTGCTGGCCCGGAATTATTTATTTCTCCCAATCATTCACTTTTATGCGGCCCGCAAATTATTTTTCACTCATTTATTTATTTTTTGCTAGTTCACAAATTAATTCTTCCATTTGTTTATTTTTCAGCTGGTCCGCAAATTGTTCCTCTCACTTATATATTTTTTGCTAGTTCGCAAGTTGTTTTTTTCTCTATTTATTTATTTTTTAGGGTTTCTCAAATTATTTATCGCATTTATTTACTTCATATTGGTCTGCAGGTTACTTCTATTTATTTATATTTTTGCTGGTCTGCAAAAGTTACTTCTCCTATTTATTTATAGTTTTCCAGGTCTGCAACTTATTTCTACTATTTATTTATTTTTATTTTTTGTTTGCTACTCTGCAAGTTATTTCTCTTATTCAATTATCTTTTGGTGGTCTAGAATTTATTTCTCCCATTCATTGTTTTTTTGCCAGCCCGCAAATGATTTCTCTCATATATTTATTTTTTTTGTTGTTGTGTGCAAATTATTTCTCCCATTTATTCAATTTTTTTTTGCTAGTCCGCAAATTATTTCTCACTTCCCACCGGTTCGTGAAATTTTTCATTTGCTTTCACCGGTCTGCAGCTGTAGAAAGATAGAGGAACAATGACTTAGAAGAGGAACGTTTATGAGCTACAGTAAAATTTCGCTACAACGATACTCGATATAACGATAAATCCCCATACAACGACATTTTTTTGAATATTGTTTGGAATCGCCTATAGTCTAATGTCAAAATCAGTACCTTTTACAACGGTAAATCTCTCAATAACTGTATTTTTTTAATCGATTTTAAAACCACTACGACGATATTTTTTATATTTCACTCAAAATCACCTTCAATATGATTTTAAATTCCTCATCAGCGTTTGTTCTTTCGGGGGTATTTAATAACATCGGTATTTTGCACTATCTACCCTTCGAAAATGTTAATGAAGTTGACGTACAACTACTTTCTTTATAGTACACAGAAGTAGTGCGCAATGAACTACTTTATGGGGTGAAGCAATTAATAAATTTTATTAATCAACTAATAAATTTATTTTTTTTTCTGCGAATAGACACTTACAAAAGCATTTTATTTATTTTTGAAACATATGACAACCATATTTTTATGGGCATCTTTTTATCAGCCACCTCGTTGGGCATTTTGCCTGTTGTGGCGTTGTATTTGTATTTGTATTTGTATTTGTACAGGGGAACCCCGTTTATACGACGTTCAAGAGGCCGAGTCAGAACGTTGTATGAATTTTCAAGTCAAATAACAGAGACTTTAAAAAAAAATTACTCTCCCACACAGGCGTACGAAATATTATAAAATTCGATGTGTTTAGTTGCATCTTTAATTCTGTTATAACAAAAAAATCATTTCGCTCATACTTGAGGAAAAAGAAAATTAAATTAAAATTTTCAAATCATTTAAAGTAATAAAATTTAGCAGAACATTACCTTTATGACACGAAATTAGGTAAAAAAATTGCAACAAATCTTCTCGACTTTGGAAAATTTCCCATATTGGACTCTTTTTTTCTTTTTTTTTCAGCAGTAGATGATTTGCAACCAGGAGCTCCGTCTGTGGTTTTTCCTCTTCTTTATAATCGTTTTCAAAGTTGACACAGGGATATTCAACTGTTTAGCAAGACCAACTTTTCGTCATCAATTTAAAATTCTTGTCGAATTCGTCCAAAATTTCCAGTATTTATTTTTATTTATTTTTTTGAGAAAGCGTCTTTCGTTTTCTCTACATTAAGAACAGTGTATTGGAACACACATCCAGCAAGCAAAGCACGACAACGAAAGAAAATTTCACTGGAAGTGATCGAAAAAAAACTGATTCAGTGCTGTGAGTGTGCACCGCATCCGCATATGCCTCTTATTGGCAGATCTGTACCCTCCACATGCTTATAATAGACATTTCGCACCACTGGGGATGACGCTGAAAACATTGGGAGAAAAAAATTCGGAAAGGACATATGGCCGTCTTTTATACAATTAAAACAAATTTCTTTTTGGGCTTGCAGTGTCTGCTTATTCTCAGAAACAAGCAATAAGCAAATCACTCACGTGTCCACTCTAAATGACCATCAGTGAGCTTAGTGTTTATTTTTGTATACGTCTTCAATCATTCTGAAATTTATGGCTTTTGCGGTCACAATATGCAAGAAGAACTGTTTTAACAACGCGTTTTCACTGTCGACAAAAATTGCGTGCATTTGATGGATATAAATAACGATTTTCTAAAGGATTCAGAGTTCGATCCAAAGTGAAAACGTCGAATAATTGAGGTTTTGCGTCGAATGAATGAATTATTTTAACATTAAATTGTATAGGAACCAATTGCGACCGAAGCCAAGCGTAATATATACGTCAAAGTCGTATAACTGAGCGACATGTAAACGAGATTCCACTGCACTAACAACGTTTATTCAAAAGAGATGCTAACAACAGCATAAATGTTTTAGAGACTGATTATAACGCTATCTCTCATTATAACGATAATCTCTCTATAACGATATTTTTTCTCTGTCCGCAGAGCATCGTTTCGAAGTTTCACAGTATATGCGGTGGTTTAACAGAAAAACCATCTACAGGAGGCTTATTTCTGGACGCACTCGGGAATTGAACACTACATGGTCAAGGCCCGCGACCCGACGATATGACTATTAATTAAGAGTGAGTTCTGATGATGAAGTCACTTGCAAGTCATTTGGGATTAAACAGTGCTTTCTACTGTCTGCATGATATGAAAAGATCGAAAAATTATGATATTTATTGATATTAAAAATTATTGATATTTTTATTTATCAATCGATATCATTTCAATGTAACCTGGAAGGGTTATAAAATCCCTTTAGGGCTATAGAATCTCCTTTAGGACTATAAAATCTCTTTAGGGCCCTTGATCTCGTGATACCATGTGTTCAGAGGCGAATTTATGGTTGTGCCGCCTGTGGGATACGTGAGTGGAGACAAGCCCCGCGCCCTCCCCACCTTCAAAGAAATTCACAGGTGATTCTAATATACACCTGCATATATACAATGGAACCTTTTGATAACGGACACCTATGGAACGAAAACTTTGTTCACTAACGAAGAGTATCCCTTTACGGAATCGTAAAAGACGATGAGGCCGGTCGACGAAATTTAAAAAATGTCTTTTAGCTGGAGGTGTGTGTTCGCTAACAGGGTATGTCCATTATGAGGGTTCCACTGTATATGTATTGACATCATCCCCCCCATCTCCCGACTTTCAAGTCTATCGTCGTTTACGGTGGGCCATACAAATTTTTACCACCATTCCCCTCAGTCAAATGAACTCAACTTTTTCGACCCCTCATCCCTCAAATTTTCTCCCTAGGCTACAGCCCCTACTTAACCCCCGCGCGTAATTCTTAAACTTTCAAGCATGGAAATGTTCAGTATTCTTGTTGCATAACCCTTCCCGCAGATATGAGCAAGAGTTGCTTGGTGTGTGCTACTACTTCGAATGTTTTCAAGACATGCTTACCCCTCTTAAAAGACGTAGGAGGCTTCCCTGCTCTTATAATATATATACATATACTTACTTATATTATTATTACTTTATAGATATGCAAAGGTGTGAGTATATAGCCTTGAAAATACTTACAACTTGAAATACGCAGAAAGCATGCTTGCTCCTTGGAATGCGTAGACGGCTTGCATATCACTAGAAATGTATAGGATACTTACACAGCGTACAACGTAATGTACGACTAGAAATGCGTGGAGTGTGTTCGTGCCACTAGAAATGCGTAGGGTACCTGCTGAAATCTACATATGCGTACGGGGCTCGAGTAACCCCCTAGAAATGCGAAGGAGGCTTGCCTGCCCTCTCGTTTATATTACACCATAAAGTAATGTTTCGCACCTTTTTTGTTACATAGTCGTTTATTCCGCCATTGATTTTTAGCGTACCCTTGAATGGCCAGTCATGTCGCCCTAGTAGTAAGCCTGCCACAGGTTTGGAGCGAATGACTCGCGTAGACGGTTTACAATAAAACAAAATTATGAAATGAATGCACGATACAATTATGTGTTTGTATTCGAATATTCGCATGTATTATCACTGGGGTGATTGCTAATCTTCAGGTGCATCAAATGATAGAAATGTTTCGCTTTCAAACGCAAGTAACTTGCATTACAATCATGACGGGGATTACCGACATATTTCTGTTACGCATCGTAGGTAACAGTAGTTGAATAGAGGTGTAAAAAACCATGCATATACTTTTATTACAGATAACAACATAATTACTAGACCAGACCAGAATTGAACTTTAAGCCGATTCCCAGCCCGCGAGGGCCAACTGCCGGCATAAAAACTGGCCAAGAAGGCCTGTGAAGAAGAAAATGTGTACATGTTTGTAGATAGATATGTGTTTGCATGAATGTGTAGTGTATGTAAAAAGAACTGGTCAAATTGGTGAAAAGTCATGATCTGGCTATAAGCAGGCAAATGTCATCACAGTTCACAGAAGCAGGCAAAAAACATCACAGTTCACAGAAGCAGGCAAATGTCATTACAGTTCACAGAAGCAGGCAAATGTCATCACAGTTCACAGAAGCAGGTCACACAATCTGCAGCTTGCAACATATATTCGAAGTGGAATGGGGGAAAAAACATCACATGGGAGTCGTGACTCAAAAACCCCAGCTGTAACATCAAAAATGCAATACAGGTAACAAAGTTCTGTTTCAACTCAGTGCATCAGAAATTAATGGGGATTTACTATTGACAAATTTTATGTAGCAAAACAATCCAAAATTCAAGTTCAATATGCAAGTTCAATTGGGAAATATATATGTATATACAAAATTCAATAATGAGAAGGTACAAATCGAATAGATGCGAAAAAATGTCAAAAGTGGATAGATACATAGTATGCAAGTAATGTGAGTATATACAATTGAATGAGAGAATTTATGTATTAAAATAGTATGTATACAATGAGATTTGTAGAAGAAAGCATCTTTACAAATTCTCCCATGTAAGGCGCCCAATTTGTTTGGGCCTCCTATATTTCCTTAAGCAGTCAGCATCATAGTCAACAATTTCCCTCAGATGTTCGAATTGGGAACTAAACATTCGCTCGAATTGATCATTGTTTAATTTCTTGATGTATGTGAATATGTGAGGTATGTCCAAGTCTTGTCTGATGTTTATTCCACGAACAAACCAAGGGGCTCCAACAAATCTTCTGAGTATTTTGTTCTGCATAGTCTGTAGTTTTTTGATATTCGTTTTACAAGCGTGCGCCCAAGCTGGCGAAGCATAGAGTAGAGTAGGCCTTATTATGGATTTAAAAAGAATAATTTTGTTCTTTAATGAAAGTTTTGCCTGTGGAAATGTGATGCGATTGAGCATACCCATAATTCTATTAGATTTGTTTATTACATGATCAATGTGTGAAGAGAAAGATAGATTTTTGTTGAGGATACAGCCCAAGTATTTTATTTGTCTAACAGGGCTTAAAGATTGTGTACCAATTTGAAGTCGTCTGTCCGGTATTTTACGACGTCTAGTGAACCATAAAAATTTGCATTTGTCGCTATTCAGTTGGATGGCAGATTCATCACACCAATATTCTATTTCATCCATGGTTTCTTGTAAATTGTTGAAGGCCTGATTTGCATCCCTGCTACTGCACAAAACTGCACAGTCGTTGGCATATAAATAGGCAAATAAAGATATTATGCCATTTTGGGGACAAGGTATGTCATTAATGTATAGTAGGAACAGTTGTGGCCCCAACACACTGCCCTGAGGCACAGAGGCATGAATTTGTTTTATTGAAGAAAGTGTGTTTTGAATTTTTACTTGAAAAGTTCGACCTAAAAGATAGTGATAGAAGAATATGATCATATACGGAGGCATATTTAAGTCAATGAGTTTGGAAAGCAATGTAGCATAATCACAACGGTCAAATGCTTTTGCTATGTCTAAGAATGATGCAGCCACAAAATCAAAATTGTTAAAAGCTTCATTTATGAACTCTGAGACTCTAACCAGCTGTGTCACACAAGAGTGATCAGGCCGAAACCCGTGTTGTTCGGGTCTAATTAAATGATTTTCATTGATGAATTGTGTAAGTCTATTTGCGACAATCTTTTCAAAGATTTTACTCCAGTTGCTCAGTAAACTTATTGGTCTGAAGTTTTGTGCCATAAGTGGGTCAGTCCCAGCTTTGTGAATTGTTTTTATAACAGAATGTTTCCAAGGTTTTGGAAAATAATTTAATGTTAAAGCACTGTTGAAAATTTCTGTTATGTGAGTAATGATATTTTCTGGCAGGCACTTCAAGGCCTTATTGCTAATTTCATCAGCACCTGGTGCTTTTTTGACATCCAACGAGTTGATGATTGAGCTGATTTCATCATTAGTTGTTAGTTCCATGTGACATGTAGAATTATTTGTGTGAAAGTGAATAAATTGTGCGACTTTTCTACGAAGCCGCAGTTTAGTATTGTTAGGCTGATTCCTATTGGGTGAAAATTGCCCTTCATAAGTAGTTGCGAATGCTTCAGCAATTTCCTGATCTGTGTAAACAATTGTGTTGTCTGTCTTTTTAATTTTGTTAATTCGTGTAGTTTTGGGCTTACATATCCGCCAAGCTTTCCATAAATTGCCGTTTTCTGCTGTAGCATTACCCACAAAGTCAGAAAAACGGTCATTGATGTGAGATGCAACTTCTTTTTTGATCTCCTTTTGGAGTCTGTTTAAAATTATTCTGTCTAAGGCACCTCTGTACCTCTGCCACTTTTTCCTAACTTTGTTTTTATGCCTAATTTTATCCAAAATTTCTTTAGGCAAGCCAAATTGATTCTCAGATTTGATTTTTTGAGTAGAAGAGGCTTTAATTGAGTCATTAATAAGATGGGTCAAATTATCAACAGCTTGGTCAATGTCATCACTGTTTGGGTTATCAACAGTGTTTAGTGCGGTTGAAGAAAGTCTGTCATTATAAGCATTCCAGTCAATGTGATTTACCAAAAGCCTTTTTCTGGGTATTAAAAAGTCTATGTTGAAGAACAGGGGATTGTGAGGAGAATACAAAATTGCCTTAGTATACATTTGTATATCGTACAAAAAATTTTTTGCTATACCAAAATCAATGACATCAGGCGTTCCTCTGTTTTGGCCAGGGAAATGAGTTGGCTGAGGGGAAGAGATTACTTGAAGAAAATTGTCAATACAGAATTTCCTAAGAATTTTACCATTTCTATTTGTTGACTTCGAGAAAAACAGAGATGACTTGCAGTTCCAGTCACCTGCTACTAGAACAGGTGAGCTGGTGTTGAATATTTCTTTTAACAAATTTAAGTCCAAGCTGTTATTAGGCGGTTTATAAATTGCACAAAAGTCCATTGATACTCTATTTATATGAATAGAGACCGCCACAGCTTCAATATCAGTAGAATCAGAAAGAATAATTTGCTGATAGGGAATACAATTTTTAATAAATATACAGACTCCTCCCCCCCGGTTATGTAGTCGATCCCGTCGGACGCATTGATAACCACCTATGTTGAAAACCGTGCTGGGAAGGAACCAAGTTTCATTGATAAGTGCAATATCTACTTGATAATCAAAAAGCATTTGAGTAAATAAGTGTTTAGAGCCTCTAAGGCTATTAGCATTCCAGGCCATTACAATGAGTGGCCTGGGAGGAGCATCAATTGTTTGAGCTATTGTTAGGCGATATTAGAATAGTAATCAAAACTGAGAGTATTTGTTGAATCTTGTTTTTGTCAATGTTAGCCCCTTCCAACAATTTTCCAAAATTGTTGATTAAATTTTCAGTGTCCGTGCAATTTTTAGACAGGTTATCAGAGTTGGAATGATCACCATGTGTTTTTTTAGCGAGTGAGATAGCATTTTGATTAGAAAAGTCCACTTCCTCATTTGAGGTATGATAGCTATCATCATTGACCATGTCGATGTCACTCATGTCCAGCTCTTCTGTGTATATAATAAGCTGGTTCATCACATTTTTATACAATTTTTGATGCAATTCTCGGTAAATATCATCAATTGATTTAATCACTTTACCTCGTCCTAAGGGATGTTGCCCTTTCCTAACAGTAAAATGCAAAAATTCTTGTTTTTTCCTTAATTCTGAAATTTCAGATTCCATGTTTCTGTCATGTGTTTTATCAGAATTAGGTGTAATGTTTGTGTTATTAGTAGATCTTATGAATAATGAGCTGTGTCCTATGTTAAAGTTGTCTTCATCTTGACAAGGGAGAGTTGGAAATTCTTCCATCGAAGGGCCCCTAAGTGATACAGGCAGTTTAGATTCAAATATCCTGCCTTTTTTCCCTGGCACTTCAGGTCTAGCACTACATCCAGAATATGTAGCCGTGTGAGGGCCACCACATAAAAGACACTTCAATTTAGATTTATCACCTTTATGAGTACAATTCCGAGTCTCATGAGACCCTGAACAAAATGCACACGCAGGGAGGTCCCTACAAAAATAACTACTGTGCCCGTACTTTTGACAGTTCCTACACTGCAAGGGAGACTGTATTCCTCTGTATCTTTCGATACTAATGTTGATGTCACCTATGCATGTTAGATTAGCAAAATGCTTATGTTCAATCAAAACTTCTACCAAAAAAAGTGGGAAAGGTCTCCCATTTGAATAATTTTTCATATTACAAACCTTGACCACTGGTATACCCTGCCTTTCAATGTCTGCTTTAATGTCAAGGGGGTTAACATTTGCAGGTAACCCTCTGATGACAAACTTTAAGGTTCTGTTGCTATTTGTTTGATAAGTATAATATCTGAATTTTTTGTCATCAAAAATTTTTGTTACCTTCCTATGATCAAGTTCTGAAAAAACTTGGAAGGTTATTTTGTTGTCCGTTGGCTTTTGTTGGGGGGGAAACTCACATACAGCTTTAATTTCGCTGAAATCAACAATCCAGTTGTTTCCCCATGAAGTCAAAATAATCGGTGGAATGTTAGTCTTTTTCTTTTTCCTACTTACAACAGTAAAGCCATTGTTGTCATTAGGCTGATTAGCCAAATCAGAGTTAACACTACTAGGCAATTGTTGTTCTACTGTTTGTTCCTGTTTAGTGTTATTTTCAATTTGCTGTGTCGCATTTATATGTGAAGATTCGTTTCCTTCGACTGAAAAAGTTGATGTTTGTGAAGAATGTGTGTCACAATCAGAAGATGAGTCAGTAGAAGATGTGTCGTTACAGTCATTCTTACTTTGATCACCATCACTTTTTCCTACGGGAGGGGTAGCCTCCACTTCATTGGGTACAAGATGAAAACTGCTGTTATTATCACAATCTAGCTGATGTTTCCCAGCTGATCCCGAATTTTGGAACTTATCAAGTTGTTTGTTAAGGACCTTGTTCTTTTTAGTCCTTTTATTGGCCTTTTTACATGGTGTTTCAGCCATATAAAGTTCGCCCTTTACCTGCTTAATACCTTTTGAAGGGGTAATACTATCCAACAAGGAAGCAGAGCTGCTAACACTTGAATCATGTATCTGATTCTTTTTCTTTTTTTTCAGTTTCTTGACCCTTTTGCTTTGAGATTTTTCAGGTGAAGGGTCTGCGGAGGGGGTATCAATTGGCTTTTTCACACTTCGAAATTTTTGATTCATACTATGCTTGCAAGAAGAGGTATTTAACCCATCAAAAAGGGTTTGAGCTGTGGACAACAAAAGATCATGTACCGAATTTTCCTCGTTATTATCAGTATCCAAAAGCATAACATACACTGAGAACAGTTCAACAAAATTATCAGCAATATCACATTCATCATTTTTGTTAACATCGTTACCTTCCTTGTACTTTTCCCTAATCCAATCAAATACAACGTTATCAAATATCTCTCTACTCTCACCTGAGTCAGCATAATCTGCAGCTAACGCACTCAATCGTTTGACTACAGAAATGTCATCAATGTTTGAGAAAGGACAGATTTTACCCATAGCACTGAGTAATTATGAAACAGAACTTACCTTGGTTTGAAATAACAAAAAACCTAAGAAAAAGGGGCAAAAATGGGGCAGACGTATCACTGGGGAGGGGGGGAAACACTGTTGAGCGCACACACACAGCACTGAAATCACCATAAAACTGCATGAAAAACGACCGTTGGAATATCCGTTGGTGACACCTCCACTCCGACGATTACCAATCACAATCCTAAACTGGATGTTTGTACATATGGACTCTACTCCTTGAAATCCAGCAACTTAGCAGGTGAATAGCCGCAGAGATTGCACATGGGACTCCAAAAAAAATAAAATAATAATTAAAAAGAGGGCAGGCGTAACACTGGAGCGAAAACACAATTAGCAAGCGAAGACTCAAGATGACCGTTATGCCGCATTGCAGACATCCATTAGGCCTACGGTTGGTCGTTGCCGAAGACTTCCGTTATACTACTGACGGAGAGAAAGCTACATGCGACCGATCGTCACTTTAACGTTGAGACCCACTTGTATTACGTACCACAACATAATTACTGTATTTTCTCAATAAGTTCATCGAAAAGGCAATTAAAATATAGACAAAAGTTGTGTATACAATATGTTTTAACATATATTTTATTATAAAACTGTTGCATGAGTAGTTACTTTTAATTTTCGTCCTTTTTCCCTCATAGTCAAATTAGTTCGGATGCAAAAAAGGGGGGAACATTTAGTCATAAACATAGTTGATAGATGGCAGCACCACAATTTAAATTAACAAATATTCTAAAAATTATGTCTTTATTAGAAAATATAGGGTAATAAGGTTCTCGGACGCACCAAGAAAGCATAGGTGGAGATACGGGGGCGGGAGGGCGGCCCCCCCCCAGCATCAAAGGTGAAGTCGACTGATCTAATGCATATATGTGTAGATGAATTGACATAATCATCATCATCATCATCGTGCTCCCCCCCAGCAATAATAACCGTGCCCCCCAGACTTCCAAGTCTATCTCCGCCTATGCAAGAAAGGAGGACGCTTATGCGCGCACAAAAATTCGCGAGGTCACTTTTCCCAATTTACATAACAGTCGGCGCAACTATAATGAGATACTTTTTCTAAAATAGCTTTTCTGATTCCCTGATGAACAATTTCGTAATTCTAAACTTGATTTTGTACACTATAAATACTTATATATCTGATTCAACATATTGATAGCATTTTCAGAAAAAAATATTGCAAGTATGCTCAAAAAATGATTTTATTAAAATGTTCGAATCGGGTGTTTTTGGAACAGGTCGCCCAATATGAGACACCAAGGGTTCCTAATATGAGACACTATCTCATATTGTGCAGTCACACTGAGAAAGAAACATTTCCATGAAAAAATGTATTTATTGTATTTAATTAATCGTCAAAATTGAGAAGATAATATAACGAATTAAATTTTTTTTACGAATAACAATCATTGCACAAAAATACTGTTTCCTTAATTTCTCCACAATCCTCGTTAGACCATCCAGAGCATATCATACATCTTGCCCACTTCTCTCCAAGGGTGACCTCTGAAAATCGGGTTGAACAGAGCATGCATTCTGGATTAGACTCATCGTAATTAAAATCTGAATCACCTGTTCCAGTAGAGGTGGTTCTTCGCCATCGCACGTTTCGTCTTCACTCGAATCTTGTCTTTTCTTCGTAGTTTTAGCCAACTCTTTCTTGGCTTTCTTTTGTTTTTTTCTCTTCTCAGCCCCAGTTTTCTTTGTACTTTCTTTGTTCCTGTTGTTGCTTGAATCACTATTTTTCTTCAAGCTGTTTCTTGTATGGTGAGTTGGTCAGTAATATTGCTGAACCCGACCGCGAAGAAGACGATGTACTAGGTTTGAGGGGACAGCTCCTCACAACTAGATGGAAGGCCATATGTTTATGTCTGCACAACATAAACCAAAAAAGTGTTCAGACATAATAACGCAATATTGCGATAATTGTTCCTCCAACTCTGCAGTCAAGGCCGTCTTTCTTCCCCAAGCTGACTCGTACGAGTTCCTATACCGATCTTGCATCTTTGACATACCGTTCAATTTTGAATTTTGGCACGCCAACATATTTTTCAGCCTTGAGGTTTGCAGCCAATTGGTTTCCTGTGGTTCCCAACTTCGAGGCGCAAATGCGAGCCGATCTCTCCATTAAAAGTCTCACCACAGAGAGCAACAAGCCTACAACGGTAAATTATTCAATCATTACACTTCATTCATAGTTAGAAAAACTGGTGGCAGATGGCAGCACTACACATAACAAGCATTACACAGAAACAAACTTCACGTCAGGTTTCACTACACATACACGCACATTCCCGCATGTACCAATTCGTTAGAGGTTCCGCAGAGGAATATGGACGAGGTACATGTGTGGTGTTGTAGTAGTAGTAGGTAACCCATCCTCTTCTCCTTAACAGCATTAACTGCTTCCGCTATCGCTTCTCGGGACCGTTTCTTTCGCTTTACAGGAGCCATCATAAAAATGTTAATTTGCTTTAAATCACTGGAAATAAATGAGAAGAAGTGGTACTTTAGGCGTCTACAAAATGAGGTCTCAATATGAGATATCCCATATTAGGGACTTCATTGTATCTCATACTGGGCAAAACCAATGTTTAAGAAATATCACCGAATAAATCAAGAAATAAGCAAAAGAACTGAGAAATCGATACATGAATATGAAACTACATGTAATGCTGAGTATGTACTAATAACGAAATGTTTAAAAATGACTTACATTGTGCGTTGTACAACCCGTCGAAAAATAACTTCAAAAACTTTTGGGCAGGCTGCACAGTTAAATATGCTCCTGAAGCTGGAGTCGCATGCAAATGAGTAAGGATATGTTGTTGGCCGCTTCATCTACCATCGAGCTAATAGTGCATACCTCTAAAAACAGATGTCACAACCGCACAAAAGAGATAAAGGGGTGTCTCATATTAGGCAAGTATCTCATTATAGGTCACTTTCCTCTACTAAACCTCTGCCTACACAATAATTTTTCCCAACTAAAACAGAACCTCTCTAAGATAAGAAAAAGAATAAATACCTACTCATCTCTTCCATCGCTTTCAACGAATTGTTCATACAGTCTGGTCAGTTTTATTACTTTCCCTGAAGCAGGTCAAGAGGTTTTCTTTCAGAAGGTTTTCGAAATTTATTTCGGGAGCGTTGCTTTTCTCGCGAGGGGGTTTCGCCATTGGAATCGGCATTGGGTGTTTATTTTGTGCATCCTATTTTCTTCATTTCTGAATGGATGAGGAAACACTCAAATGCCTTCCAACTCTGTAGGTCACTCTTTTGGTTGCATACCGACCTTATGGTCTCTTGTTCTCTAGTCCGGGTCGTAACTGGATACTTTGTCAGCCGGAGGAAGCGCGCATTTCGACGCCCCCGAGATACCGACAAGAAGAAGAAGTTAAAAGAGGAATTCAGCACCCCATTCAGTCCAGCAGATCCGCCTGCTCTTACCCCCCCCCCCCCGCCATTTGCGGCCCTGTCTCTAGGCCACTCTTTTGTCCATTCACACTCTTGCAAACTCTAGGTCACTATCTGACCTGGTCCCTGGCTCTCTAAGCAGAGACGAATATATGTCTTTACTATACAAATTTTTCCTTCATCATATTAGTTTTCTTGACCATTCACTCTCCAAATTTGCCAAGCTGGGCTATATCCCGCTTAGTGCCCCTGCAAACACGCCTCTACCTCTTTCTACAATATACAGGGTGCATAGTAAACAGGGCGTATGGCATTTTACTGGCGAACCATTGATCCTAGAGGCATGCTTTCACGTTGGAAAAAGTTTCGAAATAACGTAAAGTACTCAGATATGTCATTCATGTTTCAAAGGGTTGTATAGTAATTAAAATAAAAAAAATAAACTTTTTGTACAGTCCCCGTGTGCCCCAAAACCGAATAAGAAAGTTGTTGCCCTGTCTCTCCTGATGCCAACAAAAATAAAAATTCAATGTTTCTACGAGCAATTTATGAAAAAAAAAACGTCGTTAAATGCGGGTAAAATAGTTTTCCACATTTTTAGAGCTTCCCCCCCCCCAAATTTCTTCCGTTTTTTGAATTTGAATATCTCAGTGTATATCGCACTTAGAAACTGTGGAATTTTTTTTGTTGGCATCGAGATAGACAGAGAAACAACTTTTTGATTGGGTTTTTGGGGGTACATAGGGATTGTATAAAAAGTTAATTTTTTTTATTTTAATAACTATACAACCCATTGAAACATGAATGACATATCTGAGTGTACTGCAAGTTATTCGAAAACTTTTTCTAATTGGAAGTATGGCTCTAGGATCAACGGTTCACCAGTAAAATGCCATACACCCTTGTTTGCTATGCACCCTGTATGAAAAAAAAACTTAGGAAGAGAAAACTCTACACATTTTTCTATTACACGTATTTAACACTGTACGCATGTTCTCTACTACCCCGCAGGGAAGGGGGAAAAACACAGTCTCTCTCTTTCAGTTACCAAACCTTGAACAAATGTTGACTTCGCCCACTGGAAATTGATCTGACAGGTTGGGGGATGGAAAACATGTTTGGCTTTTAAAAGAAGAAGAAAAGCACACACTGTACTATCTGGGCTCGTCACTGTCGAAACAAGAGGGTTTTAAGGCGCGAGATATCTCATGATAACCTAAATAAAAGGCATCAAGTTAGGCGAGATATCTCGTGATTGCCGGAATAAAAGGCATCAAATTAGGTGAGGTAACTCGACAATGCCGCTGTAAGGGTTCATGGTGGCTCTGCTCATAAGCTATCCTGTGACTAATGCGCTTGAAATCACAAGTCAAATGTGATTTGACAACTAGTGAGCGGGAGTATTTTCAATAAATAGGTATTCTATGATCGTAAGAAGAGAAACTCGTAACAGGAAACCACTTGACTTCATCGTTCCAATTTATTCAGCTCTCGAAGATGTAATTCAATGTGACCCCATGAAAAAATAGTTAAGCTTAAATATGGCCTACAACCTAAAAAAAAATTTTTTTTTGTAGGGCAGGGCCGTGACTAAGATTTCTAAGAGCTGATCAAACGTGATTTTGCTCACCCTTTTTACTTTAAAATTCGTCAGTTAAGCCGGGATTTCCTAGGAGCAGGTTTCTACAGCGCGCGGCAGCGTGAACACGCTGATTGGTAAAAAAAACCCCAGAATTTCAGGTTTTTAACCGATCAGCGATTTCACGCTGCGCACGGCGTAAAAAATTCACTCCTAAAGCCGGGTTTTTCCTAGGAGTAAAATTCCTGCTCCGTATGCAGCGTGAAGGAAGGGATTGGTTAAAAACCTGAAATCAGCGTTTTCACGCTGCACATGATGAAGATAACCTGCTCCTAGGAAAACCCGGCTTTATATAACAGCGTTTATTGTTCTACGTGAAATTTGCCACCCGGGGCAGTTACTCCTCCTTTGCCATCCTCTTTCCGGCCCTGGATAGAAGTCAACATATAAGCGAAGGGTTTGAAGTCTTACCTTCTAAGAACAATGGCAAAGGCAGAATAATGACCATAATGGGTGTGAAACAAAACCAGAAAAAAAGAATTTACCAACACAAAAAAGAATTTATTATAATTATTTACATAAAATGAAAATTCACATCAGAGATCTAAGTGGTTGTTCCACGCTTACGTGTAACCAAAATTTGAAGTTATGCATGAATATGTATGACATGTATATTAATATTTACGTGCACATTGCAGCTTGACATTATGTGCAAGCGGTATTTGAAACATTAATTTTTATTTTCCAAGAAAGATTTTTTTTCCTTTCACATGAATCATTAAAACATATTTTTGACCGCTCCTTCGATTCATGACCCGCAATTCCACAATTTTTTTATACATGATAACTAATTACTTGAGTAACATATCTGAGAATTTTCAACAAATTGCCAATTGATTTAGCATGCTTTTCTAAGTAATTTATGTAAATTTTTAATTAATTAATTGGAAATTTATATAATTAATGTGAAAAGTAATAATTAATGTGAAAAGTAATAATTAATGTGAAGAAACGATGATCGTGACTTTGCAATTAATATAAATGAATTTACTCCATTTAACTAAAATAATTGGTAATTATAATTTTGGAAAACTTCATGTTTCTGCTGACAAAAGAATTTACAAGAAAACTATTTATTATGAATTAAAAAAAAATCATTTTTAAAATTCCAAATAATGAATGCTTGGGTCTAAAAGAGTTAAAAAACAGTTTTAATGATGCCTAACAGGTTGAACTATATAGCAATGACGTCAGTGCTGTAACATGGAAATGACGTATAGTATCGGCAGTTGCACGAAACTCACAACCACTAGATTAACACTTCAGACCGGGATTATACTATAAAAGTTTTATGAAAGTTCTTTCATGCAACTTTTGAAAAATGCAATCAATAAGATCATCGATTACATTCGAGCAAATGCAACTGATAAATTTATTGGTTGCATTTGTCAAGTTTCATACAATAATTTTTATAACACTTTTATAGTGTCCTAAGCTGGGACTACACTATAAAAGTATGTGTATTACAAAAGTTCCAATGCCAATCTAACCAATATATTGGTTGTTGTTTTTTTCATGTTTTGCAAAAGATCATTTATCAAAGTTTTTATAGTGTAATCCCGGCCTTAGTGAACGTTATGGTGTTCTCAACATGAAACACGGCACAGGTGTAATGGATAAGAGAAGCTGACAGTGGAACAATGTTATGATGAATTTTCATTGCAGATGAAGCGTCATCTATCGACATTACTGAATGATGATTTCTTCTTTTTTTGAGTTTCAAGTAAACTTCACGGCCATTGTTGTGCTTATTTCACTGTCGAAACTGATTATTCTAAAAAAAATAGGGATAACTGTTTTTTTTTAACAAGACGGTGATTCATGCAGTGGCCCACTTTACCTGATGGGCTGCGTGTGTTCACGTGATCCAGGAACAACGCCGAAACAAGAGGGAGGAAAGGGCATTTGCCTCTTTGGACAAACTTTCAGGGACAGAAATTTTTAGAGGTAGCAAAGAATATACAGTGGAGAGAGAGTGGCGGCAAAATCATGTTTGCCCATCTCCCCACACACAAGATTCCTAGTGCTGTCCAGAACCCTCCACGATAAAACTTTTTGTGGGTACCTCTGTACTACTTAGTAAATTTATTTCACAATAAATATATGGGATGAAAAATAATTGCGTCGCAACGTATTCAAAAATACAGATTAAAAAAATGATATGTTTAGTGTGTAAAGAAATGTTATTTTCCCCACAACAACTTCGCTGATAAAGACACATTTATAGTCATGGTGATTGTTAGGTCACTATAACAAGGCAGGGACGTATCCATCAGTCCGAGGTACCACACTAAACGAACACTAAAGATATTTCTAGCGTGATATTGATAGGGCACCCTGCTCTGTCTCCTGAGGGGATCTAGGACAGATAACTTTTTTCCTTTCACGACATGGATAATCACATAATAGTTCACTTTCGACTATATACGATAAGAACAAGTTTATTATTCTCTGAGTTCGAATATATTTTTTGATGTGCAACGAAATCATGAAAAGGTGGCAGCACACCACTAGAACACGAAATGTGTACAACTTTGAAGACACAAATAAGTTAATTTAGGTGTGGGGGGGGGGGCGTCTTAAGAGAATCATGGGCCTCCGGGCCAAGTGATTTTTCTGAGGCCCCATCTGGGGCTCCGGTTAATTCTAGAAAATTTGAACCAGATCTAATTTAATTTTTGTAATTTTTGTGGGGGCCCTCTTCTCTTTAGGCCCCCGAGCCGTGCCCGGGTGGGCCCATGCGTTAAGACGGCACTGGGGGGTTACCAAATTCAAAAACTGAAACAGACGCCAGCGCGCTTTCAAATAGCGTCATTTTCCTAATTTCAGCAACAGATGGCGCCACAATACCCAACAGTAAAACTCTCTCTCTAGCCACACGGTAATAATTTTTCCCAAGTAAAACAGAAATGAAAAAAGCAGAAACAAAAAGAATTCTGAGAATTTCGACGACTATATATTGACCAATGTGCATGGGGAAGGGGAGGGGCGACTTCAATAGGCTTACCATATTTGCTCGAGAAAAATACGGGATATGGTCAATTATTGCTAAAATTCATGCAAAAGTAAGTAAGGTTGCAAACTATTGCTAAAATCACAGAAAAGTCGCTAATCAAAAGAAATGAAACAATACTGCAAGTTGTAGTGATGTAAAAAAAAAAAACACGACAAATATGCGAAATTCATTTCGCATATTTGTCGTGTTTTTTATATATGCGAATATATTTACTATATGCGAGATGAATTTCGCAGTTGTAATTACTGTAATATTTCTGAATTTTCTTTTTCCTGAGTTGGGAAGATGACTTTATTAGGGAATTTGAAGAATAAAAAGTAAGTTGGCTTCGTTGAAAATACATGAAGAACCGGGACATTTTCGCAAAAAAGTCGGGACGGCCAGAAAAACCGAGACTGTCCCAGGAAATACGGGACGCATGGGCACCCTATATATCAATGAGGATATATATATATACATATATCCTCATTGAAAAACTTTCCTTTGGGAAAAAAGGTAAATAATTCCGAAAAAACGGAAAAGGAAGACAAAAGGACGAAATTTTCCGAAATGTAGGAAGACGCTTGAAACGACATCAAAAAGGAAGACGTCTGGTAACGCTATATTTCAGGGTCACATACTCGCTCAGAAAAGACATTCTGGCATGTAGCAATTCGTTAGAAATTCCGCAGAGGAATGTTTATGAGGTGCATCTGCAATTGATTAGTACAGTTATAAGTCGGGCATAGTTATACCGTCACCTGGGGGACGGAATGAAAACGCCTCCATAAGCGGGTAACTGAAATTTTACAAGCCCGTAACTGCGAGTGGTGGGGACTCTTCAAATCCGTTTTCCTCTGCAGAAGTTTCTATGTAGCCTAGATACAGCCAGACCTCGCTATAACGTCATCTCTGGGGACCGAGTGATACTGATTCCAATAGTAGAGTAGCTAAACAATGAATAAACCGGATTCGCCAATCGTACTGGTACAGTGTCTAAAACTGGCGTTGTGGCAAGAGGGCGTAGATGTAGTATTTTTTGTGAATGGCTTTTTCAATTTAATCCATTCAATATTTCTGACGAAATATTACGTCAGAAGTTCTATGGAAGAAATACAAAAACCATTATTTCGCTTGTCAAGTTTGTGCGCTGGTTTGAGATTAGAAGGTATCCTTAGGAATTCTTTCACTTAAACTCTTTTTCCCCCTGCTCGTGTTTGTCTGACGGGACGTATGTTGACACTGTTGTGGCCTTTGTATTTGTGTATTGGAATAATTTCATAGGGAGAGAGGATTTGAACTGACTAGTGCGTTATCAAATTAGAAATAATAACAACTACGGTATGTAATAATGTAATAATATCAAATACAATTGTAATATAAAGGCTTGAAGTTATTGAAAATAAATTGGGAGGGCTCAAAAATATTGGATCGGTTGGGGAGGGGAAGCTCAAACCCAATATTTCTATAGGCATTATCGAAATGGTGGCAAATATTGACTCATGGACCGAATGCAAGTTTACACCTACAATAATCCAACATTAGGTAGTAAGCAGTTTATTTGGCATTATATGCTCGTAGTATTATTACCCAATCCATATTGTATTATATCCAATAGTTCTTTTTCGACAATATACGTATTACGCTTGAGAACAAATTTCAAATTTTGTATTTGATACATGCTTCATTCCGCGTCGTTGCTTTTAAGCATGGTATTAAAATCTAAAAGCTCAGTTCAAGTGGAGGAAATTAAATTCAGGGGCGTAGGAAGTATTTTAGACCCGTGGGCGCTGCTGCTGGGCTTGAGCTTCATGTAAAAAAAAATCAGATTTTTTAGTAAGTTATGGTGCGCTTGGACGCATGTCAAAAAATACTGCGGTTGCTGGAGCACCTATGGCTCCGATGCCACAGTTTTACTAACAAGGTTATGTAAACAGTTCCTAATGTAGGAAGTTTTAAAATCTCTCGTACAAAAAAAGAAGAGGCTTGTTATAAAACTAGAAACAAATGATAGCAAATGATTGTTCCTCGGATGAAAATCGTTACCTACTGCCCAATCAACATGTACCACATGGTTTTTGGTTATTGAATCGCGCTAAAACCTGTTTGTGCAAGTAAATCTTATACATGCAAGCATATATTTAAAAAAATCATCAAATTAGAATAATGTGCTTTTCCCTGTTTTCTCCACAACCGAGGTTCTCACTTTTCGTGGATCTTTGCATGGGAGGAAGGAAAAAAATGCATATCATTGAAAAAAATAGTGAGAAAAAACAACAACATTGTGTGGAGTGGTGAAGAGGAGAAAAAAATATGTACAAAGAATCTTCGATTCTCTCCTGTTCTTGATTTAGATATGGCATGACATGGACAAAATAATTTCATGGTCTCATTCTCATGTTAAATACTGTAGGTTCGAAATGAAACAGTTTCAGTGTGAGTGTCTGAAGAGTTTTTTCTCTCGTGAAAATCTCCAATGAGATCTTGAAGCATCGAAATAAAATTTTTCGTGGTTGGACAATTTACGAGATTCAAGATGTCGGTGAGCTCATCCGAACTATTTTCACCTTCTTGAATCCATCATCAGGTACCAGAGACATTCCACCGGGTGCATCAGAAGGTGCCGCAGTGGCCACGGCCACGTAATCCTTGCCTAACTCGTCCATCGCATCTTCTTTAGACTTGGTACCTTTACACTTTTTATAGATGCTCGTTACGACGAGTAGAGCCCACATGGGCAGTCCGGTCAGCATGAGCTGAGCGATCACGGGCACGGAGGAGAGATCCGCTTCTGGTTGAGGAAGGGACATCAACAGCAACACGAAAGCCACGGCCGGGTTCTGGAAAGCCGTCTCAATGGAGACGGCTATTATCTGAGCCCTCTCCAGCCTGAAGAGCCAGGCCATCAGGGCTCCGAAACTGTAGCCGCCCCATGCTACCCCGATGCCGGCCAAGACTACCTGCCACGTGAAGAGCCTGAAGACGAAGTTGTTGGCGTACAGACCCACGGCGACGCCGAAGACCACGCAAAGCAGCGTCACTGGCTTGATTATCTTGGTGGACAGTTTGGTGATTCTCGGCGAGTACTGCTGTATGAGGAGGCCGACGCCTATGGGGATGGTCAGCAGAATCAGGGAGCCGGCCAGGTTCAAGTAAGGGATGGTGGCTTCTCTGTCTCGGAAAAGGCCGCTGCCTAACGTGAATATCCACATCGGCATCATAGCTAAAGTGCCAGAAAAATCCAAAATAAGTCCCAATGCATAAAACATGTTCAGAAAAACTAAAAAAGGTATGACTTACACTTTTAGGCCGGGATTACACTATAAAAGTTTAATAAAAGATCTTTTAAGCAACTTGAAAAAAATAACCAATAAGCATATTAGTTAACATAGTATATAACAGATACGCTTATTGGTTGCATTTTCAAGTTTTATAAAAGAACTTTCTAAAACTTTTATAGTTTAATATCTGCCTATCATGTTTTACTCACCGAGGGCTGATACAGTACTGATAAAGGTCATTGTAACGCTCAAGTTCACATCTCCGCTGAACAGCAGCGTCCAGAAGTTGCTCATGCTTCCACCAGGGGAGCATCCCAGGACGAATATGCCTAGCCTCAGGCTAACGTCTTCGAATAGTAACCAGCCGATACCATACGCAGCCTAAGAAGTAAAAATATCGGTATTATATAGTTTCGTCCAAGGGTAGAGGTCAGTAAGTCAGTTCAAAACGAATTTAAAATATAAACGATGCGTATAGAATAGTTCACGTAAAGACCCGGAAAAAAGGGCCTTCCAGGGTCGTAGCAAGAAATTTTTCACGGGGAGGGGGGTGTTTCGGTGTAGTGAACCAGTCATAGAACAATAAAATTCTAAAATTCACCATGTTATTCGATATATATCATCCGTTTTCTAACATTTTGCGGGTGGGGTGGACTGAACTCCTTTGCCCCCCCCCCCCCAATCGCCAGTACCATTTTAATGTATGGACCAACCTGAGCACGGCCCGTTGGCCCTCACGAAAATGAGATCTGGTTGAAATTTTCGAGAGTAAACATGTAAATTTGTCTGGTAGGACCTCAGAAAAATCACTCGGCCATGATGCTCTTAACACGGCCCTGCCTATAGCTACGGCCATGGAGCCTTTCGAAGAAAATTGTTCCTTTTTTTTATTGGACACATGATAAAGAACATTAAAAAGGCAGATAACAAAAGTACAAGAAATGAACCAAAATATACAAAAAGGGGACATGTACCAGTGTTGCACATACACACACACATGCACACACCCACTATGTGACCTTCAAGAGATTTCTCGTCCTTCTAGAACAGGCATCTCCAACCTGTTGCTCGTCCCAGTGCTCCCTGAAGCATCCAGAGTGCTCGATGCTCGTGTCTGAAATCGTGCTCGCAAGCGCTTGTGATCAACATCCCAATTAAACACCTTGTATAAATTGCATTCAAGGATTGAAATCATCCTGATTTCACTCATTCGTGTGTCAAAGTTGCTGTAAGGGGTGCTCTTCTTTTGATGATAGGCAACAGGCAGTGCTCGCGACTAGCAAAAGGTTGAAGACGTCTGCTCTAGAAGGTCAATAGTAATTTCAAATCTGGTGAACAAAAAAATAAATCCTATTTTCGATAAAACAGCTCGCCTATAATATATTACATTCTATACAGATCAAACTAAGGCCCGCGGGCCAGATGTGGCCCTCGGAGTCATCTGATGTGGTCCGTGATCTGAAACCTAATTTTTTAAAAATGACCTAATCTAATGCACTACATACTAACTGTACTAATGTACCAAGTATTAACTGTACTAATGTACCAAGTATTAACTGTACTAATGTACCAAGTACTAACTGCACTAATATACCAAGTACTAAGTACTAACTGTACTAATGTACCAAGTACCAAGTACTAACTGTACTAATGTACTAATGTACCAAGTACTAACTGTACTAATGTACCAAGTACTAAGTACTAACTGTACTAATGTACCAAGTGTACTAATGTACCAAGTACTAAGTACTAACTGTACTAATGTACCAAGTACTAAGTACTAACTGTACTAATGTACCAAGTAATAAGTACTAACTGTACTAATGTACCAAGTACTAAGTACTAACTGTATTAATGTACTATGTAGTACAATTCCAAATCACTTAAGGGACTCGCATCATATTCACAGATCAGTTAAGTGGCCCGCAACACGTTTTCAAACCAATGAAGTGGCCGGCACTCTCCTAAAGGTTAAAGCACCCTTGCTACACAGTGTTAACCGAAAAAAAAAAACAATTTCGGAGAGTAATTTCACTTCCCGCCAAAATTTAATAATAACGTGATCACGTCAGGTATCCCCAAGGGATCAGCATGATCCGTCCAGGGAATTTGTTAGTGTAAATCCATGTCCGAACCGGGATTCGAACCTAGACCTGCACAGTGAGAAGCTAGTTTTCTAACCACTAAGGAGGTTTAAATAAAAATTTAACCCCTTAGCGGGATTCCCTAATTAATGGGTTCCCTAAATTTTAAGGAGTAATTTTGCAAAAAGAGGGCTATTTCCTTTTAACTAAAACAGAGAAGTTTAACTCTATTAAAAAAAAAATTACCTAAAATTTGTGAAGGAGTGTTTTCACTCCTCAATGAAATTTGGAGGAGTGAAATTGAATTCTGATGCGTATTGGTTAACACAATTCTATATATATATATATACAGGGTGATTATAAAAAGACATATGGGCCCCTAACTATCATACCATTCACAGAAACTGAATGAAATTTTGGCATAAGGTATTTTGATGTATGCGCTCAAGAATGATATGGAAAACAACAGTGTCACTCTAACAGTTACGGTTACAGAGAGAAAATTTCGAAAATATCAAATGGCAACACCAATTTTTTTGTATTGGAATGTGATCTCCATTGTGAAAAACCCTAAATAGCGTTCGAACGGCAACTGTAGCATGAAAATCACCGGCGGTAGATAGGCTAAAAGTGAGGACAACCAATAAGGACAGAGAAGCAGCATAAAATAAAGCATTTTATTGTGTTTTCCACATGACCTTGTGGAGGACTAATCAGGCTGGGATCTCAGCCGAAGAAACGGTGTGACGAATGAAAGTGAAGTCCTTTTTACTTTTTCCTTGCCTAGCTCCGGGGATTTTCGTGCTACAGGTGCCATTCCAACGCTATTTAGGGGTTTTCACAATGGAGATCGCATTCCAATACAAAAAACTTGGTGTTGCCATTTGATATTTTCGAAATTTTCTCACTGTAACCGTAACTGTTAGAGTGACACTGTTGTTTTCCATATCATTCTTGAGCGCATACATCAAAATACCTTATGCCAAAATTTCATGCAGTTTCTGTGAATGGTATGATAGTTAGGGGCCCATATGTCGGGATAGTTTTTTTATAATCACCCCGTATATATGCAGTATACAGAGTAATTACTTAATTCCCCCTTGCCGCATTTTACTGGCGAACCGTTGATATTCTAGAAGTATACTTCCAATACTTCCAAATAGTAGTCAAATAAAATAAGTGTAGTGTTCAGATATACGACATTCATGTTGCAAGGGTTCAAGGGGTTGTATAGCTATTAAAATAAAAATGCTATACGGACACACTGTCCTCAAAAACTCAATCAGACAGTTGTTGCCCTGTCTTTCCTGAGAGGCCACCGAAACAATAATAATTCCACGTTTCTCAGTGCAATATTCGCAGAGATATTCGAATTCAAAAATCTGAGAAAAAAAGTTGGGAGGGGGGGGGGGGGGAACCATAAACTATAACGGACAACGCTTCTTTTCCCCGATTTACTTGTAAAACCTGAATTTCAAGTTCTAACCAATCCGTAACAAGGCCGACTTACAGAATCGGAAACCAGAGTGCAAGCTATATGTATTCGTACCCTTGACAAGATAAGAAAACACAGCTTTTTAAACGAGCCGAGTCATTGTTTTGTACGCATACCGATTAGTCATGTGGATTGAAACGTTCCGCTACACAAATCAATGCAAACAACAATGACTAAGCTTGTCTAAAGCTGTTTTTTTTGTGCCCCCCCCCCCCCCAGCTTCATCTAAAAAATGTCTTGCAGGCATTTGTCCTTCGAATTCATTCAATTCGTAGATGTACATGTTACAGTAATTGCGATAGATCGGTAAAATCGTGGCATAATTGCTAATGTTCTTGGTAGATTTGATAAATGGGACGGTGCCGGTGACTATGCACAATACACAAACGTGGTTGGTAAATTTGATAAGTTCTAAAAAAGATTACACGTAATGATAATTTGATAAAATAATTTGTAATATCGGGGTACGATCGTAAAATTTGTTAAATAAGCGGTCATTATAGCGGGATGCATTCGTGAAATATGTTAAATGAGAAACCATTATATCGGGGTGCAATCGTGGAAATTTTTTTTCAATAAAAGTTCGTTATATCGAAGTCAGATTTCAGAATTCGTCAAATAGGAGTTACTTCGGGGATATTCAGAAAAAAAAAAAAATGGTTAAATGAGGGTTCATTATAACCGGGTCAGATTCTGCCTCACAACTACGGTCATCTAAATCTTATCACGGCAACGATATTTTTATCAATGAATTTATCATATTTATCTACATGAAAGGGCGATTATGCATAGTTGCCGGCACAAACGTGATGAATTTAACACGATTTATCATGTTTACGACACTTGGATAGTATGCATAATTGCCGGTAAATGTGATAAATTTAGGGAAATTTATCTGACTTACCAAAATGGTCGGTGGATTATGACCAAATAACAGGATTTATCATATTTACTGTGTAACATATACAAAGATTTCAAGGTTGCCTTATATGGACACATATTTTGGTTACACCTTAATGCATCGATCACTTCGAATTGGATTTATGAGGCATTTCATGCATATTTGCATTATTTTGCCATGACATATTCCTTGCAACCTCATTTCACAATTTTTGATGAAATCCGCTAAAATCTAAATTCCTTAGAACAGCAGAAGTGCATGCCCTTTTCAGTCTATGGGCAAAATATGCGGTATTTCTGCCGCTCGGGACAGAATTATATATAGGATGACCATATGGCCGTATTTTACGGGACATTCCCGTAATTTTGGCCGTACTAACTTTTTTCTATAAAATGTATCGCACTTTTCCCACGTTTTCAACAAGGCTTACATTATTGTTATGATACAAAGCTTCATTATTACGATAATAATGGCTATCATAATTAATTACTGTTTTATGACTATATTCATCTCACATACTGCTACTAAATCAGTCGTGCACCTCGTCCATATTCCTCTGTGGAACTTCTAACGAATTGGTACATGTTGGAATGCGTGTGTGTGGTGAACCTTCCGTTTTTACATTTTTACCCACTGCGACCTGCAGTATTCTGTTCCCGACATTAGTGATATTTGAGCAAATTTAGCCTTTCTGCAACTTTACTTATCTTTTAAATTTTTTTTTGGGCTATAACTGGCATTTTTACCTGCCTTTGACAAACTATTTGGTGTAATTGGCAAACTTTACTTGCCTTTGACAATTTCCTTGGCAGTAATTTACATCTTTTCTTGCCTTTCACAATTATTTTGACTATAATTGACAATTTTACTCACCTATGATAATTTTTGGCTACTATTCACACTGAACGCCGATTTCAGTGATGCGTTACAAACAAAAGGCTAAATTTCTCCTGAGCAAGAGCATTGATATGGTTTATTATAGGCTTTTTCGAAAGCTGATAATTTGACTGATTGTAGCTATTAATCGTTGTTTAAGGAATTGGTGGTAACAGATTTTGGTGACAATTCGAATTTGCACTTTGACAATCTCTCAGCGCGTGTAGCTCGCCAGTAAATCCAAACAATCTTATGGAAATGATGTCACCTTATTAGATTGTTTCTGTTCTTAGCATAGAACAGAATGGAAATATGCTATCAAAGAAATATACTTATGCTATCAAAGGAATATACTTATGCTATCAAAGGAATATACTTATGCTGTCAAAGGAATATACTTATGCTATCAAAGGAATATACTTATGCTATCAAAGGAATATACTTTTATTAACGTATTACATAATCTGAACATTCCAGTACTTTCCATACTCTTAATGATGACAAAAAGATCCAGAATTCAATGGTACACCTTGATGCAAAGCTTGGAAAAACATAATCGGTATTAAGTGGTATACAGTCTTGATGCACTCCAGCTGCACAATGTTAAAATGGGCATTAAATTACCAAAAAGAAAGAAAAGAGAAAAACAATTTTAAAAATTTTATAAGTTTTTAAAGATTTGTTGTTTAACAACTTGATCGAGAGAAAAGCAAAGTCTGGCTCCTTATAGAGTTTTTCCAAACTAAATTTGCCTATACGAAAATCATGATTTTCCTCCCCCTCAAACTTCGAATTATCTGATAAAATTAGAAAAAATTCGAATTAAACAAGAAATTTGAACATTGAATTGAATAGAAACTCAAAGGGTAGTTCGTAAAAGCTGGAATTATCCACAATTCGAATTAACCAAGTTCCACTGTATTTCTATGATGATAATAAGGTATCAGGAGAGTTCTGTGTCATTATTAGATCAACTAAAAGATGGCTGTGTCATTAACAGGTATTAGGATAGCTCTGCCAATTAGATTAATTATAAAAATCGCTGTGCAATCGAAAAAAGTCGAGATTGCCTTGTCATTATTAGATCAATCATGAAGATGACTATACAGCATTCCTCGTTTTAAGCGATTAATTGTTTGCGCAAAATAATCGCTTAAAGTGAATTTAAAATAGGTAAGATAGGAATTTCATCAGAAAAAGATAAACAAAATTTTATCTTTCGGCATGAAAATTATTATTTTTTGAATGAATTGACTATTTCAAAAATTTGAATAAATTTCGTAAATTTAAGCTGTATTTTAATGAATATAATTCACAACTTTTTACTTCTGTCTTCAATACTTCTGATTAATTTGAGTGTGAGTGTGGATGTTTTTCTTGAAGAGCCTGTGTGGTATGATAGGCTCTCGGATAACTTTCACCGAAACAATCAAGATTCAGGTGACAAGCAGCATTTCTTCGTCTTTTTATGAAAATTTCAGTAGCAAGAGAGTCACAAAAGAATTCTGAATATGCCTCGCAAATACGAAAATCCTAGTTTGATTAGGATCTATTTTTTAAATTAAAATTCTGATAGGATTGTCAATGTTATCAAAAATGTTGAATACTAAAATCTGTCGCAATGGATTTGAGCGTTTGTTCTACACTTGTCTCATCTAAATGATAAAATCCAAGGAATTTTATCATTTTAACTACTTCATATCTATAATTTGCAAGCCCATTTTGAGGATAAACATCAAACTTCAGTCCAAATTTCACAGGTTGCGATTTCTAAAATAAACTTTTCAAAATCGCGTTATAGCGAGATCGGGTGAAGCGAGGAATACCGGTACCATCATAAGCTATCAGGCAGTGTCATCCGATAAAGTAATTGTGAAAGAAAGAGAGAGATTTCGTTCTTCTCTTGAACCTTGAGGAGTATTATTGTAAAAAGAGCTCAGCTTACGAATTTTTTCGTGATTTTTCAGCCTCGGTTAAAGCATACGGATTCAGTTAACGAGCATTTTTGGTGATGTGGCTGTACGGGCTAGCATAAAACAGCCACGTTGTCAGCTGACCAATCAACATCAGAATTACTACAGCCCGATTAACTCGTCCCCCCTCCTTCGGGATCTTTTTCCAGATGTACCTCCACTTCTCTTTCTTATTTGTTTTATTAGGTTGAGTATTTGGATAGCAGGGCTAGACAAAATATTGCTCTTCAACATGCTGGGAGCATGTAAAATTTCGACCGGGCATATATTTTCTTTGGCCCGACGTGGGCATAAATATATATATAAAAAAATTAAACACTATTCGTTTTTTTAATTTTTTCTTCGACGATGATGCAAGTGGTTCCTACACACATGCGTGAAATTTAACAAACATACTTTCTTTTACAGCCATGATGTGAATGTGTAGTTGACGTATTCAATCTGTTTTCATGGTCCTTATATTTAACAAAGCCCGGTGCGGTCATGGGCCCTCATATACTGTAACTAGGCTCATATACTGGCCAACCGAACGACAGCCCAGTCCATATAGGCATATACTCTAATACTACTCTATAATATCTCCTCATATACTCTAACTGGGCTCATAGAATCTTTGCCGGGTCTTCACGCCACGTTTATTTCGCGGGGACTTGTTGCTGATCTAAGAGCCGAGTTTTATCGGCAAATTTGGCTAGGGGCGGAGGTGGCGTTGGCTTGCCTAGCTTTCTTGATAACTTTTGAGCAGCGATATGCGAGCGAAAGACGTTTGATAAAGATTAATCCCGAAAATTTCTGTGTTTCAAAAGGCGATAAATTTTGTTTCCCTGAACATTGACGAATCAAGGAAACAGTTATTTTCCGGATATTATGCTGAGGTGAGCTCGGAAAGAAAAGTCATCACGTCTCCGCCGGGACACGAACCCAGGCCCTCTTGCATACCGGGCAAGCATGCTTCCGGCGTCATCACGTCCCGGCGGAGACGTGATGACTTTTCTTTCCGAGCTCACCTCAGCATAATATCCGGAAAATAACTGTTTCCTTGATATGTCTGGCTGAGAAAAAAGCCATCTATATCTCTCTATTGACGAATCAGTTCGAATTTATTCGAGCTTTTCCGTACCGATATTTCTGTGTAGAAGACGAAATGCATATAAATATTACTTGAATGCTTGGACTCCTTCTGCCACCTATTGAATAAAAACTAAACTATCTCTGTTATAATTCTCAATAGTTGTTGGTTTCGAACCGACGCAAACAAACAATATAAGGCATAAAACTAGATACAAGATATACAGAAGACTGGATGTTGTGAAGATATTTATTATTTCAGATGTTAATTTTTTTTTTTTTTTTTTTTTTTAAGGAAGGAAAAAACTCATCTCTGCCTCTACCGGGACTCGAACCCGAGTCCCTCGATTGCCGGACGAGTGCTCTGACCACTAAGCTACAGAGGAGATAGAGATTTTCCTTCGCTAGAGCGTATATATGCCGAACGGAACCGTGCAATGGACGGTGAAACCGATCAGCTAATAGCTCATGGACGACGAGCCACCAGAGGGCTATATATATGACATAAATGTCGCTCTCCACTTGTTAATACAAGATATACAGAAGACTGGATGTTGTGAAGATATTTATTATATAAATATCTTCACAACATCCAGTCTTCTGTATATCTTGTATTAACAAGTGGAGAGCGACATTCATGTCATAAAACTAGATATTTTTCATTTTTTTGCTGCATACGGGTGTAAATTTTATGCGTCGGAGAATACCTGTTACTGTATTTTTACGTTCGTCGTAGAATAACTTTTTGTAAAAACCGAAAACATAGCAACCGGTATTTTGACGCTTTAAAATTACATTGGTATGTATTTCAAAAACAAAATGAATTGTAAATTCATACCATATATTGCGTATTTTTATGCTGCACGATTGCTGAAAACCAACAACCATTAAGAATAACTGATAATTGATAGTTTTGGTTTTATTCGATAGGTGACAGCAGAAGCCCTACATTGATGCAGGGTCTCGTATTTATAATAGCAAAGTATAAATATGAAATACAACCAATCAGGAGTTTAAGAAATTTTCCCTTTAATTTTTTTCCCCCGTCGCTTTTCGCGTGTTATTTTCACATTTATTACCGGTTCGCAAAAAATGTTCACTTCAGAGGTCTGCAATGAGAAACAGGTTGAAAAACACTGAATCAAACCATAAAAAAGCCTACTTTTAGTGCCAATAAGTAATTTCACCCATTGCCTTACAATTCGACGCTATAGTGATCTCTGAAAAAAAAATTTCAATATGTCCCGGTTTTTATCAGTATTTGTCTCGGTTTCTCAGTCACATGATCTGGCCACCGTTTCTTAGGCCCGCCCCTGCCCAAGCCCGGTCACGTGCCGTGCCGTAAATCGGCTATGATTCTATATGCGGGGTGAGTTGTAACTTGGTGACTTCTTTCGATTCCAACAACGTGGAAAGTCATCATTAGTCGTTTGACTAATTTTATACTTTTGAAATTGACCACATTCCTTCTGAATTTTCGTATGTCTTTCAAAATTTCAATTTAAATGAAAAAACGTTATCATTTTCGATACTTTTTTTATGCAAATAAATCAATTTGTTTTCAAATTTTTTTAAACAAGTAAATCCAGGGATAATATTTTTAGGCATGTGGGATACATGTGTGTGTGACTCGGGCATCTATTATATTAGGTTATATGCCCGACCGGGCAAATTTCTCTAGATTTGCCCTCCATTCCTGTTGGATAGCGCTGCCATTATCGGATAGAGCAGGGGTGGCCAACCTCCCTCTGTTCAAAGGCCAACATATTGGTCAGACGCAGTATTGCGGTCCGCACCAGGAACAAAACTCCGGTAAATAAGCCGCACCCAGTATGATTGCTTGCATCGCGGGCCACAAATATTTTGAAGGCATTTATATTAACTACTGACTAACTAAAACTCTTCATTTAATCAAATACTAATTATCAATAACTATTAAGGAATTATTAATTGAACACTGAACTCTTCATTTTTTGGAATGTTCTCTCATAGACAGTGAAATCAGCAGAGAAGGAAACTACGTAAATAGCTGCAGCGTGGACTCAAATGTTTAGCGCTATACCCAGCTCTTACGGGCTGCTTCCGTCTCCTCGCTAAATAGAATTTTTCCAGAGTTTTTCCCCAAAGTTAGGAGATTCACTCCGCGAGTCCACGAAAGTGGTCTTGGAGAAAATTTTTGGGGTTGGCACATCCGATTTTTTCCAAGTTTCTTGGAAACTCATTAGATTCAGTGAAGTCAGTAGATCCGTAGTTTTACTTACTTAAAAGGAAAATTTTTAAGGAAAATTTTTCTCATTGAGATTACCATGATGCTCCGATGATAACGCAAGAAAATCTGCTGCTGTTACTTCCAGAACTCCCACAGTAGGTTTTTGAAATCGATCGTGTGACCTGTGTGTTGAAAGAGTTTGTGTGTTGAAAATACATATTATTTTTGTCAAATCAGAAATAGTTTGTTTTTTTTCTACATTAACCGCAATTTCGCCAATTGAAACAAATTCAAAAATGTAATAGTTTTTCATCTTGTCGCGGGCCGCATAAAATGACCTCGTGGGCCGCTTGTTGGTGCCCCCTGGGATAGAGTATTGAAGTGGCTGTGATATGCTTAGGCCAAGTATTTTGATGCCTTTTTCGTTATTAGATGAAATTTATTTTGGTGACGCTTTCATTATTAGATCAAGTATTAATGATCCCGCCAATCAGAAGTTCAAACGCCATCAATATAATCCCGGCATTACACGATGAACAGCAACTCCCTTAAGGTATTAGAATGGGAAAAAAATATATATCCAGCAAGGCGTTAAATCCACACGTATGAGAGTTTTCTTCTAGAAGACAAAATATCCGCCGAATGAAGAAACACTTTGTCCTTGAATAACGTATTAAAAGATAATAATATCCTTTTAAAATTTTCACGCCGTTGCACTCTACAAGGAACATCGAACCCTCGAATGTGTTTGACACGACAAATTAATACTGAAATAAATATATTTTTTTCGACCTTCTGTTCCCGCTTCAGTGCGGTATTTGGTGATATATCACCATTGTGGTGATTGACATTATTTCTTGGATATTGAAATCTATTAAAAAACAAGTGTCCATTCATTACAACTGGAAGACGCCGGAAATGTAACCGCAGCGTATCTGAATGAAACTATTTTTAGGTTTCCATAAAAAATTTGTTGTTTTTTTTTTCTCATCGAATTCAATAAGATTGGAATGACTTTTCTGGGAACATATTACGTTATTTGACCTTAAAGAAAAGATATAAAGATATTCCATTGTGTGTGTACTTCTTATTTTCCTTCCTCGGTAACACTATGTGATCTATCCAAAAAAAAATTGATTTCTCCTTCATTTAAAGGTCTTATGTAATTACATTTTCCTGGAAAGACGAATGAATGGAAAGTGATTTTTTTTCTATTGTTGTTCATTTCGGAACTTTCTCGGATGATTATAACGTATAATGTGTTAGAATCTAAGATCATAGTTTCCCAAACTTTTTTGTTCAATAGTCCCCCTTCTTCAGGAATTCCTTTCTCTCATCGCCCCAACTAAAGCGAACCCATAGGATCCTATGTTATACCTGTAGCTTCTATCGCCTATCTGGACCATCCCACCGGGGGGAGGCGATATTGCCCATTTTTGGAAACATTGTGTTAGATAATTTTTAAAATTTCATAAATTTTTTTTCCAGGTAAAATGCCGCCACAACCTTCAGGAAAAGCTGTGAAGAAGGCCGGAAAGGCCCAGAAGGCTGTCCGTGCCGGAGACAAAAAAAAAGGAAGAAGCGAAGGAGGGAGAGCTTCGCAATCTATTCGCCAAATTGCATGATGAAATTTCCTACATATGTAAGCGTAAGAGGGTTCTCATACTAGGGGATTTGAATTACCCAGGTATTGATTGGGAGAACCTTTCATCTGGAAATCAGTATGAAAGAGACTTTCTTAAGTTGGTGCTCGAAAATTTTTTGTATCAGCATGTATCAGAAGCCACTAGAGGTACTGCTATTTTGGATTTAGTTCTTACTGGTTCTGAGGATCTAGTTGAACGTGTTTCAGTGGGGGAAGAGTTTTTTTCCAGTGATCATCGTATCGTCAGATTTCACTGTAACTTTTCCTCGGGTAAGGTTGATAACAAAAGATTGGTTCCTTGTTTTCGGAGAACTAACTTTGATGTTTTGAGAGGAAGGTTAGCGGAAGTCTTCAAAGACCGGTTGGAATCAGTAGGGGTGGTAAGTCAATGGGAAGAATTTAGTACGAAGCTATCCCCTGTTTTGCACGACGTCATACCCTTTGTTCGAAAAAAGCGTGTTTGTACATCGCACCCTCTATGGTTCACGGATAGCGTGCGCAACCTTTATCTTGAAAAGATAATGGGGGTAATCGGGAATGAAAGCGATGGGGAGTTGCTCCAGACCAACTTAAACAGGATTGCAGCATGGGCAAATGAATGGAGCATGACGTTTAGCGTTGATAAGTGCATGGTCGCTTATTTTGGTTCGAACAACCCACGGTTCTCTTACGAGTTGAATGGTGTCACTATCCCGGATGCAACTAGGGTCACCGATTTGGGAATTCTCATGAACGAGCGACTTAGGTTTTCTGAACATTGTTCAGCGGTGGTCAAAAAATCGAATAGAATGCTTGGTCTCATTTTCAAAAAGGTCTCTGCGCGTTCTCCTAAAGCCATTCTTCCGCTTTTTCGAGGATTAGTTCGTCCTGGACTGGAGTATGCTGAAAGGTTTTGGAGACCATACCTACAGAGGGACATAGAATTGGTTGAAGGGGTGCAGAGAAGAGCTACGCGTGTCCTTATTGGCACACAGGGCTTGAGTTATGAAGAGAGACTTCATTTTTTGAATGTGTATACATTGGATGAACGCAGGTGACGTGGAGATATGATCGAAGTGTTCAAAATTTTCAATGGGATGGATAGGATGGACCATGAACTTTTAGTACACCGCCAATCGACTGCTTTTACAAGGGGACACCAGTTTCGATTGGTGAGGGACAATGCAAGGTTATGGTGTCGCAGGGAATTTTTCTCTAATAGGGTTGTTAATAAATGGAATAGCTTACCCCGGAGGTAGTAAATTGTAACACAATTGACACGTTTAAAAAGAAATACGATAAATATGTTGGGGTAAATCGAGAAGCTATCCATAAGTATTCTTTATGGACATTGTATAATATTTTATCATGTGTATATGTTGTTTATAATTTGTGTTAATTGCATTTTTAATTGGGTTGCTGTTTTTTTTTTTAAATATATGACATCCATATTTTTATGGGCCATCTTTTTATCAGCCACGTCGTTGGGCATTTTGCCTGTTGTGGCGTTGTATTTGTATTTGTATAATGGCTGTTTATAGTTATGCCGATCGATCAATAAAAGTTCCAGGGATGTTCGAAACATTATGAATAATTTGAAAGGTTTATATTATTTTACTAGATTCTAGCAGATCAGTGGTTATCAAACTTTTAGATATCGCGGGCTAGATTCAAACTTCCGCGAAATCCGCGGGCAACCAACTCTTACTGGGGTATTGTGAGAATTTTTTTCTTTCCTTCAAATCGAGCACAACTCAGGTCTGTCACCCCATGGGCGATTTATTACCAAGTGAGTTGTGCCGGAAGTGTAAGTACCTAACAGTTTCAGTGCATAAATTCAAAGTCAAAACCGAAATCCTTAAAAGCGTCTACAAATTTAAAGAATAGTGGCATTTCCATCTCCGAGGATTTCTCACCGGAGATCCGCAGACTGCGGGGACAGATTTGGAGGGCTTCCCAGAAATTCCGCGATACTGGTTTGGGGGTTAAACTATTTCATAACTTAGCCTTTATCAACAACACTAAATACATTTGGGATCCCAACACTAATGATATTTTCCCGATTTCCCCATCTCATTGTAGTCCTACCCTCCCCCCTTTCTGACTTCCCTCAATCTTCCTCCACCACCCCTTTAGACCTCGCCCCTCAAATTCCCTTGTAGCACCTTGAATAATCCCTACAAAATCGGAACTATTAATACAAGAAGCATTATTAATAAAATTCTTTTGAATCCATATTGTTAGCTCATAATTCCAATTTTCTTGCTGTCACTGAAACCTGGTTACATAGTAATATCAGCAATTCCGAATTCTTACCACCTAACTACCTTGCTTTTCGTAAAGATAGAAACACCCGTGGAGGTGTTGCCCTCGTCTTAAATAGCTCTCAATCCCTCTTCTCGAAATTCCTTTGCACACCAATCTTGAAATCGTTGGTGCCGAGTGACGTTACCCGAATTGTACTCCTATTGCAATATTTTCTCTTTATTTACCCGCCAGATCTTCACTGTTTCGTCGAATTGGAATCAATTTTAGATGGATTTTATAATTCACACCTCTTAATCATAGCCGATGACTGGAACCTACCCGGCATTGACTGGCGCAAAATGGAGTCCCTTTCGGGCAAAGCCGCTTGTAACTCTTAATGCAGCTTTAACCACCATATTAATAAAAGAGTTCTTTTTCTTTTCCTCAAGTTTAATCTAGTTCAAACTATTCTAGAACCAACAAGAATATTAAACCACTCTAGCTCTACATTAGAACTAATTGCTGTTTCAGACAAAATCCTGGCTTCCGATTTCTCAGTTTTTGATGGCATTTCCCACCACAAAATTCCCTTTGTAAATTTTCCCTCCAACACACACTCCCTTCCTTTAAACACGCTGCAAAGCTCAACTTTAACAAGGTCGATTTTCCCCTTATGCAAGATATCCTTTGCATCCATTTCCCGGATTTCGTTTCATCATCCCCCTTAAATGATATTCATATTCTCTGGAGTAAATTCAAAGCGGTTATCAAAAAATGTAAAGCCTCTGTTCCCATTAAAAATACCTCTTCTAAATGTCTCTTTAACCCATGGATCAATCGTGATATTATCCATCTAAAAAAGAAAATTCGCCGAAATGTCTCCAAACTCAAAATCAATAACTCCTTTTCCTCTCAGAAATAAGATCTCAGTCTCCACACGTAACCTTAAAGGTCTCATCTCTCACCAAAAACAAATTACCTAACTAACTCCTTGCCTCAATACCTTAAAACTAACCCCTCAAAATTTAGGAATTTTCTTCGCCCTAAATCAGCTTGCCCTTCTTCCCTTAAAATTGATAACATTGACCTGACTTCTCACTTTGATATCGCCACAGTGATAATTTTCTTGACCTAGCATTATACACAAATTTGTCGCCCTGGGTTATATCCCGCTAAGCACCCCCCCCCCCCATGAGTACGCCTCGAGAATACTCTAGTGAACTTTGTGGGTATTGATATACCTCTACTCTGGTGAAGTATTATTATTATTTTTTTCTGGGCAAAGAAGCTGGCTGATATTCATGCCTCTCCAATGATAGTTGAAATGGAACCAAAATCTTAGAAGCCTTCCCTAAAAGCAGCTTGAATTAGCCCTCATTTAGCATGAAATGACAGTGCTTATTAAATAATCTATATCAAGTGATTCGGTCTTGCATTACTTACCAGAGGCATGAAGAAGAATTGGCACGCGAATCCTATCGTGGGTCCGATCGGTTTCTTCAGGACTTTGCATATTCTTGGTATGTCCAACTGAACCCCCATGTTGATGAAGTTGAATGCTACCAGAGCCGCCATCACACCAGTAACGACATTCACGAGCACCGACGGGTAACGAATGACAGATACTGGAACTTCGAAGGACGTCGAGTTCGACTCCAAGATGCCCCTCTTCCCGCATCCCAGAGGAGCCGGTCTCACCTCGACCCTGACTTTGGTGAAACCAATGAACACGCCAACCACTTTGAAAGTGAAGTTATGTTTCCCATGGCCTCGTTCAACGCACAGGGGATGAGACGAATTGACTATTTCCAGGACATCGGTGTTCAGAGATGATATCTCCAGGTGATACTCTCTCGGTGTTGAACTGTCTGGGAATTCGGTGACGTTCTCCCACGATACACTGAAAGTGACTTCGCGAAACCTGTCTTCAACGACCCTTTTGATTTCATCGACGTAGAATTCCAAAGTCGGTAACACCGACGATCCTTTTGTGGTGGCGGTGGTTGCTATATCTTGTGGGATCCATGGCTTAGACGAGACAAAACTAAGTAAGAACAAGTCCAAAATCAAAGTTATGCGAATCATGTTTAGATCATGGATTGAGCTTGATGTCAATGATGTTTCCAGATACCTGTGGTTAATTTCACTTCCACAACACAACAATCATAATATCAAACCTCACGGGTTAGTCAGCGACCGTCACAGAGACTGTGACTTTGATCCTTTCGACACCTGCTTATATGAAGTCGATGAGTTCCGGACAAACGCGCAGAAGCAATAATCAAAAAACACTAGCAAGAACTGCGCAAGGTCAATGACAAGTCCTTTTTCTTCTTGTCTCGAAGCATCTGATTACCAATTGATTTCGATTCTTTGCCTCACACTTCTTTATCGGTTGGACTACGTCCTTGAATAGTCTTCTCCCACGCACACACCAACGAGGGAAATATTAGACAAATCCGACGGAACAAATCGAAATCCGGTGCGATGTCTTCTCTCTCTACGTGGATGATGATAATAATTCACTTCATCAAGGATACATCAATTTTTACTCCATCATCCGGGAAAATTCATACGAAATATACATGAAGCGTGAATATCGAAAGCGGTTAACTGCAATCTCCTGTCTTGGTCACTTCTGTTTCGATGACCCGGGTTAGAAATGCATACCGAATCTTAACATGATGGACATCGATACATAACTACAAGGGGACATCCGCAGTGAAGTCAAACGCGATTTTTTGACTTGAGATAATTCCCGATTATCTAACCACATCTCTCAATACCGCCACCACTGATGAGTTTCGAAGTAACATACATCACAAAATGGTCCATAATAGAAAAAACTCCCTATCCAGTCAAATGACTGCTGCCCAGCTGTTTCTCGGGTCCTTAAAAGCAATAAATTTCACCAATAGTTAGCACGGGAGATGTCGTTTCACAAAGGAAATGAAATTTCACTTGCTTATACGTATTTCCTTCAGCTGTTCATTGAGTCGTGGTGAATTAGACAAGCCGTTTCATACTTTTTAACACGGAGGATATTCTAAATCCACGGCCATTTTAATCGCTTCTTAACTGGATGAAATTATACTTACATCTGGCAAGAATGACGCGTAGTTACCGGTCTATCTACTGTCTCTTCATTGTTTTTGTTATTGCGAAGGAATGAAGAGACTACCTCACAATCTGATACAATTGTGAGCAAATACGCTGATGATAACTTCCATGCTTTTGGGCGTAAAGAAGAGATAACGTCACGTTATCAATGGCCTCCGCCGGTTAGAAGAGAAAAAAAAGTCGCTCGGTATAATGGCGGTCATGTTTCGAATGAATGTGTTGAATTATAAAATACAGCAGTTACTTCTTTCCTCGCAGTGGGGCACCACATAGGAAGTGAAAGTTTTAACGAGAGTAAAAAGAGAAGAATCCAATGAAGACAGGTCAGTAGGTTGATATACGCCACGCCACTTGGCGATTTATCGTCATTGTTTGGAATTATTTTCTGTGTTTGTCCGAATATTATCGGGTTTTATATCCAATTGAGATGCAATTTCGATGAAACGCGTTCAAACCTTCTCAGTTACAGATCGATTAATTCTTATAACTCAGAGTTTCTCAACGTATGGTCAGCGGACCAGAGGTGGTTTGCGATGATGACATAGGTGGTCCGCAAGCAGACTTAAAAATTCAATTCTTACCGAATAAAAACTATTAAACCGTTGTGATTGATATTAGTAATAACGGTGTGGGTTCAAATAAAAATTACACCTTTATACTTAAGTTCACCCTACATCATAAAGGAAAATGCGATCTTAAATACGGAGCATCACTGAAGTTTGCCGAAAAATTCAACTTGTTGCCTTAAATGCACAGTTCGGTAAATACTATTGCTAAAATTGCCGAAAGGTGGAAAAATAAAGGAGTGCTACAAATCGCAATAAAAAAAAATGTGCAATCAATTCGCGATAAGTCAAACTCTGATAACTCGAATATCTGTCCAGGTCGAAGTTTTCACTTAAGCCCCAGAATTTCTTCCATATTTTAGTATTAAAATTTTTCCTTAACTCGAAGTTTTGTTCCTACAAGTCAAAGTTTTCGGGATTGAGAGAAATTTTTGAAAAATAGCATTTAGTTATATAGAATTTACCATTCACCACCTAGCAATAGAATTTAGCAGATTCATTTGTCAGCTTGCAAAAAATTAATGACTTTCTCACCAAAGAAGGACAAAAAAGAGGCAGTCAAAAATCACAGCATTTTTTGACAGAAAATAATATTGTATGCTTTATAGTTCGTTTCATTTATACGAGTATCATACATGCGTCCGTTTCCATAATACAAAGAGTATGTACAGTATGTCTAGGTCAGTGGTTCCCAACCTTTGTTTTACTTACTTTGTTTGCGACTTAGCTTCCCGCATCATCTTGGATGATACGTTTTTTACCTGCTAGAAAAAAATTCGGGTTATTTTTCTGTAATTTAAATAATTAATTATCCAATAATTACTTTCTATTAATTTCTTTACTTATTGTGTAATGTCTTTTCCAACTACGACTAATACGTTAGCGTCATTTTCTTTTAAATTAATCAAAAACGAAATGAAAAAAAACACTATTTTTTAGAATTTTTTTGAGATTTGGAAAAAAGATTCATCGAATAGTAATTCGATCGTAAACCTTCACTTATTAATTCCAGCCGCAACAACTATAAATTAATGTTTCTTTGACGCTTGACTGAATTTATTGTTTTTAATGCATATATAATATGCATTTAATATGCATACATCTTATGAGTTGAAGTTTTCCTGAGTCATGGGTGTTCACGACAGTATCCAATATAAGCACAACATGCTAATGAGGAGAGGTACCAATGAAAACAAATCACGAAATATTTTAGGTAAATAATGATACTTTTTCTCAATCAAAAAGGAAAATAAATACGATCGCTAATCGAAAAAGAAACTTTATAACGCGAAATTCGTACGACACATTTCTGCGAGTGGAAGTCAGAAGAATAATTAGTTAATATTGGTATGATTCGCATTATTTTAGGAATTGAAAAATGCAATTTTTAACATAATTTCAATTTTCCTGAATAGTCGTAAACATATAATTATTTTTCTATCTCGCACCCCCAAAAATGCTCTCCCGCACCCCCGGCTGGGAATCACTGGTCTAGTTTATTTCTCTATATTTTCATTCAGTAATCGAATATGATTGAATTATAATAACATCTTTTCGAATTACTTCATCTCCAATAATTTGGCATGTTTCACCAATACGATATTTGTAAATAGCGTTGTTATTTCAATAAATCATTCTTTTTCTTACTCTGAAATCAGTATTTCCGATAAGTCGAACCGCTGCACATTCGTGTTATCGAGATTGGACTGTATTTCACAAAAAAATATATTCAAATGATCAGATGACCATATTTCATTGAGGAAAAATACGGTATTATTTTGGGACCTTAAATACGATAAAATACTTGACATCGCCATTCGCGATCAAATACGATGCCAGAAGTAAGTTCTTACTTCCAGTTCTTACTTGCCAGAAGTAAGTTCTTACTGGCCAGAAGTAAGTTCTTACTTCCAGTTCTTACTTGTATTTGATCGTATTTGATCACCGATTGTTATTAAAACTGGTTCAACTAGGGACACAAGTGGTACGTCGCATTGTTTCAGACATTTTACTGATCTTTGGGCTCAGAAAGGTTGAGGAAAACGGTGGATTGCCCTCAAAATGGAAAGGTTTGAATTTTTAACGTGCTCCCGCAATAGACCGACTACTCGCAGCTTGATTTTCGTCATTGTAGGTGATGGGAAGGATTTTGGAAATTTTCAAATGTTTTATTCAACTAGCAATCACATGTAAAATTTATGCGTAATTTTTTGTGAGAAATTGGAAAAGCGAACGAAGTGTGTATTGATGATGCGCGTGCCCAAAAAAAGGACTTTTATTAGCACCATCTGCTGTTGACTTAAAACATTAATTTCTGAATTGACGCATATTATAGAAATATGTTTATTTTTTTGGAGGGGAAATAAATGTTGTAAGTTACTACTTTTAAAATTTTTTATTATAAACGAGCTCAGTTATAGAGAAATTTGATGCAGTGGAATATCAGTAGGCAACTTTTTTAATTTAATAGTGTGGAATTTCATTTCATTTTCTCCGCGTTCTTTTTTCAGCGTCATCTATCTTCGACTCTAAATATTACCGTCTAATTTTACACATAAATTTTGGTCGTATTTTCACATTTACCTCTTATTTTTTTTTTTTTCATCCGAGGAATTCATTTCTTTGCAATTTACAAAAAAATTGATTATTTTGATGAGTTTTAAAATAATCGGACAAAGTGAAATATCGGTTAATATATGATGCTTCTACAGCATTCAGATGAGTTTGAATAATTAAAATAACATTAAAAAACTTGGTGCAAAAGACCCGTCTCTCTAAAATTGGGGCGAGGGCAATCAACTTATTTTTTCTGAAGAACGATGCAGCGTGAGGGCAATCGACCTACAGGTCCAGACTTTTCTTCCATTTGTTTCCTTTATCACGAATTTTCATTCATTCTGAAATTATTTCTTTCATTTATTCTGCAATTATTTCTTTCATTTATTTTGAAATCTTTCCTCTCATTTATTCTCAAATTATCTCTCCGTTATTTTTTTCATTTATTCCGAAATTTCTTCTTTCATTTGATCCGAAATCTCTTCTTTCGTTTGTTCCGAAATTTTTTCTTTCGTTTGTTCCGAAATTTTTTCTTTCATTTTTGTTTTGAAATTTCTTCTTTCACTTATTTTGAAATCACCTTTCATTTATTCTCAAATTATCTCTTCATTAATTCTCAAATTATTTCTTTCATTTTGATCCTGATATTTATTTCTTCCATTAATTCTGATTTCATTTATTTCTAAATTTTAATGATTATTAATTTTTGATTTATACTGAAATTTTTTTTCATTTATTCTAAAATTATTTCTCATTTATTCTAAAATTATTTCTTTCATTTATTCTAAAATTATTTCTTTCATTTATTCTAAAATTATTTCTTTCATTTATTCTAAAATTATTTCTTTCATTTATTCTAAAATTATTTCTTTCATTTATTCTAAAATTATTTCTTTCATTTTAATTCTGATCTTCATTTCTTCTATTAATTCTGACGTATCATAAATTTTTATTTAAAACGTGCTTATACACTTTCACCTTTTCAGCGTTTACTGCACATTTTGTACCTCTTTTTGGATGCGTATTTCTGTCCTTACGTTAGCCGAATTAGTGTAGGTGATAGTGTATCGGTCCACGAACCTGAAGACCAAGGTTCGAATCCAGCTCGCGAACGTTATTCATTTTTCTCAGCCACCTCGTTGGGCATTTTGCCTGTTGTGGCGTTGTATTTGTATTTGTAATTTTTTTTAATGGCCCAAAAATTCAGGCCCAGGAACTTGTTAAGACAAAGTCACAACAGCACTTGATCGAAGTACAAGTTTGGCGAGAAAACGATTGGCTGATTCAGTTTGACATTAAAAAAAAAAGATTTAGAAACACGTGACACACTCCATATCGTGGCCATGAAGGACCGACCTCTTCACGAACCCAGCCAGAAGAGATCATAAATGAGATGCACCACAACCTATAGGTTTTAAAGCCTAGGAACCACACGGAAGAAGAAATACAGAGAAGAAAAAAAGTAAACAAAATGGAACTCGCGTGATTAACCTCATTTTTCTGACTTGTCTCGGTTGGTATCAAACAAAAAAGAAGTGAAAGCGATTTTCAAACAAAATCCATCGCTTCCGAGAAAGTCACGGTAAAGCTTTTTTTGCGATGGAATCTCGCAAGAGGAAGCCGCATCGTTGGTATTACGATGTCTCTGCGCCAACATATCGTGATTGAAATGATGCAAGAAACATAAAATTTAAATTAACGGTATTCAAAAGAAATCATTCATGAAATAAATGATTGGATACGGAATATTATCTTGATAAATAGCCAGAACGGTTGAGCAGTTATGAAGTTTGAAGTGGAAGAAGACTCGAAACTAACCCCTGAAAATAAAAGTACAGCAGATTCTTGCTAATCAAGCACATGTCAGAACAGGGTCATACCGGAATACTGGGAGGCAGTTGAAAAAAACAACAAAAAAAAAAACCATTCATTTAAATGTAAACTTTTGTGTATAGACGCACATCGGACTCGATTTCCTCATGCGGGGTCATTCAAGTATTACGTCAGCATCGAGGGTGGGGTTTGAAGGTCGCTTACGTCATCAACCACCCCTTTTTGAAGATATGAAATATTCTAAGCTGCTGACGAAATTTTGCTGACGGGGGGAGGGTCAAAAATGGCTGAAAATCTGCTTACGTAATACTTGAACGGCCCCTGAGCAGATAGGCATTTGTTCGAGATAACAGATGAGATAGCATATATGGGTCCCCTTCAATTGCTTCTAAAATATATATATATATATATATCTTCATTCTAATATATTTACATTAGTTCTTAACGAAAACCCGGAGCATTTTTTTTCAACTCCCGACCCGATCTCGTCTGCTATCACCACAAAATCTTTCAATCGCGATAGCACCCTATTTATACGGGGAAAATATGTTGTAAAAATTTTGTACGCGTTTGCTATTATTTTTAGTTTTACTCAAAATAGTGTTCCGGACTCTGCCACGAAGCTGGACTGGAAGAAATCCCGGCAACAGGATAAGTCCAGTGACAAAGTTCTGGCGTTCATTCATTCATTGGGGCATTTGTTCAAGGTCGTATGATATTAGTGACAACAAAAATGTAAGCAAATAGGTAACAATTGTTATTTAACACCAGTATCGATTGGTGCGGGACAATGCAAGGTATGGTGTCGCAGGGAATTTTTCTCTAATAGGGTTGTTAATAAATGGAATAGCTTACCCCCGGGGGTAGTAAATTGTAACACAATTGACACGTTTAAAAAGAAATACGATAAACATGTTGGGGTAAATCGAGAAGCTATCCATTCTTAGAATAAGACAACCATAAGTATTCTCTATGGGCATTGTATAATATTTTATCATGTGTATATATTGTTTATAATTTGTGTTAATTGCATTTTTAGTTGGGTTGCTGTATTTTTGAAATATATGACAACCATATTTGTTATGGGCATCATTCTCTCAGCCACCTCGCTGGGAATTTTGCCTGTTGTGGTGTTGTATTTGTATTAAACAAATGCAGTGAAACCTCGTCAAAACGATAAATCTCTCTTCAAAGATATTTTTTAAAAATCTTGTTTGCAATTGCGTGTTAAACTATAAACTCCTCTCGATACCCTTTGCTACGATAAATCCCTCTATAATGACATTTTTTGAAACCGCTACAACGATATTTTTCAATAATTTGCTCAAAATAATTTTGAATTTGATTTTATAACTTCGCCACAAGCTTCTTTTCATTCTTCTGAATGCGTCTTATTACATCAGTATTTTGCGCAACGGGAAGAAAGCGCTTAGAAAGTCATTGGTATTGCGACTTTACATGTATAACACGAAAGTGCAACGCAGTAAATAACTTTGGGAGAGAAGCAAACGCATCTAAAAGGTTTTCATTAATCAACACTACTTCGCCGCACACCAACTCCGGTCATATATCGCCATATGGCAATTTCCATTCGGAAAATGAAGACGCCATCTATTGGTGGTTGCCCCAGGCTCGGTAGGTGTAGAACTTGTTTTTGACGTTCTATGCTCGGATTCGATCTATGGACCTTGACGGTAGCCTTTATAGTGGAAGACGGGCGCTTTATTAATCAACTGGTCAATTAGAATTTTTTGCTGCGAATATACATAAAAGCGCATTTTCTAGTAGAGCTAACAATGCCAATTTAAAAAAGATGACAGCAGCATAAATTTGATGACATGTTATGATCAGTGCCGTATTAACGCACGACCCTACCCGTGGCTTCACAAAAATTACACCTAGTTGAAACTTTTGAGAATAAACATGTAAATTTGCGAAGTATTGGTCTCAGAAAAATCACTTAGCCCGGGAGACCATGTTAATCTTAAGACGGCCCTGGTTATGATAATATGTGTGTGTTACCTCACGATATAACGATAATCCTTCTAAAACGATATTTATTTTGGTCCGCAGAGTATCTTTATATCGAAAATTCACTGCATTCTCATTGACTAACGAAACATCTTTAACCTTTGTCACTAAGACCTCATAATTTCTGCTTTGCCAAGTGCTCCCTCATTTCAAAATTGGGTCCCTGGACATATATTAACAAACCTCACATTGATACGAGTAAGGAGAAAATTTTGCGACCGGTGATTATATAGTAGAAGTGTGTGACGTAGAAAAGCAATATGTCACTTTCGGTGGAGTTCTTGGAGGAGGTCAAGGTATGGGCGGAGATACGGGGGGGGGGGGGCATTGACCCCCTAGCGTCAACGGTGGAGTCGACTGATCTAATGTATATATGAATTGACATCATAATCATCATCGGGCCCCCCCAGACTTCCAAGTCAATCTCCGCCTATGGGTCAAGGTGAAAGGGGAGAGAAAGAGTAGGAGTTTTTTTCTTCTGATTTTCAACAGGTGCTATGTAAAGGAAACGGGACGGGACAGAAAAAATTTTCCAATGACAAATCAGTTTTACAGAATATTTGTGTTTGTCATTGCTAAAATAAAAAGCTTTCAAGACGACATGATATTTCGTCGTCAATGCCAGTGAGGGATATGAAACGATCATTTGCATTTAAAAAGTGAGCATAAACACAATTATTGAAATAAAACGACGGCTTCTATAGAAATTCAAGCCTTTCAGTGGCGAAAGCTGGAGCGAATCGGCATTGATATAGGAAAGCGTTTCTAAACGGGATGATGAACGAAGCATTCGACGTGCATGGATCGGGAAAATTTAATAAAATGTCTTACAAATGGGAGAACAATGGACCAGTGCTCGTCTCGAAATTTACCGACGTCAACCCGCTGGTCGTCCAGGAGTCCCCTTGTGGTTGCTTGCAACATTTTGCGTAGAACAAAGATATTTTTTGCGTTTTCCCGCTCCGTGGGATGCTCTCGAATGCTCCGTCTATCATCCCTTTACACTTGCATTATTGTGAAGATTGACGGGTAGTTAGTAGCACGAACACCGAACACCCAACTTCGAGGCGCGAATGTGAGCCAATATTCTCCATGAAAAATCTCGCCACAGAGAGCAACAGGCCCACAACGATACAGTTATTTAATAAAAATTTATTGAGAGAGGGGGAAAAAAAAAGAAAAATACACTGAAGAGCCAAAAAAACTGGTCACCTGCCTAATATCGTGTAGGGCCCCCGCGAGCCCGCAGAAGTGCCGCAACACGACGGGGCATGGACTCGACTAATGTCTGAAGTAGTGCTGGAGGTAATTGACACCATGAATCCTGCAGGGCTATCCATAAATCCGTAGGAGTAAGAGGGGGTGGAGATCTCTTCTGAACAGCACGTTGCAAGGCATCCCAGATATGTTCAATAATGTTCATGTCTGGGGATTTAGGTGGCCAGCGGAAGTGTTTAAAGTCAGAAGAGTGTTCCTGGAGCCACTTTGTAGCAATTCTGGACGTGTGGGGTGTCTCATTGCCCTGCTGAAATTGTCCAAGTCCGTCCGAATGCACAATGGACATGAATGGGTGCAGGTGATCAGACAAGATGCTTACGTACCTGTCATCTGTCGGAGTCGTATCTAGACGTATCAGGGGTCCCATATCACGCCAACTGCACACGCCCCATACCATCACCAGCTTGAACAGTCCCCTGTTGACATGTAGGGTCCATGGATTCATGAGGTTGTCTCCATACCCGTACACGTCTATCAGCTCGAAGCAATTGGAACCGAGACTCGTCAGACCAGGCAACGTGTTTCCAGTCCTCAACAGTCCAATGTCGGTGTTGTCGGGCCCAGGCGAGGCGTAAAGCTTTGTGTCGTGCAGTCATCAAGGGTACACGAGTGGGCCTTCGGCTCCGACAGCCCATATCGATGATGTTTCGTTGAATGGTTCGCACGCTGACACTTGTTGATGGCCCAGCATTGAAATCTGCAGCAATTTGCTGAAGGGTTGCACGTCTGCCACGTTTAATGATTCTCGTCAGTCGTCGTTGGTCCCGTTCTTGCATGATCTTTTTCCGGCCGCAGCGATGTCGTAGATTTAATTTTTTACCGAATTCCCGATATTCAAGGGTACACTCGTGCAATGGTCGTACGTGAAAATCCAAATTTCATCGCTACCTCGGAGATGCTATGTCCCATCTCTCGTGCACCGACTATAACACCACGTTCAAACTCACTTAAATCTCGATAACCTGCCATTGTAGCAGCAGTAACCGGTCTAACAACTATGCCAGACACTTGTTGTGTTATATAGGCGTTGCCGATCGCAGCGCCGTACTCTGATTGGTTCCATATCTCTTTATTTGCATACGCATGCCTGTACCAGTTTTTTTGGCTCTTCAGTTTATATGCTATTAATAATAACATATAAAGGCATTTTTTTTAGTTATTATAGTGAATTATAATTTCTGTAATATATATAACTATATATCTAATATTTTATTCTATTTCTTATAATAAATATCAATTACTGTTAATTTCAATGCTATTTGAAGGCTAAGAACTCAAAAAATGTCGGTTTTAAAAAATCATTGTAAACCACTCCGAAAGACTTTTGTGTCTTCTCTAAAGGTCGATCCCGTGTACGCCTCTGATTGGATTGCATTTCGAGAATATGTATAGGGAGTCTGACCACAACCAAGCTGTAGTGAACTTCATTCTTGAAAGCTAATAGATAGAGCCTAGGCGGTGTACAGTCAAAAATGAAAAATATTTTTATCCAAATTGCAGTTATGATTTTCTCTGTTCGCTAGTTATTTCAGGTCGAAAGTATAGGCGACCTGTCTTGTGTCTGAGTAACCTAATGTCTTCGTAAAGTGGCCAGAAACTGGTTGGCCGCTTCGCAAAGTGGCTGGACAATGTGCGAAGACACTATACTTCAGAGCATGTGTAGAAAATTAATCGGCAACAACTCATCGTTTGGAAATTCATTACAAAAATTCATCAACAAAGTAACATACACAGTGATCAAGTGAGTCAGGAGTTGGTGAGTGAGCAGGCAGATAAGCAAAAAGAGTCACTCATTCATATGATCACTCACTCAATCGGTCTCTTGCTTGATAACTCATTCATTTACAATGTCACTTTCCCCATTCACTCACATTGGTTACTCAGTCAACCACTCATTCTGTCTCAGGCCTGCTCACTTACCCACCAGACTTATATGGTCATTCACCCTATTACTCACTCAGTTGGCTACTCACCCAATTACTTGATTATTCATATGGTCACTCATAAAACGAGAAAGTTATTCACTCACTTGCTAGTTTTATTGTCTCTCTCTCGGCTCACTCACCAATTCATTCATTCGCTTGATCCCTCACTATCTTGATCAATTATTGTTGCTGAACTTTCACAGCAGTGTGAATTTTCCTATCAGTAAATTGTGTGGCGGTGAATTGTTGGCAGCAAATTTTACTGTGTAAATCACTTCGAACATGAATCATAAAAAAACCCATATAAGATACATGATCAAAAACAAAACTGAATACAAAAAGAAAAGAAAAAGCAATAACTGTACAAATACTTTATTTTTGAATAAAACTGTTTTTTCCCTTCCAATGGGGGACGAACAACTGACAGGTTTTATTTCTGGTGTCAAGAGAAATATAATTTACAGGGTGAAGGAGGGAGGGGATGTCTTTGCAAACATATCAATCAATTCATTTTCACTGAGTGAGAGAGAACACAACTACAAGAGCACACACTATGTGCACACATTATGCACCTTGAAAATTATACATTATCAGAGCAAAATATTATGCAGAAAGAAAAACATGAAACTATGTACAATTAAAAAAAAGAAAACCTGTGATTGAATATGGGAAATGACAATTATTATTAATTGAACAGAAATGAAAATTATTGATAACCATTGGCCAATACCTGCCGCTCAATATTTGGTGCATGTTACGATTTTCCAGCTTTTTATCAATTTTCGACATGACATTCCATAAAGAGATTACAGCCTCTAGTTGCAGATTGAAGTTACAACTGCACATACAAGGTGATGCATCTGGCATAATCAGAACTGCATTAGAAAGGAGCGCATCAATGAGCATTATGGTGCTCACGAGTGAAAAAAGTTGACAAAAGAGGTACACAATATGTACATACATTTGTAATGCCTAAATTTCAATGAAGTGATTTTGCATAAAAACCAGATCAAAGCTTAAGAACAAATGACATATTTATTATCACTAGAAAAGCACAGCATATTGATACAGCAGTACTTCGACCTACAAGTGCACAATACATTTTTTTCTTAAAATCATGTCTATTATGAAATCTAGAAATCAAAATTTTCTTATATAGGCTAAAATCAGTCTTTGGGGGGTGAGGAATACATTATTTGGTCATTTTTGTCTCACCACAATCATTTTCTGCACACAAGGACCAATTAGACAAGAGCCACAAATTTATGGTTAATTCTGAATGGCAGCTTTTTTTATACTCACCAAGAGGTTGGTGCACTAACCCCTTGGCGTCTCTCTCCATGGTCATATCACAATTTCCATAGTACTCCTGCATCAGGAAAGTTTCTGATAAGGACGAACTGGGTAGCGAATGGGGGACACTTTTAAACATACTTTAGGAGAGTATCCCACACAACCAGGGTTACCCACGTCCACAAATTATTTGATACACATAACATATGCAATGATGTTAGAGCCTGTGGTGCTGTGGGTGCTCAAGAATGCACAGTATTCTTTTCATGGCCCCCCACATTCTACAGTAGGGTCTCTAGGATGGGATCTTTGTGCCCCCCCCCCCCACATGGCAACAATTTTCAAACATTCTCCTATAGTGAATTTATAGTGTGCAAAAATAAAAGATGAGGATCTTCACTGATCCCAGGGATGGAGCCCTGACAGCCCCAACCCTTGGGGGGAACATGATTTTTTTGCATGGAGGTGAGCACTTGCAGAATGAATTGAAAAATTAAAATCTCTCACACGAAGTCCAGGCAAAGGTCACGTGTCTGATGCATTTGCTTGTATGAGATTGTATGAGAATCAATTGGTATACAACAGTGCAGTGTGCTTCACACAGAATAAGTAAGTACAGAACAACATTTCTAAGTGGATATTGTTGGAACACTAAAAGCACTATACCGACTTCAGGGGTTTTATCCACTCACCCAGTTGTGAAAAACACCAAGGAATTGCTCCAATAAATTTATTCACTATGTACTCCATTGTAAAATTACGCAATTATAGTATTTTGCAAGTAAAATCCCCTCTTAAGACAGCATAATCATAGCCTTATGAAGAAAACAAAAACATTAAACATCACACTATTTCAGTATCCTATAAGATTGACTCAAGCCAAAGCAAACTGGCAGAAATGACTTAGTGACAAAAAACAAATTTGGGTCAAAACTGTACTAGCAATCACAGATAATTCTTTTTTTTCGAGGAGTCTGCCAATTCTTTTCCTGGATGTGCAGCAAATTATGAAGATATTTTTTGAATAAATTAAGAAGTCATTAAGCTTTTGACTACTCACAACACATTGGCACAATCTGAGTTTTTGAACCCTCAAATCCCCAGAGCAGAACATCCGCATTATTCTGCAATGAGCCCTCAGCTGAATGAAAATGTTCTGCAGTAAAAATTCATTTATAAGGTATTCGACAACACAACACAACACAAAAAAAAAAAAAAAAAAAAAAAACACACACTCCTTTCTTAAAATTTCACCTGAGATTGTTCAAATTCTGCTTTAGCACCCCATACTAAGCAAAAGAAAAATTAATAAACCACATGACCCACATACACCCCCCCCCCCCCAAATAATCTGAAAAATGATGCAATTTCTGCTTTGGCATAATCACATGGATTGAAATCTAATACATCTGAATTATTTAGCAGCATTTCGAGATGATACCCTTTTCATTTAAAAAAAGTTACACAAATTTTGTTGACAAGATTTGGTAGGAAAATTAGGACAAGTGGGTGCCCTGAATTTAGAAAAACCTTGGTATTCAGTTAGAAAATGTTATTTACATTGTGTTTGGCCATCTAAAACGGAAAATAAATCTTTATTATTTACTAAAACTATAACTACAGTGAAACACCTATATAACGATACTCAAAAAAATTATTACCCTAAGGGACCAGAGGAGCATATCATTATATTGATCGAATATGTATTAACATTATGAAAAGTGATTGGAACCAGGGAGAAATATAGTCATATAGGTGATTAATGCCATACAGAAGGGCAGGACAAATCACAAAAAAAAAAAAAAAAAAAAAAAAAAAAAAACAGAAGAGAAAGGTCCAGAATGATGCTTTACTGCAGAACTAAAGGTGCCAGAACAATTTTTAGGTGCAAGACATTTTTTCCCGAAAAATCCAAAATAATGCTTCTTTTGACTTTTTCAGGGCATAGTGACCATATTTCACATTGGCAGATATGCTGCTATAAATTCCAAACATTTTGTGCTGCTCTCAGCCCGCAATTTAGTAACTACACAAAGAAAATTTTAGGTGGCAATATCACTGTTTTAGGTACCATGTGTAAGGAAATGTACCATGTAGTTGTAATTGTGTTAAGGTGTGGTGGGTGGCTGCAGACACCCATACTTTTGCAGTGTTTTGTTCTTGTTTTCAGTTAACAACTCTATTGATAATGGAGTTGGTTGGTCCTAACGGCAGGATCATTTACAATTCTTGTGTGACATCATGACTTGGTACTGATGACCTTGACCATGACGCCAGGGGTTGTTCCTTGCGTTTTTCTATGACATCACCTGAAACCAAAGCCTGGGATTGGTTGGCTCTTTTGGTTGCCGGACCTGTTCTGCAGTGACTGCAGTGGTTTTTCCGCTATATAAGAAAGGTGTGCCGCTGCGTCGATGGTTACCTCCACATTACGAACTGAGACCTTTTTTTTTAAGGTGAGTGAAGCCTATTTCTAAACCTTTAAGTTTTGTAAGATGACCGATGAAACAGGGACATGGTCCGGCATGTCACACATGGCTGATCTAACGAATGAGATTTGTACCGCCTTGCTATAAAGAAAGGATATAATTTTGTAGGGTTTTTCACTGTATTGGAATGAACTCTTATCAGATGATTCTTTCTAAATGTATGGGAATGAAGATGAGAAGAGAAGGAATTATCCCCTTATAGAGGCCAGCTTGTAGTTTTGTTACAAGATAAATATAGCACACACACACACAGTTGACTTAGAAAAAAATACGCCAGCTTCAACTTTTTCAATGCATCCCAAGCTTGTATTGATTTTGAATGACCTACATTGAATGAGTTACAGTGACTCATATATTTAATGATTGTTGAATGATTACTCACTCACAATTTGGGGGAACTTTCGGGGGAAAAGTTTTTTTTTTGCTCCTACTGGAAGTAGTGACACTGATTGGTCGAGGTACCGCTGAATAAAAAAAACAATTTCACTAAAACCGAATATAAAATGTAAAGATAAATACGATAAATCTAACAAGCATGGATCCAAATATTGGTTTAAAAATAATTTGAACTTTTCAACGCATAGAAGAAAAAAAGAACTTTTTCGTGGCTTTTGAAAAAGGACTGGTGTATATATGGCATCAGAAAAAAAAATCAAAAATCATTACTAATGCCACTTCTATTTGAAATATGGCAACATAAACTGAAGTTTTCATATCATCAGGATGCAATTATATCTAAAAAACAAAGATATGTGCAAAAAGCAACACAAGACACTTTTCTAAAAAGAATATGTCATTGTTTACAAGATCTACAATTCATATATTTCCAGGGGGAAAAACAACACCAAAAAATTAAGAATACCTAGTCTGATCCAACACAATTCGGGAAAAAGAGAAGCGAGAAAATTGAATATCAAAACTAGCAATGACACCAAAATTCATTAGATGGGCTCATCGATGACGGATACTGCTTTCCTTGCTGGGTGTCCAAGAAAGAAGTGAACAAAAGTAATGATTTATAGTGAGAGGAAACTACTCATGATTATTATGAATTCAAGTTCTATTAAAGACGCCAACTCTTAAAGTTTGTTTATCAGCAGGTCAATTAAGTTATTATATTAGTGACTATGCATATGTCTAAAGAGAACTCAATCTCTTGTCAAGTATTTAGTAGTATTTAAGGTGCTATGGTTCACGCTACTTCATGTGATCACACTGGGATTCTGATAACAATAACCAAATGATAACTATATCCAAAAAGTTCCATTTGCAAGTACAATGACAACACATCCCGTTCAGTCAAACAGGAAGTGTGGTAAATAGCTATTGGTAAAATGGGATAACTTTTTCTTCCCTGCAATGATTGTTCACAAAATGTTCAATTTTTAAAAAAATTTAAGCTAAAATCTTGCATTTTTTTATACAACCAATTGTGAGGCATTAGGATGGAACTGTCTGATTTATATCACGAGTAATGATGTTTTTTTAATGTTCAATATGTTTCATGGATTCCTTGAGAAAGTATATATATAAAGAAATTTGAATCTGATCAACCGAAAGAAACTTATCAAGAACCGAAGAAAACGGTTTTTTTTTCTTATGCCATACATTTGCATTCGCCATAAGGCCATAGTAAAAGCAGCTTCATATGTACATGGATAGCTGCAAATACCAGACAGATTATGGCATAGTACGAAAATACTCGTCAACAAAGAAGGGGGGGGGAAGAGAATACTTTTTCAGCTTTCTACAGTCTTGAAGCCTGGCAATAACTTATGGGAAGGGGGGGGGGGTGTTTGGTTAAAATTTAGCTTCACAATGCACAAAAAAACTTTTGATTGGATGTTACTTTACTAATGAAACTTTGGATAACGTTATCACTCAATTTTCCCCACCAAGTCTTTACAACTATAAACAAATTTTTCCCATTATGGTCCGTTTTATTCTTTGCAAAAGTAATAAGACTCGAAAGACAACTTTATCAGTGATTCTAACAACTGTATTAAATTATTGTATTATAAAACTGTATTTTATTCTTGGCAACGACTGTATTAAATCAACTGCTGCAGAGAACACTATTGATACTGATGTTGGAGGCTCCACATTTCCCTCAGTTCATTCACAGAGTTTAACATGCATCACCGATTCAAATTCAGGTAGTCAATATTGTACACTGTAACATTTACATGCAAGTGACTGCTACAAAAAGTTTGGTAGAAAACTTGATTAAAAACTTCCCCTATTGATACCAAAGCATGTGCCGTTATCTCAGTATAAGCCATTACTTTTAGCCTGGACATACAGTGTATATCAATGCTAGACAAAATACCGGTGGAAGCAAGAGTGCATAACATCTTTTAGCCAGCAAAATGTGCTAATAAAAACAAGTACCAATCTCTCACAGCAAGTACCCAGCAGTGCTGCTGCTAGTAGTATGGTGAACAATAGCCTTCTTGAATACCTAGACTGCACACAGGAAAGAAGGGTGTGCAACCTTAACTGCAAAGATACACCAACATCTCGCTGCTTCATCTCAGTGAAGCATTAGGTTAATAGTAAAGTGAGGCATGACGTGAATGAATAAATTTCTTTATATAAATTACAGAGTAAAACCATTCACTGGGTTGATGTGTTTCATTTCTGCTGAATACATACAATTTTTACTAACACATATAATTGAAGTTATTTTAACAGTGTAATAGACCAATAGTCAAAGTTTCGGATCTTTGGAACCTTCCAACCCAGCTATGTCTGAACACAGAGTTAAATTTTTTTTTCAAATAGGATAGCTTGTTCCACGAAGTTGACTTCCAGTGGTTTCTTGATATTGAGACAAATTTGTGCGTAGCTCCCTATAACAGTATTTTTGCCATGGCAAGCAATAGCTCCACAATATTCCATTAAAATATTCATCATAGAAAACAGATAGCAGCACATGCTACACATACACAAGAGACAACATAATTTTATATAAGTTCCAAACAGTCTTACAATGATTTCATTGGTTGAACAGACTGGCCAATTTAGTTGATATGTCCGGTTAAGATTTCATAGTTAAATTGATGAGTTGTACTGTGCATGTATTTTTACCATGCTCTGCACACAATCTCCCAATTGAGTATCTCTGCACACTGCTGAATCATATCTGGAGTGAAAACTGATCAACCCTCACGTTCATTTTACCATAGATAACTCATTTTTAAAAGCACAAGGGCTAACTAGATGCATCAGAACTAATAATCCTCCAGCAGAGTTTCTAGGGATATGCCCCACCATCTCTGATGGCAATCCAGTCCAGAAACTTTGATTTTACTTTTGTTCTGCCTATGGGCTTAATCAAGTCCTATTCTATGATTAGTAGAAATTTTAGACTCCAGATGAGACCTACAGCTTCGAATCAATTCTAAATTTTTGCTTTTGTGCTATTCTCAAGAATTGAAAACAGACTTGTCAAACAAGAGAGGGGTAGTCTTATTACTTGAAATCACTTGAAAAATTTGTGACATTGAACAGAAACAATTTTTAGTATTAGGGACAAGTGCAAGACAAAATGTGGTACAGCTCACATAAAATTCTTGATCTAAAGATGCTGATGGCAACTATATCATAATTTTTTCCCCATCACAGATGATGACACTGACATATGCAAAATTATAAAGTATAATATGACTACAACATAACTAGTGTGTATGGCGGCTCGTTTTAGCAGCATGTTTCACAGTGTACCCGTATGTCATGGATCCTAGAAGTTGTGTATTCAGTGACAGAAAATTCCTTGAGCAAAGTTTCACGAGGTTTTTCAAAATATTGTGGTAGGGAGAGGATAAAAAATGGCCCAACACACCGTTACACAAAACTGGTTTCCTAAAGGAATCCATCACCCATGTAACAAGAAAATTATGAAAAAAACCTTGAATCATATTCATTGCAACCAAGTCCGATTAAAAAAAAAAACAATAAGACCAAAAAAAAAAATTTGATAAAGATTATGGTATTTGAAGAAAGGTTATTCAGAATGACTTACATTATTAAATGATTCAAGAAATGAAGTCGTTTCCGACTCTGAGACAGCAATACAACACCAACAACAACGAAATGAATATGTACATCGATACATGTTCAAGATCGAAAAAACAAGGAAGAAAAAAGAAAATGGTTTAAAAGTTTTTGAGACATGTTTTACATCTAATCTACCAATAACAATTTGTACAACGATTCTGACAATAAAATCTTGACATAAAATTTCAACATATGTACAGTTATATTATTTTTTTAATCAGACAAACACAATATATATATATCCTCAGATAACTAAAACGGGCAAATATTCACATAGCACTGACAGATATCATTATCATCATCACACAGAAACAAAAAATTACAATATAAAATGCATATACATTCCTGTCAAGGACATGAGAAAATGTGCGAAGTTGTGATTTACGGATTACATATATTATATATAATATAGTACAATCTAAGTTGTGTAAAACAATCAGAACAACTAATATGGGAAAGGGGGATACGCGGATGAAAAATGGTAAGAAATCAGTTATCAGAATTCTACAAATTAATTTCATCTGAAATTCGAGGCTATGTGACTGACTAGTCAATGGCAAAAAAGAAAAAAAAATACATTCCAGAGAACAAAATTAAAAAAAAAACCATAATTGATGCCATTAACAATATCCTATGGAAAATGACGGACAAATGACAAAAATGATGCAAAGAAAATTTTGATTTTTATGTTAATACCCGGGAAAAAAAATGAAATGAATATATTTTTGGTACTATGTTATCGTCAACTGTAATTGAAATACAAAAATAAATGGACATAAAATAATGGGCGAAGCATTTACAGGTGTGTAGAAATGATATCTAAATTGTTTATGTGAAATTAACGATTAAAAAACTTATTTGACACTCAATCCATAAAAATTAATGACAAAATGAACAAAAAATACATTTTTTAGTAGTTAAATTTACATTTTTGTTTCTTTCCCATGAGAAAAAATGATTTTTGTTTTGCCCATGCTTCAAAAAAGAAAAGCAGCATGGAAATAAAAAATAATGGCACTGGTAAAAATGCTTAATAAGGTAGTTTAAAAAAAAATGCTTTTATCATATAGAACTCATGAGGCAATTGCCACAAAGGATAAAAATGAACGTTGAACTTTATGTAGTGGATGAATGATTAGATGAAATATGCTGCTGCTGCTGTCCAGATGTCGCAGCGATTGCACTGTTAGCGCACATCGATTGCACGTCAGGGATGCCCCGGTGTGAGTTTGGTGGGGAAGGTCCACTGCTGCTGCTCCCTGCTCTTGATTGTCCATGCTCCGCTGGGGGAGCACCAACCACAGCTGTCGCTGTCTGGTTTCTAGACGATGCGCTGGGCTGAACCATCGCCTGCTCTCGTTCTTTATCTTTTCCTATCTTGAAGGATTCAAGAAGAGCTTCGATCCTCTCGGGTGTGGGACCCCAGCGAGCAAAACCAGCATCATTTTGAAGGAATAGCACTTGGGTGCCATGAATAGACTGCTGAGAAACTTCACCCCTGGAAAGCATTGAAAATATTCTCTAACATGAACCATGAATATTGAGAACATTGACATATACAATATGTCAAATATTTTTCCTGCACGAACCAGATTTTTTTCATGTCTTTGTTGCATTCAAAAAAATTCTGGGCAAAATAAGTAAGTGAACAACACATGAATATTATTCATTGGAACGCGAAAAAATTAAGCAACTTATGGTAACACATCCTGGTTAACAAAAATAATTTGTCCCAAAATTCTGTTCGTCAGCTGAAATGTAACTTCCCATAGGTTTCTACAGAAAATACTTTAATTTGTTCCAGAAACGACCCAGAATTTGAAGATAAGGTTAATACAACAATGACAAGCACTGTACAAATATAAATATTGAGCAAAGGCTGAGATAAGCAACTTCACATTTGGATGAATGAGACTTTATAAGAGGATGAGATACTGGGCACTGACATGCCAACTTCTGGAATCTATAAATCCAGAGATTCCCCCGAAGAGATTCCCAGAGGGGGTACCCCTCTCCTGGCACTCATAGACTCGATCAAAAAATAAATAAAAAAATTTTTTTTTTGTAATCAATTAAGAAAAAAATCAATTCCTCTCCCCCCCCCCCTCCCCAAGGCAGGTTCTGCATTGCCCCCGAGCAGAATATAATTCGATGTCAGTCTTTCCATGCAGAATAGAGAAATCACATCTACATATACTGTTGATTAAATATAAGTGTCTCCTTTCATGGATGCTATCAGTGATTGATAATCTTGGGTATATGAACTCTTAAAAGCTTTATATTTAGCTTTATATAGCTTAAACTTTTATATTTTCTTTCCGAAGACACATTTAATTGGAGAAAACAATTTAAAAAACTTCAAAATACAAAGCTGCTGATGGGAAAACTTGTGTTCACTGCATGGCTGTTAATGGAATACAATAACGATTATACAGGAATTTAGGCAACCAAGGCCATGCCCCTGATAAATGATTACCGATAAACGCTGCCTAAACAAAGTCACGTCTTTGCCAGTTACTTAAATGCGGTCACCAAGACTTTTTTTTACAGCTGCTCTATGGAAATGACAACGGCTGTCCTCTATGGGTGTTTTCCCTAACGATGACGACAGTCATTGATGTCTCGACAACGTGAAAGCTAGCGTGAAATATAATTATCTGCCAAAATCCGGAGAGCGGGAGGAAGGATGAAAAATTCTGAGTCTCCCGCCTAAATTTGGAGAGTTGGCATACTTTTTATTTTACGCTATGTTAACTGTGCAGTTGAGTTTGTGAGCCATAGAGAAGTGTGTGAGGTGGTGGGCTATGTGATATAGTCAGCTCATTTCTTTCCTCACACACATGAAGATAGAAAAGATAAATTTTAGAATGTCCAGACTGTTCAAGAACGAGTTTTCTCCCCCTTTTTTAAAATGCATTTTCTCTGAGTTTAATCATAAATTGTCAAGAACTGTCAAAAGCCTAAATGAATGCTTTCAGATGATATTTTGAACACAATAGGTGTGTAACATGATGAGAAACTTATTTTTTTTTGCGCATTACAATGTTTTATTTTTAAACACTAATTTATGACCATAATTGACACAAAATACTAATTTTTTTTTGCAAGCTAAATTTTTTTATCATACAAAGAGTCTAGAACAGATAATTTATAATTTTATGTTTCATTTTATCTAAACTACTGATTACCTGTGTTCAATTTGCTAAGCAAAATACAGCTGTTTATTCAAAATACATGTGACGTGAGGTTTTGAGCCTCAGGTTTTTGACCTCAGAAACCAACTCGTATTAAAAGTCAAAAACTTATTGTCTATGTTGTCAAATAGTTTTTAACCTGATAGATACGTTAAACAACAAAAACTTACTTTTATGTAGCTTAAAGTGTTTTATATTTTGAATAATATAATTACACTGAGTATAGAATATCAATTTTGATATTTCAAATTTTCTCATCTGCTTAAAATTCTATTCCATAGCAAAAATTCTTGGGCAACACACAACTGTCAACGCACATATTTAATTAATTTATTCTCACCTAAAAATTTCTTAGCTCAGGTTCTATAAAACCCTTTAAAGAGTATTTAAAGTATTTACCCTTAAATCGAAGTAGAGCTAGCGGGACTTGATACCCTAAGTATTGTTTTGCACATTCAAAATACAGCTTCAACTGGAAAACCATTGTATTAAAAATGCTAGTAATTATACCATATTGTTATTCTTTGTACTAAGAATACGTTACAGGAGTTTCTTAAGCATCATATAGGCCTACAGGCCAGCACTGCCAAATTAAATGACATTTTAGTCCTATAATTCAGTATGTATTTTGATATAGCTAGATATATACTAATGTTATACACACAAGAAGGGTATTGTTTAAAATTTTGATTATCTAGATAACTTAATAATAACAGAAATCAACATTACATATTTGACGTAAAAGAACTTTTTAAACACTTATCTATTATGAAGAGAGTACAGCGATTGTTTATATTAATATACATATATAAGCAATTGAAGAAATTTTGGAACGTCAAGAATCATCTTGAATCAAAGAATATGAAATAGTTCCATAGGTTTTTCTTCAGCTTTTATGTTATGTTATGTTCGATTCAAATTGTATATTTTACAAGGAAAAAAAAAAATATTGTTCAAAATAATTCTGTGGAGGGTAGAAAACTATTTTATAATCATATTATTTATTCTTTGTATAACATAGTGACTTTAAACATTATGTGCAATCAATATGTGTATTTTCAACGGGAATTTTTATATTGAAAAGCAATATTTGAGGTTTTTGATAGTTTAACTCTATAATGCCCAGATCGCCCGAAGTCGGCCGAGTAGGTTAATGCCCATAACCGCCTCAAGTCGGCCCAGCTAGGGGGTATGGGTATGTTTTGGTGGGCTTTTGTCACCTACGGGGAAGGAGATGAAAGCTCTTGTCAGAGGCGGGAATGGAAAAGACAGCTGCAACGCCCTATCAATGGGACTTTAAAAGCTGATGTACTAGAATGTTCCTTGAGAATGGACTAAGGGTACTCAATGCATTTTCAAAAGAGATAATACTGTGAGGAAAGGGGTGTTTTCAGTAGACAAATTATCTCCCGAAAATCCATTGAAATGAAAGGGTGAACGTCAATGCAAAGGGTGGCATGAATAGAAACTCATGGAGAAAGGGTGGGGAGAAGGAAAGTGGCCGAAATTTGGACGAGTCCATTTCGAACACAAAAAACTTGGTATTTTCACGACCCTCCCAGGTTTTCTATCTGGGCATTAAAGAGTTAAACCGTAGTTTTCAAACTAACAAAAAATGTCATGCGCCAAAAACCTGCCAACCCTGCATGAAATGGCTTTAAATTTGAAAAACTATTCCGAAGTGGAAATGAATTAATCTACCTCAAGTTAAAACTTCTCATCAGATTCATTTTGATTAGCACCAAAATTTAGTTCATGATGCAGCTGCTTCATGGTACTGCATGCATTCGTATATAAAGCTGTTTCTCAGCAGAGGCAGAAAAACATCTAAAAAACTTTGAGCTATCACTGTAATTGATTCATTCCCTTATCTACTAAAAGACTTGGCTTAAGTAGGGGGGGGGGGGGCTGTAACAAAATACAACATAAATGAAAGCATTTCGGTATTATTGGAAGCAACACACAATGTATATTGAATGTTAAAAATAACATATTAGAACCCTTGACTATTTCGTCGCACATACCTTTGCAATATATGTTGGAAACCATGTCGATATTCATGATCAAGTGCAGGTATGAGAAGTTGTTTCCTCTTGAACCTAGTGCACATGAAAGCATATATAGGTTGCAGTTGAAAATGGTACTACATTAGTAGATAACAGAAATATTTTCAAACTTTAAATCTTTTTCAGAATAATTTTATCAAATAAAAGAGCATCTCAACATACTGTTGTGAGTTTTAGTTTTTAAAAATTCAGGAAATTCCATATTCCTGGACAAGAGCAAGCATACCATTTATGCACAAACTATGAACAGCTCAATCAATTACCTGCTGGATTCAGCTTTTGTTAAAGCAGGTGGGGTCGGATCTTTCCATTCTGGCAAGAAGATGATAAAAGAAAGAGGTTCTTGCGAACTTGACAAAAGTTTCTGCAATGGGAGAATAAAGCATAACATATTTTTAATCACAAAGTAATGAGAAATTAATATAAAATAAAAAAAAATAATAATTTATACACAAACTTGTACAAGATGTGATCAAATTATGCGTGAAATGAGGAAATAGTTAAAAGTAGTGAAACTTTTAACCTTTTCCACTTGACATAGGTCTGCATCAGGAAACAACGGTACGTCATTGTAACAATGGCACTTTACGATAACACGAAGACCCCTGTGAATTCAGTTTCTCAGCAGAACTCATAACCTATTCAAAAACTGTATAGGGACAAACTTCTATGGGAGGTGCAATAAAGCGTGAACTGTACCAACAAAGTGCCAAAAAAAAAAAAAAAAAAAAAAAATTCTGGACAACAAAGAATTCAGAAGTGTAGTCCTTCCATTTGCAACTACAGGGGATTCTGCTCAAGATGCCATAATTGGACCTATACAGCAAAAAGTATTGAGAAAGAAAACTTGGAATTCCGGGTTTTCGCTGAAAAATATTCATGTCTTTCATGTACAGCAACATCTCAATTGGAGATGAAAACTTTGCCCTGATATTACAAATGGAAGCTTAAGGCTTATATGACATCTGCCATTTTTGAAAAGACTACTACTACTATACCACACTTGCACTGTGAGTAAACATTCCTCAATGAATGTCAACCATGCGATTGAAAGTTTTCTCTTAAAAATTAAAATGAGCAGATTATTTATTCTATAGACCGAGATGCATTTAAAGCATACTACACGCATTTATACAGGCTGTCCAAAATTATTTGATCAGCAGATATCTCTACAATTGTTGACTTTAGACACATACTTTCAGCTACAAAAAGTTTGATGTGCACTTATTTTAAATTTCAAAATTTGTTTGAAGGGGTTGTATGCATAAAAAATAAAGAAATTAAGTTTTTATACAGTCCCGAGTGCTACTTAAAATCACTTAAATTTTTCAAGGGAGGTCGTACACATAAAAAAAGAAAAGAAAAATAAACTTCAATGTAGACCCTGTGCGCTAAAACTTTTAATTAGTGAAATGTTAATGAGGCTACAAGAAGTCAGTTACAAAAAATTACATATTTTTTAAATGCAATATTAACTGAGGAATTTGACTTGACTTTAAAATTTAAGGTAAGTAAATTGAGGGCGTGGTTCCCGAATTGCAAAACAAATTATATTCAACGCTGTAAAAATTCCGTAATAGTCAAAATAGTTGATAGAATGTGATTTTTTTTTGTGTGAAAAAAACATCATCATAAAATGGTCGAGTTCATTTCAATTGTGTACAGTCCCTAAAAATGGCAACTTTTGAGTTTATAATATAAGTGATATAAGTAATAAATACAGTGTACTATATACTAATAACAGTGATATAAGTTGCCAAAACACAGCAATTTCATATATTTGATATCTCAATAAATATTGCATTTAAAAAATATGAAATTTCAGAGTGGGATCTGGGGATCTACATTTGAATAATTGGAAGCTTTAGCATACAGGTTACATAAAAAGTTAATTTTTTTAAGTATATGACCCCTCAGCTAAATTTTGAAATTTTAATTACAGTAGACTCTTGCTAATCTGGCAAATATCACACAATAATATACATTTATTTCAGTACCAAAAAATTTTCCTGATGCATTGTTTGGAAGGAGTATGTTGAACAACAGTATTTTACATGAAACTATTATTAAAAATATCTCAGTATTACCAGAACATCACTTGTGTACTGTTAGAAAGGCAATCCATGATATTTGAACCATCTGAACACATAATTTAATGCATTTTATTTATTCAAAGTAATATTTGTTCATGAAATATTGAAAGGAAAAAAAAGTTTAATTTTTTTCAGTAAGTTACATAGTATGCAAATGTATCGACTAACCTCAAAATGTGCAAAAGTAGCTTCAAGAAGCTCCTCACAAAATGGTGGATTCACTTCAAAAGAACCACTAACCGGGTAAAAATTTTGCATTGGACTGGAAAAAAAGGGGAAAAAAATCACTTGGCTTGCTTAGAATGATTGTGAAGTATTAAATATGATAACTAAAGCCAAACAAATACAAAATGCATAGAACAAATTTTCGCTATGTTAATAATACAATTTTTTACAGAGGTGATCACTCCCAACACCTTCAAATTGACAAAAAAGATTAAAGATTTACATGGTGTCCCATAAATTTGCCAATAAATGAAAAATTCATAAAAATTAGAGGAATTGGTATATTTAAATGCAGTTTCCGAAAAAGAAATTCTCACTAAAAGGGGATTTTTTTTGGTACAGGAAAAAATGTAGTTCAAAATTTTGCTGGTATATAGCACTGCATGGAGCAAACCACTATTAATATGCAAATTAGAGTCCTATAAAATGCCGGGTGTGGGATAAACAGCTCATTTATGAATTTTCCTATTACTGGCACTTACGTAAGGTTTTCATTGTGATGTTGACATTGGTAAATGACGCACTATTGTGGTTGTTGTTTTAAATCAGCCAAGAATCCACGGCTGAAGCTTTACAAATGTTTAGGACAAACAAGAGATTGAAGAAGGGTTTAGGTCCAATCACTCCTGCAGGACTGGTTTTCTCTGGCCCTCTACCAACAAAAATTTCAACTAAAATTTTCTTCCTGTACTAAAAATAACCTCTTTTCAGGAGTATAATTTTTTGCAAACTGCATTCAAATATACAAATTTCCTCAACTTTCATGAATTTTCAAACTATTTAGGAATTTATGGGTTATCCCAGGGATTCTCAAACTATACAGTGCCCTGGTGCACAGCCACCCCTTTTCAGGGGTGCCGTTCCCAACAAAGGTTTTTTGAAGGGATTTTTTTGTTAAACTGCTCTGGGGGAACTATGGATAAATGTTGATTAGGGGAAAGAGGTGTCAAAGGTGAAAAAAGTTTGAGAACCCTAGTTAACTATGTATATTTGATGACAACTATGTGGTGAAGGCATTCAAAGTAAAATTAATGGTAGATTTTTTTTTCTATGAAAAGAATCACAAACTTTTATAAAACAAAAGAAACTTTTGCCACCTGATCAGTATATAGTTGACCCTTGTTCATGCAAAACAGAAAGATCCCGCTAACAAAATTTCATCTTGAATTTTTTTTAAATCACTGGACAGGATCAAATATAGTAAATGATTGCAACTATGATTGATACTATATAATTTATTGCAGTTATTTTTGTTTAATATATTTTCCGAATATATATGAATCATAAAAATCTGTCCTAAAATTAACTAATTTTTTTTTGTGCTCCTCAGACATAAAAAAGGAGCAAAAAAAATCACAAGATCTTTACCCTCGAGATCCAAAGAAACAGTCTGTGTCAGAGAATGCAGAGCAGTATTGACGAAAATAGCAATTTAGCGGAGAAGCAAAACACTCAAAAGTCACACCAAACTGTTTGTGCAGACAATCCATAACACATATAGGCAGCGAGCCCTGAATTCCATGTCCCTCACTTGGATTCAATCCCGCAAATGACTAAAGAAGAAAACATAAATTTTAGCGTTTCATAAAAAAAAATATAATCTGAGGTTATCGCAGTCAAACTTCCTTACAGTGATACCTTCGCAAACAAAGAAAATTTGTTCCAGATTCCCGTTTGTTAGACAAAATGTCATTTTTCATAGATTTTTATGGGAAATCATTTAATAAAAATAAGTTTATGAAACACACTGAGAAGTGCTGTAAAAAATACAAATACTGACAACTGGATGGAGAATTTATAGGAAGATGAGATACTGAACATATCTTTTATTGCAGGATGTGCACTTGTGTCAGTGAGCCAAAGTGAAAAAAAAAATATGTGAAGTGGTGATATAGTCAGCTCATTTCTTTCTCTCACACACATGCAGATGGAAAAGATAAGTTTCCCGAATGTCCAGATTCCTCAGTTTGGTATTAAGTCTTACCCTACGCACTGTTATTATTCAAGTCTGAGGCTTTCCTCCCTTTTCAATACATTTATTTCTCTTAGCTTAATCATTCATTTCAAGTGAAATGGCTCAAAATCTTTCTGAAAGAGAAAGAGAGGTGTATCTATCTGGAAAGTGATTACGAGGTGAAAATAAATTAATCTTGCTAAAGTTAGCACAACTCATTTTGGTTAGCATGAAAATTTAGTCCGACATGGCTGATGCAGAACATTTCTAGTTAGGTGAAGGCTTGTCACAAAACAATGCAAAACATTCTGCTTTGGGGGATTGGGGTTACCCATCACCTCCTAGAGATAGAAGGCCTCTGCACTGTTTGCCATAAACGTCTAGCAAGTTTGCTACATTTTGAAACACAGCATCCTATTTTGTCCTAGAATCTTCCTGATTGACTCACAAATACCGCGTAGTGATTGGATGTGGAGCAAAGAAATCGCCAATTCTGAACTCTATCATTTCTTTTCCTTACAAAGATGATGCTAGCACGAGCAGCAAATTTTTCCCCCTGAATATTCTGAGGGAAAATGGACTGCTTACTGACGTCACAAGCTGAGTGCGGAGGCCTTATATCTCTAGGAGGTTCTGTGTTACCCCCCCCCCCCCGAACCAAGATTATATTAGTTTTTTTGGCAGTGTAAAATCAAAAAGAAAAAAAAAATTACTTGGGGGTAAAATGGTGAAGCCCTTTCTTTTTAAGAAAATCCTGCATATACAAGTGTATACAATGGCTGTACACTGGCTCAGTGACAGTTACTCATTGGATTTATTTCGATTGGCACAAAAATTTAATCACAACACAGCTGTTTTATGTTAGTGCATGCATCCATATCAGCTAAAATGTTTGTTAGCCAAATCTGTAGTTGTTAGTCGAGGCAGAAAAATGTTGAAAAAATCTTTTTTAGCCAAGGTATCACTGTATCTTGATGTATTTCCACACAATCAATATTGTTTTGAATAATAAAATTTTGATTTACAGGCAATTCATACATTGTATAGGTGATACTTCAAGACGTTTGCTAAATGTCAAAGGTATAGATATTTGACTGCATTATCTATCAACAGATTTACTCCATATATACCTGATATCGTTTCAGCATGCACCACAAACGTGCTATGAAATACTCAAACTTTCTGTCATCAGTACAATTCAACCTATACAAATGTTCCTAAAAGAAACAAAATGCACTTAAGTATAGCTTAAAAAATTATGCAGAAACAATAATTTGGAAATTAGTATTTTTCGACAGAACTAGTTCAAAGAATTCACTTCAAGAAATCAATTTTATGCAAACCACCTTCACAAAGACAACGTTCATAGTCTAGAGGTAGTTTTTCATTATCATTATATCACACTCATTATGAGAGCTGGAAAAAAAATTCCCCCCGCAATGCAAAAAAAAAAAAAAAAAAAAAAAAAAAAAAAAAAAAAAAACACTATACTACAGTGGAACTTCTTGATAAGGGACACTGTGGGACTAAAAGTTTTGTTTGCTAGTACTCAGCAAAATATATTAAGAAAAAAATTCACATATTGATATTCCAAAAGTGTCCATTATGGAACTTAAGCAGTATAATGTAGCTCTTCCACACAAGATAGATCCCACGGGTGAGAACAACCAATAGCAGTGGTTCTTAGACTGCACTCCACAGGGCCCTTAAGGCTTTTCAGGGTATTTGGAGCCACCCTAGGAAAATAAAATAACTCAGTAAATTATTAAATAAGAAAAGTGTCTAAAAGGCTCAGTGATAGGAATTAATTTTAAAGGTGCATCTGCATCCACTTGCTTTGCCGTAGAGTGGTTTGGTGGAATTCCTTATTAATGTGTATGGAATTATATATTGGGATGTCATGAAATACTTCATTGCAAGCCAAACAACGTGCACTAAGTGAACATCAAACGTGGGCAGATTCATGGAGGGTAGGTACATCAAAGAGATTTGAGTAGTGCTTCTTGGATGATTTTGCATAGTGAAGGCTACGGCACTGTGATCGCAACTGGGAATGTGTGTGGGAAGAGGAGAAAATCTAAAGTCTGGCATATTTATTTACTACTCCATGGTCAGAGCGAGTAAGCATATGCAGGCAAACTTTAAACCCTTCTGACCACAAGTCGGAAGGGTTGAGAACTGCTGATCTATAGCATAGCTGTGAACATTGGTGAATGAGAATCAGGGAGGTTTCCGTCACAAAATTTCGTACCAAAATAAATATAAAAAGCATTTTGAAAAACAATGTAAGGATATACTCTTCGCGAAAACCTGACATCACGAAAGCCATTACTGATTAATGCCAAATCGCCAACCAGCACGTTAAATTACCTGTCATTACTTATGGTTCATACTCTTTGAAAGTAGAAATATTCAAGGACTATTCAAGCCCTTTTCCAGTCAAAATTTTTAAATTCAAGGACATTTATATCGCGGTTAGTTAAAATTTTGATTTTAAAAAAATGAAATTTTTTTTACTTGCATTTTTAAAAATTTATATTAAACACATTTACTCATTTTTAATTTCTTAGTCTGAAACGCTAATTTATTAAACATATATAATTTTTGTTGAACAATTTTAATTCTCGTTTCAGCTTGAGAGAGAGAGAGAGACCAAATTGATGCTGGCTGTTTGATGAATTTTGTTTTTCCTTTTTTTTTATTATTTGACGAAATGACTACGATTTACATCGTGCTTGTGATGTCATCTCAAAAATAAAAAATGAAAGCAATGACCTTTTCTTCCCCAAAATAAGAATTTTTTTACAATCGCAGTCAAGATTAGGGAAATATAAGAGTTTTTGAGAGTTGGGGGAGATGGAATAGAAATCTGGAAACTTGGCAGCTACTATAGCATCTCAGCAGTTAAATTTTATGAAATACATTATTTAACATAACAAATAGTTATTCGTAAGAGATTTAGTCTTGAATATAAAAGGAAAAAGGTTTCATTATAAACATACCATCTGATATAACTGCTTAACAATTTATTCAATTCTTTAACATACCAATTTCTGAAAAATTGAGTTGTTTATCCGTACACCATCAGTGCGATATCGAATAATCACTTGGTCTTTTTCAGCAGATAAAACATCTGGGGTGGGCAATGGAGGTGTTGAGACTGCAAACTGGACTGGATAACAGAAGACCTTTTTGTGAACAGTCACGGGTAAAGGGCTAGTGATTTCTGAAAAAGGAGGAAAAAAAGCGTCACTCACCACAAGCACAATAAGAGGTAAAATAACACATTAATGATAGACACTACTAGCATTTGGATGAATGCATATACTGTTGGTGCATCTTAGTTTTGTGTTCATTTAAGTTAATTACATCATTCAAAGATCTCCTCTTCGCAAATGTCAAGCCTAATGTGTGAATTTCATAGCATTTATCAAAAATGAAAAAACAAAGGGCATGTAGGGTTTCTATGAATCCTGAAGGGCTCATCTATTGCAACATCCTTAATATGAGCCTCAGAAAGGTCAAGGTTCCAAAAAAAGATTTGGATGTATTTTACCAGGAGAAAGGGGGAAGGGGACATTCAGAAGAGGAAAAAAAAAAGAGATACATATTCACAGAAAAGAGTGTGACTGATAGGAGGACCGCTCAAGAAAAGAGCTGGTCTACAAAAACGATAATATGTAAACCACTGTTTAATGCTTTGTTTGGGGTAAATTGAGAAGCTACCCATACTTATACACGTTTGCCACGATGGTATCAGACAGCAGGGACATAAAAGTTGGTAAGACAAAAGCTAGATCCAGGAACATCCTGAAGATAGAGGTTAAAAAAGGTGGTGATAATATCTCAGAAGCGCCCAAGAAAGCGTATAACCCAGCAAAGGTTGGTGTGAAGGTCCTGGATTTCTGGGAAACAAGGAAAGGGCGATCCTGGTGGAAGTCAAGGAGGATGAGGATAAGTTTAGGAGTGATTTCAATGGCAGGGAAGAGCTTAAAAACTAATTTAAGCTGGTTGAAACCCGTAAGGGAGACCCGAGAGTCTTTGATGTGCCAGAAGACATCAAAGAAGATGAGATTCGTGCCACACTGACAATAGAAGGAGTTGAAAGCAGAACAAGGATCTTCACAAAGTTCAGATCACGAAGAGGAACCAACTGGGTTATCAAGGTCCACCTCAGAACATTTAGAGAGGTGATCCGTATGGGAGCTTTCTATCTTGGATGGAAGAGATGCTCTGCTCATGAGTATCAGAAACTATTACAGTGCTTCCGATGTGGTGGGTATGGGCATTTGGCTAATAAATGCCCTGGAAAGGAGACCTATAGAAACTGTGGTGGTGAAGATCATAGGGAGGTGTCCTGTAGGGAGAAGATGAAATGCAGTAACTGTAACACACTTAATGTGTTAAGAAAGTTGAACCTGGCATACTTTTGAAAATGAAAATTTGGGAGATTTTCACACGAACCCGTATTTTATGATAAAACCACTCCCTAATAAATGCGAAAGGGATTTTTCCAAATAAAATAGGGATTTCCCACACATAAAAGTTAAAGCATAGGGAATAAAATTCCTACTAAAAAACTGAAGTCAAATTAAAATAGGGATTTTACACACATGCAAGTTAAACCCTTGGGAATAAAATCCCTACACAAAAAACAAGTGAAATCAGATGCAAAACTTTAAAATGGTGATCTAAAAAAATAAATATTGTGTTCAATCAGAAACGCTGTGAATAAACATTCTGCGCGAATAACCCCAAAATCATTGCAAGATGAAGGGGAAAAAGTGTCAAATTTGGAGAACACTGACTTTTTATGACACTTGCTTGAGGTTTTTTTTTTTCATTTCACATGAGTGATGACGGCAGTCTTTTCATGACCGATGTTTATGTCCGTAACACAACTTGTACAAAAAGGAAAAATCTGCCCTTTTCTGGAACATTTGATGAAAGGAAATTCATCGGAATAAGTATCTTTAAAATTGATTAAATATGTTTTTGCTTATCAGTATTCATGTTTTGTTATATCGCACGTACGTAACTTCAACAAAAGAAATTTTGACCATATGCGCGTCACTATAATCTTCAATTATTACCCAGGACTATTGGCTGCTAAGCTATTTCCCTGCACGATAAGACAAACAACTTTCTAGTTACCATCAGAAAGTTTGTAAAACTTCCTTAAAAAGGGAATTTCCTCATTTACGACATTTGACGTCATTTCAAAAGGAGAAAAAAAGCTTCATGCCCCACAAGAAATTCCTTAGGGATTGTTTTCATAAGAGGGGATTTTTTTAAATGAAGTAGAGAATTTTTTGCGACAACTAAGGATTTTTTGTGATTTTCGTAAAAATTCGGGAGAATTAATAACTTTTCGGAAGATCGAGGGATGAAGCTAAAATTCGGGAGATTCCCGGAAAAATCAGGAGACATGGCAGCTATGACCTGGAGATGGGCAGCAGGAACAACTCTCATAAGTGTGGTGTGTTCTTATGTGAAGTAAGAAGGTTGAGAGCAAATATACATTATGATTTATAGTGGGCTGGACAATCACCTTGTACATAATTTGTAAAAATGCAAATATAGAAGAGTTGATCAACTTTGCCCAAGAATATTAAGAAGAATATTATACCAACGAATAAGGCAAATACACGAAAATAAAAAGTTCTAATGCATTTCAACACCGATGGGTGCCGTCTTCAGAGGAAAATTTAACCACTAGTCACGCTGACTGAGTTTCCCACTTGGGTTGAATACCAAATCTTAACGTTCGGTTTTTCAGCGGAAGAAATACGTCTGTTCACTTCAAACGTCGTGGTCAGAATGAAGCTGTGAGCCTGCGTGAGATACTAATGCAGCATCCTGATTGGACACTTGCGGAATAGTGCTATCCGATTGGTATATTCAAATTTTCTTATAATTCCTGCTCGAAATGAATTTAAGTCATGGTGTTGAGATCGGGGGTGTAGATTTATTATCGTTAACTAGTGAACTATAACAATAATAAATCTACACCCCCGATCTCAACATCATGGCTTAAATTAATTTTGAGCGGGAATTATAAGAAAAATCGAATAGCACTATTCCGCAAGTGTCCAATCAGGACGCTGCATTAGTATCTCACGCAGGCTCACAGCTTCATTCTGACCACGATGTTTGAAGTGAACAGACATACTTCTTCTGCTGAGCAACTGAGCATTAAGATTTGGTATTCAACCCAAGTGGGAAGGTTGGTGTCTTTTTAAAATGCAAATATGTTCACTGTATACTAACTAAATGTATACATGTTACTAACAGACTCTCTACAATGAAATGTAATTTGTGAATTCATTGGAGAGTTTAAACAGATTAAAGGTGTCCTAAGATTCTAAATCAAAATGGGGATAAACCGTGATTTGGGGAGAAGGGTTGCATTTAATTTAGTTTCCAATAGCCAGTTTAAGTTGTAGGGTTTTCATCTTGTGCTGAGATGAATTGCCCTTGCTGCATCTGATCACCAGATAATGGCGCATATCCTTCGGAATGGGAAGAATAGATTTTCAGAGCATACTTAGAATGTGTGTGAGACAACTATAAATATTTTTTATGGGCATTGTAAAATATTTTATCATGTATATATAGTTTTCAGTTTTTATAATTCCATTTTCATTTGATCATTTTTCTCGCACCAAGGTCATTTTCTGCACACGAGGGCTAATTAGACTGGGACCCATAATTTATTGCCGGTTCCGAACAGCAAGCTTATTTTTTATACATATCGAGAGGTTGGTGCATTAACCCTTCGATAGAGGACTCCTTGCGGTAGCACTTTTTTTTTGGGGTCACGTCACCATTTTTTTTGTTGTACCCCTGTGTCAGGAAAGTTTTCTGACAAGGACGAACCGGGTATCGAACTCATGGTACCTTTAAACATCCTTTGGTACTTGCAGGTGAGTATATTAACGACCTGGGCTACAGCGCCCCTAATTGCATTTTTAATTTGCTACAGTCCAGTGTTTAGGGAGCTAGCTTCTAACTGTGCAGGTCTGGGTTCAAATCCCGGTTCGGGCATGGATGTCTACTATCACTAACAAATTCCCTGGGCAGATCGTAAAGATCTATTGAGAATACGTGATGATCATGTTATTAAAATTTGGTTGCTGTATTTTTGAGAAATATATGACATCCATATTTGTTATGGGCATCTTTTTCTCAGCTACCTCTTTGGGCATTTTGCCTGTTGCGACCTTGTATTTGTATATAATTTGATCAGTTTTGTCGCACCAGTTGTTTTCTGCACATGAGGGCTAATTAGACCGGGACCTACAATTTATTGCTGATTCTGAAAGGCAGCCTTTGACATTCTTACCTTTTCTATAATCACAGAGAGGTTGGTGCACTGTGTAAATAAATAACACAAAGCATATTTGAAAACAAGTGATGTGAATAAAAGGCAAAATCATGATTTTCTTGATGGGCATATTGTTTTTCATTTAAAGCAATTAATGTATTAAAAAAAAATTTCCCACAAAACTTGAGCTTAACCTACCTTCCACGCCCTGAGCATTAAGCAAAGCCCAGTGCTTGTCACGAATTTTCTTTGCATAATCACAAGACAAATGATAGATTTTTGCACAGATTGCTTCCACAGAGTCTTTGGCTGCTTCAACCAAGTGAGGTTGACATTGCTGTTTTAAATGAGCTAATCTCTCCTATTTTTCAAACACAGGAAAAAAATATGATGTTTATACAATAAAATTTTCTATAAACGAAACTGAATCACAAAAAAGGATGTCAGTATTATCAGTCTCCAGAATCCTACACCACCACTTTGTTTCATTGCGATAAAGCCAAGCGTACACAATTGAAGAAAAAAAACAAACATACAAAAAATAAAATGTGTACAGGTACCTATCAAAATAGTTTAAAAATTTTGGTATTTTCTATTGTTTAAGATCTCAAACCTGACATGGAAGAAAAGATAACCTATCATACACAAGCCCTATTTACACTATTTTCAAACCATCAATTGAGAAAGAAACGAGAAAGAGTTTTATTTTTCATATCATCACCACAATGTTATATCCAAGGTTGTTTGGTTTAAACCTTGGTTTTAACCAAGTGGTTTTTTTTCAAAAAGTCTCATAAAAGCGGCCAGAAAAAATATATATTTTTCATATCAAGTATCTTAGTTATTTAAAGTTATATACAAAAGCCAAAATTTCTCATTCTTACAACATTTTCTAACCTTTGGTTACATTCTGATGTTTTATCTTTAACAAATTCATGAATAAGGATTGCATCACACATCTAAATGTAGTGGTGTATTATCTCACAGGGTTTCTTTTTCCCTTCACAAAAAAGCAGCAACAGTAGTGCAGGGTTTAAGCTACGGTCGCATTTTTTGCAAAATGCGAAAGAAAATCGTAGAATGCGAAAAAAGTAGCAGCCACTTTCGCAAAAATGCGTACAGGAGGTACAGAACGAGATGTCCAACCATCAATCATTACATTAGCATTGCAGCATTTTGCTAAAGCTTTTCCCCCAATTTTCGCTTTTTTGCGAAAGGAATTTTTTATCCAGCTTAAACCCTGCAGTAGTGACACCATCATGCTAAAGGCAGGTGGTCCTATAATCCAATAAAGACACCAGCTGTCCTTAAAGGACAAAGACCAGTGTACTAGTAGTTACATTACCTCACATACATTTTCATTTTCTTTCCCATAAGAAGTAGCACATCTCCTACTGTATATCTCCCAGTCTTAATATTCAATAGTTGTTTTTTTTATACTTTCACACTGTTAAGCCCAGTTAATCAAGGTTCTACTGTATAGTAGTAGCAGATTTATGAAAAATAATCAGCTATATACAGGGTGATTATAATTTAAGTTTTGATTCCATAACTATACAATAAGTACTGATCAGAATGACTTGAAAATTTGCATGTATACTCCTGAAGCAATGGAAGTTTCTTTTGCAAAAGGAAAAAAAGTGCAAGTAGTGCAAAATGTGGAAGTAGATGATGCTGTACTTGGCCAGCAGTATAATCTATTTTGTGCAACCACATCATTTCAGCACTTCCACAGCATCAGTGTGTGGATAGAACTTATATCAAGATGCACATTGCAATACCAGCAAAGCAACTGCTGAAGACCCATTTTGACAGGTTGCACCTTAACCCTTGCAACTTCTGGCTGTGGGTGTAGCTCAAAATGTTATAAACAGTGGTCAGATTGCAAACTTTGGTGAATTGCAATCTCCAGCACATTCCCTATATGTTAGAAGTTCTTCAGGAATATTATTAATGGGGGGGGGGGGGTGTTTGGTTTAATACAGCTGAATTGCAAGCACATCTACATCATGACCATGGCATACTCCGATTCTGTTGTTGAACAACAATTTTTGTGCTTTCAACCTCAGGTTGGACAACATATTTAACATTTCTTAAGTAAGTTGTAGTTATTTGTTCAATTACTTCGTTTTTTGTGATGTTTCCATGAATTATGAAATCGTGCAATGCTATAATGAAGATATCATTTTGCCATGACTGGCTATCATTTCCATTCTGCGAGCAAATTTCCCACAAGTTGGATGATGTCATTAGTTTTACATTTTTAAGTAAAACCTCAAGTGCAGAGGGGCCTCATAAAAATGAGATGTTGTTTTGTTTGATTGTTGTGATTGATTGATGTCATAAATTTGACATTTAAGTATTTTTTTCCCTTTACCAAATAAAATTGAATTTTTTCAGGAATATTCATGTAAATTTTCAAGTCATTTTGGCAATCGTTTTTTTTTTTACAGTGTTTTGAAATAAGAACCTTAGTTATAATCACCCTGTATATCATAAATCATTGCTAACTAATCTGCATTATTTATGCTTCATTAAATACATTATATTCACCTAATTTTTATTACTTTTTGCAAAATAGCTTCCTAATTAAGCATACTGAAAGTAACTGGAGATAAACCTTTATATACTATATGATTAATAATAACATTGAAAGAATTTTCAAACACACAGTAATCCATTGAGTTAAGCAAAAAATAATTAAATTGCAAAAGTTGGTTTTGGTTAAAATGTAAGAAATATTTATTGATTAATTAGCATGGGAATAGTGTTAATTACATTAATAACCATTTTATTTTAGTTAATTATTAGAAGTTTGAATGATTTTTCAGAAATTTCATTGTTTTTAATGTTAATACTATTTAAAACAAAAAAAAAACCGGTTTAAACCAAAAAAACCTGGTTTAAACAAAAAAACCGGGTTTTTACCAACCCTGGTTATATCCTTTATAAGGATATATACACACAATTTCACTCATAGATAGTACAGCCAATGAAGGGAGGAAAAATCACAAAAAAGGGAGTTAAGAAGAGTAAACCATACCGAATAATCATCATACGTTGCGGTTAATGTTTTTCGAATCCACTGAAAAGCATCTTCTGCATTCCATTTGACAATTTTGCGACTTTCTGGAGATATATTTCTGGCATGGATAAGGAAATAAAAATGAATAAAATGATTCACTCTTTTTGAAAGTAAAAAAATTCAAGGGTTATTCAAGCACTCGAGCATTTTTCCAGGCAGAGTTTAAAAATTAAAGGACATTCATATTGTGGTTGATAAGGAATAATTATTTTCTTTCATAAAAAAAAATGAAATTAATTGAATTTTTTAAATTTATACCCAACATTTACTCATTTTTTCATTTTGAGTTTGAAATGCTAATTTATTAAAGATATATAATTTTTAAAACAATTATAGTTCTCATTTAAACTTGTAGACAATGTTAAGTTTTAAAAGGCCTTGCTTTGAAAAAAATAACAATAACCATTGTAGTTTAGTACACAAATGACATTAAAGCAGAAATCATTCTATGTTTGAAACTGCTTCAACATTTGTCTTTGATAAAATAAATCAGAAAGCATGCAATCATATATGTAAGGCGGCCCAATTTCCCGGGACATTGCTGTATTTTCATGGAATTTTGGCTATCTCGACTTTGTCACAAAAATGTTTAATTATTTCCTGTATTTTCAACCACAAGCTAATTTGATTTTTATTCTTTACTGAAATCAAGGATTAAAATTATTTTTCCAATATTCATCTCACATATTTGCCATGTAAACATTTGTTCTCATGGAGCTCACTCAAATCTACTGTTTTAAAGCAATCATGCTTGCCTTTAGTGATTTTTTGGCTATTTTAACAATAATTGGCAACTTTGCTTACCTTTGGCATGGCATCATTATTAGTGGCGATTGGAAATTTTCCCATATTTTTATAGAGGAAATATGGTCAACATATATACAATGAAACTGTTATAATGAGTATGGCTTATAATGACAATCTCGATATAACAAGTACCAAAGAGTTATTGTTACAAAAACATCCGCTTATAAGAAGTCTGTTATAAAGAAAAATTTTCCTGTGATTGTGAGCTGTTGTTATAATGGACTTATACTGTATATGCAACTGACATTCAATAGTTAAAAATATCTTGAGGCAATACAACAGACCACTTGAATACAGTGGTTTGCTGCCAGATATTACGCAACATAATTTTAAGAACAGGAATACTTCAGGTATGCATGACCATATGTCCTGTTTCAAACATTATCTTGTAACTCATCGTTGTTGCTCCACTTATTTTTGCCACAGTGGACATGGTTTGGGGGGGGGGGGGGGAGAACAAAAATTTATAGAAGAAATCCCCACATTTTTTTGCAAGCACTTCAAAATGATTTTTTTTTCAAGGACTTTTAAACGCATGAAAATGAACGTTCTTTTAAAGGATTTTCAAGGAATTTACGAACCATGAACAAGTAATAAACAATTAGAAGTAAGTTAAGCTACTAATTAGAAGTAATATTCACCTTTTATGATCAAAGAAAAGAAGATACTCACTGACCACTGACACCACACAAACATTCAACACACATATTGCCCAGAGGGAAAAAACCATAAAACAAATTTATAAACACCTTGACTCAGCCATTTTCTTGGCAGCTTCTGCATATCTTGAAAGTTGCTTTCGAGCATCTCCAGAAAACTTCGGCCTCATCAATTTTATTGGGATATCATTCATTATTTCTCGGTACATAGTTTGTGATACTTCAGGAAAACAATTTGAGGGCAAGAAAGGATCACATCCACGATCGATAATTTTCCTTTCCATGAGCCACCTGTTGAATGAATCCTTTGGAGCATCGATACCTGTTATTGAGATATAATAATTTTAAATTCTCTTATGTATTTAATACTTTGAATCCCAATATATATATTCAAGTTCATCATTGTTGACCATATAAAGATTGAGCACCTTCTCTTGAATGGCACATTTCTTGATACTGCTGGCGCAACTTGATCACCAATCCAGCACGATACTGCTCTACATCCGGATGGGGTGGAGGTAAAAGTGATGGAGAACGCTCCCATATTATAACATTTGTTGGGATTTCTAGATCCCATGGTCCACTGTAAAATGAAAAATGTCATGAAGTTGTGCAACAGACAATTACATACGGCTTAAACAGCTTAACGGTTTTATACTTAGTCAAAGATAGGGCAGGACAAATTGAAAAAAAATATAGATGCAAAACATTTTTTCCCGAAAAATCCAAAATAATGCTTCTTTTGACCTTTTCAGGGCATAATGACCCTCTTTCATGTTGGCAAATATGCTGCTATAAATTCCAAACATTTTGCAGTGCTCGCAGCCTGCAATTTAATAACTACTACACGAAGAAAATTTTAGGTATCAATACCAATTTTTTTAGTTGCCATGACAACCTGATATCTGGGATTTGTCCAGCCCTGGACAAAGATGTGAAACTAATTGAAAACGCACCACATATATATATATATGTACATATACAACCAAAATGCCGATATGTACAGCATATTTAATTTTTCCTACATCCCATGATCACTTTATTATGTTTAGTTTGTTATTTTGCAGGTCTGATTTAAATAAGGACTTAATAACCCTTTCTGGCCCAGTGTCCCTGTAGTGAGACCACCTGTTTACATTGTTTTCTATGGGTTTTAGAAAAACGCCCATCCTTCACAGGGTTAACCTAAAACTAAATGATTGATACAAACAAATATAATTAAGGTAGAATGTCACAACCTTCCCTATGTTTTCCTTCAATTAAAAAAACAAAATCAAAACTGATATACTCACTGCAAAACAACCTTTTTTGCAGCTGGAAGCAGCCCATCATCAGTCGCTCGTCGTTTTTCAGCCATCCGTGGATTAACAAATGGGGAGTGTGCAATAGGTGTTGTAGGTGTATGTGGATCTGCTGAATGAGACATCTGAATACCCAAAGGATCAGTTGAAGGATCATATTGCTAAAAAAATATTTCATAAATTTAATTTCAGTTATTCATCTTCAGCAGAGAAAAAAAGTTTGGATAAGATCGGAACTAGAGCAATCGAAGGTAACACAACTTCTGAAACATATTTTATTTTATACTTATTATCTCCAATTCTTTGTCTGACAGAGTACATATTAAAAAAAAAAAAACTGCTTATTTTAAATTGCACACAATTTGACAATCTTGAATAAACTCAAATTATCCATCCTATTTTTTGGTTTTTGATATGCTTCTAGAATTTAAACCTTTAACACAGTATGACGTCCATTAAGAATGAAATGAGACACAAAGTAGACATCATTACTGCATTTCCAGAGTTGATATTTATGTGTGCACGCACATTATATTGCAACTCTACAAACATTTTGTGCGGAGCAAACAAGGCTTTCATGGCTATCATATGATGTAAAATTCATAGATTTTGGGTTGCTGGGCTGACGTGAAAGAAAGTTTTGAACTTTTGTCGCTTCGTTCACACGGGTGGCAAACATTTTCAAGAAATCTTACATAACGGCAGGAAAAGGGGGGGGGGCACTATTTTCATCTTCCCCTGTCCTTGAGTCATACCACTTTGTTGGTAGGCTATTGGTCAGTTGAGCACAATTTCCCCCATTGGCTGAAATTGTTTCCAAGGGAGCGAGTGTCATTTTCATCATCTTTAAGACAGGAAATTAAGTACTGTTGTCTCTCTCTTTTCATCCTCTCTTCCTTTATATTGAAGCAGTTATTGTACTTTTGAATGTTGATTGGTTCTCTAAAAATGTGTGTGAAAATACTTCATGTCCCTGGATAACACTTGGGTGTTTGCAAAGAGAATATTGTAATCATAGGTCAGGGCATGCTCAGCTACAGCTGATTTTGCAACCTGGCCTAGTCTACAATTTCATTTATTCTCAACTAATCTGGTTGATATAAATTTTTTTTGTGTGTGTGTGCAGTGTCTATATACACTTCTCCACAACTGCACGGGATATGATACACCCTCACTGTTTTCAGACTGCCACGTCTTTGGTCGCCCCTTCTATAAGGGATGCAAAATACAATTGACAGCAAGTGATGCAAATAAAAGACAAAATATGAGATTTTTTTAAAACAGGTACACTGTTATTTATTTCAAACAAATGTCTAAGATAAATACTTTTCACATTCACAAAACTTGAGCTTCCCCAGTATATCCCTACTGTGCCCGAGTGGTATTAGGTAAGATGTTCGTCTACCATCGTGAAGGTTGTTGTCAGGGTCCCGGGTTCGAACCCAAGGGAGGATATAGATAAGATATTTTCCCTAACGAACTTGAGGTGACCACCGATAGACAGCGCCTTCACTTCCAACCCATCTCACTAATGGCAGTAAATTGCAATATAGCGATATGGCCAGAGTTGGTGTTTGGTGAAGTAGTAGGCCTAGTATATCCCCACTCCATGGGGGCCTATAGTTACATATTTTACAGTTCTTATACAAAGAAAGTTACAATAAAGGGCTTGACAAATCGAAAAAATATTTAGGCACCAGCCAAATTACTTAGGAGCCAAGCATGGTTTTTGCTCAAGAAAACATGATTTTAAAAAATTGTATTTTTACTCTTCTGGAACTGCATAACTTTTTCCCATGTTAAAAGACGTAATGATCAGAAAATTTAGTTTCATCCTTAGATTCCTATTTACCGATCTTATAGAAAATTTTAGGCACAAATACCACTTTTCTAGTCACTCTGGCCACCTGGCACCAGGGTGTAACAGTCAAGCTCTGTTAAAATATATTTGATTAACAAAAGAAAAAAATCTGCACTGTGTTGGAGGACACAAATTTTTCCTCTATAAATCATAGGTGATAGCACAGATATTAATACCCATACATGCAATCAAGAAACAAATTGAATAATTAAGATAACTTACATGACCCAACCTAGGCATCTCCCATAATGACTCATTTGTAACTTTGTTAAAGAAATATTCACGGTTTTCCCGTTTGCTCCAGAACTTCCTCCAACCTGCCTGCAGTAATTCTTGGGGAAGGTCATGAACGGGATCATTTGAGCCTCCATACTGATTTGGGGATAACAACACATTTACATTAGCTGCATTCTGTTGCAAAGAAGATGGGTCTGCATTTGATGATCCTGCCGGAATCTCATGTGGGAGCGAGTTGTGTCTGTGAAGTGAACTCGCTGAAAAATAAATTTTTGTTTGTTAGTACACAGAATTAGGATAAAATAATAAAAAAGTTATATCTTAAGTTTAATGAACACAAACCTTTCCTCCTTTTTTTTCAACCCTTTCTCCTTTTTTTTGTCCATTTTACTCCCACTAAAGGACAAGCACCAATTGATCCAAAGCCGTCCCATATCATGATGTTACCACCAACCACGTTTAACAGTATGTGAAGCTTATATCTTGAATAGAGTCACTGGTTTACTGGTCTCCTAATATATTGTTGTTTCTTCAATTTAAACATTTGGAACTTGGACTTATCACTCAAAAAAACCTTTGCCCTTGTTTGGGAGTCTTTGGTACTTCAAGTCAGGCCTTTATTGTAAATGTAAATCAAAGGCTTCTTTGTGCATTTTCAATAAAAAACAGACATGCTTCATGAAGACGTCGCTTGATTGTATATAGTCAAACCTCGTTAATGAGTCACTCTTGGGAGAGCAAAAATATGACTTAGTAAGCGGAGTGACTCGTTAAGCAGAGTAAGCCATAGCTGTGCCAATTCCAATTGGGAGTTCCAAAAAGTGACCCGTTAAACGGAGCGACGTGTTAACCGGGTGACGCACTAACAAGGTTTGACTGTATATATAAAGAAGATAACACAGAAGCTCTATAACTGGCAATATGAAATTCTTGGCATTTCCACTGCACCCTACATTGGATGCTTATCCAAATAATGTATTTTCCAGCAGTCGATTCTGGTAGAAGTCTTTCCTAGTCAACCAGTACCAGATATTCTGTTCACCTGAGACATGCACTTCAAACTGTTTCCAAACATCGAATATTGCCAATTCCACACTACTTTGAAGTTTAGAAATAGAAGAATAGAATCAAAGTTGCAAGGAGAATGATAAAAAAAAACCACATCTAGAGAAACAGGAAAAATTAATGCTGTCCTTTTTTTTAGATTTGAATGAATTCCTTTCAGAAGTGGGGGGGGGGGGAGCAGCATATCATATCTATATATAGGCCTACTTTTCTTCCTATAAAATTTACTCTAACCTAAGAGTTACATAGGCATCATAACTTGGAAAAAATCACTTATATCAACTTCAAAAATCCATGTGTTGCTGATATTGTCATGCACTGAAATATCCAAAAGAAGGAAAAAAAAAACAACAACTTCGCATTAGAAACATACCGTTCCTCGATGCTTCCCCAGATGACTCTGACCATTCGGTCTTCACTGAATGTTCAGTGATACTCAAAACTTTAGCTGTATGCTTTCGGAGATCACTCTCCTCCAAGGAATGAGTTCGAGTAACTGGGATTGTCGACATTACACAATCATTTTACCTGAAACAGAAGAGCCCCATATAATCGCCTACAAAGAAACAGACAAATATAAGTAACGATTCCTGAACTAAGAAGAAAGAAATTTATAGGCTTATGATATGACAGACCTCTGAATAAAAAATCATTACATCTGCTGGATTGTTAGAAAAAAACCTTCTTTTCAAGACTTATCAACAAAGTTTAAAGTTCACCTCTGCTTATTGAAGGGACCAAAAACAATGTCTTGGAGATCCCAAACCAGAATGGTTTGCATTTTTTGGCAATGACCTTTTAGGTGACTGAAAATATGCTGCAGTAAAAATTTCCATAATAGTCGAGAAAACAAACTTTTTTCCTTATTTCATTTAAATAAATATTAAAAACCATGGTAATTAAAAGATTTTTATTATCATGATACTGACAATAAAATTTAACGATGATATATGGTCGAACTTGGTTAATTCAAATTCTAAACTCCCTAGAGAAAAGTTAGATTTATCCAAAATTTGAATTATTCAATTAATCTATCCTGCAAAAAAGATACAAATAGCAACTTAATTATCAACATTCACATGGGGGGGGGGGGGGGTTAAATAAAGAAAAAAAAAGGATAACAGTTATAAATCATTAAAATTTATCTCAGTTACGACACTTTCCCAAATTTCAATTATTTATAATTATAATAATTGATCTCAGCTATTGTTCTGGACTTAACATCACTGCAGAATTTCTTGGCCCTGCTTAAAGCCAACAATTTATGATTATCGGTTACTGAAACTGTTTTCCAAATTTTGATTGCGATTCTTATGCTATCAATGTAATATACTTTCATTAACGAATTATAATTTGTACTTTAACTATAAAAAGATTCAGATTTTGAATGGTACGCCTTGATCCATACGTTCAACATAACCAATATCAAGTGGTACATGTTCTCGATGCACTACAGCTGATCAATATCAAAATGGGCATTAAATTATCAAAGAAAGAATAGAGAAAAACAAAATATTTAAAATTTTTGTTTTGAAAATTTATTGTGTTTAACAACTTGGTGAAATAAAACTAAGTCTGTGTGAATTCCTTTAAAATTTTTCCAAACTAAATTTGCTGATACAAAAATCATAATTTTTTCCCTCCAACTTTGAATTATGCAAAACCTTTGAATTAAACAAGAAATTTTAAGATTAACTATCATAGAAAACTCAAGGGGAGTTCATTCGAATTAATCAAGTTCTACTATACTGTATATTTTAATATTACTTAAAAAATCAATTTTTTCAACACTTGTCACAGTTTTGCATCCAATCAAGAAAATGTCAACCAGTATTTACTCTCAATTAGTAATGAATTATAAAATTTACGACTTAATTTCCCTCTTTAAATATTCTTTGCCCCTTTTGTCCCTCTTTCAGTAGATTAATACGTTTCTTATCTACACTGGTGAAATAAATTAAGAGATATTTTATCGAATTTCATGAAAAGAATTGAACTGAATGTAAAACCACTGCTTCTAGACAAAAATGCAAATCTTGTACGGCAAATACGTAAGTGTACACGTGTGTGTAGGTGGAGCCAGTAGAGAAACAGGCTTTATAACCGCGTGTAAGTTAAGACGCATTTGTTCGCTAGCACGCCTCGACGAATTTCTCTGTGTTATTTTGCAGCAATCGGTTAATTTCAAATTGTAACAGTAAAAACGAGTAACCACCAACGTTTAGATGATGGAATGAGGTGGCAAATTGTGGGGAGGCCAGAAGCAGGTCAATCTCAAGTCCAGATTTGTAGAGAGTTCAATTTAACGCCCAGCGTCGTGTGTAACTTATGGAAACAGTCCCAGGATACATCGAGAGAAAGCCTGGGCAAGGTCGTCCAAGAGCCACGACGCCCAGAAAAGATCGCCATTTGTCGATTATAGCGAGGCGTAACAGGAGTGCTACAGCTTCTCAGCTCTCTCGTGACTTGTATGCAGCCACAGGAACCCGTGTATCAAGGGTGACTGTTTCCAAAAGACTTCACGAGAGACGGTTGTTTGCATCCCGCTCACTTCCACGGACAGGAGAATCCGTTTATCATGGAGCAGAGAGCATAAAGATTGTAGTATGGATCAATGGGCAACCTTTCTCTTCACTGATGAGTCCCAGTTCAGCCTGAGCACCGATTCTCGCAGTACGTTCATACGGAGAGAACCAGGGACCCGCTACCTACCCTCCAATGCCCACGAAATCAACCATTATGGTGGAGGAGGTTTAATGGTCTGGGCAGACATCATGTTGGATGGCCGCACACCTCTCCATGTCCTTGAAAGAGGCACTGTGACTGGTGTGAGGTATAGGGATGAGGTCTTGGAGCTCTATGTTCACCTTTTCAGGGGTGCAGTTGGCTCTGAGTTCCTTTTAATGGACGATAATGCAAGGCCACATAGAGCTCTTCTGCTCGACGATTTTCTAGAGAGTGAGGATATTCGCCGGATGGATTGGCCAGCCAGATCTCCAGACCTTAACCCTATAGAGCATGTCTGGGACGCTCTGGGGAGGGCAACTGCAACTCCCCTCCGGAAACCATCCAGGGAATGAAAACAGCATTGCTGAACGAGTGGGACCAATTGCCACAGGAAATGATAAACTGCCCTATTTCAAATATGAAATCATGCTGCGAGACCTTTTGTATATCTGTAAGAGGGGACCGTACCTCCTATTAACCCATTTTTTTGTTTATTCTGCAACCGCTGTTTCATACCTTCCGACTCCAATGAGTGTTACGCACGATCATGCGTGTGTATTACAATTATTGAATGGTTATTTGTTTTGTATTGTATCAATGTATGTACATATCAAATTTCATTGAAATCAGTGCAGTAGTTCTAGAGATAATCGACGAAGTCTGCAAATTCTCTTAATTTCTCACACCAGTGTATTATACATATAGTAAAGGATTAGAGAAGTGACAAACCATTGTAAAGGCATATACACGTCTGAAACTCATTGCTATTGAACCATGGTAACCAAAGTAAACGTTCCGAAAATGACTATTGAGGCCCAAAAACCATTGCCTGAGTGACAGTCTTTTGCCCTGCTCTGATGAAATTTTAAAGTAGCCAATCATTCAAGTTGGGTCCCATTTGTTATATATGCAACGTTTGGAGACGATCAATCTAAAATTGTAGATTTGTATATAGAGAACACACACACATGCAGAAAATCTATATATATAAAATTGATTTTTTTGTCTGTGTGTCTATGTTCTCTATACAAATCTACAATTTTAGATCGATCGTCGCCAAATTTTGCATATATACCAAATGAGACCCGACTTGAACGATAGGCTACTTTAAAATTGCATGCCCCCCCCCCAATGTTCTGAGTGGAGACTCTTCTGCGTCTATCTATCCCGAGTACCTTAGGAGAAAAAGCCTAATTTTTGACAATTTTTAACTAGAACTTCACAGTTTCAACCAACATGATTGGTCGCGGAAGTGTAACGTGACAGCAGTGTCAGGGCTTTCACCCTTTCTTTCGGCAAAAATCAGTGAAAAAATGACTCACTTGGGAGGGGAACGAGAACAGAACCACACGAGCTGCGGTTTGCCGATCACTGAGCTAGACCAATAGCGAAAAAGGAAATAATATCTGATGCAGTATAATCCAGACTGCCAAATTAGTATATTCCAGATTCAACCAAACCCAGAGTTTTTTTTTTCACACTCATGCCTTTGTGTTAAAATTTAAAAATTATTTAATTAATCGTTATATTTATATTCCAGAGAATATACACGTACATACCAGGAGAAGATGGTTGTTTGTGTGCGAGTCATGATATTTTATCATTTTTCAATATCTGAACCAGGATGTGGGTGTTGTTTATTAAAATTTCGATCCCCTATTTTAGCAGAGAATATTATTGCTTTAGTTGTTTGTTTGTTATTGTTTCAACAGCCAAAGTGTTATCCCTTTTTGGCGATTTTCTTCTTTTGCAAGAAGAAAGACGTCCGAAAGCATGACGCTGTTTCACTCTTGGCGATGTCTCATCATGGTTTACAACATTTTATCCTCACAGACGAAAAAAATCGCCAACACATCACCAAAAGGGTTTATACTATAGCTGTTCTATTATATACCCCAAAACAGGACCAGTTTCTTGCATGAGCAAAACAGGTCCCTGGCTGCCTTTTGTATTTTAGATTCAGCCCACATGCTTCCTTACATATAGACTAAAAAATAGTGTTCAAACTTGTTGGAAAAGGCCTTCGTCATGTCTTTAACTTTATGAGCCACTATTGTACATTTTCTCTTCCAACTTCAAACATTAAAATTGAGTATAGCTTACTTATTTTGATTTGCTTATGTACACTACATATATAACATGCAGCTTACAAATTATAATGAATACACACCGATATACACAGGTGTGTTGGAAACATTTCAACCATGTGGGTGCTCTTCTTGAAACTTTATGTAAAAAAGTTAAATTTCTGAATCAATTCTTGAGGTGCTCAAGCACCAACAGCACCTCTGGCCCAGACGCCACTGGATATACAACCAGCGCATAATAATATATCACGCTGAATAAACAGTGAATATTAATGAATGAAAACATTATTCTTTTGATCAAGGCACTAAATTAAAAGTTGAAAAAAATTACCGGGGAGGAAAGACCCTACTGAGGATATCAAAGTGAAATATCTGATGGTCGGAGTGATATCACGTAGGGAAATAATTGAAGAACCTTCCAAATCATTTATTCAGTGTAGAATTCATCACAAAACAATAACGAGCATTATAGAATATACAACTTTTCCTTTTTAAAACTCACTGATACAGTCACGAATGCAATCGAATCTACTCACTTGACAACAAACACATACATCGTTATTTTTCATGACGCCTCGTAATTTTCTGAAGCAAGTATCTCCTTCTTCCATCATCATCGAGTGGAGAATATTTATAAATATCTTGTTTGAAAGAATTCAATGATCAATCATTGAAACATGAAATCAATGACGCAATCTTTGTCGAGTCACACAGTGAGCACCGAGTGTCTATTTTGAAAGGGACCGACTGTTTTCTTACCGCCAAAATCTTGTCACTCGAGCATCAAAACCTCGGGAATGTATACAAACACACGTGCATATCACTTAATAATTCAACAAATTAACCACGAATCGGGGACGCGAAACCCTATAGGTGCTCATCAAACGTTGCCTTGCATTCTTTAGGATCCACACTGGCCAGCTTGATCTTGAAAATTGACCACAAACATGATTTCATTCATGATTTTTGAAGGGCACAAAATGCTTGACCTCCCGTTAGATGCGCCATTTTTCTCTCCCCTAAACAATAGCTTCGTCACGTGATCAACCGCTGTGCCGTTCACTGTTGGCACCCCCGTGTTGAAACAGGACCGTTACCGTTTGAGCAATTTTTTCCCGATGCAGATATGGAATTTTTGAAAAAATTAAAAATAAAGAATTTAGAATTTAAGTTTTGTACTTAATAAATTTTAATATAACAATGTTAAAGCTGAAATATTAACATTTTGATATTGATTCGAAAACCAGGCGATAGCCAATGAAAATTCCTTTAATATGTTCGTTAACGGGTATTCAGGTGTTCTTTCTTGTGATTGGCTAATAGTGTGGTGTACTGTTAGAAAAGGAGGAGGAGCCATCGGAGCATAATGCATGAAAGACAACAATGTCGTGGAGCGGCTCACCGACATCGAAAATTTGCACTCCTCACTGATAAATTGATGCATTCAATATCGTAAATTTCGACATTGTTTATTATTTTCAAAATAAAAGCTCACGTCGAATGCGGTGGAGCAGTTGCGCAGCGGCATTGTTTACCAACCGATTACAGTGTTAGATTCTTGGAGTAGGAATTTTATTTCGATCCCTTTAAATGTGTGTTTATAGTTAAGGATATCATTAATCAATGAGTTTTATCGGTGAATCTTAAATGATTGTTTTCACACGCATATGGGATCACATATATCTTTTTATCGGAGAATGAATAGTTTCAATGCGGACAGTGATTCTGATAGTGATAGAGATATTGCCACTGTATTACAATACTTGATTAGGAGGTGAGTTACTTTTTAATTATACTGTGAGTGAAAATATAACTTCCAAAAATGAATTAGCGGGCAAATAAACTAATGTAAGTGAATTGACCTGGGAATGAGCATGAATCCAGGGGGGGGGGGGGTTCCCTCCCAAGAGCCTAATAATATTGGAGGAATTTGCCTGTCGCATAGAATATGGGGTGATCCAATGCACCTATATACACAATAAGTCGCTTCTTTGGATCCGCTTGTCTCACTTCATTTGCAGCTGAAAGATGTCTGTCTTTGCTCTGTTTGGAGCTGAAGATGTCTGCCTCTGCTTCATTCGTAGCTGAAAATATCTTCTTTGGCCAGTGCCGTCTTAAGGCATGTCCCAGGGGGACTTCACAAAAATGATGTCTGGTTGAAGTTTTCTGGTAGAATTTGTCTGGTAGGGCCTCAGAAAAATCATTTAGCCCCAGGGGCTCATGATGCTTTTAAGATGGCCCTGTACTTGATTTCATTACCAGCTAGAGATGTTTGCCTCGGCTCCATTCACAACAGAAGATTTCTGCTTCGGCTTCTTTCATAGCTGAAGATGTCTGCTTCGGCTTCTTTCATAGCTGAAGATGTCTGCCTCGACCTCATTCATAGCCAAAGATATCTGTCTGGGCTTTATTAGCAGCTGGAGATACTTGCCTGTGGTCCACTCATGCTGAATATGCTTGCCTGTGTTCCATTCACGCTGAAGATGCTTGCCTGTATTCCATTCACGCTGAAGATGCTTGCCTGTGTTCCATTCATGCTGAAGATGCTTGCCTGTGTGTTCTATTCACGCTAAAAATGCTTGCCTGTGTTACGCTCACGCTAAAGATGTCTGGCTCCACTCCCTTTTCAGCTGAAGATGCCTGCCTTTACTTGGGCAGGGATTCAGAGGAAGGGAGATGCATTTGCTCCTATTGCCTCTCCCAAGAGCAAGTGCAGAATAACATGGGTGGAGATATGGGGGCAATGCCCCCAGCATCAAAGGTAAAGCCCACTGATCTAATGTATAGGCCTATACGTGTATATATCAATTGATATCATCATGTCTCCTCTTCCCCCCCCCCCAGACTTTCAAGTCTATCTCCGCCTATGCATTGAAAGTGAGATCTATAGATGTAAAAGATATAAGTACAGCTGCTGCGTGTTCACTTAATGTTTGTCGAAACAGATTCAGTGCATTTTAACTCATCCCTAACCCATTATTTTTTGTGTTCCTCCTCTAAATCCCAAAAACCATAAATCTGTCTTTGTGTGGGTTTAAAGCCAGTAATTGTTTAATGATTATTGGAAGACCATAAAAAAACAACTTGACTTATGAGCTCGAAGATTCAAAGTAGTGGTCTGCTCTATCAAATTTATGCTGTTATTGACATCTCTAAATCTGTGTTGTTAATACAATCAGATTAAAAATATTTATTAGATGCAAAAAAACCCGGTTTTGATTAGTTGGTTAATATGACTTATTTAGATGCATTGCCCCTGTGAAGAGGTTTACGGTTTTGTAATTTTGTGTCTTAAACAGAAAGTAACAATACCAAAAACTTCATCAACACTTTCGGTGATAATATGGTGTGAAGCATTGACTGTTATTAGATACCCTCGTGAATGCGAGCCAGTCTCCCATTTTAAAAGTCTCTTCGCAGAGAGCAGCAGGCAGACCTACAACACGATATTGACATAACATGAAATTTCAAGCATTTCCATCTTTAATTTACAAAATGGAAGACAGATGGCAACATGAAACAAGTGCAACTCTGCAACATAGATACATTAGGGTCACACATTCACTCAGAACACACATTCCGACATGTGCCAATTTGTTAGAAATTCCAAAAAGGAATGTGTGTACAAGGTGCTTGTACGATTAAGTAGTAGACACCCTCGGAAGAACGAAAAGAAGTAGCAAAGTTATATATTGAAGGTACCAAATACGCATAGTCACAGTTATAATCATTGCATTATTGTGAAACTAAACATAAATATTTTTTATTAGATACCAATATAATGATGTGAATAAATATCAATGGTGTAGTGTTTATTTAATGCAAATTGTTCTATTTTGACTTTTCAAACTTGTTTCTTTAAATTTTCAAGAGTGAACTTTCTATTTTACATTCTCAATTTTCAAAAACTAATTATAAGTAAAGGAAAATATCCAAAGAAAATGAGGCCACTATGTAGCACCTACACACGACTAACACTACGTGATCATAAAAGACTTCCAAGACCCAAAATTTTTGTTCAATTTAAATTGTTGCTCTTATGAGGCTAGAAGCTAATATGTTTCACCGAATAAATTCAAGCTATATTTACAATTCTATCACATGGGGGACACATTGTTTTTTTATTTTCGTGTCCCCCAAATGAAATCAATTGAAAGAATATTTTCAAATTTTGTTATCTTAGAAACCATCTTGGCACAGATAACGCAGCTAAATTACACTGCTGGCCACCCAAATTGCAACACCAAGAAAGACAAGAGATATCGCAACAATATTTATTTTGTAGATAACATGTTGACCAAGTATCAAATGATTAAATTTATAGACTTCTGTGAAGTGTGGTTCCTGCCAAAATCAGTAGCCAGAGTAGCCGCCATTGTTGGAGATCACCGCTGCCACACGCCCCGGCATTGATTCAAAAAGACTTTGGATGTGTTCTTGGGGTACAGCAGACCAAGCAGCTTCCACGCATTGCCAAAGTTGATCTGGTGTGGCAGCTGGGGATGTAATCTGGGTCAATCGTTGAGCAAGCAACTATGGACCACATGTTTTCTATCGGCGAAAGATCCGGAGAGCGAGCTGGCCAGGGAAGCAATTCAATCTGGTGATTGACGAAGAACCTTTGGACAATGCGTGCCACGTTGGTCGCGCATTATCCTGTTGAAATATGGCTCTGGGCAAGCCCTGAAGGTAAGGAAGGACAACTGGCTCCAACACCTCGGAGATGTAGCGCTGGCTTTTTAAAGTACCAGCAATGCATACTAGAGGAGTGCAAGAGTGATATCCAATACCGCCCCATACCATAATACCCGGTGCAGGACCAGTGTGGTGGTACATAATGCAGCTGTTCAGCATCCTCTCTCCACGGTGTCTCCAGACTCGAATCCGACCATTGTGGTGTTGCAGACAGAAGCATGACTCGTCAGTAAAGACAATTTCATTCCATTGTGCCGTCTACATCCTTCTTTCATCGCACCATTGGCGGCGGAGACATCTGTGGTTCTGCGTCAAGGGTAGACGAAGCAATGGATGTCTTGCGGACAGACCACTCTGCTGTAAACGGCGTCGAATGGTACGCGCAGACACTGGATGATGCGGTACAGACTGAATGTGCTGTGCTATGGTTCGTGATGTGGCTGAGCGATCCGTCACTGCCATACGCACAATACGCCTGTCATCACGTGAAGTGGTGCACTGAGGTGGATGCGATCGAACACGTCGGTCCGTCGTACCCTCTTGCATCCAACGATCACATATCCGCATTACAGTTGTTTGGTTTCGTCCAACACGACTACCGATTTCCCTGAAAGATAATCCACAATCTCGGTAGGCCACTATCCTTCCTCTGTCGAACTCGGATACTTGATCAAAAGATGATCGCTGTTTTCTACAAAGCATAATTGATCGTTTTCTTGAAAAAACCACAAGAAAAACACAATTGCCGTACTTCAAATCGTCGAAATCTCCAAGCCTTAAATAGCGCTTTGAAGTGGCACCACAGGTGCGCGTGATCTGCGTCTGCGCTGAAATTCTAATCATTTGCATACCTCACCTCCGCTAATGCATGTTGTAAATTTCATATTATTTGCATGCTTCCTTCAGGGTGTTGCATTTACGGTGGCCAGCAGTGTAGTTATGTGTTATCGAATGTTAAAAGACGCAGCTGCTCTTGATTATTAGTGTTCGATTATTACGTAAATTTAATTTCATTCTGTAGTCAGATCTATTGCTTTTTTTCTGATTTTCATGTGACAAATTTCTATCTCATTCTTGTATCTTTCATGTTTCCATAAATCTAATATTTAAGCTCAAGACAGTTCAGTTTTCGATTGTTTAATCACCTGATATCAGTCATACAACCCTTTGCGCATACTGTTTTGAATTTCAAAATTTTATTATATATTTAATGTAATTTTAATAATATAATATAATTTATATGATATAAAGTTTATTATTTCATTATAGAAGTTACCTCTTCATCAAATTGCAAAGTTTTTCACTTATAGTTATGAATAGGAAGTTTTGGACAGCACGGTAAATACTGTGGTTTTTACCATACTGTCCAAAACCTTGCCAACCCTGATTAAAACGTGTGTGACTACCCGAAAATTTCAAGGTGCATTAACGCCACACATTCTTGGCATTATCCCTTAGTCATCTGCTTATCCTCTGTGTAATTAATGTGAACAAGATGATAGGTCTTTGAAATAAACAATGAAATGGCTACCCTCAAGGATAAAAACTGTTCATACGTCAAAGAAAGTTTTTTTTTTTTTTATATACCAAGCACAACTCAGGTCTATCGCCATGGGCAATTTACTACCTAGTGAGTTGTGCCGGAAATGTAAGTATGTGTACCTAACAGTCTGAGTGCGTATCTAGTGTTGTGCATGATTTTTCAGTGCTGCCATCTGTATCTCAGAAGTGAAGTGAGTGATGTGTAGTGACTGATATTTATACTGTTTGTAGGACTGTTGCTCTCTGTGGCAAGACTTTTTAATGGGGAGATCGGCTCACATTTGCGTCTTAAAGTTAGGAACCACACAAAACCAACTTCAGCCGACCACCACTGTGGTGACGGTGGGGCTCGAACCTGTGTCCCCGCGATGTGAGTCCGTCACTATGACCACTCGACCACCACAGCGGCCGTCAAAGAGACTTGCACCCAACCTCCAGGATCTTATATGTAATAACCATCATCTAGCAGTTGACATTAATATAATTTTTTCTCCATCTTTTTTAGTGGCCAAGTTCGTTTTGTTCGGCCAAACACTGGAGGCATTTATGAAGATGTTTCAGATGATGATATTTTTGACACATCTAGTCCACCCAATGGTATATACGGTAAGTTGAATGGTTTATATTGTGCTATTTCATTTTTGATCAAAGTAGCTCATAGAATCTTGAGTATTCAGACTTTTTGGACTGTTATACATGTTCACCTTATCAGCAGGCATTCGTCCACTACTGTAGTGGACATTATTTGTACAGGTGACTGCAAGCAAGGAAACAAAACCTCCTCAGAAGACTGATTCACTGATGCTCCTGCTGGAGATGCAGCAGAATCTGTATCGTTGTTGTGATGAGGAACAAGTATCAATGTTGGTATTGGGGGATCTGAGGGGGAGGGCTTCAAATCTGAATAACGGAACCCAATCAGAAGCTGCCAAGCAAATGACAAGTTCTTTTTCCCAATGAGTCTGAGGCGACCACTAATAGATGGTGCCTTCATTTTCAACCGTCTTAAAAGCATCATGGGCCTCGAAACATGAGGTTTTTCTGAGGCCCTGTCATGCAAATTATAGAAAATTTCAACCGGATCAGATTTTTGTGAGGCCCCCAAGCTGTGCCCGAGTGGGCCCATGCGTTGAGATGGCACTAGCTGTATGGCAATATGAACAGAGTTAGTGTGTGGTAAAGTTCAGTAACCCAAGTGCCAGTAGATTACAGTCTTCTTAGGAGGTCATTTCATCTCCTTACTTGCTGTTACCTGAATGATAATGTCTACTGCAATAGTGGACAAAATGTGTGTTGATAAAAAGCCTCAAATACAGTACAACAGCGTGAGAAGTCTGAATACTCTTATAAACTCTGTCTGTGGAAGCCTGACATATTCTTTGTATTGTTATTTATCACATTCAATTGAAATTCTGCTTCTTAAACTGTTTCTAAATTGGTACTATAATTTGTTACAAGATTACAGTAATATGAAAAATTTTAAAGCCATTTAAGTCTACTTAATTGAATTACAAATTCAATTTTTTTGAATCAGTCAAATGAGAAATTTGATTGATATGAGCAATTTTTTTTACTTAATTTGAGTAAATTACTTTTTAATTTAACCCTTAACTAGCGTTGTGAAAATTCTGTGTGTAACTGGTGCCATGGTGCCATTTTGACCCCAGCAAGTATTAATGCATTTAAAAAATCAGCAAAAAGAGTTTTCACAAAAGCAATGAATTTTTTATTTCATTTATCAATTAAGTCACTACATAATTTTTCAAATTTATTCTAAATTATTTTCTCAAAATTATCTTTTACTAAGACACACATTCAAAGAAAATGGAGTGATACATGACTTTAAAAAAATTTCAAATTATATATTAAATTTTTTCAATGCAATTTCCATGAATAAAAAATGAACAGATGTGATTGAAATATACTTAGAAAATAAAATTTACAAACTGAAATAATATTTACTATATTTTCACTAACACCAATAAAATTAGTCTTATTTAAAGTCGAAAACACAGTCCTAGCAAACACCACCACGAGATCACACAAATCTTACATACAATTCACTAACAGCACTATCCTCATGCTCACCTCGGGTATACAATGTTTCATGATTAATTTGTAACCATTTCTGAGAAAACTGACACTCTTCCGATGTGCCATTTCGATCTGAACACTGGCCATCAGACAAAAAAAGCCTTATGCAAGTGGTGTGACTTTCACCCCATGGGAACTTTGATCAACAATATAGAGGGAGTAAAAGGAAGAATAACATCATAAATTTGTCAAACATGTGTAAACAACTAGCTTGAAAAGTACTTCAAACAAGATGGCCCTGATGCATTTCTTTCTCAAGGGGTGGCAAGATGAAAAATGTGTGGGGGTGGGGTCAAGATGACCCATCCCCACACAGAGATGACCCCATCATGCCAGTTAACAGTTAAAAAAAATATTTGTAAAATTTAACCAGTTGAATGAACCAATGAATTCTTGGTTGTACCGTGAAGCATTTACTGAAGGGACCAGAGAAACATATTATAAAGAAGTCATCATTATAGATGGAATATATTAACACTATGGATAGTGCATTGTTACCAGAAAGCAGTATCGTTATACAGACAATTATCATTATGAAGGGTGTCATTCTATATGATTTCCGCTGTACATTTTTTAAATGCATTTGTATTAATTTTTGTTATTTTTTTCAGTGGAGAACAATCCAGATGCTTCACAAATGCAGGCAAGTTTCACATTAATTTTTATTCTTAATAAAATATTCAGTAGAGTTTTTTCTAAAAAATTTCTGTTCAACAAATTTTTCTTTGAATAATGAAGTTATCTCTTAAATGCTCAAATTTTTATTTATTTTCTCTGTTTCAAAATCTAGATTTTTATAATCTGATATAGATAGATTTATCAAACTCATTCTGAGCATCAATTGATATATAAATGGTATTCAGTTTCTTGCCAAATGCTTAGTAGAATTTGAGATTTTATTAAATCAAGTGTTGCATAGAGATAGACAGTTGATACAGATTTTGAAGGCTCAAATTTGACTCTGTTTTGTGTATGACATCTAACACGTGTCACTGATTTAAATTGAGGAAGCCAAAGCATGCACTGAACCTTAAGTTGGAGCATTCACATGGACAGTTCACTAGTGACTGCTTTGGAAAGTGCCTCAAAGCAGCTGTTGGCAGTAATATTGGTAGAAAACCAGGATAAAAAACTTGAGGCTGTTTCCCCCCTATCTACAGTGCAGCATTTTCATAACTAAGCATGTATGGCTCTACCAGTGTAAATTATTACTTTTGGATACCTTTAGCCCAGACACTCTATTATTGCCTTGGAAAAATTTTTGAAAATTTAATTATAACTTTGAAAAATATATTTGCTTGTTATAAGTTCCATATTATATTCTCTTCTGCTCAATGTCTATAAAATGTTTTTAACTCAGTTTATGTTTCTATTTATGATAACAAGCTCCATTTTTTAAATTCTAAATAGGGTTCCGATATCTACCAAAACATTATGCTCAATTCAGGTTCTTGGAATAGTAAAAATTTGAAGTCAGGCTCCAGTACTTCAAAATCATTACTTCATCCGCTGCTTATGGTATGTTCATTGCAATATTTGATTCGGATAGGTTTTTAGGAAAGGTAGCTATTCTATTATTAATTTAAATTTATAGGATGAAAATTTTTTTTTTTTCAATTTCAGTTTTATCTCAAATGTTATTTTTATTTCTAGAGAGAATCAGGAATGAATGGAAGGTCACAATTCACACGTGGTGACAGATGCCAAATATACCAAAGGTGAAAGTAACTTTTAAGTCATCTCATGACAGTATGTTGATAAATTGATAACTTTTAAAATATTACTGCCAGACCTTGGTATAGCATTTGTCACTTTTAATACAACGCTCACTTATAAATTCAGTTTCTAAAAGTCCCTGCCAGCATAATTAGTAAATTGGACTTGCTATTAAGTTATCCCACTTATGGAGTAATTTTTATTTGATCTTCAAGGGTGACATTATAGCAGGGCTTGACAAACCCCAGGCTCCAGATTGTCATGGCAACTAAAAAATTGGTATTGGTGTGCCTAATTTTTTTTTTAATGTATCATGACTGAATTAATGGATGAAGCTTAAGAACAGTACAGAATTTTCGTAAATTATGTTAGCTGAGGCGGACACTGTTTACCGCAAAACGAAGAACATCTTTGGTTTTGGTTTGACTTTGAGACTGGAACTAAAACTAAACTCTCCTCCCACCAACTCCTGACGAAGATCTTTCATATATACTGTATCACTCGCTGACTCACACAGAGAAGCATGTTCACGTTCAGTTTGTCTGATTCTTAGTTGTCTTATATTTGTGTCTTGGTAATTTGTGCTAAAATGTTTAATAAATTTGTGTTATGTGTACGCCTCGGCTTCAGTGGTGACTCTCAAATGAACAGAACCTTCTGAATAAACTTTTTGGTCGTATTTCCAAGCTCTGGATTATTTTCCCTCTGTTTCCATTGGCATGATGGGATCTTCTCAAGGTGAGCTACTGTTTTCGCTAATCTTCCGGCCTTTATATATATTTTTTTCCTGTAAAATTCTAATATTGTTTGCATAAAATAATTTTATAGTTGGAATTTTATCCTCGTTTTCCCCCATCTATTTCGTTATTGTTATTACGAGATGGATGACGGTACGGATCCCACGTGGTCGCAAGGGTATCTTGTAAATTACCTCCAATGTGGATAAATAATATTGCTTTATGGTTCGCAAGTGGAAGCTAATTTCGCAGTAGCACAAATAACTTCCGATATAACGAAATATAACACTGTTTTAGCAGCTGTAGATGCCGACTCGCTTCATTCGGTTTCAGACTTGGTGCTTAATCCACCAGCCGAAAACAAATACGAAACACTTAAAAAAAGGCTTATCGCTGAATTTACAGATTCTAAATCGATACAAATCCGCAAACTGTTGTCTGAATTGACTCTTGGGGATAAGAAACCATCCTCTCTACTGAGACAAATGAAAGAGCTGGCAGGAAATTCAGTAACTGAAGATTTTCTAAAAACTATTTGGATGGAAAGGTTACCTTTGAACTCTCAGGCCATTTTATCAGTGTCAACTGCAGATTTAACTGAGTTGGCCACACTAGCCGATAAAATTTCCGAAATACGACCAATACCGAGTATTTCTGCGCTTTCTTCACAGTCAAGCCCTTCATCAGATTCTGTGAAATCTGATATTGCACAATTGCGTGGTGAAATATCGCAATTAAAAACTCAAATTGCAGATTTGTCAACTAAAATTAAAAATGAAAATTATTCAAGAGGGCGTACTCATTCTCGCTACCGAAGCAACAGCCATAATTTTAGAAATCGTAACTTCAATACTACACAAACACTATGTTTCTATCATAATAAATTTGGTGAGAAAGCAACAAAGTGTTACCAGCCGTGCACATACAAATCAAAAAACTAAAGCACGCTGCTGCATCGTTACAGCACACTTTTTCCGGTGCAGCAGCAGGTCCTACTAAATGTAGACTTTACGTATATGATAAAGCGACAAATTGTAATTTTTTAATCGATTCGGGTAGTGACATCTCTTGCATTCCTGTGTCACCCAATGTGAAGGACAATTCTTCACATTTTCTCTATGCAGCCAACAACACGAAAATTCCAACATATGGAAAAAAACATTTAGAGCTAAATTTAGGGCTTCGTCGAAATTTTCGTTGGACTTTCCTCATTGCAAAAGTCAATACTGCTATTATTGGTGCTGATTTTTTAACACATTTCGGACTCGTGTTGGATTTAAAGAATAGAGCATTAATTGACTCTATCACTAACATGCAAACAAAAGGTGTACTGTCCAATGCTGCAGTACCCACAGTGAAATTGATTGTTGGTGAATCACCATATCATAAAATTTTTGAACAATTTCCAATTTTGGCAAATCCAATACCGCAGTTTTCCCGTCCTCCAAAACATAACACTCAGCATTTTATTGAAACAAACGGAAGTCCAATTTTCTGTAAACCTAGAAGGCTGCATCCAAAAATATTACAAGCAGTTAAACAAGAATTTGAATATTTGATTGATAATGGAATTTGTCGCCCATCAAAGTCACCTTGGGCTTCTCCAATTCATGTAGTTCCGAAATCAAATGGAACGTACCGAATTTGTGGTGGTTATCGTCGCTTGAATGCTATAACTGTCCCAGATAGGTACCCATTACCTCATATACATGACATAACTAATGTTCTGCACGGAAAGAAAATATTTTCCAAAATTGATATAGTAAGAAGGGCATACTATCATATTCCGATAAATGAATCCGATGTACCAAAAACTGCCGTTACTACTCCCATTGGTAGTTTTGAATTTTTATATCTCCCATTTGGTCTGAAATGTGCACCAATGACATTTCAAAGATTTATGAATGAGGTACTGAAAGGTCTCGATTTTACTGTCAGTTATTTAGACGATGTCTTAATTTTTTCGGAAAACGAAAATGATCATATTAAGCACGTGGAACTTGTTTTGGAAAGGTTTAGTAGGTACGGACTAAACATAAATGCTTCCAAATGTGTTTTTGGTCAACAACAAATTTCCTTTCTGGATCACGAAATATCAGCAGGTGGTGTTCGACCTTTGGACGACAAGGTAAAAGCTATAATGAACTATCCACGTCCAGAAAATCTGGTGCAACTCAGAAAATACTTGGGGTTACTAAATTTCTATAGGAAATTCATTTCACATGCTGCTGAAGTATTAGCACCATTAACTGACCTATTAAAAGGGTCTAAAAAGAAAAATGATCAATCTCGCATTACATGGTCTAAAAATTTGTTAGATTCATTCGAAAAATCAAAAGAAGCTTTGCTAAACGCTACTTCGCTAGTGTTTCCAGAAAATGAAGATAAGTTAATACTTCATTGTGATGCTAGCGAAATTTCAATTGGAGCTACCTTAAGTGTAATGCAGAATTTAGAATATAAACCCCTGGGATTCTTTTCAAGACGTCTTACACCTACACAAATGAAATATTCAAGTTTTGACCGTGAACTATTAGCTATATACGAGTCTGTTAAATTTTTTAAACACATGCTAGAGGCTAGAAACTGTAAAATTGTTACAGATCATCGCCCATTAACATACGTTTTTCGTAAGGCAACGGACACTTACTCGAATAAGCAAACACGGTGGATTTCTTACATATCAGAATTCACTACTGATATCGAGTATCTAAAAGGTGAGCGAAATGAAGCTGCCGATGCACTATCGCGCATAAGTAAGGTTATTGTCCCCCAGCCACTTAATTATGATGAACTCAGTAATGATCAAAAATCAAACGAACAACTGAAACAACTCATTTCAGACACTAATACTGGGTTGCAATTGAAATTAATTCAATTGCCCAATTCAAATTCTCAAATATATTGCGATCTTTCAACTGGAAAAGTAAGACCTTATGTCACTGCTAAATTTCGCAAACAAGTTTTCCTAAACTTACATTGCCTTTCTCATCCAGGTATTAGAAGTACTGTTGACCTTATACGTAACCGTTTCGTTTGGCAGTCTATGAATAAAGATGTTCGTGAGTGGGCACGCCAATGCATTGATTGCCAACGTTCTAAAATTCACAAACACACGAAATCAGAATTAGGAAAATTTTCACTGCCAACTGCACGATTCCAACATATTCATTGCGATCTTGTGGGACCCTTGCCGGAATCAAACGGGAAAACTTATTGTTTAACTTTAATTGACCACGTAACACGTTGGCCGGAAGCATATGCGATTTCAGATATTACCGCTGAAACAGTCGCAAAGACAATCTACTCTGAGTGGATTGCCCGATTCGGCACACCAGACCGCATAACAACTGATCAAGGCAGACAGTTCGAGTCAAGACTAATGTCTCAGCTCGCTGCTCTTCTAGGTGTGGAAAAGTGGCGAACATCACCGTACAACCCAAAAGCAAATGGGCTGATTGAAAATTTTCACCGTCCATTAAAAGCTGCAATTATGGCTCACCACACCACCAAGTGGACAGAAGTCCTTCCAACCATTCTTCTCGGTTTTCGTTCAGCACTGAAAGAAGATATAGGTGCAACACAAGCTGAGCTTGTCTACGGTGCTTCCTTGCGTCTTCCTGGCGATTTTTACGATTCGAGTGACAAAATTCAAGATCCGTCCATGTTCATCGAAAACCTCAGGCAACACATGAGAGCATTAAAACCGAAGCCAACAAGCTCTCATAACAAAAATAATGTGTTCGTACATAAAGCATTAAACATCTGTTCTCATGTATTTATCCGACATGACAGGTTGAGAACATCGCTTCAAGCCCCCTACTCTGGACCGTTTCCGGTGATCAGCAGAAAAGAAAAGAACTTTAAAGTTCTGATAGATGGAAAACCAACAAATGTATGTATCGATCGAATCAAACCTGCATTCACAGTGAATGAGGATGCTACAACTACAATTTCGAATACAGTGAGTCCCAAAATTAATGTGCTTCCGAAACCACCAGACCGCTTCACGCGTTCCGGAAGACAGGTTCGCTATCCTGTCAGATTCAATAATGTTGTCAGACTGTGTCGTTAGTCACTGGAAGGGGGCTACTGAGGCGGACACTGTTTACCGCAAAACGAAGAACATCTTTGGTTTTGGTTTGACTTTGAGACTGGAACTAAAACTAAACTCTCCTCCCCCCCAACTCCTGACGAAGATCTTTCATATATACTGTATCACTCGCTGACTCACACAGAGAAGCATGTTCATGTTCAGTTTGTCTGATTCTTAGTTGTCTTATATTTGTGTCTTGGTAATTTGTGCTAAAATGTTTAATAAATTTGTGTTATGTGTACGCCTCGGCTTCATTAGCCTATCTGCTATCATGGAAAGGGATCCCTAAGCCCCAGACAGGTGAAAAAATAGGCTATTTTGGACGATTTTGCCAGAAGACATGCTTGGTGCCTAAGATATTTTGCTGACACCTAAATTATTTTCAGATTTGTCAAGGCCTGCATTATACCAAAGTCTGATCATAGTTTGGCATGTAAAGGAGATTTATGGATGCATATGATTATGATGCATGTAATGAATGAATGATTCATAATACATGGAAAATTAATAATCTCAGCCACCTCGTTGGGCATTTTGCCTGTTGTGGCATTGTATTTGTATTATAATGAACACAGATATATCAAATTTTTACATATAAAGGAGTGTTTCCATATACTGTGAATTTTTCATTCCTTATTAGTTTGTATGGTATAGCAAAGGTCCTGTATAGCTAATGATTTCATTGCTTTTTCAGGTTTTTTTGTATAAAGGGGGGGGGGGTCTGATTGCTTATTAAAACTATTGAAAGAAAAAAGAAAATTAATTCTATAAGCAACTTTTTTATTGCATGTAACACTGTGTACTCTTTTTCATGCTTATATATGTGTTTTGTATGTGATGTTATTGAATGTGTTTGTAATGTGTTATTCAGTACATTTATACATTCATTTTGACAGGTTTTTGCCAAACAAAATGAAGCCTCTAGATAGGTATCAAAACAAGGTGTTTTGCGGAACATTTTCCAAAGACGGTGATGTTTTCATGACTGCTGCGCAGGGTACAGTATTTATCACGATTATTTTGATTGAGTGACAGTATTCAAAAACATCATATTTTAATAAATTTAAATGATGACTTAGCTATAGATAAATAATTATATTTCTTTTGAAAATTCTATTCTTGTCTCTATAGTACAATTTAAATTAATGATAAACATTTTCAATAAACTGGGAATCAGTATTATTTTCCTCATTAAGATGATTTCAACTATTTATTGATGCTAATATCAAATTGATTTAGTTGCCATTTTATTGCGAGTTATGTTCCTAATTAATAAAAAAAAATGAATTTTTGTTAAGACCTCTGCATAGCACATGACTGAAAGTCCTCATTCCGACCAGTTAGCACACTAACCTCTTAGTTAAAGACATGAAAGAAAAAGAAGTTGGCATTGCATTACAAACTCTTGGTCTTGTGTGCATGAAATAACTTTGGTATGACAAAAAATTAAAAAGAATGGTTTTTGAATTTGCTCTAGCAAGGCATAAACATTCTGAAACATTACTTTGAAATAGGCTAAAACTGTAGTAATAATTATCGTGTTCAGGAAAATTTGACAAAAATATACTTTTAAATGCTATTGCAAATAGTGTCTGTGAACCAATCACAAAATATGGACTGATACAGTGTGCCACGAAGGTTTAGGCATGCATTATATTCTTTAGCCGCTGTGGTGGTCGAGTGGACATTGTGACGGACTCACATCATGAGGACCCAGGCTCGAACCCCACCAATGGCCCCGTGTTGGTCAGTCGACCAAAGTTGGTTTCCTGTGGTTTCCAACTTCGAGGCGCAAATGCAAGCTGATCTCCCCCATTAAAAAGTCTCGCCACAGAGAGCAACAGGCACACAATGGTAAAATTATTCAATCATATCAAATTATTCATCATATTATTCAATCATTCATAGTTAGAAAAGTTGATGATAGGTATCAGCACATCAGCATTTTTAAGCATTACACAGAAAAAGAAATTCATGTTAGATTCACATCACGTACACGCACACTCTGGTATGTTCCAATTCGTTAGAAAATCTGTAGCAGAATGTGGACAAGGTCCACGTATGGTTAAATAGTAGTGGTATATTCTTTAAAAAAAATTTAAACTAATTGGGGTATATTTTGTTAATATTATTCAAGATCAGAAATCAGGTGTTCTAGAATGTATGAGATGATGGTTTCATAAAAGCTAAAACTTCAGATAAAAAAATTAAAAAAATAGAATTTTATGTGCATCAAATTATAGGCACAGTAAATAGTTTATGCAAATTTCAATATGTCACATAAGTTTGTCACAAAGAGGTGTTTATCATTGTTGATACATGAACCTTGAATGTTTTCGTGAGTCAAGCACCATGCCAAAATCCACCCAGTTCTCGAACGAGGAAGTATTGTAAATATGGGTAGGCCTACTGAGGTCACAAGGTAAATCATTTTCTAATTTCTATTGAATTAAAGCAATTTGAACAAGGCATCTGTAGAGTTCTAGCACATGGTGAACATTATAAACCAAAATCGAGATCTAGAAGATCCCGAATGAGACCAGTTAACATGACGAAAGAAAAATACAAGGACTTGCTTTGACAAAATCACTCTGCTAATAAAATAAAACATAGAACTGAATTGAATATTTTGAGAGAAATTGTTTGCAGACAAATCCACAAATTCTGCTACATGCAAATTGAGCAAAATGATTTTTATACCCTTCACAAAACATCACCATAAGCAAATACAATTGAACAACTTTACTGCACATCAACTCTGGTCATGTATCACCATATCATAATTTCCAACCAGTGGAGTTGGGTGGGAAATGAAGGCTTTATCTATCAGTAGTTGCCTCAAGACTCGATAGGTAAAGAACTTATTTCCAATGGTCTTGATGGAATCGAGACCATATGTCATATTTATTTGAATGGCTGCATATACTTTTCCAATGATGAAAAGAAGTTTAATTTATAGATGACCCAGACAATTATTCTTATTATTGGTATGATCTAAGAAAGATCCATGAACTTTATTCAGCATACAGCAAGGTGGAAGTTCTGTGATGGTAGGGGGAGCATTTGTTTATAATGGACAAACTTCATTGGCATTTTTAAATGACAGTCAGAATTCACAAGTGTACCAAGAAACACTTGAAAGCCATTTATTACCATTTTGAATAAATATTTTGTTTTTCAAGTTGGAATTTTCAGCTGGATCATTCTTTCATTCACACCTCAAAGTCAACAAAACAAAGTGGTTCAGAGCTAAAATGTCTCGGCTCTGGATTGCCCAACCTTCAGTCCAAACCTCAACCTAATAGAAAACCTATGTGGTACCCTTATATGTTTCTTGCATAGCAGAAGAAAACAATATTTTTCTCCAGTTGGCACACTATATTGTTAGTATATCGGACTGGTACCAGTATGACATTACCAACATCATACTTTCAAATATGCTAATGATATTATGTGCCACTGGGGGGGGGGGGGGGGGATTGGGTTTCCGTACTGAATAATGCAATTGAGAAAACATGGTTTTATTTGTTAGAATTACTATTAAACCTTGAAATTTCGATTAAAATACACATATTTGATGTATAAAAAGCAATGGTGATCACATAAGTTTAAAAAATTTCATGATTTCTAAAAAAAAATTTTGCCTACACTTTTGTGGCATGCATTTCCAATTGTTTCTCTATAATGTAGTAAATATTTCAGATTTCTGTTTTGTGTTTATTATGTATTCATTTGTCATGTGAATCCTGTAAAAAATGTGTAAAGCCTCACAATTTACATTAAACAACTTAAAACTCAAAATTAGTGTTGTGCCTGAACTTTTGTGGTGCACTGTAATCTAGTGCTACTGATAGCATAAAAATTTGCTTTGTGTCTGTCTTTTTTCATTTCATATTCAGAAGTGAAGTAGTGCAACCTGCTGAAGTAAATAAAATCTTAGTGAAAACTGTGTGGCTCATTCATATCAGTATATTTTATTTGTTTAGTTTTGATGGCAACAATTTTTGCCATTTCAGATTATTTTATACGATTGTATGATTCTCATTCGAGTCAGTTCAAACTCATAAAAATGGTTGAAGCCCGTGATGTTGGTTGGAGTGTACTGGACACAGCAGTAAGGTAATTAGGGATTATTCCTGCATCGTTATTTCCTGTAAAATGTAAGATTGAATGGAATTCTACTATAGTGGAAGTATAATCTTATATTACAGTAACATCACACAATGATAACATTATTACATCAATCTTTTTTTAACACTTAGTCTACTGCAGTACTTTATTTTGCATCAGAATGTAATACCAGATTTTGAATAAAAAAATTGTAAAAACTGCTATCAGAGATTTTAATGGTATTTAAAAAATTATGTGGGATATTTTTGATTGGGGAAGTGTAATTAAGATGTGTGGTTAACAAGTGGAGTGTGTGAAAATCAGGGCTGGACAAGTGCCAAGTCGTCATGGTGACTAAAGAATTGGCTTTGTTCTTTGTGTAGTTACTAAATTGCAAACTGAGAGCAGCACAAAATGTTTGGAATTTATAGCAGCGTATCTGCCAATGTGAAAGATGGTCACTATGCCCTGGAAAAAGTCAAGAGAAGCATTATTCTGGACCTTTTTCTTAGGGTAAATTTTTTTGGCGCCCAGATTTTTTTCACGATTCATCCAGCCCTGGTGAAAATGTATGTTGAACATAAATAAGCTCATGACTTCTACAAAATTCCTTGAAAAAAACTGTTAAATGATGGCTCAAATGGCTTCTATCTGCAATCTTATAAATCTTGTTTTGATACATACTATTTGAAATTTAATTTTGAATGAAATTAAAATTTTTTAACCCATTATGTGTTTGAATTGTGATGTGTTTCACCACCCTTTCAAACTTACTATAAGAAAATACATCCTATATTAAATGATATGGAACCATTATTAAATGCAACCAGTAAATTATTAATACTTTTTGGTTTTTCCCCCTTTATACCATAAACATCACAATGATTATATTCATGTTAATTTTGCTAATGGAAAGCTCAATGACAGACCTGTTTCTGTAAAAAACTGAACGGTTGAAATATTTTTATCCACTGGCATAACTCAATACTTATTACCACTGTATCTATAGTTTGCCTGTCATCAGCAAATGTTTGAATATTTTCTGAATGAATTGTGAGTATGAAAAATGTGAAAACAAAAAGCTTATAATACCTTCTTCTTTCCAATGAGAAATAAATTTGCTCATTTCTTTACAGCCCCGATGGATGTTATTTTGTATATTGTAGCTGGTCTGATACAGGTATGATCTTCTGAACATTTCTTTGCAATGGTTATGTATTTAAATAAAATGGTGCCTTGCAATTAGACACTAATCAGTTGCAAAACTAATGTTGAATTGCAAAACTGTCAAATTACAGGTTTATATTTTCTATATGCCTGAAAAAAATTGATCAATTGGTTGTCAGACACCAATTTTTCTTTATTATTAGCAGGGAAAGGGAGGGGAATAAACTATTACATTGACTTTTGTTGATGCATTTTATTATTTACTACTTTCTATAGCACCAATTTGCACGCTGCACTGTTGAATACACAAGGCCTTCAATTTATTGAGCTTTAGATATTAAAAGGACTCATCATGTTCTACCGGAACTGATTAAATATTAAATCTTCCAAATTAACTATTTAAATCGTGTCACAAATTTTTCTACAGTATTTATTTCTGCTCTAGCAGTTTGTGAAAGAACACTGTGAATGCCTATCTTCCTTAGAATCAGTGAAACCGGCCTGGACTTACTCTGCATCTTTAATACAATCTTAGTTAAATCTAGTGAAACATGTTTTCTTCTGCAATTTTTTAAAATTTCTTTAGTCTTGCCACAGATAATTGCCTGAGTTATTAGATTTCTGTTGATCAATCTTTCTATAATCCAGATAATAAATATTCCACCTCTACAATAATTGCAAATTGATTCCTGCAACAAATCTTGATGCCACAGTTGGCCTGACAAAACCATATTATTATTCTTTTTTTTTCAGCTACATGGCATCTGCAATTTTTTGGTTTTCTAATCTAATTCCAATCTTCTCAAAGTGGATTTCTTTCCTGTAGTACTCCTTTGTTCACTTCTTTCTGACCCATTTTTAAATTTTGCTAAAAAATTAATCATTTTGGAAGCATTCATTTTTAATTTTTCATAAATTCAGAATTGAAAATCAGCATAAACAATAGAAACAAAGCTTGCACCCCATCAACAAACAGAAGAATTTTTTCTCAGGTTTTAGAAATATTTTTTTTTACAAAAATATTTTGTTTAAGATAAGATGGTGTATAAAAATGAAGATTTTATGAACAATCAAAAAACAACAACCTTTTGTGTTCCTTTAGATTTCATGATCAATGAATGGAATGTGCATATGCAGATTATAGAATAATATTTGTTCTCAGATATTCACGTGGTGGTTATATGCCCCTGTGGGTTATATGCAGGAAATTATGATGAATTTTTCGCAAAAATATATAGTACCCTCAAACATGGGGCTAATTTCATTTGTAAACACATTTATTGTTTTTCACCCTTACTAAATACAAGCATCCCTCTTTTTATGCTCTTAATTGGTTCCACAAAATAGTTGCGCAAAACGAAATCATGTAAAGTGAGTTGAATTTAACATGGGAAAGATAGGGATGGGGTTGGTTTTCTTCAGAAGTATTAAAAAAATTGAACTGAACAGCAAAGGAACTTTTTAACTTTTTTAATGATTTAATGAATTAGTTATTCACTTATGAATAACTGATGCAAAGCACTTTACTTCCGTTACCTCAAAAGAGGCAAGGTTGTGTCGGAAAAAGTTAGCAAAGATTGATAGTAGTGGTCCCCTTGCCCCGTGCTCGCAATTATCGAATCACTCGCGTCGTTTTCCCTATGAAGACAGCTATCAAGTCTATGTGACGTACAAGCCATTTGATTAAAGAATGGATAGCTGAACCCATCGAAAAACAAGAAAGGTTGTGTCGCCAACATCTGAGCGAGATCTCCAGTTATGATGCTCTTGAGTTGCTGAAACATCTAAGGCCTAAAAACATACTCCACACGAAATATGTGAATGAATTTTGAAAAATGTGTGTGCACTTGTGCGCTTTAATAAATTAATATTTCTCTCTCTCTCTCTTCACTACTTCTACTTCATTCTAATGATCGTGGATGTTTTCTTTCCTGAAGAGCATGATATGATAGGCTGATAACTCTTTTTAATGAAATAGCCAGGATTTAGCTGACAAGCAGCATTTTTTGTCTCCTTACAAAAACTTTAGTAGCAAAGCCAGAGAATTCTGCATGTTTCTCGCCAATATGAAAATTCTAGTTTCACTGGAACAGTTTTTTGATAAATTTCTCATAGCATTGTCAATGTGTTACCAAACGTTGTTCACCAGTGAGATCTGGTGAGTTGTATCTGAGAATTTCTTTCATTATTTGGCTCAGCCACATCATCCAATGTATTTCGTTGTCAAAGCATTTAACTATGTTATATATGTCTTCAATTGACAAGTCCATTCCCAGGATTAAAGTTAAAATTCAAGTCAGATTTTGCTGATTGGAATTCCTAAAATAAAAATTGTATTGTAGCAAAATTGTGTAAAGCGGGTGGGGGGGGGGGGATGCCTGTATGCAATTTAATTTATAACATGGTGAATTATTCTCTTTGTAATCTAGTATACACATCAAATTTCCTGATTTATTTTCTCCTGCTTATTAAACAGTTCATATATGCAATGTCTTTGGTGATCAAGAGATCCATGATGCATTGGCTTTCTGTCCCAATGAGAGACGATTCTGTGTGTTTGCTTTACGTTTTTCTCAAGATGGACGAGAAATTCTGGGAGGGTGAGTATCAAATAGTGTGCATTTCTTTTTATACTGAGTTATGAGAGCTACTGAAGTAGGAAGGGATATTTCTATTGTGAACTTTTAGGAGAGAATTTCTGAGTATTCAAATTTTTTTACAGATGTACCGCATTATTTTAGAGGAAATAAGCATAATTTAGTAAAATAACTATATATATATATATAACTGATACCTTCTATAGTAGTAATCTCCTATGTAACAATATTACTCTCCAGTCCCGATACACTTTTCATAGTGTTGACGCATTCCATTTATGACAATATGTTCCTCTATTCCCTTGAGTATCATTATATAAAAGTGTTTCATTATATCTGTCAATAAAATTTAACTACTTTAATATTTAATAGAATTTAGTGTACTACTTTGTTATTAATGGAGTGGATATAATAGTCATTATTGGAAATATCCGAGTATCCTCACAAATTTTAAAGATGAAAAATTGATTTTTCATCATGAAAATGTTTTTTTGCTTTCTGAAGCCATTTTACTACTTCAATTTTAAGAAACACAGTATTATATATTACTTTCTTTTGCCATGACATAAGTCCAGACACTAATTCTTTCATTTATGATTGATTTTAATTTTTTACTTCATATGAAATACAATAGGGGTAAAAAAATTGAAATAGTGTGGAATTATTCATTCTAGATGTGCATATGTGAATGAAATGTAAATTCTGATTTTTCTTTTCTGTCTGAAATAGTGCCAATGATGAGTGCCTTTATGTGTATGATAGATATGCTCGGCAAAGGACGTTAAAGGTCTCAGTTATTTATTACATATATAGTGAATGTGTTCTCAAGTTTTTTAATGAAGTTCATTTATGGAAAAATGCGAAGGAAAATATGGATGGTTTTTGAGCTTGTGTGCACTGTAGAAACCACCTAATGTTTCTTTTGATACACTAATTTATTCTTTAACTCTTTAAGCGGTTTTTTTTAAATTTTCCTAATCCATATTATAACTGCCACATTGGAAATAAAAGCGTGTTAAGAACCTAAGATATTTTGAGGTGACTCGAGTAAAGCAGATAAAGTTTGAGGAGATATCTCTGGATTGCCGCTGTAAGCATTAACAAGACCAGATATACAGTATAGTGCTAAGATCACGATTCGCCTTGCTTCATTCTAGAAATCAAGACATCTCTAGTGTGAAAAATTCTCTTCTATCCCCAGAACCAAAATTGAACTTCCCTATACATTATAAGACTCTGAACTTTCATTCTTCTAACGGATTTGATGCAGAAAACTAATAATTAAAATTTATTTTTGATGTTTATTGATGAACGTTTTGAAGATAATTATGTAGAAAAAGACTAGCACATAAATTTAAAAAAAGCTGTTGTAAATTGCACTTCTTTAAGTAAAAGGATCAAACTTTGTTTATATTGTTCTACAGTGATTTAATTGTTAACCCCCATAATCATACCCATTTTAGATCCATGCTCATGCGGACGATGTTAATACAGTTGCATTCGCTGACAGCAGCTCTCATATCCTGTTCAGTGGTGGAGATGATGGCTTGTGCAAGGTGTGAAAATTTTGTGATATTATTTTTTTCATACTTTTTCTTAGCCATATTAATAATATAAATATGAGTGATTTACAGCTGATTTCTTGGGCAAAAAGGAGAAACTACTGCAATCTGGAAGCGTGTCAAAATACAATGAAACATCTTGATTAGCCAAAGTAATAGTGGAGGAAGAAGACCATGGGCCAGGGCCGTAACTATGAGTTTTGTGGGGAGGGGGGAAAATATAATTTAGCTGCTCCTCACCACTGTAAAATTTAATGATATTATACTGATATTTTTGTTCCCTTCTAAAATTCGCAGCTCGCTGAAGTTTGCCACCCGGGATAGTTGGCCCCATTAGTTCCAGTCCTTCCATATATATATATATATATACACACACACTGATGGATACATACTTTATAGCAGGAGTTCTCAAACTGTGCACGACTAACCTTTGTCAGGAGCACCATGAAATGGCAGCCAGACAAAGATTTTTTGAAGAGATTCCTTTTTAAACTGCTCTGGGGTGAGCCATAGATAAAAGTTAATTAGGATAAGGGATGCTGCTGGTGGAAAAAGTTTGAGAACCCCTGCTTTGGAGTATTGTCACGTTCTCTCAATTCACTCATCAACCTATTGCTGGATTTTAATCATTACTCAGATAATTTAGTGTCATATTATTTCATTTCAACTTTTAATGCTATGTAATCTTATAGGTATTTGGGCCAAGCTATAAAAACTTTCTGTGAGAGAAATCATATTCTAAGTATCTTTTCTTTTTAGATCATTGATTTATCTTCTCTTTATTTCAAGGTCTGGGATAGAAGAACCCTGTGTGAAAGTGATCCAAAACCAGTCGGGGTACTTATTGGTCATGAGGATGGTATTACTTTTGTGGATTCAAAGGTTTGCATCTTGCATCTGCATTCTACAAATAAGTTTTCAGAAATTTTTACTCAGTAAAGTAAACATAGGCTATATTTTGAAACATGTTTCTGTTCACTAAAAGAAGGACTCTAAAAGGAGTTCTCTCATTGAAGCCTTTTTAGAGTAAGCCTTTATTATAATTATTATTATTACTTAAAAGAGAGAAATATGGCAGCATCTGTGAGGTGACTTAAGAGGGGGTTTCACTGTACTAATATTATATAAGAATGAAATGTGTGTCCCATTTTTATGGCAAACATACATTTTCATAAATTTCAGTGTCTTATTGTCTAGGGTGATGGTCGGCATCTCATCACAAATAGCAAAGATCAGTCCATAAAGTTATGGGACATGCGGAAGTTTTCTCCTAACTCTAGTCTAGAGGTAAGTTAATTAGTTTTATTTTTGTTAGTATGTGATGTGAATTTTTAATATATTCTTGATTTGGTGCCTGTAGAAATATTAATTTCTACAATTAAAATGACTTTGTTCTCTTAATTTCTCTCTCTCTCTGATAAAGATTGCTGTGAAAAAAATAAATAAAATAAATTATACACATATAGCTGTGTAATAATAAGTGTAGTTGTAGAAATTTCGATGAAAAATAGTTTTTTTTTTGGATAATGTGTGTGTGTGGCATGTTGTGTGTTTGTGTATTTATCTCTGCTGTGAAAATTCATTCATTGGGGTTTTTTGCGTATTTTTATGCAAAGTTTTGTTAACTTGTGTGTGTGGTGTTGCTTAATCTATTTCTGCTATAAATTACATCCTAAGGAAAACAAGTATGTTGTTGAATACAGTCAACCCTCGTTATAACAATCCCAATCATTTCATGGGAAACAGATTGTACGTTGGGAGGTTGTTTTATCCAAAGTTTGCAAAAAAAGAAGAGCTTAAGAGAATTTCATATTTGGGTAGAATATAAAACTTTTTTATTCATTTATTATGCATTGCCAAATGAAAATGGTTAGAAAGTAATAATGATCATAATAATTAATTGCTATTACATATGTATGATTTTAGGTCCGAGATTATTGCTTTGTGCTTATTTGAGACAGTTACATTGAGTGAATGTAAACAAGAAATTGATGATTTCCAATGTGAAAACATAAGTCCACTTGTGTGTGTGTGTGTATTCCCCCCTTATCAGAAGAGAAGTGATTCAATATGAATGCCTATTGGATGATGTGTAATTATATCCTAGTTAGAGCCTTTCATATCCTTTCTTCTAAATCTGGATTCAGAGAAACTCTTTTATCTCAAGAAATGGAGTCATGCCTCGGTCATAGACCTTTCATCATGTATTTTGCCATTACAAACCAATACAGAATTGTCTAATATTAGGTGAACAGATGGTGTATTGCAGTGTTTCTCAACTACCAGGCCGTAAGTGGTTCACCGCTTTATTTTTGCCCAATTATTTCCCATTAGTTGTGTGAATGACCAGGCCTCCCAACTCACAAAAAAAATCAACAGAGCCTTCGGCTTCGAAAGGTTGGTGCATTGGGATTGAATTATCTTTATAGGTTGTCATAATGGAGGAAAAATAACAGGATGGATAAGAAAACCGGAGCTTATATTGTACCATTAGTTTTATTGGAACCTTTTCAATAACGCATTGCCATTATAACAAGCATTGACTGTAGGTATATTTTAGCTCTTTTGATGATCATGAATTTTTTTTAAAGAAAGTAATATTTTAGTTTACAAAATGGTTCCAAAATTTCAATTTTCTTTTTTGGCAGTACAATGTTTTGAAAATAATTTTTATTATTCCATTTTAATATGAATTCCACCTTCTATGTATATAGAAGATTGATGAGGTAAACTTTTGGTGTACTCTTGGAAAAATTAGTTTAAAAATATTAATTGTTCTTCAACTTTTAACGATACCATACTTTGAGGAAAAAAGACTAATGCAGAGGTGAACTCGGAAAGTCTTTCCGAAAGAAAAGTGATCACCAAAAATCAAACCATGATCCTCTTGCAATTTATTCAAGTGCACTATCCAATATGTGCTTGCCCAGATCACAAGAGGACCATAGTTCCATTTCCAGTGAAGAAAGCTGGGTTTTCCCAAGTTCATTTTGCCTTTAATATCCAGAAAACCTCTTTTTTTCAATGTATTTTGGTGTAAGAAAAACCATGTCTATTAATATCAAATTTATTCAAATCTAGTACATACCTTATTTCTTAGCTACAAAAATACATAAATTTTTTGTTAATATTGCCACTGATTCCGTGTTTCTGTATGAACATTTTTGATTTTGTTGGTTCATGAAATTCATAATTTTTTTGGACATTTGCCTTTCTAGGCATCATGGCAGGCAGTACAATCACATAACTGGGACTATAGGTGGCAAAGAGTTCCTTCTAGATGTGAGTACTTTATTGAAAATGTCTTTTTTTTTTGTTTCTCATTCTGTAATTCATATTTCATTCTTCATTACTTTGAATTTGCTACTTGCATAAAAAAAAAGTGTTTTTTTCTAATTTTCACTATTTGATGATCATAGGTGGAGATAGGCTTTGAAGTGGGGGGGGGGGGGTACAATGATGATGTCAATTCATCTGTTAATTATCAATTAATGTATATAGACCTATACATTAGATGAGACTACTGGGTGATTCTGTGGGTGGGAACAAATCAGGTAGGAGCGAATATTAGTGAATCTCTGTCAGAATACCGGGATTTACTATTATCCGCTAGGGAGGGGGGTTCAGATGTGGCAGTGATTCCAGTGCTGCCAAGGGGTAGTAGGGGATATAGGAGTAGGATCCACCAATTCAATATAGGCCTGAAGGACATTTGCTCCTCACTTGGGGTCACGTTCTTGGAGCTTCCCGCATTTACCGATAGGTGGCTTCGTTCGGATGGGATCCATCTAAATAAGAGAGGGGTCTGGGAGGTTTACGATAGTCTTAGGTCAGGTTTTTTACTCCCAGACCACGTAGTCGGGAATGCGGGTTAGTTAATGATAATCACAACAGTACTGACGGGGAATTACCCACCTCTGACTTGGATGGCTTCTCGATTGACAACAAACCACCGGGCAAATTAAAATGTGTGTTAATAAATGCCAGGAGCTTGGGTAACAAGAAAGATTTTTTAGAAGCTATGATAGTTGTGGAGGACTTGGATCTTATAGCCATTACAGAATCTTGGGCAAACGATGGGGATGAATCTTTCTTACACATCTCCGGATACGATACTTTTTTGAGAAATAGATCTGATAGGAAAGGGGGTGGAGTGTTGATATACGTGAAATCATGTTTGAAGGCTAGAGAGTGTAACGTGCAGAGAAGTGATATTGAAACCATATGGGTTGAACTTGAGAACAAAAGACGTCATAAGCTTATTGTTGGGGTTTGTTACAATCCACCGAATAGGGATCAAAACTATATCGCCAAAATGCATGATGAAATTTCCTACATGTGTAAGCGAAAGAGGGTTCTCATACTAGGGGATTTCAATTACCCGGGTATTGATTGGGAGAACCTTTCATCTGGAAATCAGTATGAAAGAGACTTTCTTAAGTTGGTGCTAGAAAATTTTTTGTATCAGCATGTATCAGAAGCCACTAGGGGTACTGCTATTTTGGATTTAGTTCTTACTAGTTCTGAGGATCTAGTTGAACATGTTTCGGTGGGGGAAGAGTTTTCTTCCAGTGATCATCGTATCGTCAGATTTCTCTGTAACTTTTCCTCGGGTAAGGTTGATAACAAAAGACTGGTTCCTTGTTTTCGGAGAACTAACTTTGATGTTTTGCGAAGAAGGTTAGCGGAAGTTTTCAAAGACCGGTTGGAATCAGTAGGGGTGGTAAGTCAATGGGAAGAATTTAGTACGAAGCTGTCCTCTGTTTTGCACGACGTCATACCCTTTGTTCGAAAAAAGCGTGTTTGTACATCACACCCTCTATGGTTCACGGATAGCGTGCGGAACCTTTATCTTGAAAAGAAAAGAGCATTCAGAGAGTATAAAAGTGGACGAGGTGACCTATCATTGTTTACTGATAAAAGAAGACTGTTGAAGAAAGCGATAAGGGATAGTAAAAAGCAAGTTGAATCTAGGTTGGCAGATAACATTGGCTCTGACCCAAAATCATTTTTTCGATACGTCAATAATGGATGTAAGGGGACAGTTGGCCCCCTCTCGATAGGAGGCTCAAAAGTAGAGAGCAATGTAGGCATGTGTAGTGCTTTCAATGACTTTTTCGCGTCGGTTTTTAATGGAGATAATGATATTCGATATACGGGTGTTGCATGGGGTAATAAAACCCTCAACGATATTCAAGTAGAAGACGTGGAGGTCCTAAATCTTCTAAGAAATGTATGTGCAAGCAAAGCACCAGGACCAGATGATATCTATCCCAGGGTTCTCAGGGAAGGTGCTAATGAATTGTTGGGGCCAGTCGCACAGATATACAGGAGTAGTGTTGCTGAGGGTATCGTCCCGAGAGATTGGAAACTGGCTAACGTTGTTCCGATATTTAAGAAGGGTAGTAGAGAAGTGGTGTCTAATTATCGTCCAGTGAGTTTGACGAGCTCCCTCTCGAAAATTTTGGAAATTATCATCAAAAGGCAGTTTGTGAAGTGGATAGACGAGAATAATGTATTGTCGGATAATCAGCATGGGTTCAGGAAGGGGAAGTCATGTGTAACTAACCTCCTTTGCTTCTATGATTACGTGACTAAGGCTTTGGGTAAGAGCAAAAATGTCGACGTTGTTTACCTTGATTTCCAGAAGGCATTCGATCGGGTCCAACATGGCAAACTCTTGAAGCGTTTACACGAGATTGGAATAGGGGGCAACTTGCTGAATTGGATAGAATCGTGGTTAAGAGATAGGTCGCAACGAGTTATGGTGAACGGGGAATTCTCTGGTTGGACAGACGTCACAAGTGGAGTTCCTCAGGGAAGTGTCCTTGGCCCCATACTTTTTTCACTTTTTATCGATAAACTCGATCAGGGTATCGATGGAATTACTAGCAAATTCGCAGATGATGTGAAGCTAATGGGGGTAATCGGGAATGAAAGCGATAGGGAGTTGCTCCAGACCAACTTAAACAAGATTGCAGCATGGGCAAATGAATGGAGCATGACGTTTAGCGTAGATAAGTGCATGGTCGCTCATTTTGGTTCGAACAACCCACGGTTCTCTTACGAGTTGAATGGTGTCACTATCCCGGATGCAACTAGAGTCACCGATTTGGGAATTCTCATTGACGAGCGACTTAAGTTTTCTGAACATTGTTCAGCGGTTGTCAAAAAATCGAATAGAATGCTTGGTCTCATTTTCAAAAAGGTCTCTTCGCGTTCTCCTAAAGTCATTCTTCCGCTTTTTCGAGGCTTAGTTCGTCCTGGACTGGAGTATGCTGTAAGGTTTTGGAGACCATACCTACAGAGGGACATAGACTTGGTTGAAGGGGTGCAGAGAAGAGCTACGCGTGTCCTTATTGGCACACAGGGCTCGAGTTATGAAGAAAGACTTCATTTTTTGAATATGTTTACATTGGATGAACGCAGGTGTCGAGGAGATATGATCGAAGTGTTCAAAATTTTCAATGGGATGGATAGGATGGACCATGAACTTTTAGTACACCGCCAATCGACTGCTTTTACAAGGGGACACCAGTATCGATTGGTGAGGGACAATGCAAGGTTATGGTGTCGCAGGGAATTTTTCTCCAATAGGGTTGTTAATAAATGGAATAGCTTACCCCCGGAGGTAGTAAATTGTAACACAATTGACACGTTTAAAAAGAAATACGATAAACATGTTGGGGTAAATCGAGAAGCTATCCATTCTTAGAATAAGACAACCATAAGTATTCTTTATGGGCATTGTATAATATTTTATCATGTGTATATATTGTTTGTAATTTGTGTTAATTGCATTTTTAATTGGGTTGCTGTATTTTTGAAACATATGACAACCATATTTTTATGGGCATCTTTTTATCAGCCACCTCGTTGGGCATTTTGCCTGTTGTGGCGTTGTATTTGTATTTGTATTTGTATTTGTACTCCACTTTTGATGCTGGGGTATAACATGGGCGGAGATACGCCCCATGGTGATGATGCTTTTTTTTGTCCTAATTACTTTGAATTTCATATCATTGCCATTCGTTCAAAATGCCATACGTAAAAATTCTTAATTTTTTTATGCTGCCAAAATCTTCTCCACATGTGTTTCCTTGTCATGATAATGTCATAATCACAAATTTAATTAACAGTAATTTTTACAGCTGTCTATTTGTCAGAAACACATGACATTTTTACAGAACACAGAACCCCATTTGAAGAAGCTTGCAGTGGCATAAATTTTTTTTTTTTTAAAGTTCTCACAAATGGAAAAAGGATATGTTATTACAATACCAGTTCTTATGGAATTTTTTTTCAAATTCATCTTTCAAACATTTCTTCGTGTATGCCTCAAGGGTATGATGTTTTTTTGCATTTAAAATCTGAGATGCATAGAAACAAATTATTGTTTTTGTTATGTTTACATCAAAAACATACTCATTTTAAATATTAATTATTTTAGTTAGCAGACCAAAGAAAAAATTAGATGGTGACACATCATTGATGACATATAGGGGCCACAGCGTTGTACAGACTCTCATAAGGTGCCATTTCTCTCCAGAAGCAACCACAGGTCAGCGATATATTTATACTGGTTGTGCCCAAGGCCGCATTGTTAGTAAGTATATACCATTATTCTGATCATTCATCCTATATGTTCAATGGGGGGCTTGTTAGATGAAGAAGTAGTGTTGGAAAAACTTTTTTCATCCTGAAGAATGTCAACATTATTTTTGCAGTGGAAGAAACAAAGTTTTTCATTTGTTTCTAATAATCGTAGAATTTGATAGTTTAAAATCAAAATGGAAAATGGTTATTAATCTAGTCCAAATGCTTCTTTTATCTTTTATTGTTTGCAATGCAAGATGAAATTTTACAGAATCATACTCTTAACTTGTAGAGGTTTTACTGGGCATCCTATTTATTCATGAATCATTCTAATACTTGAATTCCATTTATACCCAGGTAGTTTTTTTTTTCATGCTGCAGATTCTCTATATTCATGGGTTTTTTCCCCTCTTTTTAGTATATGATGTTTTAACGGGAAAAATAAAAACTATACTGAGTGGCCATAAAACTTGTGTACGAGATGTTGCCTGGCATCCTTATCGGAATGAAATTATGAGTAGCTCGGTAGGTCACTTTTATTTATTTCTTAGCTCTTTGTTTTTTAAAAAAATTAATTAATTTGCTAGAAAAATACAATCGATAAAATTATCATGAACCTCTTTTAATGAAATATGTTAAATAATGTAAGTTTGCTCATGTTGAAAATTAATTTAATTGGAAAATTTTTCTAAGTGACACTTCATGTGAAGCAATAGTAATGGTGTATTATAGCCAATTCTAGTAAATCTAACATTTTACTATTCACAAATTTCTATCATTTGCTTATCTAAATTATCATTTTTGTAATAACACCTTAATGATGAAAAGCAAGGCTGTCTTGTCATACCTACCGAAACATTGTTGATAAACAATGAAAAAGATGTAAAAATATCATTTTCATGACGAACATAAATGCCTAATTTGTCATTTTTGGGAAAAAGAATGTAATTTCTTTAGAACTGAATGAGTCTTCAAAATTTAGGTAAAACACAAAATTGAAAAAAAAAACCAAGAAATTTCTTTTGATATAAAAATAAAAGTATTAAGGGGGTAGACTTTTTGGGGTCAAATTGTCCATACTTGCTGGGGCCCCCTTAATGCATTCATCCACCTAGGTGTGGCCTGGAAATGAGGCACATTTAGAGCTCTCGCCTTAATGAGATTAAAAAAAAATGTCTAGTTCTATAACAGCATACAAGATTCTAAATCATTGGCAACAAGCAGTTACACTTTATTGGGGGATTCATCAACATAAAAATTTGGGGAGGAGTCTCTGTTGCAGAGCTTCTGTCTACCCCTGGCTGGACCCCTGGGCTGAAGATCTCTTAAGCCTGCCTTATATAGGGAAATGGGGAGCATGCTCTGTTGAATGGTGACAAACCACCATGAACTCTGAGCATTGAATGTATTGTGTGCATTGAAGAATTTCGATTTCTGTTCGATTCTTCCATAAAAGTGACCCCTTAAGCAGAGTGAGGATCAAGAGTTTAATAACATTAGAACCCCATAGGAGACAATCAGGACTTTAAAACAGTGACCCCTAAGTGAAGTGGCACATTATTCAGGTGACCTCTCACAAGATTTGCCTGTATATGCGGAAAATCACTATAATATTAAATTTTATTTTAATTGTGATAAAGTTAAAAACAACATTCATAATATCTGCATTGAATTTGTTTTGTGCATGTATGTATGTCTCTCTGGCATGTTTTGAAGATTATGAGTATTCTTAGATGTAATACTGAATTTATTATCATAGTGGGATGGTACTGTGGCTAAGTGGACTTTTTGTGGAAAATGTGAATTAGACTCGGACGAGGAGTCAGAGTGTTCCTCTGACGAATATCATCTACATCCGATGACATTACGCAGCAGTACTAGAAGAGAGCGGCATAGAAGTGCGAATAGATTTACCAGAACTACGAGAAGAGACCAGACCAATAGCCAAAGGCGAAATAACAACTCTGAAGGGACTTGAGTAAGAAAAAGAATCGTAGTAGCTGTAAATTTTTTGTAAATTATATTATTGAAAGCAATGGAATTGAAATTTGCATATATTTTGTTCCTGCGTCATAAAAGCTGTCATAGATATATATACATACTATTTTTGTTGTTTTCTTCCTCTTTTATATGCCATTTTCCCCCTTCATCTTTTTTTTAAAAAGTAATGGGTAATTGTTTGGACGGGAGCGAGCAATGTAATTTCCATCCAAAAGGTCTTAGTTGAGATTTAAACCCATTACTTCAGGGAAAATGTCTTCAGTAACGTTTCTTTTCATATCCACCATATGATGTATTTTCAATGGATGAATTGAAACTGTTTTAAATGCCAATAAATTGGATATTTATTGTTTAAATTTGTCTATTACTTTTGTGAGTTTTCCAGACTTTCTTGATGCTTGTTTTGTTGCTGCCACAGTAAGACTTGTCTCTGTGGACCTATACTTTAAAGATTCCTAAAGGCTGAATGGGAGCCAACCATATATCAGGATTCAAATCCAGTCCAGTTGAACTGACGGTTAATACCATGTTGGTACAGGTCACCTGTTTTATACAGGTCCACACTGCTTAATGTGATCACAGCGGGCCTTATGGTTTCTGATAACAATAACTGAATGATAACCATATCCAAAAAAATATAATTTGAAGTATATGACCATACATCCCATTTGGTTAACTGGGATGTATGGTAAATGGGTTTTGGTAAATCACAACAACTCTGTTTTTCTTTCCAGTGTAATTATTTGCAAAATATTTAATGGTTTCATTTAAAAAAATTATATAACAGGTCCCCCCCCCCCCACACTTAAGCTGAAATCCTGCATTTTTTTCAAAATTTAGCCATTGTAAGGCATTGTAATGAAACTGTCTAACGTGCATCATGAATTATTTTTTATAGTGTACAATCCGTTTAATTGATTCGTTGTGAAAGGCTCTCTGAAAAAAAAATTGAATCTGGTGAAGGTGATTAAGGACTAAAGGAAAGGGCTTTGTTTTTTGCCATGTACTTGCCTTCACTATGGGAAGGCCATTGCAAAAGCAACTCCAGATGTAGATGGATCACAGCAATTACTACGGTCTGATTACAGAGTACGGAAATGTTTGTCAAGGAGGATACAACACCTTCTAGCCTAATAGATAGTAGCCCTGTTAACGATAACTTACAGGGGAGAAAAAAAGTTTTGTTAAACCTTAAGCTTCAGAATGCGGAAAAAAAAGTTGACAGGGAAAAAAATTGATAACATAAATCAAAGTCCCAACAACTATAAACAAATTTTTCCTCCTGTTATGATATTAGTTTGTTCTGTTCTTTAGAAAAGTGATCATAGTATTGGAATAATAACATTACCCAAGATTTTACCCAAGTGCTGTGAATTGTATCTATGTTTATAAAGTCAAAGTGATAAAATTTTAGTTAGACCAATTGTTGGGGGGTTTTTAAATAATTGGTCAACAATTTTTCATACCCATTATTGATATAAGGTGAAAGACACATTATCCAGTACTACCTTGTTACCCCCCCCCCCACATTTATGTTCTCTTGTCATAAAAATATGTGCAGTAAAACCCCTCTTGAGGAGGGGTTCACTCCCTAAGATGAGGTCACTCCTCTTTTACGGCCAAATAATAATTTCCTGTGTATGCTTTTCATATCCCTTATTCACGGCCATTCCCTCTTTTAGAGAATTTTTACTTTATATATTTTTTCAATTAGATGTACTTTGAGTAAAGCTTGAAGCTTTTGTCACGTTCTTGAAATGGAAAGTTTTAGTGAAAATAGATAAATCAGAATAGGGACTGTGTATTAAACAGGACATTTCCATTTTTCAATGAAGCTCACTTGAATTTTTAGTTTCGACTGAAATTGTGCATGAGAGTAATTTTTATTGCTTATAAATTGCATTATAATAACTATGACTATAAAATATAGATATTAATGTCTTGTATTTCCCTTGCTCAACTCTTTCCATGAAATACATTTTAAAATCTTTACAAATTCACAGTAGTCCTTTTTTATTTCCTCTGTGTGGTCGTGCAAGCATTGTGTTTAACTCTCATTATGAGGATTCAGTTTTGAACTCCATTAGCAGAACAGTGGTGTTCGGCTGAAGTTGGTTCTCTGCAGTTCCAACTTTGATGTGCAAATGCGAGCCAGTCTCTCATTTGAAATAGCCTCTTCACAAGAGAGCAGGCAGATCTTCAACACACAATTCTTACATGAATGAAAATTCAAGCATTTACATTTTCATTCCAAAATTTAAAAAGAAACAGATGGCAGCACAGTATATCACAAAACAAACCTAATTCTGGTAATATAAATATCTTTGAACCATGCACATGCACACATACAACATGCTCTGGCATGCAACCAATTCATTTGAAATTCCCCAGAGGAATGTTTATGAGGCGCATGTAAACTGAAGAGCCAAAAAAACTGGTCCGGGCATGCGTATGCAAATAAAGAGATATGGAACCAAACAGAATACGGCGCTGCGGTCGGCAACGCCTATATAACACAACAAGTGTCTGGCATAGTTGTTAGATCGGTTACTGCTGCTACAATGGCAGGTTATCGAGATTTAAGAGAGTTTGAACGTGGTGTTATAGTCATCTGGGATGTCTTGCAACGTGTCTTTCAGAAGAGATCTCCACCCCCTCTTACTCCTACGGATTTATGGACAGCCCTGCAGGATTCATGGTGTCAATTACCTTCAGCACTACTTCAGACATTAGTCGAGTCCACCATGCCACGTCATGTTGCGCCACTTCTGCGGGCTCGCGGGGGCCCTACACGATATTAGGCAGGTGTACCAGTTTTTTGGCTCTTCAGTGTATACATAGAATTAGTAGTCCCTTATCTCCCACCCAAAAAATAATTTCAATTGTAATTGATGATTTTTTAAGTCTTTTTTTAGTAAGAATTGGTGATGCCCTCATTAAATCCATTACATTATGGTTATTAGATTATGGTCTCAAAATACGTTCTTAAACTTGGAACAAACTAAAAATGTAAGTCAGGGTACAACTGTATTATACACCAGTCTTTGTAAGTGGCATGGGCAGAGATACGGGGGGGGGGGGCATTGCCCCCCAGCATCAAAGGTGGAGTTGACTGATCTAATGGGCATATGTATATATGAATTGACATCATCATCATCGTGTCCCCCAGACTTCCAAGTCTATCTCCTATCTCCGCCTATGGTAAGTGGTAGCTCTAGAATTTGTGAAGCCTTTTTTTAATGATGAAAATTTCATTTTATTCTTATTGCACAATTTTTTTGAATTGTTATTTTCAACTACTCACTTGCTGTGACTTTTACTGACCATCTATGCTATATTTGTAAGAGTTTTGAAAAATAACTTGGCTTTTGGACATGAAGATGTTATAACACAAAGAAAGTTCAAACCATGACACCCACAAAGAGTGAAGAAAGAAGTTTTGTGGCTGGGGGAGGAAAGAATATTTTTCTTTTAATTTATTAAATGTGAGCCCCTGTAAAAAGTGGGACTCAGCGTGGTGTCTTGTTTGCCTCTATGTAGGATCACCACTGGTCCTTGAGCCTTTGAACACTTACATAGTGGAGTTTCACAACCAATGACATCAGAGCTACTTGTGCAGTGGGTACTTGAGCACCCATTTTGTAGTACTGTTCTGAGCACCTCTGGAATTAATTTGGAAATCAAAATCTCCTGAATAAAGATCAAGCACCCGCAGATATAAAATATTTCAGACATCTCTGTTTATAATTACACACTAATCTCTTGCTGACTAGTACTGAAATGCAAAATCACTAAATTGCTTTACTATATTTTCTCATTTAAGTTTATCTGGAAATTTCATGCATATGAACCAGAAGCTTTAATCAAATGGACTCTTAAATTATTTGAAGGCTTCTACTAATTCTGAAATTATTTCTTTCATTAACTCTGGAATTTTGTCTTCCACTGAATCTGGAATTTTTTGATTGATTTAAGATTTTCATTGATTCTGAATTTTTCCATTAATATACAATTTTCATTGATTCTGAATTTTTCCATTAATATACAATTTTCATTGATTCTGAATTTTTCCATTAATATACAATTTTCATCTATTCTGAATATTTTTTATAAAGTCTAAATTTTCATCTTCAGGAAATTCATCATCACATTGTCAGGCACTACTACTCTACTACATTACGATCAAAGCCTTTAGCTACTAAATCAGTATTGGCCAACATTTTTCTAACCTGTGCCAATATGAAGACTGTCTCACATAAGCTACTGTATTATGAGTAATAAAACTATGTAACAAGAACATAGGCACTAGAATCTGAGGGCTGAGGCTATTTCAGCCCTTTCAAAAAATTTTATGAAGGGGCTGAGGCCCTTTGAGCCTGCTCTATAAATTTTGCGAGGGAGCTGTGTGTGTGAGAGTCCCCCCCCCCCCCCCTCAATGTTTTCTTCATTTCAGCACCTCTGAATGAGCAGTGAAAACAAAAACAACAAAACAGCCATTTGTATAAACATCTGTATTTCAGCTTAAACAAGATATAAATATTTCAAAAACAGTGATTTTTGGTATATCTCTGTAGTTTTAATGTGTTGGCAGACAAAAAATAGATTGAAACAAGTTGTTCCATAAAAAATAGAAGACTTTTTTGTTAAGCATGGAATGATTGAAATATGTATTCGAATGAAAACATGTTCATGGAAGCACTGACAAGAGGAAATGATTACATATTAAAATATGCAATTTGATGTTTTAAATTCAATGTGTTTCATCTAAGGCTTTCAATCACAGTAAATCTGCATTAGAGTTCTAGCCTTGGAAGTGAACTCACCTTCAAAAGTGATCAATACACATGATCGAACTTCTCCCCTTTTAAATTTTTTTCTTATGAATCCTCTCAAGAAAAAAGCTCGTTTTAGGAATAACCTTACACACATAAACATTATCTTACAGAAATGCTGTAAATTATGTATGCATAGTTTCTGATGCCTTGTCATTTTCTTTTACATTCTTGTATGCGTTTGAGACAAGGATCTGGGCACCATTAGGTTTCAGATATGTCTGCTTCTGGGCAACACACACACACACACACCTTGAAAATTATGAGTTGATATGAATAATTAGTGAAGGAATAGAATATCGAGACACAAACTCATACAAAGGTAATATGAATTCATCACAATAGGTGTGATTATTGGTGAACAATTTCTTAGAATGAGCTTTTATCGACACTCTTCTGTAACACTTGACAAGGTGAAAAAGACAATATTAATTCAGTTGCTATACATAAAAACTTCAATAACGCTATCTTTGACAATTCACTCAAGTACCATAATGGTTCACACAAAATGGAATTGACAATTATAGTAGTTTAATTTACATCATAAGCAGGGTGGGGAAGAGAATGATGTTTTTTTTAATGGTTTCATTCCCAATGATCTGATTCTTCTTCTCTGATAAAATCAGTTTTCTCCTATTCGTTCCGCATCCTGAGCAGTTGGTTAAACTGGTCATGGGTGAGAGTGTATTTAAAACAGTTTAATAATGAAAAAAAACAAGAGAGAAAGGAAAAAGAAACAGAAAAACTGATAAAAGGAGAAGATTCTGTGAGCATTTTTTTTGACGATTCCGTTTCTGGTTTTCAGTATCCGTTTTCAGGTTCTGTCTTGAACGGCTGCATTTTGCCGAAAGCTTCCGTCGGTGACGGTATCGGTGTGTCCGGGTGGCCGCTGCTGTCGTGGTCAGCTGCTAGAGGAGTTGTTGTTGGTATCTCTTCCGTCGAGCACTGAAGCACCACTGTACTGTGGATGGGCGGTGGAGGACTGCTTACTGCCGTTCCGGAAACTTGCTGTGACGAGATTGGTGCCGATCCTTCTGAAGAAGCTCCTGGAGAGAAAAAAATACAAGAACAGTTGTACTATTGAAGCCCATAGTTGGGCTCCATGTGGACACCTAGGCAAGTTTGTCATTTCTATTCAAACCAATAGAAATTCCTCAAAGGGATGGCTACGAGGTGCATGTACGGTTAAATAACAGCATTGAACACTGCTTTTCGTTGGCATTTTCTGTTGGCGTTTTCCTTCCGGCACACAGGAGCAAAGGAAGCCAAAGCGAGCGCATCATCACCTGAGCTCGACATAATTCCCCGTTTACAAGCAATCTAATAGTCAAGTACTTTAAAATGTAAGCTGACATTAAACCTACATAGTCCAGCGTACATTCGAACATACATAGCAAATACATGGTCCAAAAACTCATTACACAAATTTATTTTCTCAATTTTTTTTGTTATTTTAGAAAGCATATCTTTGTTGGTGTCATTTTTTGAGAGCTGCTGAAATTTTACGAGTTCGGAGATTCATAAAAACGCATGAAATTGAGGGGATATTGGAAATAATACTCAAGGTAGAAATTGCTCATCTTTGTTAAGAAAGATTTTATCCGTCTATAGATAACATTAAAATCAAGGCAAACAATATTTTATCACTGATTAACCATTTTAGAAAACTAGAAAATTCTCTCTAGTTAAATTGCTCTGTTGATGTATTGTTCCAATTAAAAATATGCCAACAGTACAAGTTTCATCCGTTTTTGTAAAAAAAAATTATTCTTGATTGCTTACCGTTTGAACAGATTTTAGTACTTGCTGATTTATCTACTTAACAACTTAATCACATGACTACTAAATTACCTGAAGCATGTGAATGAGCCTATATTCCAAATAGAAACTGATTCTTGTGCAAGCAATACTTGTTCCATGTGGTGTCGAAACAGAAAATTGTACAAGCATACTTGTAGTTTACGTGTTTAGCCGTTTTTAGGTTTATCAATCGATTGGAGATTCAACAGCATGCATCGGTGCATGAATTCCGAGGTTGGAGAGATGCTCCTATATGGATGAGCTGGTGCAATGATTCTCGCTAGTCTTCCGGGCCCATAATATAACGCTTGTTAGCACTGAAAGACGCACTTTTGAAATACTACTGGTATATACGAAAATCATTTGGCAATTCGGCAGTTCAATAATCGGGAATTGCGCAATGTCCGACCTTTGAGTAATTTGTTCTCAGCCTCACACATCACATGAATAATCTGCAAGCTATAAATTCGTATACCGTTCAAGTGAGAAATAAAACCTTTCACCACATAAACGATGCCATCGATTGAACTAAATAGCGCCCTTTATAGTTATTAATTTGAGAGGGAATTCGTTTGTATTCTTTGTGTTAATATTGTATAGTACTCACCGCCAAGAAGCATTTCTTGTAAGAGGTTGTCGATTTTAGCCATGCCGAACAACTTGGCGAATTGTATCTGCTCAATCATTTGCCAGGTTATACTCTGCAATGCCGGCAACAGTAGCAAGATCTCACCGAATCGTCCTCGGGAGTCGTACTGTCTATCACTGATATAATCTTCGAGATTGATCTGTACTTGGTCTCGGAGTACTTTGATTCTCCGGCTATCCGACAACCCTTTAGCGTCTGCAATCGATGGAAAATAAAGCTTATCATCGTTTCATCGAAACTGATTCTCAAAATTGTTACGATTGTTCTATTCAAATACTTACATGGGTCAAAGAAAACGATGGCTTTGAGGCAAGCGAACTCTGTATCATCCACGTGAACTTCCCGTAGCGTAGTGGTGAGCTCGTCCATAATCCGGCATCCGATTCTACTGATTTCGATCTCCTGAGATTGCCTCGGTATGACGAAGTCGTTGCCCAACAAGAGGGTGTCTTTCAAATGCATCGAGCGTCTTGCCAAACCTAGGAGTAAGTGCTCTCCGGCATGTGCCCGCAACAACGCAACCTTATCAAATTAACACAAAAGTGGAATCAATGAGCTCTGAGAAAAACACTATACAGAGTCATTGTGAATATACTATTCTTTCTTCAAATAAAAGCTAGGACTTATTTATGCGCGAGTTTAGATGTAAATGGCATATAATATAATGTTAAAAAAAAACCTGATCGTCGAGGGGCAATTCGCAGAAAGACGGTATGTATTTCGCCCAGTCGACCAGAATGAGAAGTTGCTGCTTCATGGATTCGCACACGTCTGAAATGTTGGCAACTTTCTTCGAGCTGATGTCACCGTCCGGAATTTGTGTCATCTAAAAGGTCGATCAAACATACAAAGAACTGGCATCAGTATCACACGGTTTCTCGATTAGCAAAATAGAGAGAGGTTGTACAGTTATTATTAATTCCACTTTACATTCGAAAAATGAAATCTGGATGCAGAAAGTACCATTTTATAACTACCTGGCGGGAGAACATTTCTGCTTGGAGCAAAACGGCAAGCGTCAACCCACCACTATTTGCAGCTTCGTCGTAGCTCGGCCTTCGACAACTTATCCGGTCTCTTTCGTTCTGAACGGCTGGAAAATGTATCCATAAACAAAAATTAAAACCACACGCATTCAATTCACATTTAATAAAACAGTCCCCCCCATCTCACCCATACTCCAGCTGTATACTGTTTTTGATATGTTTTGCATCGCTCACTGCGTATATATCGTAGACACTTTGTGACGCAATTGGTTACAGGGTATTCGAGTGCTTCATAAGTTCCCAATCACTGTTCAAGTACTCGCACGTGCTACATGGAATGTCGTGAAATAATATACTTCATTCTGCTTCTTTTGATGAAGTTTCCGAGATGAAAAAAAGCACCGATTTTTCCATAGTCTAACTTCATTTTCCATATTTTCGTGTTTTTACATGCGCAAAACACGGAAATATAGAAAATGAACACTGTGTGCTTACATGAATTTCTGTGAACGTGAGTTTGCATGGAGTAAACACCTTGAACAGGGCCCGTCTTAAGAGTGTCACGGGCTCCCGGGCCAATGATTTTTTTGAAGAAAATTCTTGAAAATTTCAACCAGAGAGCACTTTTGTGAGGGTCCTGTTCTCTTGAGGGTCTCCTATCCGTGCCCGTGTGGATCCATGCGTTAAGACGGCCCTAACATTGAAATAAATTTCACTTAAGCCTATATAATGCGGCGCACATGAACATCTAAAAGTTAACTAGCTGAAATCATAGGCGTACGAAGGATTTTCTCTGAGGGGGAGGGGGTTACGTTTTTTTCCTGAAAAATGACAATAGGATCTTGGCTCGGTGGTGGGAGATTAGAACCATACCCTCCCCCTTCCCTTGTGTACACCAACGGTTGAAACAACTTCCGAAGCTTCAACTGAATGTATTCTGCCTGTATTACGAAACTAATTATGAAAAATGTTTTTTTCTTTCTGTCAGATGTCGTAAGATATAGAAATTAATTTGAATTGTGAAGGATTTGATTTGTGTGTAATATGTGATGCTGGTCGATTTATTTGTCCGGACACACCCATCCTTCGGGAACGCTTCGATATCTCTCCGAGATGAGAAGCTGGGCGTGTCCGGTCTTCAAAGGTCCATATATTTGGTAGAGTCAGAGCATATATGTGATTTGTATATTTTTTGTATATTAATGCAAATCATTTGTACCTACTGTATGTGTAATGGATGTAATGTGTGAAATTTATGAATGTGCGTTGTAAATGGTTTTGAAGTGTTGCTACATCGTTGCTTTGCGAATGGTATCGAACCAAGAAATAAATATTCTATTCTTCCTGGGACAATGCACGATAAAAGAAATATAAGAATTGGTTTAGGCTCTGAGTGTTTGAGAGACGCGTATTTTTGCGATACCCAATCATTTTTTGCCAGCAAGTTTTTCGGCAATACACTGTGATAATATGTAATGATGAGTACAGTGGCATCGGAGCCTGGAGTGCTGTCACAAATTGCCGTGCTCGAGCACAAATATGTGACATGGGTCCGAGCACCCACACAATTCATTCAGAAATAAAAATTTCCTATGTAGTGCTCAAGACTAGCATCCACAGGTTTGAAATACTTCCACAGTACTGTCTTAACGCGTGGGCGCTCCCGGGCACGGCCAGAAAGTTCCTCGTGAAAATAAGATCTAGTCAAATATTCGGCCGCGAATATGTAAATTGGGTAGCAGGTATTTCTAGCTAGGTAAGTTGGGGAGCCAGAAAAATCACTTTGCCCTTGGGGCCCGTGATGCTTTTGAGACGGCCCTGCACTTCCGACGTCACCGAGAGAGAAACAAATGTGCTGAACTTCTTTTTGTCTTACCTTCCTTTTTCATACCGGCCTTGAAGCACTTCTTTAACCGGCAGTACCGGCACTGGTTGCGTTTGTCCTTGTCCATGACGCAAACCCTGGAGAAGCGGCACGAGTACTGGTGGTTCTTACGAACGCTCCTGCGGAAGAAGCCCTTGCAGCCATCGCAGCTGGATGCGCCGTAGTGCTTGCCCGTCGCACGATCGCCGCAGATCGCGCAAAGTTGATTGACGGTTGCCGATGACGCATTGCCGTTTGTGGCGGTGACGGCCCTTTGCGGGGCTGCGTGCAATGGACTCGCACCACTCGATTGCAGTTTCGTGTCTAGATCAAAAGAAATTAAAATTCTCTATTACAAAATTATTATTACTTTCCAACAGGGTTTTTCCGATTAATTGGATTGATTAATCGATTACGTGATTAATTGGTTCCGCAAGATAGTCGCTTAAAGTGAGTTGAATTTTACATGGGAAAGGTACGGGATAGAGTACGGGAGGCGAGTTTTCTTCAGAAGTATTACAAAAATTGAACCCAACTACAGAAAGGAATCCTTTTCTTCTTTTCTAATAAATTGATTGTTCAAACGTTTGAATAAATCTCAACCGCCGAACCGCGGCCCGACATTCGTTTATACCGGACTGCCGCGAGTGACTGTGGTCGTTTCTTTTTTCTCCCCATTTATTTTCCGTTAATCTTTGTTTATACCGGGCCTTTCACTTGCAGAAATAAATGAAACCTGCCCGAGCTTCCAAAGTTGAGAAACCACTATTTTTAGATAGATTTTACTGTATTTTTATCGATCTTTTTTGTTATTATGAATTACTATTGTGGCGCACAGTGTGATATTTTTCACCCAAAATCAACGTCTTTATTCTAGATCAGCATTTCTCAACTTATGATCTGAATGAATGAATGAATGAAGGAATTATGATCTGCAGACCATAGCTGTTCCGTGACGTTGGCATAGGTGGTTCGCAGGCAGACTTCATAATTCAATTCTATTGAATGAAAAGTTATTCAACTGTTGTAATATTGATACTGAACGATAGGAGGCTCTAGGTTAAAGAGCAATGTAGGCATGTGTAATGCTTTCAATGACTTTTTCGCGTCGGTTTTTAATGGAGATAATGATATTCGATGTACGGGTGTTGCATGGGGTAATAAAACCCTCAACGATATTCAAGTAGAAGACGTGGAGGTCCTAAATCTTCTAAGAAATGTATGTGCAAGCAAAGCACTAGGACCAGATGATATCTATCCCAGGGTCTGTGATAGTGGATCCCAGGGAATGTGCTAATGAAGTGTTGGGGCCAGTCGCACAGATATACAGGAGTAGTGTTGCTGAGGGTATAGTCCCAAGGGATTGGGAACTTGCTAATGTTGTTCCGATATTTAAGAAGTATACATTTTTGGTGAATGTTAAACTATGTATTTGATCAATAAAATTGACCATGATTATAAGTAAGGGAATAATTGTTAACACAAACACACCCACTTCTGTGTAATTATATCTGAACCTTGAGTTGTATGCAGAACTGCAGCAAGAAAATTGTTTGTGGTAAAATAAATGAATTTGGAGATAGAAAATTCTAAGAAATCAGAATGGTGCCTGAATTTTTTTTTTCTCCAAATTTTTCAGACCCAGCAGAAAATGTAACCAAAAGTGTCCTGATAAGTTAAAAATAAAACCTTTCAGCTATGTAACCAGAACCACAGGTTTTTTTATAATTGAACCCAAACTATCAGGAGCTAAAGTCTCATGCTTCTCTTTTTCTTAAATTCCTCACTGTTAAAGAATATCCCTACTTCATTGAACTAAATTCTGAAATATTTTTAAAAGAGCAGTGGTAATTAAAAAATGATCTGGCTAAGAGGAGGAGATAAGTCATTCCGAGGATTCATTACTCTGGAGATGTTTTCCACTTGTCCAAATTAGCCATTTTTGGGAACTTAAAACCACAGAATATCTTGAATTATCATTAAACATAAATGTCAATAACATTATTATATATTAATTTCACTTTATACAAGAAACCTGTCATGTATAGCAACAGACCTACAGAATGCCTTCACCTGGCTGACGATTTTAACAGGCAAATTTTCTGGGTCGCACTTATATTACCAGCATCTTGAAAAATCAAGCTAAGGCTTATTTTCTGCTTAGGTGTTATTTTCACATAAGAAAAACTATACTTTTTGTTCTGTTTCAATTGAAGATGTTCGTTGCCAATGTTCAATTCAAGAATCCCACAGTTATTTTCTTTTCATTATAAGATAATGTTATTTTTGTCTCTTGATATTTCAGTTATGAAAGTCTGATGTACCTGTATAAAACTTATAAAAAAGTATTGCAAAAACATGTAAATATTTTTTGAATGAAAATTCAGTTTACATACATTGGTTCGCTTCTTCACAGATGCTTCAATTTATTTATACAAAGATTTGTGTGCGTGAAAAATTATTGTGTATTATAGGCCCTAAATAAATTTCTGTAGGTATGCTTATCACATATATCAGGTATATTTTTTAAACTAAGGTCCATGGTTACAATTTTCTGTTTGTGATTTCTTGTAAAATATTTTACTATGTGGATCTCATACCTAAATGCGTACATAAAAAAGGTAGAAGAATTATAAAAAGGGTGTTTGTGATTCCAAGAAATTATTTATTATCACATTTTTGTTCCTAAAAAATCATTAAAAAATATTTCAAAATATACATATTCTAAACACTGCACTATGCAGCAATTTTTGGAATACATAAACTAAGCTCAAACTAAAATTTTAACCTGAAAGTAACACATTTTCTTCGAAAACAAACAATATTCCCTACAAAAAAACCCCATTTTCCCCAAAAAAACCCGGTTTTTTTAGGCTAAAAAACCCAGCCCGGGGGGGGGGGGGAAATGGGTATCTACCCGGGGAGCAAATTTGACAACTCTGTCCTTTGCTTCTATGATCACGTGACTAAGGCTTTGGGTTAAAAAGATCGGAGATTACACTATAAAAGTTTGATAAAAAATCTTTTACAAAACTTGAAAAAAAAACCAATCAATAAGCCAATTGGTTACATTCGCTCGAATGTAACCGGCAGATTTATTGGTTGCATTTTTCAAGTTTTATAAAATAACTTTAATAAAACTTTTACAGTGTTATCCAGTCCGAAGATCTATGGTTTTTGGATTTTTTCTCAAGTACATAGTATAGCCTGTATGTATGTGAAATTTCAGTGAACTAGGTTTTATTAAGAACTTATGAAGGAAAATTTTTATATTTTTTAATTCTGAACTAAAAAAATTGAAATTTTGCAATTTTTAAATTTTTTTTTGAAAAGTTAAACATTTTTAAAATTTTTAATTTTCAGTGATTCTAAAAGATGCCGTATTTCATTCTACAGCTCTATGTTGGTGTAGTAAGTGTAGAAAATCTCACAATGATTGGGCAAACCATTTATAAGTAATCATGCGCGCAATGGCGAAATTTACATTTTGAGAAAAACACGTATGAATTATGACGCTCTTTGATAATTGGTCATTTTCGTCGCACCACGGTCATTTTCTGCACACGAGGACTGATTAGACTAGGACCTACAATTTATTGTTGATTCCAAATAGTAGCCTTTTTTATAATTGTGATGCAATTCTTATTTTTCCTCAAACCCAGTACCATACAGTAAAGCTGGACAAATCACAAAAAAAAAAGATGAAAAAAGAAAAATCTAGGCCCCCCAGGAAAAATTTTTACCCGAAGAAAAAGGTCCAAAATAACGCTTCTTTTGACTTTTTCAGGGCATAGTGACCCTCTTTCATGTTGGCGAATGCTGCTATAAATTCCAAATATTTTGCGCTACTTTCAGCCTGAAATTTAGTAACTACACAAAAACATTTTGGTCGCCAATACCAATATTTAAGTCACTATGCCACCTGGCGCACCTGGTATTTGTCCACCCCTGCCTTACAGATACACGAGAATAATATCAGTGTTAAATAATGTAATCAGTTTTTTTTCCAAAAAGAACATTGCCGTCATGTTTTCTTACTTCAATTTGGCATTTTATTGCTTTGAGAAGTCTACCGTTTGAAACACTCGACTCGCAGAAACGTTGAAAATGAGAAATCGATTAGAGAATTAGTGAGGCGAAAATTCACTTAAATTTATTTTGCGGTCTGTATTTTACATTTACTACATTATGCGAGTAATATTTGTGGTTAATTAGCAACTGGCACAGAAAACTTTGCTCACAGACAGTCGCATAACTCCGAAATCGCATAGGTCAGGGAATGTGTGTGTGTGGCATCAGTTTCAAAAATTACGAAAATCTCGAAATAGATTTCCTTCTTATAGTGATTTGCGAATCCATGTAAAAATTGTCCGTTCTTTGATAAAGCAATGGTATAACCATAATTATTACCAATACCGAGAAGAATGAATGGGATAAAAGGAAAGAAAAGAAAGATCAAAGGTACGATTCCTCGCAGAGACGGGCGGCATTTTCCCGTTATCAGCCATAACATAGTTCAAAGGATAAGCTCGTCACTATAAGCAAGCTTCTCAGCAGAGTATATCGTTGTATAAGGTCTTATCGAGAGATGAAAAAGAGAAAAACACTACCCCAAACAAAAAGCACGTATAAACTCTCATCTCACCAAGGTTCCAATGTGCAAAGTTTCAATCTATGCCACAAACTAATGCGGAGACACTTTTGGACCGAAAGCCAAAATAAAAATCTAGATCACATACAACAACATTACATTCTGGATGTCTGTGGCGGGTGATGAACAACCCGAATCGAGTATCAATCATTCGTCGAAGGTATCCAGGATGTATATATGAAATTTCGCGAGAAATGGGACGTTGAAATCAAATTTTAATAGAAATTTACCACGGATTTCAAAGTATTAATTCATGATAATTTTCGTGTTAGTTTTTCGTGTCAAACGTGACGGGATACGATTATCTAAAGGTAAGTAAGCTCTGATTATTCAATAGTTTTAATGGCCCTGTGAGGCTAATCTTCAAACAATAGCATGGCGTGTACAAATCGCAATGTTAATGTCATGATTAGAGCCCGGATTATATCCAAGAGCATACATGCATATGGATTTGCATGTTTTTGCCTATATTTAGTACAGTCGACGCCGCTTATAATAATCACGGATGATATTGTTCCCATTCGGGTATCGTTATCACTTTTGCAAAGAACAGACCAGTATCATAACACAGGAAAAAAATCGTTTATAGTTATCAGGACTTCGAATAATGCTATCAATTTTATTTTTCGGCCCGAAGTTTTCTTGCACATACTGAAGCTAAAGTTTGAGCAAACTTATTTTTTTCCTTTAACTTATCGTTATCAGGCTGAAAAACTATGTAGGAGACTAAAAGGTGTTTTCTCTCCCCACCTCCCTTGCTGCCAAACATTTCCGTACTTACTTTCGTAATCGGTACGTAGTATACGCTTTGACTCATGTACATAGACTAAAGATATAAATATATTATTCTTACTCTGTGCTCATGTACGCGTGAAACTGCTTCTGCAGTTCCTGTAAAGAAGACAAATGTATGTCGAGAAAAAGTCATTTCCTTTACTTCTTGATCAGTTTATTTCAGTTCACCAGATTCAAAAAATTAATATTTCCGAGTGACTTTTTCAAAGGATCTATGAAACACATTGTACATTAAAAAAATTATCATAAATCGTGATATACATTAGATAGTTTCGTTCCAGCGTCTTACAATAACCGAATAAAAAAAATGCTGGATTTCAGCTTAAAAGGAAAACAAGAATTCTAGTTTTAGAATTAAAAAAAAAAAATAGGTCGATTGAACGTATTATAACCAATTATGTGGAAAAGAAAAACCCGAGAGTTGTCCCGTTTTATTAATACCCATTTACCATTCGTCCTGTTCGACCAAACAGGATGTATTGTCACCGTACTTGCAAACGGGACTTTTTCAGATATAGTTATCACATTCGGTTATTGTTATCTGAAACCCCCGAGTCCCGATGTGATCACATTAAGTGGCGTGGACTGTATTAATGCGTGTAATAGAAGGATATTCTGAATAAGTGAAAATTTTTGGAGTTTTATGAGAGCTCAATAACTTTTTAAAATTTTTTTTAATGAATATTGCTCGTAATGTATGCATAACATCAGTTTTTTTCTTAACACACATGGAAAATGATCTGTAGGATAGTGTCTGTATTCTTCCTTTTTAAAAGATAAACGACGTTTAGATTGATTTAGTGATTTATAAAAGGTGGTTGTAGCCTTTAGTGATATTCGTTACTTAAACTGGGACCTAGAAATCGAGTTCAATATTATTTTAGTTTATCCTCGTTAGATAGAGCCAGTATTGGGATTTTTGAGAAATTGTTTACACAAAAAGGCCTCACCACAGAGAGCAACAGGCGTACAACGATAAAATTATTCAATCATTTCACTTCACTCCTAGTTAGAAAAAGTTGACGGCAGATGGCAGCATTACACGTAACAAGTATTACAGAGAAACAGACTTCACGTTAGATTCACAATATATACATGTACAGCTTCCAGCATAGCCCAGGTCTTCTTCGACCACCTGCTAAAATATCTTCATTGAGACAGAGCAGTGGGTCATGTCTGGTTAGGAGGAGGAGGATTGGAGCACTAATTCCCGCTTTCCCGGGATTGAGGAAAAATCCGGGAAACTGTTTATTCCGACAACTAAAATTATTCTTTTCTTTTGAAAAAAAAATTAAGAAAGAAAACAATTACTTAATGTCTTTCTTTTTACTTGATTGAAGACGAACTGATTATTGTAGGAAGAAAATTAATAGATTATAGTGTTTAGTGATTTTCACTGATCTACTATTACATATCTATTACTGGGGGAACAACTCACCCCTGTTTCCCAGAAAATTTTGTATTTTAGCAAATTTGAGCAATACCAATCTAGTAAATCTATCAAAATTGAAATACTATTTTTATGAAGTTAAATTATTTATGCAAGCATGGAAAATTCCGTATTTCAAATTACGGTTCGATGATTGTGGCAAGCTGAAGTATGAAGTCAACTCAAGTAACTTTTTTCCGTACAATGGGCCATTACTGGTTCTGCCACATGTTTTTTGGTTTTTTATTCAAATACTGAATCTCAGGTTTTTCTAACGCTATTTCTGTTCTTGTGCACGTATACATACTCAACTTCTCTTTAGAGCAAAATTTTCTTCCTATTAGTGAACAGCTACTAGCAACTAGAAATTCTCATATTAAAAAAAACACGTAGAAGATTTTTGTATGAGAATTGTTTTTGTAAATGAATATGTACTTAGAAATCAAAAACATGCATTAGTAAAACATGTTCACTCTTATAAAAGTGATATTTAATTTTTAACGTATATTTTCTTAGTTTTACCAGAAATTTTGAAACTTTAACGACTTTTTGAGGAATTTTTCTTAGCATATTTTGCAATTTTTATTGCACATTTTGTAATTTTTATTGCACATTTTGTAATTTTTATTGCACATTTTGTAATTTTTATTGCACATTTTGGCATTTTTTAATGCATATTGCTAGAGAATATTTTGCTATTCTTTTAGTGCATGTAATTCGGGCTCTCTAGTCATGATATACAGTCAAACTCGGTTATCCTCTTCGCTCCAGAGGTACACATGTGTGTTCCTCATTTATAATGGTTTTAGCAATGATTCTTTTTTCAAGTTGAGACCCGAGATGCACAAATTTGTACCGAACTCAAATGGTCCTATTAGTAAATATATTGACCCAAACTAATTAATTGATTAATTAATTTTTTTTTGCTTTTTAGGAGATTTTGGCATACAATAAACAGACATCAATCGAAAAAAATATAGTTTTTGTAATAGTCAGTTTTGGCTGAGGTGTGAAAAAGGTTATAACGACATTGAAAAAATTTCGTCGTTACTACTAAACGTTTTCATGACATTTTTCGACGAAAAATTTAACCATATGTAATCAGTATAATCCGAAAAAATAATTTCGAAGAGCAGTTTTTCACTCTTCAGTTCCGTTTTAACGCGTGGGCTCACCTGTCATGGCCCGGGAGCCTCGCAAAAATGAGAATCGGTTGAAATTTTCGAAAATTTGCCACTTAGGGCCTCGAAAAATTCACTTCGTCCGGGGGGCCCATGATGCTCTTAAAACGACCCTGCTCCTCAATAGAATTTTAAGGGGTATTTTTCTAAAAACAGGGATTTTTTTTAAATAAAAAACAGAAATAAAGGTATATATAGGTTTATAAATTATTTAAAACTTGAAAGAGTATTTTCACTCCACAACGAAATTTGGAGTAAAATTTACGCAACTGATGCGCATTGGCGATTACTGGATGCGATGAAATGCTGTGCATGGTGTTTTTTAAAATTGTAGTAAAATTAGGGTGACAATATTTGATCTGGGAAAATAAGGGAAATCGGGACCATAATACGAGCATTCTCCAATTCTCGCCAAACATGTAGTGAATTTTCGGCGAAATTGCCAAATAATTGCTTACAAACAACCTTCGGTGGGAAATACAGTGCTGCAGCAAGTCTGCTGAAGATAAAATGAAAAAAAAAAAAAAAGACATTGAAAGTTTTTTTTTTTGTTCAACATACCCATTACGACATAGTTTATGAATTATTCAAATTAACTTCATCCGGATTCCAGTAAAAATTATGAATTGATACGTAAAGGTCGTTAAAAAAACGATACATTAAAAAAAAAATTCGGGAAGGTAAAATTTATAACAAAAAGTTTCTTGACCTTCCCGGAGGAATGCTCAGAGGTACAAGGAAATAATGCGACATCTGTTGGAAGTAATTGCTAACAATTTTGTTCTTGCAATTTACAGTAATTTAATAACCAAAATTATCTCATGGTACACAGTTTTGGGTTATTTTTCCAAGCTAGATGCTCAGTTTTAATGAATTGCACGTGATTTTTCAAAGTCGTAATTTCAATATTATTTCAAGTTAATTTTTAATAATAACTTAAAAAATATTTTACAGTTTTATCGTTGAATAACATTATTTAAACGTCCAGTCCAATCAAGTCATTAGAATGGGTTGTCAAATGCTCAAAAGTCACACTAAATGGTTCTGATGGCATTGTTAGGGTTTTCATGTATGTACACATATCCCCTTTCTCTGAATGGTAATATGCTACTGTAAAAGATTGGCAAATTTAGCAATTTGTGGCAAAGTAAACACTTTAGTGAAATTATATTTAATATTGTAGATATTGAGAATGTTTGCAATGTTCGAGATTTGTTTTTGAAAATATGTATGAGCTGTTTTAACTTCTGCAAATTGTTGAGAATGTAAATTGATATACTAATATTGTATTGTAGTAGTGAGAATATTTTATGTATAAGGTTTTATATAATGTGAAAAAAAAATCAAGGATGGTTGTTTTTAAGGAACCATTTTGCCATTGACTGATCAATATCTCTACCCAAGTAGAGAAACCCCCTGCCTCTTAGGAGGTAACGGAAGTAAGTTGCTTTGCATCCGTCCGGGGTTGTGAGCGGTTTCATCTATCTATCTATCTATTAAGTAGAGAAACCAGGACGAAGAAGGCTCGGCACTTCGCATCAACTAGCAATGGCAACCTAACGTATTTCTGTTGATCCTTTTTTTGTATATAATGCAGTTGGAACCCTATACAAAAAGGGTTCTTCACCATTTTCAGCCGCGATCCAAAATCAGCCATATTATCAACTTTGTGACCCATCTTACTGTTTTTAATTCGAAAATACTTGTTAAATAATTTGTAATCAACAAAATGTTTAATTCCCTGTGGCGTCTCAACAGGTGGGCTAACGGCCTGAGCACAAGGCCCAAAACCAGGGGGGGGGGGGTCTGCAAATTATTAAAAGCTTTCACTAATTTGGAAATTATCTCTTTCGGAAATTATGGATATACTCATTAGTTACCAATTATTTTCCATCAATTTCCAATTATTTTTAATTATTCTTAATAATTTTAATTATTCTTAATAATTTTAATTATTCTTAATAATTTTAATTATTTTTCATTAATTTTGAATTATTTTATTTTTTAATTATTTTTTATCAATTTTCAATTATTTTCAAGTTTTCATTAATCGTGAATTATTTTCCATCAATTATGAAATGGTTAAAATGAAAATTACGTTTTCATCAACTCTGGAATTATTTCTGTTAACACAATTTTCAAAATTATTCTTCATTATTTGTAGGATTATTTTTAATTTTCTCTGGGGAATAGTTTTCCATTCATTCAGCAAAAAATTTTCCTGATTCTCGAATTATGTTGAACTTTCTAATGTTTTCATGCTTTTATGAGGATAATGTTTATCATTTTTATGCATTCTATAATAATATTATGTGGACTTCTCCCAAAAATACTGTATATAAATAGGTTAAGACCCATAGTTAAGAACTCTTGCTATACAACGATATACAGTCGATACTCGATATAATGACCCCTTCGTCCCGTCGAAAACGGACGTTATATTGGGAGGGTCGTTTTATCGAAAGTAAAAAATATATGTTAGTCGTTCTATGAAAACATTTAGAACTTATCCTATCGGTCGTTGAAAAAGAATTGTCTCTATAACGTGGGGTCGTTAAAACGAGCGTTGACTGTATTACTTTCTGCTCCCGATACATTTTTTCCCCACATCTACCACGATAACTCCTTTAAAACAATACGTTTCTTTAGTCCCTTGAGTATCGTTACATACGAGTTTCAATGTACAGTCAAGCTCGGTTATAACCACATCGAAGATTTCGCTAATTTTCGTGGTTATAACCGAGGCGGACGTTTCCGAGACCTTTCTTGAGGAAAGATATAATCAGATGCAATAAAATGTTGCTCGTAAAGTTGTTACGTGATGACGATTTGGGTGACTATATTTGATCAAGAAACGTGTAGTTACAATGCTATGTCTAGTTTCGTATCGTAAAATCGTAAACAGTCACGCTCGCATGTATGTTCATTTTTCGAGTGAGGCACGATGACCGGAGTCTGTAGGGGAGAACATTACCCACAATTCCACAGTACGAGTGTGGACCAAAGCGAAAAACCATCAGTTCAGTTGTGATAACGTGAAAATATATAAACAAAGCGCAAAATTTTTGCTCGTTATGCGAATAACTTGCAAATTTGCTCGTTAACCGAAGGTCAACTGTATTCTTTATGGGAATCTGTCCATACCACCAATTATTGATGTTATAGCCAAGGTGTCGTTATAACCGAATGTGACTGTACTTAGATTTGTACTATCATATCTCAAAGAGATTGATTAATTAATATTTTTAAGGATTTCTTCATAGTCGAAATGAAATCACTTCTCATGCTGATGCAAGAAAAATATAACCGAGTTTTTTTTTTGGTGGTAGTTAAAATCTAATACCGTGCATTCTGTGTTTCTCTATTTTACACGCGGGATGGTGAACCCTTTAATTGACATGCATAGAAATAGAAAAAGGAGGAAAATGTTTTTTTTGATGGGGATATTCAGCAAATGAGGTGTCACGTAATAGCATGGATGTTGCACTTCAGGGAACACTGTATTTCTATGATTTATATAGATTTGAATAATATAAACATGCCACTTATTACGAAGGTTTTAAGTGACGTCATCATTGTGTATGCCACTCATTGTTTACCAACTTACTTTCTTATTACTGGTGAAGAATGCACAGCAATATGTTTCCTCCACACATGGGTATTTTCCTCCAAAATGCAAGAATTAAAAATTTTTCTTGCTTGACTTGTCAAGAAATAGGAGACGTGTACCTTTGAGCCATTCTACTGGTAGTTATAAAAACTTCATGAATAGCTCACAAGTAAAAATCGAATGTTTGGGAGTTGCTTAGAAGCATCAACGCCGAAACGAGCTCAAAATATACAATGTGTTTACTTGAAAAATAAAAGAAAATTATGTTGCTTTTTTGAGAGCATAAACAGCCAAGGAAAACGGTTCAAGGAAAACGTCTTTGAAAAAGATATGTTGAATGCAGTAATTGGAATACTGTAATTTTCATTAAGATTCGGGACCTTTCCCTTGAAGAAACTGAGAATTTTGTCAGTCAATCATCAGTTCTTTATCTTTCAGATGGTGATTATACTCCCCTTATAATGATACAATAGCGTCATTTGTACATAACTGATAACCTTCTCTGAGAAAATGATAAAGGAAAACCTATATCATCAACAATGTGACAATTCAGAAAAGATTTATCAGTCTTTTAAGAAGTGGGAGCAGCGCCCCCTCCCAACGTGTTATCAACGAGTGGGGGAACATACAACAGTATGGAGTATTTCACAGAACCGAAGTTCATGCATAACAGCATGCATAATGAAGGACCGGAAAATTTCAATAATTTACTGATTTATCATATCTGCCAATACTGTATTATCTAGAATATTACATAATCACAGGCAAATATTATGAATATAAAATTTTTAACAACTGGCTGATGCGAAGATATGTTTTAGAGAAGATATATTTTGGTGAACGCCCTAGACCACTATGATGTAGGGTGTTCACCCGGAAAATGAAAGGACGTGGGTTCGAGTCCTCGCAGGGGCAGTTGAATTTTCTCTTTCCAAAATATATCTTCGCATCAGCCAGCTGTTAAAAGCATTTGTATGGATAGCGAAGAGTGACATCTCGGAAAATGTGATAAATTCGTAATATTTACCAAACTTACCCAAATGGGTCGGTGATTATGTATGATAATCGATCGGATCAGTCAAATTTACGGTAACATATCAATTAAATATCCGGTACCTCACGACCAACCGTAGAAACACCGTGCTTGTCTGAAAGAGATAGTATTTTTCCGCTAGAGAGACACTTCCTTTTCTTAATTTGCGGAATTTCTAACGAATTGGTATATGCTTTTGTGTGTTCCTAACGTATTAGTTTGAAAGAGTTGTGCTTGTTTCGCTAGCTTTGCCATCAATAACTTTGAAGCGAAGATGACAAATGCTTGAATTTACATCTACCATCAACCGTGTTTCATTAATGAAGTGGAGAAAAACCATGATATTAAACTAAATTTAAGTGTTTTATTTTATATAAAATACCTTTTAATAATATGTCAATCATTCATTTTTTTCATGCAATGTACTTTTAAATATCCTGATTTGAAATAAATGAGTAAAATATATGAAAAAATATAAGATATTTTAACATATATTCATTAAAAAATTAACATTTATTATGACTTTTTCTTTGTCAATAGGCGTCACCATCAATCACTGAAAAAATTAAAGATCATTGGCTAATACAGTGGCTCTTAACCGGGGTGCGGGTGAGAGCATTTTCGGGGATGCGAGATGGGAAAAAAACACATGTTAACTGATCATGGGCAAAGATGCGGGGGGAGGGGGGGGGGCATGGAAGGCATTGCTCCTCCCCCCCCCCCCCCAGCGTCAATGCTAAGCTGACTGACCTCTATCTATATATGCATACATGAGTTGACATCAAGTCTATTTCCACCTATGTAACTAATTATTCAGGAAAATTGAAATGATGACATCTAAAAGTTGAATTCTCCTATTTTAAAAAAAAAACATGAAACTGAAATATTCTGACATTTTGACAGCTTATCTATTAACTTTCGCTTGCAGAAATGTGTCATATCAAATTCATGTTGCAAATTTTCTTTTTTTTCGATTAGCGATCATATTTGTTTCTCACTTCGATTGAGAAAAAACACCATTAGTGCCCAAAATATTTCGCGATTTGTTTGTTTCGCGTTTTATTAGCATACCGCACTTAGATTTGACTGCCGTGAGCATGACTCTGGAAAAACGTCACAAAAATTTAATTAAGCGTTAAAAAAAATTATATTGTTGTATTGCTGGTTCCGGCTGGAATTATATAAGTGAATAACTATTCACTAATTAATAATATAACTATAGAATATAAGTGAACAAAACATTGAGCCATTATCCAAATTTCCAAAAATATTTAAAAAATAATTACTTTTAGTTTTTTAATGGAACTAATTTTCGAAAAAAAGAAGCCGAAATTAAATATTTACCATAGCCGAAAACGGCATTAAACAATAAATAAGATAGTTTATTAAAGAAATTAATGGATGATTAATGAAATTAATAAATGAAAAAAAATAAATGTTTTAACAGAGATAGAAAACACATTTCTCAAGGGGGTGCGCAATGAAAAAAAAAAGGTTAAGAAACACTGTGTGGTCTAACATAGCATATTTTTATGGACTATTGTAATGCATGCTATTTTATTAAGTTAATGGCTTTTAGCCGATAAGGAATTCGCCTGAAAATTGTCTGTTTGGGTTCGAAGACCGTGGTCCATTTGAGTTAGTTCTCAACGCTTCCCCATAACTTGTGGTTAGCATCTTCAAGGAGAATTGATGAAAATTGTCTGTGGTAACTAATCAATAAAACTGGAACAAGTTGCTGTTATATCAATTCTCCTGAAGATGCCAAACGCTAGTGTTAGGGAATCGTTGAGAACTAACTGAAACGGATGACGGTTTTTGAACCTGAACAGATAATTTTCATTTAATGGTTTTTATTGTAAAAAGAAAAAAATATAAGGCGAAATTTTCTATTTTTCCAAAAACTTGGTTAATTCCAATTTTAGGAACACCCTTTGAGGTTTTCTATGCAATTTTATGTTGAAATTACTGTACCTGTTTAATTCGATTTTAGCCCCAGTATTTTGGCTAATTCGAAGTTTGATTCAGGTATGCCATTTGCAAAATGGCTCTTTTCTCAGAATTCCTGGATGAAAATTTCAGGCAGTTCTAAATGCGAAAAAACCGTTTGACCCGCATTTAATGTTATTTCACCCCCAACTCTCCTCAGTTTTTAGAAATTCGAATATCTCGGTGAATATTGCACTTGGAAACGTCGATTTTTTTTGTTGGCATCAGAGACAAGGCAACAACTTTCTGATTGTGTTTTTGGACACACGGGTACTATATAAATAGGCAATTTTTTTATTTTGATAACTATACAAGCCCTTGAAACATGAATGACATATCTGAATACTGCACGTTGTTTGGAAACTTTTTCTGATTGGAGGTATACCGCTAGGATCAACGGTTCGCCAGTAAAATGCCGTACCCCCTGTTCGCTATCCACCTTGTATATTTATACATCATATTTTTCGTATATTACCCCAATTTTTGTTTGAACATTCACTTTTGGGTTTCTCTAAAAGAAAACATTTTCTGAAATTGTTCGCCGCACACGTACGATCCTCTCATGGCACACCGGTCGAAAAACCATGACATAAGATGTAGGTTACATTAAAAAAATTACAATTGAAAAAAAAAACCCCCTAATTTTAGTTGTTGTTGGGACTTTAAGTAAGAAGCACGATTTCGTTACCAGTTCTACACACAGACGTTTGTTTTCCCATGGGCAGCTGGTGTTTTTCCGAATCTTGGATGACTTCATTGGCAGATGCAAATGCTACTACGCAAGAAATATGAAAGTTTGTGTGTGGTATGTGGTGCCACAGACGCAGATTAAAAGTTGAAGAGCTGAAATCACAGTCACGTATCTAGTAAATCGTATTGAAGCTGTCTCTGTACTTTTCATTAGCATTGTTGTTCGTTTATTTTGATACATCAATGTAGCTTGAAAACATTTTTCACTATGTCCAAACGAGGTTCATACATGGTCAACTTTAGAGAAGAAAAAAAACTGCGGTTGGAAATTGGTTAAAAGTAGAGAATAGTCACATATCGAATCCTCTCATGAAAAGGACGAAAACGAATTTAAGAAAGCAACAAGGTTCCCTATTCCAAGACATGCAAAAGCTACGGACATACTTGAAAAAAATTAGACTGTCAAAAAGCCCGAAAAACCTTATTTTTCATTTTCTAAATCGACCTGGAGATTTTGCACAATGTTTAACAGCAGCCAGAAGAAACGAATGGAAAATACAAATTTTCAGATGAAATAGCTTTTATGTTGTTCACTTTTAACAAATACCAGTTGCAACGACTGTGGAACTGGTATAGTAAAAAAATCTATACATTTTTCAGATTAAGGCTTACCGAGACTACTGAACCACACATGCACCTCGTCCACATTCCTCTACGGAATTTCTAACGAATTGATACATGTTGGAATGTGTGTGTTGTGAACCTGACGCGAAGTTTGTTTCTGTGTAATGCTTACATCTGCCATCAATTTTTCTAACTATGAGTGAAGTGCAATTATTGAATAATTGTACCGTTGTAGGCCTGTTGCTCTCTGTGGCGAGACTTTTTAACGGGGAGATCGATTCGCATTCGCGCCTCGAAGTTGGGAGCCACAGAAAACCAACTTCAGCCGACCACCACCACCACTATGGTGAGGTGGGGTTCGAATCCGGGTCGTCGCGATGCAAGTAGGTCACCATAGCGGCAGACTTAGTGAGACTGGACTCATTGTGAAAAAGTAGTTATTCTATATTGATGAAATAGATCGAATTTTGGATAATTCGAACTTTTTTTTTGCTGTCCCCATGAGCTTCGAATTAGTGTTAAAAATTATATTGGAAAGGTGAAAGGTAAACTGTATTACAGATATATTGCGTAAGGCGAGGATACATATAATGTAACAGTGTATGCAGTCAAACTTGGTTATAACGACATTGAAGATTCTACGAAATATTGTTCTTTTCAACATATTTTTTTACGAAAAATATAATCAGAGGCAGTCGAATACTGCTCATTAAGTTTCATTTCTTCATGATTGCGGTTATCAATTTGCGGATCGAGAAAAATGCAGGAAATTGGGATAATTAATACTAGACATATCCATGATTCTCGCCAGACATATCGCCAAAGATGAACTAAATAACCAAGTATTGTTCATAAATAACCGTTGGTGAAAAAAAAAATGCTACAAGTCTGCTAAAACGTATTTCACGGAGGGGAAAATAAATTAGATGAATATGTTAGATGATATTTCTGTGCTGTTTGATCAGAACACGATATCTCCAATAAGTGGCCTTTTGATCTAAAAGGAAGTCTTGCTAATTACAACTAATTAGATGTGAAATAAATGCACAAATATGTGCGTACAGCAAAACAACATGCTGATGTATGATATTTTCATTTGTATTTGTGTGTGTGTTTAATTTTTGATTTTTTAATGACAATGAAAATGCTTGTATCTCAAAACTGTGATTTTGGAGTTATCATGTTCTGACCAAACATCACAGATTTATTGTCATATTGATCATAACGCAGTTTATAAATTATGAAAATTACCTTCATTTCTGAAACTAGTAAAGATAGAAAATTAAAGAAAAAATCCCGCAAACGGGATATTTTAATTGAAAAGGGCAAAATACGGAAGTGTTTCGTTCAATACATTCAATAAATCTCCGCGGGCAGTCGAGTGGATGGGGAACTAGCCTCTCACTGTGCAGGTCTAGGTTCGGGCATGGATGTCTACTGACACTCACAAATTCCCTGACAGATCATACTATCTATTGGGAATAGGTGAAAGGATCGCGTTATATGACTGAACTTCCTTGAAAAAGCCTTTGAACACAGGAAGAATTTCTCACCACGATAGGTGTCAAAAAAAAACCAAAAAAAAACCCGTTGGTATTAGAGTGGTCATATCAATGAGCATGTCGAAACGTTAAACATGCAATGTAATTTTTTTCTTAACTTTATGAATAGAATAATGGATGAACATTCCCTGGATGAGATCAGCTCAAATTTTATGAATTTCTTGGGAAAAAGTCATTGAAACGGAAACAAAAGTTATGAGAAACTTCTCGCTATATCCGAAGTTTTTATTGATGCTATAAGCAAGGTTCATTAACATTATTCTCTATGGGAATCAGTCCGGACCACCAATTATTGACATTATAGCCTAGGTGTCGTCACAACAAAGGTCTTTTCAACCGAGTTTGACTGTATATGATATCAAGAACCAGTCTCGTCATAACAGTCGTTGAGTCTCATCTTCTTTCGATAACTTACTTACCTTGGACGTACAGAATCCCAACAAAATCGGCGACTTCTTCTAGATCACAATAATCCAGCATAACTATTTTCTTAGTCGTCAACCTAATAACATCTACACCTCAAACGCATATCCATGGAAAACAAAAACAACAAGGAAGAACAAAGTAGATTACACGTGTTATTGGTGAGTACTGACAGGAAGGGCTTTTCTCAATGGGGTTAATACGCGATAAGTATGTACACACACACACACACACGAGAAACAAGAAATACTTTTTTTCCAAGTTGGTTGATTGAAGATGCAAGTCGAAGTCTTTCTCTCTCGATACCTCTGTGACATCATCTTCCATAGAATGATCACGTGATAGATAATGTAGATCGGTTCTTAATCACGTGGATGAAGAGGGAGAGCGTATCTTATATCTTCACTATGTCTACTTGTTGGCTTTTATCTTTCCTATGGCATAGGAAAAAAAAACGTTTTTCGAGAAAAAGATCTCTTCCCTCTGTCGAAAATTTTCTTTCCCTAATTATGTATGTGTACGCGCGTGTTCATAATCTCCCACAGTCAAACTCGGTTGTAACGACATCGAAAAATCTGTGAATTTTTATCGTTATAAACGAGATGTTATTACAACCGAGTTTTCCGTTTTCGACACCTTTTTTCTGACGGAAAAAAGTAATCAGATGCGATCGAATTCTGTGCAAGAAGCTGTTTATGTGGTTAGGGTGACCATATTTTAGGAGCTTATTTTCAAAAGGGAACACTTTTGATAAATTCACAGTAGAAGTAAAAAACTTTACAAAAGCTAAAAAATAGCCCAACAGGTAGCATATAGGAATGGTAGAAGAATATTTGGCTACTCTCTGTGCTTTTCGATCAACATTCAAAAGACATCTACATTCGAATTTCGGAAACATTCAGTTTTGAATAAAAATTAATATGGAAATGTTACTTACCTTTTGATTAAAATTGGAGCTGGTCAAAATTTGAAATTCCTACGCTACCTGTTGATTCCAGAAGGTTTTACTTATTTCAGGAAGGTGAAGCGTGCTTTCTCGTTTTCTTGGGCAGGGGGGGGGGGGGGGCCTTGAAAGGGTTATGCTCAGAAAAAGGAAGAGTTTGTCTTCCTTTTCCTCCTCTGATTTTGCAGATTATTTCAAACAAAAAACTGTCAAAATTTTCTAAGAAATATGCAGAATAACTGTAATTTTGAGTGTGTGTGTGTAGGGAGGGAAGTCCCCTTCCGTTTGGCTTGAAGCCCATACACTGCCCCAGCCAAGTTAAAGGTCTGCTTACTGCGCTCTCGTCATTAACATAAGAAACACGACCATTTTACACATAGTGGAACCTACAATAAAAGATATTTCCCGTTAACGAACACCTCCACTAATGGACATTTTTTTGATTTACGTCGCCGGACTCAGTGCATTTTGCTACCAATTAACGGACACGCCTCTTTAGAGGACAAGATTCTAGACCTCACGGGTGACCGTTATCGAGAGGTTCTACCACCAAAAAATACCAAAGTGAATGAACAAGGTGGGTATGTTCCTTTTAAGTAGAGAACGACTAACTCTACATTGCAATTTTTACCAAAAATATTTCCTATTAAAATAAATTCTGTTGCATAATCCGATAGAGCTCATCCCAAAGATTCGGAAACCGTTGAAAAACAAATTTAGAAAAAAAATAAAAAATAAAATAGAAATGCCTCCCTTTTGAAAATAATTTTCTCATTTGATCGAAAGAAAACGGTAAATTGGGATCATAAATACGAGACATCACAAATTCTCGTCAAAAATATTACCAACTATCAGGGAAATCACTAAATACGGCTAACGGATAACCTTTGGCGAGAAAAAACCGTACTAGAAAATATGCAGTGATTTAAAATGCATTTCATGGAGGAAAAAAATTAACATGGCAAATATGAGTGAGATGAATATTTAGAGTTACATTCATTTGTACACAATTTTAATTGTGAAATTATTTTTACACAATTTTAGTTGTGTAATTATTTTTTACAGAATTAAATTGTGTAAAATATTTTCATCTCTGATTCTAGTAAAGATTATTAATGTAAATTTCGTCCAAAAAACCGCGGAAAATGGGTCATTTTTTCGTGAAGGAAGAAGTCGGAAAGGGAGGAAATTAAGGGAAACTACAGGAAATGTTCCGTATACGGTCCATGTTAATTAGGAGTATGTCGGAGAGCTAAACTTCTTAAAAATATTTTTTTTCCAGGTAGTAAGTAATAGGTAACAAAAACGATATAAATGTGCCGCTTTATCGAAATTTGACGTTATAAGCAAGGTTAATTAACATTATTCTCTGTAGGGATCTGTCCAGACCGACAAATATTGACGTTACAACCGAGGTCGTTATGATCGAGTTTTGTGTGTGTGACTGGAGATTTTTTTTCCCAAATATTAAAATCTTCACCATTGCATTTCTTTCTTGAACATATATTTGCTATTATTCGTATATTGGGTGTATCAGTCCTTATCGGTGTATTGCTATCATGTACAAACGTACGCACCCTAACTAGAAAAAAAAAAATGTTAGTCCTATGTAAACGTTCTTTATCGGAATTTTTTTTTATTATAAGTTTCTTCTTATCTATTTTAATACGTTTTCAACAATAACAATGTTGTAGTAAAATGAGTGAAAAAATGATAACAATATTATTGTGCGTTTTTTTAAACCGCAAGCTTCATTTTGGAGAAATGTTTTCTCGTTGAAAAGATGTGCAAGATATTCGTTTTATCTTCATTGAATGTGAATTTTTTCGGTTTAATTTCAATATAAATTTTGAAAATTTCATTTTATTTGAGCTTTTCTTCCAACTTCTTGGGCTTTGAATTTTTTTCGAGATGGATTAAGAAATCTTTCAATTATAGAATTTTTTCCATTTTCTCAATGTTTTATGATTTTTTAAAATATTTTTCAAGTATTTAATTACTTTTTTAAATTCAAAATTTTTTTAAAACCTCTTAAATGTGATTCATATTTTAAAATATTTCTATATTTTTTAGTTTTGAAGTTTGAGTTGAATGGTGTCACTATCCCGGATGCAACTAGAGTCACCGATTTGGGAATTCTCATTGACGAGCGACTTAAGTTTTCTGAACATTGTTCAGCGGTTGTCAAAAAAGCGAATAGAATGCTTGGTCTCATTTTCAAAAAGGTCTCTTCGCGTTCTCCTAGTCATTCTTCCGCTTTTTCGAGGCTTAGTTCGTCCTGGAATGGAGTATGCTGTAAGGTTTTGGAGACCATACCTACAGAGGGACATAGACTTGGTTGAAGGGGTGCAGAGAAGAGCTACGCGTGTCCTTATTGGCACACAGGGCTTGAGTTATGAAGAAAGACTTCATTTTTTGAATATGTTTACATTGGATGAACGCAGGTGTCGAGGAGATATGATCGAAGTGTTCAAAATTTTCAATGGGATGGATAGGATGGACCATGAACTTTTAGTACACCGCCAATCGACTGCTTTTACAAGGGGACACCAGTATCGATTGGTGAGGGACAATGCAAGGTTATGGTGTCGCAGGGAATTTTTCTCCAATAGGGTTGTTAATAAATGGAATAGCTTACCCCCGGAGGTAGTAAATTGTAACACAATTGACACGTTTAAAAAGAAATACGATAAACATGTTGGGGTAAATCGAGAAGCTATCCATTCTTAGAATAAGACAACCATAAGTATTCTTTATGGGCATTGTATAATATTTTATCATGTGTATATATTGTTTGTAATTTGTGTTAATTGCATTTTTAATTGGGTTGAGGTTTTTTTTGAAACATATGACAACCATATTTTTATGGGCATCTTTTTATCAGCCACCTCGTTGGGCATTTTGCCTGTTGTGGCGTTGTATTTGTATTTGTATTTGTATTTGAAGTATATATTGCTTATTTTTCAACTTTTCAAATATTTCCCATTTTTTAATTTTAAAAATATATTTCTTACTTTTTAATTTTTGAAGTATTTTTTTCCTTTTTCAATTTCTAAAATATTTTCAAATGTTTCGCATTTTTTAAAATATTTATTATTTTAGTATTTTTAAAATGTTTCTTAATTTTTTTATTCTTAAAACATCTCTTTATATATTTTTCATTTCAAAAATATTTTTAACTTTTTCATTTCAAAAATATTTTTAACTTTTTCATTTCAAAAATATTTTTAACTTTTTCATTATCCAAAATATTTCTTAGTTTTGTTTTAATTTTTTAAATGTTTTTTATTTAATCGTTTTGATATTTTCTAAATATGTTTACAGATTTTCAGGGCTTGACAAATCGAAAAAAGTTTTAGATGCCAATTCCTTAGGAGCCAAGCATGGTATTTTGCTCACGAAAAGCGGTCCGATATAAATAATGCTTTCTTTTTCTTTCCTCATGTTAAAAGACGTGATGAAATCAGAAAATTTTGTGTCACCCTTAAACTCCAATTTAGAAATTTATCCCAATTCAGCAACCACACTTAGAAAAATTTCAGTCGCCGATACAGATTTTATAGTCGCCATAGTGACTTGGCGCCTGGGAATTGTCAGAACCTGCATATTTTTTTTCAGTTTCTTTTTATAATAATCATAGAAGTTTATCAATTAATGAAAAAAAAATTAATTGCTTATTATCAGCATTTCAGGGTGAAAAACCCTATTTTTATCAAAAAAAGAGCTTTCTGACATCATTCAAAAATAGGCAAAAAAGGCTTTAAAAATTTTTAATCTTGTCTTGAACACTCAAATACACATGTAAAAGATTAAAAAAAACAATTAAAAATGAATTTAACCAATATATATACAGGGCGCATAGGTAATAAGGAGCATGGCATTTTACTGGTGAACCATTGATCCTAAAGGCCCAATTACAATTAGAAAAAGTATCCCAATAACGTGTAGTACTTAGATAAGTCATTCATGTTGCAAGGGTTTGTACAGTTACTGAAATAAAAAAATTAATCTTCCATAATTACCCGTGTGCCCAAAAACCCGATTAGAAAGTTTTTGCCCTATCTGTCCTGATGCCACAACAAAAGAAAACTCACGTTTTAATTCCCGGATAAAACGGTTTTCCCGCATTTAATGCTGTTTTTTTTCCAAATTTTCCTCAGCTTCGTGAATTCGAATATCTCAGCAAGTATTGCACTTAGAAATATGGATTTTTTTTGTTGGCCTGAAGAGAGGCAGGGCAAAACAACTTTCTAATTGGGTTTTTGATCACAAGAGTGTTCATATAAAATATAATGTTTTTTGTTCTAATAACTATACAACCACACGCAACATGAACGACATATCTGAGTACTACACCTATGCACCCTGCATATACAGTGTATATTTCAAATCCCATCAATTTGCATCCGTGTGTATATGCATGGAAATGTAAGTACCGTATATATGTAAATCATATTTAAATATTTGAAAAAAATTACCCATTCTATTCGTTTGTATTCATGTTATTTTGTAGAGATTATCTCTCGCAATTTATACACTTAAACATCACAGCATATAAAATGTGACAGGGATTATTGCAGGGCATCCATTTAGGGCGGTATTCACCGACATGGTTTAAACTGTAGTCACAATTTTTTGGTAACAGATCGACACGGATTGGTTAAATTCAGGTTTTCAACCAATCTATGTTGATCTGTTATCCAAAAATTGTGACTACAGTTTAAACCATGACGGAAAATACTGCCCTTAGGCGCTCACCCAAACATTAAAGTAAGATCATCTCAAAAGGGTAAAACATTTAACACTAAAATTCAAAAACAAAAACCATCTCTCTTCTGTGAAATTATATCTATATCACAGAAAACGCTATCAATATACTGATACGCCTCCTGGAGAGTGATTGGCAATGTATGAAAGTATTGGGTGTCAAACAAGTGTGAGTCTGAGTAGTCACATAAGTGACCATAAAAAACAAGACGAATGCAGATTGGTTGAAAAAAACTTTCAATTATTGAACTTTTTTCATTTTTTCTCTACGTCTTATGATTTCTTGAAACATTTTTACAGTAATAAATTAAATGTCAATTTAAAAAATTTTAATATAATTAGGGGTGCACCAAAACTAAAATACTTTGTACAGTGAATTCACGATAAGTCGAATTACCACGAGTTGTTTTCACTCAGCCGCAGAACTTTTCCGTATTACAGTACTAAAACTTTCCCTTTTATCACGAATTTTTTTTCGTTTAAGTCGAAGTTTTCGGGAATGAGAGAAATTTAAAAAAAATAACATTTACGTTTTTTGTATGCAAAAATGGCACAATTCCATTCCCTATAAAATTAATTTTTTTTTCATTCTATATTTAAATACTGAATATATTTCCATATGTTTCGTCCAAAAAAGACATATAATTCTGTAGCCTATTTATGGAAATCAAATAGCTTTAAAATTTATGCAGAAGAAACCTCACTCTTTTAAACAGTTTCTAGCTGTCTTTTAAGACCTGGTTTATATAAAAAAGCATTTTCCCAATCTTTTTTTAAGCTTGCGAAACATAAACTTACGCAACGCATAAATTCATTTTTGTTTCGAACAACACGATCTCCAAGAGATCGACCATGTGGAAATTAATCTTATAATGCTCGGATATAAACTATTGCAATTGTATATCAACTGCTCAAAATGTTTTCTAAGCATTTTTAGAAACATTTCCTGACTTACCGTCGGCCCCGCTTAAATGGTTAACAACGTTCCAAAACACAACATCCGACATAAGTGGGATATTCAATTATGCATTCAACAATTCCATTGCTGTTTAACACCATTAGTATATTTTGTATATTGAAAACTAATTAAAGACCAATGTTAATAAGAATCTGGAATAAATCAGATATCAAAATGAAATGAAAATTATATTGATACAACGGTCACACAATACCTGAGATTTTTTAAAATTTTCATTGCGGATGTTAGCGCCCTCTTATGGCTCAACACATATAACAAAAAATAAAATAACCAAATTTAAAAGTACTGAAGAAAACTTAATGCTTCTAGGCCAGTACCCATTCTCAAGTCTAAGTTTTCTCGAAGTCTTGAGTTGCCAACATATTTGGCATTGATTCCAAATGTTTAATTCAAGAAAAAAATACAGTGAATCCCGCTTATAACGTTTTCCAAAAAATGGTCATGAAAAGAAAGTTTCACGAAGAAGTGGGAAATTTCGATGAGTATATATTAGTAAGAGTTGGGACGAGACGAAAATAAATCGTACTAACTGGGAACGTTATAAGCGGGATCCATTGCATTACCCACACATAGTGGTTGATGTGCATTTACAGTTTCCGTGTGAATCGTAATATTCGATTAAGCGGAGAAAGGTTACTGAACTTACCCGATTAACCCTTTCAGACACGAGCATTCATTTGTAGGAATTTTCAAAATGTTTTTGTGTGTGTGTGTGCACTTTTGATACTCAAAAAATGCATTAAAAACATAAATGTCAGAAAATATTTATTTCTCATATTCGCAATTTTTTTTGTGAAGAAATAATTCACTTCGTTCAAACTTTTTCAGCCGAAAATGATGCAGGGTATATTGTATTCACATAACAAAAAATTTTTACAGAATTTTATTGCTAAATTTTATGTAATAAATCACACTTTTCTCGGAGGCACTTTCTCCTGGAAGCCATCTTTAAAAAAAAACACACAAAAAGTTCAACTTCATGTGCTGCCCTCTGATGAAATCACTCAAAGTTCATATTCAACATATTTCTAACTCAAAACTTACACAATCCTTTGAGTCAAGGTTTAACTTTCTAAGGTCAAAAAAAAGAAATCTTCAGTGAGAAAAACGCAATCACCACATTTGTGGCACCAGGGTCTGAAAGGGTCAAGCAAAGGGGATTGATGCACGAACTTGGCTTCCCATGCTTTCCTATGGGAAAAATTCCTTCCTTTATTTAATTAACGTTTAAAAATTTTCTATTCACTCTCTCTCTGTAGGCACTCATATTTTTCCTCAAATAATATGGATATTTTTATACAATTTAACACTAGAATTTAAGATTTTAATTGTTGCTTATTTTTTTTCTCGAATTTTAATTTCAACAAAATAAAATTTTTTCAAAAATCACCAAAGTTTACCCATATTTTGTGAAATAAAATTTTTTAAAAGTAATTTTAATAAAAAGTCTTCATGTTAAAGTATGTAACACGATAGTGTTGAGAGACACACACAAAGTTTAAATCATTTAAGTTAGTGGTGTTCGTTCCTTACCAAAAAAAAAACTTAGTTTTGATAAATATTATTTTAGCGGAAAACATTAGCATATATATATATATATATATATATATATATATGTATATATATATAATGCCCACCGGCAATTTATATTAAAATATTTAAAAATATTTCTAGTTCAGGTAGAACAAAAATTTGAAAAAAGGTAAATGCAGAAAATTTCATACTATTTGAAAATTGAAAAAAAAAAAATGTTGGTTTGGAAAATTTGCGTGCACCAACCCCCTTAACATTGTCTCCATGGGTGAAATTTTGATTTAAGAGAATTTTATCCATTTAAGCGGGGCCGAATGTATGTAATAGTAAAATTCACAGAAAAACAATAATTGCATGGAAAGTTGTTTTATTAAAAGTCAACGCTTACGAGATTAACAACTTTTTCCTCTATTAATGAATATCGTGGAAAGAAAATTTAAAAGTACATATTTCAAGTATGTAATTAATATTGTAATGACTTACGTTCATCCGTTAGAGGCGCCGTGGCTATCAGGTTCACAATACGAGCAGCGTTCTCCGGCGAATACGAAGCGTAAGTCCGCGTACCATTCGACGAACTATCGCTGCAAGCAATACTGTAAGCGTAAGTGAACGCGTCACCGACTCCGCTGGTCGTGATCGGACTGACCGGAGCTGCGGCCCTTAATGTCGTTTGCATTATCCTGTTCATATTATGGTCAGCCCGGAATCCATTATGAGACGATATATAAGCATTCATATTGTTTTCCGTGACCGACAACACTAAATATATCCTCGTTTCGGATCATGCAGTCTGTCATCTCACGATATTCAAATTCATAAAATTCAAAAATATTATCATTTCCAATGATTCTTTCTCATCGCGACAGCACACAAAAAAAAATTTAATTAGTCTAAATATCACTAATTAAGTCGCTAATTTTTTTTTTTTACTTCGTCTCCGGTGTTGGTGGTGTTTGAGTCGGAACGAACTCGTTTTTAATTTTCGTTGTTTTTGCCCATCCTGGGGAGTAGGCGTGGATTACATTTTCTTTTCCTACTCTTACACAGCGGCCTATACTTTTTGATAGGCTGGGCCTTTGTGTTAGAAGGCGGTCCCAGATGCTCGGAATCAACTGTAGGCGGCCCTAAGGAAGTGGTTATCTCTATTCTTTTTCGTTCACGATAGGCCGCAGACATCAAATCTCTCTGAGTGAGAAATGCGTCAGATAAAAACCGAGGCAGGGTGACGCTAAGGTTGACGTCAGTCTGAAAATCCGCTATTATCTTCGTTTATAAGAGATTGAAATCGCAACAGATCTAAGATGTATGCATGCATGTATGCCAATTAGTTTAGTGAATGTCCTATTTTTCCGATACGTCACTGAGAATTCGTGTTGACGGAAAATAACTTCCGTATGTCCTAGTGAGTGTCCACCATCTCCCAATTGACATTTCTGATAAAACATGAAAATTTGACATCCAGCTATTCGATAAACAATAAACGAGGGGTCAAGTTATAGCAAGGAAATAAAGGATAGCAGGCCAAGGAGCCACTAAGGGTACACCACCTCTTCATTCTTTACCCATTATTTACAATTGTCCTTTCTTTGGAACGCTTGTTTTTATTCCTAATTAGACAGTAGAACTTTTAGTCTTAATTGTTGTACAAACTCAATAAAAATGTTCTTTAAGGTATCCGACTACGTTGAAAACGTCATTTTGGAAGAAAATATGGATTTTCATTTTTTTTCATATTCAACAAAAGCCCTATTTGTTGTGATTCCAAAACTGGCCTTGTTTTGTTTATATGATGTTTAGAATCAAAGTTACGTTCACTTTAGTGTTGCGTTTTTACATACAAGTAATACGCGAATAAAGACTTTAAACGTGTTTTACGAAGAATGCTATTTTTGACATTTTACGTGACTTTGGGACATGATTTGTAAAAGTTGATGCATTGCATCCTCACGAAATTTTAATGTGATATTTTGCTATATATTGTTGAGGTTATGAACCAAAATCTAAGGTCTATCACATATATTTTTTGAATAACAGTGATTTATAGACAAAATGTAGGATGAAATTTCAAAAAATTCACACGTACTTAAACATATTTTGGTGTAACTTATGAACATATTATGCAATCCTTTAAATTTTGGTTCATAACCTGCAACATTACTAGCTAAATGCATTGTGAAAATCACAAAGTATTTCATTGATTGTTTTGCAATCGTGTTTCGAATATCACATAAATTTTGCCTAAAATTTGACATAAAAACGACTTTTCATAGAAAATATAATAGATAGACCAAAATTTGTCACTGTTTTGACAATTTCGAGACACTTTCTATCAAAAAATGTATTGAAAGTTCACTCCAGAACCATTTTAAAGAAAAGTGACAAGAAAGGTAGTCGGATACCTTAATAAAAAAATTTAAAAGTTTAATAATCTAACTAACTAACTATAACTTTTAATAATCTAAAAGTTTTTAATAAATAATGTTTAATTAATTAATAATTTTGATTTAATAAAACTTTTTTTCTCATACACAGATAGTTTTTCTTTCATATTTCATTCATGTTATAATTTTTTTTGGAAAAGTTGAATAATAGAGTTTTCGCATATAATGGGTTAAACAGCGTTTGGTCCGAAGATAAGATTGGTTCGTATGATCGCTTGAACTTTGCAAGTAAAATTCATTTTCATTTACAGGTATGTATGTATTTACAGGTTACTTGTATGTATATAAGGATTTGATTCTCGTTAAGGATTAGGAGAGAGTCCAAAGCAAAAGGACTGGTTCTTTCTAGTTAAGATGCTTGTCTATCCCCATGAATGCTGCCATCAGGTCCGTGGGTTCGATCCTGAAGAAGGATATAGATAAAAAGTTCTTTCTCTACCGAAATTGAGACGACAACTGATAGATGGCGTTTTCATTACTGACCAAACTCGATTAGTAGTAAATTGATGTATGATGATATGATTGGGGTTGGTGTGGGGTTGAGTAGTTGCTGTTCTTCGTAGTTGACATTGCTCAATAACATGCATAGTAAGGATGGATTTGATTTAAATGTTTGGAGCTAGATGAAACTCTGGTGGATAACTGCAGTGGTTTTAACGTGTAATTGTAAGGAACTTGGAATTTACTATTTTTCCTCCAGCAGTCATCAAGTAATTGATACCATCGCCAAATCGATAGATATTAAATCGATGGCCCAGTTCAAAAAGGCAACAAGTCAGATAACTGCACATTTTTGAGTTACGCACGCTATGAAAAACGGTGGAAATGCCTCTACATGTTTCACAACAACTCTCTGTAATTAAATCGTTGATTCCCATTCAGTTCCATACAATGTGAATCTTTACATTGGGCCGAACGAACTGGGCCGTCGAAACGTCTTCTATTCAATCAAAAGCAAAATATTCAAAAAATATGCTGGATCCTAGCTTCATCTCATTCCGAATTGAAAATTGATGAAACGAATGGAAAAAAAATATTTTTATCAAATAGGTTCAATCGGATACCACTTCCTAAAAGTCGACTTCTCTGCGAGATAGGTGTACCATGGGTGGAGCCACCCCAAAGGAGAAATGCGTATAAAGTACTAGTAAAATACAGTCAAACCTCGTTAGCGGGACACCCGGATAAAGCGCTACTTCGCTTACCAGGTTAAATTTTGACCCCTTCAACTGTGAATATGTTTCGAAAAATGCATCAAAAAATTGTCTCCCTCCTCGTTTAATTTCGTGTGCATTATATCAATAGAAAAGAGATAAACAAACTTAATTTTGCCTTCAAGTTGGAAAGAAAAACTAACTTTTCTCGGAACAAGAAAAAAAAATCATTTAATCACAAAACACACATTCTACTTTTCAGTTACAAGAACACAGTTCGGGCGACACAGGTAAGGGGTTAAAAAACAGATTATTCTTTGTGGTTTTCAAATGTTATTAAACTCCCAAGCCTCTGAACTCCGCTTAAGGGGTAATTTTTGTGAAAGTAGCCCGTCAAAAATTTTCATCAAAATCAGAAATTCTTCACACAATAAGTTAAATGGCCACTTATTGGCGGCTTTCCAAGAATTCGACAGATCATGGCTCTAATATGAGGAAAGGCTGGAGGGCCCGTGGAGCCCAGTTGAGGTTGGAGGATGCTCGGCCAAGAGGCCCAGCTTAAGGATGAGAGAGCCCGCGACAAAGACTCGTAATCTTGGTGAAAAGTTTGATTATTCAACTCATTATTTTCAGGTGAGAGAGAATTCATAGTTTTTTCTTATTTTTCTTTCCGTGGAAATTCTGTCCCACGTCACAGGATTTACACGAATCAGAATTCATAACGTCTGTAAAGTGATGTGGAACCAGAGAAGATGCGTAGCGGTCTTTAGAAAGGCTTTGTGATTAGTTTTACTCTTCGAAAGGCATGTTGTAACATGGGTGCATAGGGAAGTCCCTGTACCCTGGAATAACTCGCGAACCGTTGATCCAGAAACATACTTCCGACTAGGGGGAAACAGGTATCCAAAAAAAACGTGTAGACCTCAGATACGTCATTTATATTGAAAGGGGTATGGCTATTAAAATAAAGAAACTAACTTTTTATATAGCACCTTGTGCTCAAAAACAAAATTAGAAAGTTGTTGTCCTGTCTCTCCTGATACCAACAAAACAATTACACGTTTGTAAGTGCAATATCCACTGAGATATTTAAATTTAAAAAACAGAAAACAACCGAAGAAATGCTGGGAAAAACAGGGTGAGGAGGGGGAAGGAACGTAATTTTCCCGCATTTGGCCTGTTTCCACCAACTTTTCTACGTGTTTTGAATTCAAATACCTCAGTGAATATCAATTCCTATTAAACAAGACCATCCGGTTCAAATGCTAGTCTGACAACCGCAGAATCAGTAACTTTTTATTTTTGTCACCCAGTCCTAAAAAATGCAATTAGAAAGTTGTTGCCCTGTCTCTCCTGAGCCTCCAAAAAAGAAAAAAGAAAAAAAAATCATGTTTCGCTAAGGCATTTTCAACTCAAATATCATTGAAAATGAGAGAAAGAACAACATTTGAAGCTTAAGATTGTCCGGTAGTTTATACGGTTCTTTCCCTCATTTTTGAATTCAAATATCTCAGTGAATATTAGCACTTGAAAACATGGAATTATCATTATTTTTGTCGTTGTTGGGGGTTAGGAGAGACAGGGCAAGAACTTTCTGATTGGGTTTTGTTTTTAGGACGCGGTGGCCAAAAAAAGTTAATTGTTTTATTTTAATAATTATAACCCTTTGCAACATGAATCCACCCGTTATTTGGAGACATTTTCTTAATTGGAAGTATGCTTCTAGGATCAACGATAAGCGAATTATTCCAGGATAAAGGGACTTTCCTATGCACCGTTGATATCAGCGGTTCTCAACCTTTTTTTACTCGCGGAGCTCTTTTTAGTATATATTTTCTATGACGGAGCCCTGTTCGACTCGAGGAGCCCTTTTTTGTGCGTAATTTTTATGGCAGAACCTTGTAGACCTCTCTTAATTACTTATCTATCAAATTTACAGATTCATTTCATTTTCCTCGAGTCGCCGCGGAGCTCCTGGGAGGTGTACACGGAAGCCTTGGAGCTCCGCGGAGCGCCGGTTGAGATCCGCTGCTGTATATGCATACATGATTTGTTTTTCCACCACTAGTAAATTCCGTTTCCGAGAGTAATGCGGCTAATCACTTTTGCCCACGAAATTAATCACTCGTCTGGCTGGTAATGACAGCTTTAGTTGTTCAGAGCCCACACCGAATCCTGAACTAGGGTTAATTAATCCGTTACATTACACAAAATTACCATGGCGTAACGTAAGGGACGGGTAAACCGTACACTTGAGTTATTGACAGTCAGACATAGCTCGTTAGGTTTCTTGGAAAATATATTATATACAGTAAAATTTTCCGTTATAACGAGTATGGCTTATAATGATAATCTCGGTATAACCAGTGGGGGGTTAATTAATCCGTTAAGTATTACGTCAGCAGATTTATAGCCATTTTTGACTCTCCCTTCCCCCGTCAGCAAAATTTCGTCAGCTCTGCCCCTACCTCCTAACGCATATTGGTGAGGTCAGAGACATACGCGAGGGCCTCCCCCCCCCCCAGATTATCAAAAATTTATTTTTTGATGCACAAAATATTTAAAAAAAATTAAAATTTCGAAGGAATATAATCAATTTATAATATACGGGGGCCAATAACTCAAAAGATGTCTCTTTAAGAAATTCATTGCGATCCCTCTTCTAAGCCATGTATGCTAAATCCATGGCCCACGGGCCAAATGTGGTCTTCCGGGTTGTCTGAATTGGTCCGCCACTTCAAACCGAATTTTGTAAAAATGTAAGCGGAACATTTAAAGATCGCTTAAAAGTGACCCGTGGCACAATTCCAGAGCATTTAAGAGGCCCGTATCACATTTCCAGGTCATTCAAGTAGGCCCGTGGCACAATCAGATATTACTTGAGTGATCCGTGGCACAGTTCCAGAACACTTAAGCGGTCCGCGGCACATTTAGAGATTCCTTATGTGACATTTGGTGCAGTTTTGGAGCACTTAAGTGGCCCACTGCAGTTCTACATGACTCAAAGTTATCCGCCGTACATTTCAAGGTTACTTCCCGCGGCATAGTTACTGATCTCTTAAGTGACGCGCGGCAAAGTTCCAGCGCACTTAAGTGGCCCGATACACATTTCCTGAACACTTGAGCGGTCGGACGCATTTCCAGATCACTTGAAGGATCCGCAGAACATTTAGAGATTACCAAATTGGCTCTATAGAGGACATGTCAATAGGGGAGAATGTTAGTTCAGGTGACCACAAACTAAGGTAAGGTTTTTCCCGTTTTTGGCACACCGAGTGTATATATATATATATATATAAGATGCCATTAAAAGAATATTTCATATTTTAGAAAGGGTGCTTGGTGGCGTAAGCATCATTCAACACCCCCCCCCCCCCCCCATCGATGCTGACGCAATATTGAATGACCCAGTGATTTGCAGGTGATGGCCAAAGAACTAATGCTACGGAAAAAAACATTCGCTTATGACGAGAAGTTCGTTATAATGACAATTTCCCGTGATTGTTAGCTGTCGTTATGACGGACTTCTAGTGCGTATGTAAATATATATAGTAGAAAACTATATATTTTCCGGAAAGATGCTAAGAGCCATCTATTGTTCGTGATAATAATCATTCAAAACAATATGCATTTATTACTCAAAGTGAATATTCACATATTACTGTAATTATGAGTTTGAAATGTTAAAACAGATTGAAAAAATGTCTTAAATATAATGTGTTCACATTTCTTAATACGCTTATCGGATTTTTATACACTATTCAACAATAATTCAAGGCAATTTCATCCCATTAACATAATTTATCATAACGTGTGAATAGATAGTGACATACGTACTGTATAGTCAGCGGCACTTTGCGAAGTGGCATCGACTACTTCGCAAAACGTGCACTTTTTTCAATGAAGTTTCGTTGAATTTGTGAAACAGTATGAATACAGGATGTTCTGTAAATGTTAATGCGGTGTATAGGTATAGTATCGATTTAAAAAATGCTGAAAAGCCGTTCAAAAATTACCCTGTGCCAGTTTTGAGAGTGAAAAATAGAGTTTTTCAACAAAACAAGAAATGTAAATTTTTCTTAGAGGACGGGTCCACACGTCCTCTAACTTCAAACCATAAAGTTGTCACCCTGTGTCACCTGAGGTCAAGAAAATTAATTGCACGTTTCTAAGTGCAACATTTGCTGAGATGTTCGGATATAAAATTAGGAAAAAGTTGGGAAGAACAGCATAAATGAGGGAAAGGAACGCTGTCCGTTAATTTTTGCAGTTCTTCCATAACTCCATGCAACAGAAATTAGCCTCAGCTCAACGTAACTTGTTATTGTATATCACAGGAGCGTACCATACAACACCAAATTGTGTACTAAATGTCATTACAGGTTGTCCGCCTTGGAGCTTATGTATGAAATATGAAACACAAATGGGTCGATTGTTACGTCTACACCGACCAGCAAAAATTGGTGCATTTAACTTTGCTCAAAAGAGTATCAGCGATGGGAAAAACAAATAACTATCCACCCATCGGAAGACTTGCACGAACACCAAGTATCTACCGGGAAAAACCGAAACAAAGAAATAGGAGACCAAAGAATTCACATACAAAGAACCTTATACACAGATACAGCTCGACAACTGTCTCAGGAACAGCAGCATATGTAGTAGCGAAAGCTCATAAGATCATCGAGTGCTGGAGTAGTAAGCTAGAAAACGACAATAGTACCGTCCAAGCTGAATTATTAGCACTGCATATGGCAACCATGAAAGCTCAAGAGCTCCAACAAGTAACTATAATCTATAGCGATAGCCTTTCAAGTATATATACGGAATACAGAACCCGATGACCATCCATAGGGATATTTGGCAGGTTCTCCACATGAGCGCAAGGATTCGCATATCTTGGATCAAAGCGCATGTGGGTGAGTGGGGGGAACGAAGAAGCAGACGCAACAGCCAAAGCAGTGACAGTCAATGGCACACAGTTAATCCAAATATTATTACCACCATCTATAGGAAAAACAAAAGGCAAGAAAAGAAATACTTAATATATGGCAAACCTGATGGAATGATACGAAAACCGGTAGAAGTGTCCACAAAATAGCACCAAAAGTTTCATACAATGCAAAAAATTGGAGCAGAGAACTTGTATTTTTTACAACCAATCACGGACCTTTTCCAAATTACCTTCACCGCTTCAAAAAACGAGGAACAGATCATTGCCTTTGTGATGAAATTGGCAATCCCATCCATTATTTGACAACATGTAAATTAACTGCTCATCTAAAGCACATGACTGTGCCCATTGCCCAAAATATCACACTCTGGGGCAGGGAGATTTTTGAAAACAAGAGTGAATAAAGTCAAGAAAATAATTAGATGAATAGAAGACAATGATGTGCCTTCATGTCCGATACGCTGATGTAAGACGGCTCAGTAGGCCCCAAATCCATTTCTTTTATCGCTAACGAGTGATTACATGGCTATATATAGTAGCTGTATTGGATTAGCTCCATGTAACGAGAGAGAGAAAAAAAAGAGAAATTTAAGAGAGAGAGAAAAAAAAAAGAGAAATTTGAGAGAGAGAGAAAATAATTTATACATCACTATATATAGTTTTTCCTGTCAAATTAAAAAACATGATGGCCGCATCGTGATTGTGATATGATGGGTTGCCATAGCTAACGCGGACATAATTATCACAAAAAAATACGCCAAATGGCGATGACTCTGAATCATGCCTTTTCTTTTCGGACTTCAGCCAGGGATCTCCAGCCACTTCGCGAACTGGCTGGCCAAAGCCAAAAATTCGGACATTGGCAGAATTTCGTCAGAGAAATCGCCAAATATAGCTTACGATTAACCCTCGACGAGAATACAGTGCTAGAGAATATGCAGTGATTTAAAATGTATTCCACGGGTGGGAGGGGGGATTATCATGGCAAATAAGCGAGATGAATATATAGTCATAGTTCTTTTTACACAATTTGCAAATTATGCAAAATACCTTCCGATGATTCTAGTGAAATTGATAATTGAAGTAAAGTTTGCCCTTCCAAATAAATACAAATAAAAACGGGATATTTTTTAATAGAAAAAGTCGGAGAAAGTGAAATCGGGAAGATACAGAATGTCCCGTATACGGGTCATGTTAAATAGGAGCACGCGTCGGAGCAGGGCTATATAATAATAGCTGTTTCATGACGCGTCGGAGTCGGTTCCTGCTGACGTCATCGCTGAAACAGAACCGAGTGCGCTGGATTTGCTAACCTGACAATTACGATAGTTCGCAATCACTTTACTGCCCATTTCACTGAATTATTTCCAAAATCATCTTTCCTATTACTGTCATTAGTATACGTATATTTACTGGTTTGCTTTTATCAACATTTTAAACTCTTGAAAGAGAGAAATTTCGGTATTTGTTTACGAGGTATTTCCACTGAGAATATTTCTCGCGGATCCGTTTTTCAGTTGAATCACATACGTTATTTAATTTAAATTGGGTTGATTGAAAGCCAACTCGAGTCAGGACACATAATTTCAACTATCTTGTGAACTTTATAATATAATTTTCGATTATATTTTTGTTTTCATTTGAATTAGCTGTGGATTTTGGAAGCCTTTTGGACTTCGTTGTCACCAATGTTACCAATACAACTGCAAAATAAAAACATGGGAAACAAATGTGGAAAAAAATCTTGATACAAAATGTTTGAAGTTGTTATTATCATTATTATTATTTTGAATGCTAATAACAAAAGATATCACTACTTACCAACTTGAATTTAATCCATTTCTTAGCTTATAGATTATAAAAGTACCACACGCTCATATACCTGTGACAACACCATGAACGAGAGATTCCCTCACTTAAAACAGTAAATAAGCAACAAAAATGTAAAAAAAGAGAGCATGTTTCGTGTGCTGCTGTCATCTTCTAAAAAAGGGCTTGAGCAGTGACGTCACGCAATAGCTCCGAGACCACGCCCATTGAGCCAAGGTGGCAAGTGTGACTTCAAAGAAATGAAGCAGCCCTTACTATATAGTCCTGACGTCGGAGCCCAAAACTTCTTAAAAATCCTTTTTTTCCCTCCAGCGTTAGGTATTAAAAACTCCATAAAACGACGAAAAATGTGTCGTTATATCCGAGTGCGTGGCATAATCATCGACGTTAAATCAAGATTTATTAACATTATTCCCTATGTCAGTGTTTCTCAAAGTGTGCATCGCGGCCCCTAGGGACGTCGTCAGCCTTTTTCAGGGGCATCTCGATGAGCTGGAGATATTGATTTGCGTGCCCATTTATGATTCGAAGGGGATCTTTTATAAGCGAAAGTATATACTAAACTATTCTGGGGAGTCGCAGAGACGAGCACATGAATGACAAAGGAGACGCGGTCGAGAAAAGTTCGTGAACAACTGCTCTATGCCCACACCACTCGTTATTGACGTTATAACCGAATGCCGTTACAACCGAGGTCGTTAAACCGAGCTTGACTGTATATAATACATGTTACAAACTCTACTAATGGTGTGAAATTTTTAATTATACATTGTTTCCTCGCTTAATCGGATATTACGTGCTGGAACTATTGATATCCGTTCAAGCGGGGCCAACTGTAACTGGTATATATGGGAAATAAACAAAACCTAATATTCCCCCCCTGTAATACAGTTCCACTGAGGTTTTAGTCAAAAGCCGAACTTCCCGTCAGTTTCTATGTATTCAACGGTACTCGAGTTAGTGGTCACAGATAAAAATTTTGCACGTGTATATTACACTTCGTATGGAGAGTGAGAGAGAGGAGAAAGCCACAGCGTGTTTGTGTGCTTTGTCGGAATTCGTTGTGTTATCTGTACAAATTGTTTGTTCTTGACTTGAACGAGAATAAAAAAAAAAAGAGGGGATAAGCTTCGAAAAAGGAGGAGTGACCGCAAACATGCTAAAACGTAAAATTTCTTTTGAGGGGCGGAGGTTCGAACTTATATCTGCGTAGTGGAGAGAGACAAAGGAAGGTTGTTGCTTAGGGTTAGTCACCACCGCTGACTGTTCGCCCAGATGTTAACAACACACATGTTCAAAAAGGAGCTACTGATCAGGACTGTCTTAGCGAATGGACACACCTAGCTGTGGGGGGGGGGGTGTTCATGACTTTATCACTTCGTGTGGTAGGTGAACCTAGTCAACACGAATGGTGACATGTTTGCATGGGTACCAAACGCCTATTTTTACTCGTGGAGTCATCAGGTGCGCAGCGACCCTGGGATTACAAATAAAACTGGGGACGAGGGCCGAAGCGACAAATTTTAAGATGGTGCAAAAATACCATTATAAAATTATTGAATTTGACAGTGGTGGGAGGCTACAAAATCATGTTTGTCTCCCCCCCCCCCCCCCCCACAAAAGATCTAGAGCTCTGCTGGAAGCCCAAATTATTTAAGGCTTTCACTTATTATGAAATGATCGTTTTCGTAAATGTTGAATTTTCATTAATTCTGGAATTATTTATTTCGTTAATTCTAGAATTATTTATTTCGTTAATTCTAGAATTATTTATTTCGTTAATTCTAGAATTATTTATTTCGTTAATTCTAGAATTATTTATTTCGTTAATTCTAGAATTATTTATTTCGTTAATTCTAGAATTATTTATTTCGTTAATTCTAAAATTATTTCTTTTATTAGTTTTAAATTTTCATATATTCTAAAATTAGTTCTGTCTCATTCTAAAATAATCTCTTTCACTCATTCTGGAATTATTTTCTTCAATTCTTCAGGAATTATTTATTTGTCTCATTCTGGAACAAAACAGGACATGTTTATAGGGTTATAGAATACACAAAACGAACACCTCTTATAACTACAGTTAAAGCGGTTCTATAACTACTCTAGCTACACGCCTATCTTCTTGTGAAGGCTTATTATCTATATATATGTATAATGACATGTCCTGACTGACTCGCTGATTCATTATCACCGAGCCGAAACCACTAAAGTTATGAATATGAAATTTGGTCAGTAGTTTCATTTTATGAAGTAAAATGAAACTACTGACTATGAAGTAAAATGAAATTTCGAACCCCAAGAGGGGGTTCAAAAGTTATATAGAAAAATCACGCCCCTACGGAAAGTTACTGAAGTAAAAAGAACCAACTTTTTATTTGTTCACCCCTGTTATGAACCTCCCCCCTCCACGATAAGAAAGTTTTGCCCTGTTTCTCCTGAGCCCCCGGAAATCCATGCTTTGGAAGTGCAATATCTACTGTGCGATTTGGATTTTAAAGTCACTGAAAATGACGGAACAGCATATGAAGCGTAGAATGAGCTTGCCCGTTAGTTTGTGGGTCCTTTCCTTCATTTTCAGCGACTTTTGAATCCATATATCTCAGCGAATATTGCATTCGAAAACATGGAATTTTTTCTTTTTAGGTGGGCTCAGGAAAGAGCAACTTTCTTTTTCATCAGGTTTTTTTAGAACAGGGGTAACCAAATAAGAAGTTAGTTTTTTATTTTGATAACTAAAAATACGACTTCTCGCAGTATGAATGATATATCTGGGATCTACACGTTATTTGGATAAATTTTCTAACTGGAAGTATGTTCCTAGGATCAACGGTTCGTCAGCTGTTCTAGGATGAAGGGAGTTTCCTTCTGTACAGTTAGAAAATTGTACCCTGTATATACATATACGTTAGCCCAGTCGGATCAGAAGTGTCTAATATAGTGCCACAGACGGTTACTTGTATTTTTTCCGCACATGCGCATTACAAGGATTATTTCTGTTTTTAGTTAGCTGCTTTATACAGGGATATTTGAATGCAGTGCGCGTGTGCACAACAGACAATTATAGACGTCTCTATAAACCACCGGCATCCGCAGTCTGTAGAGTGGTTAGAACAAGCGACACACACGTAACGAAAGTTGTGAAGTTGGCTTGAAGTTTTCTTTCCCTCATGTTTTTTTGAATTTTTTTTAAACCGTTGTGCAGCAAGTTGAATGTGATTCATTACATTTCACCACTGATCGCCAGATGCACTGGGCGAGGGGGTTGTTTCCAAACAGCGAACGGTCTGTCTCGCCCCCGTAGAATAAATTACCATTTATTGATTCACTTAAAATGTTTTAATTTTTTCAGATTCAATCCAAATGCGGTTCAGCTGCATCAAGTTGACAATAAAAACGGTCTGCCTTGCTATCATTTACTGATTCATTTAAAAATGCTTTTATTTTTTACGCACTGCGCTCGTATATCCCTGTGTAAAGCAGGTAACTAAAGACAGAATTAATTCTTGTAATGCTCATGTGCGGGAAAGGATACCAAGTAGCCGTTCGCCATACCCAGAAGATACTGAGGGGTCCTAGGAATACTCACTCACTTAAAATGCGCATTGCTGCCCATGTTAATTTATTTGAAGTTAAATAACATCAGCTGCTCTTTGTTTCAAATAAAGTAAACCTCAATAAAACATTTCCTTTACTATAAACTAATTGATAATTAAAACATCAAACTGATTACATTAAAATTAAATTTTAAAATTTTTTTGAATTATTTTGAACATATTATAATGTTAATTCCAAAATTTTGATTTTTATTGGATGTTGAACAAAACATGAACGATAGATGTCATATTCTAATCAATTTCGTGGTTACGAACAGGTAGGTGTGTGTCATTGCCTCGCCTCCTTCATCCTGTGTTGTCATGTATAATAGTGAAGACATGAGTGTGTAGCAGTCTCTTAATCTCACCCCACCTTACAGCAGGAAGTCGGGCCTAAAGCCTTGTCAATATTTACTAAAAGCGTGGATCTTTTACGAGCGGTTGTAACTAAAATAACCACCTGTGGTACTTGGATGCGACGAGGTTTGCGTCGGAAGGAGGGCACTTGTTGAGGATCGGAATGACACACACACGCTCGAGTTCAAAGAATTTTTTTTTTAATCGGCACCAGAGGAAGTTTGAACAACATCTATTAAAAAAAAGTGACGAAAATTCAGTTCACACACAACTCTCTTTTTGAATACTTTCCCAAATAAAAAGAGCTCGACTCAAAAATGCGGATGATTATGCAAATTTTTTTAGTTCTTTTTAGGATTTTCTGCTTAGACTGGCTGTTTGTATTTTTTAACTGATTTTATGGTGATAGTTTGCTCAATATCCCGCCCGTTTGAGGCTAATTCTATGGTTTTGTTTACTGCCCTAAACAAACTCGTCTCGAATCGATCATGTGATTGCTATGGCTCTGTAAAGTTTGATGAGGTTGAACATTCACACTAATACCCATGTAATAGAGGTTAAATTTGTTTTTAATTTCCGGTGGTATATAACGTCGCTGATACCAAACAATTTCCATTAAATTCTTCCATATAAAATTGAATTTCGATTTAAGAGGATGAGATTTTTAAGTTACACAGCTATTTCAATTTTTTTTTATTGAAAAATATAAGGTTAGTTTTTTTTAATTGTTTGTTACGGTCGGTGTTGTAGCCTGGTTTTTGTCAATGGGGGAGCAAAATTGTGAAAAAAACGCCTTTTTATCTGTTCCTGATCCTGTGAAAATGTAAAATGTTATGCATTTGTTGAAAGTACTTCAAATTTCAATGAAAAAAAATGGAATTAAATTTATTTTTTAAATTTTTTTGTTTATGTTTATTTTTCAAATTGATGAAATTAATTTTTTTTTTTTTTAAGTTATACAAATACAAAGATTACAAACATGTATACAATATACAAGCATATAATCCGCCCGCTATTCACTTCAAGGGCTTCAATATCCTTCTAGCAGGTTCAGCAACAGCCTTATTATTCCGGTTTGTACTGGTAGGCAGTTTTTTCTTCTAATTTTGACTGATTTTTATTTTTTAATGAATTAAAAAATTTTTAATACACTCATGTCCATAAATTAAGGATAATTCAGAATCACAGGGAAATCGAAATCTAAAGTAAAAATTTGACCTGTAGAATTATCACACACATCTGCAAGAATGATATGCAAATTTCAGGAAGCCACCAGATGATGCCGATAGTACGTCACAATGACGAGAGTGTAAGAGGGGGGTATATAAGGAATGGTGGCAAAGAAGTGAAATTGTTCACAAGAGTTCTGTAAGGCGCTCAGTGCCATAAGCGAATAGTTATGACATCCACACGCATGTGTATGATTTTTTACGTGGTAGAATTATCGGCCGCCTGGAATGTGGGCGTACTCAGATGGAAGTATCCGAGGAACTTGGAATTGCCCAAAGTGTCATCTCTAGGCTTTGGCAACGATTCCAAGATAACGGAAATGTCAGTAGACGTTACAGTACAGGTCGCCCCCGAGTTACAACGCCGAATGAAGACCGGTATTTGGCAGTAACTGCCAAAAGAAGGAGACGGGTCACAGCATCCGACCTGTCTCGTCAGATATCTGCAGCCATGGGTACCACAATTTCAAGGCAAACCGTGTACAGACGTTTGGGAGATATTGGTCTATATGCTCGCAGGCCTGTCAGATGTGTTCCGCTCACAGCAACTCACTGTCGGCAGCGACTAGCCTGGAGTAGAGAACATGTAATGTGGACATCGTCACAGTGGGCTTGTGTGATGTTTTCCGACGAGTGCAGGTTCAGCTTGCAGTCTGATTCACGTCGGACTTTCATATGGAGAACGCCAGGTACCCGTTACCACCAAGAAAACACCATTGAACGACACCGTTAAGGTGGTGCAGCATTGCTCGTTTGGGGTAGAATTATACTGTGTTCCAGAACAGATCTGCATGTTCAAACCGGAACCATGAAAGCCCAAATTTATCGGGACATCATTCTGGAACATGTACGTTTGTTTAGGGGTGCCATGTGCGCAGAATTTGTGTTTATGGATGACAACGCCCGTCCTCACCGAGCAAACATCGTAAACGAATGCCTTGAATCTGAGGATATAACCCGTATGGAATGGCCAGCATTCTCACCTGACTTGAATCCGATAGAGCATGTGTGGGACATGCTTGGCCGACGAGTTGCATCAACCACCTCCTACATGTGTACCGGAACTTCGGAGAGCATTGCTTGCTGAGTGGAGTGATCTTCCCCAAGATCAGATCGGTAATTTGATACTCAGCATGCCTAGGCGTTGTACGGACTGTATTTCATCTCATGGGAGACATACAATGTATTAATCATCATACCAACCATGTAATAGTAAGTTTTTGTAAAGAGATATTTTTTACAATTGCTCCAGGGAGCAAAAATTGTAGTTTTTATGAATGGTATCATACATACACCATAGTTTTTGTTCTTTATCTTTTGTTTAATAAATGGGCTTTATGAATACGTAACGTTTGTTTTGTTTCTGAACCTTTATTTGTCGGAGCTGGCGTTATCCTTAATTTATGGACATGAGTGTAATATATCAGTATATGTTTATAAAAATAAAAAATCTAAGGCCGCAACAGGAAAATTGCCCAACAAAGTGACTTAAAAAATAAAGTTAAACATTGCAAAACCTAAGAAGACATTGTGCAGTATATATTTAAAATAAATTATAGTGGTCTGCTGAAGTTGGTTTTCTGTGGAGAGATCAACAAGCATTACGATGGCAAAATCTTAAATCATTACAACTCACTCATGGTTCAAAAAATAGATGGCAGCACTGTAGGAAGCATTACGCAGAAAAAAAACTTCACGTTAAGTTTAACTTGAAGTAAAACTTCACGGACACACATATTCCAACATGTACCAGTTCGTCAGAAGTTACGCAGAGGAATATGGATGAGGTGCATGTGTGGTTTAGTAGTACAAATACAAATACAACGCCACGACAGGCAAATTGCCCAACGAGGTGGCTGACTTAAGAACATCATGGATCCCCGAGCCATTTTTTGGAGGCCCTGCCTACTACTGCTACACCACAGAACGTCAGGAGACAGGACGACAGGGAGAAGAAGAATGGACTGAGGAGGAAAACGAAGATCAAGAGGCTCCGACTCCGATCCAAGCTCCGACTTCGACTTCCAATGAGGTCGAGGCGAAGAAGGAGGAAATCACGAATTAGTATTTAATTAAATAAGGGCGAAAGCTGTTCCTTGTGGGCGAAGGTCGCGGGGTGGCTCCCTTGGGAGCCGTGCCGGGTGGGCGGCTGGACTTTGAGGGCTGGGTGGCGGCTGGACGGGTGTCGGGCAGTTAAATGCATACAGTCGCTTTCGTGGCCCGGGGAATTTGGGGGGGGGGAGACACACACACTCATACTTCCGGCACAACTCAATCGGTAGTAAATTGCCTATGGCGATAGACCGGAGTTGTGCTCGGTTTGAATGAATGAATGAATAAATGCTACACCACACATGCACCCCGCGGAACCACCAACGAATTGGTATATGCGGGAATGTGCGTGTACGTGTAGTGAAACCTGACGTGAAGTTTTTTTTGTTTCTCTGTAATGCTTGTTATGTGTAGTGCTGCCATCTGCCACCAGTTTTTCTAACTATGAGTGGAGTGTTATGATTAAATGATTTATCGTTGTAGGACTGTTGCTCTCTGTGGCGAGACTTTTTAACGGGGAGATCGGCTCGCATTTGCGCCTTGAAGTTGGGAACCACAGAAAACCAACTTCAGCCGAACACTGTGGGGTTCGACGAATTCCTCATCGCGAGTCCGTCACTATAACCACTCGACCACCACAGCGGCAAACAATGAGTATGTTTATTTTTAATTAACTAAATCTACGAGATCAATGGCGGCTCGAGACAGAATTTTCACCACTCGAGACATTTTTTTAGCACCTCTCTGGTGTATAAATCATACCAGTAAGACAACCACGAAAATTCGCAGCTGTGTTCTCAGCTAGATGGAATGCGTCAAAAATACGTTTTCTTCTACGAATCATTCCATGTAATGAAAATTTGCTGCACGTCGTAATTTGAATGTTACACTAAAAACATTTGCTTTCTAATTTTTTACCCTGCAATTATTTTTTCCCTCTACCTGATTTGGCGTTCCTCCTATCGTGGCACCTTTTGCTGCAACAACAAGTGTCGCTCAGCCGTATATAGCCGCCCCTGCATGGGGGTGTATTTCAGAACATGAAAGAGTAAATAATCCTTTGCCTGATATACGCTTATACACAAATAGAATAAAGGCAAATGATGGGGAGGGGGGGGGAAGGAACACGAAATTCCTAACGCGTTTCGATACACAATGGGTACCGTCATCAGAGGATAAATCACTCTGACCGGGTATCCCAAATCTTTACTCTTGAGATATAAGGAGGTTGTCGAAGAAGACCTTGGCCGTACTGGAAAATGTCTACGTATGTACTGGGAACGTATCGTGAAGCTTGTTTCTGTATAATGCTTCATATAGTGCTGCCATCTGCAACCAATTTTTCAAACTATGAGTGAAGTGTTATAATTGAATAATTATATCATTGTAGGCGTGTTGCTGCTGCTCTCTGTGGCGAACCCGCTGAGCAACCGGGAGTTAAGATTTGGTTACCAACTAAAGTTGGATCCCCGGTCAGCGTGATAATGGTACGATTTATCCTCTAAGATGGCACTCATTGGGTGTCGAAACGCGTTAGAAATTTTGTAGTCTTTGTCCTTTTATTTGTCTCACTCGTTGGTTATTTTAATGATTCAAGAAAAAAGCAGAAAATAACGAAACTCTAAAAAGTGAACGAGGAAAAGACAAAGTTTGTTTTATCAAATTCCATGCTTCTTAGAAATATTTCGTCCTAAATTCTTTTAGGCAAAATATTTCTGGGGGAGAGGGTGCTCCAACATGTGGGGGTGGGGGGGGGGTTGCATTGTATGGGATCTTCGCATTTGGAGCGAAACAGCAGAACTTCGGCAAACAGTTTGCCATGGCATTTATTTTGAACGAGAGTCTGCAATTTCCGACTGAAAATAATGAGAAAAGTGATGTAGGCGTCATCACAACATAAAAAAAAAGCCATTGGTCATGACTTATTCCCCCCCCCCCCCCCGTTTCTTTTGACTTGACCCCAATATATATTAGACATCCTTGGAAAACATTCAACTGCTCCCCGCGATCCACAAATTTTCCACTTAAATAGACCCTGAAACCACAAAACACCATTGATAGTCTTATTGGTACGGATCAGGGTCGGATCTTGAATCCCTTAAACTACGCGGTCGGAGAAGGCACCAAGTGAAAGGGGTAAATTTTTTGTCCCGAAAACATCATTCCCTTACACTTTCAAAAATTGCCCTGAACCGGCCCTGGTATATATCAACATTGTAGAGTCCGTGTATCCAGCATATAGTTCGTCCGTATTCCTTTAAACAAATTCTAGAAATTCAAATTCATTATAGAAATTTTGCACTTCGTGATTGGTGGAAGTTAGAGATCAATCATTACGTCACTCATAGTGAAGTACTTGGTGAAATTCAAATTTGGAGAAGTTGAATGGTGTTTTTTCCCCTCTATTGTTTTATTTTCGCGTAAATGAGGGAAGGGAGCGTTGTCCGTTAGTTAATGCTGTTCTTTACCCCTTTTTCCTTCGGTTTTTTAATTCAAACATCGCCGCGAATATTGCATTTAAAAAAATGGAAATATTTTTGTTGCCCTCAAGGAGAAGACAGGGCAACAACTTTCTAATCAAAAGTTAGCAGACCGTAATTTTTTTTTAATTTTGTAACATTTTACTGATAATTTTTTTCGTTTGAATGGCATTCTGTGATGACGGGCGACATCATATGAAACCGAAGCCCCCTCCCGAGGGCCTCACAAAGACATCTGGTGGAAATTTTCAAGTATTTGTCTGGTATGGTCTCAGAAAAATCAGTTGGCCCGGGGCCATGATGCTCTTCAGACGGCCCTGTCTTCAACCCGTTGCTCGCGAGCACCATGGTGCTTAAAGAAGCACCCAAAGTGCTCGACGTTCCTGTCCGATTTAGTGTTCGCGAACACTTGATCAACGTTACAATGAAACACCTTTTACAAATTGCATCAAAGGATTGAAATCACCCTGATTCTGTGCATTCGTACGGTCAAACTTGCCGCTAGGGTGCTCTTCTTTCGGTGATGGGTAACGGCAGTGCTCGCTACAAGGAAAAAGGTTGAATACCTCTGCTGTAGACTGTATCAACTAAAAAGCGCCTTGCGAGTTATTTTTCGCCAAATACCCTTCTCAATTGAACTTTTTCGGGTTCGGTCTATGATTGTTCTTTTCAACGCCAGTTATCTAATTTAGGATTTTTATTTTCTCTGTAATTTCATCAGAGATTGTCCTTTGCTTCACCCTGTGATCTGTGTAAACTCCAACAAAAATAAATAAAAAAAAATGTTTTTATAAGCATTTTTGCTTTTCAAGGAAACAGTTATTTTCCGGATATTATGCTGAGGTGAACTCGGAAAGAAAAGTCATCTTGTCTCCGCCGGGACTGGAATCAAGGCCCTCTTGCATACCGGGCAAGCATGCTTTTTGGGGCAAATTTTTGCTTTTGTTGCTTAACTTTTGAGCATTAGTATAGATTGCATTGTTGGGCTTGGCCATCTGAATGCTTAAAGGATTACATTTCATAAATGAGATATGTCTCAGTTTTCTGATAGTGGAAAAATTTATAGAATGTCATTATGTGATCGGTCAGAAGGTGGCATGAGGTAGTTTTGGAATAGTTATATATTGAATGCAAGTTCTCTAATTAAACCTTCTTCTGTGGTACCTTCGAAGCACCTTAAGATTCACAGGTGCCACAAGATATTTAAAACTCTAGGATGCCGTAAACGTGAAGAACGTGGGACTCCCTACGAAAAGAAAAACTACTCACACACAATTAAGTCGATTGTTTTCTGAGTTAATTACGATTCGTGTGTCTATTGCGATGATCCTTTGCTATCTGGGGTCTGATATTTCAGTCTGAAACAAGGCGATAAAAGAACGGCTTTATTTTTTCCCGATAGTTCCTGGCCTTGATACTTTGTACCTTAAAGCGCTATTCTTGGTTTTCTGGGGAAACGAAGTCCAGCTCAGATAAATTTAAGCTTGAAATGCTATTTTCAGCAACAAGATCGCCAAGAAAATAATAATGAAAGCAATAAAAATAATTCTTATCTGTTTACTGGATTAAAACCTCTTGACAGATTGTAGAAATTGATCTATTTATTGCTCCGTGTCGAAGTTAAAAATATTAAACGTACAGGAGAAAAACATAAAAAAATCAACGCACTATTTGTTGTTGACAACATAAAATTTTTAGATGATCTATTTTTTTTAATGGTTAGTAATAAAAACAAGGTCTGCATTTTGTGGCCATTGGTGTAGCTATATGCGTGGTGGATCACCAAGAATGAAATTGGAATATGCTAGAAACATCTCCGCGAATCAGATAACCCTTTCAAACCCGAGCATTGATATTTTGGAATTTTCAAAATTTTTTTGCATTTTTGGTACTCAACAAAATGCCAGAAAATATTTATTTTTTTAAGTTTTGAATTTTTTATTTATTTCTCTTTGTGAAGAAATGATTCATTTCGCTCCAAATTTATATTTAGAGTATATTTTTCTTCACAGATTTTTTTCAGGCTCACATCTGAAAGTTATCTGCTTCTTAACATACCGTTGTCATGGAAACGCCTAATTTTTCAGCTTGGAACAGATGGTGGTTTTCTGCTTATGCCTAGCGGATATGCCACGTTAAATCCTGACCAGAATTGCCCTAATTGCAGCAGTAACTTCAGTACTTTATTCGACATATTTCATATTTTTTGAATGTTTACTATTTAATTTACAAATTAACATACTTCTAAAATCGCTTATTTCCCGCAATAAAATCAGACAAAGTTTCATTTTCAAAACATCGAAATTATCCGAAGATCAAATTGAAAAACTTTTATTAATTTAACGATGTTGTGAAGAATTTTTGTATTGATGTTCGACTTTGTTTTTTGAATTGTTGTTATGTGTAAGTGCTGTGATTATGTGCATACAAATGAATCGCGTTTTTTAATTGCATGCCATCCTTGCATGGGTCTGGCCCCCATATGAAAATAAAGGGTCATTATTATCATATTCTACTTCACATGCAATTTTTCCCCCAGAATTTTATTGTTAAATTTTATGTACTAAATCATACTTTTCTCAGAGGTACGTTTGCCCGAAAGCCATCTTTAAAACGTCCCGAAAGTTCAACTTCAAGTGCTGCTCACTGATGAAAGCCCCCAAAGTTCCTATTCACCACATTTCTAACTCAAAACTTACACAATCGTTTACGTCAGGGCTTAACGTTTTGAGATCCAAAGAAAAAATTCTTACAGTAGAAAACCCATTTGTGGCACCAGGGGTCTGAAAGGGTTAAACTTTTCAAACTCAAACTAGAGAGCGGGACCAATCTAAGGGCCTACAACTCCTTCATCTTGGGGATCACTAATGGCGTGATCTCTGTATCATAAACATCTCGATGGTAATATGCTAGGTTTCCGCGATGAAATTACTTCTCATCCCCGGTCTCGGGAATTTTTTTCGATTTCCCGTTCCCGAAATCCCGAGAAATTTCGTCGGGTAATCCGGAAAACTGCTGTTGAGGTGCAGTAATAGTTACAATGTAATATAAATGAATTTTCCAACAAATTAATGGAAAATATTTCTAGGTTTAAATTGAAAGCAGTAAAAATAAGAAAAACGTTTCTTGTCATTTAACAATATTGTGGGAAAAATCAGAGGAAAAAAGTCCATGCAGTGTAATTTAATCTGCAACAGACTCCTATGTGTTTGTGGAGAGCCTGACGAAACTGCAATGAGGTTTAGCGCCCGAGGGCCTTTAACTACACCGTGACGGCGTATATGGTGCACCGAACCGCCGAATTTACCCATTTACTAAAGGATTTTAAAATTCTTTATGTTTCCGGCACTCCTGCCCAATTATGGGACACTTCGATGGCAACCTGAACTGTCGTGGCATATTGGACGGGAACCATAGCCCAATTCATATATTCAATAAAAGTTTATTTCCAAAATATCTGTTGGTAACTCTGACTCTTACGGCACACAATTCGGGAAAATCACAGCTTCAACTTCAACATCCGCTCTTACAACAACTTAACCGCTCATTGAACATCATGAAGAGGGGTGCATGCAGGGCCGTTTAAGAGCATCATGGGTTGTAAACGGCTCAAGTGGTTTTTTCGAGGCCCTCCCTGACAAATTCTAGCAAAATTTCAACCGGATCTCATTTTCGTGAGGCCCCTGTTCCCCCGAGGTCTTCCGGCCGTGCCCGGGTGAGCCCATGCGTTAAGACAGCACTGGGTGCATACATGCTTGGCAGGTGACCGTGCTGGCACTGGCATCATTATTGATTCCTATTCACCCCACCCCCCTCCCCCCAATATATTAAATGTTTTAAATATGCTGACTATTGCTCATTACTGTTTTGTTTACACATAGATGAAAATGAAGACTAATCACAATTTTATTAACAGAAAGAAAAAGCTTCCTAATTTCATGTAAAAGGAAAAGAAACTGAAAAATTGTATGGATGGTGATCAATCATCCCCTTTCCCTCCCGCCGCTACAGGCTATTGCTCTGGTAACCTCCAGTTTATTGGTTATTGCTCAGGGAAGTATCACTGATAATTTGAAAAAAGTCTTTTCAGGAATTTTCGGGAAATACGATTTCCCTTTGCGGATTTCAAAGTGTTCAGATAGCCGGGAATTCGGAAATCCTAGTAATATGAAACATGGAAAAAAAATCAAAAGGAATCACGCAAACTTACTATGCATTTTGATTGAAAAAGAGGGAGAAGTTAAAACAATATGTTCTTGCCATGTAGCGTGAAACTTAAAAGTATGGGAAAATTCCCTAAAATCAGGAAAAATCTCTGAATCCTTGAAAACATAGTACTGTACTTAATTCAAAAAGTCATTGAATGCCAAACATTATTTATAGAAATAAACATTAAAAAAATTGCATAAATTAATTTAGCGCGTTTATTTCCATTTTTGAATTAAAAAATATATAATATGAATTATAAAAATTTATATTTTTGATAATAATGCTACCATAGTTATTAACGACTCCAGTCAGTAATGATTGAAAATTGGGGGATTTCCATGTCAAGACCACGAAGTGGGAAACTTCCATTCATTCCCAAGCTAACGCAAGAACTATCGTATTGATTTTTGTGGATTTTTGACTCAAGGACATCAGTTTTTTGGACTTTAAAAAAAACGAATCTACTTCAATCTTTCTTACACACAACATGAGCTTACATAATCATACACATACACGCGCAATCTTATCTTTCATCATCTTCACAAGCTGTTATGAGCAACCACTAAGCATCAGATACACTTTTTAGAGCTAGAAGCGGCGTAAACGTCAAATTATGCAAATGCAAAAACAACAGGAAAAAAAGCCTAACAAGGTTTCTGAAGAGAGATACCCATAAGAAGGATGTCAAATATGAGTGCGTAAAATACTGCAACCCAAAATTTGATCAATTTGCACGTAAAAAACTAATAATTATGATGAAATATAATATTAATAAATATAATACATAAACAATTGTGGTTGTCCTATCTAAGTATGGATAACTTCTCGTATTATCCCTACATCTCTTTTTAAATATGTCAATTGTGGTAGAATTACGAATACAAAGGCCACAACGAGCACGCATAGCTCTTCTCTGCACCCCTCAACCAAGTCTATGTCCCTCTGTGGGTAAGTTCTTCGAAACATTATGGCGTGCTCCAGTCCAGACGTTTCTTTCAAGAATGAAACCAATCATTCTATTCGATTTTTTTCCACCGCGGAACAATGTTCAGAAAACCTACCCGCTAGTCAATGAAGATTCCTAAATCGGTGAACCTAGTAATAGTAACACCATTCAATTCGCAAGTGAAACGTGGGCTGTTCCAACTGAAATGAGTGACCATGCACTTATCAAAGCGGAAAGTCATGCATCATTCACTAGCCCCCAAGCTGCAATAACATTGAAGTTCGTATGTAGCATCTCTATCGCTTTTATTCGGCTACCCACATTATCTTCATGCCACCTGAGAATTTTATAATAATCCCTTCGATACTATGATCGATTTTTTTCGATAAAAAGTGAAAAGTATGGGATCAAGGACACTTTACTGAGGGACATACTTGTGACACCTGTCCAATCAGAAAATTCTCCGTTTACCATAACCCATTGTGATTTATTTCGCAACTACGGTTCTATATATTTCAACAAGTTTTCCCTAATGACAATTTCATGTAAACGCTTCAAAAGTTTACCATGTTAGACCCGATCGAATGCCTTTTTGAAACCAAGATAGATTACGTTCACGTTTTTTGCCTTTGCTCAAAGCCTTAGTCACATGATCATAGAAGGAAATGAGATTGGTTAAACATGACTTTTCCTTCCATGCTGGTTTTCCGAAATAAAATTATATATATATATATATATATATATATATATATATATATTCTAGTCTCTCCACTTCACCAGTTGCGTATTGATAATAATTTCGAAAAACTCTTCGAAAAGGAGCTTTTCAAACTCAATGGACGGTAATTGGACACGACTTCTCTACTACCCATTTTGAAAATAGGAATTATATATCAGAGCAAGCTCCAAATCTTCCGGGACGATAACGTTAGCAACAAACACAGTGGTATGGTATGGTATTTTTAGTTACCATGCACCAGTTACGTTGGAAATTGTACTTGAATTGTGTTGAAAGAACGCACAGACGTCCACACGTTATCCTTCACAGACTTGAGGTAACAATCTAGAACAGCGGTTCTCAACCGGAGCTCCGCGGAACCCTTGGGGCTCAGTGTGCACTTCCCAGGGGCTCCGCGGCCACTCAAAAATAACAAAATAAATCAATAAATTTGATAAACAAAAAAAAAAAAAGAGGCCTAAAGGGTACCGCCATATAAATAATATACTAAAAAGGGCTCCTCGAGTTAAACGGGGCTCCGCCATACAAATTATATACTGAAAAGGGCTCCAAGAGTCAGAAAAGTGTTGAGAACCGCTGATCTAGAATACGTCTGTTGCGGCTTTCGACAAGGATAGACAAGACGTGGTAGACTTTCTTTCTGTCTTCCTTCCTTTCAAACCGAACACGACCCAGTCTCTATTGGCTTTAGCCAATTTTAGCCATTGCCCCTGTAAATGGGCGGGACCGTGTAGAAGAAAACTTTACTATACACAATCAACTGCACATAGACAAAATATTACAGCACAAAAAATGGGGAAAAAAATTAATAAATACAAAAACACAAAAACAATGGAAGAATGCAAAAAACTGCAAAAAATATAACAGAACAGAATTTAATTTCGTCGTTTCTTCGTCGAATTTATTATTTTATTTATTAATTTATTTCGTCGAAATTTTGCCCAATTTAAAAACAGCTGATTCATCAAACACATCTGACCAGAGGGATCAGGACTTCTCCAATACCCCCGATTTGCTCAAACCCTCTTCAAGTCAAAATCGGGCCTTGATGCCATTCCTCATATTCGGAAAAATACATTACCGAAATCCTTTTCCGAAATAAATTCAATTAAAGTACGAGTATATGGTGTGCGTAGAGGAATTAAATGGCGCCTTTTCTTTACTCCCAGCTGTTATCATTATCTTTGAGACCTTATCAGGAAAACAAGAATAAACGATGTTATCGAAAAGCGTTGCGGTTGGTCCTGAACAAAAAAAGAGAGGGGGGCCATCAATAAAAAAGAACAGAGAAGGACTTGTACTACTATATGGCCGACGAACATTGGTGATGAGAAGCTTTGTCAACGTTTATTGCCCCTTCTAATCGAAGGAAAAGAAAGATTTCAGCTGTATTTTCTTTCATGTATCACAGTTAACGCTGTTGCTACGATCATTATGACCAGATAGAGCACGCCTGCTCAACGTATGTCCCGCGGGCCAAATGCGGCCCCCGGATTCATCTGAAGTGTCCCGCGACCTCAAACCTACATTTGTTAAAATAAACTAAGCTCCATTTTCCCAGATCTCTTAAGTGGTCTGCGGCACATTTCAGTATCACTTGGGTGACCCACAGCACATTTACAGATTACTTGAATGGCATGCGGCACATTTTCACATCAATTAAGTGGTCCGCAGCAAATTTACAGATCACTCAAGTGACCCGCAGCAAATTTCCAGATCACTCAAGACATCTGGGACACGTGTACAGATCACTCAACTTAAGACATCTGGGGCACATGCACAGATCATTTAAGTGACCCGCAGCAAATTCAGAGATCACTTTTGTGACACTTAAATAGTCTATCGCGCATTCTCAAATCACTTCAGTGAGCTGGGGTGCTGCTCCAGACCTGATCCTTCAGTTACCTGGGGAGTTATTCCAGTGGCCTGCGGCACATTATCACTTCAATTAAGTGGTCCTCTCGCAACATATCTAGACTGCTTAAATGACCCGAGGCCCATTCCCAGATTCCTTAAGCAACCCGCGGCACATTTCCAAATCAATTTAGTGGTCGCAGGGCATTACAGATCGCTCAAGTAACCTGGGGCAAATTTATAGATAATTTAAAAGTGGCCTTTCTTTCTTTCAAACCGAGCACAACTGTGGTCTATTATACTTAAGTGGCCTGCAGCACACTCCCATATCTTTTAAGAGGCTCATTTACAGTTCATTTAAGCAGTCCGCGGAACATTTAAATTTCAATAAAGTCGCCCGCGGTCCCCAAAGTTTGAGCACCCTTGAGACAGGGCCGTCTTAAGATCACCATGGGCTCCCGGGCCGTGCCCGGGTGGGCCCATGCGTTAAGACGGCAATGCCATGAGATAGAATTTAACCAAACAGTTATTTTAAAAATTTGTACCATCAACACCGAAGGCCATTGTGAATGAACCTCACGAAAGTGTGGAATCTAAGATAATGATAAAAAAGTAATGGGCCTTCCTGAAAAATTACAAGCATTTTTTCCTCTAAGTTAGTGAAGGGAAATAAATTCACAATTTTACCTCTACATTCTAAGTAGTTCTCTACATTTTTTTTGGCAAGTTACTTTATTAAGTGTGGTATTTTTGAAATTACAATAGAACCTCTCTATCTCCGATCTGACAGGGTCGAAAAAAATTTCCAGACAGAGAGAATATCTCGAGAAATATCGATTTTACGTAAAAGGAAAACAATATCAGAGCTGCCCTTAGGGGTGTGGGAAAGGTGTGGTCACACCGTTGGCATGGGCGGAGATACGGGGGGGGGCAATGCCCCCCCTAGCGTCAAAGGTAGAGTCGACTGATATAATGTATAAATGTATTGACATCATCATCGTGCCCCCCCCCTCCAGCAATAATACCCGTGCCCTCACCCCAGACTTCCAAGTCTATCTCTGCCAGTGCACGTTGGGATGTCTTTTTCTCTATCTTGCCGCATTCTCTGGCAGTGTAAAATTCCGTGAACTTTACACAACCAACCACGCATCTCTAACAGGACCTAGCGAAATAAAAAAATCCTTGACACCGATGTCATTGAAAGGCATAACAGTCCTTGATAAATTTCAAAATGAAGCAAACTTTTGAATTGTGGAAAAAGTCTTGAAATTTCCGACTTTCTCAGCAACAAGGTTTTCCAGACCGAAATCTCGGGCATAGCGTTCACCTTTCCTCAAATGTTCATTTTGTTGGTTAAAATTCCGAGCTCTCGAGTGAGTGTCTCAGGTCCAAAATAAATTGTCTAGCATTTTGGAATTCATATATTTTAAATTAAATTAAATTTAAATTAAGTTAAAACATTTTCTTGGTTTTATTACTACAGGAACTACTTCCACTTTTAAATTTAACATAAGAACTGAAAAAGGAAGCAAACTTAAAAGAGTCTAAATTGCATAACTGAGATTAGTAATTTTTATCGTCATAGCCTGAAAATGCATGACGCTACTTAAACATATTTTCGATAGATGGCAGTAATACATTCATGCTGAAAAACCTTAATTTCAGGTTATTTTATCAGTCCTTAACTCCGGCGTTACGGACTGACCTGTAGCCTATATACTATGTAATAATATATTCGTACCCTTACCTCCTTTGTTTTTCGATTTGTGCAATGTCTGAGTTGGATTGCCATCTATTTTTTTTTTCACAAAATAAAACTGGTTTTTTTTTGTTGCTCAGTGTCAGAAGAAATCTCCGAGCTAAGCATATTGAAGAAATACGTAATGCCTGTGTTCTTCCAAAGATTTAATTGAATTTGAATGTGTTGTGAACCTTTTCATTTTCAACAATTTTTTTTTGGTGGCAAACCTTCGCATGTCAGCAGGGCCGCAACTAGATGCTTGGTCACCCGGGGCAAGCGCGCATTTTGACGCCCCATCCCTTGTAATGTTGAAGGAGAGGTTTCAGAATGAAATTTGCGTACCCTCGCGTCCAGCGCCCGGGCACGAGACTCACCTACTTCCCCCCCCCCAGTTGCGGCCCTGCATGTCAGCCTTAGAACCAAAGCGGGTCACAGGTCCCCCCCCCCTAGGCCCAGAGGCGTAAGCGGGAGAATTGGCGCATAGTTCATAGGGACCCGGTGTCCATTCTCTCCCATAGGCGAAGGTAGACTTGGAAGTCTGGGGGAGGGGGGGGACACGGTGATAATGATGTCAATTCATTTATACACATATACATTAGATCAGTCACTTCTGACACTAAGGAGGGGGAATGCCCCTCCCATGGCCCCCGTATCTCCACCCATGTTATCCACCCTCCCCAAAGACGATATAAAAAGAAGACATTATTTTTTACCTCCACCCCCAGACTTTATTTTGGGCTTCCCTTGATCCAATCTGGATTCCATGTCTTCTAATTATTTTTTAATTTTTCTTATAGGGACAGAAAATTCAAGACAGTTTTAAGGCCGAATCGATGCTGATGGTAGTTTGAACTGTTAAATTGCCTGCAAATGAAAGATCATTTTTCAGGGCTAGAAGAAATCTGCCTGTACCATTTATGCACTATACATTACAGTAGGTAATCATCGAAGACCACGGATGCAGCTCAGACACTTGAATCCATCTCCGATACATCTATAAAGATGTTTGTTGATCATGGGTGAATCTATTTTACCGACGCTATAGATCATATCATCGATATGTCTTCAGCTGAATGGTTAGATCAGCCTATCTATATTCATTGCTTCATAACTTTGCATGAAATTATTTCATCGCCACTCCCCGTATATCCTGATTCGAATAGAGAACTTTCTGAACTTCGTTTTCAAGGTGCATAAGTAAAACTCCAGAAATCGCAACAGAGCGTTTGCTATACAAGCTGTCGATATAAAACATGAAAAGAATGTCCCCGAGCTTATCGTACTTTGTTGGGTAGTACAACAAATATATATTACCGAACTAGGATGATCCAGTCTGATGCTCTCCATGTACTCACCATTCGGTATAATACAGTGAACGCCGCTTCTAATGTGATCCCATCGGGCCTCGGGGTTTCTGATAACAATAACTGACTGGTAACAATATCCAAAAAAAAAAAAAAAAATACCGGTTGTAAGTACGATGGACGTACATCTCGTTTGATAGAAAGGTACGTATGGAAACGGAGCGACTCTTTTTTTCATTTCAACATAACAGGCAGTGACGTAACTAGTCATTTCTGTGCCCGCCCTGTGTAAGAATCTGCATTTAGGCCCATTCTAAAGCCCCCTTCCGAGTGGGCCCTGTGCTGGTGCACCTGCCTAGTTACGGCACTGATAACAGGTTTCAAGAACATGCTAAATCAAGCATTTTTTTTTTCGCTATAAACCATAAATTCATCGTTCGCGAAATTAAAACCATAAATTCATCTTTGCCCAGAGGACAAAGGGCAATTCTGTGAGCGAAGGAAGATTCACCTACAGATACGCAAGCATATGAGTGACTGACCTAGAGAGTGCAAGCTCATCCAGAAATGAGTGATCACTAGAGTGATACAGTGAGTGCACACGTGAGTGACCAAAAACTGTATGAAAGAATGTGAGTGATCGAAAAGTGACCAAGAAAGCAAGGTTCCAGGTAAGCGAGCGACCGAAAGAGTGACCTAGAGCAGTGGTTCTCAACCTTTGTAAGCCCGTGGCCCGGTTGATTTCTATTTTTTGTGAGTTAATGGCCCGGTCATACACACGACCAGTGTTCTCTAATACGCATCCAGATGGATGATTCACGCCATCAAAATTCAATTTTACTCCGAGTTTCGTTAAGGAGTGAAAATACTCCTACAAATTTTAGGTATTTTTTAAAATAGTATTATTTCTCGGTTTTCCTTAAAAAATTCCCCCCTTTTTACCAAAATAACCCTTAAAATTTTAGAGAGTAGAGAAAAATTGAACTCACTATTCAAATTAATACTCTTCAAAATTATTTTTCCGGATAACAACGCACATTACTAATGAAAAATAAATGAGGAGAAATGAAACACTGAATCACTCGTGGCTCGATCTGACTGATTTCAGGGCTTGGTTTCGGGGTTTCGTGGTCCGGTGGCTAGAAACACTGACCTAGAGTGTGACGGCGATGTCAATGAGTGATCAGAAGGGTTGGCCTAGAGGGCGAGGAACCACGTTAGGGTCAACCAAAAGAGTGCCTTACGTGGGACAAAAAGAGTGAATGTGAAAATATGTGAGCGATCGAAGTGACTTAGAAACAGAGCCATATTTACGGAGGGGGGGGGGGCAAGCAAGTTGTAGCCCAGGGCAGCCAATTTGAGGAATGCGTTTTCAAGAAAATTAGACTATAGTGGGTGAAGCACGGAAAAATTTAAAGTAAATCCAAAAATCCACCTTTAATCACCCTTTCCATAGCCCACTAAACAATTAAGGCCCTCCAACTCAGAGCGTCACGTGACCTGACGTCATTTTGTGAATACCTAATTATAATTTTTATATTAACGAATATTGATGAACATGTGTGCAAGCTACAATTTAGAAAAAAAAAAATTGCAAACAAAAAGAAACGTGATCTTAATTTCCTCATCTACAACGTAATATGCACTTGCTCTACAATATACATGTGCATATATGTAAATATGTGTACAGTTAATGATAACTTAGAATTTAGTTAGTTTTTATCTGCAAATGTGTATCTGTAAATATGTATATAGTAAATATCTAATTATAATTTTTATATGAACAAATATTGAACATATTTGGAAGCTACAATTTGAAAAAGAAAAATTGTCAACATAAAGAGGCGTGATCTGAACTGCATCTACAATGTAAATGTGTCTATGTAAAATTAAATTATAACCACATGTGCACATTGTAATAAATGTTTATATGTAAAATTAAATCATGTCATTAAATATAAGATGTTTAATTGATGATAATTTAGAATTTAGTTAGTTTTTATTCGTAAATATGTATGCATGTAAATTTTTAATTTTTATTAACAAATATTGATGATCATATGAACAAGCTCACAAGTTGGGAAAGAAAAATTGTAGATGGAAAAGAAACTTGATCTGAATTACTTCATCTACAAAGTAAATATGTGCATGTGTTTTTATTTGTAAATGTATATAGGTAAATTTTTATTTTTATGTAATATCTAATTAAGGTTTTTATTAACGAGCATGTAAGAAAGCTTACAATTGGGAAAAGAAAGATTGTAGGTGAAAAAAACTTGATTGGAATCAATCTACAACGTAAATGTGTACATGTAAATATATGTATATTTAATTATAATTAAGAATTTTATATATCTCTATATGTAGAATTTATGTATCTAAGTATTCACATATGTAAATAGTAATTATCTAATGATAGTGAGAAACCCAATTTGCAAATGGAAGTTTATATACTGAATGAAATGTGGACTTTGCCAATTTCATTCACTATTTTGCATCAAAATTTATTGTTGGAATAAAATTTTGTGTAATATATTCTTCAATGTAAAGAAATAAAAACAGTTTGATGTTTTAAAGTGTTAGTTTTTTTTCCGCAGTTTTTTTCATGGAATGTTTTTTGCAGCTTTTTTTTTAAATTGAGTGATGATGAACATATTTTGAAATATATTAATAAAATGGGACTAAATTTAGTTTCCAAGGTCAAGAATAATTGTGTTAATAAAATTCGGTTGGCCAGTTTCTGATATTAGGATGAAAAATCTCAAAAATCAAGTAATTAAATTTTATATATATCGAAATAGTTTTTATTTTCTTTAACAGCTTTAAATACTATAGAGATAATTTTGATTAAAATGTGTTATAAATTTACGAGTAATCATAGTAGATAATTTTCGTATTAATTTCGCTCAAAAACATATTTGCGGATCAAAAATGATGTCATTCCTTAATAAATCTTACTTTATTTAAAAAAAACATTTTTTTAACGGAAAAATATGATAGTTTCTTGATAAAGTATTAAAAAAACTTGGATATATATGTGGGCATTTTCATCCAAACTAAACGGAGTTTCTCAAATTGAAACGAGGGATATTTATTTTTTGTATCGCCTAAGAAAGAGCTCCTTGAAAAACCTTCCTATTAGAAGAGCCTTAGCTAAGGGGAAAGACGGAATATGTGACGTCACGCGGAGGAGTTATCTGGCCTTGAATGTCTAGTCGGCCGTGCCCTTTCTCGCAATATTTCCCCATAATGATGAGGCGATGAATACAGCGAAACCACGATACAACGATACTCCGCGGACCAACAAGAAAAAATATTTTCGTAGAGAGATCATCGTTATATCTAGAGGCTGCAGTTTAACATTTTACGTTGGCAGCTCCCTCCAAACAAGACTTGAAAAAAAAATTAGAGGGATTTATCGATATATCGAGTATCGTTGCTTGTAGCGAGGTTTAACTGCATATACCACGATTAGAGATGATATCCGAAATTTCTCTACAGTCATCGTGTCACTTGGAAAGCTTGATATTTGAATGAGAACAGAGTTTAGTATTTGAATGATCTCCATAAAAATGCAAGTAAAAATGCATATCTGTTTATGACCTCGCGTTGGGCCCTTGGCCGTCTTTGCGAAATCATGGGTTTAGGATTGCCTTTTTATCTCTGTTCGAGTCGGCGTCGTTGCCATTGCGTGGGATACCAAAGGTCAAGACGTTCTCTTCCTCCCCACCCCCCTCTCCCAATCACCATTTTTCCTGGAAATGTGTTTATATTCGTGAGCTTGATATTGAGAGACTGATAAAAGAAAATAAACCAAATAAACCACGATGTGTACCGAGTCAGCTGCTTTCAACATCTCATTATAAAAGAAAGCAGCCAAAAAAAAAAAAAAAAAAAAAAAGAAACGGGGGCTCTTTCCATCATCTAGCGATAATTCTTCACAGTTTAGAGACGTCGCTAGTCGATTCGTCCTCGTGAGAAACTTTCCTGACGCGACTTGACTACAGGAGACTTTCCTGTAGCGTAAACGGCCTCAACGTGTTCATAGGAAAAAGATTGCTGCGACAGAGAGTCTCACGCCGAAGAAGGGTTAGCGCACAAACATCTCGGTGAGTGGAAAACAAAACGAAATGTCGAACGCTACAGTTCGGAAAATCTGGATTAATTTTCCCATAAGCGTTGTCAGCGCCAACGTGGTGAATTTTATTTGCCTAAAATTGGCAACCCTGGCAGCCCAGCCAGTTTTCGCAACCCTTATCCACCGCATTAATTAACCGAATACTTCGTTAAGTCAATTTTTTGTGTGTTCCACACTGGTGGTCGGTTGAAGTTGGTTTTCTGTGGTTTCCACAACTGTTACCACCTTCACTTCAAAATATGGAAGACAGATGGCAGCACCATCAAGAATGCAAAAAAAGGAGAGCAACTCTCACAATGTAAATAGAAAATAAAATAAATCAAATAAAAACCACGACGTGTACCGAGTCAGCTGTTTTCAACATCTCATTATAAAAGAATTAGTGGTCATACATACTGTACATATATAGATAGATAGAACCGCTCACAACGAGTGATGCCAAGCACCTTACTTCCATTACCTCAAAAGAAGCAGGGTTGTGTCGAAAGATTAATAGTAGTGGCCCCCTTGCTCGCAAGTATCAAATCACTCGCGTCGTTTTCCCCACGAAGACAGTTATCAAATCGATGTAACATACAAGTCATTTGATTAAAAATGGATGGCTGAACCCAATGACCAGGGAGAAAAATTGCACGTGCGCCCAGTGGCACATAAGGACTGAGGACCGCAGCTTGGGATTTCAAAAGAAGTGAGGAGAAGACATCACGAGACGAAATCGAAGTGAAAAATTCACACTATTTTTTTTGTGTGCATTTTACAATTTTCTTCTGATCCCAATAAACTACCCAGTGTTTAGCTTTACACCACTTCAATTGAGCTAAAAGAAAACATTTATCCATTTTCAGTTTTGTGTTAAGAAGGTAATTGGTAGCACCTGAAGAAATACACGCACACATAGGGTTACCAGTCATCCTCCTCTGGAAGGACATGTCTTTTCGTCCACCTTTTCAGGTTTCCAGAATTATTTTTCTATTTTATTCGGGGCAGGGATTTATTTTTTTCACTCTAAGGCCGGAATTACACTATAAAAGTTTTATGAAATTTCTTTTATAAAACTTGAAAATGCAACCAATAAGCGTATCAGTTAAACTCGAGTGAATGTAACCAACAGGCTTATTGGTGTTTTTTCAATAAGTTTTGTAAAAGATGTTTTATTAAATTTTTATAGTGTAAATACCGGTCTAAAACATCTCTCTTCAGTGATATGAGTGTTTGTAGGTGAATTTCCACAACCGCGAGCGCCAAAGTGGCACCAATTCTCGCGCTAAAATTGGCAACTCTGATACACAGCGGCATTTGCTAGTTTTGGCAACCCCTTATCAACCGCATTAATCAACCAAATATTTCTTTAATTGAATTTTTTATGTGAATTTTTTCACATTTAATGTCATATTTTTATTGATTGTCGCATTAGATTGCTTCCATGTAATATATTACATTTCTTGTGTAATTATAGGTTTTCTTTGTTGGCCATCTCGAATTGACAGCCGAGAAAGCGGAGATTGCTTGGAGCAAGGGGGAAAAAATCGCCACGTTGGCGATGACAACGCTCATGTAAAATTAACCGTGTACGAGTGTGTTTTTTCTCACACATTTCTCATACGCTTTCATCAGTCGTTGTCAGAACTGCCAGAATACAAGAGCCCAAACTGCCTGTCTCCAAGCAGGGTAGATGCTACTCTAACCACGGCTCAATTTGCTCCAGAATAATATGAAAAAAAAAAAAAAAACAGTCCGGAAAACAGCTCTGGAATGAGAAAACCGCAACATCCATTGTTTAATCCGAACGCCACTGTTTGCTCAGAAACAGCGAATGCGGTACACCGAAGTGGGGAGAGAAGAGTACTTACCTCTTCCATTCAGAAATAGAGAAAATAAGATGGAAACATTTTTTACACACAATGCTGATTCCTATGTCAAATCGTTTCCGGAATTTATTTTGTCAGTATAGTGACGCCATCTGTTGTGAATATTAGGAAATGTCTCGTTACCAAAAAGTGTGTGTGTGTGTGTGTGTGTGTGTGTGTGTGGAGGCGTTCTTTCTGTTTCGAATCTGGCAATTGTACATGCACGGGACTTACATAAACGCACAGTAATTAATTCCGACACTGTCAATTCTTCGGAAGTAAAATAGGAGTATGTTGCCACTGTGTCAATAAGACCAGGGCTGTGTGTAGGTTTACCAAAGTCCTATTTGGTCAGTATATTTGCGGTAAATGTGATAAATATGCGGTGATAATGCATAATAACCATTGTTATGTATAATCACCGATCATTTTTGTGAGTATGATAAATTTACTTAAATTTATCACTTTTTACCGGCGATTATGCAAAATTCGCAATCGTCGTTGGTATGAAAATGATAAATCATACTAAATTAATCACATTTACCGGTTATTATGCGTAATACCCATTTCACATTGATAAATATGTTAAATTGGTTGTTACTCCACTGCCATTATAAAATTTATAAGTAGGTAACCGTACTTGTGAGCCGGAGTCTGAACCGGAATAACTCCTACTTGACGAATTCCGCAACTGGATTTCGATATAGCGAAATCCACAAGTAAGAAATTTGATGATCGTGCCAGATATAACGAATTTTCATTCAATAAATTTTACGCGCGATTGCACTCCGATATAATGATCCCTCATTCAACAAATTTTACGACCGTACACCGATATAATGATACCCCATTTAAGAAATTTTATGTTTGTTCCCCTTATATAACGAACTTTCACTAGAAAAACTCTTTGATACATAACGATTTTTTACATGCTCTTATTTAAGAGATTCGCACAGGGACAGGGTTCGATAAAGAGAAAGTAAAATTGTGAAATTCACTTTAAATAGAAGTTCGTTATATCGGAGTCCGACTAATATTTATCTAACATAATACTGAGACACATTTGGAAATTTTTTTCATTATTACAAAGTTCACCAATTACACTAGATCATTACGCATAACTTGTATTTAGTTATATTTGAAATCCATACTTTTTACGGCCATCTTTTTTCAGACACCTCATTGGGCCTGTTGTGATCTTTGTATAATCACCAGTAAAAGCGATAAAATTCAAGTATTTGCCGCAGGGGTTCTTAACCTTTTTCTGTCGCGTCCCAAAATCAACAACGGGATGAACTTCGCGACCCATCGGCTATTTTAAATTTTTAATTTTTTGTAAAATATTTTCCGATTAACAAAATGTTTAGTTTCGAACAAACCCAGTCTATGGTGTTTTAACAAGTGGGCCAACGAGGCTGAAAGCCCAGGGAACCCGAAACAAACAGAGAGCACCAGGTTATTGAAAGCTTTCAATAATATTATAATTATTTCGTTCACAAATTATGAATTTGCGTTAATGCTGGAGTTACTTCTCTTTAATTTTCAATCATCTTCCATTAATTCTTGGGTTATTTTTCATTAATTCTTGGGTTATTTTTCATTAATTCTTGGGATATTTTTCATTAATTCTTGGGTTATTTTTCATTAATTCTTGGGTTATTTTTCATTAATTCTTGGGTTATTTTTCATTAATTCTGGAATTATTTCTCTGTTTAGATCTCTTTTTTTTCGTTAATTTTATAAATACTTTTCATTAATTTTAGAATTACTTTTCGTTAATTTTAGAATTACTTTTCAATATTATTATTTTGAGTTATTTTCCACTGATTCTTGCGGTGTTGTTTTTTCATTAAATCTGGAATTATTTCCCATCAATTCTAGAATCATTTTCTATTTTCATTAATCCTGAATAAGTGTGTCTCGAATAGTGAATAATGAAATGTTTAATATTAATGAAAAGTTTAATAATAATTGATAATAATGAAAAGTTTAATAATAATTGATAATAATGAAAAGTTTAATAATAATTGATAATAATGAAAAGTTTAATAATAATTGATAATAATGAAAAGTTTAATAATAATTGATAATAATGAAAAGTTTAATAATAATTGATAATAATGACTTTTTAAAATTAATCATGTGTTTAGTTAATGTAATTCCATTAATCCTGGATTGTGAGTGATTGTAAGTTCTGACGATCCATCTCAGGAGCTCCCGAACACAAGATTGGGTCGTGACCCATAGGTTAAGCACCTCTGACTTACCAAATACATTAGGTACGCTTGGCTTAATATTATGTATAATCACCGGTAAAAGTGATAATTTTTTTAGCATTTATTAAATTTACCAATGATATTTGGGTATTATGCGCCAGTAAAAGTGATAATTTATCAAACTTAATGAGACGATTCGTCATTATGTATAACAAACTGGCAATTATGCATGTTAACGGGTTTATCATCTGCCGTAACATGAATTCATCGGAATTCCAATTTTTATTTTTCCAACGTTATTTCATACACGCTTTTATATCCGGAACGTATTGATGAACTGACAGATTCAATAAGTTTCAATATCGCAAGCAGCGTCTGCGAAAAGTATTAAGTTTCTAAAGATTAAATACCTGCCTACATCAGCTATCACGAAGTAGCCTGTTATCATTGGAAAAGGCACAAAGTTCACATTCTGTACGTGTGCACATCTTTCTACGTCTGCATGGTATTTTTTTTCGATAATGCATTCAAGAAGAAAGATATCATGTTTAGGAGATAACGGGAAATGAGGAAATAACCGAGCAACGCGCACGTGCATGTGTGTGTATAGTATACAGCAAGCGAATCCCGAGCTCAATATCATTTTTCGAATTATTTCAAATTGCTCCTATTTTTTTGGAAATACGGGGTAGTCCAGAAGACTAGTCCTGTTTTGAAAGAAATACAAACTGTTATATAAGCTGGTTATGAATAAACTGTCACTACACAGACGTATGTAGCGTCCATTCCGATGGAGGTATTTTGAATGAAACTTGGTAAGGATATATGGGATATGGGGAAAAGAAAGATTCAATTAAAAAAGTTCAGTTTTCGAGCACCAGGTGAAAAATTAATGCTTTATTATCGCAGTTATCTCCCCCCCCCCTCCTTCATGATCCAAATAGTGTAAAAAACCACATTTCAAGGAAATGCGAGCGCTACACAGGTCGGAGTGGTGTTAGTTTAATTATACTGGCACTACTCCGACCTATGTAGAGCCTGTTGTGGTGGACGTATTCCATTGAAATTTGGTATGCCCGTTATTTGGACCATGGAGAAAAAGATAATTGCGATTAAAAAGCGCACTTTTTTCACCTGGTGGTTAAAAATTGAACTTTTTTTTAAATCAAATCTCCCTTTTCCCTATGGTCATATATCCTATATACCAAGTTTCAGCAAAATACCTCCATCAGAATGAGCGCTACATACGTCTGAGCAGTGTAAGTTTAGTTATAACCCCCTTGTAGATCCGTTCCCCAAACTTTTTGTTCCATCGCCCCCTCCAGCAGAATTTTTTCCCCTCTCATCGTCCCCAACTCAAACCAACCCATAGGATCCTATGTTATACCCGGAGCTTCTATCGCTCCCTGGAACATTCTATCATCCCCAGGGGACCATATTGCCCACTTTGAGAAACACTATTGTAGATAGAGATTTTTGCAAATTTGAAGGAGAAAAGGTTTCAAAGTTTTTCTTTTTTTACTTGCTACAACATTTCTACATGAGCACACCTTTGGTGACGCAGATAATGTCAAGCCTACATAGCATTTCTTGCCATGTTATTTGTAACATGAGTGATACAAATCTAATTGAGGATGAAGTAAAGTAAATGGGAAGTAAAAAAAAAACTTTAAAACCTTCTCTGTAAGTGTTTTAAGCCGCTTGTCTCTGTGTCTAACCGATTTTTTTTTTTCGCATTTTTTTTCAATGCAGGTTCAGACTTCTGGACCACCCAGATATGATGAAATGAAAAAAATTCTCGAATTCGATAATGAGTTTGGTAGCAACAGCCTCACAGAAATAGAATCAGCAAATTATAAAAGAAAAATTTTTTTTTACACATCCTTTGAACACTCATGTCACAAACAACATGGCAAGAAATGCCATGCATGCTATATATCCTTCGCGTCACGAAGATGCTCACGTAGAAAATTCGCAGTAGTTTAAAAAGAAGCCTCTTAAAGCTTTGAAATGCTTTAAGCCGTTTGTCTCCATCTTCAACAGCTATTTTAATTTTTTTCTTTTCGAAACAGGTCTGGACTGCAATGTATCATAATTTCATTCAACTACAAATTTGTGATTTGTTTCAACGCATAATTCTTCAACTACGCTAAATAGGCACATTATTATTTACATGGAAACGAAGATGATCAACTCTTTTTGTAAGATTTCGATCACTTTCAAGATTAAAAGAAAAAGAGTACTGAAAACGAAAATACCTATTTAATATCGATAGTTCGGACCTATCTAGTTCAGCTATAATTCTGAAGTGTACACACCGAAATTGTTAAAGTCTACGGACGCTCACTCTTTCCTTTTTAAAATAATGTTCCTCTTTGATTTGTTCCACATAACCCTACGCTATTATTTATTTAAGACCGACTAATTCCTGGTAGATCGTTATAAATTAATACTAAGAGAACTAAAAAAAAAAACAAAAAAAACAAGTACCCTGGGATAAAAATAATTACAAGAGAAATACAGTGTGACAATCGATATCGCTTTTACTTGTTCAAAGTAGTCACACTTTTGTGTGCCAAACTAACATTTTTTTCAAGCTCGAAATTCGAATATTTTCTCTCAGGACCCCTCCTCAAAATGTGCATTTTAGCGCCATCTATTATTTAAAAATCAAATGTGATGTAGATATTCATACAACTTCATAGAATTTCGTAAATGTTTTCCAATAGTCTCAAAATTTTTAATGCACTGTCTATCAAATATAAATGCAAGTATTATTTGTTCCAATTTATGTATATTTAAAGCTTAAAAAGTTATTTATTAATATGAAATATTTATTCACATATTATTTAATAAACCTAAACTGACTTTTATGTTGACACGAAATCAGCAATTTGCATATTTCGTAACCTGCGTTTCTTCAATGTGATATAGGAAAAACGAAGCTTGTATAAGGAAGGGCGAGGAACGACAAGTTGGTGCTAAAACTCTTAATTTATAAGAATATTTGATAATCATTTATATCATCATATAAAATGATAATATAAAAACACTCTTCTAACAACACAACAAAAATTTGTGTCCGCAACCATGAACCAGCACGTTCGACAACCTACTACTACATTGTTGATGGTCTTAACCGATTGTTTGGCTCTGAGGAGTCCTCGCCAGTGACAGCGAGATCTCTTTAGCAGTTTATTTTGAACCTGACCCGTCTTATCTCTCCATCCAGAACGAGTATCATGGCTGGTTGGACCTTGTCAGTCTCTTCCAGCAATGGCTTTGCTGCACCTGGCATTTTACTTTTTCGGTCAATATAACAACGTCGTTGGATAACTTGTGGGCAGTGAAGGATAGTTTGGAAACATTATCATCACAGACATAAGCTGGTGTGATTCTGTCTGACATACATTGGTGAACCTTTCCATTTGGTAGACCTTTTGAGATCTTGATTGCGCCTGGTAAGGTTCCTTGTATGGGAGTTCCAGGATTTTCTTTACTCTGTCATTGTGGAGGAAAACGTGCATGCAAGACAACAGATCGTTGCTGATAAAAACAACACGTTTTTTCCATGACAACGAGGCTGTCTTAGACTTCGATTTTCTATGGTAGTTTTAAACTGGTCTACGAAGCTTGATGGATCTGGGCGATAACGACTAGGTACGATCTCCACTGGAAGTCGAATTGGTGCACCATACACCATTTCCGTATTGATGGCTTACAAGTACTACTTCCAGGTGGTTCGAAAGCCCATTAGAACCACAGGAAGTATCGTTACTCAGTGATTAGTTACATGAGCTGTGATGGCAGACTTGAGATATTGATGGAAGCGTTCTACTTGAAAATTTTGCTTTTGCATGGTACGATGCGGTTCTCTGGCAAACGTTTCTCAAAAACTTGGCTAGAGCCTTGAATAAAAAGGATTAGAACTGAATATCTTGATCGGAGGTGAGTTTGTTAGGTGAACCGAACTGGGCAGACCATCCAGCATAGAAAACCTCGGCCACAGTGTCAGCAGAGCTATCCGGCGTGGGGAAGGCTTACGACCATTTAGAGAACTCATCTATTCAGAGTATGTGTACGTGCTCAAACCTGTCTTCACGTTGTGAGAATTCTCTATGAAGACTCTTCGTATGTCGGAACACTTTAAACTTTTGGAAGTTGTTGCAGGTATGTGCCCAAGAGTAAGCCTTCCGTACAGGCCACACGAAACACTCTTGTACCAGTTTCACATAAGCCAGGATGTGGCAGATAATGCTAGGCAATGGAGATGTCTCTGCGTATCGAGAATGGAACCAGAGGTCGAATACGACATGTAAAGGCATCATCGTGCAGCCGAAACTCTGACTCACCAACAGGAAGGGACTGAAATTTTAAGGAAGTAGATTGGCTAGCAAAAGATGAATATTTTCGTCTTTGAACTGTTTCTCTCACATTCTTCTAAAGTTGGTGGTTTATAGGTAGATAGATAGAACAGCTCATCATCCCGGACTGATGGAAAGCAACTTACTTCCGTTACCTCAAAAGACGCAGGGTTGTGTCGGACAAGTTAGTGAAAATATATAGCAATGCCTCCCCTTCCCCCAGCACCGTGATCGCAAGTATTAAATCACTCGCATCGTTCTCTCCATGAAGCCAGCTATCAAGTAGATATAACGTACATGCGTGGTCTTTATAGTATATGTGGTTATTCGAGATAGTGCATCCAACACACACGACTACATGGATTAGATTTCCGACTAAATGACCACAGGAATATGTTGATTCCAAATGGAGTTATGTTTCAATATGCCTAAGTTCAAAACGATAGCTGGCACGAGAATCTGTTGACTGTCAGTCTGCAGTATAGCTCAAGGTACCACTAGCTGACCTCATGGCATGATGGCAATATTTTGATATTCTGATTTGAGATGCAATTGCATTTACGAAATAGCTTGTCGTTAACTTTCAATGATGTCTTGCCCCCCCCCCTTCCAAAGAACAGCTATGGCACACCTATTGGGGATTGATGGATTTGAGATTGAGATTTGAGTTGGGAAACAAAACTTGTAACCACTGGTAATGTCTGCCTGGACTGTCATTGTGAGGATCCAGGTTCGAATCCCGTTGGTGGCACAGTGGCAGTCAGCTGAACGTATTTTCCTGCGGCTTTTTAACTTCGAGGCGTGAATGCTAGCTGGTTTCTCATTTGAAAGAGTCTGTCAGCAGAAAGTAAGCACGATACCTACATAATATGAAAATTCAAGCATTTACCATCTCTATTTGAAAATATAGGAGACAGATGGCAGCACCAGCAAGAACACGAAACAAGCATGATTCTGACAACACAAATGCGTTAGGGGGGTCACACATCTAAAACTCAGAATACACATTCCGGTATGCACTCTTCGTGAGAAATTCCGCAGAGGAATGTGTACGAGGTGCATTGTACGGTTAAGTAGCAGTAGTAGTGATAATAATACCTGCGAATACTGCACACGTCTAGTTCTATCCGTGGATCAAGCATCTTCATCCAGAAAGTAAATTTTTGCGTCAAACACAATTAGTCATAGCAATTGATAAAAGAAATATCCCCCATTGTTTACATATGAACGAACAATCCCGGAGTAGGAATCATGTTTACGCTGAAGAAAAAAAACTTACTTAAAAACTAAGTGCTATTTAAGTTTTCTCGACACGACTTCTCGTGCTTTCACTGAGAACGTCTTAAAGAATTTGGAATATGGGGGTGTAACTATGGCTAATCGTATAAAACTTTCGAGGGACACTTTAGTCAAATTTTACACGTAAAACAAGTTGCAGGCAATAAAATCTTCAATAATTTTAATTCCTGGTATATCTATTGCCTAGGAAATAATGGTTTTAATTAAAGTTTCCTTTCCCCGGATTCGTTGGTGCACTTTTTAAAAAGCCTCTGACTACGACTGCTTTTCTCTTCCAAAGAAACATAAATACATTCTTTCAGTCCCAATGCTTATCGATTGACGTCCATTTGAAATTTCGACACGTGCTAATCCAATCCATTGAAGAGAATATCTTGGTATCATTCCAATACTAACTAATCGTAATGGTATTTTGAATTTGACAACAGTCTACGTGTTAGAAGACTAGTTCCTCTTTTGAGGAGGGTTTCCTCTCGCCGAACTGGTATTTTGAATATGACAACAAAGGGTCTGAACAGAGAACGTGTTAGAAGACTCACCTGAGACAACTCCGGAAGTGATACTGGCCAAAGCAGCCGCGGCAGCAGCAACTGAAGCAGTCTGTACGATGACACTGTTATTGGATAAAGCATGATGAGTAGCAGCAGCCACAACAACACCACTACCATTAGTAGTAGTAGTAGTAGTCACATTACCGGTAGGACCGACCAACACACCGTGTGTAGCGTGTTGTGGTTGTTCTGCTTGATTCATGGATTTTTTTTTTTTTACTCTTACCCCCCACACACGCGCGCAAAGAGGCTTGTTGTATTAACCAAAGTCCAAAGTATGATGACAACAGCTGCTGCGAGTTTGTCTGTTGTTGATGAGGCTCAAAACCAGGAAAGTTACGTTTACGAGGAGTAGAAAGAAAAGAAAAAAAAAACGTAAAAGAGAAAATATAGTAAAAAAAAAATAATAATGATAATAATGAAAAAAAAAACAAAAACGTATTGTTCAAGTCCAAACTTCAACAAATTTTTTTTCTTCAAAACCGAGAAACGTCGTTCGGTTGGACTTGCGACTAACAGGTTGAAGTGCAAAATCACGAACAAATAATCATCATAATAATACTAATGGAAAAAAAAGATGGCGGACAATCAAAATAATGGCGAATAGTAAGAGATTGATACGGGGCGAATCAATGATTGCAGAGTCCAGAATCCAGTGGCTGTTGAAATAAAAAAAAGATATGATAAAAGATTGGATAAAGTTTCTTGATGTAGTTACATAGCGTATCCTTTACGTAGTTCGAGGATTTGCCTCTCTTCAAAAGCGCGCCCCATGGTGGTTGAAGATAAAAAAATGAAATGGGGTAAGAGAGATTATTCTTTTCTCTTTCTCGTCCCATATCTTTTTTTTTTCTAAACCAATCCCGATGTTTATAATTAAAATGGATATCCGACAAGAGTAGTTCGAAAATGAAACTGGATACTACGTTTTGTATATAGAGGGACGCGAGAGGATCTTCAAAGGTACGGTGATGGAAATTTTGTTTACGTTGACGATAATATTATCATCGGCCATTATAATTACGGTACTACACCCGAGTCTCGATTGAGTAAGATAAATCTTTGTATATATATTCATATATATTCTTACAGCAATCTTGAAACATTTTAATCTTTGTTGTGTAATCCTTTCTAAAGTCGGTGAGACCTTCATGAAATGGCCCCGTGGGATAAAATAATAACACTACTAAAAAAAAAAAAACCAATCATGTTCTGAAGGAAATTTAAACTGTTTTAAGGAATATTGGGGGCTACCGACGGATTTTTAAAATTTCTGTTGGTATTGCCGAATTGGCTCTAGTTTCTGAGGTAATGCATACTCCCAACATTCCAATATAATCTGCAGCCATTAATTTTCAACGTGAAATTTCTACTTTATATTTTCTAATTATTTTCCTATTCAATATATTATCACATTTATATCATGATTACACATCAGTAATCTTTTCTTATTGATATCAAGTTTATTATTGATTTTCATTTTGCACCCTTCGAATGCGATTTGTATGCTGTGTGTTTATTTATTACAGTTGAAATTTAATATTCACTTCAGCTCAAAAACTAGAGCCAATCTGACAAAAACCAAGGCCAGTTTCGGAATCAGTGCCCCAAAAGCACTGAAATATTTTTGAGAACAAATTCAGTGATGGGCAGTGTGATTTATGATAATAATCGGACAAGCATGCAAAGAGTTTTATCTTAATTTCAAATTTTTATCAACATTTAAGTTTTGATTTTTCAAACCACCATGCTTTATGGCCTATTTGCCAAGTTTTGAAAAGCACTATTTTTTGCTCACGTTGATTTTTGTTTCAAAAATATAATCTCAAAAAAATTGATTATGAGTATTATCGTATAATATTCTAATATTATCGTATAATATTCTAATATTATCGTATAATATTCTAATATTATCGTATAATATTCTAATATTAATTGATAATCCTCATTTGAACTGTTTAGAATTGTTTCTGAGTATGCAGTAAGCATTTTCTAATGAACATCAGTTTGTAGAATACAAGGGAACAGTAATTAGGCCTACATGTGAGTGTAAAATTTCATATTTTGTATAAACGTGACTTTTTTTCTTCGAGATTGTAAGACTTACGTCAAACAAATGTTTTTGTTTTTCCTTTCCAATACAGCAGTGGTTCTCACTCTGGGGGCCACATGACCACCCCCTTGCGGTCCTGGGATGTTCAAGATTATACGATTCCAGATCGACGATTGCTGATGTTTCAAGATGATTATATCAATTTCTTTTTCTTATTTTATTTCTTTTTATATTTTGTTTCCTTCGTCTGAGGTGACTATATTTCTTTGATTTTAATAAAACTTTCCGGATGCACTCATCCTTCGGGAACGCTCGGATATCTCTTCGAGATGGAAAGCGGATTGCGTCAGGTCTTCAAAGGTCCTGGGATTTTCACCCGTGATTCCTTAGGATTCACGGGTGAAAATCAGATGAAAAATTGGGTACCGGTGACAAGTGGTGAAGAAGGCCACAGAGAGCTGTGAAGAAATGAAGCTTTCAAGGGAAATGTTTGAAACAAATATAGCAGAATCTCGATTATACAGGCTAATGGTAGGGAAGATGAACACGGATAACTGAAAAACACATTAAACAAACGGGAGTAGGAAAAAAAAGGATTTAAAATAAAATTGGAAAAAAAGAAGTATTTATGTATTCTAACCTGTTTAAAGTGACTATAAATATTCACTGCATATATTCATATTATCCGTGCGAAAAAATCGAATAAAACATTCCACTTATTGAATGGTAGCACGGATAATATGAATATATGTCCGGGGCTGTGAGCGGTTCTATCTATTTATCTGTATTGCCGCAATTAATGAAACCCTGTATATTTATTAACAGCCCCGGACTGATACAATTTTCTAATGTCATGCATTAGGCTATGAGGGGATTCCACGTCTCGTATTGCCTGTATACAGGAAATGCTGTCTGTCTTCATAGTTGATTTTTCTGCAGAATTTTTTGCATAATTGACCGATATCCAAATTGCGTATAACTCTGCTTGGAATACAGTGTTATTATTGAGCAATCGGCAGTTCCATTTTCCCATTACTTCACCCATGTAGATGCTGATGTAGGCTGCTCCTACGCCGTCCACAGTCTTAGAACCATCAAATCAATCCATCAATCAAAAACAAATAGAAAATAATTCGATTTGTTGATTCTTCTGGATGTGTGGCTTTATAAAGTTGTCGCCATCCGCATTATAGCATATGGTGCTGTTGCATGGTCAATGATTTTAAAGAACAATTAAGAACAAAAGTAGTCTCTCTTCTAAGAAAATTCCTTCTATTCATTACTGGTGCTTACTCCACAACACCAAATAGTGCGTTACAACTAACAATCCTCCGCTGCATTTCCTTTTGAATAGCGAAGTGCAGAAAGCAAATTTAAGGCTCGGACGTGATATTAAAATAAATATTGTAATATATCTTCCTACAGATGTGGAGCATAAACTTCCGCCCTGGACGTATCACCCGATGAAAGATATTCTGCCAACACAGGTCTTGACCAACAAAGAGAGCAGAATTTTTCGTTTTAAGCGGTTTTTATTACAGTATTTACGACAGAAAGATTGCCTAATATTTTAAAAGGTATTCTTTTATTCATTCATAAAACACGATAAAATTATATGGAATGGTAAAAAACTGATTTACACCGTTAATTTTCAATTAGAAAAAAATTCCTTTTTTTTTTCAGTTTCATTCTTATATAATTTTTTAAAAAGCTTTATCTCTACTTCCTTTGTTAAATCTACTTTACCTTCTTATGCAAGAAATATTTTGACGACTTCAAATCCAACTTCCAGCGTTCATGAGTCACGTAGAGTAGAACTTTGCCATTTTTTCATATTAATTTTCATTCGGAAACGTATTTATAATGGGTGGTTGCCCCGGGTCCCTCTTAACACAGACGGACTTCAGGCTCTCGCTGTCCAAGCACTACCAATTTTGTCGCCCTTCTGAGATGCTCTTATACTTCGTTTCTTAATTTTTTGAAAAATCTCATCCCCCCCCCCCCAAGTACTCGATTTTCAAAATTAAATCGATCTATTTTCTGTTAGTCCTCAACATCATTTTGAACGTTATTTCACCCATACCTTAACATTACAAAACACGTCTTCAACAATAAGTAGAATTAATGTTGTAAACTTAATGTTTTAATCTATGTAATGTATGTATACAGTATATATACAGCGTCGGCAAAAAGTCCGTAGAAACTTTAAAAATTAATAAAAATCGGAAAAATAACCGAAATAAAAAGGGTTTGCATGGTTAGTATCGCTAGGTCACGGGGATTTTTTTGACAGGAAAAAAGATAACTAAAAAAACAGCCGATAGGTGACGCTGGTGCGAGTGACTTCGGTGGAAATATGCAAATGAGACGGTTGTAAGAACTCGCGCTCCTAATCTACAATCAGTTCACCGTTGTCAACCGTGCATGTGGACTTGCTGCACTCTGGCGTTGCTGGATTTGTGATTCGCCTGCAATGTGTTATCCCCTGTGGTGGTCATGTGGATTTTTAAAGTTTCTACGAACTTTTTGCCCAACCTGTATATATGTTACTGCCAAACTCAGAAATTGGGCAATTCACAAACTGGCCGGCCCAGTTAAATAGCCAATGCCCTCCAGAGCAACCGTGGCCCTCGCTTTGTCCCCCTAAGGGATATACGCTGCTTCGTCTCAGGAGACGTGGGCCACGGTGGAAAATCCGACATTCAAGACCGGCAAACCACCCGCACCAGGCCGGACATCCCCAAGCCAACCAAAAGCAGGACTCCTCCCACAATTTCCCCATTTATAAAATTAAATAAATAGATATGGGGGGGGGGCATGGGCAGGAGCACAGACGCTCATCGCCTGCAGCCCACGAAAGGGACCCACGAAAAACAGTTATACAAGCTATTATATATATACAAGCATATGAACATATAGACAGCGTGACCCCCCCCCCCCGACTTCCAAGTCTATACCGCCTATGGGCCTCCCCGAAAATTAATCCATGCGATTTTTGGTTTTGGGGGCATTTGAACGTCTGGTAAGTCGTGACAATCGAAGAACTTCACCTGACCTTAAAGGCAGCATTTCATGCCACAAACTGAAAATTTTCCCGCACACAATTCGGTCAGTTGTGGAATATGCCATCTTGCGATTTTACATCTTAGCGGCACATTTACAGATCGCTTAAATGACCCGGGACATAGTTCCAGAACACTTAAGCGATTCGTGACATATTTAGAGATCCCTTGAGTGACATGTGACGTAGTTTTAGAGCACTTAAGTGGCCCCCAGTGCGGTTCTACATCACTCAAGTTACCCGCGGCACATTCTCAGATTATTTAAGTGATCCGCAGCATATAATTACGGATCACTTGCGTGATACAGTTCCAGAGCACTTAAGCGGCCCGGACACATTTCCAGATCACTTGGATCCGCGAAAAATTTAGAGATCACTAAAGTGGCTCTGTAGGCCATTTATCAATAGTGGGGAGGGGGGATGTTACTTCAAGTGCCCACAAACTATCAAAGGTTTTTCTTGTTTTTGGCTCACCGAGTAAGATCCATTAAGGATATTTCATATCTTCATAAAGGATGGTTGATGACGTAAGCATTCATTATCCAAACCCCCCTCCCCCCTTGTCATCAAAAGTCAGCAAATCGGAAACCCCCTCCCCCCCATCGATGATGACGTAATACTTTAACGGCCCCTATGATAAACCTATTAAGACATTGATTTGCAATTATAGCTTTTTGAGTAAAAATCTTAATAGCATAGAAGAAAAAAAGATTTCGTCATGCCCAGGGGCTTTCTTAGTTTTGAGTTTATTAATAAGTGTCTTAACCTCGTCCGAGATGGTTAGCTCGGCTTCACTAAATCCACATAAAGCCGGTCTTGGTATGCTCAGGAAATCTTGAAGTTTCTTCCGATGTTCAAGTTCGATGATAGATGGTTGATTGGAGTTCGGTGAGAACTGCTCTTCGCAGTTGTTTGCAAGTACTTCAGCTATTTCACTTTCGGAGAAGACAAATTCATTCCTTCGGTTTTTGATCTTGTTGATGTTGCCCCTTCGACCTTGCAGTTCTTCCAGGCTCACCAAAGTGATCAATCTGCTTCTGTGGCGTCTTCTATAAAGTTGGAAAATCGTTCGTTGAAGTAGGTTGAAGTCTCTTTTCGTATTTCTTTCTCCAGTCTGTTCAGAGCTACTTTGCCTGTTCGCCTTCTGTGATGTTGCCACATTTTGTTTCGCAGCTCTTGGGAGATGACAAATTTGTTGTCAGTTGCAAGAATTTTTACTCGTCGATTTATCAATTGCGTCTTTAATTTTGAAAAAGTGATATCAGAGATTCCTTGTTCGACAGTATCCGGAGTATGTTGGTCGAGGGTTAGTTCTTCTTTGGTGCTGAGATTTCACAGTATTTAGACCGGTTAGTTACTAATTTATACGGAATGTCTTTGGGTCTTAATATATCCATGGTGAAGATTAGTGGATTATGACGTGAATTTAGCACTGGTATTGAACCTAGTTGAATGTTATAATCAAAGTTTTTGGAAACTGCAAAGTACATCAGGCCTAGCTCTTTCCCCAGGGAAGTTAATAAGAACCACGATGGAATGCATACAAAAACATTTGTTTCTACAATATTCCTCCAGTTATATCTGTTGCTGTAGAAGGCCGGGCTTTTGCGGTTCCAGCAATGAATGTGGGATAGAATAAGAAATTATGCAACGTAATACTCAGCCTCTGTGACGTTACGACCCCTCCATTCCGACGATCTCTCACCAGAACGAGGGAGAAGAGAAACGGAGGAAAGAAAAGACCCAAGGGGGTGTGAAGGAAGGAGACGCTTGGTTGGGGAGAGGAGAAAAAGAGAGACAGGGAGGAGGAGAGGGACCGAAGGAGAAGGTCATGGACTTGGACAGTCCGAGGAAAACAAATGATTTCATTAATCGTCTCAATTTGTATATAGCGTTATAATTGAACCATGTCTTAAGGAATATAATACTTGTTTTTTGTTTTGAAACTTCGTCTCACTCGCGTGACTTTTTGATTCAGTTACTACGAAACCAACGAACCAGTGGGGTCAGCTGGCCTCACAGCCTCCACCTCAGTGAAATGCTGCAAGACTTATTTTAAATACATATGGACGCCAATACTATTCCAATTTGTATTTATTATATATATATAAATGTTTTTTCTGATAATAAATATTGACTGTTCAAATTTGATATAAAAATTTTAAAAGAATAAAACTATTATCAAATATTTTAATATTTTTTTATCTTATTTTGCTATATCAAACTCAACAAGTCATTTACACCTTCATTCATACCGCGTTCATAGGTTATGTGAAGTTTCACACATCTGTCAATAGATGACGCAGCATCAGAATTCATTCGGACTGTTAACTAATAAATTGTAGGTCCCGGTCTAATTAGCCCTCGTGTGCAGAAAATGACCGTGGTGCGACAAAAATTATCAATTAAAAGCTTATGAGTGGAAGCAACATAAAAATATTCATAAGTATGGTAAAAACCGTTGGGGTAACAATTTTACTACCTATACTTTGCGATCGTCAAGTCCATCATTTAGTATTCTTAATTAATACCATTATATCTGCCTATATCTTATTTTTTCTCCTTCATTATATTTGAGATTCCCCTGAATTTAATTCCATTAGGGAAAAATCAGTATGAATCATCTTGTTGACAACATTTTTGCTTAAAGTAATGACATTAACATCTGCGGACTTCGCGCAGGAATTCTGATATTAATATTTTAAGTATTGTGTTTTCAGAGATCAAAGCCAATGGCATGCACAGACAGACAGAATTTAATTTTTCTCGTCACCACCCAGCCCGGAGGGGCTGCCTGGCGACTTACAGACTTCCCTTGATGGATATGAAGAGGGTTATAGACAAGTTTGTGTGTGTTTGTGTAGATGTGAAGGGCTTGTAAGTTAATAGAAAGAAAAAAAAAAACCGCAAACATACAGTCCGATAAATGCTACCATCAGAATACTACTATATACAAAGATCAATCATGCATACTCCATCAAAACACCACTCTATGCAATAGAGTTGATAAATGAAATTAATATTATACGATAAATGCAAGTGTTATAATCGATACAAGAAGGAAATCACGCTGAGATTTCACAGTATTTAGACCGGTTAGTTACTAATTTATACGGAATGTCTTTGGTTCTTAATATATCCATGGTGAAGATTAGTGGATTATGAGTTGAATTTAGCACTGGCATTGAACTTAGTTTATATTCCTCCAGATATATCTGTTGATATAGAAGGCCCGGCTTTTGCTGTTCCAGTCTCCAGCAATGAATGTGGGATTGGTTGAATTGTAAGAAATTAAGCAAAAGGTAATGTCCAGGTTATTATTAGGTGGTTTATAGCTTCAGCCTCCATCTCAGTGGTTGCTGCAAGATTTATTTTTAATTTATATGGACATAGATCCAACTGTTTTTAAGCAATTTATTACATATATATATAATTTTTTTTTCTTATAATAAATATTGACAGTTCAAATTTAAATCTAACGACCATGGCACGTGCAGCACGTTTTGAGGCTTGAGAAATTTTAGTCTTTGACGTGGGTTGTAATCGACCAGCTCTCTCAGATGCTCATACTCTGATTTCCTCTGCCTTTCAAAGTGATCCTCTGAAGTTTGTTGGATGTAGCTGAGGATGGTTGGAATCTTCAGGTCTTTTCTAACGTCAGACCCTCTGATGTACTTTGGGGTTCTCAATATTTATTGCATAAGTGTTCTCACTATTTTATTCTGTTGACTTTGCAGACGCTACAAGTTGGTTTTTGAAACATGAGTCCATACTGGGGCGGAGTAGGTCATGATAGGTCTAATGATTGATTTAAACAATATGACTTTGTTTTTAAGAGTTAGTCTTGCACTTGTGAATGTAATGCGTGACATCATTCCCATGGTTTGTGTATCCTTAGTTTTTACGTGATTTATTTGACGAACAAAACATAATGATTGGTTTAGAATACATCCCAAATATTTCACTTCCTTCACAGGTCTTATGGTTTCTCTGCCCAGGTATATTGGTGATCTAGTGAATTTGGTTCTTCTTGTTAGCCAGATGAACTGACACTTGGCATGATTAAGCTCAACGGCATTATCCTCACACTAGTCTTCAACATTCTCCAGAGTTTCCTGAAGATTTTCTCTGCATTTGTCAGATTTTCTGTTGTTGGTGATAATAATTGCATCATCCGCAAATAGTCCCGGTATTCGCATTTGGGGGGGGGGGGCAGGAAAGTCATTGATGTAGATGGAGAAGAGCTGAGGCCCAAGAACTGATCCTTGGGGAACCGAGGCTCTTATTGGACGAATAGAAGAACAAGCATTTCTATTTTTCACCAGAAAATGCCTGTCTTCAAGATAGCTGTTGAAGAACAACACGTAGTGGTCAGGAAGACCGTATTCAACAAGCTTGGTCAACAGAGTTACGTGATTCGTTTTGTGAAACGCCTTGCTAATGTCCAAGCACATTGCGCAGGTGAAGTCCTTGTGGTTGAAGGCTTGTATTGCAAATTCTACGACTCGATGCATCTGTGTGACACAGGAGTTGTTCTGAATCATGCTGCTCAGGACGAAGAAAATTAGAAGATTCGAAATAGCTATTGAATCGTATAAGAATAATACGTTCAAACAGCTTAGATATATTGCTCAGAAAGCTGATCGGTCGAAAATTTTTGGCTATGAGAGGGTTAAAGCCAGATTTGTGGATAGGTTTGATTACTGAAAGTTTCCATTCTTTCGGGAAGTGACAAGTTTTCAACAAGCTATTAAAAATGTTGGTAAGAGACATAAGAGCAGATAGGGGCAGGTTTTTGAGAGCAAGATTGGAGATTTCGCCCAGGCCATAGGCTTTCTTGATCGAGAGCTTGTTTATAAGTTCTCTAACCTCCTCAATAGTTGTTAGCACTTGAAACCCACAAAGACTTTGATGACGTGGTTTGTTGAGAAATTCCTTAATTATATTCAGGTGTTCCCGCTGAGTGCCAGTTGGTTGATTACTGTTAGGTTTGAATTGACCCTCATAAATTTCGGCAAGCATCAGTGAAGACCAATCCACCTCGTTCGTTTTGAATTTTGGTAATTTGCGTGCTTTTCTTTTTGCAGATCTTCCAAACTTTCCATAGAGAGCCTTCACTCGCAGTGGCATGCTCCCAGCATGTCCCAGGTCTTCGACCACTTGCTAAAATCTATTCATTGAGACAGAGCGGCGGGCCATGATCCGATTAGGAGCATGAGGGCTTTGGACGGCCCCTATATATCGATCCCTATGATTCAGGATCATCATTACGTTGGCGTATTTTTGTGATAAGTATGGTCATTTAAAATTATGGTTAGGTAAGGCAACGATAACGATCAAAGGAATCGGAATATCGATACCTTAGGAACCGATAAATGCTGCCGGCAAACGACGAAATTCAGACATTTGATAGGTCAACTGGGACGGCCTATTCATGAACTAGCTGATTCAGGGCTTTGCCAGTAACATATATAAAACTGATTACCTGTGTGTCGGTAATATTGAGAATTAGAATTTTTTTGGAATTTCGAATTAAAGGAATTGAATTTTGAATTCTCGATGTGACTGCGAGAGAGAGCGAGCACGCATTTCGAGCTCCGAGATTGCTTCAATTTAGCAAGTCATTATGCTATAGTAGACAGTTAAACTTAATAGCTACATATCCGTACTCAGTCGGATTATAAATGTAACAAAAATAATAAGAATTACTTCTGAAATGACACACGTCATAAAAGCACAACCTGCCTGTTTCGTACACGGAGAGGTGTTCGTCGAAGGGAATGATGACTGGGCCAAGCTAACCGAAGCCTTCAGCGACAAGAAGGTCAACGCTGCCGCACGAGCCAGCGCAACGTTCAGCTACCTCAGCCGAACCAACCGTCACTACAACTTGTGGTGCCAAGGCTACCTGGCCGGACACTTCACCAGCGACGAGTAGTTCTCATGCGAGGGGGACAAGTTGCTACAAAAAATGTTTGAATTATACAGGGAAATCCAGAAACAACCAGAAGGAGCGAATGACCTACATCTCAAGTTGGCCCTACGTCAGTGCGTCAGAAAAATAATGACAGGCACCGAAATCTGCTATTTTGGTCAGCAGATCAACATGTAGAAAGGTGAAGCTTTCTCCCAAAGGAGATAATACGATACTGAGGAACATGAGCAAAAACTGGATAAAGGTTCCTGATTTCCTGAGAGATCGAGACACCGCCAGAAAGCCAGCTGTAAAGGTTCAGCAAGGGCAAGTGAAACATCCCGATCCAAGAACATGGGCACCGACAGTGGAACAGCCACGGAAACCTGCCACTCTTGAAAAACAACCGGAGAAACAGCTGAAAAAACAGGAAAAATCCGTTCCCGAGGAAGGCGAAAAGACCCCAGCACGGGACATGGAAAGACGGACAGCTACACCGACCCCTGATTCGACGGACGCACCGGTTCAAATGGACCAATCGCGCGCTACTCGCAGCGACGAAGCTCCGCCCACAGGGAACGGTGAGCCAGACGGCCACGAGCAGCCGACACACTCCAGAGCGAGGCAAGTACTCGCTGGTGATCCGGTGTGACCGACGATGGCGTTCGGTGGCCAAGAAAATACAAGATACGCGTCACGCCGCGTGTGAAGTGAAATTTACGCGCGGTGATTACAGAATCACATTCACCAACACCACGGATCGTGACAAGATCATCGAGTTTCTCACCGATGAAAAAATCCAAATCCTTAGGCAGTCTGCACCTGACGCCGCCAAGTTCAGCGTAATCATACGCGGACTTGATTCAGCAATGCCTGCTGAAGATATCCAACAAGAACTTGTTGAGGAAGGATTTAAACCGATCCGAGTAACGCATATACGATCCAGAAGGAGGCGTTTACGGTCCAAAATTCTTCCGCTATGGAAAATTGACCTGCCAAGCGGTGAAAAGTCCAGAGAAATTTTCGGACTCAAGCAACTGTCGAAAGACATCGCCGGAACCCAAATCGCAAATCCCTGAGCATTTGCTTCCGCTGCCAAAACTGGTGTCACCGCGGTGATAAATGTGAACTTCCCCAAAGATGTATGTTTTGTCCCGGATTTCACGATCGTAAGCAGTGTTCCAAAAAACGAGGGATAGACCCCCCAGTGTGCTGTAATTGCGAGGAAGGGCACCCAAGTGCCTTTCGAGGATGCAAAGTATACAAAACCGAACTTGCGAAACTTAGGAAAAATCTTGAACAGCAAGAAAATACCCAAAAAATAGCGGAAACCATACCATCCGCAACTTTTCGAAAATCCCGAAAGAACTTTAAAAACGCAAATTATATCCCAAAAAACGTCTGGAAAAATTTCCAAGACTACAAGAGGCAGCAATCCCAAGAAAATGCGGACAGCCGCGACTCGAACACTAATAATACGACGAGCAACGCCGAAATAACAACGTCTACGGACTTGGCGAAGGAACCGAGCGGAGCAAATCTACGGACTTCAGGCAACAAACCAAGCAGAAAAGTAACTTGGAAGCTCAAGGCGAGAAGCAGCCGAACCCGCCCCGACCCGGAGACGAAGGATCCGGGCATGGACGTTCCCCGAAGCCATCCACTAGTGGTGACGGCGTCGCAAGTGCCACTACTGCCGAGCGAGTGGAAAGTGCCGATTTGCGCGAGTTCGATTTTACGACGGAAGAAGAAACATCGACATCTTCGGACTCTAATCTGCAGCTAGCCTCAACTCGACTTACGACATGTTCGAGTTCGCTAAGTCCTGCATGCAAGATATTGTCCAGCAAAGCTCGAAGAAAGACAAACGAGCAATATTTCAGAAATTTCTGAAAGAGGCTGGAAATATTCTCGTGAAATAGCTGGCGAGAATTTCAGGAGCATAGAGCAGCTCCATTTTGAAAAGCAAACATTAGCGTTTGCAAAACCTATCTTTTTCTTCATTTCCTTTACCCATCTTTTTCAAAATTATTTTCTAAAAAATCCCATAAAAAACAAAAAATTACAGTGATTTCTGATAGAAATATCAGGAATGACTTGAAAAATTTATAGAAATCTTCTTCATCTGTCCTCTACGATCTTTTTTAAAATTACTAATTCTATTCCTCTTTTTTCTTCACCTTCTAACTAATTTTGAATTAATAAATTGTATTTTTGTTATTTTTCAGCCAATCCCTGACTAGGTACTCAACCGACCAATGAGGTGAGACCATGGCGCAAACCAGCCGACGTCACAGAAGCAGTTCACTTTTCCTGCCGAAAATATTAATAAGTAATATTACTAACAAGTTCAGAAGGACATGTTGAGTTTTTCCTGGTTAATTAATTTTTAATTAACGCCGACCCAAATTCCCGGACTCTGACAAAATTACATACACTTCACAAACACACATACATTTACTCTCTTGTCTATTTTTCCTCACATTGGTCCCCCGCGGGCTTGTTTTGAGGGCAGCTAGTATCAAAAATGATAGGTACTGCCATAAATTCCCATTCTCGGTAATGTTCTTTGTACAAATCTACAATTTTGTACCGATCGTCGACACATTTTGTACATACGTCAAAGAGGGCCCGATTTTAACGATCGGCTGTTTTAAAAGTTTGTGAGAGTTAAGCAAGGGCCTGAAAAAGGCAAAATACTGTCAGGCAACAATAGTTCGTGGGTCTCAATAATGACTTTCGGACTGTTTACTTCAGTGTAACCGTGGTTCCCTCACAATGTGTTTCAAACATGTTTACCCCTTTAATATATTTTGTCATTTCTCTTATGTTCCGCTCCATGGAGAAATCTTGAGCAGCGCCGGTTGTGTTTGGTAGTAAATAAAAATATATACTTTCTTGAGAGAGTGAAAGCAACATAAAAATATGAAATTCCTGCATGCAAAACTAAGTATTGTAATCAAGTCCCATCATTTAGGATTATTTATTATTGCCGCTATGTATAATTATATTTTATCTTTTTTGCTTTATTATGTCTGGGATTCCCCCTAATTTAATCCCCTCAGGGAAAAATCTGTGTGAAACACCCTGTTTATGACACTTGTGCTCAAAATAGTGGCATCGACATCTGCGGTCTGTGCGCAGGATTCTGGTATTAATATTTTTATTACATTTTCAGAAAAATGGAAACCAACGGCATGCGCGGAAATAAAAAACACACCGTTACCGTAACAGCCACACATCGAACTCCAATTCAGCATTAAAATTTCCAAAAAAAAATTTAATCAAAAATTTCTTGTTGTAATAAATTTTGACTTTAAATTTTGTGTCGAAAATTTTAAAGAAATGAAATTACTATTGAATATTTTGATATTTTTACCTTACTTTGCTTCATCAAACTGAGAAAGTTACCTACAATTCCATATCGTTAATAGATCATGTGAAATTTTACAGGACGCTCAAGAGATGGTGTTGCATCAGAATCCATTCGGACCATGAATACAAATTTGATAATATTTTTTGTCTTGATAATAAGTTTATGAGTGAAAGCAACCAAAAAAATATTCATAAGTATTCATAAGTATTTTAAAAATTGTTGGGGGAGTAACAATTTTATAACTACAGTCGACCCTCCGTATTCGCGGTTTTTTTTCCATCATTGAAAAATTTTTTTTTTTCAACACTAGCAATCGTCATTCACGTGTTTTGTAACAAAACACACGTTGAGTTGTACGTGTTTAAGATGACTCATTTTTCTAATACTGCTGATAATGTTTCGAAAAGACAAAAAAAAGTGAAAAATTTATAAAAAAAAAATTGATATATTCCGTATGTATGCTTGTGGAGAAAGTAAATCAATTGCCGTTGTTGCCCGCCATTATGAAATCAACGAATCTACTGTGAGATATATCAAGAAAAAGGAATCTGAAATTCAATCAGCCGACGCTGTCGCTGCACCTATGGCAGCGAAAACTTTGCATTGCCTACGGGACCCATGTGTTTCTCATAGACACAATGCTGTTTTTTGTGGGTCAAGACTGCCACAGAAAAGGTATTCCAATTGATTGTAATATTATAAATTAAAAGGCGAAAAAATTTTACTCTTCTATAAAGGAAAGAGCTGGTGAAAAGTCTATTTCATCAGAACTTTATGCAAGTAAAGGTTGATTTCATAGGTTTAAGAAACGGCCGCTGAAGTTGGTTTTCTGTGGTTCCCAACTTCAAGGCGCAAATGCGAGCCGATCTCCCCGTTAAAAAGTCTCGCCACAGAGAGCAACAGTACAAATATTCAGGCATTACACTTCACTCACTTCACTTCTGAGATATAGATGGCAGCAATGAAAAATCATACACAACACGAGATACGCTTCCGGCACAACTCACTAGGTAGTAAATTGCCCATGGCGGTAGACCTGAGTTGTGCTCAGCTTAAAAAAAAAAAAAAAGGTTTAAGAAACGATTTGGATTACGCAATGTATAAAATCACTTACGATCAAGCCTCTGCCGACCATGAGGCAGCTAGAAAATTTCCAAGGAAATTATAAAAGACATTGCCACGTTAGCGAAACAGGTGAGGGGAGAAGGGCTCAATGATATGAATATAGCAGATATTGAACAGCTAAAAATTAATAGCAATTCAGAGACATTAACCGAAGAGGAATTAATGGAGCTGAGTGACAGCTCCTTAAACTGAAGCTGTACCAGATGCAGACGATCAAGATAAAGACGTAAAGACCAGTTCAACATATGTGACATAGCGGAAGGGTTTCGCAAGTTTAAATCAGCAATAGATTATTTTTATGACATAGATCCTTCTATGGTATGTGCTTCACATGTAGAAAAATTAGTAGAGGAAGTCTTATATCAAAACATACTCGATGATATGAAGAAGAAACGGCAAACAGAAATCACAGTGTTCTTTCAAGAAAACATCTCCACCCTCTTTTACATATCCTTTCTATCCCTGCTCTTCTCCTGATGCTCAATAAACGAGATATACAAAAAAGAAAAACCCATGGTTTCGGTTATTCGCGGATTTCCGTATTCGCGGTCACCTCCGGAACGTAACCCCCGCAAATACGGGGGGGGGGGGCCGACTGTAATACTTTTCGATTGTCAAGTCCATCATTCAGGATTCTTAATTAATGCCACTATGATATTAAAATTTTACCTTTTCTCCAACATTAATTCTGCGATTTCCTTAATTTAATTCCAGCAGTGGACAATCTCATTTTTTATTGAAATAATTTATTCCTAGAACAATTTGCACCTGTTTTGAAATAAATTTTCTCACGGATTTCTTAAAGATGGCTTGAGAAACTTCGATGAATACCGATTAGCATCTTGTACCGGACGAGTGCTCTCAACACTAAGCTATTGAGGAGATAGAGATTTTAGTGGTGAGAGCACTCGTCCGGCAAACAAGAGATCCGGGTTCGACTCCCGGTAGAGAAGAGTTTTTTCTTTCCTCAAAAAATAAATATCTTCCCAACATTAATTTTTCTGTATATCTTGCATTAACAAGTGGAGAGCGACGCCATGTCATATATTGTTTTATTTTGTTACACGCTGTATTTTCACTCTTAAAAAACTGGTACAGGGTAATTTTTGAACGCCTTTTGAGCATTTTTTAAATTGAAACCATATCTCTACGACAGATGGTTGATGGGATAATTGCCCATTTTGGACTCATACTTTCTTTGTGTAATATATTAGTACATGTAATACATCTACTTTTCTGGGGCCGGTTTGTATAAGTCACGCTGTTGTCATTTTTGCTCAAACTAGTGTCATCGACATCTGCGGATTGTACGCAGGAATTTTGGTAGTAATTTATTACAATGAACCAACGACCCGCCATTTTAGTTCAAGGGGCGAACAGCGTGCATAAAATTTCCACGCCGAAACTATGAAGAAGGTAGTAATACAAACATTATTAAATATCAACTGTTAACAGTTTTCAGGGGTTAAAACATCTTCTACCCCATCAGATTACACTTTACTTTCAAATTATTTTGTTTATTTTACACTATTAAATATTAATAACAAAATTTTTTATATAAAATTTTATTGTTTTAAAAAATTTACGTATTCAAATTTTTCGACAAAAATGTAAATTTTTTTATAATATTAATATATTGTTGTTTTAAACTGCTACACAAAATTGAAAAAATTATTCTTGATTGTATGTCGTTCATGGATTATAGAGCTTATTACATCATACTCACAAGATGGCGCTGTATAACAATCCATTCCGACCACGAATTTAAATTTGATAATATTTTTTGTCTCAATAATAATAATAACTACCAAAATCTTGCACTTAAGAGTGAAAGCGACATAAAAAATATTCATAAGCATTGTAATGAACTTTGAGGTAACAATTTTAAACCCATCACTTTGGTTTTTGATCGCCAAGTCTTTCGTTTAGGATTCTTTTAATTAACATCTCTATAAGGCCGGTATTAAGCCGGGATTACACTATAAAAGTTTGATAAAAGTTCGTTTATAAAACTTGAAAAATGCAACCAATAGGCGGATTAGTGAAGTTCCCTCGAATGCAACAGATGTGCTTATTGGTTACTTTTTTCAAGTTTTATAAAAGAATTTTTATCAAACATTTATAGTGTAATACCGGCCTTACTCTATAAAATGTTATATTACCATAGTTTATGGTAAAAATTCTTTCACAAAACTTGAAAAAAAAAACCAACCAATATCCCAATTGGTTAAGTAACCGATACGCTTATTGATTGAATTCAAGTTTTATAAAAGAACTTTTCTAAAACTTTTATAGTGTATTGTCGGCCTAATATTTATATTTTATCTTTTCTAGTACATTAATTCAGGGATTCCCCTAATTTAATTCCAAGCAGGGAACAATCTTATTTTTTATTTGAATAGCTTGTTATTTTTCGGAACAATTTTTTCTCCTTCCTTTCCAATACCTTTTCTCCCGGATTTCTTGAAGATGTCTTGAGAAACTTTGATTAGGAAACACCAATCTCTAGAGCACGAATGAATGAACGCCTGGGGCTCTGCCACCGGACTTGCCGAGATCTCTTCCAGCCCAGCTTCGTGGCAGAGTCTGGGACAAAGTGCGTGCACCTAACAGTCTGATTGTGTAGCTAGTGTTGTGTTTGATATTTCAGTGCTGCCATCTATACTTCAAATTGTGAGTGAAGTATAATGATTGAATATTTGTAACGTTGTAGGCCTGTTGCTCTCTGTGGCGAGACTTTTTAACGGGGAGATCGGCTCGCATTCGCGCCTTGAAGTTGGAAACCACAGAAAACCAACTTCAGCCGACAATCTCTAGAGCAGTGATTCCCAACCGAGGGTGCAAGATGGAGAAAAAAGTGCAACATATTGACTGATTAAAAAAATATCAATGTAATCAATATATATAAATAAGTGAAAAAGTATTCAATGAAACTAGGAAACAGAGAGAAATTTGTCGGAAATACATATTTCTTTAGCCTTGAAATTGTATAATTTATTACCACTGAAAATACAGAACGTGTTCAAATAAGTCTATTTAAAAAAAAGTGTTTTTTCAATTCATTCATTTCAGGAGATGATGTGGACACTTATTTTGGCATTTAGGAAGAGTAAGAATATTTATTCACTACAGCTTTGACATTTTATACGACCGATTATACTAGAGCTGGACAAACCCAGAACCAGGTCACCTAAAATTTTCTTTGTGTAGTTATACTACTAAATTGCAAGCTCAGCAGCACAAACCGTTAAGAATTTATAGCAGCATATTTTTACCAACGTGAAAGAGGTTTCATTCATCATCATCAACATCAACCATTTCCAATCCACTTCTGGATGAAGGTCCCTAAGGCCTGGATTACACTATAAAAGTTTGGTAAAAGTCCTTTTATAAGATTTGAAAAAAGGCAGCCAATTAGGTCACCGGTTACATTTTCTAGAATGTAACCAATAACCTTATTGATTAGATTTTTCAAGTAATCCCGGCCCAAATGGTTTTGCCATTTTACTCTGTCTGATGCTTCAGCCATCCAGTTGATTACAGTCCTAAAATGTAAAAAAACAACAATATTATTTTGGATATTTTTTTTTCTATGGGTAAAAACATTTTTAGCACCTAGATTTTGTTTTTTGCGATTTGCGTAGCCCTGAATTATACAGGGTACATAGGTAACAGGGCGTATGTCTTTTTTTTTTGGTGAACCGTTGATTCTGGAGACCCACTTCCAGTTATAAAAAGAATCAAAATAACGCGTGGCACTCAGATATGTCATTCATATTACAAGGTTGTAAAATAAAAAAAATAAAAAACTTTTACATGGGCACCCAAAACCCGATTAGACAGTTGTTTCCCTGTCTTCCCTGGGGATATCAAAAAACTTCCACGTTTCAAAGTGCAATATTCGACCAAAAAATTTCAGTTCAAAAATCAAAGAAAAGTTCGGGAAGAACAGCAAAAAGTAACGGAAAACGCTACTTTCCACCATTTATGCTGTTCTTTTAAAATAAAAAATTTATCGTTGAATATTGCACTTTGAAACGTGGATTTTTTTTTTTTTGTTAGACTCAGGAGAGACAGGGCAACAACTTTCTAATTGGATTTTGAGGACGGTGTCAGTATAAAAAGTCAATTTTATACAAATACAAATACAACGCCACAACAGGCAAATTGCCCAACGAGGTGGCTGACTTAAGAACATCATGGATCCCCGAGCCCCTATCTACTACTGCTACACCACACATGCACTGCACCCACCACCCCCCCCCCCCCGCGGAACCCCCCAACGAATCGGTAAATGCGGGAATGTGCGTGTACGTGTAGTGCAACCTGACGTATAGTTTGTTGCTGTGTAATGCTTGTTATGTGTAGTGCTGTCATCTGCCCCCAGTTTTACTAACTATGAGTGAAGTGTTATGGTTGAATGATTTACCGTTGTAGGACTGTTGCTCTCTGTGGCGAGACTTTTTAACGGGGAGATCGGCTCGCATTTGCGCCTTGAAGTTGGGAACCACAGAAAACCAACTTCAGCCGACCACCACTGTGGGGTTCGAACCCGGATCCTCGCATCACGAGTCCGGCACTATAACCACTCGACCACCACAGCGGCCACTTTTCGTAGTTTAATCCTTACAGCGGCAATCCGGAGATATCTCGTCGCGCTCGACCCGCTTTATTTTGACAATCCCGAATTATCTTGTGTTCTTGAAACCCTCTCATTTTGACATTGACGAGCCCAGATACCATTGTAAAGTTTTCTTCTGATTAAATTTTTTTCCTCCCCTCCCCCATCTTGTCAATAAACTGCCAATAGGCAGTGTCAGCTTTTGTTCAAAATCTTGTAACAGAATGGGAGGAGGGGGGGGGAGAAGGTTGAAGGGATGTTTTTCTTTTCCATTCGAGGCAGTATAGTATTATTTTTGTACAGCATAAATAACAGAAAATCGATACTAGCTATAACCCGCGGCTTCGCTCGCGTGGATTTGGTAATCAGAAAATTGCTCTGCAATGAATCCCCCCCCCCCCCCCACATAACCAGGGCCGGACTTAGGCAGGACTTAGGCAGAAGGGTGCGGCCGCACCAGGCCGCTAAATTTTTTGGCTGCAAAAGGGTATAAAAATGTTTTGATTACATTTTGACCTCAACATCTCAGCAAAGCAATAGCTGAAAATTCAGTTCAAGATAGAGACTTCTAAGGTTGAGGGCCTGGGTAGATAATCGGTTTCCTAGCTCTGGGAGCCCCAAATCTTCGAGTGCCTGGGGCGCACTTGCAATTTTTTCATTGGGAAGCGGACACTTTTATCCATATTTATTGCCAAATGACATTTTTTTACGACTACGAATGAGTTTTACAGTCGTTCTCGGGCACCATAGTACCCATGGACACCCTGGGTATTAGAAAACCCCCGTTCAGAGGGGCCGCAAAATACTTAAGACCGTCCCTGCACATAGCATTTGTGGCATAGCAAATCTGGAAAGGACGTTAACTATCATAGCACAAACTAACGGACAACACTTCCATCCGTCGTTTATGCTGTTCTTTCTCGAATTAAATATTTCTCAGCGAATATTGCACTTAGAAACGTGGAAGTTATATTGTTGATCTCAGGAGGAAGAGAGGGAGACAGGGCAACCACTTTCTAATTGGGTTTTTGGGGCACAGGGTGTCCATAAAAAGCTAATTTTTTTTCAGTTTAATAACCCCTTGCAACACGAATGACATGTCCGAGTACTACACGTCATTAAGATACTTTTTCTAATTGGAAGAACACCTCTAGGATCAACGGATTGCCAGTAAAGTGCCATACACCCTGTATAAACTGAGCACATTTTTTTTTAACTTAGCAAAATTTGCTCTTGCTTGTGTTGTATATATATGTGTGGTCTTTGTTGGATGTTTTGCTCACTTAGTATTTTTTAAATCTGCCATTAAGAATTTTAGTTAGTTTTTTGTTAAAAAGTCTCGCCGCAGAGAGCAACAGGCCTACACAACGTCACAATTATTCATTCATTGTATTTCACTCACTATGCGAGTTGAGGAAAAAAACTCATAGTTTAAAAAATGGATTGCAGATGGCAGCAAAATACATAACAAGCATTACACAGAAACAAACTTCACGAAAGGTTCACTTTACATACACACACATTCCAACATGTACCAATTCATTAGAAGTTCAACAGAGGAATATGGACGAGGTGCATGTCTGGTTTAGTAGTAGCAGTTTTAGTAGTCTGTTTTTTGTAATTTGCATATGCGTTCTTTTATTATATTGTTTATTTGACATTCCATAAATGTGAAGTAAAAAAATTTAGTTTCTTCCCCCCGTACCATGGTTGATTGGAACAATATTCTCCCCCTTTATAGTTGATTTGCCCACGATAGTTATTTCATTCATAATGTAAAAAGTCCTGTGTATCATATTTACCCAGCGTATTCTCTTGTATAGGCCTTGGCCTATAATATTGTATAAATAAGTAAGTAAATAATAAAGTAATTCTATTTTTTTATCGTCTGTACAGTTATTTTTTTGTCGCTAGATAGTGAATATGTGTATCTCTTAGATTGATTTTCGAATTTTTTTCTTCTATTTAAAACGAATGAAATTGATTTGAACTGTTCTATGAGAGAGAGTTGTAAGTCTGAAAATGTGATTATTAATTACAATTAAAAACGGTAAGATTTTTCCCACTTGGGTTGAATACCAAATCTTAACGCTCGGTTGCTCAGCGGAAAAAGTACGTTTGTTCACTTCAAACATCATGGTCAGAATGAAGCTGTGAGCCTGCGTGAGATACTAATGCAGCGTTCTGATTGGACGCTTGCGGAATAGTGCCATCCGATTGGTCTATTCGAATTTTCTTATAATTCCCGCTCTAAATGAATTTAAGCCATGGTGTTGCGATCGGGGGTGTAGATTTATTATCGTTCACTAGTAGATTTTTGAAGGCCCGAATATATGTGCCTTCGTAGAAATCTAGATCAATTGTGGACTTGACTTTGTGAAAAACTCTCTCTTCTTGAAATTTGAATTTATGGTCTTCTTGCCAACAGTGAGCGGCGATGGTCGATATTTCACATTCCTGATTCTTAACACAGCGAGCGTGTTCATTTAATCTTGCTTTTATGGGTCTCCTTGTCTGTCCTATATAACCAAGAGAGCAATCACCACATGGAATGTAATAAATGCCCCATTGTTTATTCTGCGGTATAGCATCTTTAGGGGGCATGAAACCAAAGTTTTTAGTGGGCCTATCTATGGTTGTTAGATCAAACTTTTTAAGAATCGGTTTGATCTTCAGTGAGAGTATTGGATCGTAGGGTATGACTACACTTTCTCTGAGGGGTCTCTCTGTAATATTTTCTAGAGTGGTTCCTCGTGCCGGTTTCAAGAATTTTCTACTTAATTCGTCAACGATCTTGGTGTTGAACCCCCTGTCTATCGCAATTGCTCTGATGGTTTCAAGTTCATGATCTAATGTGTTCCGATCTGAACAGATGTTAAATGCTCTCGCTACATAGGTGCGAAAAGCCGAAAATTTCTGTTACATGGGTGGACAAGATCTGAAATGAGGTGTCAATGAGACCGTGAAAGAGGCTTACATAGACCGAGGTTTGGAACTGTGATTTCTGTTTAGTTACTAATACGTCCAAGAAAGGGAGTTCATTGTTAGTATCAAATTTGGCTGTGAACTGAACATGGGGGTCTGTCATTCATAACGACTAACAATTGTTCCAAGTCATCTTTAGAGCCGTCCCAAACCACAAAAGTATCGTCCACGTATCTCCGATAAAATGAGAAGGGCACGACGTTCAACAGCTTACTCTCAAAGTCGTCCATATATATATCACACAAAATCGGCGAGATGGGATTGCCCATTGCTAGACCATCTGTCTGGGTGTAAAACTTGTCATCGAAACTGAAGGCTGTTTGTGAGATACATGTGAAGGTGAGATTGCATATTTCTTCTACTTCAGGCTGTGAAAAATTGTGTATTTAAGTCGCCTTTCTAGACAACATCTGATACTACCAACCATGGGAATGCTAGTAAAAATTGAAACTACGTCAAAAGACACCATGTCGAGCTGTTTGGGTTCAACTGTACGTATTATTTGAGCGAAGCTAGACGAATTTCTAACTGTATTATTATTTGCATTATTTGATTTAGTGAGTGGAGTGAGAATCTGGACAAGGAATTTAGTGAGCTTGTATGACGCTGTACCAATGTTAGAGACTATGGGACGGAGAGATAGTGTTGGTTTGTTAACTTTGGGTAGGCCATAGATACGTGACGAAATGGCGTTTGATGGAATTGCTCTCTTTTTTTGCATGCTCGGGAAGAGAGACACTCGTTTTTACCACTTTCAATTTTCTCAAGTGAGAATCGGATGGACCTTTCTTTAATTCTTTATAAGGGTCACTCGAAATACGTGATGTCATTAACTCCGAGTATTGCTCTTTGGACATTATCACAATTTTTGTCCCCATTTATCTGCTCTAAAAATTACTAAGTGTAAGTTGTAAGAGATGCTTCTTATGTCCGTATAAGCGTTATGCAAAACGAAGTACGCACGAGACGCCGATAAATAAACTATTCTGTTGGAATGCATTTGCGTTTCTGTGAATTTTTGTGTTTTTACAGGATGTCCCAAAATACTGCTGTTGGCAACTTTTCTAAATTGACGTTTTCAGTATCACCAAAAAAGGCGCTTTTGAGTATTTATTCGCTGCAAAATATTTTAACACTTAACTGGTGTTGTGGAAATTCTTTGCGTAACTGGCGTCGTGGGGTCATTTTGATCCCAGCAAGAAATAATGAATTTTAAAAATCAACCAAAAGAGTTTCAACAAAAGCAATGCTTATTTTGCATGACTTCATTCGTCTGTCAATTAATTCACTAAATAATTTTTCAAATTTCTTTAATTATTTCCCTAAAAATTTTCTTTTATTAAGAAATATTCGAAAAAATGGGGGGGAGGGCGGTATGTATATTAGATTTTTTGAACGCAACTTTCATGATTAAAATAGGAACAGATATGATTGAAATGTACTCAAAAAATAAAATTTCCAAATTAAAATATTATTTACTATATTTTTCACGAGAACAAAAATTATTCATATTTATCAATTAATTATTTATAATTTGTCTTATTATCGTTGTATCGAGAGAAGTTTAACATTACAGAGCATGGGCTGTTCCAAACAATATTCGAAAAATACCGTTGTAGTGGGATTTATTGTTATATCGAGTATTTTTGTAGACAGTTTACTCTGTATATGTATCTGTTTTGTGGGCATTGTAAGTAAATCGAGCAATAACATTTTTTTTTGACATTGAAAACCGTTATTTTGATACTCCCCCTGAAATGCGCTTTTCCTGTCATACAACTTCTATATTCGATACTATATCTACCTCCATCTGTTTTCTATGATATTGCTCTGAATTGTGAAGGTGGACATTGATATTCATAATGATTTCGGATGCCACCCTTTTTCATATTTCTATGGCAACGTGTTTATTTTGTGTATATTTTTTCCTTCGCAACATGTTTTATCCTCCACATTCTGACACATCGCATCGTATTGACGACGGACACTGATGTTCATAATGATTTCCTCTGCCATCTGTCATGGAGGCATGTTATTGCTGCGTAGTATCTGCAATCGATGTAAATCTGTTATCTCTATCGATGTAATATCGGTTATCCTATCTTTAGCACCGTATCATATTGATGAACATTGTGTGTGTTTTGTGTGATGTTCACAGTGTTTTCCGCTGCCGTAATTTTCAGATTTTTTTAGCAATATGTCGTATAATATGTGCGTGTTTTTTTTTTCCGGAGGAGTGACGTTGGACGTCACTTTGTGCTGGCTTTTCTGATTGTTCTGGGGGTTGGTTACTGCTGTTACGACCTCTGCGTGGTGGCTCTCCCTGTCTGGATGCTGAAAGGCTTTTCCAGCATGACTTCTTAACCGCTTATATCCCTTTTGGGGACAGAGTGGGAATCATGTTCTGGTTTAGTGGTGCAGAGAAAATCTTATTTTTTAAAAAAACTTGAATCATGCAGATAAACATTTCGCCATATCGTTTGAAAATACAGAGAAGCACAGAAAACATGAAAAATAACTAGAATTTATAGAATTTATGGTTCATCAGTATCATCGTTTAATATTACGTTTCCCTCTTAACATAGCTTTTGCTAATTTAACAAGTAGAGTTCATCCGCTGTAAAAACCAAGAACGTGGTGATTTTTTTTTGAGCAATCTAATTTTTAGGATGATAGTTGATAAATAATTCTGATTAATAAATAATTATATTTCTTAATTTATAATTAACAAGATATGACGTAATCAGGGTTTTTGAGATCACTGACATAAAAATTGAAAACTTTGATTCGAGTAGAAATACGATTTCGATCAACTTCTAACGGTAGATGTTAATCTACCAATAAAAGGTAATAACTAATTAGTAATTAAAATAAATAATTAATCGCAATCAAAGGGTCGTCTCAGCACTACCTAAACAAAATGGGTGAAACAACTCCCAAGGCTCGATTACTTAACAAAATAGAAGTTACGTCTCGATGCCGTCATTTCAACTTTTTCCGGCGGACGGGAGGGGGGGGGGAAAGAACATGTACTCAATTTTTGTATGTATATATATACCATTTTAGTGTATTTTCAAAAGCCCGGGGAGTGACTCACAACTGACGGACCTGGGTGTCGTTTTCAATGGTGCGCGTACATGCGCCCTAATCTCTGAGTTTTGGATTCAGAATACCCCTGGGCGTGCGTGGCAGCCCAGGTCGATCAGATTGTCGTCTGAAGTACAGAAGGATGTTTAAAGGTATCGTGAGTTTGATACCTGGTTCGTCCTTGTCAGGAACTTTTCTGACACAGGGGTACAACAGTAATGGTGACATGACCACAGAAAAAGATCGCTACCGCAAGGAGTTCCACATCGAGAGATTAGCGCACCAACCTCTCGATGAGTATAAAAACAGGCTGCCGTTCGGAATCGGAAATAAATTGTAAGGTCCCGGTCTAATTAGCCCTCGTGTGCAGAAAATGACCGTGGTGCGACAAAAATGATTAAAACGATGGAAAAACCAGTATGGCAGAAATCCCTATTTAGTGGTACGTCGAGATGAGGTTCGGTTTTCGGTCCACCAATAGACCAACATCGGCACGTTACTTTATTGCTACTGTCACCTAGTGTGGAAGTTACGAATGAGACGATATGAAAAAAAATATATTTATTTAAAAAAATCTCGAAAATTATTTAATGAAAAAAAATGAACAAAGAAAACATACGTATAAAAATTAAATTTGAAGAAGGTATAAAAATATTATCATGAAGTAATGAAAATTTTAGAACTTTTAATGCTTTTTCAGAAAAATAATGTTTATGTATTAATTCCATTAAAATAAAGTGCACTCAGGGATTTCCGCCACGTTAGATCACGAACAGCTGCTCTCGTTAATGAGCTGGCTTTTCCTGACATACTGTACATCTGAGGGTGCAGAATGACTTCCCACCCTTTTCTTTACCCTATCTTTCTCTCTGTCCCACTGGGTGCACGTGCAATTTTTCTCCCTAGTCATTGGGTTCAGCTGTCCATTTCAGTCAAATGTCTTGTACGTTGCATCGAGTTGATGGCTGCCTTCGTGGGGAGAACGACGCGAGTGATTCGATTCTTGTGAACACGGGGCAAGGAGAGCCATCACTATAAATCTGTGCTAACTTTTCCGACACAACTCTGCCTCTTTAGGTAACGGAAGTAAAGTGCTTTGCATCAGTCTGGGGTTGTGATCGGTTCTATCTATCTCTGTTTCCACCTTTTCAAATACACATCGGCCATTCGATTTCTTTTTTATAGCACTTATTGTTGTTGATGTCTAATCTTGTTTAGTTTATTTAATAATAGAGCATTTCCCTCTGTGAATGACTCTACACTCGTAAATTTTTGCAAAATCATCATTTTGGAGATAACTAATAAATAATACTTCAAAATTTGCAATTAACAAGGCATCACTCCACGTAGTTGGAGGTTTTTACGATCTTTTGCATTCTAACAAAAAGATTTTGATTCAAGTAGAGAAGTAAAATTTAAATACATTTTTAACGAAAAAATAGATTTTGATGTAACCACAGAGCTGTTTTAGAGCCATTCAGAACTAAACAAAAGCGGGGGACAACTTGACAACTTTCTACACCCGAGATTGATAAATAAAATCCTCCGCCAAAAAGACCCTTCCCCCCCCCCCAAAAAAAAAAAATATATATTTACGGCCTCAGTTTTTTTCGGTTTCAGTATACTTTATGGAAAAATCTCGAAAATTATTTAGTGAGGAAAAACAACGATCAAACAGAAAAAAAAAGAAAAGAAAAATAATACAGTATACAGGGTGTTCTGTTAATGGACCGACAAACTCAGAGGGATTGTTCGTAGGCATCAAGAAAAACATATATTGTATAACATCGTGTTATACAATTATGTTATAATTGTTATACACGATGTTATGTATATAATACATAACATCGTGTCGCAAACCACGTTGAGAGGGTGTATTAATAATTCATGGTCCATCCCGTCGAAAATTTTGAACACTTCTATCATATCCTCCAACACCTGCGTTCATCCAATGTGAACATATTCAAAAAATGAAGTCCCTCTTTATAGTCAAGCCCCCTCGGCGGGATTGGTTCCTGTGGCTTACGAGCCGGGGATGCCTGCCGGGACCGGACATCAAGAGAGTTTTTCCAGCATGGCTCAGCCGCTAGGTAATCTGCCTCAGATCAGAGCTGGGCCATGTTTGATGTTAGTGTCTGTAGTCCTTTGCGTGGGTTGGAGGTCGGTCCGTGGTCTTGGTGGCTAGCGGGCTTTTTCTTTTTTCCAGCATGGCCCAGCCACAAGGTGGCCTGCTTATATCCCACAAGGGACAGAGTGGGGACCATGTTTGGTGTTTGCATAGTCAATCCCCGTGTGCCAACAAGGACACGCGTAGCTCTTCTCTGCTCCCCTTCAACCAAGTCAATGTCCCTCTGCAGGTACGGTCTCTAAAACCTTACAGCAGCTGTTCCCAAAATTTTTCAGTGTGCGTACCGCCAGTTTGCTCGATTCCTTTCCGCGTACCCCCAACCCCGAATCCTCCAGGCATCTCCCCCAATCTGTTTCACGCATAGCAGATTCCGAAAACTTCCCTGAAAAGGTATACGTTGAATTAAATTACATGGTATATTTTTTTCATTATAGTTTATTTTTTATTTTTGAACTAAGCAAACAAATGAACAAGATTGGGAGGGGGGGGGGGAATTAATGTGATATTAGGGACTGTATTGAATTACAAAGTTTTGAAAAATTAGGCTCAAAAAAGTATAAATACAAACTCAAATCCGGTGCTGCGTTCAATTTGCTTCTATTTTATTTTTCATGTAAGTACACGAAGGGAACGCTCGTTCAACAAGCTCCGTGCTAACAAACGGCAACAAAAACATTATGGTTTTTCTAGGAAGTTCACTGTATTCGTCGCTGCGACGAGCTCAAAAACTGACTAGGTTCACCATTCCGCCTCGGCGGAATGGAGGTCTTCAGAGTGGTATCTGATGCGAGCTCTAGCGATTTCTCCATTTCTGGAATGGACAATGGAGCCGGTTCAAAATAGTCTTCTTTCTAAGTATAAGATATCCACCGATCACCCATTTCCGGCTCTAAAATATATTTTTCAAAGGAGTATTTTAATCCTTCCCAGTACTCAATTATCCTTATCACCAACTGTTGAATTTACCTCGACTTGTAACAGGAAATCGTGAAGTGTTTCGAAAGGTGAAATTTCCAGTGAAAGGGCTACCTTGTGCCAAAGTTCGAACAGTCACGTCAGGACTTAACCCCGGGACAACCACCTAACTTCGGTGTGCAATAGCAAAGTGTTGTGAAGGCTGTCCATGTATTCGCACAACAGTTTAAACAACCTGGAGTTGATAGGGTTCACTTTGATAAACTTGACAACTTTGACCGCCTCATCAAGAACGTTTCGCAAATTTGGAGGCAAAGGTTTCGGTGCAAGGCTCTGTCTGTGAATAATTCACAGTCCATTCCGTTTTGGGGGCGACTTCTGCCACGCGTGCACGAAGGCCTGAGTAACAACCTTCCGTGGATATTCCACCATCTGTGGTGAGCCTCGCATATTGACCAGTGAATTCCTTTTTCAACGAAATAATGATCGATTGCTTCAAATAGGTCTTTGTCACCCATTTGGTCGTACGACGGTGACAAATAAAAAGATTTTCTTCGAGAATTCTCTTTTAAATACTTAGCAATTACAAGCAGCACAGAATGTTGCGTAAAACGTCGGTTCTTTTGCCGACTTTTTGAATAAAAAAAATTTCACAATTTCTGACGTGACTTATGACTGTGCTCTAAACATCGTGTATTCTTCGAGACACCGTATTATTTGACAGAAGTATTAAACTCATTATATGAGCACTCTCCTCTTCAAGCATGCATCTGACAGCATCTTTGATGCACGGTGAAATTAAATTTTCAGCAATGGTGTGATGTTTTCCTCATCTCGCAATACGGTAGTTCATGGAGGCCTCGGTAGCTTCGAGAGAACCACTTTTGTCAGATTCAAAATATATTTTCACGTTTACAGAACTCTGGTGCACGGTACTTCATTTTGGTTTCAACTTCCACTTCCGCACCGATCCAGTTTTTACCACTGATCCATAGCGTAGCGTAAATCACGTGAGTAGTACAGGGGTTAGACAAAATAATGTGAACACCTGTGCAAAAACAACACTCGAGGGAAACTGTCGTATACTCCCGCCCTCTAGTGTGGAAGAGTTCCACTTAGTGGATGAAAATGTGCACACATCAGTCTACTCGTAGCAGTGATAGCGTTCAGATGCGATGTATATTGGGACGTTAAAACTTCGTTATGGCTGACCTCACAGATTTCGAAAGCGCATGATTGTTGGAGCCCGTTGGGGGGGCCCGTCTTGCCGGGGCCACAGTAATGAAAACGGCCACTCTTGTTGGTGTCGGTGGTAATGACAGCCTGTTGCAAACAGGGAGAGACATCATCTACCAAGCATAACAGTGGCCGAAAGTCGAAGATGGCTGATAGATCCAGAAGGGTTTTGAAGCGATTGTGGCCATAAAGCGCAAGAAAACAGTATCCCAGATAACATCTGAGATGAACACACATCTACAGGAAGGTGTATGGACAAAAACTATCCGCCGTGAAGTGCATGCAACAAGCATACAAGGTAGAGCGACTATTTCAAAATCATTGGCGACACCATGCAATGCTTTGAAACGACAAACATTGAAAATACACAACAACAACGGGAGGATGTCATCTGGTCAGACAAATCGTCGTTCACATTATTCCAGATTAACGGACGTGTTTACGTTTGGAGAACGCCAGCACAAGCCTATGACGTTGATTGTCTCCTTCCATAGACTAAAGATATAATTATTCTAACTCTGTGTCTCCTTCCTACTGTAAAGCATGGAAGGGGATCAGTGATGCTGTGGGGCGCGATGTCTCACCGTGGTCTCGGCCCACTTGTTGTCCTGGATGGGCGGGTTAATGCAGCGGTTTATGTCGGTATTTTGGCGGACCATCTTCATTCAATGGTGCAATATTTGTTCCCTGATTCTCGACCCGTGTTCCAAAAAGATAATTCGCCCGCTCACACTGCTGGAATTGTCAGAGACTGACTTGATGAACACCATGATGAACTGCATCACCTCGTATGGTCCGCTTGGTCCCCTTATCTTAATATAATTCAACCTTTGTGGGGTATTTTGCAGGCCAAAATGTGCAGTAGGTTTCCACCTCGAAAGACACGTTCTGAATTAGCGGCCTTTTTTGCAGAAGGAGTGGCTATGTATTTGTCCATCCCACGACGGACACAAGCTGTAATTAATGAAAAAGGAGAGCCAACAGCCTATTAATAAAAATTTTGTCTCATTTCACAGGTGTTAATATTATTTTGTCCAACCCCTGTAGGTACTTGGTAGAAAAGTTGACGTAGAAAATTGTGGGAATAACACGCACAGACTCAATACAAACACCCACAACAAAAGTTAAGCATTAATTAAACGAATTAATTAATTCGTTTAAAAACGGCAAGTTCTTTATGAACGAAAACGTTGTGAGTCGCGTGCCTTGAAGTTTGGATCGGACGTAAAATTTATGTGATCTTGTAGAGCCCGTAAAAATTCCGGCTGTGTTGGCTAAGGATCGGAATTACAGAAGAATTCACCAGGTAGGCACAATGGTGATCCATAAACCATCTCAGCAGCAGAAGTATTGATGTCCGGTTTGATGCTGGCTCGGATGGACAGAAATATGGTAGGTAACACTTCAGTCCAACGTTCTGTGGCATGGCAGCGTATGGCACCTTTGAGCTGCCGGTGGAACTTCTCAACGATGCCATTGGAGGCCGGATGATACGCTGTAGTGCGTGTTTTCTGAGTTTCAAGAAAACGAACGAATGCGCGAAACAAATCGCTTGCGAATTGTCTGGGGGGTGGGCCGCCAGCATTAAAGGTGCAGTCGTCTGATCTAATGCATATGTGTATATATGAATTGACATCATCATCATCATCGTGCCCTCAGCAATAATGATCGCGTCCCGTCCACCCCAAACGTTCATGTCTATCTCCACCTATGTGCTTAGTTCTTAAAGTTTACTTGCGTTTACGCATTTTTTTTCTCTACAAATTAAAAATTTACAAAAAAAACCGAAGGTAACGGTTACGCTTTCGAAGTTACTCGGGATTACACTACAAAAATTTGATGACAGATCTTATACAAATTTGAAGTAAAAAAAAGAACAACCAATTATTATGAAAGAAGTTATGAAAGAACTTTTCTAAAACTTTTATAGTCTAATCCTGGTTTAAGGGACGGTAAAACCTATCATCGTAAGTTATGCCGCATGATGTAACACCAGCTTATATAGAAAAGTGCGCTCGAATACTGCTTGTAGTTCTGGACACGTAGCAATGTTTACAGAACGTTGGCGAACAATGTCTCGCAACTAGTTATGAACAGTTGCAAAACAAGTTCGGAATTGCTCAGAGCTCAGAAATACTGTCAACACAGTCTGGATCAGGCTTTAATCCTCACATACTCTTTTCAGTGCATGAATCGACATAAACATCACATTATGTGATGACATTGCACTTTTTTTCCCCTGTTTTTTCAAAAATGAGCAAACCAAAGTCTGCAAGTTCATTTCAGTCGTCGTGTTGTTTTCTCTCTTTCTTTCGGGTACTTTATCTTTTTCCATTGTGCATGGATAATGCAAGTTCTTGAGATGTAACACTTTTAGAAATCTTCCACGTGATGACGTAATATACCTTATGCAGAGATACTCCTTTGGAAAGAAAGAACTCGAATATGAAGAATATGAGCGTAAACAGCGATTTATCTTCCAAAAGCCAGATAAAAAGTAATCAAAATAAATATAATTCCTCAGTGAAGCAACTGAAGGTTGTGTGTTATTCTCTGGGGTTGCGATGCTTTCGGTGGCGAATTTTTTGTAGATAAAAGCGAAATATATATATCATAACGCTGCATTTTTTCCCCTGAAATCAAGAAAAAAAAATATTTTGTTTATTGGCTTCGGCTATTCTGTGAATGAATTGTTTTTTTTTTAATTTGACCTGGAGGTATCTTTCAAGCAAGTAAGAGTGAAATCTGTACAGAAACTAATGCCTTCCAACGACCACGACGAGAAAACTTTTTTTGATAGCCGTAATAATCATAATAAACGTGAGTATTTATATTAATGACTACTCAGTGTTTCAATATATGTGCAGGATTTTCGAGTGTATCCGTCATAGTATTTTCATTGTTTGTAGAGGTCAACGTGTCTTATTGTTAGTAATAATTAGTAAAGTTTTACTACTTTTTCGTAAGGTTGTTGCCTATAGGAAAATCGCATCGTCAATTTCACATTGCTTTATCGATATACAAGTTACTTATGTGACCAACAACTTCCAAAATCTATTACTTTACTTAACAAAAGTTATCAAATTTACATTCGTTTCACATTCAAAGTCGCGTGCCTACTTGCTCCTTATGTATCCTGTCAATACGCACTCAAACTCTCTAGCACAGAACTTCAGGCAATGGCGTTATATGACACTAAATTATCTTATCCCTGGGCCCTCGAAAGTTTATCTCTGTACACTCTGGATACTCATCTAACTGAGAGAGGTCATCAGTTGTATTGATGCACTCTAAATCAAAATTCCTAACGATCGTGTAACTAACACAATGATTAAATCCATAACTTATATGATATAAGTAAAGTCGTTTGAGGTCGAGAAAATTTTCGGTACAAATAAATGCAAGTCTACATTACACATGAATTTATGTGACTCCCCCCCCCCGCATACGGGTTTTCCTAAAAAATGTGGACGATGGGGTGAAGTACCCGTGATATGTCTCCGAAACTGATATCTCTATTAACATTTAGGAAATGGGGGTGGGGGGAATGAAGCAGATTTTACTTTATTATCAACCAAATACACTCTATCCCTTGTGCATAATATATACATACATACATACCCTGTATAATACCCTATATATTAATATATTTTAGAAACGCGGTAGCCCAGGTCGATAAGATATTCGCCTGAAGTACCAAAAGGATGTTTGGAGGTATCGTGAGTTCGATACCCGGTCATCACAGTCAATCGCTTTTTCTTATCTACCTCTTTTTAATGATTTCAAAGATATTATTTGAGTGTGAAACACGTTCGTTATTCAAAGAATAAACAATGGTCCCATAATTTATGGGTCAGTATTTATGTGCTTTATTACTTGTGAAATTTCATCTTCTTCGCCTCTATGTTTTCACATATGATCTTCCTGCCAGAAAACTGATTTGCAGGTCGGTAACGTCAAAAGGAGACAACAAGGAAGAAAAGAAAAAGATAATAATGCGCTGAGGTGAAGAAAAATTTCAAATTCCGTTCATAGTAGAGCTCCTTGAAGCACCAGGCTAACTAATACATAATTTTTGAGGCAATATGCGACTTCGGTATTAGCGCTAAGCCGATCCCTTTACCCTATACTGCTTTTTTATTACGATTTCCGAAACATCAGTTGGAGCAGATGATGATGAGCAGAAGATGCTCAAAGGTCGATGACGAGCTCGCTTTGCTTCATAGGTTTCTCATACGGTAAAGAACAAGGGAATGTCGAAGTGATGAGAGGAGAGAAAAGGGGAAAGAGAGAGAGAGAGAGAGTCACTCTGGTAGATAGATAGATAGAACCGCTCACAACCCCGAACTGATGCAAAGCACTCTGGTACGAGATTTTTCACCCTTCCCTAGTATGAAGCAGGGGCGGAAGCGTAATTCTTTTCATTGCAGAAAAGGACATAAACATCAAATATTTGAGTTCACAGAGAAACAATGAAGCGTACATACTACGTCTTGTGAATTCAAATATTTTACGTTACCATAATATAATTGGATGTTTGTCTTTTTTTCCGCCCTGAAAAAAAAATGTGGCGCATTGGTAAGATGTTCGTTTTCGACAATGAAGATTATCGCGGAAATAAAGCATGAAAATTTTCAAGGTCCACGGATTCGAATTTGGGGGGGAAGAACATCAAAAACAAGTTCTTTACCTAATCAGTCTGGAGCGACCACCGATCGTTTCGGATAGAGCCTTAAATTCCCACACAAATCCACTGGTTGGAATTTGCCGTATGGCGATATGACCGGAGTTGGTGTGCGGTAAAGTACTAGGCCTCATACTGGACTGGGTATCAGTAAGTGAATTATACGAAGTTATATCATGAATTTTGCGTGTATTTTTTTTTTATATTAAAAAATCAAGAAATATTAGAAATGAAAATATTGAAAGTACTTTGCTCACCCCCTAAACAGCATCTGAAAACTTTCCCGTAATGATCACAGGTTTTCTTTTTTGATTCTCAGGCCAGGGTAAGACTCTAGTTGACGTCATAGTATCCGGTAAGAAATGCATCTGGAACAAGAAAGTGAAAGACACTCAGATGGAGAAGTTCAAATGCCACGTCGAAAAGAAATACAGAGTCAAACTCGTTGACTATTGGGACCTTCACAAGTGGTCTGTGAATAACTACAAGACGTTTTGGGAGGAAGTATGGAGTTACTTTGGCATAATACACTCGAAGACCTTTGACGAAGTCGTGAGAGAATGCGAGTTCTTCTTTGACGCGGTTTGGTTCAAGGGTGCTCGAATGAACTACGCCGAGAACATTCTCAAGTATCGAGACGACCACGTTGCTCTTTTGTACCACGACGAGGAAGGACGAAGCGAAAGGGTAACGTACGCAGAGATGTACGACAAAGTGAAAATATATGCTCATGCCATGAGGCGACATGGTTTAACGAAGGATGACTGCGTCGCTTGTAAGTGGTCGTTCATTTACTTTTTCTGCACTTGAATTTCATTTACTCGTTTTAAAACATGTAGTATGGTTTTCGTAGTCGAGAGTGAGTTTCAGTTTCGTGAGACGATACATTATCGTTACGGATACGGAATTTTCATATTTACGAAATGAATGCAAAAGCAAAAACTTGATTTTTAGCATTTCTCTCTCTACGAAATCTTGATAATTTACATATTTTCAAGTGAATAAAGGCAGTAATTTTGCCGAGCACTTGAATTCTAGAACTTTAATTAATACAGTGTAGAGTATTAGAAGTATTAATACAGTGTTTCATAACTTTTTTTCTCCATGGCACCCTGTGCACCATATCTTCTTCCCGTGGCTCTCATGTTTTATATAGCTACCCCCCTCTCCTTCATGATGTACAAATGAGAACCTTTCTACTCATTAAATTGCCTTTTTTGCCGAAAATTTATAGTGAACAAAAATTTTATCAATTCGATCTTTGTGCCCCTGGGCAAAATTTCAGTGAGCCTCAATTTATGATAGGAAAGGGGGGGGGGGGAGGTTCTTGTGCTGTACCATCCAAAATCGTAGGTCCTCATAGAAATAAAAGGTTTCTGGGTGGGGGGGGGGCACATATTTAGCTTAAACTAACAGCTTACATACGTGAATACTTGAGCTTAACTTTTCAATGAAGCTGGGTTACACGAATCTGTCACGATTTGCAAATACCTGTGTTATCTAAAAAAAATTGATCCCTTGTCGGTGTCATTTTATGAGAGCTGCTGTTCAGAGATTTATGATCTCACCAGATAAAAGGAATTGAAAATTCAAGGTGTAAAAATTATTCAACTTTGCTAAACAAAATTTTATCAGTTTACACACAGCAGTAAACTGAAGAAAAAACCTGAAGGTTTTACCCTTACTAGGCCATTGCAAGTAATTTGAAAAAAAAAGTCCATTCTAATTAATTAAGTGGTCGTGTTAATGTATTGTTTTAATTAAAAATATGCTAATAGAACCAACTTACATCCATATTTGTAAAAAAAGGAAATTTAAAATACGTTTTTGTGGGATCAGAGTGTTAAGATGAATATCTAAATTTTTCAAGACCGTCTACCAGTTTTTTCTTAAATGAATGCTTTTAAATTATGTTCACAAATATCTATTTCGAAACTTTTTTTTTTTAGTCACAATTAATTGTAACATTAATGAACTGAGAAACAAATTTTGTAGAAAAACCATTAATACACAATAAAAAACTCTTAACACTGTTTCGTTAGAGAACAGGATAGAAATAATTGATTCGTAATAACTGTGACTAAACTGATAAAAATGCTAAATTCATACGCAAATAATTCTTGTATATTTTTTATAAATTTAAGAAAAAACTATTTCTCATCGATTGCGTAATTGCCATTCAGTGTGACGTCAATTGTCAATTTACTGTACACTTAAATATACAGGGTGTTCCATCAAGACCGCCCAAACTCTGCACAGCCAGATTCCTCGCTTGGAATACATAAAAAGTACCCAAAGAACTGTAATCTGTACGACCCTTAGTTTCCGAGAAAAATTCGAAAGAAACGGGGCTAAAGAAGATGTCTTTCTCGTTAGCCCCGGAAAGAAATGTATGCGTGGATAACCAGGCGGAGATAGAGATGTTGTTCATTCGGCATTCACACATATGCTCTAAGGAAGGGAGTCTGTCCTCTGTAGTTTATTGGTTAGAACACTCGCCCGGACAGTGAGAGATTGGTGGTTCGATTACCCACAGAGGAATGTGAATTTTCTTTCTGAACTATATACACCCAGACTTTCGTACTTCGTATGAATAGCGGAGATGGACATCGTTTCTCTCTACTGATGTTCATGTTTCCAATAAAGTTTTTTTCGCTTGCACGGATATAACATCATATTTTTTCTTTCGCATTGTTCTCGAAAACTATGGGTCGTACAGAGAGGTGCAGTTCTTTGGACATTTTTTATGCATTCCAAGCGAAGAATCTGGCTGTGTAGAGTTTGGGCGGTCTTGATGGGACACCCCGTTTATATAATTACCGTATATAACTTCTATAATTTCATGAAGTGAAATGTTCAATATATAGGTAGATTTAATTTTTGAATTAAAATCCTTGTGCATGAATCGAGATATATTTAGTATGAACATGTTTTTAGCAAATTAGTTTAGTGTGAATTGAATATGTATCACCTTGGAAAAGATGAATGTGAACATAAAACCGTTTATATATTGGGCTGGAATTTCTCACCGACTACTACTTTGACGAAATCCAACTCTGGTAACATCGCCATGGATCAATGTGGAATTTCACTGACCGGCCGTTGAGGTTATACGTGTCTGTATTCCATGAATCTTCCTCACTCGAAGTTTATGGTTCAATTCTTTTAAGAAGATTCAATTCGTTCGTTTTTCATTAAATACAGAAAACAATGAGGAATTCAGAAAAGCGCACATATTCATCAGATATATGGCAATCAATATAAAGTCTGTACAATGTGAATTGTGACTCTTTGAGGAAGACAAATCATCCCATAATCCACACATATAAAAGCAAATTTCTATACGTGGGGGGGGGGGGGAATCATGACAACACCATGGAATTCAGTTTTTCTTGATCCGATTTTTAGAATTCAATAATCATACTACGTATAAATAAAAAAAATTATGGCATTTGATTTTCTAAAAAGAATCTTAAGCTGATAAAACAATTATAAGTGGCTTGTATAACATTGATGTTTCCGGAATGTTTAGGTTACATGTCGAATAGGTTGGAGGCGGTCTTTGTGAAGCTTGCTGCTTCAAGTATAGGTGCTGTGTTCGGAGGACCATCGCCATTTTATGGAAAACGTGTGAGTTATTTCATTTGTGGCTCTACTGTGTGTTTGTGACTAATTTTGTGACTTCCATTGAAAATTTTCTATCATGAAACTTATAAACACCTTAACATTTAGTACTTTTAGGAACTTGATTCATATCAGATTTTACATGATATTTCAGGCAGCCACGCATATATTGAATGAGTTGAAACCGAAATTTCTTTTCACAACTGACAAGTTTGTGGATGAAGGGAGTGAAGTCAATCTATTAGAGAACTTGGCACATATCGGAGAAGGTAAATCAAAGACTGCGATCGCATGTTTAACAATATCGAACCATCCGTAGTGTTTCCCCGAAAGTAAGGCTTGAACAAAAAATAAGCCATAGCTGAACTTTTCAGAATGCTCGTTAAGCCCTACCCCAAAAATAAGCCTCAGTTAAAATCGTCACCCAGACCAACGCATTTTTTACATCTTCTGTATGACGAGTTTATTCAATTATATAATATTCATATTTTTACAATTATATTATTCACATTTAAATTTGAAATAGTGTAAATGATAATATAAATTATTTAGGATTTTTAAATAGACAAAATGGTGACTTTGGTCAAGAAGTAAATACAATATCAAGAGTTATGAATCTTACTCTAGATATTGTTGTAAACAAACTGTATAACGACTATTTCCTCACAGAAATGAATAACTACATTGCAAATGTGGGATGGTGAGAAATTATCTTACAAACATTATTAAGCCCTCCCAAGCCGTTAAATTCGTCATTTAGGTGAAGAGTAAAAACGTAGAGCCACGCATATAAACACATACAACACGTTCCTACAAGTATCAATTCATTAGAAATTCTGTAGAGGAATGTGATATGAATAATACGAGGTGCATGTACGGTTACGTATTAGCAGTAGCTCCAATGCATTATTTTGAGTATGTAATAAGATTACGTAGGTCTCATTTTCGAGGACACACAATATATTTCACAATAAATTTTGCGAGCATTATGTCGGGGTATTGTTTAACAGTTCTATCGCAAATGGATTCTGTTTGTTATTTGTACATGAAGAGAAATAATAATTAGTCATTACATATTAACTATTAGAAAGGTAATATATTGGATTAACATTTGTCATTTCAGAAGTGAAAAGCTTGCAAAAGATAGTAATAGTTCCGAACCGAGCTCAACGCACACTTTCGGATATTTCTTCGATACGAAACAGGTTTGTTTTGCGTCAATTTGTTTTTATCAAAAGAGGAAAGTGGGTTGTTAGTGTTAGAAGACGTTCATGCCCGAACCGGGATTCGAACCCAGACCTTCACAGACAGAAGCTAGCTTCTTAACCACTTGACTGTCAGGCGGCGTTTGCTGATATTTTTTCACATTGTACTATTTCAATGTTGCTGATCATTAGAATTTTTATTTCGGACACTCTTTTCTTTTCTAATTTCAATGCTTTTTCCAGAGTATATCGGATTCGGCTTCTGAGAAATCTCTTTTCATTTTGTTTTTAGTTGTTACGAGGATGAATTCATATCGAGTGATGGAAGTCCAGTCCCGGATTTAGTGTTCGAGCAATTGCCTTGCAACCATCCTCTTTTCGTCAGCTTCACTTCAGGCACTACTGGCTTACCAAAAGGACTTGTACATTCGACGACCGTAAGTTTTTATATCGAGATATCAAGTTCCAGATTGCAGATGAATACCGCTGAAGCTCTTCTTATATTTCGATGTGATCTATCAAAACTATTTGATGCTATACATTAGTTTGAGCAGGGGTGCATAATCTCCCTCTCATCTTGAGGCAAATGCACTCCGTCAAGGGGACCCCGTCAGGCCCACGAAAAGTTTTCTGGTAGAAACGTGTCAATACACACAAAACGATGACCATATTTCCTTTGTAACAAAAAATACGGGAAATCGCCAAAAAATTTATCAAAGGCAAGTAGAGTTGCGTATTGCAGCCAAACAAATTGCAATAGGCAAGTAGAGTTGCCGATTACAGCCAAAACATTTGTGAAATGCAAGCAAAGTTGCCAAATACAGCTAAACAAAGTTGCCAACTACTGCTAAAATTGCTGAGAAATCTCTAGTGGCAGAAAATGATGGCTGCTGCAAGTCGCACTGGGTAAAAATGTTATTTTCCAAAAAACGTATATGTTTGACAAATATGTGAGATGAATGTATTCACAGTCAACCTTTGGTTCACGAACGTCTCGGTTTGTGTACAATTTGGCTTATGAACAATAAAAATCTTTCAGTTTACGAACATGAAAGCCGGAAAAAAATTCTATGAAATCCGAAGGAACAATAAAGAAATTGAGAAATTACGGCCACATGGCTATTTTTTTTTATATAATGTTACTTTCTTCAAATACAACTCCTCTTATCCGGCTCATGGGACAGCATGTCGTTTCAAAATTAAGAGGTTTTACATTGAAACTACTTTTCAGAGATTTTTTTCAGTAATCGCTGACACAAAATCAGCATGCACTGACTTTTAGAAACAAAATTTTAATGCCCCCCCCCCCCTCCATTGCCCACAGTGCTTATTGATAAAGCTTGGTAGCAAGTGCCTTACAGAACCATGAATCCATCTTCGAGGAAATTGTGGCCAGATTGCTTTGCATGCAGAAATGCAGATTGCCAGATTACTTTGCATGCTTTGTCTGCAGCGATTCTACGCCATTCCAGAGTGTTCAAACCCAGACATTCAAGCCTCTCACAATAAGACCAACAACTCATGCCAGCTATTCGTTTGGTAAAGGACCTCTGTGGCTTTATGCCCTTAATTTTGTAAGGGCTCCATACTTGTGAACAGAACTCCAGAGTCGGGTGAACGTACACGCAGAAAGCATATGACAAGGTATGCGCATCACATTTGTGGTATGCATAACATGCATGAAGTTCTTTTAACTTTGCAGACTATGCCATGATAATGATCAGTAAAATCCAGGAGGCGGCTTATTGCCATACCTAAATCCACGCATGTATCTAATTGCTCTGTAACGTTTCATTACCTAGTTGATAATATCCAGGATCGGTGCACACTAAATGCACTGATGCACTTTTTGGTGTTGAAATAGATGGATTATACTGACAATTCACTGGAAGAGTTGTTGGCATACAATTCTTAGGCCCCTAGTGTTTTCTACTGGAGAGAATAACTTCATGTCATCAGCAGCGAATTGAAATAGAGGGGTGGGTAACACAGCCTGAGTGATATCGTAAGTGTACAAAGTAAATAAGATCGGGCCTAACTAATTATGATAATGAGCTTAATTCTTGATTTCAGAGAAGAATACAAAATTTAAGTAAGCCTCGTTGAAAACAAATGATCAACTCGGTGGAAAAACTTGATTGCCAAAATTACGGGAATGTCCCTTAAAATGCAGATAATATGGTCTATCTTCTCGCTCGCGAACAGCAGAAATACCTCTTATCTGTCACGCAGACATAAAAGGTTTTGCACCCTTGCATTAGAGCAATATATCTTCTTTTAATAAATATATTTTTGAACTTTATTCTTCTAGTATCTACTAGGCAAGTTTGTCCAATACATTTTACATGATAACTTGGGTAGAGATGACATTCTTATGGAATGCTTACCGGTAAGTGCTATCTGTAAATGGTATTTTTAGAAAATCACCACAATTTGTATATCACATTTTTTGCCAGTAACAAAAGACATATGGTCTAGAATAGGGGTTCTTAACCTATGGGTCACGACCCAAACTTGGGTCACAGGGGATTCCTAGATGGGTCGCTCAAATCCACTAGCAGTAAAGATTTTTTGAGCTGCGGGTTTCGACCCAAACTTGATTCGAAGCGGCTTATAGATGAGTCATACGAATCCACATACAGTCCTGTTATAAATGAATTATTGCGTCTGGTTTCACTGAATTATAAAAAATAAGGAAAGAAACCAGTCCCATGGGTCGCGAAGCTGATATTTTCGGGTAACGGCTGAAAAAGGCTAAGAACCCTTGGTCTAGAATTTTCCGAAACCTATGAAAACTTATTCCATAATTGTAGGTTTCACGCACAGGATATTTTTTTAATTTTGAGATAGATGTATAATTTATATTTCCAATTTGTTTACACATGAAATTTTAAAGATTAGAGCAAATTTACAGATACAGGATATTCCATAAATTCCTACATAGTTTAAAAGTTCTTAAAAATTGAAGAAATTTGTACATTTGAATGCGGTATGCGTCAAGAGTAATTCTCAGAAACAGGATTTTTCTTGGTTACGAAAAAATATTTCAAACTATTGTCGCTAGTAGGCGCTGCAAGAAAGCAAATTACTAGAAATATGCAAATCAGTTAAATCTATTAAATGCAGGGTGTACGATTAACAGGTCATATCTGGATTTTTCTGTTACCTGCGCTTGCATGCGGTTTCACTGGGATTTTGAAATTGAAGTACTTTTGATGAAGTTGGTTTTACATCTGTCACGAGTCGCTAACTTTTACGAACGTTTCGGACACAGTAGGGATATAAGAAAAGTTGAGGTCCAACCACTGTTGCCGAACTGGTTTCCCTAGCCCTCTATTGACAAAAATTTTAACTAATTTTTTTTACTGTCCAGAAAAAAAAATCTCTCTTCGTGAGAATACCTATTTCGCGAACCGCATTTGAATATACAAATTTCTTAAATTTTTATGAATTTTTAAACTATTTATAAATTCATGAGACACCCTGCAATATGTTCAATTGCCCATTGCCTGTACAGTCTTCTTCAATACATTGCAACTATCCAAATTATATTTATAAAATACACAGTAAATTTACAATACAATTACAATTGTAGGTACAATTGTACTTGTGGGGGTACGGGACCAATACTTTTGAGGGCTACCTCCCACTCGATTTCCTATATTTCGGGAGTGGAAATTCAGCATCCAAAACGGAATGCATAAGTTACAGAAACTATAGAAATTCTGAATTCCAAATCTGGATGAAAGAAATAATTTCAGAAATTTGGAAAAGCAAATAATTTCAGAAATTTGGAAAAGCAAATAATTTCAGAAATTTGGAAAAGCAAATAATTTCAGAAATTTGGAAAAGCAAATAATTTCAGAAATTTGGAAAAGCAAATAATTTCAGAAATTTGGAAAAGCAAATAATTTCAGAAATTTGGAAAAGCAAATAATTTTAGAAATTTGGAAAAGCAAATAATTTCAGAAATTTGGAAAAGCAAATAATTTCAGAAATTTGGTAAAACAAATAATTTCAGAAATCATGAAAGAAATAATTTAAGTTTTGAAAAAAAAAAACTAATTTACAAAATTAAGAAAACAAATTTCAAAAATTAAAAAAAATAATAATAATTTCAAAAATTTTGAAAAAAAAAGAATTAGCTCAATTTAATGAATAAAATTCAATTCAATCAATGAATTTAAATTATTTGGTGCTCCACTGCTAAGTGCATTAAGCCAGTGTTTCTCAAAGTGTGCGTCGCTACGAGTTGGAGAGATTGATTTCTGTGCCTGTTTACGTTTTGAAGTGGTTCCCCTTTATAAGATATAAATACCTACCGAACTATTCCAGGGAGCCGCGTGTGGCAAAAAGTTTGAGAACCACTGCATTAAGCCCATGCAAATGCGATTTACATCTTGGAATTCCAGATAAGACAGTACGCGTTTGTGGTTTGCGGGCTACGTGAAAAGTTACAATTTGGCCAGCAACGCCTGAAAGATTGAAGACCCCCCTGTTATAGGGGTCTATATCCTATGAAAAAAGTTAATGATTACTTTGATGAAAATTTACTCATTATTATCGATACATCAGGTCGGGTGGAACGTGTGGAATGGATGCTTGACTATGCTTGCATTGGGAGCAACGGTGCTTCTGTTCAACGGAACTCCATATTACTTATCGAAGACCTACTTGTGGGACATCATATCAAAGTATAGAGTTACAATGGCGTGGTTTGTTCCATCAACGGTAGATAACCTCGACAAAAAAGGTATTCTTCCGAGTAAGTACCCATTGGAAAGTATTGTAGCAATAACTAGATCTGTGTACTGCTCTCCTTGATATTTGTTTATGACGTATCAATTAATCGAAATCGATAAGCGTTTTAACGACTCGCAAGCTATACTTTATAAAACTGTCGCAAATTTTCTTGTTTTTCAAACCTTTGGCTGCGCAACTTGTCGCGAAATGCTTCTTTCTAGGCGAGAGCAAAAAGATATGTATTTATATTTGCTGTTTCTCACCCTCTTTCATGGATTCTTTGTCTTATTTTGTGAAAGATAGACGGCAATCAACTCTAACGTTGCAAATTCAGTACAATCGAAGAAAGAGGTAGATACAAACATAGAGTTCGAATCGACTGTCGGTAGCGTGGAACTGTTTTCTACTGTACTACTACACCATCTCATGGGCACCCATCCGATACAGTACCCGCAAACCTGTAAGAGAATAGAGAAATAATGAGAAAAGAAAAACACCTAGAACATATATATGCTCACGCCATTCTTGCGTCATTTTGAGAATTTCATCTCTAGAAAAAGCAATTAAAATCATCAGAGGATGATTTTTGAGGGTTAATACGTCCATTAGGTATAGATGATGAAAGCACTTTAAGCGACAAAATCTAAATAAACTTCGAATTCAGTTCATACATTCTGAGTGAGCGAGTGATTAAGGCCGGCATTGCTCTATAAAAGTTTTGCAAAAGCTTTTTGGTAAAGCTTGAAAAATTCGGGCACATCGGTTACGTTCGAGTGAATACCAAGAGGCTTATTGGTAGTTTTTTTTCAAGTTTTTAAAAGATATTTTACCAAACTTTTACAGTGTAATTCCGGCATTACAAGAAAATATCTCTACGCAAAATGTTATAGTATACAGCAGGGCCGTAACTAAGATTTAAACATTATTCAACAACCGGAGCAAACAGTATTTTGCCACCGCCGCAATTTTAAAATTCGATAATTTTATAACGGGGTTCTTCGTACCTACCTAATATTGCCACCCTATAAATTTTTCCGTCCGGGGCACTTGCCCCCTACTTCCGGCCCTGGTATACAGGGTGGATACTACCGACCACCCAATAGTGGCACCCATTATTCTTCGTGAAAAACTAATACGGAAAAAAGTGGGGTTTTTTTTGATTCGACCAATAATTTAGGAGTTATAACGTTTTGAATTTTGGCGACATGTCAGTTTTGTAACGCTCAGTTATTCACCAAACACACTACGAACATAAATTTGGCTCGTTGCAGCGGGTTGACGCTGTTTGAAAATGAACTGAACTATTCAATTCCGTTAGAAGAGAAGTTCTTCTATCGTCATCTTCAACGATTGGCGCTTTCTCTTTCTATGAAGTGTGATGTTATAACATTGTTAATATGCGTTAGCTTTGTCCACTGTATTGGCAAATTTTTCACTAGATTTGTAAAGCATTAGCCTAACAGATATAGATCTATTTGAAAATATTTTCAAGCAAATCAACACTTTGTTGCAAAAAAGAAGTAATTTGCTCTTTGCCGTTGTTAAGCGAAATCTTTTGAGGAAAGGTACATGCAGTGCATAGTGTACTGCATGATCGTTTTTTTTTTCGCCCTATCTTTCGAATTTCGTCACATGTTGATCGATAAAACAGGGCGCAGTACTTTTTGAGTTACTCTAAAATTTCATCGAAAGTGTTACGTGTAAAAAAGCTTGAATTGAGGATGCAAAAAGGATAGCTTAAAGAAGTTTGAATGTCGGAAACAGTAGAATAGTACGAACGATTCAATCAGAAACCTTTGATCAAACTAATTATTTTATGAATTGACGTATTCAAAATAATTAGTGGTTTCGGATTATTCATCGAGTCACATTTTCATACCGATTTCCACACGTTGCAATAAATATTTTTCATTTCCTTGTTACTGCATTTCATTTTTATCGCGCTGAAATAAATAAAAAAAATAAATTTATTTTACATTCTCGTAGCGAGAGATTTTGACACGATTTTTAAATTTATTCCAACCTGCTTGATTCGCGTAGATTAAGGTCATTTTTGAAGATGGAGTTTCATTCGGCTGCGTATTTATAAGGAGGAGGATGCCCCGGGCTCTAGTTAGCACAGAGAGGCTTCAGACTTCACCGTTCTAAGCACTACTAATTTTGTCGCCCCTGTGAGACGCTCTTATTCTGTGAGTTTCGTTTCTTATTTTTTTTTCTCGAAAAATCATGCGCATCCCCTTTAGCTCTCAATTTTCAAAATGAAAGCCATCTCTTTACAATTTGTTCTTCTAAAAATGTTTTTGAATATTGTTTCATTCACGCAGTCATAACATAAAGGAGATGTGGTAAAAGTTTCAATCTGTTAAACCAGGATTAGACTATAAAGTTTTAGAAAAGTTATTTTATAATATTTGAAAAATGTGACCAAAATAAGAGTATCGGTTACATTCGAACAAATAGTTGTTTCCTTCAAGTTTTGTAAAACATCTATCAAACTTTTATAGTGAAAATCCTGCCTTGGACATCATCACGATAATTTGTAACTGTGACCGATTTCATTCAACAAACTTATTGTATTAATCAAGTTGATTTTGTGTTGCATAATCACAATCAAAAGTAGTGACACAACATACGTAAATCTTTTAAAATTCTTAATTGGAACGGTGAAGGAAAAAATACTCATCTCGAAATTCTTAGCGATACTTTATTTATTTGAACGGGACAAATCAAATGAGCACATACGTTGTGCAACTTTTATGAAAGAAAAAATAATTTCTTATGTTTGAGTGTAAACGATCGGGTAAAAATTTGAAAGCAAGTAAAAAAAAAATAACTAGTTTGGATATCTTTAGATTTCTCGATTTCTGTTAGGAATTATAGCATTATTTGTCACCGCAAAGTTGTAAGTTTGGTGTACGCTCGGTGAATTTGCCGGGATCACACTGTAAAAGTTTTGTAAAAGCTCTTTAATAAAATTTGCAAAAATGAAACGAATAAGCATATCCATTACATTCGAGCGAATGTAAGCAATAGGTTTATTTGTTGTTTTTTCACGTTTGTAAAAGATCTTCTATCAAACTTTCTCGTCCTTAATGATGTAATCATTTTTTAAAACGTTGTAATTCCTTAATTATGGATCAAATCAATAAACGGAAAACACTTTTCCATATTAGTTTTTGCCAATTAATCACGAGTGTAATTATTGGCCGGTTGATAACATATCCACTATAACAGTCATATGCTATTGGAGTTTAATCAATCGATGTGAATTTATTACTTTGCTTTACCTATTTTTTCCAGGAGGTGGTCGTATCCCGAGCCACGTCCGCAGGTTAACAATGGGAGGAAGTCCAGCAAAACTGCAAAATTTCGAATTTTTCGAGAGAATTAAGCACGAGGATTTATTCGTTGGCAGTGCATACGGTATGATCTCGGATTCTGTATTGTCAATCGTTACACAAAGACATAGATTAATTTGAAACGCATGTCATGTATGTCTGCTCAGATGTACAGGGTGCATATAGGAAAGCTACTTTATCCTGGAATAACTCGCGAACCGATGATCCTTTGAACATACTTCCAGTGGGAAAAGGTATCCAAATGACGTGCAAACGTCGGATACGGCATTCACATTGCAAGGGGTTGGGTGGTTAATAAAATAAAAATAACTATTTATTTCGTTGTAACATTGGGGATGAACAATCTCCGAACCGCAGGGTAAATGCGGTTCTCCTGAGGGATTTCATCCGGCCACCAAAGGTGTTCCGGTAGAAGATTGTTGCCACTGTGGTGGTCTAGTGGCCATAGCGACGGAATTTCAGCGCGAGTACCCGGGTTTCGAGTCCCACCGTCGCCACAGTGGCGTTCGGCTAAAGTGGGTTTTCTGTGATTTTTAACTTCGAGGTGCGAATGGGAGCTGATTTCCCCGGTGAAAAGTCTCGCCACTGAGAGCAACAGGCCTACAATTATTCAATTATTACATTTCGCTTATAGTTAGAAAAATTGATGGTAGATGGCAGTACACTAAACATACAAGCATTATATAGAAACGAACCTCACTTTAGGTACACAACACCTAGACGCACACTCCAGCATGTACCAATTCGTTAGACGTTCCGCTGTATGTATGTAATTTGTATGCATTGTGTATTTAGACCATTCTCAAATCTCTCCCAGTTCAACATGCCAGCTTCTTTTTCTTCTTTCTTGTCCACAAGTATTTTCCACCCTTCTTTTGAAATCCCAGGCTGCGGTCTCCGGCCCTTATGTGCCACTGGGCGCACGCGCAATTTTTCTCCCTAGTCATTGGATTCAGTCACCCATTTTTGTCAAATGGCTTGTACGTTGCACCGAGTTGATGGCTGTCTTCATGGGGAGAACGACGCGAGTAATTCGAAACTTGCGAGCACGGGGCAAGGGGAGCCACCACTATAAATCTTTGCTAACTTTTCCCACACAACTCTGCCTCTTTTGAGGTAACGGAAGTAAGATGCTTTGCATCAGTCCGGGGCTGTGAGCGGTTCTATCTATCTATCTATCCCAACCCCCCCCCCCCCCACAGAAAACGGATACTTATACGTGTTTGACAAATATGTGAGAAGACAATGCATTTATCCTACTGTAATTAATTATGATTGAATGATAATTATCATAATATAATTTAGTAGTCGTGAAAGTAATATCTTAATTCTTGATTTCAAAAATTCAAGACAGCCTCTTTGAAAATAAGGGAGTAAGCGGGACATTTCTATCCTTAAGCATGGGAGGAAGGGGGCATTAAAAAAATGCGCTAGAAATGGTATACAAGTTTCTGGTCTGCAGCCTGAAAAGGTTTCGCACCCTCGTCTTAGATATTTGAACTGAAAAATCGCTGAAAATGAAGAAAAACCTCATAAAGTCCATTCTACGCTTTTCACGTGTGGTTCTTTACTTCATTTTCAGCGATTTTCGAATTCAAATATCTAAGCAAGTATTTCACTTAAAACATGGATTTTTTTTTGTTAATCGCAGGAGAGACAGAACAGTAATTTTCTCTAATTGGGTTTCTCGGAGCAGGATAACCAAATAGAAATTATTTTTTTTAATTTCAATAACTACACAACCCCTTTGCAATATGAATAACGTAGGCTATTTGAGATCTATACAAGATTCATCGAAAGACTGGTTATTTGTGGAGATGAAGATTACAAGGAAGAAAATTAATCACAGTGATGAATCACTTTCGATGAATCTTGTATTGACAGGTGGAGAGGACGTTTCTATGGGCCGTATTCACCGACATGGTTTAAACTGTAATCACAATTTTTGGATAAGAGATCAATATAGATTGGTTAAAAACCTGAATTTAATCAACCCGTGCCGATCTCTCATCAAAAAAATTGTGACTAATGTTTAAACCATGTCGGTGAATACCGCCCTATATATTATTTGAGATCTGCACGTTATTTGGACAGCTTACGTTTCCCAATAGGAAGTATGTTTCTATGATCAACGGTTGGTGAGTTATTCTAGAGAATATGACTTTTCTATACACCCTGTATATTTGTCAATTGCTATCGCACGAGTTTCACTTTCTGATTTAGGAAATGAACCATGATATGCATTTCAAATGGATTTATTTGTCTTAATTTATATCGCTTTATTGATTGTGTGGTTTCTATAGCGTGAGCTACAACTTGTTTAATACAAAATCCTCGTTAAAAACAGGAGCTACAGAAACTGTAGGGTGTTTCACCGGTTTTGATTTGAATCTGCCGGTATATTCTGGTGAGATGCAGGTTCCGGCTCTTGGCGTGGATATGCGATGTTTCGACGAATCAGGTGAGTGCATGCATTCTTGTTTGAAATAAAATTATAATTCTCATACAAGTAATATAAATTCACACATGTATTTCAGGGCAGTCATCCCTCCCTATAGTTTCGTGACAGAGGGTTGAGCTCTCAGCACGTATATATAGGTCTAAACACTAGTTTGATGCAATAGCGGTTTTAGTTCATAAATATACCGTAGAACCTGACCTCTCCCATGGGAATGTAAGTCTTTTGTCCCGAGGGGAGGCTGGAGATGATTCATAAAGACACTGTGAGGCATTTGTGCAATTTAGGTGCAAGAAGACACGAAGCGCTTAACCTTTTGCAGCACTATGTTGAGATGGCAGCGCTGAAAAACCACACAACTACACACACCTCCATTTCCGGCACAACTCACTCGGTAGTAACTTGCCCATGGCGATAGACCAGAGTTGCGCTCGTTTTTAAAGAAAGAGGTCCATAAAAAAAATGTCCTATGTACATGGACATAGAACATTATCCGGAAACATCGGTACTTCATTGTCATAACAACCATTAACGATTATGGGACCCCCCCCCCCCCACCCCTGTAAATTCGGCGTCTCGTGTTTAACATGAAGTTCTAAAATTGACGTATAGATGGCGCAGGCATATACATTCTAGTTTTTTTTTATATGCACATTTCTTATTTCTCAACAGATTTGCTTGTACTTGGTAAAGCAGGAGTACATTGTTGAATTGCGGTGGAGTGCCTGCCTGCCACCAATTACTATTTTGTCAGTGATTGTGGGTTCGAACCCAGATTCTCTGTACGACACTTGTTTTCCAATTGTATTGTACAGTGAAACCTGCACGAAACGGAACGCCAAGAGACTGAAAAAATGTTCCATTTTAGTTAGGTTTCTGCGTTGTAAATGTGCACACACATATAAAATGTCCTGAGGGAATAAATATGAAAAAAGAAGAGAAATGAAAATAAAAATGCAAAAAAGGGCAGTAGAAAGAATTTATACACTATTTACACGGTAGATTGTACAGTGTACATAGTGTATATATTGTATAAATTATTTCTACTTCACTTTTTTCATTTTTATTCTTCTACTATAATTTAATTGTATTTCATGCCCAAATCCAAGGCGGGGGGAAGCGTTCCCTGGACCTTTAATAACGCTACTATTTCTAAATGCAACTCTGACCGATAGGTGGCGACACTAATTTTCATAAGAACCGCAGAGCAAGAAAGCGAAACTAACGTATATGAATCTAGTCTTCTACATGGACTAAAATATTACTTTCATTGAGAAACTGTTGGTGACAACAAGCTACTTAAGGGGACCCCTAGAGGTTTTTTATTTCGCAACAACATCGCGGAAATGTTTCCTCATTTTCCACTAAAATTTCATCATGGACTTGCTTCGCTAAACAAAACCTGGACATTATTAGTGCATAACCATACTACGACTCCCTCTTTCAGCTCACGGCAATAGCATTTTACCTGCGAAAAATTTCGAAACTGAACTCTTAAATCCCTAATTTGACTTGACTTTTTTCACACCACATATACACGCATTATCACATACACACACATACACGATCCAATATAGGCCTCGCACCTCGTGGCCCGCGGATAAGTCTGGTAGAACGGCCATAAAAAATTTTGCCGCGGGACCAGCGTAGCAATCTTTAATTCAGTTCAGTTCAGCCGTCCTGCATATCTGATCTTCTGAATGTACTAATTTTTCTCGGTCAGAAATTGCATTTCAAATTCAATCAATTTACCGTATTTTAGGATAGTATGTTGTTTCCTCACAATATAAAATTCATAGTATTTTTATAAGTCTTAGGTTATATATTTTTTTATCATATTTTATCGTGACTGATGAAAGTTTGATGCTTAACGTGTGGGGATCCGAGATATTATTGCAAAGAGCATGTTTTAGCCCATTGAGCTAAAATGTTCTGTATAATAATTATTTTTAAGAACATGTGACAGTCCGTTGAGCTAAAATATCATGCATAATTGTATTTTGCAGCCAGGAGGCTGAGTTATGAATCCCATTTTTGGCAGCAGCAGAAAGAAAAAAAAATTCACCAAAGAATGCATCATATAAATTTCTAAATAATACAAGTGACACTGTATAATATCATAGACAAGATATTATTTTATGAATACAAAAAAGAAAAAAATCAAATTAATTCAATGATTAGTTTAAAAGTTATGATTTTTTTAATAAACATCTGCGAAAACCAGCGATTCCATTCAAATCTCTTCCAACGAACGAGATGGGATTCATCTAAATATTCTCCGGGCTTGAGGGGTTAATCAATGAAGGGGACTATTTTTTGGTTCCGTCGAAGGCAGTTCTCCGTCTCATAGTGTCCGTCTTAGGCCGGGATTACACTATAAAAATCTTGTATAAGCACTTTGATAAAACTTGAAAAATTCAACCAATAAAATCACCGGTTGCATTTGCTCGAGTGAAACCGATGCAATTATTGGTTATATTTTTAAAGTTTTATAAAAGATCTTTTATCAAAATTTTATATCGTAATCCCAGCCTTAGATAGGTTTCACTGTATTTGCAACGCATGAGTTTGAGTGTCATTTATCTTATATCACAAAAGAGAACTGAAAGAAAGGGATATTTTTTTACTCTGTCGTAATGAGAGAAGTTTTTCTCAGACAGTTCCTTGCACATTTTTCCATGGATCTCGCTTGTTTTATAAAGTGAATATCTCTGTATATTTCTGTTATTTATTGAAATAGGATTCATTGTCTTATAAATCAGATATGCACCTCGTCCATATTCCTCTGCGAAACTTCTAACGAATTGGTACATATTGGAATGTGTGTGTGTGCGTGTAGTGAACCTCTCGCGAGAAGTTTGTTTCTGCATAATGCTTGTTATGCATAACACTGCCATCTGCCATCAATTTTTCTAACTATGCATGAAGTGTATTGGTTGAACAGTATATACCACTCTATGCCTGTTACTCTAAAAACGAAAAATTACTACAAATTAATAGCGTTACCTCAATATTTGATGGAAATGGGGATCCCTAAACAGGAGTATAGAAAGAAACGGCAGAGGAAAAAAAATGTTTCTGAGAATTTCGCGCGATAGAAGTGAAACTTCTGGGTTGCGAGAATAGTGTGGGAACACACACATTCCTTCCCAGTCCACCCTAGCCCAATTTTCTTGTCTTCCAAACGGCGTGCATCGACCATCATATTAAAAGGGGCGTTCCACGATTCCAGCGGTTTCACGGGGGTTAGGGAAAGGCAATAAACCGTCTTTGTCCTACGCAAAACGTCAAAATCAATCCCTCACCCATCTTTATTTTCTTACACTGCCGAATCTCAATAGAAATTCCCACCACCACAACTTGTCTGCTTTTCGGAGCTTCATCACACAAGCAGTCATTCTACGAAACCGATTTTGAGGAAATAGAAAGCGTTCCACTTTCTGTGGTGGGTTTTCTTTCCCACAGAAAATTTCACTTTTCTTATGTCGCTAAAGCAGTTTCACTTCAAAAGCAGCTTATGTCCACGTAGGGTTGCAATTTAGGTTCGGACTCCTTTGACGGGGCAGCAGTTGCCGGTCTCCAATTTTGAAAGAAAAAAAAAAAAACAACAATGTTTCTTTCTTAGACAGCAGGCATACCTTCAACACGATAATTGCATAGCATCAAAATTCCGGAATTCGTTTCACTTGTTGTTTTCACTTCAAAATATGGAAACCAGATGGCAGCACCAATATAACACGTAAACAAACATGACTCTGACAACATAAATACGTTAAATCCGAGCATGTTCACAATGCGTTCCCTCATGTAACTTGTTCTCAAGAAATTTCAGATAGGAACCTATGCGAGGTGCATATGTTCGGTTTAGTAGCAGTAGTAGTAGCATGATTTGAAGCTGGCAAAACGTTTGACCTCGTGAAAGGATATTTCTGATTGAATACGCTGATTAGGATGGATCCGCATTAACAGACACGGTTCTCTAACATAAAACCAATCAACGTGTTCGTATCTATCGTATCGTGGCGGCACACGCTCAGACAGACATTGTTGTGTTCAAGAATGTTTGCCCTGTCTGATACGACACGGTGAGTGTCTGAAGATGTGAATCTACCATAAAACGTCGCGTGGTTTATGGTGGATTAACCCTTTCACGTACAAGAGGTTGGCGATAAACTTGAATGATCTGTGTAGGCGATGAATATAATGGCCTTGTTCGCACGTTAAAAAAAGGGAGAAAGGGAAAGAAAGAAAGATGGGAAGAATGGGAATAGTACAGACAATAGATAATTAGATAAGAGAGTTACAGAGAGATAAGAGATGTATAGTACCTTGCGTTCTCGCCCTCACCTACGAGTTATTTTTCTCTCTTCCATGTACAGTACATAAGGATTAGTTGTGAGAAAGATACATTATACGTGGGGATACCATGGAGAACGAGGAGGAGGAAGCTGAGGAGAACAGAAAGGGGCAAAGGGGAACACGCACAGAACTTTGCTTCATAGGGTTAGTATATAGCTTCGCGATGAGGAAAAAAGAGGTTGGAGAAACAGTTAACTCTGGATTGAATTTATTGCACTGGCACTTGGACGCAATATTACGTCCCCGATCGCAAAGGAGTTAAATGTGTTATTCCAGGTGATGTTGTTCAATATCAGACATAAATGTTCATGTGAATATGTGAAATTTATAATAATATGTACACAAAATTGTCCTAATTTATGAAAGTACTTGAAAAATCAACTCCTAATTATGAAAGTGCATTGTAATCAGGTAAACACGTGGTTGGCAAGAAAGGAGAAGTCGTATTGGCCAAACCTCTTCCGACGATGCCAGTGAAACTCCTAATGGATAGGAAACTCATGCAGGAGAACTACTTCTCCAAATTCACAGGTGAGTTGCCTTCACATGCATATACAATGCATAATATCGTTTGTATAATGACTTTTGAATACCGCTTTGAATACACTGGATGGGGTAACGGAAGGTGTTCAAAACGAATATGAATTCTGTAAGTGAATCTAAAATTAAAGGAAAAGGAGGAAAAGTGTATTACCATTTATTTATTCAATATTGTTTGGCCGAGGCCTATACAAAAGGATGCTGAAGTTATGTATGACGAAAATGACGATTGATGATACGGGAAAATTCGGAAATCTTAGTACAATCTACAATATTTGGTGGTAGGTTGTTCCAGCCGATAATAGTTTTATTAAGTAAAGTACTACAAAATTGAACCATTTTATGAGAATGGAATTTCAAATGAGGAAAGTATGAATTTTTTTTTTTTTTAGATTTATGAAAACGATTTCGTATTCACGGTCTTCTCCCCCCCCCCCCCATTTACGAGAAAACACTGTTCCAGCTTTTTTTCTGGCATCGAAACACGAGTTAACGATGGCGCTCAACTCTCCAGGCTTTTCTAGTGCTTCTGGAAGTTTTTCAGAAAAAGACAAAACAAAGTGAAAACTTTGCAAAATTCGACATAATTGACAAATCGTAACAAAACTGAGTCAATTGTGTGTCATTAAGGTGTTGATGAATCGATGTCCTTGCCATGAATTATAATTATATCACATCATATCATCCAGTCGCTTGATCAGGACATGGTGTTCCAGGACATACTTATCATGGTGTTTCAGGACATAAGACTCACTTATTATACTAGTTACTTAATTGTGAATCCAATCAAAGAACATCAAACGTTTCACGTTATAAATGAATTACGCCATCGCTAATGTCATTCGTGTCTCTGCTGTAGACGTGGGAGCTATAAATATGGAAACATTCCCGCGTGGGAAAAACTCTTTCTTTAATTCTAATTGGTGCCGGAGGATACTTCATTTATACGGAACCAATCGAAAGGATTATAAAAGATATTTCCACGTCAGGTTGACGAGGGATCATGAGCGGATATATGAGGGGGCAATCAGTGTCAAAGGTGAAGTCGGTTGATCTAATGTATATGTGTATGTATGAATTGGCATCAACATCATCGTGCCCCCCCCCCAGGAATAATGACCATGCCCCCAGACTTCCAAGTCTATCTCCGCTTATGTGAAGGATGGATCGATTATATGGACACAGAAAGAAATCCAAAAACTCATTAAATAGCAATCTATATACATTGATAGAGGCGGAATTAATCGAAATGACTGCTTCTGAAATTGAAGTCATTTTCCCATGAAGAAGAGCAGGTAGGCACAAGTTCATTATGAGCAACATAGCTTGTGGGCTTCGTAAGTTTAAATGGTCAGTGGATTATTACATTGACAAAGAAATAATACACATCGTAATACCGATTCTCCGCATGTAGAAAACTTGGTAGACGAAGCAATTGCCAATTCCCCCCCCCCCCGACACATTTAATTAAATGAAAAAAAAATGACAAGACAATAAGACATTACTGAAATTATTGTGAATATCACTAACTGAAAAAGTGACTGACAGATGGCAGCAAGAGCTTCACATCCAAGAAGGTTTTCGTGTATTTTATAAGGCCGGGATTACACTATAAAAAGTTCGATGAAATATCTTTTACAAAATTTGAAAAAAAAAAAAAAAAAACAATTAATAAACCAATTGGTTATATTACCTCGAATGTAACCGATCCGTTAGTTTGTTGCATTTTTTAAGTTTTATAAAATAACTTTTGTCTTTAACATTGTAATCTCGGCCTCATTCGCGTACACTCTCGGAACGTAATGCCGCGGCAGACTCATAGACTTGGAAGTCTGGGGGGGGCACGATGATGATGATGATGTCAGCTCATATATACATATATACATTAGATCAGTCGACTCCACCTGTGACGCTGGGGGGGGGGGGCAATGCCCCCCTCACGCCCCCCCCCGTATCTCCGCCCATGGGCAGACTGTATATTGTACCTGGTATTACGTCCCCGAGTTCTGTCTGTTCGCTCACGTTTTCTCCACATCTCCGTTGTCAAGGTATGGCTTAAAAGAATGATAGCGAGATGGTGTTTTGGGAATATTTATTATTCAGTATTCAAACTTTATGCGCCAAAAAACCGAAGCAATAGACTTCCATTCCTTACAATCGGCCACCCGGGTGCACAGCACACCTTGCAACCTAGCTTAATCAGCACCTGCCGTCAATTAATTAGAATAAGCCATAGAATGTGCACTTTGGGCACTCTTCACGAAATACTCTGTATGCAGTTGATGTGCAGATTCATTTCAGTCTTTGCATTTTTCGGTTTCATACTTAGGTTTTTATACTCAAAACGACGAATGCTGGCAAGATCCTGAAACGAGGGGATGGATCGTTACGGGAAGGAGGTATTTCTGACAATATACGAAAAATGAAAGATTTTTTTGATTATTTTTTATTTGTGTCGATTATTTCCCACGATCGTGTCGATTATTACATTATTTTTTCAATCTCATTATAAAACTGTTTCACTAATGTTATCGATAATCCATGTTTTCTTTCAGCGACGAAACAATCAATCAATACGGTGAAAGGTTCTGTTCATCGGACATTTACTTTGCTAGTAAGTTATTTTTAATGTTATCTAAGAACCTTAAAAAGGAAGAATGATGTTCTGTTATTTTACATTCAAACTATACATGCTCAAACTGTGGCTCTCTGAGTCATCTGATGTGCTCCTTGGTCTCAAACCTTATTTTGTGAAAATGAGCTAAGTGGCATATTTTTAGATCACTAAAGTCACCTGCGGTGAAATTACGCATCACTTGAGTGGCCCGTGGTACATTTCCATTTGACTTAAGGGGAAGCGGGACTGTTGAACCTTCGAAAACATATTTACAGATCACTTGAGTGAACCTCGGTGCAGTTTCAGTGCACTTGAGTTGCCCGCGGCACATTTTTAGGTCACTTAGGTGACCCGCCGCACAGTTCCAGGCCAATTAAGTGACCTGCGAGTCGTTTGGGAAAAGGAAGATTGCAGTGTCCGGTTTTTATTCGCCGGTCTATATGGACATTAATAATACACTGAAGAGTCGAAAAAACTGGTACACCTGCCTAATATCGTGTAGGGCCCCCGCGAGCACGCAGAAGTGCCGCAACACGACGTGGCATGGACGCGACTAATGTCTGAAGTAGTGCTGGAGGTAATTGACACCATAAATCCTGCAGGGCTGTCCATAAATCCGTAGGAGTAACAGGGGGTGGAGATCTCTTCTGAACAGCACGTTGCAAGGCATCCCAGATATGTTCAATAATGTTCATGTCTGGGGATTTAGGTGGCCAGCGGAAGTGTCTAAAGTCAGAAGAGTGTTCCTGGAGCCACTTTGTAACAATTCTGGACGTGTGGGGTGTCGCATTGTCCTGCTGAAATTGTCCAAGTCCGTCGGAATGCACAATGGACATGAATGGGTGCAGGTGATCAGACAGGATGCTTACGTTCCTGTCACCTGTCAGAGTCGTTTCTAGACGTATCAGGGGGGGGGGGGTCCCATATCACGCCAACTGCACACGCCCCCATACCATCACAGAGCCTCCACCAGCTTGAACAGTCCCCTGTTGACATGTAGGGTCCATGAATTCATGAGGTTGTCTCCATACCCGTACACGTCCATCAGCTCGAAGCAATTGGAACCGAGACTCGTTAGACCAGGCAACGTGTTTCGAGTCCTCAACAGTCCAATGTCGGTGTTGTCGGGCCCAGCCGAGGCGTAAAGCTTTGTGTCGTGCAGTCATCAAGGGTACACGAGTGGGCCTTCGGCTCCGAAAGGCCATATCGATGATGTTTCGTTGAATGGTTCGCACGCTGACACTTGTTGATGGCATTGAAATCTGCAGCAATTTGCGGAAGGGTTGCACGTCTGTCACGTGTAATGATTCTGGTCAGTCCCGTTCTTACATGATCTTTTTCCGGCCGCAGCGATGTCGTAGATTTAATTTTTTACCGGATTCCCGATGTTCACGGTACACTCGTGAAATGGTCGTACGTGAAAATCCAAATTTCATCGCTACCTCGGAGATGCTATGTCCCATCTCTCGTGCGCCGACTATAACACCACGTTCAAACTCACTTAAATCTCGCTAACCTGCCATTGTAGCAGCAGTAACCGATCTAACAACTATGCCAGACACTTGTTGTGTTATATAGGCGTTGCCGACCGCAGCGCCGTACTCTGATTGGTTCCATATCTCTTTATTTGCATACGCATGCCTGTACCAGTTTTTTTGGCTCTTCAGTTTATATGGACGTTCCATAATACGACCCACTCTATAAGTTTGCCACTATTGATGGGCTGAGTTGCCGGCTGAGCCAAGGGAACTTCTTTTTCTGAATTCACTACGGCATAATATTCGGGAAAGAACTAATTCCTTGAAAAAGAAATGTAATTATAATGAAAATTACAAAGGGTAATTAAAAACTATAAAAGGGGTCTTTTTAGCTAGACATTGGGGATTCGATATGACATAATTAAACCAAACAAGACCATTATACAAAAACAGTTTATATACATAGCACCTAGAGCAGTGGATCTCAACCTTTTCAAGCCCACGGCCCGGTTTCATTCATTTTTGTGAGTCGAAGGCCCGGCCAAACACACGATCAAAGAAAATAAATGAGGGTAAATGAAACGGCTAATCACTCGCGGCCCGGTATGAATGATATCAGGGCTCGGTACCGGGCCGCGGCCCGGCGGTTGAGAAACACTGACCTAGAGAGTATAATGATGAAATAAAATCGGAAAAATCTTTTACGCAAATTCAAAAAAGCAAAATAATCAGCAAAATAAACGAAATTGAATAAGGATTATACTTATATATAATCTAAAATTTTTTTTCTCTCTCTTCTCGAGTTGAGAACAATATTACACCAATGATTGGTCTGTGGTCGGACCCCAGTACAAGTGTATACCAATATTTATAAATTTCAATTTGACCTGGACGAATTGTTATAATCCCTTGGGCAATCACGTCGGTGAATAATGTATACTTGTATTTTGAGTCTGTGTGTGTATTGTGTTACTGTGCTTGTTGGTGTGTTATGACTAGAGCTCGGATATTTAGGACTAGAGCCAGGAAGTTTTAACCCTAAAAATGGTTGAAATAGGCAGGCAAAAAAAGGCGTTTATAAAAAAAAGGCATTTATAATTTATGGAAGGAAGAAAAATAACTGAAAAATATATAAGGAATTATGATGGTCCAAAAACTAGCTGAAAATTTGGTGGCACTTAATCCGTCTACTTGTTTTAATTATAGTTTGTAACAACAGCATTATTATATGAGTAAGACTGATTTTGAGCGCCCCAAATAAAATGATATTAGAACTTCAGGGTCAGGTCAATTCCAGGGCCACCATTACCAAGCGCAGAGCACGTCGAGAAAATTATCTTTGGGGGAGGGGGGGGGGGCCCTCTATAGTTGCGAATAATTCTCGTTTATTTGTTGCATTTTTTGGTCTAATAATAATTATCATTTCTTGTTCAATTAATAATTATCATTTCTTGTTCAATTAATAATTATCATTTCTTGTTCAATTAATAATTATCATTTCTTGTTCAATTAATAATTATCATTTCTTGTTCAATTAATAATTATCATTTCTTGTTCAATTAATAATTATCATTTCTTGTTCAATTAATAATTATCATTTCTTGTTCAATTAATAATTATCATTTCTTGTTCAATTAATAATTATCATTTCTTGTTCTAGTGATAATTATTCATTTTTAGTGGAAACTGCTTTGTTCTATAGTTGTAAAAAAAAAATCAACCCTTTTTTATATTACCACATATGCGGGACTCCTTCAAGCGCGGGACCCTGTGTGGCTGCATCTGCCACACACCGCAGAGGGTGACTGGTCAGTTCAATAGCATACTAAATATGTTTGTGCAATTAGCAGTCATGGCTGTTTGCAGTGCATTTATAGTGTAAAGAAGGAAATCAAAACAACACGAGGCCCCAGAGCCCCGTCTGCTTTCACCCCGATTTGTGTGATCCATGACGTCAACTGATGATCTCTTGGGACAGTGATCGGTCAGCTATACATGTATAACGCAGTCCAAAGCCTGAGCAAAACGTGTGAAGCATGTAGAGAAGCAAAAATGTCTAATTTTCCTCTGCTTTTTCTATCATTGGCTGCTTTCATCTGAAACAAAATCATTCACCTCAAACCCCATCAGGTCAAAGCAAAGCTAATGCACGTGGCAACACCAAATTCTCAGATCATATATCTCTCAGATCACTTATTCGCGTTTAAGTGGGACTGAAACTGGTGTGGGGGCTTTCTAACACACCGAGAGTTGAAAAATCGATTAAAAAAAGGGCAAGGCAATTTGTTTGTTCCAATGCTCAAAATATGTTTCGAATTTCATTAATAAAATTAATGAAATTCGTTAATAAACTTAAAACTTTTGAAATAGGCATTTATGGCTGTAAAAGTTCAAAAAAAGGCATTTTTCTACCAAAAAATTTGAAAACAGGCATTTACGGCATTTTGCTTGAACTTTTAATGACCTAAACATGAAACATCGTTGCTGATGGGTTTACCGATCAGCAACGACGTTTCATAATAATCCGAGACCTAGTTATAACGTGTGGTTTATGTAAATATGTATAATCCTTTTTCAGTCCATGGAATCGAAGCATTAGCGGATTACTTGTGCGTCGGTCAAAAGAATTCCGATGGTGACGAGAGAGCTGTTCTATTCCTAAAGCTCCAAAATGGAGTCTCGCTGACATCCGAACTCGTCAAGAGAATCGAGGACGCTATAGAAAATGAGTTGGGCATCGAGTATGTGCCTCAAGTGATACTAGAAGCCAAAGAAATACCGGTAAAAAAAAAAATTTCGTCACATTTTCGTACATCAGTTTTATCGAGCACGTTGAAAATTGACTGAAAATGAAATTCGGAATCAAATACTATAAAGATATGAAACGAAAATTATCTGGAGGGTTTTGCCAGAACTTGCTTTTTTTTTCCATTTAAACAAATTACAAGATAAAAATGTAAAAATTTACAAACATAAATTACAAAAATACACAAAATACACGCAGGGGCTCATTTATGGTTTTGCCGCCCCTCTCTCATTCCAGTCGGATTTTCTTGACCACTCATTCCTTGAATTCGCCTCCTTGAGCAACAATCAGCTTGACCCCTCTTGTTACTACGCCCGTATCTCTAAAGTCAGGTTTTCCTAGGAGCAGGTTTCTACAGCGCACGCAGCGTTAAAACGCTAATTGGTAAAAAAAAAAACAAAAACCTGAATTTCAGTTTTTAACCAATTAGCGTTTTCACGCTGCACACGGCGCAAAAAACCTATTCTGAAGTCAACTCTTCCATACAGTCGAATACCGTTTTAACGAATACCGTTATAGCGAAAATCTCGTTTTAACGAACACTTTTCTAATCCCCCAGATAGGTTTGCATAAGAAGAATGCAAAGAACCCGAATTTTCTTTTATAACGAAGTGATTTCCCCTATCTCTTGGAGTTCGTTATAACGGGATTCGACTGTATATGGTTTTTGTCTACCAACGATTTTTAAAACTGAATATTTCAATTTTTTTCTCTCCCTAATTGTGATCTTTCGGAGCGCATATTGCATTTGTACTTTGGACATGACGTTGGACTAGATTTATGTTTAACGCACATAAGCACACACTCATGCTTTGCACGTACATGTGCAAACTTGTCTTTCTCCTTCATAACGCCTCCGAAAGGCTATTTGTGAGTCGTCTGATAGTCTCATTGGGTTGGAAACGACAAAATAAATTAAATTCTGTTTTTGTTCGGATACATTATCTCTTAAATTCCGTAAGCCTGTATTGCATTTCAAGTAATGTAAACCACTGTGTACAGAAAAATAAAAAGATTTATGGCGCGAAGAAGAGAGATATCTAAAAAGACATAGAAAAAAAAACCCCTCCAACTCCCAAAATGCTTAATACTTTTTTTTTTAATTGAATGTGACCGTTGAACGTTATATAGAGTATTATAACGTTAATTATGTACAGAATGTTCTACAAAATTCGAGATCGTGAACAGTTTAAAAGTTCATAAAAATTGAAGAAATTGTTGCATTTGAATGCAGTTTGTGCGAAGTTATTTTCACACGATGGTGGGGGCGGGGGAGGGAATTCCATTGGTAGCTGAAATAGAAATGAATCAAGTTTTTGTCGATAGAGGACGCTGCATGTCGGTCTGACAGATTGATTGGACCCGAATCCTTCTTCTAACTCTTCTGCGTCCGAAACCTTCGTAAACTTTACGATTCGTGGGCAAGGTAAAACAACTTCACAAACAGTGCTTTAACAATTAAAATAAGACACAATAAAAACCTTATGCAATCGCTACTAACAGGAAAATTTCGAAATGAGCTGTTAATCGAGCGTCCTGCATTTTATAGGACTCTGATTTGCATAGTTGAAATGATTTACTTTCGTGCAGCGTCCTCTATCAATAAAACTTGAACTTTTATCTTTCCTGTACTGAAAAAATCCTCCTTCATGAGAATAACTTTTTTTTCCAAACCGCTTTCAAATGCACCAATTCCTTCTCACAATTTTTTTAAATGAATTTATATGAATTATAACTAACTAAACTATTTGTAACTACTATTTACGAACTTATGGGTATTATATTCAATTTTCATTCTTAGTACAACCTAAACAATAAGAGGATGGAAAAATTGGTGAAGACGATCATAGCGACAAATGTTGTACCTGATGTAGCCAACATTAAGAATCCAGAGTGTCTGAAAAGCTTCAGCGATGTTCCTGAACTTCAGGATTATTTAGAATGAGTTGTTTCAATAGACGCCATCTATTCAAGTTTGCTCTGATTCTGATGACTTCTGAGTGAGTGTAAGATATGAGATCATGTAACAGAAAAATCTACCAATAAAATTACATAAACAAAATATCTTTTTCGGATGGAATTATATTGATCATGAAAACGTTTTCTTTTTTACTTGTTTTTTACCATGTGGTAATATCGCGTAAAAATCACGTCGTAGCATGTTCTTTTAGTTTCAAAAGTTCGAAAATCTGTGGAAGTTCTGATACAGTCGAATCCCGTTTTAACGAATACCGGTATAGTAAAAATCTCGTTTTAACGAACACTTTTCTAATCCCTCAAATAAGTTTACATAAGAACAATGCTAGGTAATCTGGAATTCCTTTATAACGAAATTTCGTTTTAACGAAGTGATTCTTCCGGTCTCCTGGCGTTCGTTATAACGGGATTCGACTGTATACAGGTCGTCCATAAACTAACTAAACCATATACGATACGATCAAAATGCCAATGAAATTCGATATGCATATATTTCTCAAAATATATGCTCGAGAATGAAGAGAAAACGAAACTCACAGCTCTCGTGGCTATAGCAGCAACAACAAAATTTCGAAAAATTCAAATAGCAACACACACTTTTATGCACTACAAAGTGATCAATGTAGTAAAAACTATAAATGGTATTAGAATGGTACCTGTAACATGAAAAACGCCGGTGCTAGACGCAGACACAGAAACATGTAGAAACAACTAGCGCAGATCACATTGCTTCCTCAAGAAATCTCTGCCGTAGAGGGGCTAGCGCATCCTAGGTGAGATTTCCTTTCTATGTCTGCATCTAGCCAACACCATCCATAGCAGAAGGCCTAGGCGCGAAGCTCGTGACGTCACTGAAGAAAGTCATCTCACCTATAGCCATTGGATATAGCAGGCCGAACATATTTACCCTTTTTTAGCAGGCCTATATTCAATGGCTATAGGTGAGACGACCTTCTTAAGTGACATCACGAGCTTCGCGCGGAGGTCTTCTGCTATGGATGGTGTTGCTCTAGTACCGGCGTTCATGGTGCTACAGAAACCGTTATGCACATAAAGCTATCCGTGGTCTCTTGTTGAGTCGATCACATAGCAATGCACAAAAGTTATTGTGTTGCCATTTGAATTTTTCGAAATTTTATTGCTGTGACTGTAATCGTGAGAACTAAGGTTTTGTTTTTCTCTTCGTTCCCAAGCGCATATTTTGAAACACCTACATCTCGAATTTCATTCGCTGATTTTTTGCGGCCGCTAAGATCTCTTACATCAGCAAAGTTGTTTTATGAGCGACTGTATATGAAAACTCGACTAAACTGCGGATTACCCCTCCTCCCCTAGTTACTTCTAATTGGTTTGGATATATCCGCTTTCAAATTGTTTTAATTTTTCTATCAATAATATTACAATATATAAATACGAATTCACATACTTATCCGTTAGTATTACTCCTTAATAATTTTTTTTGATAGAAGGAAAGATCACAAATTTAATCGCGATCGGTAATTACCCCCATTTTTTACTGCTACAAGAAGAATAAATCGCTCGTCTTGAGAAATATTTTAACAATAGATGACAGAAGTATAGTAAAATGAATGATTCAAATTTATGAATGATGTAGATATCCCAGTACGTATAATTACTACGCGTACTAGCGAGCGTCAAACCTGGGAGAACGTATGAACTGTCGGTACATCAAATAGGCTTTGGTTCCGGCTCGTGGATTTTGTGTAGTGAAAACTGTGGTTCTGCGATCGCAACCAGGTCGTACGAGGGGAGAAGAAAAGCAAAAGAAAGAGTTCAGGTTATTTATTTGTTACTCCCAAACAGTAAGCATACGTGGACGTGCCTTGAGGGTGCAAGAGGTAGCCATGATAAATGATTGAGAAAACTGCAGAGAAAAAAGAATAAGGGTAACGTAAAGAAATTAGACTTTTATATAAGCGATGTATGGCGTTTGAAAAAATGTGCGACTGCTTCCACAATCAAATGAGTACTGCCCAAAGAATCAGGGAAATCTTAAAGCTTAGGCAGTGGCGGCTCCGGGGTTGCGCGAACCATGTGGCTGCATGGGGTGCCGCTTTATGAGGGGTGTGGAATAAAAGTAAGAAAGAAAATTAATTGCAGAAAAATTGGAAAAAAATAAATGTTTCGTGTTTAAAACTCAATTTATGAATGTGTTGGATTTAATATAATTTGCAGAGAAAACTAATTTTTGATGCACACACAGACACACATGGTATATACAAATCTGTGAGTTTATTGGGTTATTTTACCCATGCGGCTCATATACGGCAGAGAGGGTGCCTGCATTTGTTTTTCCTTTGCCATAAGGTCTAAATTATGATATCTGGTTTGATGATTTTTGATAGAAGCTCTTACCTCCAGCTAAGTACTGGGCCGAAGATCAATTTCGTGTCCCATGGGACTGTTCGTTTTTCGAAATTAGTGGAACCAGTGACGCAATAACAGCCATTATAACCGGATTGTGAATGGATTGATACGATCCAACTCAAAAGTCCTTGCGAATCAAGTTTGGGCCGTAATTCGCAGCTCAATAATCACTAGCGTAAGAAATTTTCGACAGAATTTTCATTGGGAATCTCAATAATTAAAAAGTTATATGGTATTATGGCCAATAAAATTTTTAATTTCTTGTTTTTTTTCGAGTTTTTAAAACTAAAACTTATTTTTTGCGAAAACCTTTCAAAATTTCAATTTGAATAAAATGTTGATTATCCAAACAACTTTGAGAAATTTAACTCTGTGTGTTTAAAATCAAAATGAAATCAGTGAACTAATAACTGAAATATTTCCATTGAGCCATGAAGAAAGACTTGATTTATTAAATATATTTACATTGGAGGAATGTGTGTGGAGGTGTCAGGAGAAGACATGATCGAAGTGTTTAAAATTTCCAACTGGACGGATAGGATCGACCATTAGTTATTAATACACCGTCAATCAGTTTCTTCGACAAGGGGAGACCAGTATCGTTTAATATGCTCCCGAGTGGTGCAACAGTAAGATGATCGTTTTCCACCATGAAGGTTACCATCAAGGTCCACGGGTTAAAATCCTGGGAAGAACATCAGAAATAAGTTCTTTACCTAACGAACCTGGGCGCGACCACCGATAGATGGCACCTGCATTTCTCACCCAAATTCACTGGTTGGACATTACTGTGAGGCGATATATGGCCGGAGTTGGTGTGCGGTAAAATAGTATCATTTAGTAAGGGACAATTCTCCAGGTTGTGGTGCCGCACGGGAGTTTTTCTCTAAAGGGTTGTTAATAAATGGAATAGCGTACCTCTTGGGTCGTGAATTCTAATATAATTGACACGTTTAACAAATAAGTAAGATAAACATAGTGTGGGATAATACAAGAAGCTATCTATACTTAGACAACCAATAATCTTTTTATGGGCAATGTACTACAGTAAAACCTCTCTTTTGCGGACAAAGACGGGACGAAAAAAATTTGTCCTTAAAAGAGGGGTGACCGTTAACCAGCGGTTTGAAATGCATACTTTTATTACACAAGGGGAAATTGCTGTTGAAAAAATGTGGTTGTGACCATAACCAGGGAATTTAAAGTTCAAAAATGAGACTACGCCTCTAAGCATATTGCCATACATGCAATCCCAATTCGTCGGATTCTGTTCGAAAACGAAAATACGCAGATTACCTTTTTACCAATACAATCACTTTATGGAAGATACACTGCTGGCCACCCAAATCGCAACACCAAGAAAGACAAGAGATATCGCAACAATATTTATTTTGTAGATAACATGTTGACCAAGCATCAAATGATTAAATTTATAGACTTCTGTGAAGTGTGGTTCCTGCCAAAATCAGTAGCCAGAGTAGCCGCCATTGTTGGAAATCACCGCTGCCACACGCCTCGGCATTGATTCAAAGAGACTTTGGATGTGTTCTTGGGGTACAGCAGACCAAGCAGCTTCCACGCGTTGCCAAAGTTGATCTGGTGTGGCAGCTGGGGATGTAATCTGGGTCAATCGTTGAGCAACCATGGACCACATGTTTTCTATCGGTGAAAGATCCGGAGAGCGAGCTGGCCAGGGAAGCAATTCAATCTGGCGATTGACGAAGAACCTTTGGACAATGCGTGCCACGTGTGGTCGCGCATTATCCTGTTGAAATATGGCTGTGGGCAAGCCCTGAAGGTAAGGAAGGACAACTGGCTCCAACACCTCGGAGATGTAGCGCTGGCTTTTTAAAGTACCGGCAATGCGTACTAGAGGATTGCGAGAGTGATATCCAATACCGCCCCATACCATAATACCCGGTGCAGGACCAGTGTGGCGGTGCATAACGCAGCCGTTCAGCATCCTCTCTCCACGGTGTCTCCAGACTCGAATCCGACCATCGTGGTGTTGCAGACAGAAGCGTGACTCGTCAGTAAAGACAATTTCATTCCATTGTGCCGTCCACATCCTTCTTTCATCGCACCATTGGCGGCGGAGACGTCTGTGGTTCTGTGTCAAGGGTAGACGAAGCAATGGACGTCTTGCGGACAGACCACTCTGCTGTAAACGGCGTCGAATGGTACGCGCAGACACTGGATGATGCGGTACAGACTGAATGTGCTGTGCTATGGTTCGTGATGTGGCTGAGCGATCCGTCACTGCCATACGCACAATACGCCTGTCATCACGTGAAGTGGTGCACTGAGGTGGATGCGATCGAACACGTCGGTCCGTCGTACCCTCCTGCATCCAACGATCACATATCCGCATTACAGTTGTTTGGTTTCGTCCAACACGACTACCGATTTCCCTGAAAGATAATCCACAATCTCGGTAGGCCACTATCCTTCCTCTGTCGAACTCGGATACTTGATCAAAAGATGATCGCTGTTTTCTACGAGGCATAATTGATCGTTTTTTTGAAAAAACCACAAGAAAAACACAATTGCCGTACTTCAAATCGTCGAAATCTCCAAGCCTTAAATAGCGCTTTGAAGTGGCGCCACACGCGCGCGTGATGTGCGTCTGCGCTGAAATTCTAATCATTTGTATATCTCACCTCCACTAATGCATGTTGTAAATTTCATATTATTTGCATGCTTCCTTCAGGGTGTTGCATTTACGGTGGCCAGCAGTGTATATATTACTTTATGGAATGATTCTTATTTACTCAGTTTCAGTAGCTACAGGAAGCAAAAAAGTAATTTTTTCTCCCAGTATCCTCAGTTCCTGACTGACTGTACAACCGCGTCTGTGAACCCATTTGACTGCTAAATCTACAAATTTTATACTTCGAAAAATTGTGAAAGATTGATTCAATACAATTCGACAATTTTAAAACACCACTTGATTCTATACATTGATATTATGGTACGCATTTATGCTAAATAGATGATCCCATTACAAGAAACATAAAGCGAAGAAAAAGATGAATGGAAAAAAAAGAAAAACAATACGCCAAAATTGAGGGAAAAGAAAGTGTTTCACGTAAAGGGTTAATTTTTTTTTCTCTCTCTCTCGCAGACATTAGAGTATACAATACACCATCACCCTCCAACGTAATTTAACCCATAGGATCCTACGCTATATAAGTAGCTTCTACCGATCCCCTGGAACATTCTACGGCCCCCCCGGGGGTCGTTAACGCCCACGTTGGGAATCACTGCTATACACAAATACAGTAAACCGCTCTTTTACAGACACCGCCGAGACAAAAAAAACTTTCGTTCGTAAAATAGAGCTGACCAGGGAAGTCAATAGCGAGGGCTTTAAAATGGAACTTCATTGTTTGTAGATAAAAGGGGGTTTCGCCATATTTACAAGAAAATTCTTTATTATCTTGAGTTCCAATTTACTGCTTCTACTTGCTGACATCAACACACAGAACGATGCTTAAGTGAACGAAGGAAACAAGAAGAAAAACACAGCATGTAAAAGCTAAAATTAATAAATATATATAAAAAATTACTTTTATAAAATTTAAATTTTTTTCTAATTTAAAAAAAAATTGTGTTTTATTTTATATTTATTATTTTTCTTTTCTATATATATTTCTGCTCGATGACGAGTGATGTATTGATAATTGCAAATTACATTTACGAAATAAATACTTTGATGTAACAAAACATCACTAGAGGACAGCACAAAGCTTTAACTTCCAAACATTTTTTTTTCTTAATTTCATAACATTCAATTTTAAGGAAGGGATCAATCTATAAAAATTTGATAAAATGTCTTTTGCAAAACTTGAAAAAACAACCAATAAGCCTTATGGCTACATTCCCACGAATGCATCCGGTACACTTATTGGTTGCATTTTTCAAGTTTTATGCAAGAACTATTATCAAACTTCTGTAGTGTAATACCAGTCTTAAAACAATAATCCGAATAATGGTGACCATTAAGAAATGAATATTGAACCGTAACATAATTTTTGTTTCGATTCCGAGTTAGATTTGTATGTTCAAATAACAAATAACCATAATTACATTTTTGTAATACAAGTCACTCCTATTAATGAAGACGCGTAAAAGTTATTACTTAAATACTTTGGTCGGGCTCGGAATCACACTAAAGTTGAATCCCGTTTTAACGAATACCGTTATAACGAAATTCTCGTTTTATATATATATAACGAACACTTTTCTAATCCTCCAAATACGTTTACATAGGAAAAATGCAGAGACCTGGAATTCCTTTATAACGAAATTTTGTTATAACGAAGTGATTTCTCCGGTCTCTTAGAGTTCGTTATCACAGGATTCACCTGTATAAAAAATTGATAAAACTTTATCATATTATTAGTATACAAAATTATCATACAAAACTTGATGGAAACAGCCAATAAGCCTACATTCGTTGGAATGATATACGCGTTTTCGTTGCATTTTTCAAGTTTTATAAAATAACTTTTTTATCAAACTTTTATTCTGTAATATAGGTTTTAAACATTTTTTACACAGAATAACACATGGATTTTAATTTTCGTGCAAGGGCTACTTCGCTTTCCCGAAGAAGAGAAATATCGATCAAGAACTAAGCAATAGATGCAATTGCCACACAAAACCTTTTAAAAATAAATTTAAAAATTATGTTATCTGCACAAAAATTTGAAATACTGCATTTGCCGTTCACCAATTTTGAAAATACATTTGAAAATATTAATTTTGCCAATCAATTTAAAAATTTAAAACCTGAATTAAAAAAAAAAACTACTTACATCTCGTACCAATTTCAAAAAATATATTTGCTGCACATAAATTTATAAAAAACGGTACTTTCTGCACGTAAATTTGAAAATAAATTTATATAAAAATGCTATATAATTTGCTATAAAATGCTAATAAATTTGAAAATAATTGTTTCTGCCCATCAATTTTAATCATAAAATCGTAAATTTAAAAATATTTTCCACACATCAATTTTAATCATAAAATCGTAAATTTAAAAATATTTTCCACACATCAATTTTAAAATAAATTTAAACGTGATACTCACTTAACATGAAGTTTAAAAACAAATTTACAAATATTATATTCAATGCACATCAAAATTAAAAATAAATTCAAAATATTATATTTGATACACATCTCTTATAAAAGTATTATTTGCTGTAAATAAATTTTGAAAATGGATTCAAACTAATATGTGCTGTACATTTCAAAAATTAAAAATTAAAAAATTATATATGGTGCACATAAATTTGGAAAATGAAGTCAAAAAAAAAAATATTGGGTATACATAAATTTTAAAAACTAGTTCAAAATTATTATTTTCTGCGCACCAATTTTTAAAATTAAATAAAAAATAAAATTTATGCACATCAATTTTGAAAATGAATTCAAAAATAATATTTGGTGCTCATCAATTTTAGAAATGAATTTAATACAGTATTTTGTACCCATAAATTTCAAAATTAATCGGTGAGCGGTTGTAAAGAAAAGGAATATGACTTAATTTCTTACGTGTTTTTGAATTATCACAGCTGAAAATGAATTATAATGCTGATGGTGCAAGTCAGATATTGCAGATTTCCAAAAAAAAAGAAAGAAAAAATCGATGTTTTCCGTTTATTTACTGTGTTTCCTGAGAAAAACTTCTTCTAAATTCTCTCTACAATCATAACAGGAAGTAAAAAGGTAATAAATGGTGATACCAAAAAAACGTTATCTCTCATATCTCCGCCATTGAACTTGACTAGGTCAATACCAAATAGAAAGAGATAGTTTACATTCGATATCACATGACAGGTTGTTCGTGTACCATACAGTTATCCTTCAGAATTATTGTTTCCGTATTGTATGTCGGGAGATCCCATGAATTCTGGAAGCTATCTTAATACAATATACTGTGAAAATTACGTAGTAAAATAAACAAAAATGTCGGACATCAAAGAGAATAAATATCCTAATTTTAACGGATGCGAACGGACAGTAAACTCGAGTAAAGGTAAGTTCATGCGTTACTCATTTACATAAAGTCAATTAGTTTTAGAAAAAAAAAAATCTAATATTTGTTTGCAAAAAACTTGTTATTGCATTTCACAGGTCCTAAGAAAACATTTGCTGACATCATAGCAAAAGGCAAAAAATGCGTTTGGAACAAGAAAGTTCCAGGAACGGCTTTGGAAAAATTCAAAACTAAAATCAGTAAAAAATACGGCATTGAACTTGGTAAGTTTCAGTATGTTTCTCCATTTCAAAACACATTCTTAGTAAGATGCTTTATTATTTCATTATTCTTTTATATTTTCAAGTTATTTACTATTTCATGATATATATATAGCAATGAATTTGAAAAAAAAATCTCTCTACTTAAATTTGATTTTTTAAGGCTACTGCCTGGCTTCGGGGATACTTTTTTTAAATAAAAAGGTCATTTTGGATGAAAAGAATGCGGTTTTGGTTTGGATAGGGTATAAAATTAAGAAAATAAAGGTTATTTCATGAATATTTTTAAAAAAAAATATTGATAATTTTATATGTAAAACTACTACTCTACCCTATATTCAGTAGCTCTGCTAGATGTTTGAAAACCACTGCTTATATCAACATGATTACACTTGATCACACTGATTATTGCTATGACATTGTTCTGCGCAATGAACTAGAAGTTTTAGAATACAGTGGAAATTTCAGAAACGATTGTTTATGTTACAACGAATATAATACTTGATATTCTGAATCTAAAATTATGCAAATAACAAGTTTCCAAACATATCGCTTAGTTTTCAGTTAATAATCTTTTCTGCACATCAATTTAAAAAAAAATCAGTGAGGTAAAAAGCAATCATAGTATAACCGCAGCTGTTTAAGAGATATCTCTTGGAAAATGCTTCAGAAATCTTTTCGTAAAGTGAAAAAAAAGCAAAAAACACAAATATTCAGAAAATAAATTCAAATGTATAATTTTCAGAAGAGCATTATATACGGGGTGATTATAAAAAAACTATCCCGACATATGGGCCCCTAACTATCATACCACTCACAGAAACTGTATGAAATTTTGGCATAAGGTATTTTGAGGTATGTGCTCAAGAATGATATGGAAAACAACAGTGTCACTCTAACAGTTACAGTTACAGTGAGAAAATTTCGAAAATATCAAATGGCAACACCAAGTTTTTTGTATTGGAATGCGATCTCCATACTGAAAAACACTAAATAGCGTTGGAATGGCACCTGTAGCACGAAAATCCCCGGAGCTAGGCAAGGAAAAAGAACTTTGCCGTGCACCAGAGCATTAATGTTCGTTTCATTCGTCACACCGTTTCTTCGGCTGAGATCCCAGCCTGATTAGTCCTCCACAAGGTCATGTGGAAAATTTGTGAAACACAATAAAATGCTTTATTTTATGCTGCTTCTCTGTCCTTATTGGTTGTCCTCACTTTTAGCCTATCTACCGCCGGTGATTTTCGTGCTACACGTGCCATTCCAACGCTATTTAGTGTTTTTCACAACGGAGATCGCATTCCAATACAAAAAACTTGGTGTTGCCATTTGATATTTTCTAAATTTTCTCACTGTAACCGTAACTGTTAGAGTGACACTGTTGTTTTCCATATCATTCTTGAGCGCATACATCAAAATTTCATTCAGTTTCTGTGAATGGTAAGATAGTTAGGGGCCCATATGTCGGGATAGTTTTTTTATAATCACATTGTATATAAATTTGTTTTAATTAATTCGCAATAACTTTGTTTCTTGATATTGCAAGCGTGAAACTGATACAGTTTTGGACTCTACAATAACTGCGCTTTTTTAAATGAAATTTCTGTGAAATTAGTCATTTCAAAGCAGGCAGTTGCCTTAATGAATTTTCACGTTGTGTGAAACCTTCTCACGAAAACATTCAAGGAAACTATTAATTTTCGAATAATTTACAATATCATGTTAATAATAAGTTATTAATATAATACGGTTATCACAGTAAAAAAATATTATTATGCTAATAATTTTTACTGACATTTTATTAATAGATTCCTTCTGGAGCCTCCATAAATGGTCGGTCGATAATCATAAACAGTTTTGGGCTGAAATCTGGGACCACTTTGATATCATTTGCTCCTGTCCTTACGAAACGGTTTGTATGCTAAATAATGTACTTTTATATTATTTGAGATTGATGTTGATGAATATATTCATTTATAACGTAATTTTTATTTTATAAGCGCTGAGACAACCCTTACCCAAATATTTTGTATAATGAAAATAAAATCGCAAAAACCATAACAGGTCAATTACCGAACGATGTGACTGAAATGGAGAAGAAAATGAAACGTTTATTAAGAAAAATGTGAATTTCATTGATATCTATATGCTCATATACAGTCCCGTTATAACAAATTCCAAGAAACCGGAGAAGTCACTTCTTTATAACGAAATTTCGTTAAGAAATTCCAGTGTTCTTATGCGAACTTATCTGGGGGATTATAGATAAGCTTTCGTTGAAACGAGATTTTCAATCTAACGGTATTCGTTAAAACAGGATTTGACTGTAGTAACCCCAGATGCAAGAAACATAATACTAAACTAAAAAACTTCGTAAAATTATATAGGCTTATACATATTCCCCATAAAAATATATAGTTGCCAAATAGGAATACTTATTCCTTTTTGTCGAATGAGACATATTTGCATTTTTTTGCCGCAACAATTTCAAATTTATTTTATTTGTGATAGGTATTAGAGGAAGGATCAAACTTCATAGAAGATGAATGGTTCAAGGGATCCAAGTTGAATTTCGCAGAAAACATGCTTAGATATCGAGACGATCACGTCGCGCTTATATATGCTGGTGAGTCCGTAATCTTAAATTAACCGCATAATCGAAAAATAGTGATTCATCACAATTAAGGATTTATTATTAAGGACTCACAGTGGATGATTTATTGCAATTAAGAGATGGATGACTTATCAATTAAAGCAGATGATTTATTGCAATTAAGGTGGATGATTTATCGCAATTAAGAATGAGAATTTATTGTAATTCTGGTGGAGGATTTATTGTAATTCTGGTGAAGGATTTATTGTAATTCTGGTGGAGGATTTATTGTAATTCTGGTGAAGGATTTATTGCAATTCTGGTGGAGGATTTATTGCAATTCTGGTGGAGGATTTATTGCAATCAAGGTGGATGATTTATCGCCAATAAGGTGGAGGATATATTGTAATTAAGGTGGAGGATATATTGTAATTAAGGTGGAGGATATATTGTAATTAAGGTGGGGGATATATTGTAATTAAGGTGGAGGATATATTGTAATTAAGGCGGTGAGAGATTAAGTTGTAACGCTAATGGACGTCCTTCTGAGAAAGAAACTGCTGTCATTCCTTTAGTTAAAGAGTCAAATTCACACTTTTGTGAACAAAACTGAATTTTCAGCTTTGTAAAATAAAAGACTGAAGTGATTGGAATTATATTTATCTAAAATATATCTATATATATATATGTGTGTGTGTGCGTGTGTGTGTGCGTGTGTGTCTGTATATCTATCTAGACGAGCAAGGCAAAGAAGAGCAAGTGACTTTTGCGGAATTGTTCGAGAAAGTGAAACTGTATGCAGCTGCGATGAGAAACAGTGGTATCAAAGTTGGAGATAATATCGGATGTAAGTTCGGAAATAATTATTCAATTTCAATCTCAACATACGAAATAACATGAATCGATAATGTATAACATGAACTTTTTCTAATGCAATGTATAATATTCAGAGTGTGATCTGATTTGTTCTTGATGTTCTCGAATGCTGATGCCAACTGTTATATTACTACGTTGAAAATGTTCCGAGACTTATTTTATTACGGTAGAATGCGCACAGATAGAACCTATTTATTTGGTGTTTGCTTCGAAATAACTAACCTGTGCAATTACGCATTTTCTTCCATTGTTCGTACAAAGATGTAAATGCGGATTACAAGCATTTTTTTTTGTCGTGCCTACAGTGCCTTCGTCGATGCTTGTTGCACTGCTTCGAAACCTGAGAATCGTTATCCGAGGCGGAAAAAAGTTACATGGGCAAGATCGAAGGAATAAGCTGGTTGTTGAAGTATCGGAATGTGATATAGGCCCATTTATACATAGTCTGACACCCGCAGTGACATATGAACCGATGTATTATCGTGTTGGAGCACAACAACCAGCTTATTCTTCCGATCTTGCCCCGTGTGACTTTCTTTCTTCCTCGGATAAAGAATTTGCTTAAGGGCCAACGATTCTCAGCTTCCGAAGTCAAGTGCAGCGACGAAGGCACTGGAGGGTGCGACAATAAAAAAATGCTTGCAATCCGCATTTGAAAAGAAAGAAAATATTTTCTTTTCTGGATGTTCGTAACACTGACTTCAACATGGTTACTGTACATATTTCAGTTGAAGGCATAGATTTCTCTCTTCTTTCTTATTATTTTGAACCAGCTAAAAACATTGATTCGGATCTCGGTAAACTCTCTTCAACTCTCTCGAACATAAATGTTTCTCGACTTATTTGGGGGATGGATGCCAACAGTAAATCAGATCTGTGGCATAGCTCTAATACTGATTCTCGAGGACTCAAACTCACAAACTTCTTTTGCACATGGCATCTTGTTGTTGTAAATGAGGACTTTGGCCCAACTTTTGTTGGTAATCAAGGAAGCAGTTACATCGATGTCACTGTTGTCGGTCAAGAAATTCTTAGACAAATCATAAATTGGAACATTCCAGATATTGATTCAATGTCTGATCACAGAATGATTGCTTTTAAAATACTTCTCTCAAATAGAAGAAATCCGCTACCTCCTTTGATGACGAAACTCTTTGACACCAGGAGAGCAAAGTGGAGCCGTTTCAAAACCTTTTGTTCACATTTTGAAAAGGATTTCGTTCGAAGTCTACAAGAATGTTCTGATCCTGAACTGTTGGAGGTTCTAGTCGAGAGACTACAAGACTTAATCATCAGTGCAGCAAATGATTCTATCCCGTTTAAGAGAATAAGAGAACACATTGTTCCTTGGTGGACAGCTGAAATTTCTTGCCTGAGAAAGCAGCTTAATGCCATTAGACGAAGATTCCAAAGAGAGAAATCTCTGCTTATTAAAGATATCTACAAGAGAAAATACCTTGAAACCAGATATATTTATAACCTCAAATTAAAGGAAGCAAAACTAACCTCCTGGAAGAGATTTCTTTCTGATATTGACACTCATAATGTTTGGAGTAAAATTTACAAATCAGTCAAAAACAACTTTTCGAGGACCGTTGAAATATCTGGTATTGAAATTTCTCCGGGAGTCTTCACGGCAACGTATGGACAGTCCATCAGCGCAATCATTGATAAGTCTTTTCCTCCAGACGAGAGAAATGACGATGATGATACTCACAGAGCCATCCGGTCCGATGCTGCACTTCCATTCGAAACAGCTGATGATGTGCCTTTTACGCTTGATGAGGTGAACGGTGTTGTTAAGAAATTGAAACTGGGGAAGTCTCCGGGTCCTGATGGAATTGACAATGACATTATTAAGCATTTCCACCAATCTTTCCCGACGCTATTGCATCTCTTATTCAACAAATGCTTACAACTCGGCGTATTTCCTCTGTCGTGGAAAAGAGCAAGGGTAGTACCTATACCGAAAAACAGAACATCTAAAACTGAAATCAATAATATCAGATGCATCAGTCTTTTGTCTTGCCTGGGCAAATGCCTGGAGAAATTATTCACTGTGCGTCTGAGATGGCATTTCTCGAAGACGGGTCAACTGAGTGATGACCAGTTTGGATTCACTCCTCAGCGCTCAACGGAGGACGCCGCTGCGCGTTTGTGTGATGTCGTAAAGAAGGGAAAGATGAAAAAGATGTATACAATTTTATGTTTCTTAGACTTCAAGGGAGCTTTTGATAACGCTTGGTGGCCTGGGATCTTGCACCTGCTTAGGAAAGGTGGAACTCCAAAGAACATTTACTTGCTGGTCAAAAGTTTCTTGAAAAATCGTTCAGCAGAAATTTCTCTAGGCAATGCTTCTCGAGTCTTTTACCCGGAAAAAGGATGTCCGCAGGGATCGGTATCTGGACCCCTTCTGTGGAACCTAATAATAAATGACCTCCTGCGTGTTCTTTCAAATCACGAATACTGCTCAAAGATTGCTTTTGCTGATGATCTGCTTTTGATTGTTCAACGGAAGAAGTTTACTGATGCTTGCGGAACGTCTCAGGTAATTCTCGATCTGGTTACTTCTTGGGCCAAATCTTACAAGATGGAATTCAATCCTGAAAAAAGTAAAGTTATGATGGTGCATAAAAAATGTCCGGATGGAGGTGGAGTCAATGTAACTCTGGATGGCGTGGCAGTTGAAGAAGTTGAAGAAATGAAATATCTAGGAATCATTGTCGACAAAAAATTCCAGTGGAAAAAACACATCACATACCTCTCTAGGAAATGTGAAAGTGTTTTGAATGGCCTTTTGAGAGTATCTCAGAATACATTTGGATTGAAATCTGATGTCTTGTGTTTAATATACAATCAGGCCATCGTTCCTATTTTTACATATGCTTCCAGAGTTTGGGGTGATTCCCTGAAAAAGAAAATAAATCGTAAGAATATTCTGAAAGTTCAGCGGAGATTTCTTTTGAGAATTGTTAGAGGATATCGTTCAGTTAGCTACGAGGCACTATTTGCTATTTCTGGGCAAACACCTATTGACATCCTTATCCTCTACAATAACGAGGCCAAGAACATATTTTCAAGAAATTGTGATGACAATTCCCTTTCGGGTATAGTACCTTTTTCATCTCTTCCGCACCCAGCGACACGAGCTGCTATCGCACTTGTAAATTACAATGAAGAGTCTTTTCCTAAGTACGATCTCATCTGTTACACTGATGGCAGTAAAATTGATGGCAAAGTGGGTCTCGCTTACGTTGCTTATAAGCAAGAGAATGAGCTCCTGTTTCGCCAATTCAGATTAGAAAATAACTGTTCTGTTTTTCAAGCCGAGCTCCTCTGCTTGAATCTTGCCACCAAGTGGATTTCATTTTGTGTTGGAAACGATAATAATAGCGCGCTGATATGTTCAGATTCTCTCTCTTCTTTGCAAAGTCTACAAGATATAAATTCTACAGAAAAACTTGTGGTGGAGACACAATGTCTTATAAATGATCTTAAAAAGAAAAAATATATAATCGATTTCACACATGTTCGAAGTCACTGTGGCATCATTGGGAATGAGAGGGCAGATGATCTCGCACGGTCTGCTACACTTCTTAATGTCATAGAAAATGTGAAAGTCCCAAAATCTCACTATAAATATGTGTATCGACACAAATCAATCCATCAGTGGAACACAGAGTATGTCAGTTCCAAAAATGCCAGGCCGGTAAAGAAATTCTTCCCTTCGATTCCGGCGAGAAGGAAGTGTTACCATTTCTCCACAAATTTCCATCTGACCCAATTTATTACTGGGCATGGGAATTTTCAAAGTTATCTCGCGAGAATGAAACTTGCCAGTAGTTCGCTGTGTATATGTGGAACCAATGAAGAAGATCCTATGCATCTTCTTCTGTCGTGCAAAAATCTAACGAAGGAGAGGGTTCATTTCAGAAAAGAACTTAAGAAACTGTCTATTTCTTGGCCGCCTGCATTGTCCGATTTGGTCAAATCAAAGGAAGTCCTTCGCATTCTAAAAATATATGTACAAAATATCTTTGCGAAAAAATAATTGGTTTCTATTTTATTTTTTGTATATACAATGTGTACATTCTCATTTTCCTTGCAAGTGCTGTTTTCGATTCTTGAATAATTAATCAAAATTTCCATTTAAGTACTAATTATTTTTATTATTATTGTTATTATTATTATTATTATTTTTATTTATTTATTTTTTTTTTCTCACTATCTTTGTATGTATGTATTGGTGTGTGTATATATATGTGTATGTGCGGATATATATATATACTTATGTGTGGTCGCATATTTTTCTATTCATGTGTGTGTATTGAAAAATTTTTTTTTTTTTTTTTTTTTTTTTTTTTTTTTCATTGCATTGATACCATATGGCATTCACTGGTGCAATATTGCGCTTTGAAGTGCATTCGTATATTGTTATTGTACATACTGATCTGATTTTTCCTTTCTTTTGTATTACGCTGTATTGCAAATTTTGAGTTTCTTGAACCGTATATGTTTGTTGTTGTTACTTACGTTTGTAAGCCTCGTGGCATACTCTGTGGAACACGGGGAGTTGTTTCTGAAGGACCCAAATAAAAAAAATCAAAAAAAAAAAAATCCGCATTTGCATCTTTGTATGAACAATGACAAAAATGCATAATTGCACAAGTTAGTTATTTCGAAGCAAACGCCAAACAGGTTCTATCTGTGCCCATTCTTCCGTAATAAAATAAGTCTCTGAAATTTTTGAACTTAGTAATAACGATTACCATTAAACCCTCACAAAAAATTAATGTTTCAATTATTAAATATGTATCACATACAGGTTACATGTCCAACAGGCTGGAAGCAGTGTACGTAATGCTTGCAGCAACAAGCATTGGAGCAGTTTTCGGAGGACCTTTGCCATTTTACGGAGCTCGGGTGAATATATTAATTCTGACAAACTCACCTAATTTTTTTTTAAATACAGGGTGGGCAAAAAGTCCGTAGAAACTTTAAAAATGAATAAAAACCGATAAATAAAACCAGAATAAAAAATGGTTTGCAGGGTTAGAATGCTAGGTCACGGGAATTTTTTGACAGGAAAAAAAACAACTCAAAACAGCCGATAGATGGTGCTGGTACGAGTGACTTCGGTGGAAATATGCAAATGAGACGGTTATAAGAACTTGCGCTCCTAATCCACAATCAGTTCACCGTTGTGAACCGTGTATGGGGACCTGCTGCACTCTGCCGTTGCTGGATTTATGACTCGCCTGCAATATGTTATCCACCTGTGGCATCACATACTGCTGTAATAAACAATTTGGAAGCATCTTGTGCGTTATTTACGTATCTTATCTTTGACAATCGTGTCAGCGCCACCTATCGGTTATTTTTGTTATTTTGTTTCCTGTCTTAAAAAAATTCCCTTCATCTAGTGGATGCTAACCCTGCAAACCATTTTTTATTTCGGCTATTTTTCCGGTATTTATGAATGTTTAAAGTTTCTTCTGACGTTTTGTCCACCCTGTATTAATACACACAATGAACTACTATTCGTAATTCTTACAATTTTAAGAAAATGAAATAAGAGCTACAGGGCGTCAATTTTAAAATGAATGCATTTTGGCATGTGTTTATATGAAACGTGGTGTTAATCATATCTGCTACTCATTTGTGAAGAAAAAAATTGCCCAGAAAAGCAAATCCTCCCTCGAATAATTCAAAAAGAAACTATGTGACAGTAATAGAAAACTGATCTTCAGCCAACCAAATGCCAATTATTACAGTTCGCATTTCAATGACTGCATATTTCACTCTGTTTACGCGGTAGAACATTTTTTCATAATTTTCGGTAATTTTAAGATGTTTTTCAGGATTTTTTCAGTAATTTTTGCATTTCAGCATTTCAGGTGTTTTTCCATTATTTTGTGAATTTAAGGCATATTTTTTAAAGCATTACTTTGCATATTTCAGCAGAACGATATGACGAATGGCATTTCCCTCTTTACAGTTCACTGGTTTAGTTTCACACATTTGGCAATTTTTCGACGATACTGGCAATAGTTGACAATTTCACTTACCTTTGGCATCGTTTTCAGAAATTATTGGCAATTTTTCGGCGATATTAGCAACAATTTCCAATTTTATTTTTGTGCCTTTGGCATCATTTTGGACAGTGATTGGCGGTTTACCGTAATTTCGTCGAGGAATTATGATCAACCTATTTATTGAAGCATATCCTGAGGTTTTTACGGCGTCTTTTTAAGTTTTTTAGAGCATATTTCATGTTTTTTACGGGATATTCCGTTTTTAGGGCATATTTTAAGTTTTTTAGGGCATATTTTAAGTTTTTTAGGGCATATTTTAAGTTTTTTAGGGCATATTTTAAGTTTTTTAGGATCATATTCTGTCGGTTTTCACTTCATAAAAATCCTAGGCTACTAATTATCCTCATACCTCATCATTGTATAGGCTGCAGCGAATATATTGAAACTGATGAAAACAAAGTTCCTATTCGCTATCGATAAGTTTTACGAGGACAAAAAAGAATTCAACGTGTTGAACGATCTACCATACATCTCTGAAAGTATGTACTAGAATTATTCCTTTTTTTTTTTTCTAAAAATAAAATAAAATTGTGATCACTAATCTGAAAATTAGAAATTTATTAATAAATTAAAAACACGAATTTCATACTCATGATCAATTATACTCATATTAAGTTTCTGTGACATATTTTCTAACATGAGGTTCCAAGTAAGTCTGGACACGAAATTGAGATAATATTTCCACTGCTGATAATTTGTATAAAAATCATTTGTTTGAAAATTTAGATGTTGAGACTATCGAAAAAGTGATCATAATACCGGATGAAGAACATGAGATTTATGATATTGGCCACATCAAAAATAGGTAAGTGAAAAGTCATCCCAATACAGTAAAATCCCGTTATAACGAACTCCAAGAGACCGAAAAAATCCCTTCGTTAAAACGAAATTTCGTTATAAAGTAATCTCTAGTCTTTGCATTGTTCCTATACAAACTTATCTGGGGATTAGAAAAGTGTTCGTTAAAACGAGATTTTCGCTATAACGGTATTCGTTAAAACGGGACTCGACTGTATTTACACGATGATTTCATAATTATTATTAGTATATTCCATAATTATTACCCTTGCTACATTTTACTGGAGAATCGTTTATCTTAGAGGCATACTTGCAATTAGAAAAAAGTACCCAAATAACGTGCAGAACTCAGGTGCACATCATTCATGTTGCAAGGGGTTGTATTAAAATATAAAAATTATGTTTTTACACAGATACCGTGTGCTCAAAAATCCAATTAGAAAGTTGTTGTTGTCCCGTCTCTTCTGAGGTGAAGAAAAAAAATTGTTTCTAAATGTTTTCTTCAATATTCACACAGATATTTGAATTCGAAGAACAGGAAACTTGGTGGAGAACAGCATAAATGAGGGAAAGAATCACATTGCCTGTTTAGTTTATACTATTTTCCGAACTTCATTCAATTTTTGAATTAAAATATCTCTCTTCGCGAGCATTCCACTTAGAAACGTGGAGTTTCTTTGCTGTTGTCGTTGTTGTCATAAGGAAGGAAAAACAGAGCAACAACTTTGTAATAGGATTTTGAGCACAAGGTGTCCATATAAAAAGTTAATTTCTATAGTTCAATAACTATTCAACCCCTTGCAACACGTATCATGCATCGGAGTTCTAAACGTTATTTGCATACATTTCACTAATTGGAAGTATGCCTCTAGGATCAACGGTTATCCCATAGTTTCCCAACCTTTATTGTCCCATCGCCCCCTTCTTCAGAAATTATTTTTTCCCATCGCCCCTCCCCCAACGCAATCTAACCCATAGGATCCTATGTCAAACCCGTAGCTTCTACCGCCCCCTTGGAACATTCCATCGCCTCCCAGGGGGGCGTTAACGCCCACGTTGGGAATCACTGGGTTAGCCAGCAAAATGTAGCAAGGGGAAGTATGGAATCACCCTGTATATACAGAGCGAACATTGAAGTCCCTTGGCTGCAATTTACCGGTGAACCGAACTATGCCGATCCTACAGGCCTAATTCCAATTAGAAAAAAGTATCTAAATAGCGTATAGAGCTCAGATTCGTCCTTCATATTATAAGAAGTTGTATGGTTATTAAATTTAAAAAAAAACAAAACTTTTCATTTGGTCTCATCCTCTACTGAAACGCAATTAGAGTGAGAGAGAAAGAGAAAGAGGCAGAGAGGGAGAGAGAGAGAGAAAGAGGAAGAAAGAGAGAGAGAGAGAAAAAGAGAAAGTAAAAGAGAGAGAGAGAGAGAGAGAGAGAGGAAAAGAGAAAGTAAAAGAGGGAGAGAGAGAGAGAGAGAGAGAGAGAGAGAGAGGAAAAGAGAAAGTAAAAGAGAGAGAGAGAGAGAGAGAGAGAGAGAGAGAGGAAAAGAGAAAGTAAAAGAGAGAGAGAGAGAGAGAGAGAGAGAGAGAGGAAAAGAGAAAGTAAAAGAGAGAGAGAGAGAGAGAGAGAGAGAGAGAGGAAGAGAGAAAGTAAAAGAGGGAGAGAGAGATAGAGAAAAGAGAGAGAAAGAGGAAGAGAGAAAAAGAGGAAGAAAGAGAAAGAGAGAGAAAAAGAGAAAGGAAAAGAGGGAGAGAGAGAGAGAAAGAGGAAGAGAGAAAAGAGGGAGGAAAAGAGGAAGAGAGAAAAGAGGGAGAGAGAAAAGAGGGAGAAAGAGAGAGAGAGAGAAAGATAAAGAGAGAGAAAGATAAAGAAAGAGAGAGAGAGTTGTTGCCTGGTTTTTTCTGAGGCCAACTACCAAAAAATTTCATGTTCCCAAGTGCAATATTTGCTGAGATATTCGAGTTCAAAAAAATCGCTGAAAAGAAGGCAAAGAAAAGAAATAGCACAAATGAGCTTTTCCATTAGTTTATGCGGTTTTTTCCTCTCATTTTTAGTAATTTTTTGAACTCTAACATCTCAAAGAATGACATTTAAAAATATAGTTTTTTTTTGCTAAGCTCAGGAAAAGCAGGGCAACAACCTCTTAATTATTATTATTATTATTTTAACCTGGATGATCATTATACCCTCCCCCTGGCTTTTGAAAATACACTAAAAATGGTATATATATATATATATATATATATATACAAATATATATATACATACATTGAATACATGTGCTTTGCCCCCCCCCCCCCAGAAAAAGTTGAAATGTCGGCCCTGCCCCAGGGTAGTAAATTCTAACACAATTGTCACGTTTAAAAAGAAATATGATAAACATGTTGGGGTAAATCGAGAAGCTATCCATACTTATAATAAGACCACCATAATATTCTTTAACAGTATTGTGTAATATATTTTACCATGTATATATATTGTTTGTAATTGCATTTTTAATTGGGGTTGCTGTATTTTAGAAATATATGGCACCCATATTTGCTGTCTTCTTTTTCCTGCGACCTTGTTCGGGATTTTGCCTGTTGTGGCCTTGTATTTGTATTACGAGACAGGGAGACCTATTTTAATAACTGGACAACATCTTGCAATATACGAATTGCGTATCTGAGGTCTACACGTTATTTGGATACTTTTTTAATTGGAATTATGCCTCTAGAACCAATGGTTCACCAGTAATTTGTGGCCAAGGGATTCAAGTAATCACCCTGTATATATTAGAATGATATTCATCCTTCGCAAGCATGTAGTATATAATTCTAGAGAACCATATTTTAATGCAATATCTAAATATTTTTATTTTACTTTTACTTTTCCACAGTGTATTCATCGGAGATTTCCTAGATTATGGCAAAAACCAAAATGGATCCGTAGATGACATTATATTCGAACAACTTCCCTTCAGTCATCCTCTTTTCATAAGTTTCACTTCGGGTACAACCGGTACACCTAAAGGCCTTTACCATTCCGTAGGGGTAAGTATAAATAGATTATGCCCGGAATCATTTGGTTTTACATCTCAATACATATCAATGTACGTATTTTGAACTTGAATTGATTGACATCATAATCTCTTGTATCGATTGAGAGCAAGTTCTTTCATTTTTCAGGTTTTGCTGTACAACCTGAGACATTACAGACTCACGTGCAACATGAATAGAGATGATGTAGTAATGAGCCCATTACCGGTAAGACCGAGTGAAAATTTAATTTTTTTTTTTTTCAAAATAAATTCTAAAACATTCATCCACTTACACAGAATGTCTATTTCTTTTGATCAGTGCGGATGGAATATATGGAACGCATACCTGATCAACTTGGCCCTCGGTGCTACGGTGTTGCTTTATGCAGGGTCACCCTATTTCAAGTCTAAAACTTACGTATGGGACTTCATAAATGACCACAGAGTGACTTATACTTATTTTCTTCCATCGATCTTGGATAGGATGAACAAAGAAGGCATCACCAAGAGTGAGTTGATCGATTTCAAATAAAGTTCATCTATAGTTTCTTTTTCATGAACCTACCAGGGCACTAGCTAGGATTTTTGCCGCCCAGGGCTGACATTATTTGGCAGCTCCCACAACTTTAAAATTCGATGATTTAATAACGATGTTCTTTGTTCCCTCCTAAAATTTCCGCCCGGCAGTTGCCCCTCTCGGCCCTCCTCTTGTTCCGGTCCTGTGTGATTTACAATTCTTTTTTTTATTCGACATGTGTGAACACGCACACAAAATAATAAAACAAAGAATGACAAAAGCATAGAAATAAAAAACAACAACAAAGAAAAGAACATCGCACCACTGAACGTAGACACCGTGTACTGTCAATTTTCGAGTCAATCGATCTCTGATAACTTGAATATCTGTTTAAGTCGAAGTTCTTACTCGGCACCAGAACTTTTTTCGTATTTTAGTGTTGAAACTTTCCCTTAATTCGAAGTTTTCTTTCTTTAAGTCGAAGTTTTCGGGAATGAGAGAATTTTAAAAATAGCATTTATATAGTGATGGAATTTTTTCAACATTTAGCAACACAATTCAGCATTTAGCAATAGAATTCAGCATTTAGCAATAGAATTCAGCATTTAGCAATAGAAGTTAGCATTTTCCAATAGAAATTAGCATTAAGCAATAGATGTTAGCATTTAGCAATAGAATTTAGCAGATTCAATGAGCGGATTGCTTTGTGTACTTGCAAAAAGTAAATGATTTTCCTCACGAAAGCAGGGCAAAAGAGATATAGTCAAAAATCTGCGCACTTTTGAATAGAAAATAATCTCTGGTACAAACTATGTTTATAAATCGTTTCATTTATACGTAAGCGTCCATTTCCATAATACAGTGAATACGTCTAGTTTATTTTTTAATTTTATCATTTAGTATAATTAAATATTATCAAAATAAGAATAACTTATCTTTTCGAATTTCTTCATCTCGAGTATTTTGGCATATTTTACTGATATGATATTCGTAACTAGCGCTATTGTTTTAGTGCATCTTTTATTTTCTCTATAAGAAAATGGAAATTTCCGATAACTCAAGTCTTTTGTCGGCCGCTACATATTCGACTTATCGAGATTTGACAGTGATAAGACACATGAATACTTCGCCAAACACCAAATCTGGCCGTATCGCAATATACTGCCATCAATGGGTTGAAAACGAAGGAACCATCCATCGGTGGTCGCCTCAACCTCATTATATATAATATATATAGGAAAATATCTTATCTCTCGATATTCTCCCCTGGGTTTGAACCTGGGACCGTGACGGCAACCTTCACAGTGATAGACAAACATCTTACAACCACGCCTGTAATAACAGACAGCAGTCTTTAAAGGAGGCCGAAAAAAATGTCGAATATTTTACATTCGAGAGTAAATTGAGTGAACGTATAATTTGCATAATTATATGCACGTGGGTGCACACACCCACAATTCAGCCAGATGAAGTTATAAATATATGAACTATGAAACTGGACATGTTGATATTATAACTGTTATTTCTCGTATTTGCAGGTCCAGGAAACGAGCTGAAACACTTGCGATTGGTAACGATTGGAACGAGTCCGGTGAAGCTGCAAAATTTCGAATACTTGAGCAAAGTGACGCATGAAAACCTATTCGTGGTTGGACAATATGGTTGGAATTAATCTTAATTTAACAAACATATGTTTTGAAGCTTCCCTTCTATACAGTACCGTATTTCTTGGCCAATATGACGCTGCGCTGACGTTTTCAAAATCATTCAAATCGATCACAACTCTGGTCTCCCACCATGGGCAATTTGCTACCGATAGAGTTGTGGGTGTGTGGGTGTGTGGGTGTGTGGGTGTGTCCCCCCCCGAATTCTCTGAGCCCCCCCCCCTCCTGATGTCCTGGAAACCGAAACATATGGGCTGGGCGGGGCCGAGAAAACGATTATGTAGAAAGTATGCAAATAACACATAGTACACACAGTTGCCTCGCGAAATTTGGTGAATCGTGTGGCCCAGCCCTCAAAGTTCAGCCGCGTCACGAGCAGTTGCCTAATTGGCGCGGTGCCTTACAAAATGTATCCAGTGGACCTTTGGATTTTGGGATCCCAAGTGAGTCCTAGTGCTCGGTTTAGCCCTTGATGTCTAGCCGTATGGTTGCCGGCCGTATGGTTGGTCAGCCAATGGGTCTTCCTTTGTTGGCGCATCCTCATGGTTCTCCTCTCTGTCTACGTTGCGGTCCTCTACGCGGGCCCTGCAAAAACACCGTTAAAAAGTCTCACCACAGAAAGCAACAGGCCTACAAACGGTACAAATATTCATCATTATACTTCACTTCTGAAATATAGATGGCAGACTGTTAGGTACACACACATTTACACTTCTATCGTAATTTGGTAGTAAATTGCCCATGGCGATATACCTGAGTTTTCCTGGGTGTGAAAGAAAGAAAGAAAGAAAGGCGGGCACTTGCACACACATATTTTCGCTCTGCTGAGCTCTGTTCGTATAGCCTTGCTAGCTGGCCCAAGTATGACCAACGGGTCTTTGGTGTCTACGGGCATCAGTTGTCCTTATTCACGATCTTCTCCTTCGTATAGAGTCTCTTGTTGGGCCCTGCACTCTCGGAGGAAGTAGTCTTCTTGACTGACTGCTCAGTTTCAGGCTTGTCATCCAACTTCTTCGTCAGCCAGTCTTTGGTCTCTTTAGGACAACATGACTCCTCTGTATGATTCACTTCTCCATCTTTGTTGAGGACCCCCAGACGGGCCCAGCTCTCACAAAATTAGTCGTCTAGGCTTTCGGTTCTGTTTCAGGCTTGGCAGCAGACTGTTATGCCGGTCTTTGCTCTCTGTGGCACCCCCTCCCAACCCTTTCTCCTTGTCATCTTCTCGCCCTTACTGTAGGACCCTAGGCGGGCCCTGCACTCGCATGAATAGACATCTATCTCATCTGTTATGCCAGCCAATGGGTCTTTAATTTGTTGCCGTCCTTCGTGTTCCTCTTCTTCAATCTCTTTGGACGCCTCAGGTAGGCCCTTCACTGACTAAGTTCGACGTCTCGACTGTCGGCTCAGTTTTGAAATGAAGTAATTTTTTGAGAAATGAAGTGGTAACACTAATTCTCGTTTAATAGAACACAATGTCCTAGAAATTGTCTCTATCGAACATGGATGCTCAATAAATTACATTATTGTATAATATTCTAATATCAACTAATCAATTTGTATTTCTTCTGACAAATGTTCGCTTATCATACACAAGAATACAGGAATTCAATCAAAGTTTTGATTAAATTTTTTTCCGAGATCTGTTTCATTTACGTTCAACATTTATTTTATGTGGAGGAACTTAAACCACAAGAATTACGGCACTATTTTGATGATTTATAAGATATAGAGGGTGTCCTGTAAGTGCTAATTTGGCCTTTATCTCATCAGCCGTTCGTCGTAGACGTATGATTCCCTATTTAAAAATGTTCAAAAAGCGTTCAAAGATTACCCTGTACCAGTTATGATAGAATATGCAGTGTATCCCAAAATAAAAAAATCTAAATTTTCATATGGTCCTCCTTGTCCTCTAACTTCCAATTAGAAAGTTAGGCCATCAGGAAAAATACCCATGTTTCTATAAGTGCAATATTTGCTGAGATATAGGAATTCAAAATCGGAGAAGAGAACAGCAAAAACTAACGACCTACGCTGCTTTCCCTGATTTTATGCTGTCCTTACTAACTTTCCACCGATTTAAGAATTCGAATATCTCAGCAAATTGCACTTGGAAACTTTATTTATTAATTTTCTTTCGTTGGCCTTATGAGGTATTTTTTATTTTATTTTGTGAAACACTGTCTTTTTACTCTCAAAACTGGTACAAGGTAATTTTTGAACTCTTTTTGAGAATTTTTTGAATGGAATATGGAATCATGAGATCTCTAGACCGCACTAGCACTTACAGGTATAATGCTCAGTAACCCTGTACCCTGTATAATGTTCATTTGCTGGTTAATCAACAGGTTGCACAGAGTTGGCTGGTTCAATGACAGGATTCGACTTCAATCTCCCTGTATATTCTGGTGAATTGCAAGCACCAGGACTCGGAGTGGACTTGAGATGTCTTGATGAACAAGGTCCGAACCTGCACTTTCTCTAATGATTTTCAATACTTCATAAGTTTGTTTATTTTTTTTTATACTTTATTTTTCATAATTTATGATCTCAAATATCATTTGTGATGACGGGAATGGGAAATGAATTCAAATACGTTCACGAACACATCAGCGATCTGCAGATTGTTTCAGATTGATCAGTTTCTTTACGGTGTAACTGTACATTTTTTTGAACATGGAAATTTCGTTTGAATGATATGAATCAGGTAATTAATGTCACGATTAGTTTGTTGTTTGATAATTGTGCGACATGCAAGCAAAAAAAACTGGGTTTATAATGGTTTCTTCAGCTTCTGAAAGGCCGGGATTACACTATAATTTGTTTGATAAAAGGTCTTTTACATGACTTCATACTGAAAGTTTTAAAATGGAACTTAATGATTATTTGTCCTTAAAAGAGGGGTGACCGATGAAAGGGTTTTCACTGTCTTTTTATAACATAATACAAAAATTATAATACAAATTATAATACAAAATACAAAAATTATAATACAAATTATAATACAAAATACAAAAATTATAATACAAATTATAATACAAATTATAATACAAATTATAATACAAATTATAATACAAATTATAATTTTCGAATACTTCCAATTGCGTCTTTCTCTGACAACATGACTCACAGAACGATGTTTTCTCAATTTCTCGTCCAGCAGTAGCCGATGAGGACGCATATAAAATTATTTATTATAATTAATATTATAAAATATTGCTTAAAAAAATTAAACTTTCTTTTTTTTCAAAACATCTTGTATTATATGTCATATTTATTGTTTTTTTCATAGATAAATTTCTTTTTGGTGATGAATGATGTGTTGATAGTTGCAGATTATATTTACAGAACAAATATTTTGATGTAATGAAAAATCGCAAGATGCCAAAATTTCGACATCCAAACAATTCATTCACAATTTCATAGCATTCAATTTTAAGGCCGAAATAACACTATAAAAGTTTGATAGAAGATCTCTTTCAAAAAACAGCCAATGAGCCTATTGACTACATTCGCTCAAATGTTACCGATTCGCTTATTGGTAGCATTTTTCAAGTTTTATAAACAAACTGCTCTAAAATTTTTATAGTGTAATTCAAGCTTTTGAGTTTTTATTCGATATTTAGATCAAGTAAAAAAAACCTGCGTACTCTTCATCACCATATAAGGCCTGGATTACACTATAGAAGTTTGATAACAAATATTTTACAAAATTTGCAAAACAGCCAATAAGTTTATTGGTTGCATTCACTCGAATGTAATCGATGCGCTTATTGGTTACATTTTTGTATGAAATGAGTTTTCTAAAATTTTTATGGTGTAATCCCAGACTAAAGAAGATGCATTGGGTGTACGGATCTAGAGTGAGCAAGTGACTGTTTTCACATGTTGAACAAATAATATATGCATCATCGTATATATCAAATTACATAATGTATCATCATAGGGAACGATGTGTACGGTAAAATTGGCGAAATAATCATTGGAAAGCCTGTTCCTTCATTTCCTGTGGGCCACTTGGCCGATAAGAAGACAATTGACGAAACTTATTTCTCCAAGTTCAAAGGTTCGTTCGAAAAATTTATCACGAATAATAAATAACTTTGCATGTTCGTTTTCGTTGTTTCCGCTGCACTTTCAGATTTTCTTACACAGGTAGACCTGAACTTTAATAGCAGCCTTTAAAAGGGCATTCAGAGGTAATGTTAGTTTCTAGGAACAAGATCCACGCGCCGTAAAGAAGTTGAGAAATATTATTGTTGATATATATGAAACTCAGGATGTTTTTTCTATTGATATTGTAGGTGTATGGTCTCAGAACGACGAGGCCTGGCGAGATCCCGACACAAAAGGGTTTGTCATCATCGGAAGAAGGTGCGTTCTCCTGGTCAAAAATCTTAGATAAACTTACTTCTATGGACTAACAAAGAAAGGGTCCCAAGGTGTCGCTCTTAAAAAATTATGAAAAAATTCAAGTAAACTCATCTCACCCAGAAATCATAAAAACAAAAAAAACAAAAATAATAATTAACGGAGTGCAATTATTAATGCAGCAAAAAATTATTAGAAATGACAACAGTTGCTTATTCATCACCACTCGCGCTTCTTGGCGATGCCTATAAAAAAAATTTCTTTTCACTCCCTCAAACACTCTAGCTCCCCTCTTTTCTGTTGAATGTTAATCCCGGAAGAAAAGCTTTCTTTGGTTGTGCTGTACGTCATCATTAAGGGCCGTATTTACCGACATGGTGCAATCTATAGTCCCAATTTTTGAACAAGAGATCAACATAGATTGGCTATCTGAATTTAACCAATCCGTGTCGATGTCTTATCAAAAAATTGTGACTCTAGTTTAAACCATGCCATGTCGGTGAATACCGCCCTTAGAGTGGTAACCCTTGTGAGCCCGGTAATGGCCAACGATGTCTGGAAAGTCGTAAAAAAATCCTTAAAATTTCACTTACTTTGCAAAGACGAGAATATCTAGTAGGTGTCCACGCACCAATATTAAAAACAGAAAATAAAAAATTAAAATCTGTTTTTAAGAAATAATGGTTTAGAATAGTTTACGTCTAGCAACATCGAATCCGTAGCCATCATATCCGCCATTACCGAGCACCGTGCCGTCAGCATTATCGCTTGATGAACCAACACCTACTAGAGAATTTTCAGTCTGATCAAAACGAGTCTCGGTTCCAATTGCTTCGAGCTGATGGACGTGTACGGGTATGGAGACAACCTCATGAATCCATGGACCCTACATGTCAACAGGGGGACTGTTCAAGTTGGTGGAGGCTCTGTGATGGTATGGGGCGTGTGCAGTTAGCGTGATATGGGACCCCTGATACGTCTAGAAACGACTCTGACAGTTGACAGGAACGTAAGCATCCTGTCTGATCACCTGCACCCATTCATGTCCATTGTGCATTCCGAAGGACTTGGACAATTTCAGCAGGACAATGCGACACCCCACACGTCCAGAATTGCTACAATGTGGCTCCAGGAACACTCTTCTGACTTTAGACACTTCCGCTGGGCACCTAAATCCCCAGACATGAACATTATTGAACATATCTGGGATGCCTTGCAACGTGCTGTTCAGAAGAGATCTCCACCCCCTCTTACTCCTACGGATTTATGGACAGCCCTGCAGGATTCATGGTGTCAATTACCTCCAGCAATACTTCAGACATTAGTCGAGTCCATGTCACGTCGTGTTGCGGCATTTCTGCGGGCTCGCGGGGGCCCTACACGATATTAGGCAGGTGAACCAGTTTTTTTGGCTCTTCAGTGTACATTATCGCCGGCGAAAGTGATAAATGTAATGAAATTAGTCACTCTCTCTCTATCATTCACACACACACACACACACAGAAAGATAGAGACAGAGAGAGAGAGAGGAAACACACATATGTATGAGTGACTTACCCCGGTCCGGCGAATATGATTCGCAATACGGTGGTTCCCCGAAGGGAGAATTTACTTTCTCAATGGATGCTCCATCCACTAAAATGTATAGGAACAGAATATTGCGATCGATGTCAAACGTCGTATACATGTGAAAGTCGAGAAAACGAGATTCCACTGTATCGTGCCTTCCCGTTGGCGAGCAAAATTTTTAGTCCCATGTATGTCCGTTATCGAGAGGTTTTACTGCATTTCATTTTCTCTCATTTTCTCATTTTCAGCGATGAAACATTGAATGTTAACGGAGAAAGGTTCGGATCTGCAGACATATACTTCGCAAGTAGGTGCATCAAAGCTGCATCCTTATGTAATTGTTTTTCTCGTTTATTGTACCCTCACAATTCTCATGATAACAATAATTTTTTTTTTTCTGTCAGTCCATGATATGAAAGAGCTTTCGGACTATATCTGCGTTGGACAGAACAACCACAAAGGTGACCAGAGAGCCGTGCTGTTCGTCAAATTGAGGGAGGGTTACCGGTTCACGGAAGAATTCCGCAAAAATATACAGGACAAGGTCGAACAAGAGCTCACTATTGACTTCGTTCCTGAAGTGATTCTGCCAGTTACAGACATTCCGGTAACTGACGTCGTATTTTTATTATGATTTTTTTTTTCTGTAAGCATTTCTGATGAACAAGTTTGATCATCACAAAGAATCACTAAAAATTTTATAATCACATTTTTTGATTGAGAATTAATCATATAAAAAATTTTAAACCCTTTTCATTCTCGTTAATTTTAAAATTCTCCTTCAGTATAAAACTTATCTGGCATTATGATGTAACCTGCATCTCTCAGAGGTTCTTAACCTAGTACTGAACCATACATGAACCTCGTCCATATTCCTCTGCAGAACTTTTAACGAATTCGCACTTGCTGGAATGTGTGTTCGTGAACCTAACACGAAATTTGTTTCTGTGTAATGCTTTTTATACTGTTGCTATCTGCCATGCATTTTTTCTAACTATGAGTGAAGTGTAATGACTGAATAGTTGTACCGTTGTAGTCCTGTTGCTCTTTGTGGTGAGACTTTTTAACAGCGGAGATTGGCTCGCAAGAGGTTCTCAACCTAGGAATCGCACCCATATTCGGGTGGCAGAGCCTTCCGAGATTGGTCGCTTGAATCCACTAACAGCCAGCGGCTCTTGAGCTACGGGTCGCAACACAGGCTTGATTCACGGGGGCTTCTGAGATGGATCGTTTAAATTCACTAATGCACAGGGATTCTTAAACTATGGCTCACCTTATGGCTTAAACTAAGGATTAGATGTCACAAATGCCAGTTATACCATCATATATATTGGACGCATTTTAGATATTAATTACACTCAACGTTCTTAATTTTATAATTCTGTACTCATACAGAAGCATTATTTTATTTACATATTTCACCTCTGTGTTTAGTGGTTCCAAATTCCAAGATATTCAATTTTATTTCTGGTGCCACAATGTTGGTCGGTTGAAAGTGGTTTATTGTGGTTCTCAAATTCGAGTCTCGAAGGCGAGCCGATCATCCCTCAAAAAAGTTTCGCCTCAGAAAGTAACAGACCTACAGACGGTACAAATGTAATTATGCTATTCAATCATTACGCTCCACTAATAGTTAGAAAAATGGATAGCAGATGGTGGCACTACGCATAATAAGCACTACACAGATACAAAACTTAGAGGTAGCGTATTCAAATACAAAGGCCACAACAGGTAAATTGCTCAACGAAAAAAAACCACCCATAAAAAATATGGATGCCAAATATAACCAAAATAAAGGAACCCAATATTACATCATTTATCTCAAAGAAAATAACTAATAATTAATAATGTGTAATGTACTGCCCATGAAAAGTTCATGTGTTTGTCTAATCTAAGTATGGATGGCTTCTCGATTTATCCTCAGTCTATCGTACTTCTTTTTGAACGTGTCAATCGTGTTAGAATTCACAACCCCCCGAGGTAACTGATTCCATTTAACAACCTAATTAGAAAAAAAAACTCCTTGAGATACCAAAACCTGGAAATGTCTCTCACTCAACGGTACTGCTGTCCCTTTATCAAAGCATTTGATTGGCGATTTATTAATAACTCATCACTCATCCTACCCATCTCATACCGTTGAAAATTTCATACACTTTGATGTTATCTCCCCGACACCTTCGTTCCTCTGACGTGAACATATTCAAGAAATCAAATCTTTTTTTTGCGTCTCAAACCTCTTGTGTGCCAACAAGAGCACGCGTAGCTCTTCTCTGCTCCCCTTAAACCACGTGTCTCTGTATATAAGGCACATGAGGTGCGGACAACGCCTCATCGGATATTGCTGTTGGTACATCCACTGTGCTAAGCACCCATTGCCATCTGTTCGACCGTAAATCAGATGAATATCATGAATTCTTCGTTCGTGTAGTCAGCCATCACGATACTCATTGAAACAGACGACCAACTGCTACACTTGCTTACTACCGCCATAGCGCTAATTTACGTCGTCCGCAGCGCGTGATCCTACCCCAACGCATGCGTTTCGCGACGTTTCTTACGTCAAATATGGTGAGCGAACCCACGAACGCTTTCAGCGATCAACTGACATCCACCTTTCGCTTCCTCTGAACTCATAGCCTGCATGCGTTTTTCGTGATTTTCACCCTCTCAACGCGGTTTGCAACACCATGTTCCATTGCAATATTGTTCCTCTTGATGCCTACTAACAACCCTCTGAGTGTGTCGGTCCAATAACAGAACACCCTGTATAGTATACAACACATACACGCACTTTTTCCATCATGGAACAGGTAACTTCATCGACTACCTGCTTCACTTCATAGAGACCGAGAGGCTGGCCATGATCTCTTCTGGTTAGAACGAGGAGGAGCTTGTTATAGACACATGCTTACAAACAGTACCGAGTTGTCACTATGCTTCGTAAACTCTAATATATTCATTTGCACTTCAATTAGAAGCTGTCTTGCTTAATTAAGCTAATGCTTGCTATATACTTACTCATTAATTTATTAATTACACGTTGCGCGTTAATCGAGTGCATTATTTTTCTTGAAATTATAGTACAATCTAAACAAGAAGCGGATGGAGAAGCTGGTGAAAACAATCGTGGCGAACGATGAAATTCCACAAGTGGCGAATATTCGGAACCCCGAATGCCTGAAATGCTACTGTAATATACCCGAACTTCGAAATTACAGAAACGGAATATAAGGACCGAAACCCAGAGCAGTTTGGGATGTGTAATACTTTTATTCTTATGTGTTTCAATATCATTGTGAAAAGTGTAGCAATAAAAATTAATTATAACTGTATATGTATCCTAGTGTTGTCCACGATCCTTATAACGACCATGTGTTATTGCAACCGTTCCATTACAACGACATATACAATAAGTCATAATTTGTGTCTTTGACGTGAATAGTTATTTCAAATCACCCGACGATATTACTTCATCTGACATCAAGTACGGACATGTCGCAATTTATTGCCGTCAACGAGTTTTATTAGAAGTGAATTCGCCATCTATCGGTGGTCGCCTCAAGCTCGTCAGGAAAAATATCTTGTTAACTATATTCCAACCGGATCAAAAATTGGGCTTGACGGCAACCTTCACGGTGGTAGAGGTAGACGAGCACACGGTGGCGAATTCTAGAATAGAAGAGTGTAAGAAAATTAGACTAGAGTGGGAAAAGGGCGGAAAAATTCGTGTTGTCCACAGGCGGCAAAACCGTAAATGCGTCTCTGCTCACGCAGGCACTAAATATGGGGGTGGGGGGGGGAATGAGGAGAGAATCTGTAGCAGAGTCAATATCACTCTTGTAGGGCACCCCCCCCCCCTGCGAAGGGGTCATCATGAATTGTGTATTGGAATCCAGCCACATGGAGTTCACGAGTGTTCAGAGTAGGTTAACTTGGAAAGAAAAGTCTCCGCCGGGAACTGAACCCTAGTCCAAGCAAGTGTGCCATCCATATGAAATTGTTTCTCCAATAAATTCTGTGTGAAATTGCTTCTTCAATTAATTTCGAAGTTATTTCTTTAATAAATTCTGAATTTTAATGAATTTTCTGGAATCATTTCTTTCATTTATTCTGAATTTTTATTAATTCTGGAATTAATTTTTTCATCAATTTAAAAATTTCTTCATCTCGAAATTTTCATTAACTTTTTTTTTCATAATATACATTTATCTGTGTCTGTATTTGTTTGTAAGGCTATTTTTCAGCATTCCTGTATATGTTGTAATAATGCATGCATTTTTTTGGATGCCAATTTCTCTGCTTTCAGAATATATAAAATCAGAACTTAATGCACCCCCCACCCCCACATTTTTTAGACACCTGTGACCCCGCTATTATTTTCGCACCGGGCTCATTGTCTGGTAAAAGCGGTCAGGGCCGTAACTAGGGCAAAGCAGGTGGATCTTGTTCCGCCAGAGCAGTGGAGGCTCAAATTCCGACCTTCAACATCTTCAACATCACAAGGGGCGATTAAATGCGTACTTGCCCCTGCTGACCAAATGTCCATTTGCAGTCCTGGTCATAGGATATAATTATTAATCACCCAATAAAATACTGTGGATTCTATCTGGCCCAAATTGTAAACTTGGTGAGTTCCAGTGATCCTTTTCATGAAAATGAGTCGTTTATTTAAATTTGAAATGTTCGATTATGATACACAGGTAAACCTGTTCATCATTTCTCGATAGCATGCTAAAAGAACAAAAATATTATGATAGATAGACAAAGATTATACAGCTCAGCAATTCAGACTAACGTACTGATCATTCACGTACTGACCGGCACCAACTTGAGAGTCTCTTTCATATTGATCTCCAGCTGAAAGATTCTCCCAATCGATACCCAGGCAACTGAAATCCCCTAGTATGAGAACCCTCTTAAGCTTACACATACATGTAGAAAATTTCATCATGAAATTTGGCGATGTAGTTTGGATCCCTATTCGGTGGATTGTAACAAACCCAAACAATAAGTTTATGATGTCTTTTTTTTTCAAGCTCAACCCATACAGTTTCAATATCACTTCTCTTCACGTTACACTCTCTAGCCTTCAAACACGATTTCACGTATATCAACACTCCACCCCCTTTCCTATCAGATCTATTTCTCAAAAAAAGTATCGTATCCTGAGATGTATAAGAAATATTCATCCCCATCGTTTGCCCAAGATTCTGTAATGGCTATAAGATCCAGGCCCTCCATAACTATCATAGTTTCTAAAAAATCTTTTTTATTACCCAAGCTCCTGGCATTAATTAGCACACATTTAAATTTGCCTGGTGATTTAGTGGCAAGCGAGAAGCCATCCAAGTCAGAGGTGTGTAATTCCCCTTCTGTAATGTTGTGATTATCATTAACTAACCCGCATTCCCGACTGCGTGGTCTGGGAGTAAAAAACCTGATTATCGTAAACCTCCCAGACCCCCCCCCTCCTATTTAGGTGAATCCCATCCCAACGAAGCCACCTATCGGTAAATGCGGAAAGCTCCAAGAACGTGACCCCAAGTGTGGAGCAAATGTCTTTCAGACCTAAATTGAATTGGTGGATCCTACTCTTATACCCCTTACTACTCCTTGGCAGCACTGCCACATCTGAACCCCCCTTCCCTAACGGATAATAGTAAATCCTGGTACTCTGACAGAGACTCACTAATATTCGCTCCTATCTGATTCATTCCCACCCACAGAATCACCCGCAAGGGCAACTTTCGGCGATAAAAAACGTCTCGAACGCTGCTAATCTTCCCCCCCCCCCAGGAAGACAACAGCGCTTGAAACCCCGAAAATCCCTACGCTCTCTGTTCCCTAGTTCCTGTTCCAGACTCTACCACGAAGCCGGGCTGGAAGAGATCTCGGCAACGGGATAAGTTCAGTGGCAAAGTTCTGGCGTTCATTCATTCATTGTTCCCTAACCATAGAATCGCCGATGATTAAACCCCTATCACTATCCTCCTCTACCTCATCCACGACTACCCATTCACCCTCTAAACTGTCATTGCTCGTGGGGATTGCTTCTTCATCAACAGGTGGCTCGAAAAGGTGGCTCGGTGTGTAGTTAATATACCTTTCATTAACAAAATCCTTAATTAATTTTTTTTTGTTTCTCTAACCAGGCTGATGTGTATTGCGCTCTATAGTCAGGATTAAGCGCACGTTGCCACTTACGTCTGTGTGTCTATTTTTCTGCTTAATTTTTTCCTTGAGCCACTTTGGCAAAGCTAACGGATTACGCTTCGGGAGTTCCCGTGTGGAGCTCATAGTTGCTTCTTGGAGGATATCAAAATGAGTTAGTATCCTCCTCAATATCTTTGTGCAAATTTGGAATGTCGTTGGGCATTGTTTTTTGGGCCAGCTTGAGCCTAAAAAGTCCCAGTTCGTAATTTGGATTGGTATTAATTCGCAAAGGCAACGTAAAATCCACTTCCAGGAACATTGGATTATGATCTGATGAAAGAATGGGTGCTGTATCAATTACAATTATCGTTAGAAAATTGAGATTTTCGAATGAAAAGTCCAGAACATCAGGGAGCCCATGAGAGGCGTCGGGGAAGTGGGAGGACGTTTGTGTTGCAAAAGGAACTAGACCATTGCGTAAGCAGTGTGCTTCAAGAAGCCGCACGTTCCTGTTGTATCTGTTGCTATTCCATAGCCTCGACTATACAGTTGTAGCCACCAGAGAGAATTGTCGGTTGGCCCCCCAAGAATACGAATTCTACAGAGGGGAGTGAATGGGATTGTTCGGGGGCTATACATGATACCAATCCGAATTTTGCATGTGAAAAGGTAGTCCGTCTGCCCTTTCGGCGGCAGTCGTAAGTATTAATTTTATCGATGTGAATTAACCGGATAAATTATTTTATACTTACTTTTTTTCATGTACTTAATTACTTTTTGAAAAATAAACTAGTACACATTTGTCATTCAGTTTAATAAAATAAATCTATTAATGATAATTTATGACATTAGAGAAGGAATATTTTTTATTCTTATGCTTAGAACAGAATCTTTTTAATATAAATTAAAAAGCTAAAATATACTAATAGATGACAACACATACATGCATCACGCATTAAACTGACTATATTTGTTGAGAAAAATACGGGAAATTTAACTTCGAAATATGAGAAAATACGGGATATTGCTAATTATCTCAAAAAATGATGCCAAAAGTAAGCAAAGTTACCAACTCATGATAAAATGACAAAAAAAAAAATCGCAGTCATGGGAAATATAATGCCACTTCAATTTGCAGTGAATTAAATAAAAAACGACAAATAGGTGACATGAATATTGTTATTTGTAGTCGTAATTGTTGTAATATAATTTCTGAGTTGGGAAGATAATTTTATCATTTATTTCATGAATAAAATGAAGAATAAAAAAAGTTAAGTTGAATCAAAAAAATTTCGTTGAAAATACGTGAAAAACCAGGAAATTTTTGCAAAAAGTCGGGACAGCCAGAAAAACAGTACTGAACGACAAGATTTAAACTATACCAATACCTTCTAAAGCAGAAGGTGCTTGCTCTAGAAGGTGTTGACTATACTCACACTTTTTACTTAAGACATTATCGGGATTGGTTAAATTCAGGTTTTTAACCAATCCGTGTCGATCCGCTATCCAAAAATTGTGATTATATTTTAACTCCTTGACTGCTACCCCCTCAAAAAAAAAAAATATTGGTAATTGAAACTTGTCCATGGCAGCAATTAAAATATTAAATTCTGAAGATGGTTTTCTGTGGTTCCAAACTTCAAGTCGCGAATGCGAGCCGATCTCCCCTTTAACAAGTCTCGCCACAGAGTGCAACCGACAAATGTGTAATTCAATCATAACACATCACTCACTTCACTTCTGAAATATAGATGGCGGCAAGGAAAAATCAAACACAACACTACATACGCACTCAGACAAAGTAGTCTCCTGACGTCAAATATGACGTGAAAATTTGGTCATTTGCTCTGAATGACGTCAGTCGAAAAAAAACATCACGTCATTTCAAAGTCATTTAATGACCACGACAAATAATGGCCAGGAAATAACGGGATACTTGATGGCCTTAGATATATATAATATATCATTCAACTTGTTGAGGACAGTCTACCATCCGACATTTATAACCAAATCCGGGAGGTCACTCAGCGCTTTCAAGGGCTTTCCGTCAGTCGAAATTTGATAAACATCATCGGTGTTTAAAATGAGGATGTCCTTTGGTACCATAAGATATTATAACCATTCATAGGTTGCCGGAATTTGGTGGCTGAGGCGATTGGAATTCCCCCTATTCCCAATAAATTTTGTAAGTGGGCTGAGCCTCCAATAATTTCTGAAAAAACAATACAATACACCCGACCTCTCCTGCATATGGTCTTCAGTCGTATATAAGGACGACCAACTTTCAGCTTCCCCCCATCCCAATGTTTTCTTCATGTTGGCATCTCTCACCCATGAAAATATTGTAGTGCCGGGCCCAAGTTAAAAATGGTTACTACCAGCTATTATAGTCTTTTTTCATGATAATGGGACATTAAGTTTGATATGTGTGTGAAAGGTCCAAAAGTTTAACTTAATTACGATGTTCGATTGTGATGAATGGGTAAACCCTGTTTATCATTCTAAAATCTGTGTGAATCAAATAAATTTAATAGTTACCAATATCTATTCTAAAGAAACTTAATTACTTTCTAAAAGTTTTAACTTAAAAAGCATTAGGATCTTTTAGTGTCAATCAAATAAATTTATTAATGAAATCATGACGATTATTTAGGCGGAGATATTTTCTCCGATTATTTTTTTGGCTTAAAACAGAAACATTTCAAGCTAAACTAAAAACCAAAATATACTAATAGATGGCAGCAAACAAATCGGCATCCAAACATTCATGCATTATTACAGAATCAGAGATGGATTGAGGTAGGTTGAGGCCCCGGTAGCACAAGAAAATATTGGGGGATTACCTGCGAACACGGGGCAAGGAAGTCCACTGCCATAAATCTCTGCTAACTTTTTCCGACGTAACCCTGCCTCTTTTGAAGTAACGGAAGTAAATTGCTTCGTACCAGTCCGGGGTTGTGAGCGGTTTTATCTATCTAACTAACCCAAGAACGGCTTATTATTCCAAAATTTTGGAATAATAAAAATTCACACGACAACACGCGCTGTCACTCTTTTGAGCCATATCTTGGCAATGGAAATGTTTAGAAAAACTTGGAACAGACAGGGCCTGGGGCCGTGATAACAGAAACATGAATGGACTCTATAACTTGTCTAAATTCTAGAAATTTCTCTCTACACACTGTATACCATACCTCTTCGGGGAACTGGGGGTAAGATTAAAAGACGTACACCCCCTATAAGGGTGTCCTGAACCTCCTAATGAAGTCCTAACGCGGCGTTCATCTTATCAACCATACTTTTTCAACCTTATGCGCATTTGATGTCTTTATTTTTTGTATATATTCATGCATTGGTATCATCCAAGTGCACCTGATCACGGCATCCTAAGAAGTTCACCACTGGAAGTTGGTTCCTATTGCTACACTCACTCTAAATTGAGATATTTGCGTTAATCATTTTGTTTTAATTGAGAAATTTAAGAATATAAATAACTCAATATTGGAATTATAAAACGTATTCATTGCACTTGATTAAACTATCTAAAAATAATTTTAGACGTCCATAATAATTCGACAATTAATGATCAATTGAGATAGATGATTGAGTTGTATATTTTACTGCAGAAAAAAAAACAAGGATCTTTGAAATGGGCGTTTTAGGAAAGAAACGCTGCTTCTTTTGCTGACACATTATTTGAGATATGACTTATGACTATCGTAAATCAATGAACAGTGTTTTACCAAATGGACATATATTTTTTGAGCAGGCGTAACTCTTGAGGTAGCCAGTGCTTTTCGTTATTATGTCATGACATGATAAGTATCGATCAATTTATCTTCAAAAAGTGTTGATTGGGTGAAATATATGAGACATAAATAAAGATCTATCAGAAGTATGTATTTTAGTAGAATCAGCGGAAGGATTGGAACTACGTTTCAGGTAGTGGTTCAGCAAAACTTTCGCTTGTATGAATGACCTTTGGAAATATTCAGCGAATAAAATTAACTAACCTCAATCTAAAATTTAAAAAAAAAAAACAGTTATCAACAGTTATCAACAGTTATCGACTCTTATCCATAGCAATTTCAGTGATTATCTCCGCTATTTTATGAATGGAGCCAGCATGTTTATAAATCTTTTGAAAATTATTTTTATGTGTATCATTTTTCAAAATTGATCTAGAGTACTGTTGACGCTTTTGTTGAAAAATACAAATACACAAACAACAATACATAGGCCAACACAGGAAAACTGCTGGATGAGTTTGCTTAAAAAAGATGCCCATGAAAATAGGGATGTCAAATGTAACCAAAATACAGCAACCCAATTTAAAAGCATATACTTTCACGAAAGAAAAAGCCAATAATTAATACTATATATGAACAATGGATGGATGTATTGCGAGTAGGAAAAGACAAGACGCAACTGGAGATTAGTGTTTGATGTTGGTAGATTTTGAAGTCCTGATCATTTGCTGATCAGGAGCCATGGAATCTTAAGTCTAAAGAATTAGGTAAATTTATTTCGTTGATTCTTGATAATGTGTCAGCAATAATGCTTTCTTCACCTGATACATGACGAATATCAGTGTTGCTCCGACTAATGAGCTGTAGATGCTTCATTGACTGATTAGGCATCATATGCAGCCAAATAAAAGCTTCTAGTTAATTATTTATAAGAAATGCAGTGGTGTTGGAATTTCGAGTATGAAACTGCATATGTATATATATATATATATATACATTATATATATATGTGTGTAAAGTGATTTCAAAAAAAATTTCCTATATACTTTTCGATCCACCTTAATATATATATATATATATTAAGTGGAATTACTTTTCACGTGGGGTGGGAAAGTTCTGCCTTGGGCATATTAGTTTAGTTGGGATTTAAATACAAAATTTTAAAAAAATTAACTGTTGACATTATCGAATAACATTTCTTTATTTGCTTTTATTTGCTGTTTATTTTAACACCAACTACAGGAAACCCAATTACAGTTGTGGAAAAAACACATTATACCAAAAGCATGGAAACCAATTCATATAGCAACTTGATATACAATAACTTGCAGTTAAAATAAGAGAAAGGTAGAATAAAGAAAAAAACCAATGATTAAAAAACATTGAAACCATGAAAAATCATCAAAATCATCAAAAACCATTAAAATTAATTAAAAAGGCATACAAACAAACACATAGTAAATATATAAATTACAATTGTGTAACATAAGGTTTCTGATATTCTTTACAGAAGTGCAAAAAGAATCAATGGATTCAGATTAACTATTGAGCATAGTACCGAATCTTTCAATATAGCAAGAATGACCTATATTTGTAGAAAAATGCCTCGGTGCAAAAATACTTCTTGAGCATATTTTATATTGAGGAACACGAAAATCAATTTTGGATTGTAGCAGTGTGCAGACGATTAATTTTATTGATTAATAATTTATGAAAATAATGTCATGAGAAAGTCACGCCCTTGCTCCAAGCCAGCATTTTTCAACCTATGGCCTACGACGATGGCATAGGTAAGTGGTGCGCAAACTTTTTGTAGCGCGACCCCCTTCTGATAAAAATTAATCGCTGACCCCTACATACGATGACCGCGTGTCCCGGTTTTCCGGGACATTTCAATTTTTTGCCAGTAAATGTGCTGTCCGGAAAGCACTTTCCGGAGAACTCTTGTTTTGATCTCAACGATGGCAATATTGACTTCCAAAGATTGTGTTTTTAATTTTTAAGAAATATACAATTTTGAAATCGGGTGATTCTCTGTAAGTCACCTTGTAAAAGTGTTAACTTGATATCGTCCGTCGCATGCCAGAAGCACGAATGTACAGATTTTCTTTTTTTATCAGTCGTTTGGATACCTTGTTTTGCTATCTAAGCTATGCTTAAAACTCGAATGCGTATCCCTATTGAAACACATGTTACAAAACATTTTAGGAAAATAATATCCATAGAGTGACATGGGTAGAGTGAACATTCAACCATCCCCTCCACGTTCTTTTTTTTGCAAGGACATTGCGCATTCGCGATTCTGGCATGTAGTAGGAGCCGATATATTGATTATTGTACAAGTAGAATTTGATAAAATTACATTACATGGTACACGGTAATTGGCTCAGCTGAATAAAGACATTATTCAATTTTGACATATTTTTAAATAAAAATGAATTCTAAAAGCGTCAGAATTCTAAAATTCTAATTTTTCTAAAAGCGTTGGCACAAATATTATTAATATGGCTTGTAGAACTAAAATCGGTTGCATAACTAACATCGAGAGTATATATAAATATATAGTTTAAGAGTAAATACGAAATATAGTTTAGGTAAATAATGGTATTTTTTCCTCAACATAACGCCGCTAATCGAGAACAAAAAAAACTTTTACAAAGCAAATTTCACGTGACACATTTCCGAAAGCGAAAGCCAAAAAATGAGGTGTCGAAATATCGGTAGAATTCATATTTTTTTAAGAATTCAAAAATTCAATTTTTATCATCATTTCAATATTTTTGAATAATCAGTTGACATTTTTTTTCATCTCGCACCCCTGTTCCCCCCTGTTCTCGCACCCACGATGAACCACTGATACAGTTCATCAGATAGCAAATAGTTTTACGCCATCTGTTAACAATTTTGGTTCAAAGTTTGATTGATATTTTAATCTTATTTTTACCAAAAAATATCAAAATAAAGACTTTAAAAGAAAAAATAAACACATGTTGCAATTTTATATGTAAAATAATGAAAAAAAGTCACATTTTGTATTAGTTGATCTAAAAATAAGTAAATATTTTATGTAAAAATGAAAATATAATCATAACTGTACATCTGCTTGCCAGAAACTACTTCAAGTTCCTAGGTAATCAATATAGCACTGATTAGCACCAACTTCTCTCTTTTAATTGAACGTGTATGGAAAAGATGAAGGCGCTATCGATAAACGGTAAAACTTTCGTTTTAACGAACCCCATCGTTCCGTTGAAAATGGACGTCATATCGAAAATAAAACACGGAATATTCATTATATCAAAATATTTGGGACTTAGGGGTCATGTAAGTATTACGTCAGCATCGATGGGGGGGAAGGAGGTTTCTTTGATTTGCTGACTTTTGATGACGGGGGGGGGGGGCGTTGGATGATGTTACGTCATCAACCACCCCTTTTATAAAAATATGAAATATTCTTAATGGCATCTTACTCGGCGCTCCAAAAACAGAAAAAACGTTCGTCAGTTTGTGGGCACCTGAACTAACAGTAAGTGTCCTACAGTTACTTTATTGATCTCTAAATGTTTTGCGGATCCAAGTGATCTGGAAATGTGTCCTGGCCGCTTAAGAGCTATGGAACTGTGCAACATGCCCCTTAAGGGATCTATAAATGTGCAAAGGGTCGCTTAATTATTCTGGAACTGTGTAGTGGATCCCTTAAATGATCTGTGATGTGCCACGGGCCTACTTGAGTGATCTGAAAACGTGCCGATTAGTTCATTTTTACAAAATTAGGTTTGAAGGGGCAGGCCACAACAGATAACCCTCAAGGCCACATTTGGTCTTAGAGGGTGAATTGCAATGAATTTCTGAATTGGAATTAACCGAAATTGATTATAATAGCATATGAAGGTATTTTCTTTCGAAGTTTAAATTTTTAAAAAAATATTTATTGCTTTACAAAAATAAATTTTTGATCATATGGGTGGGCACGAGCCCCCTTAACCCCCCCCCCCCCGCATATGTATCTGATTCCACCAATATGCATTAGAAGCAGAGCTGACGAGGGGGGGGGTTAGATTTTTTTCTGACTTTTGCTGTTCAGGGGAGTTGAGGGGGGGGGGTCAAAAATGGCTGAAAATTCACTGACGTAATACTTGAACGGCCCCTTATCGAACTGACTGTTGTCACTGAACTGTAGCTTCGATTACACTATGATATTCGAATAGCTATATCAAAGTGCTCTTGGGTATCATAAAATACTTTAAGCTGACGGTGTTATTTTAGTTAATGAGCAACACAAAGCGCTGAGCTAATATATGGAACTGAATAGAAATTTCGAAAGATGGAAGGTTTACTACAACACCAAACTGCATGGGAAAAACCGTGTGATGATATATCTGGCAATATCGTGCCATAGACTAACCAAGAACTTAGGTATCATCATGGATGAAATTCAACGTCAAAACAAATATATGAGAACTATAGTGAGAGTGTTACTCAGATCTTTTGTGAGGATCTCTCTATTGATTCTGTATTATCCTAAATCAGCGCTCTGCTTAAACACATAGGGTGGTATTCACCGACATGGTTTAAACTAGTCGCAATTTTTTGATAAGAGATCCACACGGATATAATTGGTTCAATTCAGGTTTTTAATCCATCTATGTTGATCTCTCATCCAAAAATTGTAACTACAGTTTAAACCATGTTGCTGAATACGGCCCATAGTGCTACAGCGTCGTTCCCCGCAACGGCGACCATTGTGTACGCACGAGCTGCAGCAGTTCTATAATTATGGCCTTAGGTGCTTCACCGGTGCCCCAAAATGTTTATGCATTTATATTTTATTTAATACATAAACATTTATATTATTAATATTTTGCTTCTTTATGAAGAATATAGAGTGTCGTCCACAGGGGCGTATACATGATCGACCCGTGGAGGGGAGCACAAAATTCTTGGAAGTCATAAAACTTTTCTTCCCGAGAAAATATGAATTACCACCCTTTAAAAGCATTTAAATTAACACAAATTGGTTGATATAGCATATGAAGAACATTTTTTTGCGATACTTTAATTTTTTCCACCGAAATATTATCCCCCCCCCTGTTTTTTGGGTGGCTTAGGGAGGACATGGATCCCTTGTCTCCCCCCCCCCCTCCTCCCACTTCGCGTATGCCTCTGGTCGTCCATGTATGCCTATAACAACACACCAGTTCAAAATCACGTTGAAGAACCAGAAATGCCATCTCAATAACACCTGAAAAAACATCTTGGATTATGATGCTCATGAGGTTCTCAACGACAGGGAGCCTAAAAACATATTTTACCTGAATACGTATTCGTAACTTAAGCAATGCGTGTATGTGAAAATATGTGTAAATATACAATAGTTTTTCTTCAAGATTATATGAAAAGCAAGCTCACCAACAAAATCTAACGTGACAAATGTGTGAACAAAAAATTCTGAACCGCCCTGACAATGTCATACATTTCAGAAAATGAATCAAAATGGGAGAATTTGTTTTTTGTGCTTAATTTTGTTCTTTGTATAAATGTAAAGGCTATGAAATGGTTATTTTGTAAAAGAAATAATGAAGTTTGAACTACTATGAAACTATTTTCAATATCAACTACATTTATGCTCAATGATTGATTATATTTATCTTCAGTAGCAATATCGGTATCTGAGCCCCAAGAACCTGAAAAGTGTTTAATCTCATCGCTTTAATATAAAATTTAAGAATGACAACGACAACCGACTAGCTGTGCGAAACACTCATTCCCAATGCGTGTCTATAGATGACTACTACTTTATCCACTACTGCAGGGTATTCTCAAACTGTGCGCTCCCAGCCTTGGTCTCAAATTTTTTTTCGAAGGGTTTCTATGTTAACCTGCCCTGGGAAGCCCATGGGCGGAGATACGGGGGGGGGGCATCCCCCCCCCCAGAGTTAAACGTGGAGTCGACTGATCTAATGTATATAGTATAGATGAATTGACATCATCATCATCGTGCCCCCCCAGCAATAATGACCTTGCCCCCCCAGACTTTCAAGTCAATCTCCGCCTATGGGGAAGCCGCGTATAAACGTTGATTAGGGAAAGGGTCACCGCCGGGTGGAAAAAGTTTGACCCCTGCTCTCTCTATAATTATAAGTATATTATTAATTAGCTATATATAAGTATAATATTAAATAATTATATATAAGTATAATATTAAATAGTTATATATAAGTATAATATTAAATAATTATATATAAGTATAATATTAAATAGTTATATATAAGTATAAATAATTATATTATAAACATATTATACTGAAAGGGAAAAATGTAGGAAAATGTAGTGTCGCCATCTATTATAAAAATAGCGAACTAAATTGTTATTTTTAATAAGGCGGACACATTTAAAAAAATCAAGAAAAATCTGTATAGCTAGATGAAACGATTTCCAAGACCCCGAAAGTAGTCCAGGTGTTATTCATTTTCAACTGTAGGAAGAAACTAATTTTACTCAGGTTGATAATTAAAATTATACGTAAAAAAATATAAAATTTGAAACTTTTTTTTTTATGGGGATATCGAGATTAAATAAAGGTTTCCTTTATTCAGCCTACCTTTGACTTTGTTGGAATACTAGCTTATTGCACATGATGTAAAAACAATGGTTCTTCCGGACTTTGATAAGAGCCGATTCACGCGCATCTAATTTAATCTTATTAATGGAGTTCAGAGTCTCTCTCTCTGTGAAACCATCTGATTACAGATAAGAAAACAAATTCAGAATATTTCTCTTGTAAACGATTAATTAAAGTTAGAGAAAAATAAATAAATCCGCACGGTATTATATAGACTGTGCACGAAGCCTGGATGTATAAGTAATCGCAGAGGCCAATAGGCTGACTCTACCTTGTTAATTAATATTCTTCTTCGATCGGAATAACAAAACAATCCGAACACGCTGCTTGATAGGTGGTAAGGTCGCAAAAGTTGACCCTTCCCACTCACGGGCTATTCGAGAACTCCGGTTCTGTGTCCACGTTACCTAAAAGCGATCCTGATCTCTGTGATTAATGCATTCGCCGACCGAAACTTCTGTGCCGTGTGCAGGAAGTTAAACCGCCAACAACATTATTAACTGACAGGAAAATTTACCAAAGAGGAAAGTAATCGACAGCAGTTCGTCGCCACGATTTATGCGAAATGTTTATAAAGCATTTTTTAAAATTTTTTTTTTCAATTCAATTTTACTCCATTTCAAGATATACCATAAATTACAATGTATAACATACAGTCGTCAAGAGGTCGGATCCTGTACAGTATACCGCAGACAGTTTTTATGATCAAACTATAAGGAATGAGTAAATGCTAAATGTGTTGAAAAGAAAATACACCATACACATATCAATCAAGATATCTACATATCCTTATTTTGTATTTTTCCATGGTTTTTATGTTGCATTTTTGGTGCTTATAATATTTTTTGCATAGGTCCTTTATGTGTCAGTAAAATTCTGTGTATGTACATTAATAATTTGTTTATTAGTTTTCTTCGACATGAGGTCCCACTCTCTGACAGGGGCAATTTATCAATGCGGGAATTTGCTTGTCGGTAAGTTTAAAATAAAACCATGTCGTTAATTTTTTCCTTATAGGAATTTACTTGTTCGGCGAACTTTCTCTTCCAGGAATTCGGAACTGTGGTTGAAGGACGCTGGTCTAAATCAAGTCACAATCACAATCTGGCTGAGTTATTAGAAAGATATTTACTTTATTTGTGCACCGTAAACGTGCATACAAATTCAATGCACAAATTCGTGTACAAATTCAACGCCGTTTAATTAGCATAAATAATCCGTGATTCCTGCCTCTTAGATACTCTTAACATCTAAAATGCATTTCGATAAGACTTAAACATGAGAATCTCAAATAAAATTGAATACTGACAAATTTCATGAATGATCAAATTCGAGAGAGAGAGAGAGAGAGAGAGAGGTCATTCGTCTCCAGATGTAGATAACAGTTAAAGATTCCCGTTAAACCAGTTGAGGAACGATGCTCTCTTGACCCTTAACCAAACAATTTTCTTATTTATGGAATAGGCTATTTCTCGAAAATTCACATTGGTCACATCTCTGACAGTTGAAGTTCGTGATATCCTGATACGCGGTTGAAGGCACCTCATGTCTCTAGTTTCGTTAGCAGCACCATAAGAATGTTAGTATCAAACGTGGGTGTTTTTCGGATTCACTTTTGTCACATCCCGATGTCAAATGAGAGACAAGTTGACATTTGCTGTAACAAAAAAGCGGGTTTTTTGCCGAGAAGCACGCACAGATGTTATTATCCGTCTTGTCGTTGGTATTTCATACGAATGTCTTTTTTTTTTAGGTCGAGTAGCGTCAAGAGGTGTCAAAAGAGTATCACTATGTTTACAGCTGTTGCCGCGATAATTCAACCGTGTACAGAATTCAAATTAGACTGAAGACATCATAAGTCACCGACCAGGCTACGTCATATCAGCCGCTTTGATCATCACGGGAAAAGTGTCAAATGTTTATATGCACGAATAGCAGAAAGACAAGAGGATTCTTCTCACGTTTCGTCTAAATAGCTGATGAAATTCTGAATCGGTGATATTTTATTTGAGCTCGTAATCTGTCTCCAGCAGGCGCAGATCCAAGACGGTGTATCGGGGAAGCGAACTGTGTGAGTTCTTTGAATCATCCCGTATTTTTCGGGACAGACAAATTTCCCCATACCATTCGACTCTTGGGATCAGCCAACGTTTCTATCCTCCCCCCACTGGACCCACGCTTGAGCGTAGGCAGACATCTTCAGCTGTGATTGAAGCCTGTGCAGATATCTTCAGCTGCGAATAGAGAGAAGGCAGACACCTTTAGTTGCAAATGAAGCCTGTGCAGATATCTTCAGCTGCGAATAGAGAGAAGGCAGACACCTTTAGTTGCAAATGAAGCCTAGGTAGATATGTTCAGCTGTGAATAGAGAGAAGACAGATTATCTGTCTTCCCTCTATTCAGGTATCTGATACCTTCAGTTGCAAATAGCGTGGAGGCAGGCATCTTCCGCCGCGAAGGAAGTGGAAGTAGATATCTTCAGCTGTGAATAGAGCACATGCAAATATCTTCAGCTGCGAATGCCGTAGAAGCAGATTTTTCAGCTTTGAGTTGAGCGGAGGCAGACATTTTTAACTGCAATATCATTGGTGTGGATGCAGTCATCTTCAGCTGCGAATGAGAGGTGGCAGATAGCTTCAACTGCGAATAGAGCGGAAACAGACATTTTCAGCTGAAAATAGAATAGTAGTGGATGTAGGCATCTTCAGCTGCGAATGAAGGCGGATATCCAAGGTATGATCCGATGCAGGCATCTTCTGCTACAAATGGAGTGGAAGCAGGCGGATCCACAGAGCAATGTGTCGGAGAAACAACAAATTGTGTAGGTGCATTTGATAATCCCGTATTTTACGGAACCGACTAATTTACCCCGTATAACTTGGCACTTGGGAGGGGGGGGGGGCCCGATCGCTCACATCGCCTCTTTGTGGATTCGAGCTTGGTATCCAGAATTAATGATTCTCTTAAGAATTCATTCCGTGAAGCTAAACACAGTAGAAGAAGATTATTTGATTCCAGTGTAATAAATATTCAGAATTTCTCATATACTATTTCCGTCAACGTCGTGCGTGCATGTTGCAGTCGATAACGGCGAGGATATTGACTTCAGGGGGCGGCGCTTGCGACACAATCCTATCAGGGCTCATATTATATACCTACCTACAGGAAGAAGGCTTTGAAGAATTCCTCAGTAATTGCTATTGTGGTCATCCTGGAGGGCGAATCATGATGATATTATTTCGAGTGGGAAAGGAGGGAATATACATCATTAACTTTTTCACTCTCTCTCTCTCTCGTCATCATTACTCGGAGCTGGATGAAGGCATCCGTCGCTATCATCCTTCTGTTAAGTAGTTGTTGTTGTTGTATACTTTCTTTCTTATGGTATCTTGTTCGTCAAGACCTACGTTGCCCATTATTTTTCCTTCATTAACCTTTTTATTCGTGATCTTTTTTCCCCCTCTCAAGAGGTTATTTGGCAGTTGCCTCTTTAATATTATTACTGAGATGAATAGGTCCATGCGTGCAGCTCGAATGATGGCGATCCAGAGCTGCACAAAAGCTGCTTAGCGACCGAATGTGTTTGGTGTGGGTTTAGTAGGCTTGGGTTCGAATCCCAACGTAATCAATTTATGCACATAACCCGAGCAAGTCTAGATGATGACATGCAGGAATTTTTTTAAGACCATTGAACATTGAAGGACCGGACACACCTCGCTTTCCATCTCAAGGAGATATCGAAGGGTTAAAGCGTTAAGCGGTTTTTTAAGGCCGACGATACGAATGTTGGCAATACGTAACTGGTGGGACGAGGTATAAATATTCGTGTTGATGGTCACTAAAATGGCAGATTGGAGATACATGAAGATGACGTCACTTTCTGTAATTTATACAAGGGTTTTGGTAACTGGATTTATGCAATTATTTCTTCAGGAACGAAAATTCAAGTGCCTCTGCAGTGAATTAAACCCCCTCGCCAATCGAGGCGTGTGGCCTAGACCAGTGTTTTTCAACCTGTGGCCCCCTTGGGTAAGAGATACTCCAACCATAATAGATTAGCGACCCAAAACCCCTTACTATCTTAGTGTGCGATGATAACCCAAATTTTCCAAATTTCTTGGTTTCGAAATAATGTTGGACTATAGACATCGACGTAACAATAGAATGTGATCGATGAATATATTATTGGCCGTATGTCTTGTGTGTACGTCGAAAATGGGGCATATGCATGTCGTGTATGTTTCGGTATTCACAGCCTTCGAACCATCGCAATTTTATATTCTATATTTTATTCACCATTTTGTTTTTGTTCTTTTAACCGTCAAATTCCATTCTAAGTCTTACATGCTTTTGTGTTTTAATCTGACAGTTTTTGTTGTTGTAAAAGTTTTGTATAGAAGGATATTGTTTGAATTTCTAAGTTCTAATGTTTTTGTGTTTTAATTTGTATATTTTTATATATCCTTCATTTTGCTTTTAATCTTTTATGTTAAGCTTTTTATTTATTTAAACGATAATTTTAGGTCAATGTTTTTGTTTGTCACACAATTACTTTTATGTTTACTTTGACGTTTTATGTTTTTGTTGTTGACTTCTTTTTAAGCTGAGTATATTGTCGGCGAGAGAGTTGTTTGCTTTTATCGCTGTGAAATTGTGATCGCTGCGTCAAACCCACCTTGCCGTATGCTTGTAAAAGCGGGACGGCCGAACTCATTGATATACTCCAAGGCGGCTACGGGGAAAAGTCATATTGAAGAAGAGCCATGACAAGCTGCTAATTGAGTCACAAAGCACTGTGAAAAAAAAAAAAATCAGATGTAAAAGAAGGGGCTTTTAATTGCATATAGTGCACAGGACCCTTTCCCCCCCCCCTCCTCCAGATAATGAGATTTAATACTAGGTTTTTCGAGAATAAGCACGTAAGTTTGCTTGTATGTAGTCCCAGCCGGAGAGTGGGGAGCGGCTGATGCTGAATAAGAAAATTGCTCGCATAGAAACAGGGTCATCTAAACACGTGGACTTCATCCAGGCGCCACCCTGAGCCTAATGTGAATAGTGGGCCCTACATAATAAGATATATGTTTATTTTATAATTTTTTTGATTGCATTTTTTATCGGGTTGCTGTATTTAAGCAATATATGACAACCATACTTGTTATGGGCATCTTTTTCTTGGCCACCTCGTTAGGCATTTTGCCTGTTGTGGCCTTGTATTTGTATATGGTACCATGATTTGCGAGAGTGAGTAAATACGTAAGCTGTTGCTTCCAGCTAAAGTAAGGGGACTCTGGGACATATTTTTTGTCTGAGGGCCCATGTTGGTGATACGGTACGGAAGCTCCCTCCCCCACAAAAAGAAGAAGAAAAAAACCTTACTGAATCAGGGAGAGAGGGTCGATCTTTCTCATGAAATTTTTATTGAATATCAATTCGATCAAAAAATAAATTCAATACTTAAAAATTGACTCGCTTCTTGATTGCCCCGCCCCTCCCCTTCTTCGCCCCTTACCAAATAATAAACGCACATACGAGGCTCCCCAGAGCAGTTGAACAAAGAGTCTCTTCGTAAGACCTTTGTCAAAACGCGCTAACTTCGAGGCGCAGTTTGAAAATTACATCCTTAGACGAAACCGAGGTCACCAGTCAGTGTTTCACCCTTCAGTACTTGATCAACATCTAAGTAAAAATCTTATATGTTCTTGAGCGTGAACTTTCTGACTCCGATTCAAGTAAACGATAGAAACCAGCCTAGTTAACAGGATAGATAAATAGATGGAACCGCTCACAACCCTGGACGGATGCAAAGCAACTTACTTCCGTTGCCTCAAAAAAAGCAGGGTTGTGTAGGAAAAATTATCAAAGATTAATAAGATTAATAGTATTGGACTCCTTGCCGTATGCTCGCAAGTATCAAATCACTCGCAGCGTTCTCCCTATGAAGACAGCTATCAGGTAGGTGTAACACACAAGCCATTTTACTAAAAATGGATAACTCAACCCAATGATCAAGGAGAAAAATGGTACGTGTGCCCAGTGGCACATAATGGCTACTACTACTAAACCAGACATGCACTTCGACTATATTCCTCTGCGGAACTTCTAACGAATTGGTACATGTTAGAGTGTGTGTGTGCATATGGATAGTGAACCTTCCGTGAAGTTTGTTTCTGTGTAATGCTTGGTGTGTGTATTGCTGCCATCTGCAATCAATGTTTTAAACTATGATTTTTTTCCCTCAACTCATAGAGCGTGAAGTGTTATGAATGAATAATTATAACGTTGTGTAGGCCTGTTGCTCTCTGCGGCGAGACTTTTTAACGGGGAGATCGGCTCGCATTTGCGCCTCGAAGTTGGGAACCGCAGAAAACGAACTTGAGCCGATCACCACTGCGGCGATGGTGGGGTATGAACCGGCACATAAGGGTTGAAGACCGCAGCCTGTTGGAGACACTTCAAAAGAAGTGTGGAGAAGACTTATGGGCAAGTAAGAAGAAGAAGAAGACGTAGGCATGTTGAAGTGGGAGAGATTCGAGAATGGTCTAAATACACAATGTATACAAAATATATACAGCTCCTCCACTGTGACGGGAAACGAGAAAACAAAGCCTCCGTCCACTGCGACGGGAATAATCAAACAGGGGTTCCGTTGACAGTGCTTTGCATTCACATTTTAATTACTCACATATATTATTTATAGCACAAGTTTCAATTTTTCATACTATTGGGAGAATGCGCATAATGAACACTATGAAGGTAACACATATTGGAAGCAAATATCACCATGAGTTCATACAAATATTCAAGAATACAAAATTATTATCATACTATGTAATTGTACGTGCAAAACCATTCGCATTCTTCTTGTTGTTTGCTACAAGGTCACTGAGCATGTCGCCTTTATTAGGGCGTGTGAGGCATTAGCAGGAGGTATCGTTGCTGATTTACCCATAAAATTAGGACGAAATATGGCAGTAACTATTTTCGAATCTCGGTAATTGATAGGATTAGAATCACGTCTTCATAATGTTATAAACTGTAGATCCTGATCCAATTAACACAAGCGCTGAAAATAAAGGTGATGTAACTGAAATTATCTCGGAGTGACTTTACATTATAATATACTGGTACATGGGCCGGAAATAGAGGGGGAGCAGGGAGGGGCAACTGCCGTCGAGAACATTGAGGATCAATGTGGAAAATAACACCATTGAACTGAACCACAGCAAGTTCCAATTCATTTGGTTCGCAAGAAAAACGAACCCGGGAAATGCTGCCATCCACATCGGTAGCACGCCCGTGGAACTAGTAAGAGAAGTGAAGTACCTAGCAATTATTCTGGCCAATGATTTTTGTCCGCAGATTGACTACGTCTGGAAGAAAGCCACCCAGGCCTCAGGCATGCTCGCCAAAATGACATTTCCTCAAGCTCGTCTCTCATTAAAAGAAAAAAGTCATGCATTTTGAATCTATACTTCGACTAATTATGACGCGCAACCCCGGTCTAGGCCTACGCAAGACATAGCAACATGCAGAAACTGCACTCTCAGCAAAAAATGATCCTAAGGTCTCTTGTGAGGGGCTCCTAAATTTATATGTGGAGCTGACATCAGGAAAGGCCAGGGTATACCCCTTATACTACTACTACTTTTAGCTGTACATGCGTCTCGTACACATTCCTCTACGGAATTCTTAAAGATTTGGTACATGCCGGAATGAGCGTGTACGTGTTGTAGATCTGACGCGGAGTTTGTTTCTGCGTAATGCTTGTTATGTGTTGTTCTGCCATCAATTTCGCTAACTATGAGTGAAGCGTAATGTCATAGGCAGATGTAGACTTAGGAGCACGACGATTACTGGGAGGTTGTGCCATGATGATGAGTGGTTACAAATCTGTGCTTTCCAATTTACATGCTTGCACGCTAAAATGTTTTAACCAGATCTCATTTTCATGGGGTGTACATGCACTTGAGGGCCTCTGGGCCGTGCCCGGTCGAGCCCATGCGTTAAGATGGCTGTGACTTTATATCCAATAGTAAATAAAGCTACGAATAACGAATCCAAATTTTATTCTCTGTTCGTGCATTACAAGAAAGTTGCCACCAAGTACCGAGATCATTTCTGCAAATCGGACTTTGGCCAAAACTCTCTGCTAAAAGTGGTCGGCCATTTCCTGAATTGGCCGCACTTCGGGCTTTGGTCGTAACATGTATATCTACAGTGAAGGAAAGCAACCCCCGACATTTGTGCCTACAGGGTCTGAAAGAGATACAGACATTTTCGGAAGAGTAGGTAAACTTTGCCTAATAAATGCTCAGAAAAATCATCAACGAAAAAGGCAGATACAAGGAAAATACAAAATGCCTTATGTATTTCGCCTTATGCACACGCCATGGGTGTCGTTTGCAGAGAATAAAAAAATACCACACTGACCGAGTATTCCACTTGGACTGATTACCAAATTTTAACACTTGATTAAGATTCAATTGAAGATTCAATGCAAATTCAGCTGAAAGGAAAACTGTACGTCTGTCCAAGTCAAACATCGTGACCTGAATGAAGCTGAATGCTTTTTTGTATTATCCTTGTATTTGAATTTTTCGTTGGTGATTTTGTTGAATAGAAATTTTTATTGTAGCAATAATGAAACTTTTTAACAGCTTTTGGTACAGTGAAAACCCATACGGACGAGCTCAAGTATTTTGCTGCCCGTTCCAAAAGTAGCTTTGCAGACCTCTAAAATAGGTTTTGTCACAATCCTAATCCAGAGGGTTCGATGCTTGAATTTTATGTCTTCGATGTCTGAATTTGAGACCTTATGAATCTGAATTTTAGGCCTTGGGGTAATATTTTAAGTTACCGCTCCTACAATTTAGCGGCCCGGTGGGGTCGCGTCCTTCGTACCTGTCAAAGTCCGGCCCTGAAAACACAGTTGGGGGTACGGATATGAAGCATACTCGTATGTAAGTAGAGCGACGCTAAATTGGAATAAAGGGTTCTTGAACACTGATGACCGGAACTTTGAATGGGATCCACTTCTTTCTTCGGTTCTCATCAAGCCGATAAGCAGCTGTGACTTGGAAGCAAGCAAAGCGAATAATAAGAAGCACTTCTAAACTAAAGTAAAGATCTCCCCCAGCGAGAGATGTTTGTATTGCATTGAAGTGTTATTGTTGGAAATCAAAAGGATGTTTCCCCAGAAACTTCTGAAGTAGTTTCTTCAAGTGTTTCTTTTTTTTCGCAAACAGAGATTTATTTCCGGTTGAAAGAAATAGACAAGACGTCTGACTGTGTGTGTGTGTTTTGCTTCATTCAATTCGGTTCAATAGATTCATGTGGGGAAATATAATCGTTCAAACATATCTGATCCTGGTCTTCGACGGGATTGACTCAACAACGCGTTGGAGAGTTTTACGGTGTTTAATTTTATCGGCAAACAGAAGCCGTAAACTTCCTGCATCAGAAGCCTCTACATGGATTGGATGGTGGTGGATTCGAGAGAATCGTTCGTCATCTGCTGGTTCTAGTTCAAATAAACTAGAGTAGAAATCAGTAAATTTATTCTGATATCTTTTTGAATATATACGCGTGAGTGACTAGTTCTGGAAAGTATTGAGAGCCTTTTTCAGTCGAACGTTTTTCGTTAGAATCTGACTGCCAAAGCCTGAAGTACGGCCAAAACTTTTGGCCAAAATCCGATTTGCAAAAATTATTCGGGCTATGGCCAGCCAATTCGCGAAATGTCTAGAGATCTGTGTCAAATGTTCGACGTGCTGATGTATGACGGCCCGATAGGCACCAAATTAATTTTTTTATTGCCAACGTGTGATATATGGGTATATATAGTAGCTGTATTGGATTAACTCCGCGTGACGAGATGAAAAAAAAAAAGAAAAATTTGAGAGAAAAACTATAAAAAAAATAATATAGACATAGATACAGTCCGATCCCGCTGTAACGAACTCCAAGAAACCGGAGAAATCACTTGGTAATAATGGAATTTTGTTATGAAGGAATTCCAAATTTTTACATTCTACCTATGTAAAATTACCTGGGGATTAGAAAGTTTTCGTTTAAACGAGATTTCCACTATAACGGTATTCGTTAAAATGGGAATCGGCTGCAGTTTTTTCTGTCATTTTGAAAAAAAAAAAAAAGATTACTGCATCATGATTGCGACATGTTGGGTTGCCATAGCTAACGTGGACAGAATTATCTCGGAAAAAATATGCCAATCCGCCGTGACACCGAATCATATTTTTCCGTACATTTGTCAGGGATCTCTAGACAATGGCTGGCCAAAGAACGAAATTCAGACATAGGCCGGGTGAATTTACAACGGAATTGGCCAATTCGCGAACTGGCCGATTTCGGACTTTGGCAGTGACACATACATGACTACAAACAAGATTGTAAACCAGTGGTTCTTAACCTTTTTTAATTCCGCAGCCCCTATGCAATATGATTTAGCTTCCCACATTCCCTTGGGTAATCAAAACCGGAGCACGGTAGTGCAGGGCTGTAAATAGAATTGTTATGAGGGATCTATATACTGCGGGATGTGTGTGGGGCCATGGGTCTCCTTGCTGTACCTGGTTGAACTCATGGTTGAAACTCACGAGGTTGGGGGTCGTGTAAGCCTATTAGGAAGGAGTATTCACGAATCAAGAGCTTTTGATTATAATCCCTACCAGAAGAAAAGCACCGTACAAGAACTCTGACTTATGGCTTCAACTGAAAGCATAGTTTCCCAAACTTTTTGTTCCATCGCCCACTTCTTCAGAAATTGTTTTCTCTCATCGCCCCTCCCCCAACTCAAGTATGCCCATAGGATCCTATGTTATAACTGTAGCTTCTATCGTCCCCCTGAACAATTCCATCGCCCACCAGGGGGCAACATTGCCACTTTGGGAAACACTGACTGAAAGGATCATGATGCTAATTACCGAATCATAGGTGTTCATCTCAGTTGTCGGTGAATATCTCCTTAGTAAGAAATAAAGCATCTATATAAAATTGAATGGTCTGAGTGAGCACCATGACCCCACTGGGATAGGGCTGGCAGGGCTCTAGCACGGAGACCAGGGACTTAGCTCATTAGTTTTGTTTTTTTTATGCTATAAATTCACTATAGAGGAGACCCCACCAAAGATTTCAGTCTTAGGGAAGGGGGAGCTAGCTTTAGGATGGAGGTGGCCATAATGAGTACCGAGATGCTCACAGGTAAAGAAAAAAAATTCTTATATGTTCTCTAATATATAAGCTTGTATTTATATTTTTTTTTTTCCAGATAGGAAAAATATATCATAGATATTGCCTTTTTCCGAGGATGATGTCACTCTCCGCTATCATTTTGCCATTGACTGATCAATATCTCTACCTAAGTAGAGAAACCAAGACGAAGAAGACGAGAGCTCAGTACTTCGCACCAACTACCCTTTTACATAGGGTGGAGGTATTGGTTTCATTAGAACGATTATAGAATCACCAAAGTTGCAAATTGTATAATTTACTGATTTTATTTTAGCACATGTAAAAAACAACTGTTAAAATTTCAAGGAAAACTGGACAATTCAACTAATATTATTTGTTTATATAATATTATATTATATGGATTTTTTTTATTTGAGACACCAATCGAAAATCAATCGTCGATTTCAATCGAAGAATTTATAACAGTCTTATTTGATAGATGGCGGAAGTGGTTTCAGTTGAATTATTTTTCTCACATGTAATACAGGGTGATTCTAAATTCATGAGACAAACTTTAAGAGGTTATATAAGACACTTAAACAAGCATTTCTATCATACTAGAATGTGCGGTCGAATCGCAATAGCAAAGGTGGTACAGGGTGTTTTTGGAGAGTGCACGCAACAGCATTTCCCCCAAAAACAAATATCATATTTTCCGACGGATTTGCTGAGATTTATGCCACTCCAAACAAAGATTAAGCGGTACAATAACTTGTGGTACCCAAGTTTCAGCATGGGAAGACCAACCACATTACAATAACCTGCACCCTAGTCACGAGCATTGACGTGCTCAAGATTGATCTTTAGAGGGGGTACATTCGTTTTCGGGAACATCAATACACACAAGGAATATCTCCCAGAGAAATTTTGAGATACTTACCTTCAAAAAACATTTTAAACGAACAGAAATGAATTATGAGTTAGGCCTCAATCAAACAACTGGAAGACTGCATCCCTTTCAGGACCAAAAATTCATTTTTTAGAATTTTCAAGATATTTTGAATTTTTGATACCCAAAAAATGCATTAAAATCCTAAATGTCGGCAAGTAATTTTTTTTAATTAATTTTTTTTTTTGTGAAGAAATAATTCACTTCGTTTAAATATTCTCAGCAAATATGATGCGCATTGTATAGTCATTTCATATACAACTTTTGTCCAGAATTTTGTTGCTAAATTTTATGTAGTAATTTACGATTTTCCCGGAGGCACTTTCTCCTGAAGCGATCTTAAAAACCTTCTGAGAGTTTAATTTTCCGAGAACCTCCGATTCATATTCACCATATTTGTAGCTCAAAATTTATACAAGCCTTTAAGCCAGGGCTTACGCGTTCCCGAGGTTAAAAAAATTCTACGGTGAGAAAAGGCAACCACCACATTTTTGTGCGCAGGGGTCTGAAAGGGATATAATTATCTGAAAATTGTGAACTTTATTTTATGAAACAACCTGCATTATTACAGCAATTACCGTATTCCCCCGTATTAGCCGGGAACGGACCAGATCCCAACATTCAAATAGCTGCTGTCTCTTGAGTTTCACGGCGTGCGGGCTAATGCGGGGGGAACACGGTACTATAACTATTCTTGATTCATCGGTCATGTGATTTGCATTAATCAAAAGCTGTTCAGAATATTTCTCAATTCAAATTCCAGATTATGAATAGGTTTTCGTCAGGTCCCACGTTCGCTCCGGGGGAAGAATGTAGTTAATATAGTTTCCCTAATGAGCTTGAGGGGACCGACGATAGATGGCGCCTTCATTTCCAACTCAACTCGTTAACGGAAGTAAATTGCGTATAACGATATGGCCAAAAATGGCGTGTGGTGAAGTTAATTTATCATTATGAGTGTTTACCTATTTCGTATCATATCATGGATGATATGAATAACATTTATCCCACACCCAGGCCTCAATCGAAGGACTGGAGCTAGTATATTACGATCTGAACTGCGAACTGTTCTATAGTAACACCCTGTATTATTACAGCAATAACTATAACTATACTGGATTCGTACCATGTCAGGATTCGTTCATGTCAGTCATGTGGTTTGCACTAATCACCGCTGTTCAAAATATTTCTTAATTCAAATTCCACATTTATCATGACGAGTTTGTCTCTTTCCCATTCGATCATCGTATACTGGCCGTATCATAGCCGATATGAATCGCATTTTTAATATCTCGTCTTCTTTACTATGAATGTATATGTATATTATAAAGTATAGAGAGAGAGCACTAACGCTCTAAAGACCCATCAATATGCGTTTATAACGAGAGGGGAAACACAATACAAATATACGTAACAAGTATGTATTAGGGAATTTACACATGTACGGATCGGGTGTTTTTCAGCTGATTGACGGAACACACCTTGGCTTTCCCAGGGTTTGGTCTGTATGTTAACACAATCCTAGACATATTGTTATAGACCATTGATACAAAATTGTATGTTGTGTATTCAAGTCAGTGATCGCGTTAATTGCAAGGGAGGATGATTAATCGCGGAACAAGCACGAGAGAATAAGAAGAAGGCAATCCTATCCCTTTTTTTGGGATGTAAAGGGGCAAGAGGATGAACTTCTGCATTCCTCATCGAAGATATCGATGATCTTTTATTTTTGGGGAGAAAACGACATCTTATTGACTCTAACTTGATGTACACTAATTCCAGCTTGTCAATCTGGTATTGCAACTCTGGTGGTTAGCCACGATATTATAGACATCGGAAATATTTTTCCTTCCGTTGATTAATTGAAGTATCAGAGTGAGTAATGGCTTATAGGAGGAACGAATCACCACGCAGTGCGTTCAACCGGGAAATACCCCATAATCTATCTTCATTCTATAAATTAAGTGTACGTTTTGCCGCAACACAGTAGCAGATGTGACTTATCATTATAGTTGTGTTCAGAAGTTAATCGGAAAAAAAAAAATAATGATGAACCATATTCTAAGACTTTAGATTTAGTTCTGCACCACAATTACATCTTATTTCGGGTTATTATATCACAAATATTATATATTATATTGGGTCTTTTTTTGTGCATATCATTGGGAAGCGATGATAAAATGTCCACTTTGTGCATCCATGTTAAATTCAGTCACAATTTGTTTCATTAAATTGGTTTGATATTTACTCAAAGTATATGCGAAACTCAGTAGGACCCGCTTAAGGAGGTATCAGGACTCCTGAAGTCGTTTTTTCAAAAAAATGACTTTGAAAAATATTTCATTCAATCGTAAATCAAATGAAAAAAAAATCGTGTCAAACGTCTGATTTATTTTTTCGAAATAAAAGAAAAAGAAGTAATGAATTATAGTGTAAATGTATACAAGGGAAAAAAAGGCCTTTAAATGTGATTTTCTCAGATTGCAGTTTTTGAGTTCACCCGTAACATTTAAAAAAGTATTGCACCAAAGATTTTGAAAATTTTGCAGAAATTGTTATTTGATATGTAATAGTAATATGGAGTTTTTCTGAATTTTTAAAATTAAAAAAAAAATACAAATTCCAAAAATTTAAATTCAACATTTATAAAAAAAAACTTCCTATCGGTCGATTCGGAGGTAAATTTTATGAACGCATATCGAATAAATACATATTTCTGCAAAATTTCAGAATTTACTACGAAATAATAAGTCTTTTTTAGTCTTATGGATGTGAGCTCAAAAAATGAAATCAGAACATCGCGTTCAGAGCGTTTCTTGTATACAATTTGCACTATAATAATTAGTCCTTTCTTTTATTTTGAAAAAAAAATTAACCGGTTAACACTTTTTTTTTGCATTTTATTCACAATTGAATGAAGCATTTTTGAAATTCAATTTTGAAACATCTACTTCAAGGGGTGTGATACCGCTTAAACTAAACAATTCCGGCACGTAATATCCGATTAAGCGGAGTATTCGATTAAGTGGCTAACAATTGTTGTTCACCACCATTAGTTTAGTATGCATATTGGAAATCGATGAAGGATCAATATTAGTTATTTCGAGACTTAGTTCATCCTGGACTGGAGTATGCTGTAAGGTTTTGAAGACCATACCTACAGAGTTACATAGACTTGGTTGAAGGGGTGCAGAGAAGAGCTACGTGTGTCTTATTGGCACACGGGGCTTGAGTTATGAAGAGAGACTTCATTTTTTGAATATGTTTACATTGGATGAACGCAGGTGTCGAGGAGATATGATCGAAGTGTTCAAAATTTTCAATGAGATGGATAGGATGGACCATGAACTTTTAGTACACTGCCAATCGACTGCTTTTACAAGGGGACACCAGTATCGATTGGTAAGGGAGAAATGCAAGGTTATGGTGTCGCAGGGAATTTTTCTCTAATAGGGTTGTTAATAAATGGAACAGCTTACCCCCGGAGGTAGTAAATTGTAATATAATTGACACGTTTAAAAAGAAATACGATAAACATGTTCGGGTAAATCGAGAAGCTATCCATACTTAGAATAAGACAACCATAAGTATTATTTATGGTCATTGTATAATATTTTTATCATGTGTATATATTGTTTATAATTTTTGTTAATTGCCTTTTTAATTGGGGTGCTATATATTTTTTTGAAATATATGACATCCATATTTTTATGGGCATCTTTTTCTCAGCCACCTCGTTGGGCATTTTGCCTGTTGTGGCGTTGTATTTGTATTTGTATTAGTTCCGGAATAAATCAGACATCAAAATAAAATTATTATTTCGAACTACAACGATCACAATAACTTATTTTCACTTTTCATGGCAAGAGTTTGAGCTCTCTTTGGGCTTAATGCAGAACAAAAATGAAATAATTAAATGCACATACTGAAGACAACTTAGATACTTCGAGGCTAAAAAGTATCCATCCTTTAGTCTAGGTTTTCAACAAGTTTGAACTTGGCAACGTATTTGCCATTGATTTCAAATGTTTTCTTCGGTAAAAATATTATATACATAGTGGTTGATGCATATTATCAGTTCCCGAATGAATCAAAATATTCGATTAAGGCTAGACCAACCCCCTTCTCCTATTTACCAATTTTAGCTCATTTTTCCCATAAGTGATTGATGAGATCAATCCCGTTGTCAATCCCGACAACGATTCAGATTATTAATCTATTTACAGCCACACACCGGTGTCGTTGAAGGGCAAGTATTTTAATGCTATGAACACTGCCAGAAGCCCTGTATAATTATTATTGTAATGTATTGTGTGCTCTAAACATTCAATGTCATTGCTGAGTGGTTGAAAACCCTGAATTTAAGGATCAATCCAATCAGCAACGACGTTTCATTTTTAGTGTATAAAAATCCTAGTCCTAAGAGCTCTCGTCAGAGACGGGAACCGGAAAAACCACTTTGAAGAGGCATTGGAATAGCGAGGAAAAAATTTACTTTCCATCTGAAATTATGAAATACGCAAAACATACCTTAAAAATTTGAAAATATGCTCCATCACGTAGAAATAGCGAAATTAATATATATATATATTTTTTTTTCCCCCCGGTTTTTATTCATTTTTAAAGTTTCTACGGACTTTTTGCTATATATATATATAAATTATGAAATATATATAATATATGAAAATATTCACTATAGTGTGCAAAAGAAATTGAATATATATATATATATATTCAATTTCTTTTGCACACTCTAGTGAATATTTTCATATTTATATCAAGAAATACGGTGATTGAATGATATAAAAACATCAGAAACTGTAAAAATACCTTATAAAATGGATTTTGATACCTCAAATTTAAGTAGAAAATATTTCCGGAAATATCCATCTCAATAGAAGAATTGAATCACAACAGCCTAACAGCATAGTGAGACACACACAACTGTCATCTCATCAAATTTATGGTATTTCTCTAACGATACATCAAACAGTACGACTCCAAAAACAGATTTTCTCATAGATAAAAACGCCATAGAAGTTCAGATCATTCTATAAATATTTTCATTCGTATCTGAGATATGCAACAAAAAATAGCAGACCATAAAAGATCAATGTACTCTCAGGAAGCGAAAATAAAGTGTTTTTTCTTAGATGAGATACTTTATACACACAAATGAAACGTGGAATTTTATTCCGTTTACTGAAACTTCATGGGTGTCCAGGAAGTATCTATGATATATGAGAGAAAAGAAAGTCAAACTATCATTTTGTTCCCAATTACACGCTTATACCTACATTTACTTAATATATTTATTCTACTTGTATTTGTTTTCGTTGATGGAACCCTTCCATCATCTCGTTGTATTCAGTAATGGATGGATGCCTCCCGGAATGGCCTGATGGAACTGCCATCATGTTTCACGAAAGCGATATTTTTACCCATGATGATGGTGTTTTTTTTTCAATTTTTTCCTTTTTTTTTCGGTTTTTTCCCCCCATCCTCTTCAATATCCATCTGATACATCAGTAACGTTAGGGGGATGGGAACTCTCACAAAATGTATTCTATTCAATTTCTATTTACTGATGGTATACCCCGTCTATTTTCATATGTCGTGGGAGTTGGGCGGTTCTCGAGACAGTTGTTTGGTATTCCCACGCATTTATATCGGCTGCAGTTCCAGATATACGGAAGTTATTGAATTGAGTTTTTTTTTCCTATATTAAAACTCTCATCGATCCTATGATTCTATCATATGTTCTACTGGCTCTCTATTACTACTTAAGATATCCGACTGCGTTCGAGAGCACTTTTCTATAAAATGGTACTGGAGTGAACTTCAGTACATTTTTTGATGGAAAGTATCACAAAATTATGAAACAATGATAAATGTCAAATTTTAAGCAAAATTCATGTGATATTCCAAACACGATTGCAAAAAATTCTACGAACGGAATATTTTGTTATTTTCACAGTACATTCGGCTAGAAATGGTGCAAGTTATGAATCAAAGTTTAAACGGGTGTATGATATGCTGATACACTCAAATCTGTTAATGTCCACGGCAAAACGCGAATTTTATTATTTTTATTCGTGTATAAAACACTGTAATTAGACAAACATATGTGATACACCTTAGGTTTTGGTTCATAACCTTGATAATATATAGCAAAATACTATATTGAAATTTCGTAATGATACAATAAATAGATTTTTAGAAATTATGTTTCAAACTCTAGTAAAATGTCAAAAATAGCATTCTTCGTTAAACGCTTTTGACGTTTTATTCACTGATTAGTTGTATGTGAAAACGCAACACTAAATTGGACGTAACTTAGGTTCTAAGCGTCATATAAACAAAACGAGGCCTGTTTTGGAATCACAAAGAATAGAGCTTTCGTAAAAATAAAAATCCATATTTTCTTCCAAAATGACGTTTCTAACGTAGTCGGACACCTTGCTTTCCCTCTTGCAAGACCCTTCCCACCTTGCTGCCCTCTGTGTTTCACCTTCACAAAAACGTATAGAAGTTTTTTTAGAAAATACTGATGTAAATGGGTGCTGTTAGCATATTTTAATTGAAACAATCCATAAGCACATCAATTTAAATAATCATATAGAATTGATTTTTCAATTACCCAAAATGATTAATTAAGAGTAAAATTTAGTTTGCTTTGATTTGATGTTATTTATAAACAGATAAAATTTTGCTCAGCTAAGTTGAATAGTATTTATTTTATTGTAAAGTATATTTTCAATCATTCTCTGTCTCTCACTTTTGTGCCGCTGTGGTGGTCGAGTGGTTATAGTGCCGGACTCGTGATGCGAGGATCCGGGTTCGAACCCCACAGTGGTGGTCGGCTGAAGTTGGTTTTCTGTGGTTCCCAACTTCAAGGCGCAAATGCGAGCCGATCTCCCCGTTAAAAAGTCTCGCCACAGAGAGCAACAGTCCTACAACGATAAATCATTCAATCATAACACTTCACTCATAGTTAGTAAAACTGGGGGCAGATGATAGCACTACACATAACAAGCATTACACAGAAACAAACTTTACGTCAGGTTGCACTACACGTACACGCACATTCCCGCATGTACCGATTCGTTGGGGGGTTCCGCGGGGGGGGGTGTAGCAGTAGTAGGTAGGGGATCCATGATGTTCTTAAGTCAGCCACCTCGTTGGGCAGTTTGCCTGTTGTGGCGTTGTATTTGTATTTGCATTCATAAATCTCTGAATACGTAAAATTTCAGCAGCTCTCAAGAAATAACACCAACGAGGAATTAACTCTTTCTACATACAATAAAAAAGTACTGTATATTTACATTTTATCGTATCTTGTACTGACATAACACTAGAACACAAATACAAAGACCACAACAGACAAAGTGCCCAACAAGGCAGTTCAGAAAAAAAGAAGCACATAAAAATATCATTTGGTTATGAATATCATCTGAACAAGAGACACTTTCTAAAATATAAAAAAAAATTGAGAAAAGAAATTGCCATAATGGATTTTTTGACCACGCATTTGCCATGTACAGTCTAACTCGACTATAAAGACCTCGGTTCTTGGTTATAAATTAAATACTTTGTCATAACGGTAATTATTGGCGGTCTGGGCTGATCCCTCATACTGAATTATAATGATGAACCTTGTGAATGCCGATGAAAGGTCAGATGGATGTCGATGAGATACAGTTTTCATTCACTGATTACATTTTAAACCTGTACTAATTTTACCAGAATGTCTAGTTTTTCGTCTTTGTGTTACTGAAAGTTTACTCCCTAAATTTTATTTCGGTAAGTATGTTTTATTGGATAAACATATGGGATTATATAGACATTTGAAGTATGTATCACTGTATAATCATCTTTTAAGGGTAATTCTGGCATTAGTATAAGTCGAAAAACGCGATTTACTCAACTTGAAAATAGATTAACCTCGATATTCAAATATTATGATAACGATCTTCACAGATGAGAAAAACTTGGTTAAAACCGTGTAATGAGCACTAAGATCTGTATCGCCAATTAGTTTTCTGCGCCATCAATGCATAAAAGCTTTTCGAGCTCATTTACAAAAACATTCCTCATTATAATTTAAATTACCTAAAAACATTCGCGTATAAGTGCCACACAAAGTATGGATAGTCCATTCTATAATACAAAAGGAAGATTTATTTTCAAGACAGGTCCGTGCCAGAGCCGCCCCTAGAGGTGTTCGAGAGGTGCGGTCGCACTGAGCCCCGCGTATTTTTTTGGGGGGGGGGGGCGGGGGTTCCTGCATTTACGGTGATAATAAATAATTCTGGAATTATGCGTTTTGATCGAGGAAAAAATAATTCTGGAATTCTTCCACTTATTGTGAATTTTCATCGATTTTCATTTACGGAATTTTTGATTCCCTTCTCGCACAATGTATAAATTCGGGTCTCGGAAGCTCGATACTATAAGGATGCCTCCGGTCCCACTATAATTTTTGCACAGGACCTCACGTCTGGTAAGGGCGGTCCTGATCCGTGCTAGTTAAAGGGTGTTGACGAGGTTGATTGTAATTCCCTAAAACATCTACACTTCATACGGATTAAATGTACAAGGCGTATCCTGGATCACATATCATCTACATGATACAAGCTGAAACAGTTCCGAACGACAAGATATAAATTCATGATTTAGGACGTTAATCTTTATATTATGTGGTATTCGAAGACATTCGTGACCCTTGCTAGCTAGCTCTCTAATTCAAGTCTATATGCTTCAAGCTCCTGTCTGAAAATGAAGGTATGAATCATCATTTTCATTAACGACTGGGTTAGTCGAGCTGTACTTACTTAGTTCGAGGTTTCCCCCCAACTCATAATCTTAAGTTATCTAATCAAGCTCGGGTTTAAGTATTTTACCCATAACGTGCTAACGAACTCATAAATATCCTCATTACTGAGGTAAATAAGATAGCAATTGCCTATACCAGGGGTCTTCAACGTGTTACCTGTGGACTTCATTTGGCCATCGGAGCTTTTTGTCGTGGCCCGCCGATCGTTTTCAGAAAATGATTGAAAACATCGGAAGATGATAAATTCTGGAATTGATGAAAATACAGAATTATTCTAATAAATTATTTCTGGATATTTTAAACAAACAGTTTTCAGAATTAGTGAAAAAAACTACATAAATCAATGAGAGAAATTATTTTGTAATTAGAGATAGAAATTATTTCACAATCAAAGAAGTGAATAATTGCATAACTATTGGAATGATTTCAAGATGTATCGAGAGGGGGAGTAATTGCAGAATTACCTAAATAAAGAATTACATAATTGTCAAAACAAATAATTACTAAATTAACAAAGTAAATAATTACTGAATTACCCCGAAATAAGTAATTACTGAACTACCAAAATAATCATTACCGAATTACAAAAATAAATAATTACAGAATCATTGAAAGTGATTTTGGATCAAAAGTTAATTAGAATTATTTCAGTTAATCGTATAATCAATCAGAAACTTTTTTCAAAACTGGTAAAAGAAAAAAACCAAATATTTCAGAACTAATCAAACTCGATAATTAACAAAATAAATAATTTTATAATAAATATAAAGGTATTAAGTTATTTTTTCCCCTGTTCGACTCGGGCACCCATAGGCCCCCTTATATCAAGATACCAGTGTAAATTGCATGTGAGACCCTTGCAAATAATCTGGGTAAAGGATCCTATCTTACAATTATAAACACCTCAGTATGAGTTGGTGGCTCGTGGGCTCCGTGAGCACTTTTAATTTGGCCCGCGATGTTTGAAAGGTTGAAAACCACCGGTCTATACTGGTGGCGAATTCGCATTTTGTGAGTAGTCTTCTAATGAAAAGGCTTTTTTGCATATTCTTAGCCGGGTGATGCCCGAAATTCGTGGGCGTGTTATTTATGCTAAGCCATGTTTTCTCAGCGTTTTTTCCCCCTCTTCTTCCAAAGGGCAATAAATAACATTGTCCTTAACTAGCTACTCGCACATCGGTGCTATCCAATGGAGAGTTCAAACTCTCTCTCACTTCTATGTAAAAATAAATGCCCTATTTTTCTTCTCCTGCTGTTTGATGATCTTGATTCATTAGGTGTGAGTTTAAAAAACTTCAAACCCTTCTTATTTACTGCACGTCAGCTGTAGCCAAGACTTCAAAGTAATGGAAAACTTCTTAAAAAAAATAATTCTTACGTTTTCTGCTTGTTGTTGACTGAACATCTGTTTCTTCAATAACAATAATAATAGAAAAAGGGCATTTATCGTCGTAGATTTTGCTCCTATGTTTCCAGGAATTTTTCGTTATTTATTGAATTTTTTCTTATCCTACCGAAAAAAAGTAAATCTAGTGTTTTATAAATGTTGAAAGCATGATTTTTTTTCCGGTTGCCACTAAGTAGATAGAATAGACTCTTATTCAACTCTTTATTCGGCAGTGTAGCTTTCAAGCGACGTAATTTTCTTATACTTTCAAATAAAGACATTGTATATTTTGCGCTCGTTTCGGCTTTGATGCTTCTAATCACCTCTTAAACATTAGATTGTTACTTGTGAGCTGTTCGTGAAGATTCTATAATTATCAACAGAATGGCTCAAAGCATGTCTCCTATTTCTTGACAAGTCAAGAACAATTTTTCACCCTTGAATTTTGGAGGTTAAATACCACGTGTGTTGTGGAGAGATATTGCTGTGCATTATTCTGCAATGATAGAAAAATTAGGTGGAAAACAATAAATGACATTTTTTGTATCATTCAAATCTATGTAAATCAGTTGAATACAATTTCCCTGAAGTGCAACAGACCATATTTTTTCTTAAATAGACAATAATTTTTTTGTCATGTAATAGCATTCAGGGTACTACATCATTTGCTTAACGTAATTCCTCAAAATTTTCCTCCTCTGGATAATAGCAAAAATAAATAAGTTATAAATATAATGCAAAAAAATCAGAAAAATCCAACTCAACACATGGTCACATGCATAACAGGCGCGTCCTTAGGGGATTGTATAGAACTTAATTTTTTATTTTAATAACTTTTAACTTTTAATAACAAACCCTTGAAACATGAACGACATCTGAGCACTACACGCTATTTGGAGAAAAATTTTCTGTATATATATATATAGAACTGGAAGTATACTTCAAGGATAAACTGCTCGCCAGTAAAATGTCATACTCCTTGTTTGCTATGCAACCTGTATAGCAGGTGTGTCCTTACATACGTGTAAATTATAAATCGTAAAATCATAAACCAAAGTCGAATCATGGGATGAACAGAAAAACTTATGGGACATGGTTCCGGTCATTACAGCGGGACATGGTGTAATTCCCGTTGAAGGTACAGTGGTAATCGGCGGAAGTTTGTTGTCTGGGGTTTTCCAAATTCGAGGCGTGAATGCGAGCCATTTGAAAAAATCTCTTCGCAGAGAGCAGGCTGTCGTTCAACATTATACTGACTTAACAGGAAATTTCAAGTATTTACCGTCTTTACTTCAAAAAATGGAAACCAGATGGTAGCACCAGCAAGAACACGATACAAGCGCAACTCTGATGACATAAATACGTCAGGGACACGCGTATACACACAAGTTACACGCTCCTGCATGTCCCGATTCGTTAGAAATTCCCTAAAGGTATGTGTACGAGATGCATGTACGGTTAAGCAGTAGTAGTGAAACGCTAGCAATTACGTATGTTCGTTCTAACAAGCGTCTACTGAAAATGTATAAAGAGAAGTTTTCCATAGTACACCCAAAACAATTTTTAACATCTCAATGGACTTTCAATGAAAGTTTGTGATACGCATCGCGCATCGTAAAGAATACATAAAAATAATTACGTATTCGTTCATTTAACGGCATGTGTGCTCAGACCGTTACATGGCTTGTAAGCATAACAAATGAAAAATAAATGAGACATATACAGGGTGTCCTGTAAGTCCTAATTTTTTTTTTAAACTGTGATGTTTGACGTTATATGATGAAGTCCGTTATACTGATTGTTGTTAATTCCCACTCCTGAACCTCCCCACCATTTATTACTCTATGCCGTGCTGTGCTCTTTTTATGTTACCGTTTTAGGTGGATGATGCAACTGCTCGATGTGAAGAGACTCCAGAATAGGATTAACTGGTTACTTGACCAGCAACTAGGGATTGAGTGCAGTGATGATGATGATACGTGCCGCTGGATGAGGAACGGACGTACGGTTCTTCCTTGTTGATCCGATGGACGGGGAGTGACGGATGGTGTCGTCGTGCTGTAGGTCCGGTGGGAACTTGGGCTGCCGGGGTGTTCTTACTGGTCCTTTGCGTGGGTCCGGTGATGCGATGCCGGCCGGCGTTCGACCGGTGGTCTTGGTGGCTGGCGGAGCTTTCATTTTTCCAACATGGTGCAGCCGTAAGGTGACCTGCTTACATCCCACAAGGGACAGAGCGGGGACCATCTTTGGTTTTTGATGTAAGTCCTAATGCGGCCTTTACTTCATCAACCGTTCGTCGCAAAGACATGGTCACTCAAAAAATGTGTTTAGAAATTACCCTGTACCATTTTTTGAGTATGGAAATATGGTGTCACAAAAAAATAAATCTGCATTTTTGTTTGTTCACTCTGTCCTAAAAGAACCCAATTATATATAAATGCATTGCCCGGTCTTTTCTGAAGCCACCAAAAAGAATTCACGTTTACAAGTGCAATATTCGAAGAGATATCCGAATTATAAAATTGGAGGCAAATTGGAAAACAACAACATAGACTAATGGACAAGCTCATCCTACGCTTTGCAGCTGCCTTTTCTCTCATTTTCCACAGTTTTTGAATTCAAATATCTTAGCGAATATACATGCACTTGGAAACATGGAATTTTTTGCTGGTCTCAGAAGAGACAGGGCCAACAGCTTTCTAATTTGAAAATAGAGCATAGTGAACCATATAAAATTAAGATTTTTAATTTTGTGACGCACTGTACTTTCACACTCAAAACTGGTACATGGCGATTTTCGAAAATATTTCGAGAGAGCATTTTCTTTAATTAAAATCATACCTCTGCAACGAACAGTTAATAAGATAAAAGAAGCCGCGTAAGGACATACACAAAACCCTGTATAAGTATTAATAAATCGTATTGAGACAATACATATCGCCTTTATTTTCTCCTGAGATGAAAAATAACGTGGAAGAGCCGGAATCTCTGTCTCCTGATGATATCCCGAGATTCAATGATGAAATCGTTCGACGCGAGGCCGGTAAAGATCATCAAAGTTGTTTGTTGAGCGGCGCATCATCGTTCGATATCGTTCAGCCGGAAGCATTCCCGTCTCGTTCTGAGTCATTTCATGAATCTCTGAATTCCTTTTCGTTAGTTCATTTCCTTTTTTCTCTGGGGCTCGTTTCCGTCTCATTTCTCCATTCCGAAGACACACAGAATTTCTCTTGCAAATTTAATGGAAGGCAAACGATTCAAATGTGGACTGTACCGAGGGGAAAATAATGAATCCTCATCCTAAATCCATTTAATCGTTTCACTCTTCTTTCGTCGAAGAACGGGGAAAAAAAGTACACACAGAGTTTGTTTTTTTTCCTTGCGTGTGTACTAAGTTGAAGAGTTTGAACTCCATTTTCTTGGATTCTTGTTTGAATTCCATTGTTCCACTCGGGTGGACGCTTTCACGCTTTCATTTTCGAGCCGAATTATCTCGTAGACATTTTCGGAATTCGGAAAATGGCCGAGCCAATATAGATATTACTACCGTAGGAGAGCAGCCATCTTTTTGTCATTTACTAGGTTCATTATGAGTCATTTTCATGGGCGCTGGAGATCGTAATCACGAATGAAGACGTGACAATGATGTCACTCTCCCGTCGATTGCCATTTCTCTTTATAGGGTTCGGTGATGTAATTATTTTCTTTTTCCTGCTATTCATTTTGCTTTGAAATATTATTATATGGAATTTTTTAGGTCATGGTTTGATGGGAAGGGTCAATATGGCATATATATATATATATATATATATTGAACTTTTGGGTAGAAATGTATGCTGGATGCCGTCACTTGGCATGCTATTTTACTTTTCCTTTATGACTATTCACATTCAACGACCCTCGATCTGCGAACGAGAAAATATTTTGTCTGCGATCGTTTTCACTCCGTAAACATTTGGCACTGAGTAGTTGTGTGGGCATTGGGCTGGACTCTCATCGTGAAGTTCCAGATTCGAACCCCATTGAATGAACTGGAAGTTGACTTTTTGCGGCTTTTCATCCTCAAGGAATAATGCGAAACCCGATCTCCCATTTAAAAAAGTCTCTCCGCAAAGTTCATTCAGACCTGCAGCACGATACGGACATAACATGAAAAGTTCGGGTAATTTTACTATCTTCAATTCAAAATATAAAGGACAGGTGGCAGCACCAGCAAGAACACGAAAATTCTGACAACATAAATTCGTTACAGCCACACACACATACAGCATATTCCGGCATGTACCAATTAGTTAGACGTGACGCTTGTTTTCATTTCTAATCGAAAATCGTAATTGGTGACATCGTGGTTCTATTGGGTTATTATACCATATCAAACCCCCTTTCTTTGTGATCTCACCATTGATTTCACTTAATTAAATAGTGGAATTTTTAAATTTAATTACTATGCCTAAATTTTAAACTGACTGCTATAAAAATTTCAAACTCAATAAAATTATTCATTTTTTTAAAATAAATAATGATTAACTAATTAATATAATTCACAGTTTTAATTTAATAAAACTTTTTGCTTTCAAATAATTTTTCTTTCATATTTGATTGATGTTAACATTCTCATGTAATATTGTTTTTGAAAAAGTTAAAAAATTGAGTTTTGGCATTTAATGGTCAGTGTTCGCCAGTACGCATCTAGATGCGTAATCCCCCCCCCCCCCCACATCGAAATTCAATTTTATACAAATACAAATACAACACCACAACAGGCAAAATGCCCAACGAGGTGGCTGAGAAATAGATACCCATAAAAATATGGATGTCATATATTTCAAAAATACGGCAACCCAATTAAAAATGCAATTAACAAAAATTATAAACAATATATACACATGATAAAATATTATACAATGCCCATAAAGAATACTTATGATTGTCTTATTCTAAGTATGGATAGCTTCTCGATTTACCCCAACATGTTTATCGTATTTCTTTTTAAACGTGTCAATTGTGTTACAATTTACTACCTCCGGGAGTAAGCTATTCCATTTATTAACAACCCTATTACAGAAAAATTCCCTGCGACACCATAACCTTGCATTGTCTCTCACCAATCGAAACTGGTGTCCCCTTGTAAAAGCAGTCGATTGGCGGTGTACTAAAAGTTCATGGTCCATCCTATCCATCCCATTGAAAATTTTGAACACTTCGATCATATCTCCACGTCACCTGCGTTCATCCAATGTATACACATTCAAAAAACGAAGTCTCTCTTCATAACTCAAGCCCTGTGTGCCAATAAGGACACGCGTAGCTCTTCTCTGCACCCCTCCAACCAATTCTATGTCCCTCTGTAGGTATGGTCTCCAAAACCTTACAGCATACTCCAGTCCCGGACGAACTAAGCCTCGTAAAAGCGGAAGAATGACTTTAGGAGAACGCGAAGAGACCTTTTTGAAAATGAGACCAAGCATTCTATTCTATTTTTTGACCACCGCTGAACAATGTTCAGAAAACCTAAGCTCTTCCAAGTTTCGTTCAGGGGTGAAAAAATACTTCTTCGATTTTTAGTTTATTTTTTCTGTTTTAATTAGAGTTATATCTCAAAAAAATACCCCTTTAAATTTTGAAAACAACTGAAAATTACTCTTCAAAATTACATTTTCAATTATCACTGGTCGCGACACCCGTTAATAGAATTTAACCCTTTGGCTGCGCTAATAATCGGGGATATTCTTCTCAATCTTCGCAAGCGAAAAAAAAAAAATTCCAGTTTTCTTTTGTGAAAGATAGATGGCAATCAAATTCAGCCGTTCAATAGATTGAATAAAATCGAAAAAAACGTAGTAAGCGTACAGTGCGAGAAAATATACACTTGTCAGAGAATAGGGGATACAATGAAAGATAATAAAAACCAGATCATTTATTTGTGCGCCATTTATATATAGGTAAATTTAAAGAATTTCCTTAAAAATATGCAATTCAAATTATCAGAGGATGATTGAGCGGGCAACTACGTTCAAAAGACGATTGGAGAAGTTTAAAGGGTGAAAAAGGGGTTTTTGGTTACGGGGGGGGGGGGGTTTATGATTTTAAATATACCAGATTTTCCGCCACTAGTTACTAAAGCGAAATAATCAGCGAATCTATTAGAAATAGTGGCGAAAAAGTGGAGTTTTCTGAAATTGTTTCATTGAGTGAGTAGTCAGTCATAAATTAATTTTATTCAATAGTTCTGAAATATTTTTTAAATTTTGAATTCCAAATTTAAAAAATATTTACTTCTCGCATTTATTCTGGAGTCCCTGTTTTTGTGTGCGTGTGGAAATTCTTTTCAGCACATTTCTGCAAATTCTGTAACTATGTGAACTTTTCTTTTGAAGGGTCACATGAAGCCCACAGGCAATTCGTTGAAGACCCTATTCGAATAGAAGCGCCATTTAATGAGCGTATTTTCGAAATGGAACATTTTCACAATCACTAAATTTACAGTAGAGATAAAAAATCGTATTCTTCTCCGAGTTGGACAGTTTTGAAAAAGTAGAAAATAGCGCAAGAGATAGCATAAGGGAGTGGTGGAAGAATAGTTAAATGTTATGTTTCTTGGTTAACATTCAAGGAAGCTATCTACATTCAAATTTTGGAAATGTTTCCTTTTGATTAAACATGGAGCTGATTTGATTAAATCGGAAAAATTGGAAATTCTACGCCACCCGTTGATTCCAGAATGTTTCACCTAGCCGAGGAAAGTATTCTTACTTCCCTATTGTCACACATTAACATAAGAAGCACCATCATTCCACAGTGGAACCTCTCATAACGGACACACTCCCGTTAGCAAATACCTCCACTTACGGATGCTCCCGTTAGCGAACACCTCCACTAACGTACACTTTTTTGAATTACGTCGTCGGGACTCACAGTGTATTTTACTATTCACAAACGGAACATAAATTTTCGGTCCCTTGGGTGTTATCGTGAGGTTGAGGTTCTTTTCTTGAAAATAATTACTCAACGCCAGTAGGACGATCGAATGTGCCCGAGTGGCATGGTGGTAAGATGATCGTCTACTACCGCTGAGTCTGCCGTTAGGTCCTAGGTTCGAACCGGGGAAAGAATATTCAGTCGTTCCTGCTTAGAACGTTTTTGCGCTTAGTATGACTAATTTTCGGGAATAACTTTTTTCCTGTATTGATAATGTTAATTTTTCCCGAATACAACGTTTAAATTTTGTGCTATCCTGCTTAAACCGTTCGGAAAATTCATATCGGGCTTTTTCCTCCCTGGAAATCAGCGTACTTTTTCACATTTTTTTCATGTAAAGAAACGAAAATGGTAATTATGAGTGTGCTAGAGTTGAAACTTTTTTTTTTCTTGTTCTCTCAGTTTGTCCAACAACAGTGTGCAGAGCATATAAATTGCCCTTACCACTGCTCAAATACACATGGTTGCTGGACGTTATACCTCTGAATAGGAAGACTATTAGACTATTAGTTCTCATAAGAGGTTACTTTTTTTTCCGTTGTGGTCTTATTCAAATTCGCCGCATTAGATCGATTTCAAAAAATGAATCTTCTCATATTGATGTAATAGACTATCGGCGGTCTTTCTCATCCACTTCTGAATCTATTGATACAAAATCAAGCCGCAAAAGAGTGACAATGACGCAAAACACACACAACTTGATTTTCAGACGCCAACATCAAGTATCATTCAGAAGCGGGGTGCGGTAACCCAGGTCGATAAGATACTCGCCTAAAGTACCAAAGGATGGTTAGAGGTGTGGCGAGTTCGATCCCCGGTTCGTGCTTGTCAGAAAACTTTCCTGACACAGGGGTACAACAGAAACGGCGACGTGACCGCAGAAAAAATGCTACAGCAGGGAGTCCCCCAGCGAGGGGTTATTGCAAAAAACCAACCTCTCGATGAGTATAAAAAACAAGCCTGCCGTTCGGAATCGGCAATAAATTGTAGGTCCCGGGGTATTATTAGCCTTCGTGTGCAGAAAATGACCGTGGTGCGGCAAAAATGGTCATTCAGAAGCGGCTTTTTTCAGATAAGGAAAATCGGATTTTCTAACTGTACTTCTTGGAATTCGATTCTTCACAGAACAGCCAATACGACGCTTTCAAGTATCGGAAAATGAAGACGTGAAAGCGTTAGATTCTGCCGAGCACAGCCCGAGTCAAAGTGTCTTGGAGCAAGTTAGAATAAAAACTTTATCTTAAATTTGTAGATGATAACCACAGTCAACACCAATTGTAACGTTTGCAGAAGCAATTAAAGAACCGGAAACTTTTCGATATTTTGTGGAAAGGCAAGAAAATGTACCATGTGTGTGATGTCATCCAGATTTTACATAAACTTGACAGTTATAAAAGAAAACTGTTATAGTTTGACTGATTGTAACAAAAAAAAGATTGCTTCTCATTAAACCCCTAAACTTCGAATTTAATGAATAATATCATAACACACCTTAATGCTTGTTAATAAATTAAAAACGACATAAAAAAGCTATGATCTGTGAAAAACTGTCTTATAAAATTGTTATAAATATTTCACGCTTATAATGTTTTTAGTTACGGTTTTTGAAAACTTTATAAGCGGGATCGACTGTATATATAGCAAAATATTTTTTTCTAACAAGCTTGAGGCGAACACCGATAGATGGCGGTTTCGTTTCCACCTAACTTGTTAACGACAGTAAATTGCAATACAGACTGATTCACAAAAGATGAGAAAAACTTTAAGAGGCGATAGTACACACCAATACAAACAGTTGTCTCCAAAGAATGTCCCCAATTGCCCTTAATTCTAGCAAGAAACTCAAACCAATCAAAATATATATTTTTTTAATAGTCAGTTTAGGCTCAGATTTGAAGATCTTACGGAAGTACAATGATGAAGATAAGGCGTGATAAGGAAGATAAGCTCGCTGCTTCATTAAACTATTAACAGTACCGATTAGGTCAGAGCTAAAATTTAACTTTTATAGGTATGCAGGGTGATTGATGCCTTGAAGTAGTGACAAACTCACAGAGGGGTGATATTATTAATATCATACTAGACATCAAGAGGAACAAAAATTACCATCGAACATGCGAAATCGCAAACCTCGTCCACTTTCTGACATTGAACTGCGCTGCAGAGACTGTATTGTAATCATGCTATCAAGTAAATGGTTTTTTTTAAACTTATTATTGGCCTTTTTGTCCCATTCGACGAAAACGGTGAAATTCATTAAATAATAATAATAATAACAAAAAAACTCGCATTCTTCATAAGTATTTTTGCGATTTTCACCAACTAAACGTGGTTTGCGATACCATGTCCTATGACAATTTTTGTCCCTCTTGATGCTCGATATCAACCCTCTAAGTTCGTTGTCACTGCAAGAAACACCCAGTACGAACCGCGGCTATATCGCCTGAAATTACGGTACTTCCATTCACAGTATTATTACGTAGTATGGAATCAAAATGAGAGCACTAGATTATACTTTCTTCGTTCGCCTGATGTCACTTATAAAGCGGTATAAAAACAATAAGGCGATGATCAATCCTTTGAGATTTCCTTCATCTAAGAAAATTTCCCTTGGGATCAAAGAGGAAAGAAGACACAAAACCTCAAACACATCAAGGTTCATTCAACACACAGAGAAGATCTCTCAAGGTCATATACATTCATACACACACACACACACATATTGGAGCGTACGACCCCATTAATGCCAAAGGATACAAAGTAATGTTGATGTTGATGCTTTTGATTGTGACCACAGTCTCGCCAAAGACAAATGAAACATCCCTTTCTTTTCTCTTGTGAACTGTTATTTCACTGCCTGTCTCTAACGTATCGCGCTACCAAGCGCTAACCTATACGCGCTCTAAAGGCGCGTATACGTTAGCGCTTGGACGTGCAATGTAACTCGGATCGTTATATTGCACCCGCAATTTGTTGTTCAGTAATTTGTACGTTGTTGTGAACGACTCTTGAGCTGTTTGAACCGGACTCGCATAGAACCGCTGCAGGGGGTCGTACGTTGCAAGATCGGCACGCTAATGTATATGTCACTGCCAAATCTCGAAGTTGGCCATTTCGAGTACGGGCCGGGTAATGTCCAAAATTTGAGCTTTCTCCGACCCCTATTTATCCCTATGATTCGAAGTCATCACCACATTGGCGTATTTTTTTTGTGGTAATTGAATTATGGTTATTTATAATTAGCAATAGCTAACCATGATTATTATGGTTAGCTATGACAACCCTAACGATCAAAGATATCTGAATATCGATATCTTAATTATAGAGATCTAAATAAGGAAGTCGGCCAAAGTCCAGCGAAAGCCCGAAATTCAGACATTGGCTGGATCAACTGTGCCGGCCATTTCGTTAAGTAGCCAACTTCGGGCTTTGGCAGTAACATATAGGCGCCTTAAAAGATCGATACCCTTCAACATACACCGTTAAGTAAGATATCTTTTTTATCACGGTTGCTCAAACTTTTTGGGAGTGCGGGCCATTTCATTGGTGTGGAAACGTGTCTTGAGCCCCCTATCTGGAAATGTGCCTCGAGACACTCGGGTGACTTGAAAATGTGCAGTGACTGACTTGAGCAACCTGTAAATGTGCCGCAATTCATTCAATTGATCTGAAGGTATGCTGCAGCCACTTGAGTTTTCTGGAAATTTGTCTTGAGCCACTCAGGTGGTCTGAAAATGTACCGCAGGCCATTGGAGTCATTTGGAAATGTGTCGCAGGCCATTGGAGTCATTTGGAAATGTGTCGCAGGCTATTTAAGTGATCTGGAAATGTGTCGCAGGCTATTTAAGTAATCTGGAAATGTGTCGCAGGCTATTTAAGTGATCTGGAAATGTGTCGCAGGCTATTTAAGTGATCTGGAAATGTGCTAACAGCCACTTATACGATCTATAAAAATGCAGCAGGCTGATTTATAAGTGTGTGAGCCACTCAAGTGATCTGTAAATGTGCCGGCAGCCACTTGAGCAATCTGTAAATGTACCACGTGCTACTTGAGTGAACTGAAAGTCTGCCGCAGGTCGCTCAAGTGATTTGGAAATGTGTCTGGGGGTCGCTTTAGGGATATGGACGTGCACAGTTATCAGCTTAAATTATCTGGATATGTGCAATGGGCCACTTGAGTGATTTTACAATCTTTCGTGGGCCACTCGAATGGTTTGGTTATTTGTCACGGGGCACATTAGATAACTCCGATTGCCACATTTCGCCCTCAGGGTTTGGGTTGAGTGTTTATGATCTTGACAGATATTAGATGGCAGCACTGAAAAATCAAACGCAACACTACATACACACTCAGACTGTTAGGCACAACTCACTAGGTAGTAAATCGCCCATAGATGGTGATAGACCTGAGTTGTGCTCGGTTTTAAAGAAAAGAAAGAATGTTCTTGACCCAAGCCAACAAGCCTAGGAGGGAACTCGTGGTCCTGTAGTTTGAAAGATATATATTTACTAAAATTTTAATAAAAAAACGCGTTTCAGAAGAAATTAAGTAGTGATGTGTAAAGCAATCCCTTGCGCGCTCTCGTATTCGTCCCTGTAGCGCACATGCTCTCGAGTTAATAGAAGGACCGCCAACGGGACTCAAAAAAGGGCAAAAATAATTGAAGATTTTTATTTATTCTGAAATTATTTCTTCTATTTATTATCAATTTCGATTAATTCTTAAATACTTTTTTTCACTAGTTCTGAAAACGCTTCTGACTAATTAATGATTATATTAATTAATTACGAGATTAATTTTAATCTAATATAATTTTAATTATTTATTTCAATAATTATGCTATTATTCTTGTATTAATAGTGAAATAATTTCTATCACAGAAATTACGAAATTATTCCTCTCATTGATATATGAGTTATTTTTTCTCTTATTCTGAAATTATTTGTTTTAAAAATTCCAAAAATTTTTGTTTTAAAAATTCTAAAATGATTATTTTTTAAAATTCAAAAATTGTTTTCTTTCATCACTTTTGAATTTTCATCGATTTGTTTCGGAATTATTTCTTCATTTATTCTGGAAAATTATTCCTTTTATTTATTCTAGAATTCCCTTCAGATTCCGAAATTCTAGAACTGATCGTTTCTCAATATTTCTAACTATTTTCTGGAAATGATCGGATGGCCACACAACAAAATGCTCCGAGGGCCATGCGTTGAAGACCTTTGCTGCACCAGATTCTGCACTGTTTTTTTTTTGTAGTGACATCTGTAGTATAGTCTGAATAATACAATTTTACATTTCAGCAAATTAGATTGTAAAAAAAATTGTAGACGTCAAATTGTAAACTCATGCATATAAAGTTATTTAATCAAAAAAAAATCCGATTTCGTACGAGTAAAAATATTTAATTTTTGTTAAGGATAAGTTTATTTATATATATTTGCAATGTTACATATGTGTTTCAACTAGCCAAATACGCGTTTAAGTGACCCCTTTAATATAATGTTGAAGGGGCCGTTATATACATATTTAAAAATAAAGAGTGAATTCTGCACCTGAAGCTTCAGACCCATCCGCTCCTCCAACGTTACGGCCCTGGTCAGAACTGATCTTTATTTTGCTGTGTCACCAAATTGTTGGACCATGCCACTGAACACGAACATCACTTATCACATTTTTAATTAATGTAACAATTCCATGAACCGAGACTGATTTTTTCTCAGTCTTCACCGAAAAGAAATCCTTTCCTTTGTTCCTGGGTATTAATTGTTATAATTAGTTTTATTAATTACTGGGTACAATAATTGTTATTTCTGTGTTTGTTTAGTCTGAATAATTATAAAAATTATGATTATTTCCCCCTCAAACGTTACTTCTGTGGTGAAGCGAGTGATATTTGTGAATTGGTCATTTACCATTGGCTGATGGGGGTGACTGGAATGGAGAAATTGGCAAAAAAGAAACTTTTGACCTTGATAATCGTTTTAAAAACCACAATAACATGTTACGGATCTAGTCGTTTCACAGAAAATAAAATTAAAGTTAAAATATATATTTTACAGTAAATGTGATAAATGTGGTTATTATACATACCTACCAAGCATGTTGGTAAAGTTGATATATTTCTCTGAATTAATCACGTTTACCGGTGATTGTACATAATATCCAAGTGTCGCGTCGTTGGTAGATATGATAAATCGTACTATATAATATAGTACGATTATAGTATTATATATCATTATGATCGAGTGTATTATTGATCGGTGAATTCATAAACATCAGTGCGATTATTTTTTCTGACTTTTTTAAATGTACAATACTGTCAACTTCAAAGGGAAAAACTATTAGCATAAACTCAAAAAAATCATTAACATTTCAAAAAATATCTGCATGTTGTTGTATATATATATTATCTCATTTTCTAAATAAATTTCCAAAATTTCCGGATACCAATCAAAAACTATATTCATGGTATATTTCAATTATGTGAGGCATAAACTTATTTTTTTCACGACAATCTCAATAATGCATATATGTCATTGCTACGTAATCTAATTTCAACACCTCCATTTAACATACACTTTTCGAATCACCTAGGGCTATGTTATAACCGAACTGACAGTATTTACATCTAACACAACGCCAAAGGGGGGAAAAAGTGATGCTTGTGTGGTTTCCCTTTCAAGCACGCTTACAAGTATTGAGCAAAATTACGACTTTCGTCTTCAAAAAGTGTAAATTTCCTAGATTTCGCGAAAAAGTAGTAAAAAAATAAATTTTAGCATTTGTTCGTCAAAGTTGGCAAATTTTGCATTTATCGCATTTATTTCATAAATTTCACATTTATCGCGGTTATTTCGTAAATGTGAAATTTACGTATCCCTATATATAATATACACAGTACACATGATAATTCACACATGTATTGCATCATAATATCGGGGCACGATTGCAAAAATTGTTATCATTATATCGGGGTCCGACTGTATTCATCCAACATACTCTAGACTCATTTAAATTTTTTTCATATTTATCAAAATCACCAATTATACTTGGATATTATACGTAATCGCAGATAAAAGCGAAAATTTTTTTTTTTTCAAGTATTTATCAATTTTACCAACGACGCTTGGTATTATGCATATTCGCCGGTAAAAGTGATATATTTATCGAACTGACCAAGATGATTAGTAAGTAGTAAGTATGCATAATAACCGAATTATCACATTTAACGTAACATATACAAAATTTCAAAGATGATGGGGCTTTTTTCCATTGTCATGCACAATACCCACAACTTTTAACCGAACGATGGCGTCATCTTGTATTCTAAAAGTTGTAGAATGAAGCAGTTTTCACCAAAAATTATGGTTTGTGATTTTCTACCCGAATATGTGCAATTTGTCTTGATGAGGGGTCATCTACATATTTATTACTGTTCAAACTTCGAATCTTCAATGTAAACCCTTATTTTTTCCATCTCATCTGATTTATCGCATTGCATTTACCCTAAAAATTAAATTTCATCGCTGTAAGTATGAAAATGAGAGAGATATGAGTAAAAATGTGTTTGGGGACGCTCTCAACATTGAGAAACTGAATTTCTCAAGGTTGATTGCAGGGGGAAAAAAGACACACCAAACAAGTCTCAAACGATAAATACTGCATATGCTACGCGAGTGCTTGGATTTAGTGCTGCTAAAAAATAAATAGTTTCTATTTTATAGAGATGAAAAACAAACTTTTTTTTATTACTCTTCATTTTAGTGACTTTATATCCGTGATTGAACGAATATTTATGCCATAATTATTTCAAACGATGTGTCACAAAGCAATTGTTTGTGACGACAATTTCATCAATTCAGAAAAAAAGATAAGAATTTTCCGTTGAATATTGCACTATTTTATATTATAATTTTGTTTCATTTTGCAATTCCTGAATTTTTAATGCTAAAAAAGTACGGATGAAACGAAATGCCGTGGTTTTAGCAGACACGACTACACCAATAGCTACTACCCTGAACTTGGCGCGCACTAAGAGGATTTGCGCTATTGGGACAACCGTTATTTATTGATTATTATCTCCATAAATATTAACATCAATCTAATTGTATGGTATTAATTTGTGAATTCTTTGCACGTTATTATGTTTACCATTTCAGCTCATGAATATTGTCTAAGGAATGAAACGAATTTCTGAAATAGTGAAAAATTTCAAAATTTCGTTGTTTATTTGTTTACTCGAATTTTTAAAAAGCAAAAACAATGTTTGAAAAAAAAACTGGATGGATGACTTATTTATCGTATCACCGTATACTTAAAACATTACCCATTTCTGTAAAGTTATGAGCTTCATATTTAAACATTTTCGCACAATTTGTTATGAGAAATTTTTCAATGAGTTTCAAATTCACATCCAGTATACGGTCCCTAAAAGTGGCCATTTTCATATAATCGCTCATATCTCGCAAAATAGAGGTCAGATTGGAATGAAAATTGATTCTGTTGGGTTTTCAACTATGCTGATTCGAATGAAGTAGAAATTAGTGTATGCTTCTATTCATAAATTTTTAACATATGTTTTAATAATTCATACTTCAAAAACAGCCAAATTCAAAATGAGTAATAAAATTATATTTGGCCCATTAGAATCTATCATTTAATATAAAAATTAATGAGATACCAATATTATTTCAGCAATTATGCTCAAAAACAAGATGTTTCCGTTTAATATTACGACACTCATTTTTCAATAATTTATATTTCACTAACCGTTCGTTCAAAATTGATGAAATTTGGTATTTCGGCATTTCTTGAGATACTGAATCTAAATATGGAAGAAAAAAAATGGGGTTATCATTGAACTTTCAAAAGTTGGATCTAGTTTCAACATCCAGATGCCCCCTTAAGAAAAAATGTACTTAATACAATTATGGAAGATCTTAAACGAAGAAGAACGGTACCTTTCTTTTCCTTTTACAATAAATAGAATACAAGATATCGCCATCATTCGGTTAAAAATTGTGGGTATTGTACATTTCGTCTTTATGTTTTCGCACCAAAAAGTAATATTAATGTTATTTTCAAAACGTTCTCTTATATAACTGCTCTAAGTTGAGAATTCCTTGGGGTGAATGTACAGATTTGTGTAAGCATCCATGCCGTCATTGAATTTGTAGAGATGAGTTTGATGTGAGACATTGGACATTCCGTTTTTATATAGATTTTTCGGTTTCTCCACAAGCACAAGATGGGTTTCGGTCCTGCGATTGCCCAGAAAACCATTGCTAGGAATGTCACGAAAAAAAATATCCCAAGCTTGTTTTTCACTAGGAAATTCATTTAGGAAATTCCCTGTGTCCGGGGAGGCAACTAGATGCTAGGTCAGCCCGGGAAAGTTCGCATTCTTACACTTCACAATAGCTGATTAAAAAAAGTGCGGGATTTTAGCATAAGAAGAAAAAATCTCGTTTAACAGCAATATAGAAAAAAGAAAAAAAAACGGTACGATATTTATATGACATTCTGAAAACTGCTACGTAGAAAAGAAAAACGAGATTGTTCGTTTACATGTGTCCCGTTCGGTCAAAAAAAGACGTATGGTCAATATATTGGTATTTTAGTTTCATTCGGATATAGTAATTTTGATTATTTGTTTATTTTGCACAAATACAGCGAGTCCAATTACAGTTGCGTTAAAAAACACATAATACCAAAAGCATGAAACAAATTCATAGCTACTTCACATACAATAACTCAAAGTTAAAATAAGAGAATGAAAGAACAAAGACAAAAAAAAAATCATCAATTATTAATTAACATTAGAATCATTATAAATCACCAAAAACAGCATACAAACAAGCCACACACAGTAAATATCAAATCTCTAACATTCTTTATAGAAGTACAGAAAGAATCAATGGATTCCGATAAACTATTGAAAAAATTACTGAATATTTCAATAGTGCAAGAATGACCTACAGTGGTAGAAAAATAACTCAATGCGAAAATACTCGATGAGCGAATTCTATATTGCGGCACATGAACATTAATTTTGGATAGCAGCAGCGTACATTCGATTTTATTGATGAATAATTTATCAAAAAAAAATGTCAGGGGAAAGAAATCATGCCTTTTCTCTAAGTTATTAATCTCAAAGAAATTTTTAAGGCTGACATGTATCTACAATAAATACCCGAGTATTTATAAAATAAGTATTGCATAAATCAATTTTGAACACTTTTGATTCGATTGATCTGGGTATTATGAAAGGAATTCCCCACAACACCATGTCCCAATTAAGTTCTAATGATAGAGTTAAATAAAATCAAAAATGTGTCTATACTAGCGAAATTATGGATGATTATTTTCGAATAAACAAATTTTCTAAAAGCGTCGGAACAAATACACAAATAAAATAACATTAATATGGCTTGCAAAACTGCTGTATAAGTAAAACCAAGATCCTGAACTGAATTTTTTCTATTTAATACAGAGTCACCAGTGCAATAGGGAAATATAATTGGTTACTTAATAAAATAATAGCTAAGTACAAGACATTTTTAGTGACATTCGATACTAGAAAGACCACGGTGGTCACACATTTTGACCGTTTTCAATCTTCTCGCTGTATTCTAATTTATAATGTTGTAATTTTCACGAATTTTCCTAAAAATACTTACATATTACGCTGTCCAAATGGCCGAGACATTTTTAGTTATACCTAAAGACCATCACTGGTCAGTTTGACAGTTAAGATTATAAGCCCTTTCACACCTATGCGCAGCAAATATTTCGTGGAATCATGACATCAAATTTCTACTAATATAGATATGCTCACTTCAACTAATTGAAAGCATTCCTTAATGATCGACTAATTACAAAATAAAAATACCAATATATAATGGCCAAATATATAGTGATGCAAATCATCGCATTTCATCCGAAAGCTAGTAGAAATATGAGCTAGTGAGGATTTTGTTTTCTTCAGAAATACTGATATACTGAAGCAATGTAATACTAATAATATAAGTATAAAATAATAATATATCGAAAGGAAATTTCACGTGAAATTCAACAGGGACCCCTTTAAAATGCATGAAGACATGTTACATCTTGTGTTTTCTGGGTAAGAAAAAGAACAATATTGTTACGTTAAAAAGGCTTTGAAATATATATCCTCCACGTGAGGAAAAAATTCGAAAACAATTGCGTTTTACAACGAAACAAAGTATATTGTTGATCAGATGGCTCGAAAGCATTCTACGCGCATATCATTAATTTACCAGTATGCGTTTTCCACAACATCCGACGTAGCCTCAAGAAATACTTAGTCGAATTGTAAGAAAAAAATAAAATAAAACCGGGAAAGTTAATTTCCGTCTGGTTGAAATTAGCCAAAAAGCTTAGAGGACCTCATTTGTTCAGGAATCAGAATTTTGCTAGCAACAACAATCACAAGCGCTACTGTACCAGGAAAAATACACTGATGTCAAGTCCCGCTATGCAATAGCAAAACAAGCGGTAAATTTTCAATGCGTGAAAAATCTGTATGCGGAAAATGCGTTTCTAATTAATAATGTAACAAATATGTAACAAAATATAAATAATGTAACAAAGGTACTGAAAAGTGTAGAAAGTGTGATGTGCGAATGTAATTGCAAATTTCATGTTTAGAATGTAAATATTTTATTTATCAGTAATGCAAAGAGGAACTTTTTAGGTGGATATTCTTCTCTTCAAACTTTAGCCGAAGCTGACCACAAAGTATTTCTTTTCGATTGATTTGCATTCATTGTATGTCAAAATGACATTAAAAAATGGAAAAAATATCAATTTATTTAATCAATTATTTATTTAATTAATTCATTAGTAGCACCTCAAGAAAAATCATTAAAAACCATTAAAAACCGTTTAAAAATAGGTACACATACGCGTGCCTCTGGAGTGAAGAGGTTAAAAATAAAACCAAATTATAAAATTTTATTTGGAAAACTCCGAATTTTTATATTCTATTGTTTGCATATGTAGTCATATCTACATTTAAACATTAAAAAAAATATACAAAAAAATAGAGATTTTATCGTGAAAATCACCCTCCGGTCATTTTAACCGGTATCGGTCTTTCTAGGTAGAAAGAGATTTTGGTCTTTCTAGTGTCAAATAAAAATTATTTGCTAAACATCAATCATTCCAAAAAGTAAATCAATCAGTAATCAGCAATAAGTGATCAGCAATCAATTGTAAACAATCGGCTATTGTTAACAGAATCCCAGAGTACCGATGCGATCGTAAGCGAGCACTATATCGGATTCAGTCCTTTCAGCCAAAGTTCAAATCCCCTGTGAGAACTTTGAAAACAAAACTTTTCTCAAGTATGTGTGAGGGGGGAGAGCGAAGTTATTCGTTAAAAGCATTTTGTTGTCATCTTAACCGTAACCTTTCTTCTCGCGGAATAGCTAAGACGCATAAAACAAAACAAAAACTTTCAAGTGCGCTATAGTGTTACTGAGAAACACACACACACAAGGGCGTCATAAAACCACTTAAGGTTCCGGGCATCCTCTCTCTGACTCCTTTTCTCAAAGTAGCTCGAACCCAAGATGCTTCTGGTCGTCACATTCATTAGCCTTAACCCCCCCTAAACTGCCGGCTCCATCAATATCAGTTGCCCAACAACCCTGTCGGAAACCTCACTTTCGGAACCGTCCAACCGAAAACCTGATTACAAGTGGATTTCTCTTTTTCATCTATAAATACACGTTCGCGTGCCAACCCTCAAGCATCTTCAAAAGAAACCAGATGACGACGGGGTGTATAGGAAGTTTTCTTCTCCTCCTCCTTTAAATCTTTTTCTTTGCCCGTCACTGAAGGCGATCAAAACCTGTCGGGTGATTTAGAAGCAAACAACTCAACTCGGTCCCGAACCTGCTGCCGGTAGTTTCGAATCGTCTCTGCGCGTCTTCCATACATCTCTCAGATGCCCGAGAGGAAGCAACGCGTGAAGACCGTGTTTCTTGGAGCTCTCTCTGGTCCGATCGATTGATCAGTTGGAGCAGCATCTTCGTGGCTAGACTTGTGATGGAAGATCACTTTCCACGAGCTGTGTGACGGATGTTATCAAGTGATTTTTAAGTGAAAATTACGCATCAATATTTTTCTGGAATGATAACTAGAGGGTTTATTACCTCAAGATGAACTCATCCTCTAAATTTAGACGAGTTTCTGCTTGATTAAATTTTCACTATAGCTCCGACATGTAAGGACTTTTTTGGTGGAAGAGACCACACTATAATATCTTCTTGTGCTGAAGGATTTCGTTGAAGAATGGGGGGAAAAATGAATTACATCGAATTGTGTTTGAAATTATGAGTCCTTAGTGTGTTCTGTGGAAATGGGTTTCAACGCTGCTCTGGCAGACGCCGGTGAGTTCGGGTTGTACCAACGTCTCCTGTGCTTTGTGTTTTTACTGACTGCGATATCGTATCTGTCCTTCAGTTACTGGATACAGATATTTATACTTTTGGTGCCGGACCATACATGTAGAATCAGGACGTTGAATGAATCAGCAACGTCCAACTCGAGTAGTGTCTTCGCTAAGGTGCTCAGTAGTGAACGGTGTTACGTGACTTTCTCTGGACTCGACGGTAACGACACGTCGTCTTTCGTCGCGACTGAAGTCGGTGGGAATTCAGGTATCAACGAGAGTAGTAGTAGTTGGAATTCACCCTGTACCGAAGGATGGGATTATGACTTTTCCTTGTTATTTCCTACTGCGGCAACGGAGGTGAGTTTTCTCCTGTTGAATGTAGATTATTTGAAATTTCATTTCTAAAAATTCAACAATTACTTTTTTTTTTAAATATATAAAACCGTTGTACGAAACTTAAACTTCCTTCGAAAAAACTAAATAAATCTCCACCTCTGCTAGTGTATAACTAGCGGAGCTGTTAGAAATGGAAAGGTCCGACGCAAAATATTCACGCGAAAAAAAATTTAATTAATTATATAAAATTAAATAACTTAATTAAACATAAACAGTTTTTATTACATTATTGTCACTAGGTGACACTATAATATTATATTCATGGTCTGATCTAGTAGAAGAAACGACTAAATTTCAACACTTTCACAAATCGATGTTCAATTCGTTCACGTTAATTTCAAGAGGGCATTATTTATTGCAAAGAAGCGAGAACATTCTCATGACAACTCCCCCGATCTAACATCAGTGATGAAAGAAGTGTGACTTAATCACCATATAAGACCAGTGTTCTTCAACCGCTGATCCCAGGACAGGCGCCGGTCCGTGAGAATTTTCTGACGGTCTTCGAGAAATTTCGACCAATTCGTCTTGACCGTCAGCGGGTGTTTTTATTTTTGCAAATATTATTTTTCCTGTTTATTTTTTTTCATCGGTCTTCGATCTATTTCTCCCGATTATTAATTTTTTGCCAGTCTGAAAATTATTTCACTTATTCATTGATTTGTGGGCCCACATCGGGGCTATAAAGGATCCGTGTCGAATATTGAGCCCTATATTCTAGAACATTATTTTTTTTTTTTCTGAGATAATTTTTTCATTAAGTTAGACCTTTCAAATCAATTCTGAAATTTTTTCATTCAGTACAAATTTTCGTTCTGAAAAAATTTTTTTGCTAGTATTCCAGAACATATTTTTCTTTATGTCTGAAAAAGAAGTATTCTGAATGCAGTTTAACTCCTCTAAACGGTCATCCCTCTTTTACGGTCAAAGGTAATTATGTTTTTCTACAAAAATCTTCAATAACAAAACCCTCAGATATGATCACCTCTCTTTCACGTACGGTCTTTTTGTTTAACCGGTGTCCAGAAATGAAATATTTTACAGCATTTCACTAAAGAATTCTGTATATATATACAGTACTTTCAATAATTCTGAAAACATTTTTCACTGATTTTGAACATTTATTAAAGCATTTATTAAAACATAAATTAAAACATTTCTTTGAATTCTGCACACATATTTTATTGATTCTGTGTGGGAAATATTTTACTAATAAATATATTTTATTGTTTCCAGAAATATTTTAAATTTTTTTAAAACATTTCTTTCAATTGTTATGGAAATCTGTTTCATTAGTTTTGCAAATATTTCTTTCAATAATTTTGCAAATATTTCTTTCAATAATTTTGCAAATATTTTTTTCAATAATTTTGTAAATATTTCTTTCAATAATTTTGCAAATATTTTTTTCAATAATTTTGTAAATATTTCTTTCAATAATTTTGTAAATATTCCTTTTAATGATTTTGTAAATATTCCTTTCAATAATTTCGCAAATATTTCTTTCAATAATTTTACAAATATTCCTTTTAATAAATTTGTAAATACTTTTATTAATTATAAAAACATTTCCAATAATATTTGGCAAATATTCCCTTCAATAATTCTATGAATTATTTCTTTAGCTCTGGAAATATTTTCCATTAATTTGCATGATTTGCTCAATACTCTTGCTACGAATTCTGAAAATAATTTCTTTCAATAGTTCTGAAATCTCTTCTCTCATTACTTCTGGATTTTTTCTTAAAAATAATTTCGAAACTATCTTTATCATTAATTCTGACATTCCTTTTTTTTCATGGAGATTTCTTTTAGCATTTTTATGAGTTCTGTGACTATAGTAAGCCTTATCGTCGGTGAGCCACTGCAAAAAGTTCCGAGGACCATGCGTTGAAAAGACACTGACCTTACAGTCCAGAAAACAGATTACCTAAGGCAATGATTATGCTAGATTTGGATTGTATAGGGTGTTCCATAAGTTCTTAAATAGTTTAAAAGTTCATAAATATTGAAGGAACTGGTATATTTAAATGCGGTTTGCAAAAACGTTATTCTCACGAAGAGTTTATATTTGGTATAGAGAAAAAACTGTTCAAGTTTTTGTCGATAGAGGGTTCTGCACAAATTGGACCTGAACCTATTTTTAATGTCTTCTGCTCCCAAAACGTTTGCAAAGCATTAGCCGGCGATTAGCGGCTGAGGTAAAACTATTTCCCCAATAGTGTTTCAGGTCAAGATCACGCTATAAAAATTTTGTAAACGTTCTTTTATAAAACTTGAAAAATGCGACCAGTAAGCTTATTTGTTATATTCGTTTGAATGTAGCCAATATACTTATTGGTTGTTTTTTTCAAGTTTTATAAAATATCTTTCATCATACTTTTATGGCGTAATTCTGGCCTTATCCATCTCTTATATGTAATCGATATTTCACCAAAATTTTAAAGTGTAATCCCAGTCTTAGAAAAAATCTATCATTAATATACTGTGAATGTCTTCACTTATTTTCATGGTCTCAACTCTAATTGTCATTTAGATTTCCCCTTTAAAGCGTTTTCCCGCTTGCACCGTTCCTTCATGATGGTTTTTTGAAAAACACTTTAAGCGGGATCCACCGTATTGATATATATATTTTTGCTATTCATACCATATGGGGTCATTTTAATGGGGGTCGAAGAAGTTTATAAGGCCCAATTTATACACAAATTCGTGAATAATTTAAAAAATCATTAAAACAATTGAGAAGGAATTGACATATTTGAATGTGGTTTGCGGAAATGTTATTCACTCGAAAGGACATTATTTTGGTACAGAAAAAAGTTAAAATTTTGCCTATATATAGAGTGCCAAGAAAACCAGTCCTGCATGTGTGGTTGGACCTGAACCCTTCTTCAATCTTTTCTGTGTTCAAAACGTTCCTGAAACTCCAGCCGTAAATTCGCGGGCTGATATAAAACAACTTCACCAATACGAACATAACAAGGAAAACCTTAAGTTAGTGCCGGTAACAGAGAAAAGCCAGAGAAATGAGCTGCTAATTGTACACCCTGTATTTTTTATAGGACTCTGATTTGCATATTTCCAGCAATTTTTTTTTTCTCATGCTGCGCCTTCTATCGACGAAAATTTGAACGAAAGATATTTCTTTCTGTGCGAAAAAAAATGGTGTTACATTACGAAAAATCGATGATCACGGTACTCGAGCAATAAACGATAATCTGCATAGAAAAGTCGTAAAAATGTATTTCTTAACGTGCTTCAGAAATGTCACGTGATAATAAATGGCAACTTGGGCAAGGAATTTGTAAATTCAAATAAGGCACTCCTTCTATGCCCCGTATTATACGATGCCGGTGTAAGTCACGAGTGTCAATTAGGATGAGTAAAATAATAATTAGAACAGAATGAAAGTATGAAGCACCACCATCATCCTCATCTGGGCAACGTCTGGTCCCTGCTCTGGTTTTATTTTTTATATATGTAGATGAGTATGAAAGTATTGCAGAATGACACCGGTAAACCGGTTACATCCTGGTGCTGGTTGTTGTTAGTTTTTTCTTTTATGATGTCTCAGACTCTCGTGGGAATATGGTTCTTCTTTTTTTTACCTACTGGAATTCATGAAGACACGTGAAATGCTTGATATCATCCATTTCCCTCCTTTCTCTTTTATTGTGTTTCATCAGATCTTTTCTTTAGATGCATTATTTGTTACGTTTGTGTTACTCTCACAACACGGGAAGACAAATGATATTTCTATTCCTTGATCTCGAAGATTGTCTCAAATAACGTGGAAAACATTAGTATATTGCTGTTTCTTTGACGTAAAGGAAGTTTGGTCTATAGATTTTCCTGTTGATATATGAGCAGCGTTTGGAAGAATAGTTTGGAAACCCGATTTGCTTTTGAATTGTTCAAAACCTCTAGACTTAATTTATTTTTTGATGTAGTTTCGTTTTTATAAATATGTCGTCTCCACCGCTATCTCTGATCTTTTCCTTTGTTATTAATACACAAGAAAATGCGATGAGGGAATGTTTTTGATGAATTTCAAACATTAATAATGAAAGGTTTTTTTCGTTATGTTTTGGCTGATGAATATCAATGATATTTTATCATTAGGATGGATGTTTTCATTGTGTATAGAGTTAACATCAAATATTTAAAGGTTTGGAATCTTGAAACTGCTAAGCGTGGTGCGTAAAATTCATGCATAAATAAAAGTAAATAATTTATTGATCCTTTATTTACCATTGTCGTTTTTTTGGACGCTTCTTTTTACCTATATTTGACTGACTGGGGTAAAAGTATTTTCTCAGGGCGTACCAAGTCTATTGGCTCCCATAACCTTCCTTGTTCGATGCTGCTCCGTACGAATTTTTAAGCAGTGGTATTTAGTTCTGATTGTTGTACCTAAATATTGAATTGACTGCTATAAAAGTTACAAACTTGATAAAAATATTTTAAATTTTTTAAATAAATAATAATTAATTAGCACTTTTAATTTAATAAACCTTTTTTCCCCAAAGAGTTTTTCTTTTATATTTCGTTCATGTTATCACAAAATGTTTTTTTTTTTTTTTGAAAAAGTTAAATAATAGAGTTTTGACATGTAATGGGTTAGTATTGTATTTTCTACGTCTGAGCACATATTTGAACTGCAGTATTTATTCGATTTCAGTATACTTGTGAGTTCCTTCTACTCAAATTCATGATGACACGCGAAATGCTTTGATATATTTTTCATTGATGATGATGATTTCATTTGATCATCTTTTCTTCTTATTTTCCTTCATCAGATCTTTTCTTTAGATGCATAATTCGTGTTGCGTTTGTGTTCTCTCACAACACGGGAAAACAAATGACATTTCTATACCTTAATCTCGAAGATAATCATCGAAGATAGATCGCAGGTAACTTAGCAAACATAACTATTATTGTTTCTTTGACGTAAAAGAAGCTGGCCTATAGAGTTTTACGTTGTTGTATGTGCGGTATATTAATAATAGGTAGGAAACCCGATTTGTTTCTGAATTGAAATGTCAAAACCTAATCTATTTTTGAAAGTAGTTCCGTTAAAGAAAATATATAGTTACTTCTATTGTTATCTCTGATCTTCTCTTTTGTTATTAATGCACAAGTAAATATAAAAAAGGAACTAATTTTTTGGTTATATTTCTTGATGAATATCAATGATACTTTGTCATTAAGATGAATGACTTGATTGCATATATTTTCTATGAAATATTCAAAGGTTTGGAATCTTGAAATTGCCAAGCCTTGTAATCAAAATTAATGCGTAAATAAAAATAAATAATTTATTAATATTGTATTCCCTATGCCTGAAAGAAAATATTTGTGCCACAGAATTTATTATTGAATTTTAGTACTTTTGAGTCTGTTTCTACTGGAATTCATGAAGACACGTGAAATGATTTTGATTACAAGTGAAATGCTTGTTATCATCCATTTCCTTCCTTTCTTTATATTTTCTTTCGTCAGATTTTTTCTTGAGATGCTTAATTTGTGTTACGTTTATATTCTCATAACATGGGAAAAAAATGATATTTAAATACGTCAATCTCGCAGATTGTCTCAGGTAATATAGAAAACATTACTATTGTTGTTTGTTTGACTTAAAAAAAAGTTCGTCAATAGATTTTCATGTTGATATATGTGCGGTATTTTAAAGGATACCTTGGAAATCCAATTTGTTTTTGAATAGAAATGCTCAATATCTCTGGATCTAACTTATTTGTTAAAGTAGTTTCGTTTTAGAAAATATATACAGTCTTTATTATTATATATGATCTTCTGTTTGTGATTAATGCTCAAACAAATGTAATGAGGGAATGTTTTTTAGTTGGTTTCCTGACAACTATCGGATATTTTGTCATTATGTCTTGGTTTCGTACATTTTCTATGAAATATTTAAAGGTTTGAAATTTCGAAACTGCTAAGAAACACTTGAATTAAAATTTATGCGCAAATAAGAATAGGTAATTCGTAAAAATATTATTTTCAGTGCTTGAGGCAATATTTGAACTGCAGTGCATGAATGCATTATTGTATTTTGTATGTTTGTTATATTATTGTTTTTGAGTTGAATACTGCGCCACCTGTGAGAGTTCCTATTTAGTGGAAAGTCTTTTTTTTAACTTTATTCTTCATAATTCCCATGATTAAAACCACGTTAATAGATCATCATCTATATGCTACGGAAAATGTGATAAATCGGTTATTGTACATAAATAACCGGTTGTTATGCATACTTACCAATCGTCTTGGGAAATTTGATAAATTTATCACTTTTACCAGCGAATATGCATAACATCTAAGCGTCGTTGGTAAATTTGATGAATGTAAAAAAATTATGTCTTTCACCGGAGATTATGCACATTACCCAAGCGTTTTTAGTATTGTTCCTTTATCTGTGATTATGCATAATTTCATAGTGTGATTTGTGAATTCAATAAACATGAAAAAAAATCTAAATGGGTCTAGTATGTGTGTATTGATGATCCCCGATGTATTGATAAAAAAATTTACGAACCCGCCCTGATTTAATGATGTAATACATGTATGAGGTATCTTGTATAGGAAGTATATCATATGCATGTACATTATGCATAATCACCGGTAAAAGTGATTAATTTAGAGAAATTTATAAAATTTACCAACGACGCTTGAGTATTATGCATAATCACTGGTAAAAGTCATTCATTTCCGCAAATTTATCAAACTTACCAAATGCTCTGTGATTATGCATAATAACTGGTTATTATGTATAATTAACGAATTTATAACATTTACCACGAGTAACATATACATACATTGAAAAAATATATACAACTAAATTTTTGTGTCAACGCAAGGTATTTTCTGACTTAAGGAAGTTGGTCTGTAGATGTTCATGTTGTATATATAAGCGGTATTTTTACTTCCTTTCCCATTGAATTGTTTTTCTTCGAGGGATTTCATTGCCAAGACCATTTCGATTTCTTCATAGGTAATAATTCAATTTCATACTGAGCTTACGCTTCTTTCTTCAAGAAAAAAAGATAGAAAAGCATGTTTTATTATTAATGAACGAGCTTTGAAAAATAGCTGTTTTTCCCCAGCAGATATCTGACACGATCAGTCCTGAAATCCAAGCTGCATCAAGATGAATGCGGCTCTCTCTTTTATAGATATTACTAATAGCACGCATGATTCCACACAGCAACGTAAGCTATTTAGAAGTGTGAGAAAAGACATCACGAAGCGTTGATCTAATCCTAAAGAATCGACTGACCACAGATACACGCATAGAAACGATAAATCATTCAACGATAATCGGTGATTTATTCCCTGCTGTCTTGATCGCGAAATTTCTGTTTAACAAACCTACACCCCGTGTCAGGCAAAAAAATCGATCAATTTAATCCCACGTCTTTAGAAACGCATCTGATGGCTTTTATTTCATTATACACTATATCGGATTATTTTATAGTCTCGAACCTAATCAAACTTCGAGATAATGTCTAATCACCATACTTATACAGTGATCAATACGCCCTATACGGGCTCAGATAATGATAATGTTGTTCTGGTTGTCGGTTCTATAATAGGCTTTATTACTACGGACGAGCCCACGCAGTCGTTAGAAATTCAGGATAGGTCTCAGTAACGTTATGACAAGGGTTGGGTTTCTGACGTCATAAAATGTTCTCTGACGGTGTCACAAACTGGTTTAAACCGTCAAAAACTGTTTAAAAAAATTTCAAAAAAATTTTCGGACAATGTTTTAAACACAACAAATGTTTATTATTACAGGATGTGAAACTTACTTTTTTTGCATAATACAATGTTTTATATTTAAAAGTAATCAATTTATTACAATAATTGAAAAAAATATTAATTATAATTGGCATCGCAATTTTGGAATTTTTTCGACATAAAAAGTGTCTAGGACAGATATAGAATAAGTAGATAACAATATAAGGGTTTCAAAAAATATTTTCACAATCAAAGCAGAGTTGGCGGGACTTGATACCCAGAGCATTGCTTTGCAAGTTTAGATACATCTTTAATTAGAAAACTACTGCATTATATGAATGCGAGAAAATATGCCGCATCTTATTCTAACTTTAGTCATTCTTACTTTTGCAGAAAGGATAAGTTGTAGCAGTTTTTAAAGCATTATATGCAATCAGCGCTGCCGAATTGAGGAGCATTTCAGTGTTACGATTACGTATTTTGATATAAATAATAAAATACAAAATGAGGAGTAAATCGCGTTTTACTCACATCTATCCGGTTTTTCTCCCAACTTTTCTCCGTTTTTTCAATTCCAATTTCCAAATATTGTACTTGGAAACGGGGAATATTTTGTTGGCCTTATGAGAGACAGGGCAACAACTTTCTTATCGGGTTTCTGAGAACAGGGTGTCCGCATTAAAAAGTTATTTTTTTTACTTTAACAACTATACAACCTCTTGCAATATGAATCACCTAACTGAGGTCTGCACGTTATTTGTGTGTGGTTACATTTGTAATTGAAAGTATGCATCTCTAGCATCAACGGTTCACCAGTAATTTGCAGTGCGTGTTGTTAGCTATGCACCCTGAATATTCTGATGTCATGCATAATAAGGATATTGTTTGAGGTATCTGGGACTTTCTAGATAATTGAAAAACAGAAACAAACATTAAATGCTGATTTCTGCAATCAATCAATAATAGGGTAAAATAACTTTTTTAACACATACAAACAGAGAAACAGCAATTATTTACAAATATGTATACACACATATGTAAGGAGTTGCAGAAATTTCGAAATGTTAAGAACCATCTCGTGAATTGAAGAATATCGAATCATTTAATAGTTTTTACTTCAACTTTCATGATATTCTCTAACCAAATTGGATATTTTATTAGAATATATACATATATATTGTCCAAAATAATTCTGAAGGGAATAGAAAATTATTATGCGATATTTATTCTTTGTATAACATAGTCACTTTAAACATACAATCAATGTGTGTGTGTGTTTTCAATGGGAATTTTTATAATGAAAAAACAAAAATGAAACAGGTTTTTGACGTGAAAGTCTAAACTACGATTTGGACAATACATTCTAATCCCATAGCACGTCGAGTCATCTGATGAGGACCAGTGACCTCAATCATAATTTTGTGTGAAAGGCCACATAATTTGAGGGGCCCACGGCACATTCACAGATCACTTAATTGACCCTCAACATTAAGTTTTTAATCACAGATCACTCAACAAACCTGCGGCGCATTTGCAGATCACTTAAGAACTGCGGCGCTGTTCTTAAGATCACTTAATTAAGTGGTCCGCACTCTCCCAAAGGTTGAAAACACTCTTAATTTAAACCGTCAAAAACTATCATGCATCAAAAACATGCCAACCCTGGTTACGATCGTATATTAAACTTTCGATTTCTTTTATGAACTCAACGTCGTCATAAAGTGAGTATGTGAGTATGATACTCATACCAATCACTTTTTGCACGAGTTCGCGTCTCAGCGACATACTTTTTTTAATTTCTCTTTCTCACATGGTAAAGAAGATGAGCTCAAAGTAACTGGTATCAAGTAACGTGTTTCCCATAATCGCATTTTATCGTGATATTCAAGGAACCGGTTCACGACGCGACAGTCTTGGGAAAAAAAGTATTTTTCTTTTCACGATAACAAATATTCATCTTTATTCCGTGCATAGCAGAAGGTCAACGATTGAATGCACTTGGAAGAGTATTAACTCGATCAGTGTTGAATGATTAATGATATCCGGGCCCATCGTATTTACAGAAACACGGATTCTGTTTAGCTGATGAAACATCGTACAATTATACAAATTCGATCTTCTTTTATACAGTTTGTCACGGCCAGAATTATAATTTCTATATGGTGTTTTTCAGAAATGTAATTACAAACTTCTGGGATGGGTCTGATGTTTATAGTCAAAACGTAATCATAAGAAATATAGTGCCATAAACGCTGCCATTATACGCAAGTCTTTTGACGCAGGGCCGCAACTAGATGCTTGGTCACCCGGGGCAAGCGCGCATTTTGACGCCCTCTTGTAATGTTGAAGGAGGGGTTTCAGAATAAAATTTGCGGCCCCTCGGGTCTAGCGCTCGGGGCACGAGACCCGCCTGTCCCCCCCCCCTAGTGGTGGCCCTGTTTTGACGTCCACAAGAAAATTGCGAATGCCCCGCAAGACATTTTCTTTGGAGTGAATTAAAGTTATAGAATCTGCTGAAACGCACGCTTGGAATCATTTACACGGAAAACGTCAGGTTTGTTCTGGATCATGAAATTGGTGCTTTTGACCTTGCATCGCAACTTTCGAGTTTTCTTTGTGCACCCCATAAACCTCATAGAAAGTTGCAATGTCTCGATGAAACACTAGGTATGGATGCTCTCTGGAGGATATAAACAGTATAAATTTCATTCATGTACATATTGGTGTAAAAGTATAAATTTATTGCATTCGTTTCCAGCATTAAAAATATATATATAATTTTTTTTTGTTAACGGATACTTAATTTAAGTCGCTTCACGGACGTATCAACGGGCGTATTTCACCAAAAATTGATAGGTAAGTCCATGATTCTTTTAAAATACTTATTGAAGAACAGTAGGTTTCCTAACAGTGATTTTATAGACTTCCCGCGCGCGTTTACAGATCCTGAATCAAAGATCCCAGTAGTAACTAGAAATTAAACCAAACTGGCTTTATCAAAGGGACCTCTGGAGATAAATCCTTTATCAGGATGGCCTCTGGAGGTAAGGGGGCGAACATAGTGCAGGCTAGTTTCCGATTCTGCAAGTCGGTGCCGTTACGGATTGGTTAAAAAATTGAAATTCAAGTTTTGAACCAATCAGCAATGGCACTGACTCGCAGATTCTGGAACCAGCGTGCACTATGTTCGAATTCTAAGGCACCTATGAAGAGCAGCGGACTTGTTGTGTCCATCTTTTAGCACTACAATCGACATCATATTTTGCCACTCCAAGCGATGTTTCAGAAATACTTAAAAAATAAAGCAGAATAGGAGACAGTGAAATAAGTCAGCATGAATAAGTCAGGATGGAATTTCAAGAAGCTGCATCTCAAGGTTTGTTTAAAGCAGTGGTTCTCAAACTTTTTCCACCCTCTGCATTTTCACCCTAGTCATGTGCGGTCATCTCCAGCTCCTAGCAGAAAATTAGTCAATATTGCACATCTATTAAGAGATGGTATTTTTTTCGGATCGAAATATACTAAAAAATTGAATTTTCTGGATGAACTTCCAACTAATATTTGAAAAGAAAAGTGATTTGTCTTCTCCGGGAATCGAACCCGCACACAAATCTCTTTACATACCAGGCAAGCGCGCTAACTAAATTTTTCTTTCCAAATATTAGTTTCAGCATAACATCGAGAAAATTAAATTTCTCAGTATATTGTACATTCATTTTAAAGGACCGCATCAAAGTACGAACACCCACAAACATTAATATCTCCATCTCGTCACTGTGTCCCTCGGAGCAGCGACGCACACTTTAAGAATAACTGGTTTTACCCGTTTTTGTTTCTTCGTATATGCCACTAATACGACATGTAGACATTCAAAAAACATCAAATAATCAAAAATGATGCCATATTGAAGAAAATTTCAATACTGGCAATTTATAATGACTTCTAGGATAACGTATCACAACTAGCGGAATAGCTAAGTGAAGATTCCAGCTTTGGCGACATTTTGGTGAACGGCTCAAATGCATTTCATCCAGTACTTCAAAACACTTGGAGTGATTAAAACATTTCATTCAAGTACGAAAACTGGCCATAGATGTGTCAATCTTCAGAAACTAATATCCACTTGAATGCCCTCAACGAACGAAGTCACGTATTATCCGCGATTCATATCGCCTCAGGCACATCATTCGTACAGTATGGACGTTTGATATCTAATGACATCAATGCCTTCGGAGCTCGAGATAGCTGTATTGCAGTAACCAACAGCCTTTGCAACGCGACATACATTCGGATTCCAACGAATTACAACCCGACACCTCAACCTCAAAAACCATTTCTCGCGTTAGGACAGCAATTATCAAATAATTAATAATGTTAGATTTCCCATTTAATTACCATATGTAGAGTTGTCAAAATACAATCCGAGAGATAAGAAATTGAAAAATCTGTATTAAGTATATTTGGAACGTGTATAAAATATGTTGAGGGGTATATATACGGAGTATTTCTACATGTTTAATGAGACTATTCATAATAATAATAATTGAAGATTCAGAAAAGAAATAATTATCTAAGGGTATTCTAACAGGATATTTATCTAGTGGGACATGCGTGAGGTTCGTCGAAGAGAGACCCTTTCAAGAAATAATTACAGCGTGATTTGAGTATGCACATCGTATGTCGGGCAAGAGGAAAGAGAGTATCGCTAATTATTTATTACTTACTGTTAAAAGGAGCTGTAAAAAACTATTTATATTGAGATCACGTATAGAGAAACGTTGTGTTCTCATCGGTACCCGTTTATGAGTATAATTTTCCTATAATAATCTGCATATGTGACCGACATTCTTATCGCGATGAAACTGGTGGAATGTTGGTAATTAGCGACTTGGTGAAGGGTACTCTGACTGAGGGTCCTTTATCTTCAAATATGGCCGCCGTGAAAGGTTGGTTTTGATGATTGGTGCTTTCTCATGTAGCAAATAATTCTAGTAATAATTTTATGATTTACAATCGTATCAAAGACTAAATAAGAGAATTGTAAGAGAAATTTGCAGATGTGTCAAACTTTTTGGCTCTTGTGAACAACATTTTTGACACAATGTTAAATACAATTTTCAGTTTCTGTTAAATCACTGTGATTAACGAAATTTTCTTACTATGCCAGAAACAAATTGAATGATTTAACTGAGAACGTTTTAATCTTATTGAATCACCCAAGGGCGTGTGCAGGATCCACCTTAGGAAGAGGCACAAAAAGTTAAGGGCCAGGGGGCTGCGCACAAGGAATCTCTTCCTCGATTAAAAATTGCATAAATGGACATTTCATTTTGTGCCCAAAAATATTTTCAATTTTCGATCGTCCGTGGGGGGGGGGGGGGGGGGGGAAGAGCACTCCATGGCCCCCCCTCCTTGCACACATTTCTGCTAGCACCAAGGTTCTTTAAATTGGCTGCGTCTGGAATTCGGGGTCACCGAAAATTGCGACCGTAGTTTAAACCAGTGGTTCTCAACCGGGGGCCATATGGCCTCCTAGTGGTACTGGGATACTTCAAGGGGGCCACGGGAGAAAATTTGAAAAGGGGCCATGACTGATGGTTTGGAGGGCTGCAGAGAGCTGAGAAGAAAAATTAAGTTGTGAAGAAATAATGCTTTTATATTAGTGACTATACACTTACAGAATCCAACAAAACCACCCACAAAACCAGGGCCGTTTTAGGGCATGGACCGACCCGGGCTTCACCGCCTACATTTTGCAGCAGGTTCCCTAGGATGGGGTTTTTCGCAAGCCCCCTTCTAGATTTTTCACAGACTCCTCCTCTATATTAAATTTATAGCGTGAAAAACAAGAAATGATGAAAACCATATCAGGCCCAGGACTGTAGCTCTGTCAGTCCCACTCTCGAGAGGAGTCATGCCTGGGCAGTCTCATGTCCAAAAGTGACCCCACCTTATAATATTTTGTATAGTACAATAAATTTTGAAAATAAGTAGGAAATATGTAGGCTGTTTATTTCCGGCTGAGTATGGGACTACCATAGCATTACTTTGCCTAGGGGGCTCAGGATGGTGAGATGGTCCTGAATAGAACTCGGATTAGCGGGCAGCTCAATAAATTCTGGGCCAGTGGTCTGGAGGCCAATCTTATTTGCAAAATTTACATTCAGTATATATATAAATTCACTGAAAAAATCAATTCAATACGTATAAAGGATCTTGCTTCTAGATGAGGGTCGAAGACTCTGCGTGAGACAGGGGGGCTACGGGCAAAAAAAGGTTAAGAAACGCTGGTTTTTAAACCATGTCGGTGTGAATACCACCCTTATTCGTTCCCTTGAAAAAATTCTCGTTGTGAGTTCCAAGTACTTCCAGGGCTGTTCGTAGATCTTTGTATAACTCACATTAGAACCATACAAGCCGGGGCAGTGATCATAAAAATTGATGGAAATGTGCGTATGACTCAAAAGAGTAAGAAGAGGAGGAGTGCAAAATAAAATAAAAGCTATTTTTTTTAACGACCTGCTTATGATCCTCGTCTTACAGTAATAAACAGAGTCCTATTGTTTGCGAGACTGGGTTGACGCTTCGTAACCTTTACCCCCCCTGCAGACATGACCTAATGGTTATATGTAAGGGCCAGTTTTTATTCTTCCCTTCGGGTAATTTCTTGTTCGAGTTTACTCATTGTTTCGTGGACTGAGAAACAGCGGTAATTTGATATTATATTCTTATCGCTGCCGGTTCAAATTCAAGAATTGCTCTGTAGTTTGACTGTATTATGGCGGTGATAGGACACCGGGTTATGAGGTTGAAACTTTTTAATAAACTACTGCAATAACCACTATTTTTCTCTGCACTTGATTCTAATGTCAGTAACATGTTTATTGACATCAAGAATGATTCGGTTAGCTGATCGAGGTAACAATAATAATTTATTAACAATATTATTGAGATAAAAAACTAACTTAAATAAATTATAACTGATAATAAATGGTTACCTAAAAATGCAATTGGGAATGAATATAGTAGTTTTATTTCAGATTGTTTAGTAAATTACGAAGACAAACCGTTTATGTCTTTGAAAAAAAAATTTGCAAAAAATTATTCGAATTGATGCTTAATTAAGCAGATGTCACCAACGAAAAAGGCAAATACACGGAAAAAACTAAATTCCTAATGCATTTCGACGCACTATGGGTGCCATATCCAGCTCGAGTAAACATTTTAATACGCCACTTCTTCAGGAATGCCTTAGCCTGCATGGGGATGAAAGACATATTAGTTTGCCGGACTTTAGGCTTGAAAGTAAATACATTTTTATTGCCGCCAAATATTTCTCCCTTCCCCAAGTCTGGGCTCTAATAGGCTAGTTATTAAACCACAATACGCCACAATAGCATTAATTCGCCAAATGACGAAGATGAAGTAATATTTCTAACACCTTAAAAGGACAATCAGAATCTCTGAATTTTCGTCTTATCGCTTAAAAAATTGAATGGCAGTATGAGGGTCCTCGCTTAGTGCAGGCCTCTTATTTATATCCATGCCGACTGGAAAGCACTAGCATACTAAACAAATAATTTTCTGTTGCCTTTTTTTCGGCTAGAAAAAGTGAATGGATCCAGTAAAATCACGTTAGCATTTAGTTTATACCACGCATGCTTTATCACGAGTCATATAAAATAAGAAAAGTGATATTATGTGACGATGAAGGTGAATATATATAATAATGAACATAAAAATGCCTGTCTTTTCTCTTGCGCAGCCACGTTATGGTAGATATGAATACGTTAATTGGTTTTATGATAAAGAATGTTTGCCGTGCCCGACACGACACGGTGGGTGTCAGTAGATGTGAATCTATCCTAATTGTTTCGATACCCAGTACACTTTTATATATCTTTATTTCCAATGAACCTCGAGAAAATGACGGAGACTGAAATTTTGAAATCTTTCCATTTTTATAAGATCAGTTTTACTCGAATACATCCAGACCGGAGCGGCACACGGCAAATTGGTTGGAACCACGATTTTGTATAAGGTGAGTTTGTTGAAGATAGAGTAGATCGACTGGGCAAATTTTGTTCAACAATGTGTTTTGCTTTTTTAGCCTTGATGATTGCCTCTTCACAATGAGCTCTAAAAGGTAAACGCTCGTCTGAAATGATATTAAAGTATCTGGTAGTGTTAAGAGCCGGTGTTCTGCGGTTTCCTAACTTCGAGGTGCGGATGCGAGCAGGTCTCCCATTTAAAAATGTTTCTCAGAGAGCAAGCACACTTTCAACAGAGTACTTACGTAACATCAGAAATTCAAGCATTTGCCAATTATACATCTTCAGTTCAAAATATGGATGTCTGACAACATAAATACGTCAGGGCCATGCATACACACATACAACACGCTCCTACATGTACCGATTCATTAGAAATTCAGCAAAGGAATGTGTGCGAAGTGCATGTCGATCAAGCAGTAGTATTAAGTGCTGAGATTAATTTCAAAAGAAGCGATAAGAGGCAAGTTCTTTTTGCCAGTGATCCATATGAAGATCGATTTATTAACATTAAGAGTTCGTCTGTATTGTACACCCAAGTTTCAATATTGTGTAGTAATGACCCAAGGACACTACCTCCTGCAATTGAGGCTCAAGAAATTCACAACCTGGATTTGACATCGATTCATTGATTTGAACTCGAAAAAGATCGATCACAAAGATAGCTGCGTAACGATAGAGTGAGCTGAATCCATGCTGTCGTAGAAAATTGACACTACGATTGTAGGCATAGCCCACAATTTTAAACAACATTTTATATACAACACTTTCCGTATTTTTTCATTTTCCAGCAGACTGCCAAAATAACCAGCTCATGATGTCTTGAAAAAATAATTGCATTCAATTTGTTCGAAGTACTATAATTCGAATTATTTGATCATCTATCACGACAAAATACAGTATTTGGCCTCGTCAATCAGTCTCACACGGGTGCACAACCTTCACAGTCCAAGGGCCAGATACGTGATTTTGTCACCGCTCGCGGACCAGGAACTGCTATACGTAACGTGACAATATGGTGCATATTTTACGGGACATTAATTAATCTAGTAGTAATTAATTAATCAAGTTTTCTTTTTGTTTAATTTGTCTTGTTCTTTCTCGATGTTTTCAACGAAGCTCATTTGAGTTTTCATTCTTTAATAAAATCAAAGATTAAGATTATTTTTATAATTCATGAGTTATATGATAATTATGACTTAAGTGATAATTACGTCTTTATGTGTGTGACATTTCACATTTCAAATTCGAAGTCCGTGAATTGCATTTTAATCTACTGTGGTTTGCGGCAGCGCTTCATACCCCACCATTGGCGATTCTCAGTCATAAATGGCAGCACAGGCGTACACATGAAGAAAACGTTCGGGGGCTGAAAGTTGACAGTTGTCCCGTATATACGGAACATAGGAGGGGGAGGGGTATGCAAGATATTGCATATTCATTTTATTGGCTGGGAGCTTAGCTCCCTCGTAAAATTTATTGGGGTCGGGCTCACACAGCCTCAGCCCCCCCCCCCCCCTCCTTGTTCTGTCACCTATAAATGATCTTTACTTGCCTTTGACAACATTTTGAAAAATAATTGGTAATGCCCCAATTTCTCGTGTTTTTATCTAGGAAATAGGGTCAGCTATGGAAATATATATCTCCTTATGTGTGTCTATTGATACTTTTTACCAGAACACTTTTCGCGGGACGGATGAAACACCCTTGAAAAGCCACATTTGGCCCTCAGGTCGAAGGTTGTGCATCCCTAGCCTTATTAGTCTGCTGCGGAAGAAAAATAAGGTTATCGTAGCAAGGTTGCCATTGAGGTTGGGGGGGGGGGGGGGGGGGTTGCAGGCCCATGAATTTGAAATAGTTTCAAAAAATCACTTTTTCCCTCTTTAGACAATCTGGGCTCTGATAGACTCGTTATCAAACCACAGCATGCCAAGATTGGATTTACGAAAAATTCACCGCCACGCAATTTACCGATAGGAAAACTCACCACTAGGAAAATTCTCCGACGGAAAAATCACTGGTGGGACAATTTGCCAACAACAGTTTATAACCAGTGAGTGAGTGACTGAGTGATTGAGCAAAATCAGTGAATGTGTGACCGAGGGATTGACCGAATGAGTTTGTGAATTAATAAGCCATGTTGAGCAAACGAATAAGCCCGTGAGTGAATGAGTAGCCACATTAGTGACTCACTCACTCGCTCACTTGTCCCTCAGTCGCTCATTTGCGCACTTACTCGATTTTCTCACCTGCTCACTCACTTGTTCAGTTGCTGACATGCTCACTCACTCGTTCATTTGCTGACATGCTCACTCACTCGTTATTCATACACTCACTTGCTCACTCACTCGTTATTCATACACTCACTTGCTCAATCACAAACTCCTTCACTCACTCAACTCCTAAGTCACAAGCTCCTTCACTCTTTCCCCTGCTTATTCATTCAATTTAATCTGTTTCTTGAAACAAACTACTGAATCATTTGCTCACTAACAACCCCTGCTCACTTGTTCAATCACTCACTTGCGCACTTGCTTACTCACCTGCTCACTGACTATGTCACTTTATCGGTGAATTGTCATGTAGGTGAATTGCATCAGATCGCCAAATAGCGAGAGCGAAGTAATGTTTTTAACACCTTAAAAGGACAATCGGAATCTCCAATTTTCAAAGTCTTATCCCGTGATGGACGGACAACTCAACGAAATAAATACTTTCTACTATTTCCAAGTGTTATGACCAAATTGCACTGTATCTTATGTGTTATTTGGCGTCGAACCATGTTTTCGCTCCTTAATCCAGAACACACAACCATCGCAAGCATTCCGCGAGGCTGCTTTCACTAACCTTAAATAATAAATTCTCCTGTAGAATTATACGCTTACTGTAATATTTCCACGTCTTGAGTGTAGAAATGATGAACTCGTCAGAGAATGGAATTTTCGGGGGATTATGTTTTTCTCCTAAGCCCACGAGAGCAGTCATTTTAACCGTGATGCACGGTTTCAATTTTCTAGCAATCCGTCAACGAAATAAATCGTTTTTTAATCGCCAGTTTTTCATGTCCCGCTTCCAAGTTCCGCTCCTGTGGAAAAAAACAATTTTTTTTTTGCTTTCTATTTTCCTCTTCTTTTACTGAGTGTCTTGAGAAAAACCCTTCCAGTGTACTTATAATTTATTTAGCTGGTTCATCGGACACACGTGACCCTAATTTTCAAATAGCGTGCGCGCATCTTACACATCTGATTGATGTCTTGAGGTGACTTCCCTCGGAGGAAATTATACCATGACTTTCTCTCTCTCTCTATACGTGTATATGAAAGTAAAATCGTAATTTTGGTGTGTTATTACAGAGCTTCATTTCGACAAGGAGATACCGTGAAATCATCCGATAAATTATATGTGCTTACTTATACAATGCTAAATAGCCTCGAATTATGTGAACTCTGGTTTCATTATGCAGTGCATGCCGCTTTATGTGATCGCATCGTAATTTGAGGTTTCTGATAACAATAAAATCGGTTGATAAATATATCCGAAAAAAATCCCGGTTGTAAGTGCGATGGGCATGTCCTGTTTGGTTGAACGGAACGTGTGGAAACGGGACAAATTTTCTTTTTCTGTCTTTCAAACCGAACACTGATCAGGCTCTATCGTATCGGCTTTAGCCAATTTTTGCGATTGCTCTTGTCAAGGGGCGAGAGTGTCTGAGAAAACGTTATTAAACGCAATCACACAAATGTACACATACATAAAATTTACATATATGCAGAATATTATAGCATAAGACGTGAAAAAATGTTCAAAAACAATGAAGCAATACAAAAATATAAAAACAGTGCGAAAAATAAAAAACAATGAAGAGAAGGAAAAATGCAAAGGCAGTGCCAAAATGCAAAAATACAAAAACAAAACTGGACAACTACATTTTTCTTTCCCACAAAAACATGTTTGGAAATGTAAAATTGCGCTTTTTTTTCAATTGTTCTGAAACAATTTTTTTTCCTCTTTTTAAACCCAAAATCTTTTTTTTATTCAGAAATTGTAAGGATTTAGAATAGAACTGTCTAATTTGTGTTGTGAATTACGATACTTTTCATAATGCATTATGATCCCTTGGATAGATTCCCTTGTGAAAATCATCCGACCGAGAAATTGTGAATGAGATCAGTTGTGTTAAAGAAACTGACCATGAAAGATAATGTTCATTACACCCGGATTAGGACATTGTAAACTTAGTATAGAATTAAACAAGGAAGCCTTCTGACTTCCTATATTGTCTTACAGCCCCCTAACATACGGGAGAGGGATGAGTCTGGTCCAACCTTGGCTTCAAAGCATGCAAGAAGAAAAAACTTCGGATCAAAAAAAATTTTTACTATAAACTGTCCTGATAAGTATAAACGATTTTTTTTTCAGTTAATCGTATTGGTCAATTTCGTGCTTTGAGTAGTGATAGCAATGCTCGAATGATAACATTATTCATGATTTCAATAAACGGTGTTACTGTGTTAGCTAAATCAGTGTTCTTCGCCCGCTGGTCCGTGGCGATTTCTTAGCGGCCCACGAAACATTTGACTCAATTCATCAATTCATGTAGCTACTACATAATTTTAGATTTAATTTAAATACTGTACTGCTATCTATATCGGATTTTATTTCTGCTTTAAACCATCAGTAAGTCTGCAAATTATTATTCCTATTTGCTAATTTTCACCGGTCCGCAAACTACTTCCACTGATTGTTTTTTCTCCCTTTAATTATTTTTTGCGATCCACAAATTATTACTATTCTTCTATTCATATCTATTATTATTATAAATATACCTCTATTTATTTCTCTCCAATTTATTTATTTCCCTCTGGTCTGCAAACCATTTTTTTTCTCCTATATATATTTATTTTCTTCTGGTTCGCACAAGTTACTTGTATTATTTGTTTTTTTCTCCTGTTTATTTCCTTTTGGTCCGCAAACTACTTCTACTAATTAATTTTTCTCCTATTTATTTATTTTCTTCTGGTCTGAAAGTTACTTCTACTATTTATTTGTCTTTTGCTGATCCGCAAATTACTACCCTTGTGTATTTTTTCTCCTATTTACTTATTTTCTTCTTTCTGGTAGGCAAGATATTTCTACTATTTATTTTTTCTCCTATTTATTTATCTTTTGATGATCCGCAAATTACTACGACTTTATTTATTTTTTCTCCTGTTCTATTTCGGCTGGTTTAAAATTACTTCCCCTATTCATTTACTTTTAGCCGGTCCACAAATCATTCCTCCTATTTGATTGTATTTTGCCGGTCCTCAACATGATTCTTACTGTTGATTTCTCCCCCCCCCCCTATTTATTCATTTCCTTCTAATCCGCAAACTACAACTAATCTATTTTTTTCTCCTACTTATCCATCTTTTTCTCTTCGTCCGCAAAAAAACATAATATTACTATTCATTTTTACTATTTTCAGTTTTACTATTTTTTTTTTCTGTTAGTCCGCAAGTTACTTCTATGTTTTTGCCAGTTCACCAATATTACCACCATTTATTTGTATTTATTCTTATGTTAAATTCTACTATACATTATTTCTCCGATTTAAATCCGTGGAATTTTCAACTATTTCGCAGGTCCGCAGTTGTAAAAAAATTGAAAAACACTGCATTGAATGGTTTCAGTAAAATTATTTGAACCGTTTTTTTTTTTAAAATATTAACAAGGCAAGAAAATATTTCAGCAAACTCTTTTCCAACAATCTTACTCTCACTATTTATCCGATGGATTTTTCAATGCAAAACGGCCTCACACTTAGCTTTAGGGTCAACATCCAGAATCGATTAATATCTCTCCTCACTAAATATACTCATCGGAGTACTATAACATCTAGTTTTTATGCCAATAATCATAGGTCAAACAGTGGATTTCTTGTTTTTTAATGAATTGCCAATGTTAAAAATGGCGTTGAAACTAAATTTATTCCTCCCATGTCTTTTAAATATGAAATTGAATATCTGCTAAAACAAAAATTTAAATTTTTCTGCCTGTAAATATTGTTTTTGTCTATTCTATTTAATTCTGTCTCAAAGAATGTCCAAATTTCTTCAGCTGAGAAAAAAGAAAAAAAGAAGAAACATGGAGGTTAATTTGAATATATATATAAGGAAAGCGGAATATTTATGATAAATACATAGCGTATATATCCAGCACTAGCAGAAATAATATGTTTTTACAGTGTCATCTCTTTTCAGTTTTATTCATTTTTTCCTATCAAGAAGTTGTCATTATTTTCGGATTCTGACGGCTTCAGATACAATCTGGATGAAGAATTCTTCGTTACAGTGCTGAACAAAAGCCCTGACAATAATATAATTGGACGCAAACTGCAGTCAATGGAAGGACGGTTTTCGTTTTAATGGGTAAAGTCGATAATATCGAATTCGACCGAAATGATCGCGATTTAGTGTCAAAAGATAAGATTTGGCAACACGGGCTACTGTTGTGTCAGATGTGCGATATTTGAATAACATACATTCAGAGATAAAGACCATTTAAAAATGGCATGTTGAGTATCGTTTGGCGAATACAATCTTGTGTTGTTCACGTCTGAGATCTCAAAACTTGGATAAATGGCTATTCTTTATTTCTGATAACAAACGTTCACATTCAAAAATAATATAGAATATTTCTTCAGATGATAGACAGGAAGAAACGTTTCACTCAATTATAATATTATGTTACAGTCATTTACGCAATCGAAATTTAGACATGTGACTATCAAAGTAATACTAGTATAGATGCATGATCCAGATGAGAATCTGAATCCAGATCTGAACAGCCGAATGGCTGATACCGACTGCTTGATATTTAGGGTGCTTATTACCATTATCGGTGAAAAGATTCTTTCCATCAATATTGTACTTCAAAAAGACTTGTGGCGATTTGTCAAAACCGAGTATTTGATGTCGAAGTACGTAGATTCAGATCTAGACTGAAAAGATGCACATTTTAGACGAGAGCGGAAGGTGTATGATAGTAGTAGTTTCGAAATTACTTTTAGAAAAAAATTCAGAAAAAATGAGAAAAAAATTCAACTAATGAGAAAAAAAAGTGCAGAGGGATGAGGATAATGAGAAATAATTCAATAATTACCTGATTGAAAGAAATAAATTCAGAATTATTCAAATTTATAATTATTCAAAGAAATAAATTTATAATTATTCAAATAAATAAATTTATAATTATTCAAATAAATAAATTTATAATTATTCAAAGAAATAAATTTATAATTATTCAAAGAAATAAATTTATAATTATTCAAATAAATAAATTTATAATTATTCAAATAAATAAATTTATAGTTATTCAAATAAATAAATTCTGAATTATTCAAATAAATAAATTCTGAATTATTCAAATAAATAAATTCTGAATTATTCAAATAAATAAATTCTGAATTATTCAATGAAATAAATGCTGAATTATTCAAATAAATAAATTCTGAATTATTCAATGAAATAAATGCTGAATTATTCAAAGAAATAAATTCAGAATCTTATTGATAATTATTGATAGAAAGGAATAATTCTGGAAAAATGGAAAAATTATTTTACAATTATTGAAAGAAATAATTCTAGAATGAAATAATGACCAGAATTATAAAAATACACATATTTTTTCAGATTAATATATTAAAAAATATTTCCAGAACGTTTGAAAAGAAATTAAAAGTCAGAATAACTGAGATTTTTTTCAGAATTATTGAAAAAAAAAATCAGAATTAATGATGATTCTTCTTCAGCGAAAAAATAATGTCAGAATTTTGATGGGAATCCATATTTTATGGAAGAAATTTCAGAACAAATAAAAATGAATGTTCGATTCGATGATGAAAATACTTCAAAATTAATGATATCGATACTCAATGATAAAAATAAATTCAGAAGAAACGAAAAAAATAGTTTAAGAATTTATTTAAAATCATACCTTATATGAAGAAAATGATAAAAATAATAAACACAATAAACAATTAGAACAATTAGGGAACATCTTTCGTGGAAGCTTGACTCACAGCGAGTGTATAATTGGTTCACCAGTTCGAATATGCATAATTATCAGTGATTAATATTCATATCATGCTTTGCTTGGCTTGCTTTTGAGTCGGGCCACATCAAATATCACCGTGGTATCGGCATGGATGCCTTATACGGATATCAATAATATCATATTGTTTCTTTCTCTATAGATTGCACATTATCGAGAGGAAAAAAACTGGATTGGTCATAGCCTCGTGGTAGATCATTAATTCACCCGGGTAATCATATTTCCATTGGACAAATAATGTTTTTACACACTATAAGGTGAGATACATCGTCTTCGACCAAATATTAACTCCTGTAATTAACGTGTAACGTTTAATGAAAATTTACACATGAACTCTCATTCAAGGTACAGCCCATTGTGCGAAATTAATAGATATAATCACGCGAGACATACTAGGAAAAAAAAATTTAATTAATATTCTTACAATGAAACGAATCACGAAATTAAACACATGCAATATTTTCAAGATAATTAACCCTTTCTTCAAATTGTTTCTTTAAGGCTTTCGATTTTAATGATCTTTCTTCGTTGTTGTATTTTTTTTCTCTCCCAATAATCGCCTCACTGATTCGTGATCCATTCCCAATGACTTCAATAAATCACTTTCCCCCCTGAAAAAAAAATCAAACGTCACACGTGATGCCTTCGAGGAACGTCAAAAAAAAACAAAGCGTTTGATGGAAAAACACAAGGAAAACAATAATTATAAAGCCCCCGATATACTACTCCATTTTTCATGTTTTTAACTTCTTTAGCACACATAGTGAAAAGATCACGTCTCACACATGTGTAAAAACCCATAGGGGCCTCAAGTTTGAGGAGGACCCTGTTTCAATAGGAGTCTTGAAACAAAAGCGTATAATTATGTTGTCCAGAGGGATTAACAAGAACGTCACAGACATCATTATACTCTTTCGCTAATAGGTGTCGGATTATCGAGAAGGGAGTCCATTATTTTGCACCTGTTATTCGATAGATAACATCTTATCTTATGGTCCATACCACGAGGATTGATGGAGTATTTGCAGAGGTTCTTGCACGAACTGGAATTCTCTTGTGTTGTTTTTGAAGGCATTATTGGTCTGGAGGAGGCAACACACACATAAAAAAGTCCCACGAACGTCACGGAATTTCCACGAATCACAATTCCCCATGTCACTCACGTGATGACAAAGGCACCAGGCATTTTTTTATTGTTAAAAAAATGTCTGGTAAAAAATAATGTATTTTTCCACTTGTCCGGGACCCCTTTTCCATGTTAGCTGACACACTCGATATAATGTCCGATAATTTTGTGCTGTCCTAAGATTTGAATACAGTTATAGGACATAAAAAAATTAGACGCCAATGCCAATCTTTTTGTCGCCATGGAGACCTGGCACCTGGGATTTGTCCAGACACGAATATAACAGACAAATTTTCATAGATATTGTTCTAGGCCTTGACGAATAGAAACTAATTTAGGTGCCACTAGAGGGGTGGCTCAAGAAAAAAAACTAACTGTTCATGCGGGACCTATTTTTGGTGCTCCCTGATCATGTTTGTCTTCGGTCGACAACGCTATTTTCGCCTTTTAAACTTGGATTTGGTACCCCCTCCTAGAACATACTCCAAGAACTGCCACTGGATGCCACCTAAATTGGGGGCAATCGTATTTTTCTTAGAAAAACTGTCCAAAAAACTTTAGTAACCCTTCTTTCGATGTGTTGATAAACTGGTTGACAAAATTCCTTTTGTCCCACTGCCACGTCACGTCAGAGTAGTCTAGCGGCCTATAGACCAGCGTTTCTCAACTTATGGACCAGAAATGTTCCACGGTGATGGAACATGTGCCATCATGTTATGTCAATGGCTTGCTGGGAGACATGATAATTTAATTCGAATTGAATGAAAAATTGTTCAGTTTTATTTTTTATGTGACTCATATTAAAATACACATGAGTTCAACTAAAAGATTTTTATACTTGGAAGTGAGCATATCACATCGAGGAAAATGCAAGAAATTGCAATCATGACTACGGAATATCATTTATCGGAAAATTTTAGCCGAAAAATTATAATTTTCGGCAAACATCAAGTTACGGCTAGAATTGCTGAAGGGTGTAGAAATAAAGAGCTACGGCAAATCGTTGTAAACAAAAAAGCATTTCACAAAAAAAGGAAAGCTTGATCGTCTGAGGATTTCATGTTAAAAAATACGGGATATTGGGATCTTAAATACAGGCAATCACCAATTGTCCCTATAAGCGTTGCCGAAAGCCAGCAAAATTATCAGTTGCTATCAATGAATGATAGAATTATTTTGCAAAAATAACATTACGACCGAATTCATCATCGTAAAATTTATGCGCAATTCTGGTAAATTCGAATATATTTAATATTGACGTTTTATCGTAGTTACTGATACGACCTTGGGAGTTATACATAATTACCGGTGATTGTGATAAATTTGCAATATATAGTCAGGTTATAAATGCACTGATACATACACAACATAAATACAACTGTTACTCAGACGTATGAAGCTTTCATTCTGATAATTTTATCATTTTTGTCGCACCACGGTCATTTTCTGCACACGAGGGCATGACCGAGACCTACAATTTATTGCCGATTCCCAACGACGGCAGGCTTGTTTTTATACTCATCGAGAGGTTGGTGCGCTAACCCCTCGATGGGGGACTCTCGGCGGTAGCAACTTTTTCTGCGGTCATGTCGCCGTTTCTGTTGTACCCCTGTGTCAGGAAAGTTTTCTGACAAGGACGAACCGGGTATCGTACTCGTGACACCTCTAAACATCCTTTGGTACTTTAGGCGAGTAGCTTTCACTCTGATGAACGTATTATGATGAGACTTGGTATACAGGATATATGGACCATGGGGAAAAAGAAAGATACAATAAAATGTAGTTCAGTTTTTGACCACCATGTGAAAAAATAGCACGTTTTTATCGCAGTTATTTCTTTCCCCATGGTTCAAATAACGTATATACCAAGTTTCAAAGAAATATGTTCATCCCAACGGGTGCTACATAGGTCAGAGTAGTGTCAGTTTAATTATAACCACCCTGTAAAAGAAACATTTATCAGAGTCACTAAAATGGTTGGTGATTATGCATAATCTCTCTCCCCGGGGTAATCACATTTATTGTAATCATATATATACATTTTTATTTAGGTTTTCCCATATTTCGCGTTTTCACAATTTTTTTCTGAACTACCTTTGTTGAGTAATTTGCCTGTTGTAGTTTCAGTTTTTTGTTTATTTGTTTATTATTATGGAAATAATCTGCATTCACAATTATACAAAAGACAAATTTAAATCAGCTTCGTTCAATAAAAATATCGGTATGGCCAGAAATACAGAAATTTTCTATAAAATACGGGTCATATAATCGCAACAATCATACTGTAATTTAGTAAGTCATCGAATTGTTTCGGACATTGGGTTCAGAAAAGGTTGAGAAACTCTTTTAAACGATTATTCAACCCTACGACTTCACGTAGGCCGCATGTAGTGGCACCGAGTGCATTTCCGACCACGGAACTACAGACCATGTAAATTAATGGTGAATTAAACTTTTACGAGATGGGTGTTGGCAATTGCTGCATCATCGTCTCGAGTCCTTATACATATTTGCAATTCGGCAACCACTCCTATCAGTGAGCTCGTCTTGTAAGATTATTGTAACGTGGTCGTTTTTAGTGGTTCTCCTGTTTACGAGCAATTGATGTGTGTAATGTTTCCGCCATAGCAATAATAATAAGCTAGTGCAGCTTTTTTTGGACCGAATAAATGGGTTGACACAGCGTGACCCATCGCTTTTATCTTGTTAACTATACACTACAGGCTATGTAGGTACATTCTTTCTTTGTGATATTTAATTGCGGAAGAAGTCACGTAGACGTTTGTCTTAGAAGAAGCTGAACAATCCTTTGGGTCACTAAGTGTCAAGTCATTTGTGAAAGAAGAAGTGAAAATAAAAAAACTATCTAAATGTGTTCACGTTTACTGTCATCCATCCGCGTCTCAACTTCTCGCTCTAATTACCGGGTGAAAAACTGCTTTTTTATATTTTGGTGGGAGCAAACTATGATGTATTCACGCATTCACCGTGATGCATTCTAATGTGCTCTAATATCTTGAATGAGGCTACCGATAGTGACCATGCATATAGAAATCGAAGGTATGCATGATAATGCTAACCGATCGTCGTGTTTGCGCATTGATGGATGGAAGAATCATTGAACATCCTTTATGGGCTTCCCGTGTGAACGAGTATCGCTTTTAGCATTTCAAATGTGTGCTATAAAAAACTTGTTAATTGTCAGAAATTAATATCCACCAAAAAAATATCATCATGATAGTGTTCGCCAATACGTATTTATATGCGTGTGATTCAAGCATCGAAATTCAATTTTACTTCTCCCGAATATCGTTCAGGAGTGAAAATACTTCTTTGAGTTTTTTTCTGTTTTTTTATAAAAAAAAAAATTCCCCTCATTTTACAAAATCACCCCTTGATTTTTTTTTGGTAGAGGACTGAAATTACTGTTCGAAATTATTTTTTCGATAGTACTGATTTTGAGTAATTCGCACACTAGATGGAGATGATGATTTTTTCTCGGCCTAACGATACATCAAATCAAGAGACTTTCTGGATATTATGTCGGGCTGAACTTGGAAAGCAAAAATTCTTTGTCGGAATCGGACCTATTGATGTAATGGTCAGGTGCATTGACCATTGTACCACAGAAACAGGGGTTTTCTTCCCTTAAAAAAAGTGTGACTTGCTTAGTAGAGACATTACAGCCTCTCTTAACTTCAGCGATTGGCCTCCAGGTGGCGGCAGTAGATGAGTGATTTTTTTATTTTTTTATTTTGCAGTCTTTACTCATCCTCCATGCAGTACTACCCATCCTCCGGGAACGCTTCAATCTCACAGAGGAATATGGACATGGTGCATGTGTGGTTTAGTAGTAGTAGTGGTCTCGACGCAGCAAGTCACGCTACTGAGCTTGTCTTAAGGGAAGAAAAGCCTTGTTTTTGCGGTGTAATGGTCAGTGTGCTCGCTCGATTAGCAAGCGATCTTGGGCTCGATTCCCGGTGGAGACCACGGACTTTTCTTCCCAAAAGTTCACCTCTCTGCTTAATATCCAGAAAGACTCTTGTTTTCATGACATCTCTCGTACTCTTTTGTCAAAAACTTTATTTGGACGTACTCAGACGAAAATTCATCAAAACTAAGAAATTCACATTAGTAGTATAAAAACTACAACGCGTGATAGTCTTTGGAAAATCCATTGTTTAAGACTTTTGTGCAAACGAAGTTCCGTCACAGAGCATGCAGTACGTACAACGCAAAATAAATTAATCTCATCATCAACGACAGTGACATCTAGCGGCGTAGTAATGAAAGGAAAAATAAATTTATGTTTTAATATATTAAAATTAACCAATAGCAAATGGTATAGTTGATAGACAAAATATATCTGTTATGTGTTTTTATTAATTTGAAATTTAATTTTTCTTTATTAGTTATTTTAGTGTTAGTTTAAAGTCTACTCAAATTAGTACGCCATTTGTATTGTTGATGGAACTATGAGCTGAGCTTCTACGCTCGGCGAAGACTTCCTTTATGCTATTAAAAGTTTAAAGGTTTTACCATCGGAAGTTAGGCTGCAAACGTTAGACATCTATAAAGCAGAAGCCGCTGTCTGTTCCCTCAAGTTTTCTCAACAACCTCGTAGACAAGGAATGGCTCAAAAGCGTGATGTTATGTGAATATCTACAACTGGAAATTTTTAAAAATTTTATTGTCTAACTATATCCACCCTAAGTTACTCCTGCGTTGGATGGTAACCTCCGGCTCTATTCTAATTCTTCCTGACTACAGATGGTTTTTCATTGCCATTCTGTGTAGACCCGCGGTTGTAGGTTCTTGTCTGATAAGCCCATCTGAGTACATAAAACGACTCAATAGACAGCGATGGCTCACGTTGTTTATTCGAATCGGGACATTGAAAGTTGAAGGTCTGGAGTTTCGAAAATGGATCATTTATGAAGTGACTTTCAGCTTCGTCAAATAGTGATTTCAACCACATTAACAGATACTCGAATATGCATCGTAATCTGATGAAATGTCAGTTTTAATTCAATTTCACAATGAGATGAGCAGCAAAAAATATATAGTTATCGTGGTTACATGAGGTAGAATTCTTGACGTCGATCTTCTGTACCAGTTTGTTAGGAAATGTTCATTTGGCGAGTGAATAAAAGATCTCATTCGCCAAATATATAGCGTATATTTGTAAATACACTATCAGCATGCATCTACTCCTGTTTGGCTACAAATATTGTCGACGCAGATAAGCCAAATTGCTGCAAATAACTCCAACGTGAACTCTGCTTCTGACATTCTGACAACGAAATGGTTAGTCTCCACACACTAATTTCTGCATTGTTCACAATCCAAGAAAACCTATTCATTTCTATAATGAGGTGACATTCATCTCATTAAGTTTTGTACAAAATAGCCGATGACAAGTGACAAAAAAAGAGCTTAATTTATCATCCTCCAGTCAAAAATCCCCCATCATGATAACATTTTTCGTTCCCTCGGGCACAACAAAGATTCTGTTTGTTTTATTCTTATGTTTTTAGGCACAGAATACTGTAATGAAGTTGATTATGATCTGACGTTGAGCAAGTTCGATGAGTTAGCAGAAACTTGCTAAATACTCATTAAGCTCATGTTGTACAAGGACAGGTGTTAATCTTACAGATGTATTTGCTAATGGATGTGGATTCTTTCTCAATTCGTTATCGGCAACATCTATGGGAGGAAGAGGTAGAAAAAGAGAAACATGTAGAGAAAGATTCCTCTGTGGTAAACCTGAGAAACCCTTTAAACCCCTTTTTTTAGGTTCGTTCGCTTTGATTGGCAGGTGCACATTAAGAACAATCATATTCTTCGTGAGTTTTTGCAGGCGCTAGAAAAGGAACATGTAAAAAACAACCCGCTAATATTCGAGTATTCACGATCGTTTTTTTTTGTAATGCTCTGATACAAACACTTCTATGCTCGTGTCATTGATAAATGTTCGGACATTAATAACACGTCGAATCAGGCGAATCTGATGGTTCTGTCCGAGTTAATTAACTTTATGAGAGAATTCCTTGCCCCCCCCCCCCTCCTCTTCTCTCTCTCCTACGAGCACGAACACGTTTAATCATTCTTAATGCCGCTACGTAAGTATTCTCAATGCCTTGAATATAAATTGATGCTCCATATTAAAAACAAGTTTACCGTGTATTATTCTCATGTATGTAGAGTTTATAAACACTTGAAAGGAATTTTAGTATCGCTTAATCGGTGTGGAATTCACTTTGGCAAGGTTCTTGAAATTTGGCTTCAAATTGGTAAATATCTTACCAGTGAATAATGGATATATGCTATTTACAGTACTACTTCTCTGCACAATAACTTCAGTCATATCGGCATACAGCAATTTAGAATCGTTCGAGTTGGGTCCGAAATAAAAACGCCATCTAATCGGTGGGTGCCTCTGGTTCGGTAGGGAAAGAACTTGTCATCCGTGCTCTTCCCCGGCATCGAACCAGCGGAATTGACAGTAGTCTCCATGGTGGTAGACGAGCATCTTACTAATGCACTACTTTTTTGTATAGACACAATCATGCAGTCGCCACAGTCCATTTCTTCAGTCATTACGGAATTTCCCACGTTGTCATAATTCCAAGTTTGGTAATAGAGCTAGGTTCCAACCGGAATTTGCCGAACTGCATGAAGGACCGCCTTAACCGATGCAAATTGGTATGCATGTTCATAGGTCTGTAAATCTGTAGGCCAGTCACAAACTGGTAGGACAGCCTCGCATATATATACATCTTAGGCCCCATAAGACAACATTAACTACAAGTGGGTAAGCTCGACATGATTAATTTTGATTGTCGAGTAAAGAAACGTACAGAAATTTTCGATGCACGATTAAAATACTCTATAACCACACTCCTTTGAGTATGTGTGTTCGGAGAAGCGATCCATATTCATAATCAGTCGTTTATTTTTATTTTACCCCCCGTTACGGTTCACCCGTGCGTATCTTATCTCACCCATTACAAACGTTTCCAATATAATAACTAACCAATTCAAGCTACTATTTCTGATGCATAGTTGACTTGGATGATGATACAGCCGAGACATATCTCGCCCTAGTATATTTCACGAAAGGGTCCCATTACGCTCACGAACCTCAAACTGTATGTAATAATCCTATACCTTATCATTTTTAACTGTACCTACAGCTAAGCTGTGACTTTTCCGAGAAAAAAGACGAAGAAATAAATTCCGCGAGGGCAGTATATTATTATTCAGATGACTGGGTATCACTCGTTTCTTATAATATCATAGATTCAGCAGACGTTGAAATGGTGCTTCATCGATACCGACTTTCAAATTATCTATAAGGACCGAGCCTAAGACACTAGATCTCATGGTTCGTGTTGTGTGCGTGTGTCGTTTTTAGCGGTTGAGTTCCGCTAGAACTTGTATATCCGTGGTTAATCCATCATCATTGGGATATATCGAAAACTCATTTCCTTCTCGTTTCGAAATTTAACTCTCTACTTAATAGAAGTACAGCATAAAACCGAATTTTAAATAAGTATTTTAGCATTAAAAATATACACACTGTCGAATCCAGGCCGCACCTAGATGCTGGGTGAGCTGGGAGGAAACCCCGATTTTGGCACCCCCTCCCTCTTGTAATGTTGGAGGAGGGTTCAAAGTGCTTAACTGGCTTAAATAGGAGTCTTATAAACGCATGGCCCTCGGAGGTTCTGGCAGTGGCCCGCCGAGGAAAAGACAGCTACAGAATTTATAAAAATGGTGAAAAGGAATACCTCAGTGAGAAAATGTGTTCCAGAATTGAAGAAAGATATATAATATAATGTTTTATAGAAAACATTTCAGAATTAATGAAAAAAATTTTTAGAAAACATTTCAGAACTAATAAAAAAAATATTTTCAGGGAATCCATAAGAAATTAATGAAAAAATATTTCCAGAATTAATGTAAAATATTTCCAGAATTAATGTAAAATATTTCCAGAATTAATGTAAAATATTTCCAGAATTAATGTAAAATATTTCCAGAATTAATGTAAAATATTTCCAGAATTAATGTAAAATATTTCCAGAATTAATTAAAAATATTTCCAGAATTAATGAATTATTAAGTGGAGAAAATTCAGAAAATTGTATTGGAAATTAATATTTTGAGAAAAATATATTTTTGGATTGGAGGAATTATTGCTTGAAATGTGTATTATAATAATCATGTAGCTGTATTATGCATAGGCACCGAAACATAAGAGATGAGGTCCTTTGAGCTCCCCCCATTAATTTTGTAAGGGGAGCTGAACCACCCCCCCCCCATAATTTCTGAAAAAAAACAATGAAATGCAGAAATCTCTCCTGCGTACGAGTTTGAGTCCCGCATATATGGGACGACCAGCAACTTTCAGCCCCCACAATATTTTCTTCATGTCGGTGCCGCTAGCTGTATGCAGATACAGTATTCAAATGAGATTTTTCGTGGCTCTCAAACATTTTGGATATTTCTTTTTATCATATCGGTCCCCTTTCATATCTAGAATGAAGCAGAAACAACGTCTCCGTATATCTTACTTTGAGTATTTACCGTCTGGTATCTGAGGCAAATATCGTATGCAGGTGAATAATTCTTCACATTAGAGAGACTATTTCTCCCTTCATTTAAAACAATTCTCGAGCACAATCGTGATTTTTGATGACTCTTGATGTTGACCTCAACGTGAAAGTGGTTCAACAAGTATCTCTCTCTGCAGACATTGCTTTTTTGACTATCCGGGATAAAACGCCCTGAGGTCGATTACGGTTGGGGAGGAGAAACGATAGCCTACTTTGTCATTAGGCATATCTCATCCCCTTTCGTTTTTTTTTTTTCTTCCCTTCAGAACTACATTATATCAGGCCTGCATACGTGACGTGGTGAGGGGTAATTGCTGAATAACTGCTCGGCACTCGGGTCTGCTTTAGATGATTTTTTTTCTTAGATTGAGCTGCATCGCCTGAGGTGGCCTAGGCGATGCGGTCTCTGTGAATCTTTCCTGGGAAACGTTTGCGTCTCTGATAGCAAAAAAATATGTAGAATAAAATATATATTTATTTTTAATTTTCAAATATATACAGGGTGATTATAATTGAAGTTCCCTTACTGGAGTAGTTTTTCTCAAAAACTGCTTCTCCGAAAACAGCCAAATTTTCGGGATATCTTAATGACACCTTGGGAGAGAGACTTGAGAGGAAAAAAAGTTCAATTTTTTGACCACCAGGTGAATAAGTGGAAGTTTTTTATTGAATTTTTTTTTTTTCTTCCATAGTCCATATAGCGTATATACCAAGTTTCAATGGATTACGTCCCACAGCATAACGGGTGCTATACGTAAATCTGTAGCTTCAGTATACATTGCTCAGACCTATGAAGCGCCCGTTCTGATGATGGAGGAATTCTTGCGAAACTTAGTATATATACGCTATATCGTCCATAAAAAAAATTCAATAAAAAAAGCTTCACTTATTCACCAGCTGGTCAAAAATATAACTATATTTTTATTGCATGAATCTATCTCCCATGGTCTCATTAAGATATCCCAAAAAATTGGCTGTATTCGGATAAGCAGTTTTTGAGAAAAACTACTCAGAGTACGGGAACTTTAATTATAATTACCAAGCAGCGCTTGACTTCTAAGCCAATCGTGAACCAATGTCCCAACGTGTCAAACCCGCCAAAATTCTTTATTTTTGTTTTCTGGCAAGCTCTTAAACATGCTTGCCCGTCACTCTGACTGGTCTACGAAAAAATTACGAGCAATGGGAATTTGAGATAAAATAATATTTAATGTCGGAGTACGATCGTAAAATCTGTTGAATATGAGTTCATTATATCGAGGTCCGATTGCAGAATTCATTAAATAGAAGTTTCTTATATTGGGGACTGCTTGTATCAGTACAAAAACTTGTAAAAATTCGTTAAATAAAAGAATTTGTTAAATGAGAGTTCGTTATATGGATGTCTGATTTCAGAATTCGTATAATAGAAGTTATTTCGGGGATGTTCGGAAAAATTCTTAAAAAATTCCATAATAGATGGGTCAGTTAACAGTCTGACTTAGAGCCAGCTAAAAACCCCAGCCTAGATTTCCTACTACTACTACTACTAAACCATACAATGCCGCTCGTACACATTCCTCTATGGAATGTCAAACGAATCGGTACATGCCGGAGAATGTGTGTTCTGAGTGTATGTGTGGCCTTAACGTATTTATGTTGCCGAGTTGCGCTTGTTTCGTGTTCTTGCTACTACTAAACCATAATGCTGCCATCTGTCTTCCCTTTTCTGAAGTAAAGATGGAAATTCAAACATTAATCCTCCACCCTAGTTCCATCCGGCAGTAGACCGCAGGATGTGGAGGTCATGGATCCCCATGCCTTGCCCGGATGGCACTCATGTGTTTAGGTGGCCCTGGGTGTCTCGTAAAGCACACGTAAATTTTTCAATCCGGGAATCCTTACTTCTAGTGGATAAGGAATTTTCAAAAAACCAAGCAAGAGGTTTGATTATAACCTTCACCACACAGAAAAAAACCTTCCGTACAAGAACTCTGTTCTCATTCAGCAGTTCTAATTCAGTGATGTGTCTTACGTGTGATATATACGTTATATTCAGGATGATTACTCAATTTTCCCTTGACGCATTTTACTTGCAAACCATCATTTCCTAGAGGCATACTTGCAGCTAGAAAAAGTACCCAAATAATGTACAGAACTCGGTTATGCCATTCATGTTGCAAGGGTTTGTATATTTATCCAGGTTCTCTAAGTGCAATATTCGCAAAGATATTTTTGAATTCAAAATCGAGGGAAAATTGGAAAAAAACCAGCATAAACTAACTGACAACGCCTTTTTCCCTGATTTTTATGCTATTCACATTTCACAAACGAATGCGTAAATTGGTAAGCATGGTTTTAATTAATACAATACATCAATCCAGCAATTTAAGCAATTAGAGTAAATTTTTAATTAGCAGTTCTAATTCAATAAATGGTAAAATGTACACAATTTGCCTTGATTTTAATGTTATCTTTAAACTGATTTTATTTTGCTTAGCAAAGTTGAATAGTCGTTGCCTAGAATCTTAGTTCCAATTCCTTCAATTTAGTGCGATTTTATTGATCTCTGCTCGTAAAATTTCAGCAGCTCTCAAAAAATGACAACAGAAAGGAATCAACTCTTTCTAGATATAAAAAAGTATTGTGCAGAAAAGTATTCAGTGCAAAATACTGCTATTTTGCACTGAAATGATACAAAAATTTTCTAAAATACCAAAAAAAAAAAAAAAAAGTGAAGTTGATGAAATTGGTTTTTATCAATGTTGTGTATATTCAAATACACACTGGACCATAGAGGGTTTAAATAAACTTTTTGTTTCATCGATTACCGATTAATATGACTTTTACGATATTATTTATAAGCTAGGATTATCGCTACATAACGGGTCGTTCAAGTATTACGTCATCATCGATAAGGGGGGGGGGTTTCCGAATTGCTGACTTTTGCTGATTAGAGGGAGGGGGTTTGGATAATGCCTACGTCATCACCCACACTTTATGAAAATATGAGTTAGGACTCAGAGGGGGCAGAGCTGATGACGAAATTTTGCTGACGGGGGAGGGGTCAAAAATGGCTAAAAATTTGCTTACGTAATACTTGAACGGCCCCTAAACAGAGATTATGGATAATTCCAACGCGCAATAATATTCGATAGTTAAATAACCGCCCATTAAACTGTTTCGATGCCTTAAAGAGGAATGACGATTTTAAGGATGATAAGGATATGATGATTATCCTTATTCATGCAAAATATTGTTACGAAAATTATATAAACAGTCATTATTTGGCAGGACTGTAATTATTATTATAACTCAGCTCCGATTATTTCGCGATGTCATATCGCGTTGAGAGGATGAAAATCGCGAAAAACGCATGCAGGTTTCGACGTCACGCTGGAACGACACAAAAAGCACAATAATATATAACTACGAAAAATTAATTTGATTAATTATTGCAAGAGTTGTTGAAAGTATCGGCCGCCGATGTCATTGCACAGTCTACGTAAAAACGATGCCCGGACGCGCTCGAAGGTATTAGGTATGCTTTTGATATCGTCCGCAGCACGTGATCCTAACCCAGATCATGCATTTCGCGACGCTGCTTACGTCAAATATGGGAAGCGAGCCGACGAACGCATTCAGCGATCAACTAACATCCACCTTTCGTCTCCTCTGGACTCAGAGCCCTGCATGCGTTTTTCACCCTCTTAACGGGGTTTGCGATACCATGTTCCATTGCAATTTTTGTTTCTCTTGATGCCTACTAACAACCCTCCGAGTTTGTCGGTCCATTAACGGAACACCCTGTATAATAGCGCCGCCAGTGTGAAACTATGGATAGTTTGTCGAGTTTTTAAAGACGCGATCTCTTGTACGTTAGAAAAGTCGCTCTCTGTGTTTAGCGTGTTTGGACAAATTCTGCTCTTGTAAATACGTGTAAATAGCTGTTCTGTGAAATAAATCTGTGTTGTCCTTCGAATTGCTACGGGCTTTGCTATCTCGAGTGCTTGTAAGAGACATTATACGGAACAATATTTAGCTTTGAGAAATTGAATAAAAAATTATTTGTACGTATTTGCTTATACATCTAGTACTAATGATTATTCTACGTCTTAACGATGTAAGAAGTACTTTATTCAAACTTTACTTACTTCAGTACTTTATACAGATGACAATCTGGAAACGCCATTTAAGATTGATGTAAACAAACTCTTCAAAGATCGATTCCTAATGACTCAATGATGCATTAGGAATTATTTCTTCAAATATGACACATTCATTTGAAAGATTTTTTGTTAAATATTTTGATGAATGTCACTCATACACACAGTTACACAAGTGCACACTCTGTGTTTAAGTGGCTTTCATCAAAACGTTCCACAAAAATCTTTCAAATGAATGTCTCATATTTGAAAAAAGAATTCCTAATGGTTCATTGAGTCATTAAGTATCGATCTTTGAAAAGTTTGTTTACATCAATCTCAAATGGCTTCCCCAGATTGTCATCTGAATAAAGTCCTGAAGCACTCAATGCTTATTATATTTATTATTGAGTACGTAGTAGTACATACTCCATAAGTTCATCCGTTGCTGTGTTAAGGTAATTATTAATAATTATTTTTTTTTTATTTTTAGTATTACCACATTCGCACGAAAAAAAATTCAATACAAACTTCACCACGACAGAGATGAATACATTCGATTTCCATTAGTGTCTTTATCCTGATGAAGTTTATGAATATACATGATGCGGCTTTTCTTCGATGGTGTTCCGTGACGATCCTTACGATGCACTCAGTTATCATTATTAATGTGTAATAATGATGATTTCGATGCGGTTCCCGTCACACAAACGATAAACCGTCTATGGTTAGGAAAGGTAAAAAAAATTGTTTGCTAGGAACTAGTCTTCTCTGGTAGCTGATGCCACTCGTTTCTTTCAATCAGAGATTCCTGAGAGAAACTCGTTGTGAATCGCACCGGTTCTGAATGATCTAGAAAAATATGGGACTCATATTTCAAGAACTACGATTGCAAAATATATATAATCCCATGAAGGACTAATAGAAGAATTAATTACGAACATTTTGACGATGAAATGAGTTGAAGAGGTATCACTTGCCGTGTGTGAAGTCGATTTTTCAAAAATGACTAAAAAATGTTTCATTTTATTGCGAATCAAAGCAAAAACAATCGTGTCAGTCAGTTCGTTTGAGAAATTTGAATAAAAGAAAAAAGTAATGTATTTAGGCCGGGATTACACTATAAAAGTGCATTTATAAAAATTGAAAAAACCCAACCAATAAGCTCATCGATTGCATTTGCTCGAATATAACCAATCAGTTTATTAGGTGTACTTTTCAAGTTTTATGAAAGCACTTTTACAGTGTATTGCCGGCCTTATACTCTAAAGCAGCGGTTCTCAACCGGTGCTCCTTGGGCACTCCCCAGGGGTTCCGCGGCCGCTCGAGAAAAATAAAAAAAACCCAGTAAATTTGAAAAAAAATATATATTTTAAATAACATAAATAAATCAGTAACTTTGATGAATAAATAAAAAAATGTGATTACGGGGCTCTGCTATAGAAATTATATACCAGAAAGGGCTCCGCGAGTCAAACAAAGGATGAGAACCGCTGCTCTAAAGCATAGGTTCCCAACCTTTTTGGAATTAGTGCCCCTTTTTCAGTGCATGATTTCATAGCGACCCTCCCCCCCCCCAACCCACAGTAAACTATATTGTACATAATATATATTGAAAACAATGACAAATTTATAAATGAATTGATTGATTTGATTGGTGTTTATAATACCAACTGAACTAAATTGAGGGACGGGAAACATGCGGAAACTGAATACACAAAATTTTATTCCTATATAAAAATAAATACAAATACAAATACAACGCCACAACAGGCAAATTGCCCAACGAGGTGGCTGAACATCATGGATCCCCGAGCCCCTACCTACTACTCTTACACCACACATGCACCCCCCCCCCCCGGAACCCCCCAACGAATCGGTACATGCGGGAATGTGCGTGTACGTGTAGTGCAACCTGACGTAAAGTTTGTTTCTGTGTAATGCTTGTTATGTGTAGTGCTGTCATCTGCCCCCAGTTTTACAAACTATGAGTGAAGTGTTATGGTTGAATGATTTACCGTTGTAGGACTGTTGCTCTCTGTGGCGAGACTTTTTAACGGGGAGATCGGCTCGCATTTGCGCCTTGAAGTTGGGAACCACAGAAAACCAACTTCAGCCGACCACCACTGTGGGGTTCGAACCCGGATCCTCGCATCACGAGTCCGGCACTATAACCACTCGACCACCACAGCGGCAAAAAAAAGTTCTAAAATATTTTTTTTTAATCTCTTTATAAAGTTATATCTTTATTTTTATACTTTTTCCCTCTGTTTACGTGTGTAAAATGTGTACGTCTTTTCTAAAATTACGATTTACTGCAAATTATGGTATTACCTTTCCTGAACCACAAACTCATTGAAAGTAAATCCTGTTATTTGTGTCTAAAACTGTATATGCATCGTGCATTTCTATATCCATCATCGTGATGTTCCATGTTATGTGCGGCGAATGAGAACGACGTATTAGTTGAGTAATATTTCTAATGAAATGTGTGGAGAGGGTTTTTATCGAGCACGATGATGGTATCGACGTGTGCAATCTATTACACGCAGGAAGAGTAGATGGTGATTTGGATAAATACTTGATCGTGATTCATTGAATAAGAAAGAATCTCACGGAAACATATTCTGAAGAGCTATGATAACATAATATCCCCCCCCCCCATTCCAATGATGCCACATTTCCAATTCTATCGCTATTTATCGCATCGAGATCGGCGATTACCGCAAATTTCCGATAAAATAGTATTTTTAAGTATTTTAGTACTGTGACACCATTGTGACTTTTATAAGATGGTTGTGAGACAGGATGACACGTATCATGTCTACCATTCTGAATTAATAATCTTTTCAGAATTCATACAGTGTACCACTTCGTGCATTGAGATCTGACATTTAGGAAAATCACGCCATGAACCGTTGGATGGTTTAGATGTGAAACTACTACTACTACTACTACTTAACAGTATATGTGTGTGTACCTCGTACATATTCCTCAGCCGAATTTCCAACGAGTCGGTACATGCCCGAATATGTATTTTGAGTTTGTGTGTGTATGTGGGGCTACTAACGTATTTATGTTGTCAGTGTTGTGCTTGTTTCGCGTTGTGCTGGTGCTGCCATCTTTCGTCCATATTTTCAAATGAAGATTCAAATGCTTGAATCCCCATTTCATGTATCATGATTTCGGTCTGTCTGATTTTTGCGGAGAGACTTTATTAAATGGCAGATCGGCTCACATTCATTCCCTGAAATTGTAAATCAACAGATAACCAACTTCAGCTGACTACAACTGTGCCGCCAACGGGATTCAAACCTATCCTCACGATAAGAGTCCAGCACAATGTCCACAGGACCGCACAGGAGTTGCAGATGTAAAACTACAAATCCTCGACAGAAACTGAATATTCTCTTATAAAGGAAAAACGTATGGAATTGTGTGCGTGTGTGTGTTGTGTTCGCGTGTGCAAGTAAAGTTTTCAATTGCAGTAAAAACAAAATGTCATATGCAAGTAAAGTTCTAATTACAATCAAGAAATTGTCAAGGCATTTAAAGTTTTCATCTATCGCTAAAATTATTGGAAAGAAATGCTACTCACTGGAAACAGGGAGGACCACTGCAAGTCGCAATGGGTAAAAATGCAATTCACCAAGAATGCGTATATGCGACAAATATGTGAGATAAATACATTTATGTGGAGGAACCACTCCCCCCAGGTGCTTCACTTTAAGGAAGAAAAGTCATGAAAACAATCTTAATTCTTGATTTCAAAAAGTAAAGTGAGCCTCATGGAAAATAAGGGAAATAACGCGGTGTCTTATCAAAAGTTGGGACGACCAAAATCAAGGGAATGTCTCTCGTAAAATACAGGTCAAATGGTCACCGTATATACAGCGAAATCTCGCTACAACAATACTCGATACAACGATATACTTTTCAAATCGTATTTGAAATTGCCTGTACTCTTATGTCAAACTCCTCTCGATACAACGATATCTTCATTACGATAAATCCCTCTAGAGCGATATTTTTTTTGTTTCGCTCAAAATATCCTTCAATGTAGCATCAAATTTGGTTAATTCGAAGTCCAAAGTCAGTGGGAAAAAGTTTGAATCGCCCAAAATTCGAATTATCCAATTAATCTACCCTGGGAAATGATTACAAATTGTAACTTAATGATCAAAGAAACGTAGGATAACAATTTTCAATTATTAAAATTTTATCCTCAGGTTACGAAACTGTTTCACAAATGTTAATAATTTATAATAATCGATCTCTCAACTGTTACATTATTCCGCTGTTTCGGATTCAACATCACTGCAGAACTTCTTGACCATGTCGCAAACCTGATTTATGGAAACAGTTTATGATCGTCCGTTACGAAAATTTTCATAAATTTTACTTATCATTCTTATGTTATCAAGGAAATATCCTTTATTAACGTATTACAATCTGAACTTTCCGATGCTTTCTATACTCCATGACGATGAAAATTTTTATATTTTGAATGGTACACCTTTATCTATAGGTTGAACAACATAATCGGTATCAAGTGGTACACATTCCCGATTTTCGCTTCAGCTGAACAATGTATAAAATGGGCAAAAAGTAGAGAAAAAAAGGGTATTTTTTCAAACTTTTATAGTCTTTAGAAAATTGTTGTTTAACAACTTGATCGGGAAAAGCAAAGTCTGGCGTCTTGTAGAATTTTTCCAAACTAAATTTTCTCGTACAAAAATCATGATATTTTCCTTCCAACTTAGAATTATCTAGAAAATTCGAAAAAAAGTTGGAATTAGACAAGAAATTTTAACGTTAAATTAGGTAGAAAACTCGAAGGGAGTTCAAAAAATTCAAATTATCCAAAATTCGAAAATTAACCAAATTCTACTGTATTTTAAAATTACTCACCAGTTTTTGTTTTTTCGAGGGTGTCGAATACCATCAGCATTTTGCACTCTCTACACTCCAAAAGTGTTAATGAAGTTGGAGTGAAGGTACTTTCTGTGTGGTACACAAAAGTGTTATGCGGTAAACTATTTTCACGGTGAAACACAATCAAAACTCAATTTTATTCATTCAATTACAATTTTTTTTGAATAAAGAGGTACTAACAACGCCAATTCGGAAAAGATGCCAACAGCATAAATTTGGCAACGCCTGATGATTATTGCTACTTCTCGATATAGCACAATAACCTCTCCACAACAATATTTTTATTACTATATAGAAGTTTCTGGCCTGATAGCGCAGAAATACCGTGCATTAGGCCCGCGAACTGAAAATGTTGTACATCCCTGGGGTGTACACTAATCACAGATGATGCGCAAGAATAATTAAAGCCGTACAGTGAATGACAAATTATTATAGATTGATGAGGGTCATTGATCATGTTTGCTCTGAATCAAACGCTCTTTAAATATCCAATCGTAATAATCGTACATATTCCGGATATATCTCTCGCTGATATTTGAACTTTTTCACGACACAATAACACTGTAATTGTTATTGTAACATAACCCTAACCCCCTCATGATGCCTTCCCAATAGGACACTCAAAAGGCGTGTTTATAGACATGACGGACTCCATTCGTCATAAAGAACTGTCATTATATTCAAGTCTTTTGTTCTGAGATTAGTGACGACGAATAAAATAACACGTACCAAGAGGGGGGTCACATCAGAAGAACGGTCATTATCTCAGTAGGCTAGTGGACTGAGATGTAATAATGTGAGAAAAATACGAAATAAAGAGAGATTAAATCTGTGGAAAAATCTGGGTTGGGATTGACTCGTGGTGTCCACACATCATGTGTGGAATTTCCTCCCAAATTGAGTTCCCCACCTCTTTTTTTAACGATTCTGACGTTATAAACGTGAAGATAACAAAAGAAATCATGTGAGAACCTGTAATCATGGGGCAGGGATAATGTGATGTTACACACGGTGAATTCGCCGATCACGATCTCTATGACGAGTCCTCGTGACTGTATTTGCGAAACATTAACATTCAGATAAAAATATTATTTATATTATGATATATAATATTTCAAATATAGGCATCATCGTACGTGGATGACCTTGGATTATTTGTTTATTTTAGGCTTAAGGACGATGGCCTATGGCAGGATAGGTTTCACGTGTTAGTCTGATGCGATATGACTGATGGTATCATAAAACTTTCCTATAAATCATGAATTTGCAGAAACTTCACGAATTATGGAGATTAGTCTTTATAGCCGATCATTATTGGGATTTCATGAGTGTAGCCAGACGCTTAAATGCACTTAAAAATATTGGTATGTACACAGTCCACACAGCAAAAACACTAAAGCCACCTGTAGAGAACGACACATACCAGAAAAGATCTTGAGTGAAAAACTTCCGGTGATTGCAGCAGACGAGCGACGATTCCGGCCGAATTGGGATTTTACACGCGACGGTCTGGCCGTTTCTGCGCAGATGCAGTGCGGTTGTTTAGTTTTTCCTTCGCCCCGATGTGATTTTAAGTGTTTACAGTAACAAAGTGTTAAGACAAAGAAAGTTTGAAAGAAAAACACGGGTTGAAGCTCTCACGGTCTTTGTTTCTTCTCAGACTTTAGAAAGATATCGATGACACTTTGACAAAGGATTGATAGTAATGGCATTACGCGTAAGTGGAAGCATCTTCGCAAAAGAAGTCCTGCTAAGCTGTTCAGAGTAGAAGTATTTGGTTCGAATTCCAAGATTCTACGAAACAGGTACCAATTCGAATCATTGACAAACCATTTCATTGATCCCAAAAGTCAACACAGACTTTTTCATTTGGCCCAAAGATAGATATTGTAAGTTACATTAGAGTTTTTCTTAACCGTTTATTTTTGTCCATAGCCCCTCCCTCATCTAGAAGCGAGTCGATTGATAGAAGATAAAATTTATAGTGTACAAAAACTTAATAAATAATGTGGATCCCCGGACTCTTGGACTAGATAGCCATCGGCTTTCCTGTTCTGGGTACTTTACGGCAATCAACCGATATTGACATATGGCGATGCGGCCTGGGTAGCTCTTGGTTTGACGTAGACTCTATATACGTGTAGTTTTACTGCATTCCTAAAGTAAACGCACTTTTTCTCCACCAAAGTTGACTCAAATTAATTTATTTTCAGAGGCTTTCTTTACTCACCTGCCATAACTCCCCTTTTACTTGATTTTCACCCGTGGTCTTCTCAGAATTTCCGAGCACCGCAAGAACTACTGAGTTACATGATTTCATCCGGGTGACCAGAACAAAGTATCCGCACAGTGTTCATTGTATGCTGCTGAATTTGGGTCAATATAGCCACCTATTAACCCTTCGACAGTTACGCATATTCAGATAAATCCTTCGAAAATGGGCAGAGCCTGTTCAGGAAAGACGATGCTTTCCCCCCATTCTCACCAGCAGGTAGCCGGATTTTCGGTAATTGGGGATCCTCCCATCGCAACAATACCTCAACAACATGAATAGACCTATTGTAGGTTAGCCACAATGGCCTCACTGAGTGCTTAAATGTTTATGAAACCTAGGAAATCATTTTTCCCCGATTTCTTGGAGAAAAATGAGAAATTTTCATCTTCACCAATTTCTTTCTATTTTTTGGATTCATGCAAAAAGATCATTATTTTAATTGAAAGATAATCATAAATAGTTATTATTACATGAAAATCTCGAGCGTCAACGTTTTTTCATTTACAACAGAGTATTCGATTGAAAATAATGAAAACTTCGAGAATTCCAATAAATTCTATAAATTTTCACTTCTGAAAAACGCTCAATGTTTACTAATTTATTTTTTTAATCAAGTAATGGTAAAAAAAATTAATAAAGAAATCAAAGAACGTAAGTGGAAACGTACGAAGAATTTTAATCATTTTTTTTTAAATTCTTTGACAAAAATTATGTGCGTCTTACTTGAGGCTTCGACGACAATATTTTTCCACGAAAACTTTTTTTTTTCCTTTCTAGATGTGGCTTATACATCCTTACCGGAATTTACGGGGATTGAATCGAAAGTTTCGTGAATACTCAATATAAAATCAATTTCTATTGTGTGACACACATTGTGGACATTCAATGTTTACTGGATAAATGTCAGTCTATTAATTTATCTGTTGGTATTCAGTATGCGATGATACGAATATTTATATATGTACGCTATATTTAAACTTCCGTAAAATGTTTTGAAAAAAAAAATATTAATAATTAACAGTTGATTAGTTACCATACAAATGAAATAATTTTTTCGTGGATAATTTTGTCTTCGACAAAGTTTCGTGAAATGTTTGTCTTAAGCTGCCCCAATTATTTTCAATATACAAGTTAGTTTTCATCAACTCTTTATACTAGGTGTCCTGTAAGCAGGACCGGAACTAGACGGGTGGGGGAGTGAACTGCCAGGGCAGCAAAATTTAGGGGGAGGTAGTTTTAGGTGGTAACAAGAGCACCTTTAAAAAAAGTATATCGAAATTTAAAGTTGTGGCGGTGGCAAAATAAGGTTGGCTCCGGGCGGCAAAAATTCTAGTTACGGTCCTGTCTGTTAGTACTAGCTCTGCCCTTATCTCATCAACCGTCCGTCGTAGAGGTATGATTTAAATTTAAAAAACGCTCAGCAGGCGTTCAAAAATTCCCCTGTACTAGTTTTGAGATTGAAAATACAGTGTGTAGCAAAATAAAAAAAATAAAATTTTTATACCGTCCTCCGTGCTTTCAATTAGAAAGTTGTTGTCCTGTCTGTCCCGATGCCCAACAAAAAAATTCCATGGTTTCTAAATGCTATATTCACAGAGGTATTCGAATTCGAAAAACGGAGGAGATTTCGGAAAAGAACAGCGTTAAATGCGGGAAAACAGTTTTACACGCTTTTAACTCTGTTCTTCCCCAAATTGCCTCCACTTTTCGAATTTGAATATCTCTGTGAATATAGCACTTGGAAACTTGGAATTTTTTTGTGGATTGTTCGTGTCGCACCAACACGCTTTGATTTTGGTGCCACATTATTTTGTTGAATATATTCTGCAGCAAAGTCATTGATCTACGTTACCATGTTTTCAATAACTGGTTCATAAAAAAAAAAAAAAAGTTTAACTAGTTGAATGAATTTGAAACGTTGTATAGTGGGACCTATATGCCTGGGTTCCCACTAAAATGGCGTACTCGAGGTGGTGGTGGAATTTTCAATACAACACGACTGCACCAGTCTCTTACACTCTGGAGTTCATCCTAAGATTCGGATGAAACTGATGAAAACGAGCAATCGTTCTCCGAACTTGATATTAACTTCTCTCATCGAATTAATCTTCACTCAATAGAGCCAGTATTATTGTACTTATGGGGGGGGGGGTTTGCTTTTACTCGCCTGTCAAATAGTATGAATGTTATACAGAATCATCAAAAACCATTGTGAAACACACATGGCTCAAAAAGTAGAAAAGAAGAGCGAGGAGAAAGGAAATAGGTGGGAAAGTAGGAATGTGTGAGATCACGAGACAAGCATTGTTTGAAACAACCAAATGCTTATTTGTGTTTACCTCTGGTGTTGGCTATAACAAGCCACGATGATAAGAGGCTTATACTAATGGGCGGATACAGATAACTTCACGGGTACCAAATGAGAAATTCTTGTCTTTTTCTTGAAATTCTTCCTCTTCCTAGAATTTAGTTCTGCCTCGTTCAGTTATGATCAGCTCTGGTCAATACAACCAATTTATTTTGAATGAACTGCTTGCTTTCTTCCATGGGCGTCCGCAAAACCTACCTTTGGGGAGGGGGTAAAAAGAGACACTGGTGGGATTGAAAAGAAGGAGTGTTCACAGAGTCTCTTCCAAAAAAATTGAGTTAACTCCCTAATCCAGACTGATCCGTGGTCCCGTCACATTTGTCAAGCTGTTTTTTCTTTCAAACTTAGGCCGTAAGAGTTGAAGAAAAAAAACCAAGTTTTTCTTCGTTTTATTTGAATGCATTAACACCTTATATAGTTCTCTTTGTATAACCTTATAATCTTCGGACATCAGTATAAATACCTTTCCAGCTCAATCGAATTTCCTATTCAGTTGTGACATTATCAGGTTAAAAAAAATTGTAAATAAGATGACAAAAGCTAATGCTATACAATTGATCCTAGCTGATAAGACAGTTAAAAAATTTTCGCCCATGGCCCAGGATAAATACGACAGATCACCAATGATCTTTACTGAATAGAAACAGGACGTGAAAGTTTTTGCTCTTTGTGGGAGCTTTCTTTACTTTTTAGCACGCAGACATATAGTATAAAAGCAGTGAGAGAATAAAATAATGCGAGGAAAGAACGAACACAAGGCTTTTCCTTTTCATTGAGTGTAGCACTCACTACGAGGAAAAAACAGATCTCTGATAATACAGATTCAAGAATTGATCGGATAATCTGGTATTCAATGCTCTGCCCAAAGTATATGCACCTGTTTCTTGGGCATTGTAAAATATATTGAGCATGAGATTTTTTCTTTGGTGACAATGAAATCCGAAATTTTGACACACCACACGCTTTCCACCTTATTCTTCTTTCTACCATCGCCCAACTTCTATTCGGTGATCAACTTCACAAACGGTCTTTTTTTTCGGAATACCGAACGGCCGTTTCATAAAAGTTTTATCGTACTTTCAAAATGTTATTATTTTGAGAGCGACAGAATTTTCCAATGAACTGCATCGTATATGCAACCCATGTAAGTGGGCATTCTGTGATCCACGCAGTTTCGCTACAAGAGCACTTTTCTGAACACAATATTGACATTTATCAATCACAGAAAGAACAGACAAGACTACGCCAAAGAGGTGAATGTGATCATAGGCGTAGGCAGGATTTTCTCAGAGGGAGAGAGGTGCGTTTCAAAATTTAATATTTCCTTGGGGGGGGGGGGGGGTTACGTTTTTTCCTACAAAATAACACTATTATACTGGCTCATGGGGGTGGTTAGACCTTTCCTTTTCCGTTAACTCAGGAATGTGATAAGTTAGGATTGGAAGATTGTGCAGGCTTGGGAAAGTGTCACTTCAAAAACTTCACAGAACTGACTGCAATGTACGACCTAAAGTTCCAGAAGTTTAAAATAACTATGGTAATATTCAAGTTCGATGTTCGCAAAGAACGTGAAAGATGTGTAATGGATACTAAAATTTCTATGTTTTTGGAATACATCAGCAGTGTAATAAACTCGATTTTTAGACTGTGAGGTTGTTGAGGAAATGATATGCATAGATAATAACGAGAGATTGTAGTTGAAAAAATAAAGAAATGCTGAAATCGCGAAATTCCTTACATTTACTCATACAATATTGTTTGTCGAGACCGATACAAAAGAATGTGTTTGATTGTGACAGACTGTGATCAATGATAGTTGAGGGGAGAGAGTTTTTCCATTCGACTATAGATAGTCAGAAGATGCAGAAATAGGATTTAATTTTTGGGGACGGTTTATATTATGTTAGAGATATAGGATGGATGGCTTAGTTACAGTATCATAGTTGACCACGGATAATTTTATATAGCATAGTTTAGCGGAAAATAAGTAAGTTTATGATGAGAGGGTGAAGGAGTGGGGGGGGGGGGTCCTTTCCTTACTACGAAAAAAAATTCAGCTCAAGAGGTGTTAGTTTAACGTTCATAGTTATTTTGAAACATAAATTTTGTATCATATCCATTTCTAAACTAATCATCACCCGAAAGTTTCAAAAATAAAAAAAAAATCAAATATAGAAGAAATAACTGAGTGAAAGGGAAAAAAAGCGATACTCTATTTTTGGACTGAAAAAAAAAAATACTTCAGACCACAGAAACATCTTCAAGAATTCTCTTTCCCTACAACCCAACCCTTTGCACCTCAAGATAGCAATTACAATGCAAGGGATAATAGCATTGTTACCGTGTGCTTTCTGTATTGTGTAGCTGTATAGAGCGTCCTACAATGTCTTGATCTCTTCTGAATACTGGAGGAGGAGCTCGTCAACTGTAGGGGCGACAGATTTACACAAAGAAAGTAGGGGAAGGCAACTGATCAGGTCGGCCGGATATATACGGCGCTGCCCAGATTCGCCACAACATTTTTGAGCGGATATATACGGCGCTGCCCATCGAAGGGTTAAGGGTGACTAATATCATATTTGATAAGAAGTTTTATCTGTTTCTGTTCTCAGTACATTCACGAGGCTAATCAAAGTATCCAGTTACGAAAAATACATTCAGCATCCTATTAGGAGCACGAATGTCTGTCCAGCCATGTGTAATCGACACCAAACTAATAGGCAATGATCGTGGAAAAATGACCGTGGTGTGTCAATCACCGGAAGTAGCGTAAGGCTGGTCATCCACTGGAAGTGACTTGAAGAGATAAACAAGTCACGCTCTGTTGTCTGTATATTCACAACACTTATCCTATTGCACATAAAGTAGGAGAACGTCATTCACTAGAAAAGATCTTGAGCGAATGACTTCTGGTGAGAGCAACAGAAGACTGAAAATTCCGGCAAAATTGGGATTTTACGCCTCTTGCCGTTTCTGTGCAAGTGCAGCGCGGTTGTGTATTTATTTCTTCCGCCACTCATACTATTTTTTCTATTTTGGTCTCTATCTTTTCCCGTCCTTCTCGTATAAACATAGAAGCTTAAAATTTGATAATTGTCACGCATGGGTTGTGATAATAAGTTTTAATCCATTAAAAATTGCTATTTCTTCGTTCACAATACGAACACCTTCTCCGCATCTTATTAGTCGACTTGGTAAAAATACAGGTTCTCAAGATCCATTTCTCAAAAATTTCAGTTTTTCAATGTATTTCCTCAAGATTATTAACGAATCGGAGTAGAAGTATTTCGTTCGAATTCAAGATTCTATAAAACAGATACCAATTCGAATCGTCGACAAACCATGTGAAATCTCTCACTCGTCTGTACGGAGTGCAGTCGCAAACTGAGTAACGTGTAAGAATGGCTTTCTGTGGACGACGTCAGACGCCCCTGGTCATCTGACACAATGTTGGCTGTTGTCGCTTGCGTCACTTGTCAGGTGTTGTCGCTTCCAACGGACATTCAGCCGAAATCAAATGCGAAGTGACTTCCTGGTTTTAAGATCAACTCTAATTTTTTCTAGTTATTTCTTTAGATTACCCAGTAGGATTGTGGCAAAAAAACTCGTTAAAAATGAATTGACATTTTGTGGAAACAATGAACTCCACTTTCTGAGTACACAACCGGGAATAAGTGAGCACAACAAAAAAATAAGATACTCTCATGATATAAACTCGTAATATTTTATCCTTCTCTCACCGAAGATATCACGCATCCTCATCTTCGTGGAATGTCCATTAAATCCGTTGCACGAAAGTAAAGTTCTTACAAGATCCAATTTTTTTAGCTAATGGTCGCTTTCAGCGCGCATTCGAATGCTAATCCTACCCCAAAACTCTCATCATGACCGAAACAAGCTCATCATGACTTTATCTTTGACGAACATGTTTTCTCTTATATGAATATATTCCAGAATATAAGCTACATAATTGCGACCTTTTATCAGTTATCTTCCTTAACTATCCACCTACCCCTCATCCTCAATTAGATGAGTCCAATGCACTTTGTTGTTGCTGTTTCATCGTCCAAAATATGAATATTCCATTGCTCCTTTTTTTGTGTTTTTATCTAGAGCTTGTATTGTTCGAAGGAGCTGTAATTTCCGTATCCTAGTTAGCGTGATAAAAGCAAATAGCGCGTTGCACCGTATATCAGAAGGGAGTGTTCGTTTTACACAGGAATAGATGTTAATCAACTACAGAATAACTAACACTAGAGGTGAGATGGCGTGTAGTTTATTCTTCACGGAAGTTCGTACCTTTCTCCTTTTTGTCCGAGAGTTCATTACCCATTTTAGGTAAGAGCCGTGTCTCTTGAGATGCTCGAAGACATTTTGGACATTCCATTAGAGATCAGGCTGCGAAAATTTGATACGGGTGAACGCCTTAATTGCAAATGGTTCGTTTTTTGCGTATTAAATGGACACTCATTAGATGAGTCCTCGTATAAACAAGGCGAATTGATTGAAATCCGTCCGAAACCCCGTCATTTAATCTTCTCTCTGATGGACTTTGTTCCTTTCCTTCGCTGCTATTCGATCCGAAAATCGCATCGAATGTACAGTCGTAAACTGTCCAATGATCGCTGGAAAGGGTTGCGTATATTATCGTATAAGTCATATAAATCTTTCAAAGGTCACCCGGTGAAGAAGCATTGAAAAATATATAAATAAATACCATTTTCTTTCTTTCTTGTTCGAAGAAAGCGTTTCCCCTCTGCTTTTTTCCCCTCGTCATAGACAGACAAGAATTCCGAATACGTGACTTTAATGGAAAATAACTTCTTGGCTATGACAAGATCACGGACGTGGGATTTTTCAAGTAACTTTGTATATTAAGCTTCGTATATCAAACTTCTCTCAGTCTTGATAGACGCAACGTTTCATCTTTTGCTTAAAGTTTGAAATACCGAGATGTGTTCACCACCATTAAATTTTGAGATCGTCGGCAGTTTTTTAGAGTATTAGTTGCTTACTGGGTGGCACAATTGAAGAGGATGTGTGTAAGACTAAATAGATGGGAACAATTGAGTCAAACGCAAAAATAAAATTTGTGTAAGCACCTTTCAGACTATGTAAGTTTAATTTTACACACAGAAAAATTTAGAAATTCATCACCGTAATGATAAATTAGCACTAGATGTTGACTTCATATATATTCACTCTCGGAGACACACTAAATAGTAAATTTTCTGGAGTTCACATCATGGATATGAAGGATTGATTCATTATAACTGAACTATTGACTCATGTGCTAACCTTCTTTGAATCATTCCAATTTTGGTATATGTACTACGTACTACTGCTTAACCGCAAATTTAACATACCTCTGCGAAATTTCTAACGAATCGGCACATGCCGACACGCCTGTTTTGATTGTATGTGTGACGTATAGCGTATTTATGCCGTCGGAGTTATGCTTGTATCGTGTTGCACTGGTGCTCGTATGTGTCGTTAGTATTTGGAAGTGTAAATGACAAAAGCCTGGATTTTCATGTTATATAAGTATCATATTGAAAGTGCTCCCTGCGGTGAGGCTTCTTCAAAGAGAAGATCAGCTCACATTCGCATTTCGAAGTACATGTACTGCAGAAGTGAGTACTCTAAGAAGACAAAGAATGTTCAATCGGCAGCACTGTGCTCATAAAACCACCTAAGTATGTTCGATGCTTTCACTTAATTACGTGAACTTAAAAAAATTCATATTATGTTCGTTTGAGCTAGTACTTATGTCCGCTCGTAAATGTTTTCCAGAAGCGAGGCATAAATAACACTCGTAGCTGAAAAAAAGGATGAAGATCTCTGAGCCAACATCAATGTTTCACGCATTTTGTTCATTTGATCGTGATTTGCTCCCCTTTAAAGCTATACGTATTTTCAAATAAATGTTATTTTCTGTTGCACCTTACTTATGTTAGACTTCGATGAGGCTCAGAAAAAAAGTAAAACAATGTAGCTAATTTGCGAAGAATGATCTCTCGCTTCTCGGAAATATCGCATCTGGATACAAATGTCAATAGGACGAAAATGCAAACTAACATCAACGGGAGAAACTTGAAATTGCTCAAAATTTTACAGTCAAACCTGTAGTCAAAATTCTGCTATCATTCCGCAGTCAACACTACTACTGAATACGAGTCTCGCAGTGCTCATGCAACATTCTAGTAACTGGACATGCACTATTCGATTATGTGGGAAATTTGAGAAATGTTCTTACACGCGTTAGTTTGACGTCACGGACTGAAATATGCATACTTTATCGTTTCTGTGAGTGAGAAAACAGACATAAACTCAGTATTTATCTCTCAACCACCGACAGATGGTGCCTTCGTTTCCCACCCAGCTTCACTGGTTGGAAATCACTGTGAGGCGATATATGACCGGAGTTGGTGTGCGGTAAAGTAGTATTTATCCCTATTTCCTGATTTATAAATGAATTTCGGAACCATTTATTTTTCCATAAATAATTCAATTTGTATTGCCTGGAAATCGTATACAATACACCAAATTTGACTCGATTTGATTCGATAGATTTTGTAACTAGTCCTATTATACAAATACAAATACAAATACAAATACAACGCCACAACAGGCAAAATGCCCAACGAGGTGGCTGATAAAAAGATGCCCATAAAAATATGGTTGTCATATGTTTCAAAAATACAGCAACCCAATTAAAAATGCAATTAACACAAATTACAAACAATATATACACATGATAAAATATTATACAATGCCCATAAAGAATACTTATGGTTGTCTTATTCTAAGAATGGATAGCTTCTCGATTTACCCCAACATGTTTATCGTATTTCTTTTTAAACGTGTCAATTGTGTTACAATTTACTACCTCCGGGGGTAAGCTATTCCATTTATTAACAACCCTATTGGAGAAAAATTCCCTGCGACACCATAACCTTGCATTGTCCCTCACCAATCGATACTGGTGTCCCCTTGTAAAAGCAGTCGATTGGCGGTGTACTAAAAGTTCATGGTCCATCCTATCCATCCCATTGAAAATTTTGAACACTTCGATCATATCTCCTCGACACCTGCGTTCATCCAATGTAAACATATTCAAAAAATGAAGTCTTTCTTCATAACTCAAGCCCTGTGTGCCAATAAGGACACGCGTAGCTCTTCTCTGCACCCCTTCAACCAAGTCTATGTCCCTCTGTAGGTATGGTCTCCAAAACCTTACAGCATACTCCAGTCCAGGACGAACTAAGCCTCGAAAAAGCGGAAGAATGACTTTAGGAGAACGCGAAGAGACCTTTTTGAAAATGAGACCAAGCATTCTATTCGATTTTTTGACAACCGAAAATGAACACGAAGCAGTTTTCTTTCACATTTGCAATTTCTGGCGATTGCACTAATAATTATAATAATTATTAGTAATATTATAAAAAAATATTAACTAATAATAATTAATATAATATAATTAATTAAATATAAATTGATGTATTTGTTTTGAATACAATGAGAACACAAGTCACTGTGATATGAAGAATGCAGGATCTAAATCTTGGATAATTCCTCTGCCTGGCCTCTTGATAGTCAAAGCATTCCGAAATTTATTATAATCAGGCGATAAAATCCTAATGAGATAAATCATTGATAAATATCAAAGAGAAATGCAACGATAAAGGTAATGGGGCTAATTCCGATTGTCCGTTGGCGGTGGGAAAATCACCAGTAATATTTCACTCCGATGTCAAAGTTCACCTGATCTGGCAATTTGTTCGGTCGCTTCTGTTCTGCAATGCATCAGGAATTAAAATGAGTTGCCATCTTAACGTGCTCCGAGGTTATTAGGGGGTAATTGCCACTAACCGATGGCAAAGAAGCCAACCCCTGTGTCTTATTAATGAAAGAAACTTTCCGCCATTAATCAGATTGATGTATGTTTCTTGAAAGGACCACGACTTAATCTATCGAACATCATCGAGAAGTTTAAAAAAGAAAAAAGATCAACTTTTTTACTTGTAGGGCTCACTCGTTGGTCACCCGTAACCCACTGGTGACCCGAGTCGCAGCGAGACGCGATAGTCTTTAACTTGTTGGACAAGTGAAAGCTTCTTTTCTGGCCCGCGCCGATGATAAATTGCTGACTCTACGCGAGAAATATTTTTTTGCGATGCTATATTATAAATGGGATTTGAAATATATTTTGTAAACACACAGTCCTGAAACATAACCTGACAGTGCTGTGATTGCTTTTTTGAATGTGTCAGGTACAAATCTACTGGGTGTTCCATAAACAGAGGTATAAACTTCAAGTGGAGATAGAGAACATCAAAAAGATTGAGAATTGCATAGGAGCCCATGTGACAGGAAACGGCAACGTACAAAGCTTCGTGGTACTGGTCATAACAGCGCTGCAGGGAAAATATGTGATTTTTTTTCTGATACCTCCATATACCGTTCCATAGTCCCCTTACGGCAGCGGTTCTCAACCGATGCTCGAGAAAAATACAAAAAAAAAAAAAAAACCCCAGTAAATTCGGAAAAATAATTATAAGTATTTTTGAATAGTAATAATAAATCAGCAACCTTGATGAATGAATGGAAAATAGGCCTACTGGGCTCCTACATAGAAATTATACACCAGAAAGGGCTCCGCGAGTCAAGAAAAGTTGAGAGCAGCTGCCCTACGGCAACTACCGCTCAAATCAGGAAAATTCACGCACATTTCCCCACCAGTGCTGTCATATACGCCTAGCGGCGTACGATGATGTTTCAGGTTTTGGGTTCCTATGCAATTCTCAATCCCTTTGATATTTTGTATCTACGCTTTTGCACAACAGCTCTGGGCGTGAGCGGTCATCAATCAATGAATCTATCAATCTATGCTTTAAGTTTGCCCCTCTATTTATGGGACACCCTCTATAGCTTAAAATGTTACACTAGAGGTAAAATATTCGGTTGCCGCATTCTCCCAGGGTAGGGCATGAGACTAAATCGCTGAATGGACCTTCATCATACACGGCGTGATTTCATAAGATAATTAACTGTGCATTTTTTTTAAAGGGAAGGTGATGAAGATTGTCACATCCCTGTTTGTTCAAGATATCGGTGACGTTACCTATATTGGTAGCGAAAGATGTCTTTTCCACTTGTTAGTACAATATATGCAAACCACTGGTTGTTATGCAGAGATGATGATTAGGAAAACAAAAAAAAATCAAGTTTGTCTCCACTGGGACTTGAACCACAGCCCTCTCGCAGTCGGGCAAAAGCGCTACCGAGTAAAAAAGACGCCTTTCTCTGCATATATATCGACCGCTGGGTAACTTGATGTCGTTTACAAGCCATTTGCTGATTGCCTGTCATTGTCCATCGCACTGTAATGCTCAGTATATACGATTAAAAAAGAAATATCTCATTGCTTCTGTAGTATAGTGGTAGCACACTCGCCCGGAATGCGAGAGGGCTGTGGTGCAAATCCTAGTGGAAGCAAATGAAATTTTCCTTTCCTAGTCATCATATCTGCATGCCCACTAGGCTACCCAATTTTTAAACTCTTGCGGTCCCATGTTGAGGTGGGATCGACATCAGGAAAAAGCGGTATGTGATTGTTATAACAGCCCCTTACTATTACAGAAACACTTGTGAATTCGACCTCTCAGCAGAACTGATAAGCTATACAAAAGACGTAATAGCTATCACCGGGGGGGGGGGGGCTTCCTCATTTAAGGGGTTGCGCTATAAATTACGAATTGTACCACCGAAATACCGGATAAACCTCTGGCTCACAAAGGGTTAAGCTTTCCAAGATCGATCAATAAATGTCAACACGTCAGCACCCTCTATTCATTGCTATATCACAACTTCATTTCGAACATGACGCCACTAATAACCGAAGGAAGCAATTCTGACACCTCGGGTGCTCATCTATTCCGACAACATTTCCTGCCTAGTGTAGAACCAAAATTTGTGGTCTTCTTCCCGAGCAGTCACATGGGTCGCACAGCCCTTCACAAAGGAAAAACAATGACCAATATTTCCCTTAGGAGGTGCAGTCTGGACTGTTATTTGTTGGTATGGTAGGAAACCGTGAGCTGCTACATGACCATTGATATGCAGGCCTACTACTAATTATATATATCGTATTTTCATACTTGAGAGTTGAATACTCCGGGTACTCAAGTACAAAAAGAAAATTGCTAGCACAAAATAAACAAACATTTTTCTCTTATTTAAATCCTATATAAGTCATACTTTCAATTAATTTACCCATCTATCAAAAATTTCATGGCAATTAAATATATATATATTTTTCTCTATATACCATTTTATGCTTGCGAAGATTGATCATTCGAGATCTAAATTCAAAATTTATTCTGAGTAGATACGTGTCCACGTCACAGTTCGGATCCGAGGGACCAATGACTGGTGATTCAACCGTTCGATCATAATGATGGCCGACACTCGTTAACCACAATCTATTCGTTTATTGGGAGTGGAGGCAACAAGCCATCATCAATCTATACTGATGGGCTTGTTACCCCAAGGTTTGGCCTCATTCGTAAGAAAGCATTCAATGTGAATAGTAATTTCAATTAAATTATGCGTATGTAGATAAGGCATCGTGAGTTGGACGAGCAGAAAATACGTTATAACTTTCAGACCAGATCATTCATTTTTCGGAATTTTCAAGACGCGTTTTTTCCATTATTTATATTCAAAAAATACAATATAAACTTAAATTTCAGCACATCTTCATTTTTTTGTCCAATTTTGTTTGAAAATGCACAAATTTTTATGTAGTATGAGTTTCAGCTCATGAAAAGTCATACGGTGTGATATTGATAAAAACAGTTTGATTCTTTGCTCAAACATAAATATATGTCGTATTTGTGGGGGATCGTGTCCCAAACTTTCTTTTATAGGCGATCTATTATCTACAACAACTAGCGAATTTGAGATCATCTATAATAGGCCAATGGCCAAAATTGACTTTTCTCTGTCGTACATTTTCATTCTGGGATATTTCATACAACGGCACATCACTATGTGGCTCCAAAACAGATTTCTTTTCCAATTCCATCTGTATTGAGACAAGTTTATATTGTTGTTCTAGCACGCGTTTTACGAATTAAATGCTATCCAACTGTAAACTAGAAGTAATGTAAACTTTTTTTTTCGATTCAGGATGCAAAAACAGTTCATTAATTTTAAAAAAATGTATCAGTTAACATCAAAAACTGCTTCAAAATTATCAGAAAGTTCAAAGACATTTTGTCATTAGAAATGAAATTTAGTCCCGGCAATGTGCACAATTAATTGTGTAAAAGATTCCTAAAGAAATAATTCATATCATTCAAATTTTTTTCAGCTAAGACTATGCAGAGTATAATGTTATTCACATACAATTTTTTTTGGAAATTTATTGCTAAATAATTTTAATAATTTTCTACGTAACACATCGCATTTAATCTCGCGGCACCTTTTCCTGGAAGCCATCTTGAAAAAACAAAGTTCAACTTCAAGTGATTGTCTCTGATCGATGCCCCTAAAATTCACTTTCTGAGGTTTGTAAAAAAAAAAATTCTACAGTGAGAAAAAGCAAACCCTCGTTTGTGCGTACAGGGTCTGAAAGGGTTACGGAGAGTAAAATATTGCATTAATTTACCAGTCAGACTAAGAAACAATAAACGTGAGAAGTATAATTGTTCAAATGATATTTTATTGCTTAAAATAAGCTTTATAACGATGCTGTTTTTCCCGAGAGGACTTAACAGCCGTCAGTTCATTCAACGAGTCTATTATTAGGTACACGATAAACTAAATTCCAGATGGCCATTTATATGTAATATTCTCTTTCATCCGTCTTACTATTCGCATATTGAGGACGCCAATAACTCTCAATACGTCCAGATTATAATGAAAACCAAATATACACCAACCGTACGTATAATCATTAGATGTACCCAAATCCTTTTGTCACGAAATGTGAGCCACAAATGGTAGTAAAAAATAATGCCTGGTCATAATTATATTCTAGTGAACGAGAAGAAGATGCGCAGTCTTGTAAAATATTTTCCTGTCTTGTTATTTTGGGATGGATGAATATTAAGGTCAGACTTTTCCGTCGTTAGAACCTTCCCAAAAACAAAGATAGACATTGACTGGAACGCTTTCCTTTCCCCTGTAGGAATATAGATATTTTATAGCGTCCTCATGATATATGCTGTGCACGTATATGTTTTCTCTTCAACCCTTCCCTCTTCTCACTCTCATTACTGTCCGCCGCCGTCTTGGTACGCAGATGCGTAAGTCATTTGATCATTTTTGTCGCACCACGTTCATTTTCTGCACTCGAGGGATAATTAGACGGGGACCTACAATTTATTTCCGATTCCTAACAGCAGGCTTGTTCTTATGCTCATCGAGAGGTTGGTGCGCTAACCTCTCGATGTGGGACTCCCTGCGGTAGCACTTTTTTCTGCGGTCATGTCGCCGTTTCTCTTCTACCCGTGTCAGGAAAGTTTTCTGACAAGGACGAACTGGGTATCGATCTCGCGACAGCTCTAAACATTCTTTGGTACTTTAGGAGAGTATCTTATCGAGCAGGGCTACCACGTCCCCGATGCGTAAGTCATGATGCAGTCATCGTGAGAAAATCACTCGGAAAACTGTACATTTTATAATAATTTTCTTGAGATCTTATCGCGTGTTTTCCTTCACTGCAATGCTTACAGATATTATAGAATAAAATACCTAATAAAATACACGTAAACTTGACACTACTCGATGAAATCCCGACTACGAGTCGCATCAATCAATTTCTGAATTTCTGAAACCTTATGAAAAACTAACATTCCTAAAAATTGATTGGTTTTTATCTGGCAGAAAATTTAGAGATCTCTTTGAATTATGACAAATTACGAATGTTTTTCGTTATTTCCATGTTTTTAATCCATTATTTACCATTGCCTCTTTTTGGGGAGCTTGTTTTCATTTCTACATAATTAAGCAGTTGAATTTTTTTCTTCTGGTTGTTGTACCTAAATTTCGACTGCAATAAAAGTTGCAAACAAATTCTTTCTGAACTATTATTCTTACTATATATATTACTTTATCTTTGATATTGTTCATTTACATGTCGGCTGTATACTTTTTTCACAATTTTATGCAATAAATTGAACTTTTGAAAAGAATTTTCAATAACGACCTCCTCGAATTTACACCTCTTTAGTTTTCAAACAAGTTTTTATTGTATAATTTCTATTTTAACCCTTTTCTCTCCAACAAATTTAATTGTCTCATCTAGGACTTGTTTTTCAATTCAGTCTTAAACTTGTCATACTTTTGTCGCTTCTTTTTATAGGTAAAAGAGTATATAAGAACATTCATTATATTTTTTTCCACTTTCATTATCATAATATACGAGTACATCATACAGTCCGTCTTAAAAGTTTAATCATAATAAATTTAATCATAAGAAATATGGCAGATACGAAGAGCTGGAATTAATTATGCTAATTATGTTGCCTTAGTATCGTGTCTGAAATTTACATGAAAAGTCACAAGTAATAATTCAATCATGATCTTTTATATAAAATAAAAAATTGGACATTTGAATCTGCTAAAAGTTTAAAATACAGTCAAACCTCGTTAGTGAGTCACCCGGTCCAAGTCCCAATTGTCCTCAGACAGGAATTGGTAAAGCTATGGCTTACTCCGTTTAACGAGTCACTCCGCTTACGAAGTCATATTTTTGCTCTCCCTAGAGTGACTCATTAACGAGGTTTGGCTGTATAACATATAAAATAAATCCTGGTACAATAGATGCGAGTATAAAATAAAAAAAATTGCAACAATTTTCCAGTCCCTGTATCACTTTAAAAAAAACGTGTTCCACTTTACAGACTCATATTTTAAAGGATTCCCGTCTTCAGGGGATGCCAACATCCTCGATTTCAGTACTGAGTTGTTCTAGAGGCTTTTATTGCTTTCCATGATTATAAACCTCACGGATAAGGATGCCACTCAGATTCTTTATCAGGTTCAGACCCGGGCTCAATACCTGTCAGTCCGAAATTGAGGCAATTTTTTGTGAGAGTTAATGCTTAAAGTAGGAAAGGAAGCATCCTACTCGGATCCCTAAGAAGCTTGTCAAATGGTAGCAAATGTTTTTCGAATGTTTCTTGATTCTTCTTCAAGTCTTATATTTCTTCGAAAATCGGCAGAGGGGTTTGACCATTCGGTCCCGATTCCCTCCAAATCATTGGTTATTTGCCACCCTTTCAATAACCGAAAACAATCCTTAGCGCTTCCGTAAAGTCATGCCAGAAAGTTTTAAAGTCATCATGGCCATCTAAAATTAACTTTTTCTCCTCAATAAATACTTTCAGCCATTTTGCCCCATAAAACATACATTTTTTTGTCCCACTCTATTCTCAACTCTTGCGACGTTGTTTCAAACACGGTATATGCACACAATTTTTTCCCATTGAAGTTTAATGTAATTGCAGTCCCTTATACGTGTATGTACTGCATGTTTTGACATGTTTAGCCGCAGCTTAATTTTTACGTCTTTTACTTTGCCCAAAGGCATGTTTTGAGTTGATATCATTCTCTGGACTAAGTACCTGTCTGTCGGAATACACGTTGCGTGTGACCTTCCATATCCTGGTTTTTCCACAAAAACGTTCTCTTTGGTAAGAACTTGACATGTGCCACGATTTGATCGGTTAAGAACAGTAGAAATTTGCCCAACAGTCTCCCCTTCCGATTTGCACTTGAAGATTTTACACATCTCCTTTCTCGTGTGCTGCGATGAATTAGGTGTTTTGATTCACTAGCAATAACTTTCCATTTCGCTCTAAAAACCCGTCAATTCACCCGCCACAACTTCTTCTTTAAAATTTGCGTTTAGTGCTTAAACTTTTGAGACAGTGATTTCCCACAAAAAATAAAAATGTACATTATTCTAAATGACTTTTAGTAAATTTATTTCCTTTGAAATCATTTATTTTAATGGATTTACATTGCATTTCAGTTATATGCCTAGAATATAAGTTTGAATTTGATTTGTGTTTGTGATTTTATCGGCATTTTTTCATCTTGTACTTACTTTTGAGGGACTATATTACTCGTACAGTGTCTTAATTTTTGTTTGGACATTCAACTTTGGGGTTCTTTGGAAAAAAACAACAACATTTAAATTTTTCTGAAATCTTTTGTGGCACACCAATGCTTGTCTCTCACGGCACACTGGTTTAAAAACACTGCTTTAGAGCCTTCCAAAACACATAGCTAGACATTGACTATAACGTTTTCTTTACCCCCGGAGGAATTATAGATACTTCATGACGTCCTCATGATATGCTATGCACGTATATATTTTCTCTCGAACCCTTCCCTCCTCTCACTCTCATTACTATCCGCCGCCATCTTCATACGCAAATGCGTAAGTCATGATTCAGTCATCGTGAGAAAGCTCGAATCAAAATGATTACTGCGAACTGTAAGTCCTTTTCTATGATGTCCTCTGCCATATACCATAATCAACCTCCGTAGGGGTTGATTGACTCGTCTTTCTACCGAGAAGAAACCGATTTAACTAGAGATCTCGACCATGCCAATTGAATGGGCCACCCATTTTTTCTCTCTTGTTAACCTCTAACTTTCTATGTGTGTGGGGGACCTTACTCCCCTCGTTTAGGAATTCTTGATTAGATGATACCAAGCCCGTAAGTGAAAGTTAATGATTCAATCCGGGAGATCATTACCGTTGATGGCTAGTAAATTATGAAGCTGAGCACCAGTTGTTCCTGGTTAATCGCGTGAGCGACATATACAAACTTGTATGCTTTATCGGGCATTATTAGGGCCGAGATGTTTGCTTTGACGGTTATGTGTGGGGTCGTGGGTGGTCGTGAACAAATTTGATTTGTGGCCGTACGGACCTCACAGAGGGAGACTCTGGCATCTATGAAATAATTTCGAGAAATGTGTGTGTGTTGGAATCGAAAAAATAGATATCACGGAGATAGATTAATACGGTCATGGTGGAAAGAGTGGTAATCACGAGCATGAAGATTTATGAAATGCTTCTGAGGAAAACGAGTTTAAAAAAATGGTTGATTTCGGAATCAGATTATTGACAATGTTCACGGTACCGAATTAACTGGATGGGCAATAGACAAGACAGTTCATCTTAATTGCCGATAACTGGGCTATAGTAGGCTTTACAGACCCCTTTTATTTGGCAAAAAAAGAAAGAAAAGAAAACAGCAACACGGAATCTCCAACGTAGATACACGGTCGGCCTTACTTAAACGGATATGAACGAATTCCAGCACATAATATCTGATTAAACGGGTATTCGACTACGCGGGTAACAATTCAATCCCTGTCCAACACCGTTAGAATAGTTTGGCGCTTAAATAGAATACTTAACCACTTTAAATTGTAAATATAGGATGAGTAATAAAGTGAGTAAAAGATAAAGTATCGATATATTAATAAAGCTTTTGGAATAAATCAGACGTTAAAATTAAATGAAAATTACATCGAATTACAACGATCAGATTTATACTTTCCATTGCGGAAGTTAGCGTCCTCTATGGGCTCAACAAAATATAAAATAATGGAATTCCCGTACCGAAGACATCGTACATACTTCGAGGCCGGTACAAACTAGATTTTCCAAGTCTCAACTTCCGATAAAAATATTACATACATTAAAAGCTGATGTGCATAATCACGATACTTGTTTGAATACTGATATTCAATTAAATAGGGAAAGTTGCAACAAAGTTGATTTTTTAAAGTGAAATTTCCTATTTACCTTAGATTAAACATTACTCATTATATTATTCAGCACTTGATTTATATATCTCCATTGTTATATTCATACAGCAATGTTCGCATCTCTCATCATTATCATGTTTGCATCTTCAGCGTCTTAACCTGTTTAAACTGGCCGAATTACGATCATAATTCATTTTCTTTATTTTTTTCAGTTATATGTATTTTCCCTTCCGATTTAGTTTAGAGATATCACCCATCAAATTCAGGAAAAAAAAATTCTCTGTATGTTGCCTGGACTTGCCTATGTCCGTAGAAACAACACCAAAATTGAAAAAAAAATTTCTTCCTTGAAAATAGGTGATATTTAAAAAATTTAAATTTATGGCATAAGTGCTGATATGAATGAAAAAGTTTTGTTTTTAAATTAAGTTTTGGTATCTCACACATTCAGGAAAAATAACCAAATGCTCATATGCAAGAAAAATATATGTATTTTTCTAATTAATAAACCGATATTCCCAATTGGGAACATTGACTGTTAAAAGGTTAAGGCCGAAACGCACTACACTGACGTGATCATCACGTCACGTCCGAGACGTTGAGAATTCCGATTCGGGGAAATTATGTGGCAGGGAATTCTCCCACATTTCAGAATTTCCATGAATCAGAATTCACAAAGCCTCTGAAATGACGTGAAATCACGTCACGTCAGTGTAGTGTGTTTCAGCCTTAACTCATCATATGGTAACTTTATTATCATTTATCACATAGCCTCATATTGTCACTTACTATTAATGCCTATGCAGGTGGTTGGAAATTTCCGGGGTATAAAGATGTACTTCCAGCCACGTTTCTAAAGTTTTCGCCATCTTAGAGATGGTGTGAGATGACTCTTAAATTGTCTACATTCCATTCTCTTATACCAACCGTGTCTTCAATGCACTATTGCATCTAATTGGCAGAGTGATGATGGAGGGGAGTATGAGCTGTTATAGTCTCATCTACGGCAACCCGATTGTACGAATGAAGGTTCAAGGTAAAATAGTTGAACTTATTAGATTAAGCGGAGGACGGATAATATTGTTTCAATGGAGAAATTTTGGTTTCGGAGGATTTTACTAGAATAAGCAGGTTCATATAACCATTAGTCGATTGAGAATGGCCGACTGTATTTGAAAAATGTTCACGTGCATTTAATTATTGCAACATTGATGAACAAATTTAAACTTTTGGCACTAGGGAACAAAAAACCCTGAAAGCTTTTGTGGGACCCGAGAGTTCCACGGAACAGCACACAAATGGTCCACAAATATTTCAACTCTGTCTTTTAACAGATTCTAATATTAATCACTTGGTAAACCTTCTTGAAAAATATAAAAATAAATTTTTGTAACCCTTTTATAAAAATTTCTAGAATTTTTCTTTTCCAGTGATAATTTGGAAAACAAAATATATATACAGCATCGAATCTATACACAGTGAAACAAGTCTTAACTGTGACCCGTAGATGCGGTCACTTATCTTTTATAGCTAGCCTGAATGCCCTTAGGGGCGGGACAGGGGGTGCGTTACATGACATGTTTTACAACCAAATAGATTGAGACCGGCATCGCACTATAAAAGTTTTAGAAAGTTATTTTATACAATTTGACAAACATAACCAATAAGCTTATTGATTGCATTTGTCACGTTATATAAATTAATTTTTGATGAAATTTTTATAATGTAATACCGGCCTAAAGTTTCATTTTAAAGGCTTCGGTAAGAACTAAGTGGTTTACAGCCACCACGTTCACGGAACAATTTTTTTGTCTCGGCAGTGTCCACGAAAGAGGGGGAGAAGGTTTATATCCCTTCTATCGCCTCTTCTCGTTTTATGTACTATACAAATAGCTATAGAAGTTTAGTAATAATCATTCTTTAAACCATGCTATAGACCAGTGTTTTTCATCCTATGGTCCGTGAGTATTTAGTGAGGGGTCCGCGAGATCATCTTCATTAACTACTATTGCATCAATTAAACATTTAGTGCTGTGAAGTTGCAATTTATTACTTAAATTTTTTACTATATGCAAATTGTTAAAAAAAAGCAATAACTGTTGGATATTATGAGTATTAGGCATGTTCCCTCAAGGGCTGACAGGCCTTCCAGTCCGGGGCCCGGGACGATTCTTATAATTTCATTGACCTCCACTACAGGGGGGGGGGGGGTCTGCGATATCAAGAAATGTTGGGAAACACTGCTCTAGACACCAATGACTTTAGATAATAACGTCTATAACAGTGGAATTAATAACATTCTCATCCGATTTTCTTTAAAAGAAGAAGACTATTCTGCACAATTGAATTCTGTTTTGGGATATTCGATCTGCTAGTTAGAGTGAAATATTTTATGATTATATCCACGATTTATTTAGACTATAATTATATTTATTTAGACTATAATTTATGACATGAATGTCGCTCTCCACTTGTTAATATAAGATATACAGAAGACTGGATGTTGTGAAGATATTTAGTATTTAGTATATACGCTCTAGCGAAGGAAAATCTCTATCTCCTCTGTAGCTTAGTGGTCAGAGCACTCGTCCGGCAATCGAGGGACCCGGGTTCGACTTCCGGTAGAGGCAGAGATGAGTTTTTTCCTTCCTTAAAAAATTAACATCTCAAATACTAAATATCTTCACAACATCTGTATATCTTGTAGACTATAATTATATTTATTTAGACTATAATTATATTTATTTAGACTATAATTATATTTATTTAGACTATTATTATCCTCATATCCTACAACTGAACACGCAGTCCCTACGACTTTTTTATAGGAAATATCCATTAAATATATATTGTAATTATGCAAAAAAAGTAATTATATAAATTGAGCTGGCATGACCAAAACAAATATCAACTTTAAAGAAAAAAATACTTTTCCGTGATCGAATTCTGATTTGTGATATTTTATCTAGTAATTATAGTAAAATATTTTACGAATATATCCACGATATAGAGTAGACTATAATTAGGCTATATAGTTCAATTATTTTAGCCTCATACCCTACAACTAGATACGGAAAGTCCTCACGCCTTTTTTATTGGATATCCATTCATTTACTATATAATTATGCAAAAATATTAAGTACAAATTGAGCTGGTATGACTAACAAATATCAGCTTTTTTGAAAAGAAAAGCTGCTTTCTATGACTGAATTCTGATTTGTGATATTTTATCTAGTAATTATAGTGAAATATTTTATGATTATCTCCACGATTAATTAAACTATATATTTAGATTATTATCATCTTCATATCCTACAACTAGACACGGAAAGTCTCTAAGCCTATTTGTTGGATATTCACTAATTATTCTAATTATATAAAAAAATATATGAAAAAACTCAAGATTGTTCGATAAATAAATGTCAAAGCATATAATAATTATAATTAACGTTACCTAAAATAATCATAATAACGACAGATTATAGTATTTGACTGACAATAAATATCCGGAAGAGAGGTCTTTTCAGTGATACGTCCATTCATTTGAACAGGATTCGTCTATAAGTTATTGACTCGATTCGTTTTCTTTTCAAATGACATATCATAACACGGCAAATCCTTTCAAAACATTCTTGGACACGCATAGCACGAAATAGAAGTTATAACGCAAAATAAGATTTGCTTTTGTATGCATGTCTATTTCGTTTGAATACAGAAACGTTCGTTTGAATATGAAAGAGAGATAAAATAGAAATGTTATATATATATATATATAGGTGTATATACGTGTATATATATATATATATATATATATATATATATATAATTTTTTTATTTGATCTCTTTTCATTCCATTTATCGTAGAAAATTGCTTTCATTCGTTGATCCTTTCCTTAGATGGATTATTATCATTATTATCACTACCAATGACACCAGACTTTGAAAAAAAAGAAGAACGGGTATAAACTAGATTATATTTCAGTATGTATTTCTTCCTTTGCGTATAAATACGTTCATGTCATAGATATTTCAATGAGACCCTTCATTGCCAGGCCTCCGTCTACTTAGTATGTATATATAAGTTTATTTAGTCAGTTGTTCGTGATGAATATCTTTGTGGTTTCGGTAATGGAAAATATGAATGGGAAATCATGATTTTTTTTTTTATGATATTTAGAATATACCTGTATTGTATGACTCTAAACCATATGTAAAGGAAATAAAAATAACTTATAATTAGTTTATATCAAGTTCGGATTTGGAACGGCCGAAGGAAGCGATGACTCGCCCCCCCCCCCCCCCCAGAAAAAAGAACGTTTCTTTTATGAAATACGTAAATATGGTTAATGTTACCTTCCAGATCACAGTTTTTACAAACCTTTTTGTTCCATTTCCGCCTTCTTCAGAAATTTTTTCTCACGTCTTCCCCCCCCCCCCTCCCAGCTCAAACAAGCCCATAAAAATCCTTTTTTATAACCGTCTCTTCTGTTGGCCCTAGACCATTCCATCACCCACCAGGGGGCGATATTTCGCACTTTGGAGAAACACTGTTCTAGATGAAAACCTAGCAACCTTAGGTGATATAATCTAGACAACTCTAAAATCTCCTAGACCAAAAAATGAAGATGAAATAAGCAAGGGCTCCAAAATGAACACCAAACAGCCGCCTCCTAGATAAAACCAAACAACTTGGAATGACCAAAGCCTCCTAGATAAGAGTCAAAGCGGGCTCCAGAAGATAAGCGTGATAGATAGCTTGGCAGCATTTTTCATCATGTTTAAACTTCATACGTTTGTTCACGTCCGTCTAGAAAATGAGATTTTGGTTTGACTCACGGATGTGGACATTGGTGAAGGAGTAAAAAAAAATCGACACTGAATCTTCTCATCAAGAGGACGAAAACGAATTTAAGAAAAAGCAACGGAGTTCTCTATTCCAATACGTGCAGAGTCTATGGACATATTAGAAAAAATATTTCTGTTGAAGATCGAAAATCGCATCTTCATTCTACACATCAACTTCAATATTTTGTGCAATGTTTAAGAACATCTAAAAAATAACAAAAAATGAAAATATTACAAATGAAATAGTTTTCGTGATCGCTTATGTTTTATACAAACACTTGCTGCGACAACGAGAAAACTGACATAGTAACAGCAGTGATCGCATTCAATACATTTTTGTAATAGTTAACGATTTGTGATTTTTCGTAAAAGTATAATTATCCTGAAATGATGAATTGGATAATTATAACTTTCTTGCTGTCCCCTTGAACTCTCTTCAAATTAACCAAGTTCGATTGTGTAATATTAATGGAGGGAAAAATCGAGAAGCTAGCCACGCTTATGACTACCGTATTTTTATAGATAGAGAGATAGAACCGCTCACAACCCCGGACTGATACAAAGCACCTTACGTCCGTTACGTCATAAGAGGCAGAGTTGTGTCGTAAAAGTTAGCAAAAATTTATAGTTCTGGCGCCCCGTGCTCACAAGTATTTTTATAGATAGTGCATTTCGTCCATTAAGAATCTTAAGTATTTTAAATCCTTGTAATAATTCTTCGTTTTTGGTTGCAGTAGTTTGGCACACAATGGTCATCCATATATATATTTATCATAGGCAATTTTATTTATACCTTGTTTTTTTATAAGATATTTTTCTTTTCTGGCCAACTTCTTGGGTGATTGCCTATTGTTTTTAGATTATATACTTGCATTTATATATTTGTATATATAGCAAATACCATGATTATAATGATTATAATGTTTTAACCCATGTACGCATTTTTTTGTGCAATGCTGTATTTCGAGAAATATAAGTAAAATATTGATCTCAAAGCAGAAGAAATTCATATTATTAATTTTTAAGGTTACAATCGACAAAAATGATCATAAATATTATTTATCTAGATGTTTGTATATCGATTTAAACCGAAAAATAATAATAATGCGGCCGCATTAAAATACAGTCTCCACAATATCATATGAAATAATCCATTCATTAGAAACGGATAAAATGAAAATTAGCTTTAGAGCTATTGACATCATTCACATATATACGAATCTGCTATACGTCTTATACGTGTACGATATACTACTATACAGTATCCTGTTCTTCATTACCAGTCATTTTCTTCTATCTCCGAACATCGCCATACACTGGGTAGAATCAACCTCCCCAATACGAAATTTCAACGCCCAGTCACGACTGACCCTTCTACGATAACAAAAGGAACGGCAATAAAAAAACCAACAAATATGTAAACCATGAAGGGGGTTTTTAGTATTTAATAATATATTGTTTTAGCGTTCTTAAAGACAGAGCCCGTTCTTTGTCTTTTTTTACGTGAACAAACATATGCATTTCAGATCTCGATCCATTTCTCGCGAAGAATTGATTATTAGACGGGCCATAAATGATATACGGCGGTGGGTATTACGCAGCTAATGAACCTAATCTCGGTTCGGTTTACTTGGTTATTTGATGCCAAAGCGTGCGATTCGGGATCGTAATTATTTTCCCGAACTTCCTCGACTTGTTGTTTTTTGTTTTGCATGTAATCGAAAACCTTATTCTTAATCGTCGGCCATTGTATTCCGAAATGATTTCTATCAATAAGCACGAGGAAGAACCTCCATTTTTATTCTACAATTTCCAGAATAAATAATATATATTTAGTTTAATGGAATCGCGCCATTGTTCTGGGATGTCCTATATTTCAGAATCGGTACTATTTTGTTAATCTGCTATTCATTTTTGTTTTTGTCCGTGTCAAATGTATTAAGAATAGATTTCTCTCTCGTAGTCCTTTTTTTTTTTTCTGGACCACACACACAATAATCATAGTCTATCGATATTTTACTTCTCTATATTTGATTATGGACTTCATGGGAATATATTTATATATCAAACGTTTTAGTATTCACATGAAGGCATCACAACAAATGTATGACGAATATATGAAGAATTCCACTGAATATGATGGATGATACCAAATAAAGGCCCATTAAAATGATTTGCTCTTGATATAACTCGTGACCCCCAATGAGCAATAAATTCCTTTAGCGATTGACGAAATGTTGATTAGTAAGCAAATAAACATAAAGAACTATTACTCGGTTGAACGCCATATTTATACAGGGGACATGTCCAATATCTATTTCGTGAATCGTTGATTTTAGAGACAACTTTCAATTGGAAAAAGTGTTTGCAATGATATCGCCATCGGATGCCGTTCAAATGAAAAAAAAATGTTATTGATAAAACAATTGCGAAATTTAAATTTTTTTGTACGGTCCCCCTGTCCTTTATCTTTCAAACAGAAAGTTGTTGCCCTGTCTCTTCTGAGACCAACAGAAAAAATTCAGTTTCCTAGTACAATATTCGCTGAGAAATTTGAATTCAAAAGTTGGAGAAAAAAGAGAAAGAACAGCATAAAACTAATGAACAACACTCCTTTCCCTCATTTGCGTTGATATTTCCCCCTTTTTTTCTCTGATTTTGAATTCAAATATCTCAGTAAATATTACATATCGAATGTCTCAGTGACAATAAATGGTCTTGGAAAAACGCGAAATTTTTGTTTTACTCAGGAAAGACAGGACAAAAACTTTTATTCGAAGGTTAGACGACGGGGGACCGCAAAAAAATTTAAATTTCGTAACTATTTTATAAATAACTTTTTTCGTTGGAATGGCATGCATTCACGATGATGGGCGACATCGTTTGAAACACTTTTTGTAATTTAAAGTTGCTTCTAAAACCGACGGTTCAGGAAATAGTCATTGGACAACGAAAGATCGGACACCCTGTGTATTTTTCTTCATTTCCTATTGAATAACCCTTCAAATCTCCACGGCAATTCGATGCCAACGCGAATACGAAACGTCTCAATACTTATAATTCATATTCCTCTCCACACTGGTTAGTTAGTTGACAGAATGGGCCTCAACCTCATTATCCGCTCGGAAACTTTCTTGTATTCGAAAGAAAGAGGGGGGAAATAGCTTGAAAAGGGCGTTGGAATTCTGACCTGCCAGAAATGGAAGCTGAGTGCAACGTTACAGTAAATATCCGTAAATTAAGGGCGGTGGGGCCCGTAAGTGTCTAAAACCCCAAGAAAGAAACAAAAAAAGTAATATAATAGCTTCTATAGAGTCTTGAAAACTTGCACTTAAAAATAGATAAAACCATACTATGACTTTTTCTCCTACTTCTCCTTTACTATCAACTATGACTAAGCCATTCTTTTCTAGGGGAGAAAAAAGTATATCTATATATATAGTATACGTACATTAATAATGGGTACTGTTGGAGTTTTAAATAACACTATTCCCATTCTTCTGGATGTTTCTTTTTTCCTATGCATGTTCGAAAGCGGTAATGCTATTTTGAAGGTGAGAAATCTCAAGTTGAATATTAAAAGTTTTTTTTTTTATACATACACTGTACATAAAGGTTTATTTTCACATCTGGTGGATGATGTGCCGCTACAGGAAGCGCCATATGATGGTTTTACGAGTTTTTGAGTGAAAGCGAGCCATTAGAAATCCAAGGAAAAAAAAATCACTTTTCCATATAAACCAGTCACTGTTATTTCACCTGGTTCCAGGCTATGATAATACGTTTCTTGAACTCATTCCAAATCGTTAACGTCCATCATAAATCCCTTAACATCTTATAATATATCATTTATACTTCATATAATAGTTCTTTCATATAAACGGGCCACATAATATACGTTTCCGATAAGAAATGACGCTCGAATCCAACACGTTTCAAGCGTTCAATATTGAATTGTGTGTGTGTATGTATATATTACAATATTCTAACGGCATATTACGAAGAAATACATATATTTGTGTTGGATGCTTATATACTGCGTATGGAAAACGTTTGAAACTAATGTATTTTTCGGTTTCTTTATAGAATGACTGGGTGTGTGATAATGCTTGGAGGATATACGTTATCCATACATTTTATTGGGTTGGATCGATTCTCGGCCAACTTCTGTTCGGATGCTTGACTGACAAGTGAGTATTTGACCAACTTTTAAATTTATGTCTTTGGATATAAATTGTTGTTATTGTTTGGAATCTATATTGTTTCATTCTGTGTCAATAAATAATGTTAAAAGTTCAATAAATGTTATTGAACATGAAGAACTCGTAAAATTTTATTTTCCAATTGGGTTCTAGACTTAATTTTAGATAGTTTTCAATTTTATTTCAGATATTTTCCAATTCATTGGTGTATTTTTTGTGTGGATATTTTTTAGTTTTACTAGTGTTTGTTTTTTGATTAAATTCTAAGAATTTCCTATTTTCTTTTTCAAAATAATAATATTTAAAACATTTTCTATTTTCTTTTTAGAAATGATACTTTAATATTTAAAACATTTCTATTTTCCTTTTATGTAATATTTGTGAGTTTTTTCTAATTTATTTTTAGGTAATATTTAAGATATTTTTAGATCATATTTAGGATATATACAGATAATATTTAAGCCATTTTTCTAATTTTATTAGAGATTTTGTTCTTCTATTTTAGATATTTTACAATTTTCATGCGTCACTGACACTCTATCAAGATTTCTTTATGCGATTATCATAAATGTAAATTTTTCTTCTATTGAATGAAGTCCGACATGGAAACACTCCTCTTCAGGAAATAGGGATTAACTGATCAAAACACTGATTAAAACCAATAGATTATCACTTAAACAAATAATATAAATTATTATTAAAGCCAATAGATTAGATCTTCCAAACATATTTTTCTTATAGCTCCCCGAATTTCTCAGCAACCTCGCGCTACGCCGTGCTTGTCTCTTCTATCACCATCCTAGTCCACCTCAATGAGTGATATTTCCTATTCTGAGATATATTCTAGATTTAAATAAATGCAAATAGGGTTTTTTTTCTGTTAACCGACTACCTATCTTAGCACTTTTCTATAAAATGGTACTGGAATGAACTTTAATACCATTTTTTGATAGAAAGTATCCCAAAATTATGAAACAATGATAAATGTCAAATTTTAAGCAAAATTCATGTGATATTCCAAACACGATTCTAAGCACGGAATATTTTGTTATTTTCACAGTACATTTGGCTAGCAATGGTCCAGGTTATGAACCAAAGCTTAAAGGATTGTATGATATGCTGATACTTACACTCAAATCTGTTAATGTGCGCGAATTTTTTAAAACTTCATTCTACATATCGTGTATAAAACACTGTAATTGGACAAATTCATGCGAAAATCTATAGATTTTGGTCCATAACTTTAACAATGCATGGCATGAATGAATGAACGCCAGAACTTTGCCACTGGACTTATCCCGTTGCCGAGATCTCTTCCAGCCCAGCTTCGTGGCAGAGTCTGGAACACTTTATTTAGTGTCAAAAAAAAACAAAAACATACAAACTTTTTTACAACATATTTTCCCCGGACAATTGTGCATGGCAAAATATCGTATCAAATTTTTGTAACGATACAATCAGTAGTTTTTTTTTTTTTTTGGTTTTTTTTTTGAAATCATATCACAAACTCAAGTAAAATGTCAAAAATAACATTCTTTGTAAAATGCGTTCGAAGTTTTATTCACAGGTTGCTCGTATGTAATAACTCAATAATAAAGTGGCCGTAACTTCAGTTTTAAGCGTGATATAAACAAAACAAAAAAATGTCTGTTTCGGAATCATGAGGAACGAGGCTTTCATAAAAGATGAAAATAAAAGAAATAAATATTTTCTTCAAAAAAGGCCTTTTCAAAGTTTCTCTGTACCTCAAATGATAATCATATTGAACGTAGAAAAATACATCACCGGAGCCTTTCAGCAGATCACGCGAATTCTATTAAATTAATCGCATATTCCAGAGCATATTCATTACAGCACCGTTGAGTGATTCCTCCATGCACAGTAATCAATTTTCTCAATGTCAAACAAGAACTTCAAATTATTGATGATGGAAGTAATCCTTATAGACGTAAAAGGTAATCAAGGAACGCGATAGAAATTTATTTCGGCCGCAATATAAATTCCCCCATGTATATTCATAATCCTCCGAACCAGTGTGGCTTAGTAGCTACATTTATTAATTATACACTTACGTATTTTCGGCATTAATGAATATATTTGAATGCCTTGTAATTCATATGAATGTCTATATTTTTCCAATCAACCCTAACCAAGATTCGCATCGGGTATCGAGAAGACATAACGTTGTTGTATTGAAAACCGCATATAAGACGGTTAAAAGCGGCACCGAGGACGGGAAATGATACTTAATGCAACAGTAATAACAATAATAGTGATAATCTATTGTGTTGCCTCGGGGCGTTTCTGAAGCAACAACCTCTTGGAGAGAGAGAGAGAAGAGAAAAGGAAAAATCATAATTTCAGTGTTAGGACCGAGGCTATAACTAAGCTTTGAACTCATCGAATATCACCTTGAACCCTTTCGGAGAGGGGGGGGGGGGGTTCAAGAGCTGTGTCCGTTCATATTATTCATTATTACAACTGTGTATTTCTATGGCACTATCTTTCTTCGCAATCACTTGATGTAATGCTGTGTTTATTATTATTATTTTTTTTTTTACTTTACCATAATTATATACAGATGTGTCCTTCAATTGTGTCATGGAGTATAATGGCGTGTGTATGTCTCCTTTTATTTGGTAATGAACCAACGGGAAACGTGTCGAGAGCCTGTCGTATCGGTGACCAACTGATGAATATTGGCCGCATATGGGCGTCCGTAATTTTTTTTGTTCACGTTGAATTTATCTCGTTACGCTTACGGTGAGGCTTTTATTGCGAGTGTCTAATTGATTTCTGTGCTGACAATAGGTCATGACAATCAAATTCGTTAACGTCTCTCTCTTTCTTCCCGAAGGGTATAACAATGAAATGAGTACATGGATGCGCATAGGTTAATAATAATCTTGAAAGTAAAAATTACACACTGCGTGATGAAAAGATAGAAAGATAGAGAGGTGACCGAATTATATCCGTAGTCACACACATTCCCGAGCTGTATCCAGACATTTAAACGCTAAGGCTTAACTTTCATTCGTCATCGCAGGTAACCTGATGGGGATTTCATGTTTTAAGGTGGTTGTTCCCACCCTTTGCTCCTCGTAGGGCTCAATGTGCAGTTCTGAGGAGCAACCCCAGCAGAGAGTTTGTTTTACCTTGCTTTATAAATAAGTCTGCAATACCCTATTCAGGCACAAGCCAGTTTGAACCATTGTAAATGTATCATTGCAACATGTTTTATATCGTGAATTTCTGTAGGTCAATGGTGCCCCGTAAATCACCCTCACATGGTTTTTGTAGATAAGTGTACATTTTCTCTTTCGCACATGCCAGTATGAGTCTATGTCTCATTTTTAACATGATGTTGTGTATTTCATATATCTATGGTCGAATGGTGCCCTCATAAGGAATGTTTCGTGGCAGCTGCTAGGACATTACAAGGTCAGTGGTTTGGTGTGAAAAAAACTGCCCGGCATTTTGGAACTTTCTCCGGCACGACCACGCTTTCGGGGCACTGCGCTTATTTCTCAATGGCAACAGAGCTTGGTTGTGCCCGGTTCATTTAGTTCAGCTCAGCAGATAGCTAGCTGACAGGCAGATCTTCAACACGACAATTACGTAACATGAAATTTGCCATTTTCACTTCAAAATAAGGAAGCCAGAAGGCAGCATCACCAGAACACGAAACACGAATCACTGGCAGCATAAATATGTACGGGCCACACATAAACTCAGAACACACATTCCGGCATTTATCGATTCGTAAGAAATTTCACAGAGGAAGGTGCACGAGTTACGTGTACGGTTGAGTAGTAATGAGGACACTAGGAAAATTATATGAACTAGTAAATGTAGTAAATAAATACAAAAAAGAGGTTTAAGGGGTTGCGTCAGAGAATTTTATCCTCAGAAGAAGCTCTTCGTGTTGAAAAGGTTGGGATCCGCTGCTGTGTACGGCATACCACAAGTGAGGAATCCCCAATGCTGACTTCTAGCCAATTTTGCTTCTACCCATTTTTGACGGATTTTTTCCTTTTCCAGCTTTTACCCATGTTTGACCGACGTTGCATTTGCGCCACGCTTCGTTAAAAAATTTTATTCAATCAATTTTCATACGTATTCTTGTATGAAATTGACACTTTCGGAAATTAAGAGATCAAGACAGAGGGAGAGAGATAGGAAGAAGAATCTATATATAGAATTTGCAAAAATTTGTTTGCACAGAAATTTAATTTCTTATGACTTTTCAAAAATGAAATTTTTAGAAATGTAATCTTAATTTTCGATCTGGAATTTTTTTTTCCATGACCATGAACAGAAACAAAATTTTTTTTTGAAGTGGAAAAGAAAAGAGTTTTTTTTCCTGAAATTTGTCACGTGACACATGAGATTTCTCAACATCAAAATTACCAAATACTTTAATTAAGTGAAGTTAATTAATTTTTGTATTAATTTAAAAAGTAATTGAAAATTTACATTAATAAAAGAAAACATGAAGAACTATAATAAACTTTAATACTTAAATAACTTTTTAAATAATACTAAAATAACTTTTACTTAAACCAGTTATCATATCCAAAAAAATTTTACAATGTGGTCATGAATTGGAGGAGCGGTTAACAACAAGGTTAAACAACATCGACAGCGATGCGTTGCCGACATTTTAGAATTTCCATCACATTAATTAGAAACGATTTATTCGAAATAAATTTTCTTTGTCTTCTAAATTATTTCAATCACTAGATTCTTAAATAGTGCACAAATACAGAACGCCTCAAAAACACGACTGTAGCGTGAAAAATATTATGTTCTTAGATATGATATAAGTTATGTTATACAAGGTTTAGAAAACTGGCAGCTGATGTGAAGATGAATTGAGGAATGAAAATTCAACTGCCTCCACGGGGAAGCGAATCGCCGTTCCCTTGCGATCCGAGTGAGTGCGGTAGACCACTACGCTACAGAAGTAACAAATATCTCACCTTATTGCCTATATACGTTGAATTGAACCGTTACATGGACCGTCAGAAATGAGTTAGCTAATTGTTTATATATGTACTACTGCTTTACAAATACAACGCCGCAACAGGCAAAATGCCCAACGAGGTGGCTGAGTTACAGTATGTGCACCTCTGCGAAATTTCCAACGAATCGGTACATGGCGGAATATGTGTTGTGTATGTGTGGCCATTTTATCACTCATTTATCATTGATCATTTTTGTCGCACCACGAGGGCTAATTAGACCGCGACCTGTAATTTATTGCCGATTCCGAACGGCAGCCTTTCTTATAGGCTCCTACTCACCGAGACGTTGGTGCACTAACCTCTCGAAGTGGGATTCCCTGCGGTAGTAATCTTTTTCTCTGGTCATGTCACCGTTTTTGTTGGACCCCTATGTCAGGAAAGTTTCTGACAAGGACGAATCGGGTATCGAACTCGCGACATCTCTAAATATATTTTGGTACTTTAGACGAGAATCTTATCGACCTGGGCTACCACGCTTTTAACGCATTTATGCTGTTAGTGTTTGCTTGATTCTTGTTATCGCTGGTGCTGTGGTCCAGGTAAACAACAACTACATTTTTGCTCTTGCTCAAAGCTTTAGTGACCTGATCATAGAAGCAAAGGAGGTTAGTCATAAATGACTTCCCCTTCCCGAACCCATGCTGATTATTCGACAATACATTATTCTCGTCTATCCACTTCCCAAACTGCCTTTTGATAATGATCTCCAAAATTTGCGAGAGGGAGCTCGTCAAACTCATTGGACGATAATTGGACACAGCTTCTCTACTATCCTTCTTAAATATCGGAATAACATTAGCAAGTTTCCAATCCCTTGAGACGATACCCTCAGCAACACTACTCCTGTATATCTATGCGACTGGCCCCAACAATTCATTAGCACATTATCTGAGGACCCTGGGATAGATAGCATCTGGTCCTGGTGCTTTGCTTGCACATACATTTCTTAGAAGATTTAGGACCTCCACGTCTTTCACTTGAATATCGTTGAGGATTTTATTACCCCATGCAACACCAGTACATTGAATATCATTATCCCTATTAAAAACCGACGCAAAAAAGTCATTGAAAGCAAATGACGAAATGCATGAAGGTGATGGCCCTCTATATATATTATAATGAAAGTATACACAGCATAAGCACAAATATATATATATATATATATATATATATATATATATATATATATATATATATATATTATGGCAAAAAGTCACATAATTTTTATATAAACTTAAATATTTCTAAATTCAAGTTCATAAATTCATATATCATTATAAGTTACTGTGACTATGAGTTTCATGACTATAAGTTGATGTCATTAATATAAGTGATTTATTAGTGATGTCATAGCTTCTATAGAATATGTAACCTGTAGAATATAGGTAGAATTAGTTTAGATTGCGGTGGGAGAATAAAATTTCTGAAGAAGGGGGGACAAAAAAAGGTTAGAAAACACTGATGTAGACAAGTGCAGCTAATATCAAATTCATACCTATAGCGTTGTTCAACCACAGTTGATTTTTTCTCTCGTTAATTTTGAGTTTATATTAAATTTTTACTCTCATCAATCCTGACTTTTTTGATCGATTGTGGAATCTTTTCTTTCATTAATTTTGTTCAATTTTCTGAGATTTTTTTCTCTCATTAATTCTGAATTTGATCGATTCTGGATTTTTTTATAAATTAGATCTGAATTTTTTTTTTTTTTTTTTAATTTTCTCCTTCATTAATTCTGGGGTTTTCTTTCCATTATATCTGCATTTTCATCGATTCTGGCATTTTTTTCTTTTGAATTTTGATAAATTCTGGGACTTTTTCTTTGATTGATTCTGAATTTTCATTGGGTCTTGAATGATATCTATGACTTATACATATATTTTCAATTCATTAATTGTAAATTTTTATTAGTTCGCAGATCATTAGGCCCTAATTTTCATTAGTTTTGAAATAACTTTCTTGATCAGTTTAATTTTTTTTAGTTCTGAATTTTCAATGGCTCAAAATGTTCATCCCCGAAATTATTTTCGTCCCCCCCCCCTTTCGTCTGATAAGGGTAGTTCTGGCTCGAGAAAAACTATACAATTTTCCTAACAGCCATTTCCCAATCCCGATACAGCGAGTAATGTGAATTAGCTAATTCCGTCCTAAACTCGGCTTCCTTTACAAACACGATAGCTAAATAAAGAACAAGTTCTGCCGCCTGTTAACATTCCGAAGATGAATTCTCATGGATCACGATATACAGCCAAGGGCTGTGGCCACGAAGAACAAGAAGAATACAGCAGAATCGTGACCGAAAAAGGTTTTGAGAAAAGAAACATAGGCTGAGACTCCGAGGCAATAAATGAAGACATGGTTGAGCATCATTGGGAAAGAAAAGAAACAAGAATCGCAGCGAAGTCACGCCAAGCGACACTCAAGAAAGCAAAACAACAAGATAATAAGAATACAATGGGCTTCTTGGTTGTCCTGACCGTTACGTTATACATTCTTTTGGGAAACTGTTACGTCTGATGAAGAATGATGTTATCGCATCCGCTCTCATGAGTTAACGAAATAACCTTTGGTTACACACACAAAAGGCAAACATATATGTACGTACAAAAATGAGACGAGTTTGGACATCGGCAAATTGTAACGTCATTAGCATTCCGTACGCGTCCGGGCTTCTGTGGTTGTCTACATCCATTTCCATTTCACGACGGCTCGTGTACTTGCTTTGTAGCATGCGAGTTGTCATCTATTTGGACCAGAAGCGTTGTTGTCGCTCCTCACAGCTGTCAATATCATCTTCCCAATTCTGTCAACGTTCTACGTTAAATTAGAACGCAACGCAAATTAGAAAAGTCAGTTTTGAATTTCAAAAAGCAGTTTCAACGTCAGATATTTTTACATGGTTTTTTTTTCCCTTGCAAATCTGACGGTTCGCATAGCGTACAGCTAATGGTCTGACATGCTCACAGGAACAGTAGAAATGTGTCTCAGGATTGCTAGACGCATGCCCACGTTTTGAAGTTATGCGTAATATTATCAAAAATTTATATCTCTTTGTGACATCATTGCTGGCAACCGGGAACTCCAGGGTTCTATGAGACCGTTGTGGTGGTCGAGTGACATAACGACGGACTCGCATTGCGAGAACCTGGGTTCGAATCCCACGGACGCCGCAGTTGTGGGTGGCTATAGTTGGTTTTCTGTGGTTAGTGTACCACCAACTGTACGTATTACAATGAATCTCGTATTTGAATGCATATTTCTAAAGAGGATACCCAAACTCCTTGTGAGAACCTGATTATTTTCGATATGCCTGATGTCGCACATGCTTTCTGAAATTGTATTTGCATGTATACAGGATTTGGGGTCTACCCGGGGGGGGGGGGGGCGCCTCCCAATTTATTTATTTGTTGTGAACAGTAACGCACTTTTGAACCGCTCACAACCCCGGACTGATGCAAAGCACCTCACTTCCGTTACCTCAAAAGAGACAGAGTAAGACCTCAACAGATATTCTGCAAGGAATTGTAATGGAAATCAGCGGTGAATAGCTATGCTAATATTGTAACATTGGTGTATGCAATCTAATTGCCCCCTGAACCAAGATTCAAGAGATATTTTGCAGGTGGAGGGAAACTTTTCACAAAAAATTTCCCTCCACCCCCTTGAAAAAATCGTGTTTACGCCTATGTGTTCTGACATATTTTAAAGGAGTTCCTTCAAACATTTCCCTGCGCTGAATGGAAGGGAAATATTCAAGAAAACTCTGAAACAATATCCATATTTAACAAAAATCTAAAACAGCCGCCATATTCTAAGGAATTTCAGAATATTTTAAATATTATCCAAGTAATAGGGAGTCCTCCAAAACAATATCAGTAGTCCATGTAATCTTTGAAGTAATATCCCTGTTCTGTGTGCGGGAGCCCTTGTAGTTATATGCATGTTCTGAGAATACCCGGTAAAATATTCGTGATCTGAGAAACTGCCTGGAAAGCCTAGGGAATCCTGGAAATACCTGTTATCTTAGTATCAATACCTTGAATTAATTTCCTATTCTAGGAATTACCTGGGAAATATCCATCTTCCAGGAAACCCCTGAAACAACATTGATTTTCCAGACAACCCTGGAAATAATATCCACCTTCTACATTGAAATAAAATCAATTACATCGATGTTCTTCGCAGCTTTGCTATAACTGGCTTGCAACTAGCTTGTACTGCTGATTATCTATTTCATACGGATGTCCTTATCCTACCATCTATCCTTATCATACTCCTTATCCTTAGCCATGTCTCAGGGAATCCTAGGGTTCCGCGGGACCATGGATGAGAAACGCTACTCTATGTCACAAGATAACACATTACGGAGTTTTTTATTCTCTGACCTGATTTTCAAGGCCATTCCATTGCCATCACCATTGACTGCTACGAATGATTCAAAATTAACCGGAATCATTGCCTGTGTACCGTAAATCGAATCGAAAAAAGGGAACGAAGAGATTAATTGAGGTCAGAGTCGAGGTTAATTCAATCATTTAATGTGGGCTGCCATCTTTTCTTTTCCTCTGAAATGTGGATCAAGTTCAGGGATGGATTTATAATTGAGTTATATATATACTCGTTAAACACATGTAGTAGTTTCGAGTACGTTTCTCTTTCCTCTGTCTTGTATAAGTCGATTATTTCACGATTACCATTTGAGAAGATTAACCAAAAAGTGGTTCCCGTGGAAAGAATTATGCAAATTGATTGCGTTAAGTACTCTTTCCTTGTACTAGTTGGAGGGATATAAACTATTTTCTTAATCTTTTATAATGCCTTGCTTCTACTAACCTCTTAAAACCTGAGCCACAAAACCAGCCACACAAATCAATCAAAAAATTGATTTGTGTTTATTGTATGTCAAAATGTCCATTAGAAAGATTTTTTTTTCGATTGATTGATTAATTAATTAATTTGTGTCGGTATCTTTACCTCGACCATTTGGGTTAGGTACACATACGTGTATTTCAGGTTTGAACTTGAAAAAAACCCCATTAAAACTGTTAATTCGTGATCGAAGGTAATTTCACACATGTGTACTTCTGGAGCAAAGAGATTAAGAAAAGATTTTTCCAAGATGATACCGTGTTTCTCCAGAAATAAAACCTAACCAAAAAAAAATCATGATCCCCAAAACCATCCTAAAATCACAGAAATATATTTACGAACAAAATCAGTGTTGAGAGGTGTTTTCTCTGTGAATGCGCTGTAAAAAGCGGTCTTGTTCTCAAGCACGAATTCACGGTCAACCGCCGCCGTGTTTATTGCGTAAACACGCATCAACGGGATTATGATCAATCGGCATAAATGATAGTGGAATACAATGTCAAGAACCATCCTCTTTTGGAAATTAATCAACATAAAAATCTCTCACGACATCCTCGCTTATCCTCATCCATCTCTTCGGATATCAGCCGGCCAGATGTAGGTACAGCGCGGACAAAATTTCTCACAGTGCTGTAATAGAATTAACGCCGATAACACTGCCCACGACGAATACTTGAATCTGTAATGAACACTCTTGCATAAGTGCTAATGATCGCTTAAGAAATATGATGGATGAGACATCATCTATTTCCTTGGATATAACTTTAATTCTGGGGTTAGATGATAGCAGGATCTCTGATTAATTGGTTCGGGTTCACACGTTTGGCACGCGAGAAGTTCATGTAAAATCCGACGATGAAATAAGTTATTCAATTTTAAAATACTATTCAATGCGGGAAAAGAATTTCAATCACACACACATTCATTCATCTTGAATATTATTCCTCTTAATCCATGATAAATGGTTGGCGAAAAATCCAGCTGTTCTAGCATGAAAAATGAAACATTCTTTCGCATTCTATACAAAGCTAGACTTTGATAAATTATTTCTTAGAGCGTAATGCTGAACCAATAGTGACATAGTATGCAAAGAAACCAGTATCTCACAGTCTAATAGTGTCACAGTGATGTACGCACAGTGGCTAAAAAATTCAGAGACACACATCAACTGTAACGCATCTTTCTGTGGTGTATGGCGACGTAATAGCAAAATTGTGAGTATAAAATTCACGAAAATGTTATAACTACGTTTCTCAACCTTTGGCATGTGTAGGCAGACTTGATAAAATTATTCACCCGATGTAATTGCTATTATAGTCTGTTTCAGGTTAACTTTGCAGTGCAGAGAAAGGTAGAGAATGTATTCCTTCGCCGCAAAATATAGTTCCCATGTATCGGGGGCTTACGATGATCATTTATGCAGACTATTTCAATTTTTTGAATGGTTGAAAAAAATACTGAGAAAATATCGTTCTGAACCGATCTTTATTCGTTTAAAATTTTTAAATTAGAAAAGATATTGGTTACCATTATACGTAAAAAAAAGGATTTTTCTCAGTGAGATTGGCGATAATCAGCCATACCTTATTGAGACTGCGCATCGATACCTTGGTTGAAAGGCTTTCGTTGTCATAGCAACGTGTGATGCGGTTCCCTCGTAGCTTCCCCTTTACTGCAAAGTTAACTTGAAACAAACTGTAGTAATATCTCTCTCTCTCCATATGGGTTCGAATAAAATAATACTTTCATACTCAGGTTCACTATACATCATCAAGGAGAATGCAGGAAACTGCAATCCTAAATATGGAATATCACTAAATTTTGCAAAAAAAAAATGGAATTTATTGTTTTAAAAATGTCATTTTTGCTAATTGCGACTGAAATTTGCTCAAGATGTGGAAATAAACGGCTTCTGCAAATAGCAGTGTATGCAGAATGTATTTCACACACACAAAAAAAAATGTTCAAATGATCTGATGACTACATTTCATTAACAAAATCACGATGAACTGGGATCTTAAATAATAATCCGTAAATTACGGGTCATCGCCAATCGTCATCAAAAATGTTGTCAGAAGTAGGCACAATCACCAATCGTAATTAAAATTCCAGAAAAGAAAAAAAATGCGTTTAAAACGTTAAACCTGACAAATATGTGAGATAAATCTTCATGATTTCTGCCACAAATAATATAATTTATATTGCGAAAACCCTGTGCGTGTGTGTGTGCGCGGACTCTCGTGTATGCACGACTTTAGTAAATATTATAAATTCAAATAAGTATATCGTTGAATAAACTTGTCAAATGTATAAAAAAACGAACAACGGAAATAAGAGGAATGTCCCGTAATACGGGACATAAATGGGCCGTCAAATTGTTTCAGGAATTTTACTGGTGCTTGTTTTCAGAAAACACTGTCATAACTATAAGTATGATCAACATTACCATGAGTTAATCAAAAACGTGAAAAAATTAATCAAAAACGTGAAAAAATTAATCAAAAGAATGAATTCGAACAAAAATTTTCCTTTCTTCAATTCGGAATTTTTTCGGTGGTACTGGAAATATATATTTCTTACAGTTACGTATTTCAATTTAACAATTATAAAATTTCCATTTGTTTTGGGAATTGTTTGTGTCATTAGTTTTCAGAGCTGAATTCTTATCAGGTTTTTTGTTAATTTTCATTTAATTGTGTTTAAAATTATATCTACGGATACATTTTTCAGCATTCCCACGTATTCGTAAATAATGGATGCCGATTCCCCCCTCCTCCACATCATAAATCAAATTGGTGCAATGGGGGTCCTAAACATTTTTGTTGCTCCGAAACTGTTCGACGCACCTGGTCCCGCGTATGGTAACAGTCTTGATATTAAGTCCCAATTTCTAAGCCATTCGACACAGAGTATAACACCTGTGTTTGCGTATTCGGAGTAAAGAAGAAATGGTGTTAGATAGTTCTTTAAATTCGTGAAAATACTTGTTAAAATCTGCTGTATCAATTTATGAATCATAATAATTGTCAGGATATATCGTTTATTCGTTTGTTACATTTTTCTAGATTATATATGAATAATCGTCAAAAAATGTTTTGCATATCATTTCAATCAAAACACTTACCATTAGTGTCCGCTCATAGATGGCGCTGCATCCTGTGTAATTGAGTTTTCAATCATACACAGTTTCACGCGTTAGGGGCCGTTTAAGTATTACGTCAGCCCATTTTTAGCTATTTTTGACCCCCCCTCCCCCTTGCCAGCAAAAGTCAGCAAAACTCTGGCACCCCTCCCCCCACTTGTCAGCAAAATTTCGTCAGCACTGCCCCCACCTCCTAACGCATACGAAACGTACGCAGGAGAGGGGGGGGGGGCATAGGGGACTAGTGCGCCCCCCCCTAAGAAAAAAAAAAGTTTTTTTTCCATGCCAACAATTTTTTAAAAAAAATTAAAATTTCGAAAGGAAATACTTTTCTATGTTATTAAAATCACTTTCTGTTAATTTCAATGCTATTTGAAGGGTAAGAACTCGAAATTTCTTTAAGAAATTCATTGCGACCCACCCTTTAAGCCATATATGGTAAACCCTTAACCACCCGCATACCAAATGTGGCCCTGAAGGTTATCTGATGTGACTTGCCCCCTCAAACCTAATTTTGTAAAAGGGAACTAAGCGGCACATTTACAAATCGTGGCACATTTTCAGATCATTTAAGTGACCCGCAGCACATTTTCAGATCATTGAAGTAGGCCTCGAAGATTCCTTTCACATTCAAAGGTCACTTAAATAACCCGCGACACAGTTCCAGAACACTTAACGATCCGTGGCACATTTAGAGATCCCTTGAAGGATCCGTGAAACATTTACAGATCACTAAAGTAGGATGTTTTCATCCACACTAGAGTGGATGACACTCTAGGGGAATTATCAATAGGGAGAATATTAGTTCATGTGCCCAATAACTATCGAAAGATTTTTTTCCGTTTTTAGCGCACCGAATAAAATGCCATTAAGAATATTCCATATCTTCATAAAGGGTTGACGGCGTAAGCATCATCCAACCCCCCCCCCCCCCGTTGTCATCAAAAGTCAGCAAATCGGTGGAAACCCCCCCCCCCCCCCCCGATGCTGACGTAATACTGTAATACTTGAATGACCCCTTATGGTTCTTCAAATCATCAAGAAATACATCACAGTCTTTTCTTTCGGATCGCACTTGCCCACGCTAAATCGCCATCTACATTGCCTCGAAGCTGAGCTGGAAGAGATTTCTATTGAAAAAAATTCCCCAACTTTTATGGACATGCAAATTAGACATCCCATGAAAATTGTAGAAATATCATTCATTTCGGGGATTATATTTAGGTTTTCAGCCGAATATATAACCATCGTCCTTTTTTCTTTCAACCGTGTTTATGATTTGAGCTGAGTCGCGAACCTTCATCCAACTCTGACTGTGAGTCTGATTTACATGGAAGAAAATTCGCGGAATTTCCAGCAAACGCGGATGCTGCAACGAGCTGAAGGGCGAAGGGTCAGTCCGAAAAAACGTAAATCATGCACGATATTATGAAGACGAGCCTCGAAATTCCTAATTCCCAGAAGACAAACAAAGCCTTTGATCGAGAAGAAAAATGAGTTGACACCGAACAAATATCTTGATTTACTGCCCGAACGCGAGCAAATAAACCTTCGGTTCTACAGAAGCTTACTTTCGCCACACCTTTTTGAGAGGAAGTATCTCGTTGGATTACGAATCCCTTAACAAAGAATCAACTTTGTACCACTTTGAAGAGTGCTTTGTTTTGATCCGAACCCCCCTCGATGACGTATAAGAAAGTTAATCAACCCAGAAATCCATAAAATGAATGATTCATGCCAATTTTTATTCAATGAGACGCATTTTGCCCTTGTAACTAGGTGCGTGCATCGAAGTGAAAAGCATATAGATGCAATTATGCTGTTTCATACTTATACATGAGGGTACACTTTTTAACATAAATTTTAAGTAGAAGACAAGAGAATTCTCTGATCACGCTATGGAATAAACCAAACAATGAAGGGTCTACATGAGTCCTTGATCAAGTCTTCAAGCCGGTTCGGCTTGTAAACTCATTCGGAAAATTAAGAGTGAGGGCATAACCCACTATTATGAGTGAGCATGTCAGCAAATGAAGTTTTAAGCACTTTTTTTCGAGACAACATTTTAAAGGTCTTAAAAATATTTTTCACATTAATTTTTCAGGTTTTTTTCTTTTTCATTTTTAGCATGGCAAAGCCCTTACGATGTAAAATAACATTTTGAGCGGACAGAGCTACTCCCTGCTATACCACTTAGATAACTGTATAGTGTGACTTGACTACGCTCCTTCAGATGTAATAAATTTTGTTTTGTAACAAAACCAATGCTTAATTTTTTTTTTTCGGGAAAATAAAAAAGATTCGAATTCAAAAGAAAAATAATAGTTAGTGAAATATGCGTTTTTTTTTGTTGTACAGAAAGATCTTTACTCAGTAACGTTCAAATAAGGATCAGGTATTGATACGAATGTGCTCGGTAAACTGAGGCAAAAGTCAAGAATATTTTTCGCTGGTATATCGATGAATTTTCATCCAAATTTTAAAGGATGATTCTTTTTTTTTGTGTGTGATGGGGAAACGGCGCTAATTAACACATTGACATGGTTTAGAATGGGGACAGCGTGAAACTTTTTATTTTTATATTTTCTCCCTCAATTTTTATTTTATACACGTCTAATTTTCTATTATATCTCATCGGGCATAGTTACTTTGCTGTTTCGTTATCTCAGCTGCACAGCTATCTAGAACAGCTTCTCGCATATATTTGATTAGACGTAGTCACTTTGCTATTCCGTTATCTAAGCTGCATAGCTATGTGGTGTAGCAGTAGTAGGTAGGGCCTCCAAAAAATGGCTCGGGGATCCATGATGTTCTTAAGTCAGCCACCTCGTTGGGCAATTTGCCTGTTGTGGCGTTGTATTTGTATTTCAGGCCAAAAGTGCTTTCTTATTTACCCTGTATAACAGAGAATGCACAACCTTTACAGTCCGTGGCTAGATATACGATATTTCTGCCGCTTGCGGGCCAGAAACTTGTATGTATATGGGGTGACCATATTTAATAGAATGTTGAAAATATGTTTCGTAAAAAAAAAATTGTTCAGGAACATCGGTATCCGTACAACCATATGGACAGAACGCTCGCGTAATTTTGGATGCCCAAACTTTTTTATAAAATGTCCCGTTTTTATTTTTTATTTTCAACGAGAATTATTTGAATTTTTCAAATTAGGAATTATATAAGATATAGGATTATATGAGACTTATAAACTATATTATGATGTTTATGACTCCATCATAATCATAGTCATATAAAATATATTCATCTCCCATATGTGACAAATATATATATTATTTTGGTTTACTTTTGTTGGTGAATTTAAAATTCACAAATTTCACTTTATTGCGACTTGTGGCAGCCCTCCTGCTGTTAGCGTTTTCAAAAATTTCAGTGATAGTGGGGAGCATTATCTGTGCGTTTGACAAATTTTTTGGGTGAAAATGGCAACTTTAATTAAATTCGATAAAGGTTTGGCTGAAATGGCAGCTTCAGTTGCGTTTGAAAATTTCTTCAGGTGTAATCAGCAACTTTTTTTTGCATTCGAAAATTTTCTTTGGCGTTTCCCCATATTTTTATAAAGGGAAATATGGTTAGCCTACGTATTTATCGTGCTGCGTATATTGATACTTTTCAACCGCAACGCCTTATGTGGACCGGCCGGATGGAATCCCTTGGGGGCCGTATCTGGCCCGTGGGCTGGAAATCGTCCATCCCTACTATACAGCATACACTTTCCCCAAGCAAGACTTCCTGTTGCTGTTGCTCATCAGGTTTTAAATACGCTCTACCACATTTCACAGTTCGTACCATAAATTCAGAATCACCCTGAAAGAATTTCGAAAAAAAAACAATCACACAAAAGAAGTTATTTTAAATTTTTCTTCTTCTACCCCCTTTATTACATTTATCACATGAGACGAACTGCTGACAGGTTAAGGTTTATGAGAACGAACCGGGTTCGAACCCATGCTCGGGGGAAAAAAAAAGTTTGGTAGTTTTTTTTCTTCGCTATTATATAATTATATTATTTTTTGCTATACCATCATCGTTGCCACGAAATGCATGACTAATTTTCTTTCTTCTCCGTGTTACAATTTACTTCATCACATTTCTTTTCTGTTTCCTCGACATATTCGTACCCGTCAGTCAAGTCAACCTCCAAGACACAAATAATCTTCAGATTCAGAAGAGAGAGAGAGAGAGCAAAAAAAGAGGAAATGGCTAATTCCGCCATAGTTAGTTAAGATTTCAAACCGCCTTTTCATCCTTACGTAATTATACCCACACGTATAGTCCTCATTTTCTCTCTCAGCCAGAAAATTAACAACTTTTTCTTGTTTTTTTTTACTTCACCAATGAGCAAGGGTAAAAATAACAATAATAATAGTTTTGCAGCAATTTTTTTTTCCCCCTTATACATAGGCCTATTTCTGTGTACCGGTCAAGTATAATGGCTGTTCGTATTGTTGTTGATGTCAGTGTTAAGCAACGGGATGAATGTTTTTTTCGGGGTCATATACGTTAAAAAAAAAATATGCTCGGACGTGGGCTGTTATTAGGTGCATTACATTCATTGCATCTCTGTTGTACGCGATGATAAGTATATAAGGGAATAAATAAGCGTATATATACGGTTCACTTCACCGGGAATGACTCCTGTGTGTGCATTTTTGTATTTTTTCAAATTGCATTCTTTGTGTCAGTAGTTCATTATAGTAGTTAGTGGCAAAGACGTCTTGTTTTTCATCAAATATTTTCTTGTTCTTTGGATTCTTCTGTAATGAACTCAGCCGGATGTACCTTTAAGTATAAAAATGTTCCGATTTTTTTTTTAATGATTTACTTGATAAGATACGGATCGGCATTTTCTACGTTCTTCTGTGGTTATATGCTATTGTTTTCTTAAGAGATAGATGTACTATACACTTTCATTCCAGAAGTCGATAATCCGAGCACAGCTCTAGTCTCCGATTGAATTTTCGTAGATGAAATGATATTTGTTTCTTTGAAAAATATATATATTTGATAGATCTTTTATTATCTCCCTTACAGAGATTTTCATGATATTTCATATTATGAGTCCCTAATATGTTCAGTAAGAAAGAAATTACGAAGATAGAACTCATTTTCATAAGCTTAACTGTGGTGATAGAGAACATGCATCTTATAATAATGTTTCTTTATGAGATATCTATTTGATCATGAGGAATTCTATTGTGTCCTGCAATTTTTGTCTGTAATGTTACCCGATAAACTACGCATCTTTGAATTTACGCTGCGGCATGACACAGAGGTATACGCAGAGTAGGATACTGGGCACTGGGGAGAGGGTGTCTCAAAATGATCAAAACTCCAAAATATTTTCAGATATATTTGTAAAAAAAGAGTCAGAGTGGCGATCACAGCATATTTTCACGAGCGAAATGCACTGTTGTGCAACTAACTTACAGAGAACTCTTGGAAAAATATATCAATATCTCAGATATAAAACGCGAGTTCTTTTCTTTAGGTAGACCAATCAACTACTTTTTTGTCCTATTTATGAATACTACGCATATTTGTGCAAATAAGTGACGATAACTCGACAGAACTGGAAGTCTTTGATATCTCGTGTAATCTCTCGTTGTAGGCATCCACAATATTGCATAAAAAAATCGAATGAATCTCCAACGGGTTGAGACCTAAACACCTAAATGTCAGTAACACTAAAGCACAATTCAATATAACTTTTATAGACCGAACCCATTCCAAATTGATCTGATAAATTATTTTCCCACGAACTTAATTCCATCGTGTGTGTTCCTATTCATAAAAAAAAAGCGGCAGGTAATGAGAAACATTTCTTTCGCCTTTTTATATTCTACAGAAACAGCTCGAATAGGATAAAGAAAGGTATAATAACAATATAAAAATAACCCTTTTCTCATCATGTCAATCGATATGATGAATCGGTGCTTTCAAACATCGTTTTACACGCTATATCGCGTCAATGTCAATCCCAATCCAATGTCACGAATAATAGCTTCTCTGTCTCTCTTCTATTTTTTTTTTTTAGCATGTGTACGACTCAAATTACATTCGCGTAATGGTATCTATTGGCTTGACGGCTTTTAGTGACAGAATATTATACTAATCTCATTATTTTCTCTTTTATTTTTCTCTCTAAAGGTTTGGACGGAAGAAAACGTTCTGTTGGGTGGTCCTGCTGTCCGTGCTGTCGAACATCGCGACCATCATGGCACCCGATCACACGAGTTTCACGATCGCACGGTTCCTGACGGCTTTTGGGATATCGACGATCTCTACGACCTCTTTCATGATTGGTAAGTTTGAAAAACATCGAGATCAGGACTTACCTTGACCTGCAGGGGTTCTTAACCAAGGTCCACGGACCCCTTACTCTTTGGAGAGATTTAGAGGTCCGTGAATTTCAATGAGAAAACATTTATAACTCATTAATTTTACACACACTACTATGTACTGAACATTATTTTGTGAAAGAGGTCCATGTAACAAAATAGAGCGAGAACATTTGCTTTAAACAGTGGTTCTCAAAATGTGGGTCACATTAATGAACTTGGGGGGAGGGGGGTCACGATTTAATTTTCAAAATAAAATCGTCTTTTGACGAGTAACATATTTTCATATTTCGCACCGTTTATAAAAATATATCAAACCAATATACAGAACAGACTGTGCACGACCAGGCTCTGTTGCTTACGCGATTTCAACTCATTGCCCCGGACGGCGCGGTCGCGCAGGAGAAATTTCTGAGAGAAAAGAAGGGAGATTGGGAACCCTATTGTAGGGTGCAATACACATTCGTTAATCATCATACATCGTATAATTCGTTATACATACAATCGTTGTGACAATAGACCTCGTAACGTGACAATAGACCTCGTAGCGTGACAATAGGATCGTTTTGGCAATATACCTTCATTCGAGATTCAAAACTGTGTAAATGCAATGTGTTGTGTAAATGAAAAATTACAATATGGAAAATTGGGAGCGCTATCGTGGGACCCAAAGGAGGAGACAACTCATGTAAACCAATATGCAGGGTGAACGTGACCTGTTTTGCCAAATGAGGGAGGCGAGGTGATAATCCAGCCGACGTGGAACATGAAACATCCCACCAACACTGTCCCTATCACGAACCGTTTTTTAGTTATGGTGGATATTATGATAAAAAATGAGCCAAGTCTGAAAATACCCAGATTTGTGAAGTTTCCGCCAGACCTAAAAGCAAGCTAAGTACATATTTGAAGAAAATGGGGAAGAGCAGTAGGGGTCACTGATCAAGTTCTTGTCAAAAAATGGAGGTCGTATTGCCTAAACGCATGGGTTCATCTGGGCACCACCCCACCACCAGAGGCTTCAAGAGAGTGAAATCTAGCTATAATTTGCGAGAGTAAGCACTATATCTAAATTGGTAGACAGGTACCTCTAACGAGGTAAGAGGCCACCCTGCAAAATCACTTTGCCAGGCGTGTTGTTTGCCTGCGTATGGCAGGACAGGAACTACAGGAGAGCGAAAGGAACAACAACTGCCCATGAGGCAAAATTTTGTGGTGGCAAATTTTACTTTGCGAATAAAACCACCGTCATAAAATCATCGAATTTTACTGAGGTGGTAGTGGCGAAATCATGCTTGTCCTTCTCACAAAAATCTTAGTTTGGACTCTGACGTGTAAGACGACCTGAAGACTGTCGATAAAATTATTTTCGGAGGGAGCGGGAGAGAAATCGAAGAAAAAAGTGGCAGGGGCAGCTTCGAGCCTAATTGCTGCCCCTAAAGACGAATCTTGCGGAAGGCCGGCAAATCTTTTGCCAAGAAAAGAACGGAACACACCCGATTTTCATATTTTGTAAAAAGCCAGACACAATTGTTTACTAAGCAAAGTGTATATGAACCGTCCCGCTTTCAAAGGAATTGCCTCACTCTTTGTTCAGGATCATTATATCGATCTTAATTGTGCCACATAATTCAATAAACAACACAGATCTTATTAATAAGCTATCGTAACTCACACTTATCCTGTATAACGAGTATAACAATGCGACTTTTATTAATAAATTTATTTCAAAGGTGTTTTTGGTGCTCCAGAGATATTTCAAGGGAGTAGCCGGATTTTTTCCTGTGCCTTTATTTGACAGTTCCGGAAAAATTACTGGGTAGGATCGACAAAATGCACACTTGTCCCACTCGTGATAGAATGCATTCTTATTTCCGATATAACACTTAAAGACCTTGTCTATTTCTTCATTACGTCTCAACATCTCTTTCGTCAAGATGCGGCTCAAAAGCGTGATGCAATGGGAATTTTTACTAATGGAAATTTAAATTTTTTATGTCTATCTAAGGACAAAGCTGCCGCCCAGTTGCACCATCGCTTCAGGCACCTCTTTAAAAGTGAGCTCTCGTGCCTCAAGGAAGAATTGCCTTAAAGTACAAGAAGACACTCACATATTGTGACACTTATGCTTGTATATTTGGATAGTCTTTCTGGATTCTTATCTCAGTGTAATCCCATTTTAGAATTAATGCTTTCAATCTCAAAGGTCAAGCAGATTGAATAGAATCAACAGATTTTGTTCACGATATTCCTCCCGATCATTCTCTTTCAAAAGATATGCGCCAGCGATATGAATGGATAACATGAAAATACATTAAGAAACATCGGTAGCGATTAGCCAAAGAAAGTATAAAAATACAGTGAAGAGATTTATTACGGCTGTTGATCACGCTGGACATTTAAATGCTTCCAAGTATAAGTGTTACACACGCGAAAAAAATGTTATTTGTCAAGGCGATATGCATTAAAAAAAAAGCAAATTAACGGCATGCACATTCGCCGGAGGTCTTGCATGAGATCCATGGAAGGATAGTCTTCACTTTGTTATGAGCTTCTTCTGTGGTGTCCCGCGAAAAGCAATTAAATCTAAGAAGAAAGCCCGTAAATTTCATGAGGACGGGATATTCTTTTGTTCGAAGATATATACGCCATATACACGGTTGTGCTCACGTTTTTTTACCTGCACCTGTAGCAGCCACCGTATAATTCAGTTCTACGTGCATAAATACTTTTTTTCGAGAATCTGTTTTTTTACGATTCGAAGAATGAATGTTTCCGATAATTGTTCGGCAACAGCGAAAGCATGAAAAATCGTTTTTACGTAATCTCTGGTGAGAATTCATTACCATTAAGCGGATGGTTTGTTCTCTGATTCTTAAAAGGTGTAGGGTTAATGCAGTCGGCGAGAACATTAGAGATTGCCACAATTAGTTTGGCACTTGACCTATTAGATACGTTCATCAATACCTTCTCGGTGATATTGTGAGTCCTCCTAGAAGAGTTTCGGCTGACCTTCGTAGCAATATATTCGACCTCCCATAATTCAATAACAAAAAACAACATTTTATTGCCTTTATTTTTTTTCTTTCTCAACCTTTTCACAAATATAGTTCATGTTAATGGGCTACCTCAGGGGTTTCTCAACTTGAAACGTTCATGGCACCTTTGAGAATGCGATAGGAATTTCGAATATGGGCTTAAGAATTGGGCGGAACTATCAATCTATTGGTGAAAACAAAATCGATATATTAACGGACGCACATATAGTAGTAAACGTGCGTGTGTGTGCCCCCCCACCCCCCATCTTCGAACAGATCCATGTTTTTTGGCAGTAGTCTAGTCTAGGACTTTTAGTTCTCTCCTTATAATAAACTAAATTTTCAAAGAAAAAAAATTAAGTAGTTTTAAATAGTACAAAAAAATATAAAACCAATACCAACCCCTGATGCGCAGGCAGATGCACGGGGATGGTAATGGGGGTGATCATCCCTCTTCCTTCAGTAAAAAACAGCATTATTGGCATAGGTGGGAGCGCGGAGATGTACATTCGCCCGCCCGGTCCACTATGCGCACTCTCGCTGGTTCACCCCCCCCCCCTCCGTTCGAGGATCCTATCCATTATGCCCTGGTATCATTTTCTATGTGTGTGTGTCTGTAAGGGGGGGGGGGGCAGAAGCGGCACATGACCTGAACAGAACCACGAGTTCTGGAAGGAGATTCTTTGGAACCATCTTCCATAGAGAATACAAGTACTAGCCACACACACAATTAAAATTATCTTATATTTCTATATCTCGGTAGTACACATTATTTTGTTTTTGCAATGCCTCGTTAACGTGAGGCTTTTATCCACATGCACAAGTATGCCCCTGCGTTAAAGCGTCTCTGCATTCTTTAACCTTCTCCGACAAGGTGTTTTTTTTTTTTTGATGGAACAGAATTCCGAAACTTAGTGGACCACTAAATTGATTTTCAGTTGATATATAGAACAAAAATGAGTGATTCTCTGGGCCTACTGTATCATATCTATTGGGATATTGAAGAGGATCGCAAAAATATTCTCGCACCGGGCCTTCAAATGACTGAGTCCGGCCCTGACTAGTACGAGGAGTGATTCTGCCCTATATCTAGGGCACCACTGTAAAAAGACATTGTTATTTTCTATCTACTTGTACCTAAGAATAACCAGTTAATATCTTCCAACCATCGTGCTTATATTACTGGAGGGAGCATCCAGCCGCCGCGACGTCGTAGACATCTAATGCGAGGAAACCACGTGACTCGGTGAAAACAAACACGATCCCCCATAGAGATCAATGTTAAAATTGCCACTTTTAGCAGAGAAATGCGGAAATTCAGTAAGGTTTTCCACAGCATCAATACTTTTAAAAATTGAATTCAATTTTTGATTTCCGTATGAGTATTGAGTTCGCTTAGAAATACGAAGCCCAAAAAATTAAATATAAAATAATGAGCCAGACCCACTTTTGAGGTGGATATTCATGCAATAACATTAATTTCTGCTTTTTATTTCTGCTTTTATTCTCAAGCACGAAAATGAAAATTAATGGCTCCGTATTGTCTTATATTACCCAATTGTATCAATCCATTTAGTTTAAGGTGTTTTGAAATTAATTCTGGAATTATTTCTTTAATTATTATTTTTTTCATTACTTCTGGAGTAATTGCTTTAATCAATTCTGGATTTGTTTCTTTCATTAATGCTGAAATTATATCTTTCATTAATGCTAGAATTATTTCTTTTATTGATTCTGGAATTAATTCTCATTAATTCTGGCATTATCTCTTTCATTAATTCTGGCATTATCTCTTTCATTAATTCTGGCATTATCTCTTTCATTAATTTTGGAATTATATCTCATTAATTTTGGATTGCACTTTTCCATTAATGCTTTAATTTCTTCTCTTTCATTAATGCTGGAATTATTTCTCTTTCATTAATTTTGGTCACCGCTGGCAGGATCATTGGAACCATCAGATAAATAATAAACTTCATGCCATCAAGCCCACACTTGGCCATTGGCGTTCGAGCTGCAGAACTAACAGAAAGGAGGAAGTTCTGCTTGCCCGGTTACGCATAGGACACAGTCGCCTCACACAATCATATTTATTATTACGAGAGAGTCAACCAGAGTGCCCTCATTGTCAAAGTCCATTGACCATTGTTCATGCTTTTACTTGTTCACATCATCGTCATCATTTTAGGACCGCTTTTGGTCATAGTCATCTTTCACTTCATGACATTTTAAATGACAATAGCGATGCATCTCGCATTTTTAAATTCATCAAAGCCATTGGTTTACATGACAAATTATAGTTTTTACAATTTATGTCATTGTTTTACGTTTCATGTTCCTTTTTATGTTTTAGTTTTTTTGACATGACAAAAGGACATCTTTCTTATATTTATGTCTTGCTTTGGCGCAGTTTGACCAAATTGGTCCTTGCGCCAATATATTCAAAATCCAATCCAATCCATTAATTTTGGAATTATTTCACTTTAATTCTGGAATTACCGCTTTCATTAATTTTGGAGCTGAAATTATCACTTCCATTAATTCTTAAATTATCACTTCCATTAATTCTTAAATTATCACTTATACAAATACAAATACAAATACAAATACAACGCCACAACAGGCAAAATGCCCAACGACGTGGCTGATAAAAAGATGCCCATAAAAATATGGTTGTCATATGTTTCAAAAATACAGCAACCCAATTAAAAATGCAATTAACACAAATTACAAACAATATATACACATGATAAAATATTATACAATGCCCATAAAGAATACTTATGGTCGTCTTATTCTAAGAATGGATAGCTTCTCGATTTACCCCAACATGTTTATCGTATTTCTTTTTAAACGTGTCAATTGTGTTACAATTTACTACCTCCGGGGGTAAGCTATTCCATTTATTAACAACCCTATTGGAGAAAAATTCCCTGCGACACCATAACCTTGCATTGTCCCTCACCAATCGATACTGGTGTCCCCTTGTAAAAGCAGTCGATTGGCGGTGTACTAAAAGTTCATGGTCCATCCTATCCATCCCATTGAAAATTTTGAACACTTCGATCATATCTCCTCGACACCTGCGTTCATCCAATGTAAACATATTCAAAAAATGAAGTCTTTCTTCATAACTCAAGCCCTGTGTGCCAATAAGGACACGCGTAGCTCTTCTCTGCACCCCTTCAACCAAGTCTATGTCCCTCTGTAGGTATGGTCTCCAAAACCTTACAGCATACTCCAGTCCAGGACGAACTAAGCCTCGAAAAAGCGGAAGAATGACTTTAGGAGAACGCGAAGAGACCTTTTTGAAAATGAGACCAAGCATTCTATTCGCTTTTTTGACAACCGCTGAACAATGTTCAGAAAACTTAAGTCGCTCGTCAATGAGAATTCCCAAATCGGTGACTCTAGTTGCATCCGGGATAGTGACACCATTCAACTCGTAAGAGAACCGTGGGTTGTTCGAACCAAAATGAGCGACCATGCACTTATCTACGCTAAACGTCATGCTCCATTCATTTGCCCATGCCGCAATCTTGTTTAAGTTGGTCTGGAGCAACTCCCTATCGCTTTCATTTCCGATTATCCCCATTAGCTTCACATCATCTGCGAATTTGCTAGTAATTCCATCGATACCCTGATCGAGTTTGTCGATAAAAAGTGAAAAAAGTATGGGGCCAAGGACACTTCCCTGAGGAACTCCACTTGTGACGTCTTGCCAACCAGAGAATTCCCCGTTCACCATAACTCGTTGCGACCTATCTCTTAACCACGATTCTATCCAATTCAGCAAGTTGCCCCCTATTCCAATCTCGTGTAAACGCTTCAAGAGTTTGCCATGTTGGACCCGATCGAATGCCTTCTGGAAATCAAGGTAAACAACGTCGACATTTTTGCTCTTACCCAAAGCCTTAGTCACGTAATCATAGAAGCAAAGGAGGTTAGTTACACATGACTTCCCCTTCCTGAACCCATGCTGATTATCCGACAATACATTATTCTCGTCTATCCACTTCACAAACTGCCTTTTGATGATAATTTCCAAAATTTTCGAGAGGGAGCTCGTCAAACTCACTGGACGATAATTAGACACCACTTCTCTACTACCCTTCTTAAATATCGGAACAACGTTAGCCAGTTTCCAATCTCTCGGGACGATACCCTCAGCAACACTACTCCTGTATATCTGTGCGACTGGCCCCAACAATTCATTAGCACCTTCCCTGAGAACCCTGGGATAGATATCATCTGGTCCTGGTGCTTTGCTTGCACATACATTTCTTAGAAGATTTAGGACCTCCACGTCTTCCACTTGAATATCGTTGAGCGTTTTATTACCCCATGCAACACCCGTACATCGAATATCATTATCTCCATTAAAAACCGACGCGAAAAAGTCATTGAAAGCACTACACATGCCTACATTGCTCTCTACTTTTGAGCCTCCTATCGAGAGGGGGCCAACTGTCCCCTTACATCCATTATTGACGTATCGAAAAAATGATTTTGGGTCAGAGCCAATGTTATCTGCCAACCTAGATTCAACTTGCTTTTTACTATCCCTTATCGCTTTCTTCAACAGTCTTCTTTTATCAGTAAACAATGATAGGTCACCTCGTCCACTTTTATACTCTCTGAATGCTCTTTTCTTTTCAAGATAAAGGTTCCGCACGCTATCCGTGAACCATAGAGGGTGTGATGTACAAACACGCTTTTTTCGAACAAAGGGTATGACGTCGTGCAAAACAGAGGACAGCTTCGTACTAAATTCTTCCCATTGACTTACCACCCCTACTGATTCCAACCGGTCTTTGAAAACTTCCGCAAACCTTCTTCGCAAAACATCAAAGTTAGTTCTCCGAAAACAAGGAACCAGTCTTTTGTTATCAACCTTACCCGAGGAAAAGTTACAGTGAAATCTGACGATACGATGATCACTGGAATAAAACTCTTCCCCCACCGAAACATGTTCAACTAGATCCTCAGAACTAGTAAGAACTAAATCCAAAATAGCAGTACCCCTAGTGGCTTCTGATACATGCTGATACAAAAAATTTTCGAGCACCAACTTAAGAAAGTCTCTTTCATACTGATTTCCAGATGAAAGGTTCTCCCAATCAATACCCGGGTAATTGAAATCCCCTAGTATGAGAACCCTCTTTCGCTTACACATGTAGGAAATTTCATCATGCAATTTGGCGATATAGTTTTGATCCCTATTCGGTGGATTGTAACAAACCCCAACAATAAGCTTATGACGTCTTTTGTTCTCAAGTTCAACCCATATGGTTTCAATATCACTTCTCTGCACGTTACACTCTCTAGCCTTCAAACATGATTTCACGTATATCAACACTCCACCCCCTTTCCTATCAGATCTATTTCTCAAAAAAGTATCGTATCCGGAGATGTGTAAGAAAGATTCATCCCCACCATTCCATTAATTCTTAAATTATCACTTCCATTAATTCTCAAATTATCACTTCCATTAATTCTCAAATTATCACTTCCATTAATTCTTAAATTATCACTTCCATTAATTCTGGAATTATCTTCAATTACTCTCATGAAAGGAATGCCACATGCGACTCATGAAAGGAACAAATTTAAATGAAAGAAACATAGAAATGAATCGATCTACCTGTTTTTGCTTCAAAAAATGCTTGATTAAAGCTGCGAAATTTAATTTATATGGACCCATAATATTAATTTCAAAACATCCTAAACTATATCGATTGATGCAACTTGATAATATAAGTTAATACGGAGACATTAATTCTTATTTTCGTACTTGAGAAGATATAAATAAAAAGCTGAAATTAATGTTATTGCATGGATATCCACCTCAAAAAAGTGGGTCTGGCTCATTATTTTATATTTAATTTTCTGGGCTTCGTATTCCTAAGCGAACTCAATATTTCGAAAATGGAAAATCCAATACAATTTTTAAAACTATTGATGTGTGGCGGAAAACTCACTAAATATCCGCATTTCTATGTTGAAATCGGCAATTTTAACATTGATCTTTATGGCGGATTGTGTTTGTTTGCACCGAGTCACGTGGCTTCCAACGAAAGATGTTGGGGGACACCGTTCTCAGCACTGCCAAGGCGGAGACCGCTGACGTCATACTCTCTCCAGTAATATAAGCTCGACGCTTCCAACACCCTAAAGCAGCGGCTCCCAAACTTTGTGCCCTCAACCTTTGTCAAGCCCCATGCCATAAATTAATGAAGGAAGTAAGTAATCTCCCCTCGCTATCAAGGAGACGGTAATCACAGCAACTTTAATATAGAAGTGATGACATTCAGCTAAAACTTATTTTATATGAAACATTTCAACTTAAATGTATATGAACCAACTTTTAATAAAAAAATTACACGTAAAATTTATAAAAAAAATATATTTTAAAAAAAATGTCGACATGCACCAGAAACTATTCCTAACTTTTTATTCTCATATAGAATAAGAATCTCTCTCTCTTTTATTCTAAGTCCATTAAAAATGTAACAGATGTCGCTATAAACATAAATATTCATCACGAATTTTTACCATTCGATTCAACTTTTACCATTCGAATGATAATAAAAATTGACAAAAGAGATACGTTTCAGAAAACCTTTGGGTTTCTCAAAAAGGAAAAGAAAAAATCGAATGTACATTCGATTAATTTTCATACTTTAGTGGAAAATTATAACTGAAAATCTTGAATGAAAAATTATTTTAATCAAAAATATTTTAAGCAAAAATATTGAGTATAATCAGTTTATCACGTGGAATTTAAAGACTATTGAACGAAATAATTATTATACCCATTGTATGAAACAAAATAATGCCACGAGCGACTCGATGTTTTATACTGATATAAATCAAGAAGAATTAAAGCGAGTAATAAGAGATTTAAAAAGAAAATGAAGCAAGTGACAATGATGAATTGACCCCCTAAAATGATGAAAATAATTGGAAATAACACATAAATAAAAAGTCTGATCAATCATTTTATATTGAATGGAATCTTTTACCATGAATCGAAATGCTCTTTTTAGTTCATCCCATATATGTAAAGCAGGAGATGGTGAGGATTCGACAAATTGTAGATCAATATCAATGCTTCCAGTATTTTAAAAAATAATTGAAAAATGTATGCAAAATCAGCTTCTTGATTTATTACGCGAAATTTTTTTTTTAACAAACCTATATGAATTTCAAAAAGTGGCAATACTAGGTATAATTAATATTGAAACAATGGATTCAAGAAAAATAAATATTCCATAATCGTTTTCTACATTTGAAAATAGTGTTTCATTTTGTTAACTTGGACATGTTAACCAATAAACTGTCCTCAATAAGAACCAGAAGAAACATACTTAAATGGTTTAAATCATAGTTTCCCAACATTTTTTGCCCCATCGCCCCTCCTTCAGAAATTGTTTTCTCCCATCGCCCCCCAACGCAATCTAACCCATAGAATCCTATGTTATACCCGTAGCTTCTACCGCCCCCCTGGAACGTCCCATCGCCCCCCCCCCCAGGGGGCATTAACGCCCACGTTGGGAATCACTGGTTTAAATCATGTCATTTTTCTATTGGCAAAAAGCAGTTGTAATTCAAAAGAAGTTGATACTTTTCAAACAGTGAAAAAAGAATCAAGGATCTTTTTTTTCCCTTCTGGGTCATATATTATTTTTAACATATATAAATTATTTATGAAACGCACGATTAAATAGAAAACTGAACAACCTTTGCAGATACAAATACAAACACAAAAGACAACGAGATAACTGAAAGTAGTTGTCAATATTGATGTCAAATATACAACCAAAATACTGCAACCCAATATAGAAGCATTTAGTTGGCACATTGCTTTATGTAGAAGATACTGATAAAGCGAAATTAAATTTGAAAAGTAAAAGTTGATTTAACAAATATTAATACCTGGTAAATTAAACATAAGTTACATCTTAATACGCAAAACAAAAACAAAATACATCCATATGAAGACAAAAACATCATCATGTCATCAAGAAAAGTCATCATGTCTCCGGTGGAGACATGACTTCTTTCTGAGTTCAAAAATCAAAATAGAACGACAAATAGATGTAATCGAGTTTATTAAGTAAATTGTCCGTACGGAGAAGTGCCGTTGGCTTGAATTCGATACGGATCATGGATATTGTTGTTTGAACCTAATCTAATTGTTAAGTTCCAGTCCAGCTGGTTTTGACGACCGTATCTCGGAAGCAATGAGAGAAAACAACAGAAAGACTACGTCCTTACGTATTCATATGTTCCATGTCCATTTCTTCGACTTGCATGAAATATTCATTCTGACAAAACAAAATTTCCGGATCTCTATTGTCATCATTGTATTGTTCCAAATAGGAATAGATGAACATTTGATATGCAAATTAGAAGCGAAAAAAAATGAGAAAAGGACAAAAACTGAAGAATTCGAACTTCCTTTTTTACATGAGTATCTCACTGAATGATTACCCGTTAAAAAAAGCATGGACAGCTTTCATGGAAATAACTTCGATCTCAGCCAGGACCCCGCACATTTTAAAGCCCGATTCGCGGTAAATTATTGGAGGCTTTCAGAAATTCTTAAATTATTTCTTGCCTAAATTCCAGAATCATTTCTTTATCATCGATTATGAAATTCTTTCCTTCATTAATTCCTAAATTTTTCTTTGCATTAATTATGGATTTTCATCAATCCTGGAATCTTTTCTTTCATTAAATCTGGATTTTCATCAATCCTGGAATCTTTTCTTTCATTAAATCTGGATTTTCATCAATCCTGGAATCTTTTCTTTCATTAAATCTGGATTTTCATTAGTGGAATTATTTCTTTCAATAAATTTTATTCGTCAGTTCTAAAATTCTCATATGTGTGTCTCGGGAATTGTTTCCTCTCAGTTTTATAAAATTTCCTTCAGTGCTGCATTTTCATTAATATTTTTTTTAATTTACATTTAATTGCGTGTTAAAAATTTTGAGTAAGCACATTTCTCAGCTCGGGACAAAGGTATTCCTGAATATTTTTGGTGCCTCTAAATTTTTGAGATGCATTTTTCCCCGCTATTGTTTTCTCACCGGGCCCCGCGTCTGGTAAGGGCAGCCCCGATCTCAGCTGACAGCAATGCTAACGGACATTTAAATGGGGTTTTTTTTTTTAATTTTCTGATCTGACATTGGATATAAAAGCGTGTTGAGAACCCGTGATATTTCGGGGTGACCGAAATGAAGCAGATCAAGTTTGACGAAATATCTCGGTTTTGCCACACTGTAATGATTACAGGCGCTTATCAGATGGCCAGACAAGATCACCCTACTAAGGTCCCCATCATCTTCATGGAAGATGTAAAAAATAAGTCTGAAAAAGGCATTTAGACAAGACAGCTCGTAATGAAGAGCAAAGTCGATTTCTTTCAGAAGCTGGATTGAGATATCAAGAGACATCGCGATGCCAATAAAGAATTGTAACGTCATAATCCGAAAACGATTCGGCAGAGATAAATATTTCGAATCGATATTTTTTATACCATCCGATTCGAAAATTGCGTGCTTCGATTGGCAACAATTAGAGGCATTTTTTGGAAAATAATGACCGACCGGGGGGATTAAAAACAAGACGAAACTAGTTTCTATCACTGACAGCTCGCTGTCAAACTGAGAGAATTGTCAGTGAATTTCCTCCATCGGTAATTAATGTAAGATGGAGGTTTTGCTCCCCTATAAAGCGCTGACTTGCAATATTTCTTGATATCTTCATTAGAGATATGTATTTTATTTTGCACAGTTGAGCTTTTGTTATCCCTAGATCACTTTCGGTCCAATTAGATACCATTCAAAAAACGAATTCATGTATTTCTGAGGATGTTCGCAGAGAGTTATACAATGACGTGAACGTTGAAGACGTACTCAGTCGGTGTAATTAAGGACTGGATTTTCATAAATAAATCAGTATCAGGAAGTATTTATTGCGTTTCCCCGTCGAGTTATGTTGTTTTGCACGAACAGTTCTCTCTTATATCATTATTATTATTATTATTTTATTTATTTACCCTGTGAATGGTGTAATCGAGACTAATTATAGCTAATTGTGGTGGTTTGAGCTCTGGATATGAAATTATTTTGGGCGTATAGACGTTATACGTTTGAGTCTGTGCATTTACTGATGGCTCGTACGTGTGCTGCCTATTATACTTCCACTATAAGTGCAATAGATTTTGTTCTTCCGCATGCCGAAGTTCTTAACAATAATGAAATTTATAGTAAATAAATATACAATAGAAATATATTTTTATTACACAAGGCATGTATACCTGTGAATGTTAAAAATAATCGTTTGGTAAGTCATATACTAGAGAGAATCCATACACTTCTTTTGCGGAGCATTGATTCTGGTGCTTCCAAAAAATGTTTTTCATCAACCTTGTATCAGAAAAGCTGAAAATGACTTGGAAAATTTAAAAAAAATATTCGTATATGGCTTTGTGCAATACTTCGGTGCATCTTCGCACGCATATTCACGAAAATATTAATGTTTTCTATAGAAATTTAGATTTTCATAACATGATTTATGCTTATAACATGTCGAGTGTTTAACTAATTTGTACGAAATTTAAAGAAAAATGACGCTATACATGAGACATACTGTTTAGAATTTTAAAAGGTAAAAAGCATTATTCAATGACATACGAGTGTTTTTAGTACACTATTTGCGCATGCGCAAGAAATAAAAAAAATTTCCCCACAATTTTATTGCCAGGTATATATAGTGCAACTTATTTGGAAATTCCAGTTGAATGCCGTGAAAATTCAGAAAGATATACACGATATTATGAGCTGTAATTTCGAAACTTGCTGGAAGTAATTGAATAATAAGCGATTTTCCACAAATCGGTACATTATTTGCTGTTATTTCATTTTTGACTTTAATTTTTTTATTTTGGTATCATACACGCGTGTTATGCTAAAACACTTTTCTTACATAGCATCAGACACGCGTCTTTGCTTATTCGCATAATGCTGTGGGCTTATGCTCGAAATAATCAAATAATAGAAAATAATCGTATACAAATTTGTGGAATATCCGCTGCTTTCAGCAAAGTTTCAAAATTACACCTCACAATATTATGTATATCTTTCCATTCTCACGACATTCCTCTGCAATTTTGACATACGTATCACTATGTATTTGGCAATCAAAGTATGAAAAATACAATTTATATTTCTTGTGCATGCGCAGGTAACAATCATTTACCGAAAATACTCATATCTCATCGAATGCCACACCTGTATTAAACACTCATATCTCACCTGTTGCATTTTAAATTTCTGTGCAGTATGTCTTATTGTAGTGTCAAGTTTTCTGTGATTCTGGGAATTTCGTAAAAATTGTTTGAAAACTCGACATGTTATAGCGAAAAATAGTACGATGAAAATTGGAATTTTTATAGAAAACATTTATATTTCCTTGAATATGCATGATATTCTCACGGAAATGCACAAAAGTATGGCACAAAGTTTGTACAATCTATATATATAAAATTGATTTTCTGTGTGTGTGTCTGTGTGTGTGTGTGTATGTTCTCTATACAAATCTACAATTTTAGATCGATCGTCGCCAAATTTTGCATATATACCAAATGGGACCCGACTTGAACGATAGGCTACTTTAAAATTTCGTTAGAGCAGGGCGAATACCCCAAACGGGCAAAAAACTGTCGGGCAACAATGGTTTTTGGACCTCAACAATCACTTTCCGAACGTTTACTTTGGTTACCGTAGTTCCGTAGCAATGCGTTTCAGACGTGTATATGCCTTTACAATGGTTTATCACTTCTTTAACGCTGCCAGTATTTAAATATGTATAATAGTTTATGCTTTTATAATGGTTTGCCACATTTTCAATACTCCCAGTAATGAGACTTTTTGAGTAGACGTCAGAATCATCATTAGTATCACTTTGAGGGTTAGGAAAAGGGTAATCCCCATAGAAATCAGTGTTAAAATTGACGATTTTACTGTAGAAATACGAAATACGGACTTTTGAGTTAGACATTCATGCAATAACATTGATTTCAAATTCTTATTTATATCTTCTCAAGCATGAAAATTAATGTCTCAGTATTGTCTTTTGAAATTCAACTGCATAAATTCATGTAATTTAGGATGTCTTAAAATTAATTATGGGACCGTAAAGTACATCGAAGAAATTCCACAAGTTCAGGGGGGGGGGGGAATCGAAATACCGAGCACCCCTAAAATAGGGGAAAAAATCGTTTCTTCAAATCTAGATTTGTTTCTTTCATGAGTCGTGCAGGAAGTCGACATATTAGTTAACTTGAACACGGTTTGCATGTCCCTCAAAGATAGAGGAAGGTATCACTTGATGCAAAAATCCTCATTGAAGAAAACCCGGGCAGCGCCGGGTATTATAGCTAGTGATTTTATAAAAGTCACAAGATATTTGCAGTTTTTTCTGATACAGGGTTGATCAAAAACTTTTCGTTCTTATTTAATTTTCTGTCAGTCCCCTAAATGCACGCTTGGCAAAATTCTCACTGTAAATGGTGAATACCAATATAACGTATATATGACCGAAATTTCAGAACGATTCCCTCAGTATTTTTGAAAATATAGTGTATATTGTAATTAGAAAAAAAATCATTTACTTTAATGGTGGTGACAAATATGCACTGATATACAAAATTTAATTTCCTATGCGCTCGCTCCCTCTCGTCTTCTAATTTTCAATTGAGTTTCATGTTAAATTTTTATATCATGGAATGATGTGCTTAACAAAATAAATTTTATGTTTTCAGTGACAGTCAGCATTGATTTCATTTACGGATTTATTTTCTTTTATTCGCATTATAGAATTATCACGGATGATTAAAGATAATCTTGATGTTGGTTAATATTTTTAGCTCAAACTTATTTGTCTCTCTTCTTTCAACGCAGTGATGGAATACACGGGACCGACGAACCGCACCGTGGTATTGTGTACCTGGGCAGGTTCTTGGACGACGTGTGCAGCTGTTCTACCTTGGATAGCTTACGGATTACGCAACTGGAGGCTCCTACTTTGTGTTCCTTTCGTGCCCGCAACTGTACTGCTTGTCGTTTCTTGGTAAGTATTTTGATGCTTGATAAAATTAAGTGTATCACAGAATCAAAATCAAGTCTATTGTAAAAGTGTGTATCAGTAAAGCAAGGGTGCTCAACCTTATTTGAGAGTGCGGGCCACTTCATTGGTTCGAAAGCATGTCCGGGGTAGGTTAGAAACATGCGCTCCCTTTTTAAGTGATCTGTAAATGTGCCGCGCAAACTTGAGTGATCTTAAACGCACCGCGGTTCGCTTGAGTGATCTGTAAATATACCTCGAGTCAATCAAGTGATCTGTAAATGTGTTGTGGGCCACTCAAGTGCTCTGGAACTGTGCCGTGTGTTTCTCAAGTGGTCCGTAAGTCGTAAGTCTGTTGCGGATAACGCAAGTGATGTGGAACTGCACCACAGCTCACTAAAGTGATTGCGCTGCGAACCATTTAAGTGCTCTGGAACTCTGCTACACGTTAGTGAAGTGATACGCAAATGCCACGAGTGATTTTGGAATGTGCTCCAGGTAACTTAAGTGAGTAAAAATATGCCACTCGCCCTAAATTGATGGATCTGAAGCTTCACAGTGGCTGCTTATGCACCGCTTCAAAATTAGGTTGAGACCGTGGGTCACATCAGATGACTCCGGGGGGGGGGGCACATTTTGACCTGGGATATGGGTTGAGCATGTATGCAGTAAGGCAATAGCGGTGACAAGTAATTTTTCATATTGTAAGCGTATTCTGGATGAAACTCGGTCTGCGCAATGATAGGTTTGTCTTCGGTTATGAAACTATAAGTCAGAATTGAGGTTTATAATTTTAGCATGACATCCTTATACCGAAATATTGTTAGAAAAAGTAGGAGAAATAATTATCTCAACGAAAAATGCGACGCAACTTGAATATATATCCAAGGTTGAAGAAAAGTGAGCGAAATGTATTTTGTTACTTAACAAAATTAAACAAACGAATAAAATATCATCTTAAGCCGTTAACCGTGACTCTCTCTGCGAAAGAAAAAAAAAGCCATTCACAATTATTTAATAATAATAACATCTACGTGATTATTTTCAAATAAGATCTGAAATTTCGGTCAATTCTCTACAGAACAATCGAGCAGATGTGTGAAGCCTACCGGATAGGCCTAATTGCTGTGAATGGTTTGACCTCGCCCATTCTTTGTACCATAGTCATTAGAACCTACATATATGCTACAGCATTGGAAGGTATTTATTTCTCAGCTGCTGGTTCGATATCATCTTAAGAACCGTGTGGTCAGCAATGAAATGTACAGTCGTGATGTTTCTATGAAGTCCTAAAAAGTTGGCCTGAATTTAAATTTTGGGAAGATTATGCCCTATTGCAGATACTGACCAAATCGGAATTTAGAAAGTAATATATCATATATTACACTCATTCAGCTCCGGGCCGTATTTACGGGGGTCTTAACGGGCTATAGCCAGCATTTCCTATCTCTAGGAAGTGATGCTATAGCCCAAGGCAAAAGTTCGGAGGAGCGAAAAATTTGAGATATGAGTGGTCAAGAAAATTAGTAGAATGTGAGAAAGACGGCAAAGTCACATAAATCCATTTCAGCCTAGAAAGTTAGTGACTTACAGACCAAGGGTCAGTGAGCAGCAAAAGGAGTGACCTAGAGAATTTGCAATTACTTAAGTGACCAAGAATGTATCCAAACATGCAAGTGACATAGAGCGCGAGGGACAAGGTCAGCGAACGACCAAAAGAGTGACTTCGAGAGAGAGGAATTAGCCACGTCAATGAGTGACCGAGAAAATATCCAAGCACGCGAATGGCCTAAAGAGCCAGGGAACAAAATTGTAGCCCAGAGAGCGTGCGAGCATATCAGGAACCAAGGGAGTTTATGGCCATTGCAGCGAACGACCAAAAGAATGACCTTGAGCTTGAGGGAGCAGGTCAGCGAACGACCAAAAGTGTGACCTAGAAAGTGAGAAGGGCTGGATCAGTGAGCGATCAAAAAAGTGGCCTAGAGAACGAGGGATCTAAAGAGTGACCTACAGAGCGTGCAAGCATGTGAGGGACCATGAGAGCTAGAGGCCATTTCAGTGAGCGACCAGAAAATGTCCAAGCACGTGAGTTATCAATAGTGTGACTTCGAGATTAAGGCGCATTTACGAGAGGAGGGTAGTGAGTAGGGTTTGGCCACGGGAGGGGGATTTGTGGAATGAGTCTAGAAGAAAATTAGACTAGAATGGGAAAAGGTGGCAAAATTTGTACAGCCCTCAGGAGCAAGGCCTCTGAGCCACACAGCTGCAATTTCTTTCGCAATGACAAGGAAAAAGCCTATCGCACCTAATCTTGAAAATATTTTGGCTTCCTATGCAGAAGTTATGTATAGGATATGCATACTTTTCTGAATTTCAGAAACAATTCACCTAGATAAAGAACCGTGAGATAGAGCCTAGTGAGCTTCCCTGTTGTAGTAGAAGTTTTATGTAAGACCTATCCAGAAGCGGATTTGTCTTTGCCGTGTACGGGCTGCTCGCATTTTGCCGCTCTTTTCAGTCATTTTATTTTGATGTTTTTGGCCCCACCAATTATTAAAATGTGTCGTCCCGCCGCAATTGCCCCATGTAGACTACAGCTCGCTTATAGCTCCCCTCTCCCACAAACATATCTCTGAGGTCATCTCAACATCATATGTCCTCCGTTGAAGTGATTTTCTGGGCCCCCGCTCTAAGCTGGAACTATTAGCTCATACATATACAGGATGGCCTTTATCTCATTAACCGTTTGTCGTAGAGGTATGGTTTAAATTTTTTAAAAACCCGCTCAAAATGAGTTCAAAAACTACCCTGTGCCAGTCTTGAAGGTGAAAATACAGTGCGTCACAAAATAAATCCGAATTCAAAATCGGATAAAAGTTGGGAAAGGACAACATAAATGAAGGGAAGGAACGTTAACCGTTAGTTTTTGCTGTTATTTCCCAACTTTTCTCCGATTTTTGAAATCGAATATCTAAGCGAATATTTCACTTAAAAACTTGGAATTTTTTTTTGTTGGACTCAGGAGAGACAGGGCAAAAACTTTCTAATTGGAAAGTTAAAGAACAGAGGAACCGTATAAAAATTTAGATTTTTTTTATTTCGCGGCGCACTCACTTCGATGATTTCCACTCTCGAAACTGCTGCAGGGTAATTATTGAATGCCTTCTGAGCATTTTTAAATTGGAACCATACCTCTTCGACGGACGGCTGATGAGATAAAGGCCATGCTTGCACTTACAGGACACCCTGTATACTCAGAAAAGTGATAATACCAAATCTCACAATACAGGCCGCTATGGACATGAGATCCATGACCAGAGGAGTCCAAAGCTGTAAGGTGTCGCGACCCCTGAAGATTTTTTAGAAATAACTGTAAAAATTTTCCATTCAATTGCATATAAAATGCAAAAAATTTCGTCAATGAGTAAAGTAAAAGAAAGAAGCAATGAATTATAGTGTAAATGTATACAACCAAATGTAATTCATTCAGTGTAAATCTGTGCAAAAAAAACAGTTTTAACGCGATTTTCTCAGATTGCAGTTTTTCAAAACTCGTCCGTAAGATTAAAAAATATCTACTGCTCCAAAAATTCTGAAATTCTGCAAAATGTTTATTCAACATGTTAGTAAAATGAATCAGTGATTTTGCAAATCACTGTATTTAAGAAAAAGGGTTTTTTTTTTCAAACATTAGGAACTCGTGAATTCTAATGAATAAGTCAGATATCCATGTTCGAGGTTAATTTCAATAACACATGTCAAATATTTGCTATCATATAATATGTATTATACTATTACATAAGAACAATTGCGTAAAATTTCAGAACTTTTGTGATGTAGTTGTTTTTTTTATCTTATTGATGAGCCCAAAATGAGCCCTGCAATTCGAGAAAATCGTGTTCAAAGTGTTTTTTCTAATACTTAAACTATAATTGAATTACTGCTTTCTTTTATTTTGATAGCAAAATATAATCGGTTGACACGAATTTTTTGCATTTGATTTGCATTAAACGAAATATTTTTGAGGTCATTTTTGCAAGGGGTAGTTGCACCCTTTAAGACGGTCGCGGTTTTGTAGGTACAGTAGTTCCTGCCAAATTCTGAAAGTACTACTAACACTTTTCCCACCATATTGTGCTTCAAAGATTCATTTCGTAACGCATATCGGATTTTTTTAACACTCTTTATGGGCCCCCCTTTATTAATCACTAATGATGACTCCCCCTTCTACTTGATTTTCACCATAAAATATCCCAGGACCGGAAGGGGTTGCCATACGGCCTCAGGTGGAGAATCATTGAGCTGCGATATCAATGACAGTCAACATCCCAAGAAAAATACACTATCGTCTAATCTTGAAAATACTTTGGCTTCCTATACCCGATGATGTTATGCATGGTTCACGTAGATAATATATTTTACACTTTCCTGAATTTCAGAAACAATTCCCTGACGAAATATTTTCAAGATATATATTACATGTGTTTGCTGGAATTTGAGATAATATGCAAATTTCACACTTGAAGTTTACGGAACTTTCTTCGAGATTTCCGCTTTTTTACAAGAAATTTTTCGGGCCATGACTGAATTATTACATTACACGATTGCGGATATCATCCCCATGTTGTGTAATTTGCATTGTATTTTTCTTTCACATATGCATACGTTTTTTTCGACAGTTCCGCCTATTTTTCGCATGACTAGCGGTGCGCCGTGGGAGACGTTCTCGCATAACAGCGGTTTTTTTTTTGGTTTTTGTACTCTCCATTTTTATTACATAACAAAGCCTCTGAGAGAAAAATGTATTGTATTTTCTTTCAAAAAAAAAAACATTACAGTTTTACTTCAGTAAATAAAACTAAACAAACAAAATTACATTGTATCCGTTGTAACCCGAAGCGTAGAATGTATATCACGTGATATTTCTTGAAGCTTTTGTTGACAGTTGTGAGCCATGCGAAGAGACTTCCTCAATCTTATCATGGAATGAACTCATCTTGGAAAATGAACACCGCAATTCCGTGTCTTTGTTTTATTTTTATTTGATGCCGTCAGCGTTGCATATTTGGAATATTTCTCGCGGTTTGTTTCATGCGAATATCACGTAACCTCGGGCGCATTTCAGCCGTCATCCTCGAAGCAAATAGCGTGATAAATAAACAGTATCGAGTGCAAACATCGCTGTTGTGAATGTGCCACATGAATAGCAATTGAATTGAAAATGATTGATATCTGCGTGTGTGTGTCGAATAATATGTCTAGGTGATGCAATGCGCGGACACTTTAGATGTTTCAAGCTGTGGTGGGAAGAACAACGTCCAAAGCCAATGAGACACAATCAGATGTTTCGTCTGGATCTGAAACAGATATCTTGAATAAATAGGCTTTGATCTTATAATCAAACAAAAACACAGTGAAAGTCCGTTTCAACCTCTTTACGATCACTGCCGTTATATTACGGCCGAACACCAGTGAAAGTTTTCAGTGTTTTCTTTCCTCTTTCTTCACCATCGCGAAGGTTTATAGCACCCCTATTATCTACGGAAAAGGTGATTTTTCCTTACCCTTTTTTATTTATAATATATTTTTCTTCTATATACATGTAAGGCCGGGATTACGCTATAAAAGTTTGACAAAAGTTCGTTTATGAAACTTGAAAAAATAAACAACCAATAAGCCTATTGCTTACATTCGCTCCATTGTAGCCGGTCCCTTATTGGTTAAATATTTCATGTTTTATAAAATAACTTCTATCAAGCTTTTATAATATAATCCCGGCCTCAGAGCGAAAGGAAACGCATAGTGTGATAGTGAAAAGAGGTCTCTAAAAACTCTTATCTACCTTATCTATTATACTTTTCCTTTTATATTTTTTCTTTCCTCCCCTTCTCCTTTTTTTAACGTGTGTTTAGGTTACCAGATTTATCCCCGATTCATTAAATAGAGATCCAAATTTCTTGCCAAAACCTTGTACATGAAGTAGTTAAGCAGTACGGCTTATAACGAGAATCCCGCTATATCGAATGATCATCGAGTGCATGCCTAATTTACAAGATACAAAAATATTCATTTACAACGAAATGCAGATTTCAGGAATTTTCCGTGAGATTCTCCTAAAGGAAAAGGGTCATGGAGAGTAGTTGGAGGTTTTCCACGGATTTGTTGCCAGTCTTTACTTTGTTTCATTTGATCATTTTTGTCGCACCGCGATCATTTTTTGCACAAGAGGGCTAATTAGACCGGGACCTACAATTTATTGCCGGTTCCGAACGGCAGGCTCGTTTTTTTATACTCGTCGATTGGTTGGTGCGCTAACCCCTCGATGGGGGGACTCCTTGTGGTAGCAATTTTTTCCTGCGGTCTTGTCGCCGTTTTTTGTTGTATCCCTGTGTCAGGAAAGTTTTCTGACAAGGACGAACCGGGTATCGAACTCGCGACACCTAAACATCCGTTGGTACTTTAAGCGAGTATCTTATCGACCTGGGTTACCGCACCCTTTACTTTGTTTCTCTTATTTACTTATCTTTTGTCGTATGTTCGCGAACAATTTCTCGTATTTATGTATTTCCTGACAGTCCGCAAATAATTCTTCCCCCTTCATGTGTTCTTTGGCGGTCAGAAATTTTTTTTCTTCTCATATTTGCAGCATTTATTTTTTGCCAGTTCTCAAATTACTTTATATTATTTTATTGCTGGTCCTCAAATTATTACATTTATGTATGCAAATGCCAGTTTATGTTCATATATTTTTTTCCAGTTTGCAAATTCCGGAATTTCTGAACTACTAATGTATTTTTCACCGATCGCAAATTATTTCCGCAGTTTATTTATTCTTTGCCGGTCCGAAATTATTCCTCCTATTCATGTGTTTTCCCTAATAGTCTTTTTTCAAATAATTTACCCCGTTTATTTACTATCTTCCGGTCCGCTAACTATTCCTTCCATTTTGTCCGGTCCGCGAAATTTTCACACTATTTTCACCGTTTTCAATTGCAAAAAGATTCAATTTCAATGCACTACGGAATAATGTTGTATTAAAAAAATATATATATTTCTTGAATATCACGTCTAATTCAGACTCTTGCAAGAATAATATTCTATTTCTCGTTGTTCGATTCGGAGAAAAAAAGGGAAAAGAAAGCAGTAGAAACGAGAAAGTGTGAATCCTCCATAAAGAATTCAGATCACGGACATCATCACAAGGACTTTCGTCCTCTCCACGAAAGTTCATGAATTGATCACCGAGAAGTTCAGTGACACCTTCCAGTGTATATATAATGGTAAATATAATGATAATAAAAAAGTAAGGGGGTAAGAAAAAAAATGGAAGAAAGCAACACGTTTTCTTCATTTCTTAACTCGAACCTGTCCAGCAGAAACGTAACTAAATCCAGTGGACATATCGGTGTGAAATATGAACCAGATAAGGAAGAATATAAGAAAACATTTCCTAGAACGCCCTGTCTGCAAATTCGCAAGTGCTCATAAGAATAATAGCCTTTTTTTTATTCTACTTATTGTATGCAAATACTGAATCATAATATTACTTTTACTTTTTATCATCTCAGCTGACACGAAAATCACATTAAGGGGTCTTTTACCTTTCAAAATAGTGAAGAAACTATGCTTTAGTTCAGCGTTTCTCAATCTATGGTCCGTGGCGATGGCATATTTGGTCCGCAGGCAGACTTGATAAACGTATTCACCAATCGTAATTGATATTAGTAATATTTGTATGAATTCAAATAAAGTTATACTTTTCATACTTGAATTCACTTTACATTCACTTTACAATGCAGGAAATTGTGATCCAAAATACGGGAATATCACTAAATTTTGCGAAAAAAAAATTGCAATTCATTGCTTTGAATGCAATTTGCTAATTACTGCTAAAATTGCTAAAGGTGTGGAAATGAAGAGCTGCAACAAATCGCAGTAAACAAAAATGTACTTCATGAAAAATATGTTCACATGATTTGATGTCCATATTTCATTGAGAAAAATAAAATTCGGTTAACTGGGATCTTAAATAACAATCCGTAAAATATGGGATAGGGCTAATTGTCATCAAAAACATTGTCAGAATTTAGCACAATCACCAATCGTTATTAAAACTCCAAAAAAATTAGGACCAAACATTAAACCTGACAAATATGAGAGATGAATATTCGTAATTTTTGCTATAATTATCATAATATAATTTTTGCCATAATTATCATAATACAATTTTTGCCATAATTATCATAATACAATTTTTGCCATAATTATCATAATACAATTTTTGCCATAATTATCATAATACAATTTTTGCCATAATTATCATAATATAATTTATACTCAAATTCTGTGTATGTATTCACGACTTTTATAAACATTACAAACTCAAATAAACATCGTAAAAAACATCGTTAGGAACAACAAAAATGACAGGAATGTCCCGTAATACGAGACACAAGTGGTCCGTTAAATTGTTTCAGACATTTTCCTGGTCCTCGTTTTCAGGAAGGTTGATAATATTTGAACACCGCACTTTCACTTTTTTATCATCTGAACTAACACGACAATAAAATCAAGAAAAAACCATAGAAAGTGGTTTGAAAAAAAATTTAACAAGTATACTGCGCCTTCGCAGATACGGCAAGAGACGTGAGATCCCATTCGGATCGGAATTTTTTCTCGTCAGCTGTTGTAGCCGGAAATCACTAGTTCAAAGTCATTTTTAATGGATGGAGTTCTCACACTTTCTGTGCAATGAGATCAGCCTTGCGAATACAGAGAACTACGCGCTACTTGTTTATTGCTTCAAGTCACTTCCAGTGGACGGCCGGCCTGAAAGAAAAATATTCAGTAATTTCATGTGCAACGTAACGGTTTTCATGCCGTACCATCGCCTATGCGTGTTACCCAGTTGCTTATAACTTCCGAAAAAATGCGTGTAGTTAGAGTAAAGAAGTGCTTTTATTAAGTTTTTAATAAAAATTGTCATTTACTCATTTCAACACACATTTATTGTTCGTCCAGACACAATAAACACCGTAGAGAAATTTGTGGTAGTTTGTTATACGGCATGCAAACAGCTATTGTCGAACCCAGCAAAAATGATTGTAACAGTTTACAGCCCCGCTACTTATGCTGATACCTAGATTTGTCTACATGATTTTACGGCTTATTGAAATTTAAGAGAAATAGAAATGATGATAACGCTAGAAAAGGATCCGTGAGATGGCATCACGGATAAGATATCAAGATCAGCCTTGTTTCTGGGCTTCGAACTTTTCAGAGTAGCTCAGCACAACGTCGCGCAATGTTGTAGAAACTGAATTGAACAAGGCTGTTGAGTGAACAGGTGGAATAGTTGTTTGAAATTTATGATCCACGTCCATTTAAAATGCTATATAAAAGCCATAAAGTTGCACTATGAATGCAATGACGATTAATTGCTGTATTCATTGGTATTTTTACAGTTCCTACGTGCGACAAGTAAGAAACTTCATCCTCTATTTTGAAACTGTACCGAGGATTTGTGATCTCGACTACTAGCTAAATAGATGAATTCAATTATGTTATTATAGGGGGTTATCTCTTATGAAATATGGAAAGGACTCCGAGCTAATATGGACCGGACCTACCTCGGATAGTCTTTAAATGAAATAAATAAAACCTTAAATATGTTACAAATAATGTTTACACAAAAGTTATCCTTAATTTTTGTTCAATGCCATAAAAAAGATCAAATAAATGTAGTATAAATTTACGTGAAATACGTTATAGGGTTTCATACATATCTTACATTTCGAGGATTACACACAGTATTTCAGAAAATCGTCTTTCAATGTCTTCTGCCATCGAACACTTTTAAATGCTTTGGGGGCGCACCATGGTGCTCGCGAGCAACTAGCTTTATGTCTGTTAAGGGGTTGTCCTTTTAATGATGTTTCTCTTTTCAAGAGTGTTCTAGATTTATTTTGCTAATTGAACTATTTCTAAAAAATAAATTCTTATAGCCCCCTGGTTTAGCCAACCCATGAGAGCTCATGTTGCATTTGGATCATATTTTTACCAACTGAACGATGTCATTAGACATTGCTTGTTATCATAGTTATCATAGCTTTCACTGCACTCCTCCTCGACCCCGATCCGTTCCAGCACCTTTCCCAAAGGGTGATATTGCCCTTTTAAAGTAACACCCTCACAGACCTTGGCGCTCTTTCACATACTGCGGCTTATGTTCCTCGAAACCGTAGGCTGAACTCCCCAAATCACAAATGTATGAGGACAAATACGAACTAGACTGGGTTGTGTGAACACCATCTTTAGTAGACTAAAGCTAAAAATATCTTTAGCATCTCTGATCTTCCTGTAGATTCCTCATTTATCCAATTTTAAAGCTGTTCATTTAAGTTTTCAATCAGTTTTTGTCTTCTTTATAGCGTACCTTGGTATTTAAAAAAAAAAGTATCTTTAAATTTTGGGCCACATGTAGAACGAATCAAAGAATTCTCCAATGAAACCTACGGGAAATCACGTTTCGGCTAAAGAACGTGATTACAAAAGGAATCATCTTTGTTAGCCGACGCATCACTGTAGCCAGGGTCCTACCAGTGTCATCCAAAAAATAATTTTCAAGTGTAATTTCACTCCTGTCCAAAATGAGGTATAATGAAAACAGAAATAACTCTAACAAAAAAAAACCCTAAAATTTGGAGAAGTATTTTCAAGAAATTTCGAGGAGTAAAATTTTATTTTGATTCGTGAATAACGCATCTAGATGCGTATCGGCACACACTGGGTCCTACCGTATTGAAATTGGACAGCTGAATCTCTCACTGAAGAGGAATTTTCAGTCGAAAAGATGAATTTTGTTTTTTAAATCTAAGTAATTTTTTTTGTCACGTTAGACAACATGATATAGGCCATGCACGTGTATACACATGTATTTTTCCATCATACACTTCAGAATGCTCTTCCCCTTGGGGGGTACTAAGGATGAGACAGGGAGAGATAAGGTTTCCCACGCTTTGCTTTAAGATGAGGAACCAGCGGCGTCTTCGCTCTTTTAAGAAAAGATGTTCTTTTTCTTCTCTGCCCGGCCACACAATACTTCAAGCGATGACGAGGCTCAGCTTGTTTTGTTCGCCTATGAGAAGAGAATATTTTTAGACATAAACACACTATATAGATTTTATTCTTCAAACACAATGAATCACCAACCTCTTAAATGCTTTGTGTTAGGTGTCGCAAACATCTATAGAAATTTCTAAAGCCTGACTACCATCATTTTCTGAATTATTAGTCGAAAAAGATAAATTAATAACTTCAGTCAAACTCGGTTATAACGTCAAAAATTGGTGGTCCCTGTTCATTTTCGTAGATGGCAATGTTAATGAGCCTCGGTTATGGCGGCGATGAAAACTCAATGATATGCAAGCCTCGGATACAGCGACACATTTTTCGTTGTTTTTGTTTCTGTTTAAATGGCATTTTCCCAAGAAACTGCTAGAATGAGAACATATTTTCAGAGTTCGGAAGCAGCGAATGTTCGTCTGTTAATTTATTATGACCTAACGATGGGTATTAAAGGATACATAAGATCAATAAATAAATAAAATAAAAATAATAATCAAATAAAAGGGACATTTCCGTATTTTTCTGTAATTTTGCCCTTCCCGAATTCAATATAACAGTTACCCGGTATTAAGCTTGTTTTTATTTATAATTGAATATATTAATTTCTATCAAAATTTGCAAGGGAAGATAATTTTCATAATTTAGAAATTGTTTTATAATATACATATGACAATTTTATAAATATAAATATATATATTATCATACATGTGTCTTGTTCAACGGTATTTTATATATTCTTGAATACGCTTTAACTCACTGTAGCACTTTATGTACTGTTACGTGCTGTTTATTAGCAATAATTGGCAGTTTCACAGACGATTGGCAACATTTTTGGCCAGAATCGTTCGATGTCCGATGTTTACGATCCCAATTTTTTACTATTCAAAAAAATGGCGTGGTGTCATCACACGTATTCCCAAGACATCCGTAATATCTATCCTAGTAGACACACATCCATTCCTGGACTGGGATTCGAACTAGACTAGCACAGTCAAAGATTGGCTCCCTAACCACTGGTGGCGAATTGACGCATTTTTCTCGATAGAATATGGTCACCCCAATTCTAATGAAATTTCAACTTTCTTGTATTTGATTGAATCTGAATACATGTTTCAGATCTTAAAGGTGTTTGTTGCAAATGTATGGCTCGGTCATACTACAAAATTTCACAGATTCTTTGATGTCGTTATAACCGAGTTTAACTGCATTATACTTATAACATTTTATTTTATGCGAATTTTGATCTCGAGTATAAGTGATATCGTAATATTTCAGGTGGGTACCAGAATCAGCGAGCTGGTTGATGACCAAAGGTCAAGTTGCCAGGGCTGCGGATTTGCTTCATAAAGTAGCTGAAGTTAATGGCAAAGCCCTGTCTTCGGAACATTTTTATCAACGCTTGGTGAGTAGTACAAATAGACATGTCGTTTTTTTTTAAAGAAATGTGTGGAAATTCCATTTCTTCGAAAAAATACCACTTTTATTTTTTAAAAAATTGAGTAAATTTCTAATAAAAAGTTTGAAATCAACTGGAAAATTTTATAAGGAATGAATCTCAAACGTAAGTCATAAAGTTATCAGATCAGCATTACGCGTACTGCATCATCGTTTTTGCCCCCGTGAAAGCCGGGAATTTGGAGATCCTGGCATGTAGAAGAAACAGTTAAAAGGTGAATTTGGCCCCTTTCGGGCAAGTGCCCGGGGCACCGGCAGAGCCGTCTTAAGAGCATCATGGGCCCCCGGGCCCCAACTGATTTGTCTGAGGCCCTACCTGGCCAATTCTTGAGAAATTCAACTACTTCTCGTTTTTTCCGAGGCCCCTCTTCTCTTGAGGCACTCGGACCGTGCCCAGGTATGACCATGCACCGGACCCACCTGCTCCCCCTAGTTGCGGCCGTGGAGGAGACCTTTTTTATGATGAACATGGCGGTGATCGCAACTCTAAAAAAAAAAAAAGAGTTGAAACATTCTTCTAAAAATGTTCAATTAATAGGCATGCGCATTCCACAGGCATGCCCTGCCGGGCATAAGCAGACCAAAAATTTAAAAAAAAATGAAAATGTGTTGTCCCATTACACCCAGATAAATTAATTAGTGGTGCTGCCATCTTTTAGAATAAAAATTATTTAACAGTTTTGATTACCTACATATGCGGATTTTCATAGCGGGGAGACGAAATCGGCACCTATCCCTTGTTACCGTAAAATTTCTTCGACGTTAACTATAATTATGTTGATAAATATTTTTTTCCTTGAACCCCCCTCATTATAAACCCAGAGTTCCCATCACCATGCAGAGTGTTGACCCTTTACATTTATTATATATACTTACTTTATTCAGTAAATTTTTAATGAAAAAACTACTTTATTAATGCCAGTCTCTGGAGAGTTCAGTAAGCCTCCCTCTCGTAGGGGCTGTACACAGGACTGTCTCAGCATCATGGACCATCAGAAAAAGTGTTCTTGGGTCCCCCACTTGCTGGAAGTAACAGCTTACTATTTGCATAGAACCAGACCACTTGATGTGGGTTTCCGCTGCAAACATGACTCTTCCAGGCACTGTCCGTGCGTTAGGATGACCCTGGCTCTCTATTGCCAGTTCTACTGCTTAGTACTACTTGACTGTAAGCGTTCTTGTGTATATGCGTGGCCCTAACGTATTCATATTGTCAGAGTTATGCTGTATCGTGCTATACTGAGGCTGCCTTCTGTCTTGTAGATTTTGAAGTGAAAATGACAAATGTCTGTATTTTTGTGTCATGTAAGTATCGTGTTGAACATCTGCCTGTTCTCTGCGGAGATGTTTTTTTCAAAATGTGAGACCAGCTCGCATTCAGCATATTCGTAAATAGGCAATTCTGCTAGATTCTGAAAGTAATCACTAGGACTTGGATTTTTATGACTTTGCATATGTTTTTATGATTTTGCGTATTTCGCGACTTTTACGCGATAGGACGGTTTTTTCCTCCCATCGTTTTCAGTAATTTTAGGTACATTTTCGTATTTTAGAGAATTATGTAGCATACTGCAGCAGAACAATGAAGAGGGATTTTTTTTCTCCCAAGCTCACTCTTCACTAGTTTCGTTTCTCACAATTGGCAATTTTTCGACGATATTAGCAATAACTGGCAATTTTACTCTCGCTTCGAAAAGTTAAGCACGCGAAGTTAACCACTTCAACACTATCCTTCTGGATTAGCCAGTTAATGAAACACAAATGCGTGGGACTCGCACACACAGTCCCTTCACGTGGAGCTTTAGGCACACGGTACTGGCAAATACTGTCTTACAAAGTGATGCTGCAACAATGGATGTAACAGTGGTGAAAAGTCACTCGTGGAGTCCGCTTGGGTACTATAGCAATATACCGATCATCAGATGGGAGGGGGGGGGGGCGTTGCAATGGTTGGTAATAATAGCAACTACCGTATTAGCAATTTTATTTGTCATCATTTACCTATCATCTACCTTTGGCATCATTTTGGCAATGATTGGTGACTTCCTTTAATTTCCGTATTTCTCTCGAGTAAATATGGTCAGCCTATTTATTAGCATATTTTTAGGGTTTTCTCGAGGTCTGAAGGCATTTTTACATGAAGTTCATTCTGACGGTTTTTAGGTCATAAAGAGTCCTAGCCCTAGTCATAAACTATAATTCTAGGAATTTCTTGAGAAAACGCCATAAAAGCGGTTAAAAAACGTTGTTGCTATATACGAGGTCTTCATCAACGTTGCATCCAAAGCTCATTAACACAATTCTCTATGGGAAATCAGCCCGGACGCCAATTATTGGCGTTATACAGTCGAATCCCGTTATAACCAACTCCAAGAGACCAGAGAAATCACTTCGTTATCCATGTTTTTGCATTGTTTCTATGTAAACTTATCTCGGGGATTTGAAAAGCGTTCGTTAAAACGAGATTTTTTCACTATAACGGTATTCATTAAAACGGGATTCAACTGTATCCGAGTTCTTGTAACAACCAAGGTCGTTATAACCGAGCTTGACTCTACTACACTGTTTTTACGAACTTTTTATTACATTTAAGAATGCGAGTCGGTATCCCGTTGATCTACCATAAAAACCAGGAAATCCAAATATAACAACAGTTAGTCTAAATTGTTACCCGGAAAGAAGAAGAAGAATGATTTTTATGGTTTAAGGTGATCTTCGGCATATCGTAATAACAGGGCGCCATCCGAGGCTCAATTGCTTTCGGATATTGCGGCTCTTCATTTATACGAAACCAGTCATCACGTTATGGCGCGGATTCCATTGTGTTATCGATAAACAAGACTAGGTATTGTTTGGAGGGATTTGAGATCGTAAAATACGACTATGAATGGGCCTCTTGAGGACTCGAACCTACCTTTCGTTACCGATTACCTGAGGCTTACGCTGACTTCCGCATTTGGATGGGCTTTCAAAGGATGGATACCGATAGGCATATTGCCAGTATTGTAACTTCCCTGCCTTTAAAATTACTGCACAAATTGCAAATATCAGAATTGGTTCCAGAACATTCCCTCTACGAAAAACGTTCTTAAAAAATGACTCTGAACACATATTTAGGTTTTAAGCCATATATTTGGAGCAATATTGTTGTATTTAGTACCGTATTCTTCGCATTTGTAGCTTTTTGAGAATATGTGTAGAGCAAGGATAATATGCAAATGCATAGGTGCATGTGCATTTGCATACTTTAGCACTTTTTATAGTAACTGCATGTATGAATGCATAAAACCACCGAAATTTAAGAATAAGTGGATATTTTTAGCATTTTTTATACTAATCGCATTGTATAAAAATTTTAAAATTACTTTTATCTTTTTGTTCTTCAAATTTAATTAAGTTCGTTTGATTTTTTTCAAGAAAATATTTCACTATTGAGTATTGTTCATTTTAGGCCATATTTTTTAGGCATTTTTTAAATGCATAATTTTGCACTTCTAAATGTATGTTTTCTTTATATTTTTCAGTTTTGAGTGCGCATTTTGCCTCTTAGGGCTTCAGTGCTTTTAATATCATCACATCATCACGTGGTTCTTTTCATTTTGTGCATAATTTTTTCCCCCATTTTTCTGCATATGTTTATTTTTATGCAAGTTTTTTTGTAAATATTTTTCATTCTTACGTCACATTTCGACATTTTGAAGTGTGTATTTCCGCGTCTTTAAGTGCATATTTTGCTACTTTTTTGGCTCATATAATCCGAGCTCTAATAATAGTATTTAGTTTCACACATTAAAATAAAACATTCGCTTTTTATGCGGGCACCCTGTGCTTAAAAACCCAATTAAATAGTGTTCACCCTTTCTCCCCTGAGGCCAAATAGAATATTTCTAAGTACACTATTTGCTGAGCTATTTCAATTCAAAAACAGAAAATTTTACAAAAAACATTATAAATGAAGGTAACACACGTTTTACCCCCTATTTATGCTGTTTTTTCTCCCCCACGAAAAAAAAATTTGCATTTCATATTTATTGTTCACATACGCTCTTTTGTGTAATTAAAAATAATAAAACTTATAAGGAAATCGAGTTTTTATAGTGAAAATACACCTTTTAGGAAGAACGAAACGTCGGTATTTCTAGTATTAAATTGAAAGATAAAAATCTATACTTAGTCTTGTTTTCTTCGTTTGAAGCTCTCCTGTTCTCTTTGCATTTAACTTTTCGGAGGCTGCACTTAGTCTCACATTCGCTGCATTCAAAGCTGGTTGAAGCTCCTGTGACTTGTTTTGCTTCGTATTCTTTGCATTTGAAGCTCAGGTGACTGAATTTGTTGTAGAATTCTTGGCATTTAATTTATTTGAGACTCATGCGACTGTATTTGGTATTGTGATTCTGTATTTAGTCTCTTAAATATTCTCTGAATTTGAAGTCCTTTGAGATTCGTTTGAATGCCTTTAGCTATTATTTGCTTTTGAAGCTCTTTGAGGCTCGTGTTCCTTTTCATATAATTTGTTTGAGATTCGTGCGAATGTATTTAGTCTTGCGTTCTTCGTATTTTAAGCTATTTAATTTTATTTAGACTTGATACATGAAAATGATGATCGCCAAGAGCATGGAAAACATATGGTCCAAGCTAAATACAAAAAATGCTTAGAAATTTTTTCACGAATTTATTGTTTAAGGTGGAAAACACTTGTCTTATTACACGTTGGTTACGATTTTTGTCATCATGTGACGTTACATGTATATATATACAAAGCTTTTCATTTATAGTATTTCTTCCCACCCACAGTTTCATATCTCCCTTCTTTTACGTGCTTTAAATTGAAAGTGACGCGATCTTACGGAAACCTTACTTTATTAATACCCAAGACCAATCGTCACATTTCCCGTCTCTAGAGCATTTTCTCCAAACGCATCGCTGTAATTCATCGTTAAATAAATAAATAAAATACCCCATAAAATGACTACCACACAGGGACGTTATTTCTATTTCCAAACTGCAGACACGAATGTATTTTATTGCATTCCGTCTCCGAGTAGTAAGTTAGTTTCAATATAATTCGCTCCGCGACGAAATTAACAGCGTTAGAAGAGAAAACCAAATAAATATCAACCGTGTGTAATTTTCTATTTATTATGAGAGTTTTAGGAAAGACGGATCATAAAATTTGTGAAGGGAGGGAAAATCTGGGTTGTTGTGTATGACTTGGTTATTCGCTTATACTGTATATAGTGTCATACGCACACACACTGACGCTTAATTCGCTTTTTCCTAAGCGAAAATAACAGTATATTTATTGCGGTTAATTAGTTCAGTAAAAATGTGCACTGCCATAAATTTGTATCTCGTAAAAGGGCCTTTCTCATGACGTAAAACAGCGAAAAACAGCCTAAGAAAAATGAATACCTTTTGTTTTCGGCAGATATAGCCAAATCACTCTGTTCGAGAGTCTGTGCTAGCTCTGATGGGCATTTATAATTTTTAATTACCATAAAATATGATTTAATTTAGAAAATCCCACATCACGAATGATATTTTATGTACGGAAACGTGAGGCTGGGACATGGATGGTATTTGCATTAAATGTTGATCTAACATCATAATAGGTTCAACACGAAATAGCATCCATTAGAAATGAATTAATATTACATATTAACGAGACGTTAAGTCTATTTACTTCACATGTCTTCTTAAATATGACTGTGACCGTAAATTACTCTTCTTGAATCCATTTCATTCATTGGATTGCATTAACAATGAAATATACATAGAAAAATTGTTATTATAATTTCTGATTAACGTTTATTACTATAATTATCTTGTACTATAGTAGTAATTAAATTAATTATCCTGTAATTTCGCAAGTTTATTAAGAAATGTAATAATAATATACTTTTGTGGTTTTTTTTTTCATTCTGTTTTATTTTAATTCGCTATAAAACTCTTTTCTACACAGCTCAGTTGAACCACTGCAACGAGAAGAGTAAATGTATGCAAATGGAGTGACCATATATAACAGTTATTTTGTGGGACTTTCCCAATAGTTTTCACATTTCTTCGTTATATTTTCAACGAAGCTAATTTAAATTCATTAACTTCGCTAAAATTATGAAAATTGTGGTAATTTCAGTGAATTGGCTCAAGTTTATGACCATAAATTACTAAGTCCTTTATGCTTTATGAAATACATCCTGATTTGTTTCATATTTCGATTATGATTTTGCTGTAGTTAATAAGTGGAAATTTAAATGCAGCTCTTGGCCACAATAGCATTATAACTTAATTATAGTGGAGCCCAATATCTACGTATTTATAGAACGTTAAAATTATTTATTTTCTTTAAATGCCTTCTTAAAAAAGTAACTACTATAAATTATACTCTTCTTGAATCTATTTCGTTTATTGGATTGCATTAACAATGAAATAAACATGGAAAAATTGCTATTAAAAACTCTGATTAACGATTATTACTATAGTAAGAAATAAACAGATTATCGTTTAATGTCTTGCAATTTAGCAAGTTTTTGTCCATGAGATATCATGGGTGTCAACAATCGGTGCAGAAATTTATAGCAACATTATGGCGAATAGTGTTAGAACGATTGATGGAAATTACATATAAAAGATGTAGTATTCGTGATACTCCTTTTTTTTTTTGCAAGGAAATGAAAAAAAAATTCAAACCTATCGACTTGAAAAAATAATAAATATAGAAAAGTCGGTGCTCCGGTCCGGATATAGATGGCGTATGGCCATGTTATTGGCTTTTTCTGTATTTTTTGCATTGCTTTTAGCTAGCTCGGAAGTAGGTAACAAGGTGTGAAAGAAAGCCTCAACCGTAGATAAATAGAAAGATGGTACAAAAGAGATGCATTTATGGGCATGCATGGAATTTTGCAAACACAGGTTTGTGAAATCAATTTCAATACTAACTACCAGATGGCGCCAAAGTCTGTTTATTTCACGACTCCTTGCTATGTGGCAATTTGAAGACTGTTGTTCACAACAAGAATCCTGAAACGCCGTATCAGGTAGAATAGTTCATGTGTTAGTATCCATCACAAAAAAAAGGGCTTTTAAACTCTGTTCTTCATTTTTTGTCGTGTCCTTGCTAAGCAAGGAATCATTTCGAATCCATAAAATTATGGTTGTGCCCATATTTTTCAACATTACAGTAAATTGCTGAGAATTTTAATTCGATTCATCTTTTATATATTCTTCTTTTGATGATTTCTTTTGCTGGAAGTTAATGCCTTTTTAGGAACAATTGGCGATCATTTTGGCAGTTTTAAGAGTAATTGGTGATCATTTTTCAAACGATTGATGGTGGCTCGTATTTTTCTGTATTGGTATAATCTCAATGTTCTATATAGAGATTACCAATATTTTCCGTGTTGATTAGATCGATGTGGAACCTCTCTTTTGTGACACCCGTGGGACAAATTAATTGGTCCGTAGAAGAGAGGGAACCGTTAATTAGGGGTTTGAAATCCACAGTTCTATTCTATATGGGGGAAATTACTATTTGTCCGTAAAAGAGGGTTGACCGTTAAAAACGGCTCACATTTGTCTCGATAAAATATTTCCACAAAAGGTCATCATCCATTTTAGCTTTGGTAAAAAAAATAACTCAGATTCACTTTTGTGTAGCGTAGAGCTGTTTTGGTTTTATCTTGAGAATAAACAAAGTATAAAAACATTAAATATTGGTATTTCCCCCTTTAATAGCTGTGTGAGGAATTTTTCCTATTTCAATAATAATAATAATATTCCAGTAACATCCATTTGTAACCCAAATTATTTCAGCCTTACTGTACCGAAATCAGGTTGCTACCATAAATGAAATTCTAGTATATATTGAGTATATACCATTGTGATATCCAAAATGAGGAATCGTTACTTTGACTGGTCTTCCTCAGCCGAGGAATACACGTTTATGAACACGGCATTCATCAAGACTTCATCACGATATCGTGTTGTACCCGACGAAACTGCTCGTAATTAGAGGATGGGGTTATGTGGTCACTTTTCTACAAGAAGCATCTAGAATATGAATACAACACAAAAAGTTGCATCTCTAAATAATTTCCATTCCTCTGCCGTTGACTGTACTTTCGTAAAACATGATAAAGTTCGGTCACGAAGTATAACACACATTCCCCCCCCCCCCACATATTACTGTATAGTAATAATATAAATGAGAGAGAGAGAGAAAGACGCGGAATCAGTACCGAATAATATAGTTCGAATATCTAATCTGCATACACTCAACATATTATGCATTCATTTCAATAGGGTTTTCTCTTCTGTAAAATTTCATTATACAGAGGATTTCAAATTCATAGTACAAACTTTAAGAGGTTATATATGACACCTAAACAAGCATTTTTGGTCAGAATGTGCTGTTCAATCTCATTAGCAAAGGCGATAAAAGGTGTTTTTAGAGAGTGCTCAACAGCACTTCACCAAAAGCAAATATATTTTTGGGACGGATTTGATGCGATATGTGCCATCAACCATTCGAGGGTTAATATGCACCATCGTATTGGATTGGAGCTTGTTTTTTTATTGGTGAAAGGACCATCAAGGTTATGCTACGCCAAACGCTGAGCAACCGGTATGATGACTTGTGAAAGAATTTGCGTACCTAAGTGAAGGTCCTACCACATACAATACCCCGCACGATAATGGTCGATAGCTGTGCAGCAAATCCGTTTGAAAAATATATTTTTGGTGTGTATGAAGTGCTGGTGAGCGCTCTAAAAACACCCTCTACTGCCTTTTCTATTGCGATTCGATCACACATTATATGGCCAAGAAAGCTTGTTGAGGAGTCTTATATAGTCTCTTGAAGTTTGTCCCATGAATTTATAGAATCATCTTGTATAATTAAATCCCTCCTTCCCTATTTTGAGCTGCCTACAGCCGTACGTATTCATCAGATAGCTACAAAACTATGAAAATGTTTTGATTGAGAGCAAAATAATTGGGTTTCTACATTTGTTGCTATAGCAGGCATCTTCAATCCGTCTCCCGCGATCACCACGGTGCTCCCTGTAGCACCCAGAGAGCACGATGCGAGTGTCCGATTTCGTGTTTGCGAGTACTTGTGTGATCACCATTCCAACTAAACATCTTGTACGAATTGTACTCAACGATCGAAATCATCCTCATTTCATGCATTCGTATGTAAAACTTGCCGTGTAGGTGCTCTTTTGATAGTGGGTACAGACTCGCGACTAGATAAAGATTGAAGCCCTCTGCACTATATAGAGGGTGTTATCCATGCAAATTCCAGTGCACATGCGTTTTTTTGCATATATGTGTCCAAATTGCTCCAGTGACCAATTGTAGGCCATTATTTCTCCTTTCGATGCCGTCAACGTTTAGACACTAGACCAGCAGTGCCCAAATACTTTTAGTCGGAGGCCCACCGGAAATCGTGGTGTCTCTGACATGGATCCCCCACCTGTAGCAGCAGAAACTGCAGCCATCTCTCAAGCCGATATCCTCATTAAAAATTCTCTCCAAAGAGAGCAGCAGGCCTACAATGATAAAATCTTCAAACATTACACTCCAATCATAGTTCGAAAAATATGTGGTAGATGACAGCATTATAACAAGCATTACACAGAAACAAGCTTCATGTTAGGTTCACAACACGGACATGCACATCCCAACATGTGCCAATTCGTTAGATATTCCGCAGAGGAATATGGACGAGGTACATGTGTGGTTTAGTAGTAGTAGCCATCTCTCAACGAGAATGTTCTTGAACGATGGAGAACATTTTACCCAGTACTAGTGAATGTGATGCAATAGCAATGCCATCGACTGGACTGCAAAAAATCATATAACGACGTTTCAGGCTCCTATCGAGAGATGTCGCCACAAGTAATATTTTTGTCAAATCATAGAAATATTACTACTGCAGTCTAATAACGTTGCAAAAAAGCCTTTGCACGTTTATTAATTTATAACTTTTATATTTTAAGTAATTTATTCATATACACACACACACACACACACACACACACACACATATATATATATATATATACATACACACAATATATATAATGTATGTATATATATTTCTCTTAACTTGGCATTACTGTTTTTTTTTTTTCGTTAGATAACCTGAATAGGCTAAGAATTCACGAGAAAAATTCAGTTCGGTTATTTTCTTTTATCATTATAAAATTAGGCAGTGTCCCCCCTGAGTTGTTCAGGCACCCCTAATTGGGAACCGCTGAACCAGACAAACCAGATCAATCAGCGGCCGAGTTCTCTTAATATCGACATCATCGATGGACGGATAGTTAAAAATTCACAAAGGATTTGTGCTCAGTGAACTTTACTTACGCAGCCACGGGGAAAGCAAAGGGAATTGTATACAGTACGTATACAGTGCCACTTCAATATCTAAGATGGAGAGAGAAAGAGAAGAGATGTGAAGTGGGATGTGTCCGGCCCTTCAATGTTCAATGTATACAGTACCTATGATTGCACAAGATTGTCTCGTAGGAACATGACGAGACCGACGCAAAGCAATCCATTTTCAAAGTTCAAATCCGTGTTATTACGATTGTGTGTCTGTGATTTCATCCTTCCTTGACTTGATATTTGATTTGAGTAGACAGATCGCAATCGGATCCACCGATCTGTATGCAACGTCACGTTCTGGTTTACTAAATAAAAAAGGAAAATATAGAGAGGCATTTTGCCGATCGCTTCTTTTCTTTTTCTGGCCAAGCGTGACCTTTCGGCTGTCGACGGACGAAAAGATGGTAGTATCCCTCGGGCCTGATTATTAGTATACATCTTAGGAATGAAAAAAGAAGTGTATGGGGGAAGCCCGAAGCACATTCATCATGTGGTAAAGTGAAGAACGACACGGCAGAATTACCTAGACATAGTATAAGCGTGTGTATGCGTATTCACCACGTGTTTGATTTGTTTGTCAGTTTTTGTTTCTTTCAGAATCTCCAGTCTTTCTGTATGTAAAAATGTATTATATGTACAGTAAACTGTACATATAATAGATTTTACATTTATATTAAGTGATAAAAAAGGAGATATTTATACTACTGAATTGGTTATTATTTTTTTATTTATTTTTTTCATCGGTCATTATCAACATGCCGATTTCCGCAGTTGAATTTAGATGCCGTGTTGGTTATTTCTCTCATGTGCAGTATTCAATTATCCCGAAAATGTGTATATCTGTGAACCAACAAGCGACACATAGAGGGGAAAAATCTGGAAGTGTGTTTTATATTTTGCTTTACCTGCTTGCGGCAGCAGTATCTACGGCGTTACTCTTTCGTTCCGGTATCGAGCGAAATCCAGGACCTGTCACTCCGACGGAGAATGAAAGAACTCTGTCACTACAGGATTTTGGTTTCAAACCTCAAAGGACTTTGGTACGTACCCCGACTAGTGCACCTAATTACACCTCCAAAAGGCCGCGGGTTTTGTCGTCACCTGACCTTTCGAATGGTGGTCGTTCTTCGAGATGTGAGTGCGAGAACTATTTTTTGGAAATCAAAAATTTGCTGCTATGTAATACAAGTGCCGTTAATGATCTTAAATCTAAGTTTGACATTTTTGAAAAGAATTTTGCTCAAACAAAGTCAGATGTTGAAAACCTGAAAGCAAGCAACAGTTCTTTATTAGACCAAAACGAGGAGCTAAAGTCTGAGATCTCCACTCTCAAATGGAAACTGGTCGATCAGGAGCAATACTCGCGTTCAAATAATCTGATTTTTTACGGAATGGACGTCGACAAGAACTCCAGCTCTGGTGAATGTGAAGACAGACTTAAGGAATATTTACGTGCCGTGAAAATCCCGAATGCCGCTTCTGTGGCATTTGACATTGTGCATGTCCTCCCGCATAGTAATGATACGAATCCTCCTGTTATTGCAAAATTTGTTAAGAGATCTGACAAAAATGAGGTACTTCAAAGTTATCGTAAAATGAAGCGTGTAAAATTTTCAAAGTTTGATCCAGTTCCGAATTCAAGTGCCTCCAATGTGAATAAAAGTCCAAGCGGAACTAATGAACCATCAGTAATAAGTAATCCAGTAGAGGAAAATTTCAGTGATACAGCGCAACGCATAAAAATTAGTGAAGATTTCTGTCGTGTATTTAAAATAATCCGAGAGCAACTAAAACCAATTATGAGGGTGGCCATATTTAAGGGTAGGAAAACAAGATTGCTGAAAGATTGCCTAGTTATAGAAGGTATGCGATTTACGTACGATTTAGATTCGAATACTTTAATTTCAACCAATGGTCATGATGATTTTTTGAGAACATTAATCAGTGATTTACCAGCGAATAATAGACTATCGAATAAGCTCTGAAAATGCGGCCGAGAGCCCGTGAAATTAAAATCCCATATAAATAAATTGTCCAAATATTCTAAGAAATCAAATCCTTCAGTGTATTATAATGCAAAGTCTTTGCTAAATAACATAACTTTTAACGTAGACTCTGGAATCTCTAATCATCATGGATCTAATTTACATGATGAAGTAATCTTTTGCGATCAGATTATTAATCTGGTTGAGAGTGATTTTGATTCCGATTTATTACCTGCAAATCGAAGTGTTGATTTGTTGCCTTTATCTCAAAATGCGAATTTGAATTTTGTTGATGCACACACTGATTTGGTCATTTGTAACAGAAATGCCGATTTAAATGTTGATGGTCAGTGCCGTATCTTTAATGTTAACAATCAAAATGTCAATTCAAATGAAAAAAATCAAAATGACAATTTTTATGTGTTAAATTCAAATAATATAATTAACGGTAATCATGATAATTCCGATGCAATGGTTGGAAAAGAAAAAAATCTGTGTAGCCAAAGCGAATTCAATATTTTCTATTGGAATATTAATGGATTTTTAAATAAATCGCATAATGTTTTCCGCCGTATATCCAATTTTGACATTTTTATTCTAACTGAGACCTGGATGTCAAAAAATATACTGCCACCAATAATTTGGAAAAATTTTAAGTTATTTCAAATAAACGCAAGTAGAACACACAAATTTGGTAGATGCTCGGGTGGGATAATGTTTGGAATCAAATCAGGTATCGCAAATATTGTACATTTTGATTCATCGCAAAACTGGATTGTTTGTAAAATTAATAAATTAAAACAAATCAACGTGTCTCCGATTGCTATTGTTGGTGTATATTTACCCCCTGGCACAGATCATGATCATTTAGTTTTCCCTCTAAAAAATGTAATCCTCAATCTGATCGATCAAGGTTTTAATGTTATTTTGTGTGGAGATGTTAATGCACGTATTGGACTGAAAGGTGATCTATATACCGGGGATAATATTTTTCATAGTTCCCTTTCATTAATCCGTAAATCTCTTGATAATAATTTAAATAATCGTGGAAAATTGTTTTTGGATCTATGCAACGATTGCTCATTGACAATCCTAAATGGAAGAATAGCGAGTGATTTTATTGGACAGTTTACTTTTATTGGGGGGCAGGGATCTAGTGTCATTGATTATGTTGCAACCTCTCCCGCTTTATTGCAGCTTATAAATAAATTTGAAATTGTTCACTGGATTGAGTCTGACCACAGCCCTTTGGTGACATCCTTTCATTCAAATATCCGAACATCCCAGAAAAATAATAAACAAAAACCTCGCACATTAACCACTAACAAATTGATTTGGAATCCTGCTCTCAAAGAACATTTCCGTAGTGAGTTAAACTCTAAAATGACAATCTCTCCAGAATTTTTTTCAAGTCTCTCGGTTGATAATTCAGTTTCTGTTGTTGAGAATGCCATAAAAAATGCTGCTCGTTCCGTGGGAATGGTGAGAAGTTACGGCTCTAATTGTAAGCTGTATGAACCATGGTTCAATAATGAATGCAAAAAAGCGTTGACATTATGTAAACGGGCCTTAAAGAGATTTAGGTCCTCTCATTCAGAAATTGATCGATTAAACTACATATCTTGTAAGAAAAGTTACAAAAGTACCCTGAGACGAAGTAAACAAAATTATTTTTTAGATTTTAATGCTAATTTAATGAATACCAGAAATTCAAAGGAATTTTGGTACCTAATAAATAAATTTAAAAGAAATCGCAGAATCGTTCCAGACATTTCAATTGAAAATTGGTACACTTATTTTTCCAATTTTATGCCCTCAAGAAACTCAAGTGCACCTGCGAGAGATATCATAATTTCTTATAAAGATCCAATTTTAGATCGGGACATTCTCATGGTCGAACTTGATTACAATCTTAAAAAACTCAAGCAAAACAAAGTACCTGGACACGATGATACAAATACAAATACAACGCCACAACAGGCAAAATGCCCAACGAGGTGGCTGATGAAAAGATGCCCATAAAAATATGGTTGTCATATGTTTCAAAAATACAGCAACCCAATTAAAAATGCAATTAACACAAATTACAAACAATATATACACATGATAAAATATTATACAATGCCCATAAAGAATACTTATGGTTGTCTTATTCTATGAATGGATAGCTTCTCGATTTACCCCAACATGTTTATCGTATTTCTTTTTAAACGTGTCAATTGTGTTACAATTTACTACCTCCGGGGGTAAGCTATTCCATTTATTAACAACCCTATTGGAGAAAAATTCCCTGCGACACCATAACCTTGCATTGTCCCTCACCAATCGATACTGGTGTCCCCTTGTAAAAGCAGTCGATTGGCGGTGTACTAAAAGTTCATGGTCCATCCTATCCATCCCATTGAAAATTTTGAACACTTCGATCATATCTCCTCGACACCTGCGTTCATCCAATGTAAACATATTCAAAAAATGAAGTCTTTCTTCATAACTCAAGCCCTGTGTGCCAATAAGGACACGCGTAGCTCTTCTCTGCAGCCCTTCAACCAAGTCTATGTCCCTCTGTAGGTATGGTCTCCAAAACCTTACAGCATACTCCAGTCCAGGACGAACTAAGCCTCGAAAAAGCGGAAGAATGACTTTAGGAGAACGCGAAGAGACCTTTTTGAAAATGAGACCAAGCATTCTATTCGATTTTTTGACAACCGCTGAACAATGTTCAGAAAACTTAAGTCGCTCGTCAATGAGAATTCCCAAATCGGTGACTCTAGTTGCATCCGGGATAGTGACACCATTCAACTCGTAAGAGAACCGTGGGTTGTTCGAGCCAAAATGAGCGACCATGCACTTATCTACGCTAAACGTCATGCTCCATTCATTTGCCCATGCTGCAATCTTGTTTAAGTTGGTCTGGAGCAACTCCCTATCGCTTTCATTCCCGATTACCCCCATTAGCTTCACATCATCTGCGAATTTGCTAGTAATTCCATCGATACCCTGATCGAGTTTATCGATAAAAAGTGAAAAAAGTATGGGGCCAAGGACACTTCCCTGAGGAACTCCACTTGTGACGTCTGTCCAACCAGAGAATTCCCCGTTCACCATAACTCGTTGCGACCTGTCTCTTAACCACGATTCTATCCAATTCAGCAAGTTGCCCCCTATTCCAATCTCGTGTAAACGCTTCAAGAGTTTGCCATGTTGGACCCGATCGAATGCCTTCTGGAAATCAAGGTAAACAACGTCGACATTTTTGCTCTTACCCAAAGCCTTAGTCACGTAATCATAGAAGCAAAGGAGGTTAGTTACACATGACTTCCCCTTCCTGAACCCATGCTGATTATCCGACAATACATTATTCTCGTCTATCCACTTCACAAACTGCCTTTTGATGATAATTTCCAAAATTTTCGAGAGGGAGCTCGTCAAACTCACTGGACGATAATTAGACACCACTTCTCTACTACCCTTCTTAAATATAGGAACAACGTTAGCCAGTTTCCAATCTCTCGGGACGATACCCTCAGCAACACTACTCCTGTATATCTGTGCGACTGGCCCCAACAATTCATTAGCACCTTCCCTGAGAACCCTGGGATAGATATCATCTGGTCCTGGTGCTTTGCTTGCACATACATTTCTTAGAAGATTTAGGACCTCCACGTCTTCCACTTGAATATCGTTGAGCGTTTTATTACCCCATGCAACACCCGTATATCGAATATCATTATCTCCATTAAAAACCGACGCGAAAAAGTCATTGAAAGCACTACACATGCCTACATTGCTCTCTACTTTTGAGCCTCCTATCGAGAGGGGGCCAACTGTCCCCTTACATCCATTATTGACGTATCGAAAAAATGATTTTGGGTCAGAGCCAATGTTATCTGCCAACCTAGATTCAACTTGCTTTTTACTATCCCTTATCGCTTTCTTCAACAGTCTTCTTTTATCAGTAAACAATGATAGGTCACCTCGTCCACTTTTATACTCTCTGAATGCTCTTTTCTTTTCAAGATAAAGGTTCCGCACGCTATCCGTGAACCATAGAGGGTGTGATGTACAAACTCGCTTTTTTCGAACAAAGGGTATGACGTCGTGCAAAACAGAGGACTCCAATGTAACTCCAATATTTGTTATAACTGTGAAGAGATCTGTGCGTTTTGTAGTTCTGGACTCAATGGCAGTGTCGTACATATCCTATTTCATTGTTCCCTTTTTCATGTTTACCGTAACAGATATATTTTGCCGCACTGTGAATTTATTAATTATAATGAAAATGGATTTCTGCAATTATTAAATATTAACTCATCGAATAGAAATTTTATATTAGATATACACAATTTTTTTAACAATGTCTGTTTACTTCTATCTGAAGTTGATATGTAAAAATTAATTAACCCCCGACCCTCGTTTCGTTTTATTACTATTTTTTGAATTATGATGTATTTTTGTAAATGTATTTTTGTGTGTAATTATGATGTTGCCGGTCTTTGTAACGGGCCAATGGCCTATATGCAAATAAATATTATTATTATTATTATTATTATTAACTGTACATATAATACATTTTTTAAATGATGTTTCCCCTCTCCATAAAATTTGAGCTTTAGAATATTTATTTAAGGCATGCGGCAATACGTTTAAAACGTCGTTTTGGAAGAAATTATTGAATATTGTTTATGCAAACCCCATTTATTGTGATTCCATAACAAAGCCTGTTTTGGAATCACAATAAATGGGTTCACCTCAGCATAATATCCAGAAAATAACTGTTTCCTTGAGGCTTTATTTTGTTTATAAGACGCTTAAAACCGAAGATACACTTACTTTAATGTTGCGTTTTTTACATACACGCAATACATGAATGAAAACGTTAAACGCTTTTTACAACGAATGCTATTTTTAACATTTTACTTGAGTTTGAAGCATTATTTCTAAAAGTCGATTCATTGTGTCATTACAAAATTTCAAAATGTTAATTTTCATTGTATTTCTAAGACATTCAATCAAAATCTGAGGTCTATCACATGTATATGTCTAGTTACAGTGTATTTTACACGATATGTGACACGAAATTTCAAAAGATTCACACGTACATCAATAGATTTAAAGTAACTCATAAGCATACCACGAAATTCTATATATTTTAGTTCATAACCTCATCATCACTAGCTGAATGCGCTGTGAAAGTATCAAAAAAATTTTCGCTCATAGAATCTTTTGCAATCGTGTTTCGAATATTACATGAATTTTGCTTGAAATTTGATACAAAAATAACTATTTCTTAGAAAATGACTAGGCAATCGAAAATTTATCATTGCTTTCACCGTTGTGAGGCACTTTCTGTCAAAAAATGTTTTCAAAGTTCACTCCTGTACCATTTTATAGAACAGTGCTAAAAAACGTAGTCGGATTCCTTTACAACTGGAATGCAACATTAAGAAAAATAAAAATAAAAGAACTTACGACTGTAAGAAAAACCCCAAAACTCTTCCATGCTTTTCGTGAGCATGGGATTTTTTTCCCCGACTCTTAATTATAATGAATGCCGTAGATGCTGTCAAAACAACGAGATGTTTCAATTCCAAAACCATTCTAACAAAAATATTCCAACACTGTGTGAATCGAAATTTATTTAGATCATTCTTCAGTTTCTTTGGATAGTACACAGTCGGTTATACCTCGGTTGTAACGACATCGAAGATTTCTCGAAATTTTGTCTTCATAACTGAAGTCGTTACGACAGAGGTTGACGTTTCTAACCTTATGCCGTCCAGAGGTATTTTCGGCAATTCGTTGGTTCTGTTCGTACTTTATGCCGCCTTCCCCGCAATGAGGAAAACTCCTGAATGTTTTTTTCTTTGCGCTTTTTTGTAAGGCTTATGAAGTCTGCCAAGTAGCCGAATCCGCGGGGGCCTTCTTATTATCGTAAGGGGCCGTTGTGATAGTGAAGAACCGTTGTTTCCTGACCGCAAAAGGTTAAGATGTGTTTTGATGAAAAATATACTACACAATCAAATACTGTGCATGTAGTTTGATTGGAGTGACCATGTTTGATCAAGAAAAATACAAGAAATTATGATGGTTAATACGGGACATCGTCAATTCTTGTGAAATATATCACCAAATGATGACTAACTTGCCAATTAGGGTTGACAAGTAACCCTTGATGAGGGTACAATGCTACAGCAAGTGTGATAAAATATATTTCACTGGTAAAATAGACCTGATCAAATATGTGAGATGGGAATATTTAGTCAAATATTCATTTTAATAAAATTCATAAAGTAAGCAAATTACCTTCATACCTAATTCTAGTAAAGATTAAAGCAAGCTTCGTTGAAAAAAACTGCCATTTTTAAAAGGAGGAAGTTGGAAAGAGCAAAAGACGGAAATGTTGTGTGTACTGGTCATACCAGTGAGCATGCCGTAACTTCAAAAATTTAATCAATCTTTTTTAGGCATAAATGTTTATAGCTGACAAACATGATGTTATTAGTAAACAAAAGCGACGAAAAATTTGTCGTTACTTCTGAGGAATTGTTTTCATCGAAGTTATATGCAAGGTTCATCAACATTAATCTCTATGGGAATGAGTCCGAACCACCGATTATTGACGCTATAGCCAAGGTGTCGTTACAACCGAGTTCAAGTGTATATGTAATGCATGCCCCCCCCCCCCCACCTCAGAAGGGCAGGGCTAATAGGGCTTTAGTGCTGAGGATCGGGACTATTCTTATAATAGCTTGTTTTTTCACACTTTCAAGCTGGTTTAGCCCCAAAATGTTTTTTGTATTTAACTCATTAAATAAAATTATATTTCTTATTTCAAATTCACTGGCAGATTGGGCTTGTCAAAAATCTCAGCCTAAGGGCAAGACTGTAGGATGGGGGGGCTATGATGCAATGTTATACTCTCTCTGACAATTGGAAAAAAAATTCGTTAATTTTTAGGACTAAGGTCAGTGATCCAGTAGGAGCTACTAAGAGCGAAAACAAGTCGCGTGTACACGCAAGGTTACTATAGAGTTCTTCCCCATACACGAGACTTGTTTTCGTTCGCAGCTTCCAAAGAACGACCAGCCTAATGATATCTACTTCAACCTAACATTGTATTGGAAAGGTAAAGATTGATTCACACAATTGCCGGGAACAAGAGATTGAATATGACAATTAGAGAATTTGGAGAATCGGATGTTCAGAGAGACGCATTAGTCTCAATAAAAAAACTTCACATTCAAATAAACGTATAAAAATAACTTTAGGGCTTTGAAAAAGATTTTCTTCTTCGGGTCATATCGAGACCCGAACGTACAAATGAAAATTCAGAAACAGAAAAATAAAATATTTCAAAAATACGTCAACCTTATAAAGCTGAGGTAGTAACCGATAAAGCCGGAAAAAATATATCTTAAAATTCATTAACAAACAGTTATTTAATAAACGAGAGGTTAACAGTTATTTAATATATGAGACGAATTTAATTTCGGGTCAAATAGACCCGAACAAAAAGTATTTCCCAGTTCCAAATACAGCAGTACAGATTTCATTGGCTGCATTCTCTTTAACGATTTTTTTTTTTTCAAATTTAATCGTTTCTCTATGCAAAGTCGCTATTTTCTCAAAATCGTAGGCTGCCCACAGCAAGCCGATCCGAAGCCCTGAGGGCCACATTCGGCCATGGGTTGAACACTCCTGATTTAAAGCAGTGATAATGCATCAGGTTAGAAAAATAATAATATTGTAATTATTATTTTTTTAATGGTAATTCGCGCATTTTATGTATCAAATTCTCGATCATTATACTAGAGTACTGACGTGAAAATTATTTTGAGGAAACCATTTAATCTTAAAATTGCGATCTTCCTTACTGGTTTTTCTTTTCCCTCTCTAAGGCCGGCATTACACCATAAAAGTTCTGGAAAACTTCTAAATTTGTAGAAAACAACCAATAATCCCTATTGGCATTTTTTTTCACAAATTTTGTTTGTGACATACATTTGTACGAATGTATTCAAAAGGCTTATATATATATTTTTTTTTCAAGTCTAGTAAAAAAGATCTTCTATCAAACTTTTGTAGTGTATTTTGTAGCGATTTTTATGAATATTCACCGACCATTCTAGTAAGTTTGATAAATTCCTCTAAATTTTTCTCTATTACTGGCGATTATGCATGGTTCATATATATAAGACCTGATAAATCGTACTAAATTCATCACATTTTCCGATTATTATTCAAAATTGACATTTCGTATTGGTGGGTAAGATAAATCGGTCCCATTGACGGGATAAGATTTATTATTTAAATGACCGTACTTCTGAGCCAGAATCTGAACCAGATATAATGAACTCTGATTTAACGAATTTTTCTGAACATACCTGAAATAAATACAGTATTGGACAAATTCTGAAATCGGAATTCTATTTAACGAACTGCTATTTAACAATTTTTATGATCGCATCCCGATATATGGAAATTCATTCAACAAATTCTTTGAATTGACGAATTTTTACTAGTCTTTGTGTGTATACAATCAGAAACCAGTATAACAAACTGCTACTTAACAAAGTCTACATAATTGAATCCCGATATAATTTACTCTTATCTGATCAAGTCTACAATCGGACCTCGATATGACGTATTTAAAAAATTTTACCCCGACATAATGAACTCGTATTTAACAAATTTCACGCTCACATCCCGATATTACGTATCGTTTTATGAAATTATCATTTACTGTACGTATAATTTTTTCAGTACTATATCAAACTTTACCAACGATGCTTGGGTATTATGCTTAATGGAAAGTGAATTTATCAAACTTGCCAAGAAGATTGGCAATTATGAATAATAACCTTTTATTTTGCATACTAACTGTTTATTTGACATAATAACCGATTTATCACATTTTTACCCTAGCATGTTCCCTTTACAAATCATGATCTCAAGAAGATTCTTAACATTATTAAGAAACATTAAGTGTTTCAAAAAATTGGGCAATATCGTCCCTGGGGGGGCGATGAAAGGGTTTAATGGGTTGGAGGAAACTATAGATTTAGTATAGGATCCTATGGGTTTCCTTGACTTGTGGATGGGGGAAAGGGGCAATAAAAAAAATGAAGAAAGGGGGGTATGGACCAGAAAGTTTAGATGGAATAAAAGTACATCAATCTCTTATCGAAAATAGTTTATCATTATTTTCTGAGAATCGTAACATTGTATCAAAAGCTATTATGCATCAGATCACGTAATATACCTATATCGAACGCGAGACAAAGGATGCATTCTGATAAAGGAAGCCATTTCCATTCCGTGGTCTTTCGTATTATATTGTGACACTTATCGGTCGAATCATTCGGAAATCACGGAACAATTGTTCCCCAATCTGGCCAATCATCAAGACCAATCGGACAAATATGGTACGTAGGAATCCAGCAAGAAAAATAAGGGGAATCGCGGAAGTGCTCTTCCATGACGAATTGAGGACAATTTGAGACAAAAAATACACTGATTGTGACTGTCCATTCAGTTTTTTTTTAAGAATGTCCACGTGGGTACTGAATAGTTTTATTGGAAATCACAATAAACACAACGAATGTGAGGAGAATGGGATATACAGTGAGACCTCGTTTATACGTCGCTCAGTTATACGACTTTCAGATTTATACGATTTTTGGCTTCGGTCACAATAGTTTCCTTTTACATCAGGGGTTTTCAACCTTCCAGATGCGACGGACCACATTGAAACTTCTCACGAAGTCCGCGGGCTAGGGCTACCAACTCATGTGATTTCGTAACATCTTAATGAGGCCCAGCGCTAAATAAGGGCAAAAATAATTAAAGATTTTTTTATTCCGAAATTATTTCTTTTATTAATTATGAATTACGATTAGTTCTCAAATAATTTTCTTCACAAAGTCTGAAAACGTTTTTGATTAAGTACTGATTAAATAAATTAATTCTGAGATTAACTCTAATCCAAAATCATTTTAAATGATTCTTTAATTTATTTCGGTAATTCCGAAAAAAAAAATTTATTTCCCTTCTCCACAATATATTTTGAAATAATTTCTTTCAATAATTACGCAATTGTCCTTTTATTGATTGTGGAATAATATCTATCATAAATCACGAAATATTTCTCTCATTGATTTATTTTGGTTAATTTTTTTCACTAATTCTGAAATTACTTATTTCAAAAATATTAATTTCTATAAATAATTATTTTATTAAATTATTTAATTTTAAAATATATTTCAGTAATTATGAGTTTTAATCCATTTGTTCCGAAATTATTTCTTTCATCAGTTTCAGAATTAATTATTTTCAATGTTTTCAACCATTTTCTGAAAATGATCGTCTTGCCACGGCACCGAGGGCCAAATGGGGGCCGAGGGACTACTGCCATACATGGTAAAAAAAAACATTTATTCGACGCAATAACTTAACTCTATTCGACGTTTTCGCTTTGAATCAAACTGCATCTTTTAAAAAATTGTCATTTATATCCATCAAATGAGCGCAATTTTTGTATGCAGTGAAAACGCGTTGCGGCAACAGTTTCTATTACATATTTCCAACGCAAAAGTCATACATTTTAGAGCAATTGCTGACATATACGAAAATAGACGGTGAACTGGCTGATGGCGATTTAGAGTGGACACTTTAAGTTCATTGCTTGTTTTTGAGAATACGCAGACGTGTCTAGCCCCCAAAAGAACCTGATTTCAATTGTTTTGACTGTCAGATGTCGTTTCAGAATTTTTTTCTCATAATGTTTTCAGCGTTATCCCCAGAGGGTTAAAAGTTCACACATACACACTTTGTAAGCTTCTGGATAGTACAGGTCTATCTAAAAGAGGCACATACGGCACACACACAGTAAGTTCTTTCGATCATTTCCCGTAGAATTTTTCTTTGTTATGGTGCTTTGTTTTGCTGGTTGGCTGTGTCAAATCCGCCGTTTGTAATGTCGAGAAAAAGAAGAGCGCGTTTTCTAAAAAAAAAAAACGGGAAATTTTTGGAAGAATTCGATAGGAATTTTAAATTTATGACGAAAGTTGGTCCATTCAAGACAGTTGAATATCCCTGTGCCGACTTTAAAAACAATTATAAAGCAGAGAAACAAAATCAAACACAAAGCTGCTGGTTTGCAAATCATCTGCTGTCAAGAAGACTTTGTTGCAATGGCGTGTCCCGAAGGTAATGTTCTGCTAAATTTTATTTCTTAAAGCAATTTATTTTCCCTCAAGTATGATTTAATATCAAGTATGATATTATATAGAACAGAATTGGAGATGCAATTGAACACATTGAATTTTATAATAGTTTGTACGTATGTGAGAGGGGGGGGGGTGTCATTTTTTTTTAAAGTCTAAGTTATTCGACTAACCTCTATTTCGACTCGGCCTCTTGAACGTCGTATAAACGAGGTTCCACTGTAGCAGTGTATTCGTGACACAGTCAATGACAAATATTTACTATGGTATGCATCGAATCTTCTTCCTGATTTTCTTAAAAAAAATAAAGACTTTATATTCCATGATCAAAGAAAAAAACATACAAAATGACCCATCATTTATCACGCGTGGATGAACGATATTGAGTCACACGCACACAATAGGAACGTGCAAGTATCGCACGCGAGTTGCAATCTGTTCCGGCTAAAAATTATAATGGAATTTCGCTTTTCTCCCGTCCTAGTTTGACAATTGCCGAACGCTCTTCCGACATGGTATTATAAACACCTAGCGAGAACATATCCAAAAAAACACGAGCCGATATATTTAGAATGGTCGATTGATTAAATTTGCATTTTTTTTTCTTATCGACCGATATATCAGTCCAGTATTTTGCATAAATGTATACGTTTGCGCATGAAATTTCCGTATTTCTATATGTGAGTGAACATTTCCGAAAAATGTTATTTGTGTCAAGTCAGTTGGAAGAGTGGCTATATTTAATAGATCCATTTAAAGATCAATGGAACATTTTTGATTTCTATATGGTATATCATATTCCTGGTTGAATATGAAAATGGACGTATATTGAAATGACAAGCTGGGATTTTTCGAGTTTAGTATGACCGATAAGCTTATAGAAAATGCCGCGTGTAAGCGTCGAATTTTCTCATTATTGACCTCACGCGTGCCGCCCTCACGTCCCTCAAATTGATTGAATAATTTTTTGAAATACGACATACGTGCAGACCATAATAATTTCTGTATTTGAAATTTTGTAGGTGGCTTTTATCTTCAGTACTCAGGTTGAGTTGGGTCATAATTACGTGGCTTATCTGTAGAAGTTCTTCCAGCAGTGAATGGAATTCACTGTTGGAAGAACTGTTGGAAGAAGCAATTTTTAAAAAAAAAGGATTTTTTTTCAAATTGCTGAATCAATACATGCTTTTTCCTGAATTCGAAAAAGCAAAATATTTTGTCAGTAGGCAGTTTTTGCTCAACCTACTGGTGGTCCGAACATTTAATATCCCATTCACTGTGTGATCTCCAGTTTTTCCTGCAATGTACCAAAATTTTAAATTAAAAAAAAAACAGTGTGATACTATATTTATCAAATCTATTAGCTTTGATATATGTAAGATAAATATCTGCATAAAAAGAATTATTAAAAATACGTTAAAAATGTCGATTCTCATTTTTTGTTTTTTCACGCTATAAACTCATCATTAGGGACCCCGTGAAAGTCTGGTCTGGAGGCCCGCAAAAGATCCCAGGCTAGGGGCCCTGCTCCAGGAGGGGTATTGCTTATATCATCGTCTGATTTACTAGACTGAATAAAAAGTCATCACTAGATAAATCAAAACTACCATCTTCGGACTGAGAGATATTGAATTCACTGCTCTCTCTCTCGGACTCGCTCTCTGAACCCATCATAAAAAGCCATTTTGACAAGCAGCAATTACTAACAACAGTCGACATTACAGAAAATACAAACAAAAATAGTAGGACTATAGTTCCACCGGACTATCTTGGCAATATTCAGATATACTTTTTCTTGCAATTTTTCTCTTCGTCGCATGGCATGCGACGTCGACCAAGAAAGGGGTTAATTGCTGATTGTATTACACGCGTGTGATAACACCCACAACTGTAGGTAGTTGATCATACGCTTTCGGGGGTTTTAGTTTCACCCATCTACATATAATGACTTTTTTATAAACTAAATCTAATCTCATCAAGTAATCTGACCTCTCATTTTCAGAATTGATCAGTACCTTCAACAGCAGCTCGAAATTTTTAGTGGCAGCTTGAGATGAGAGCTTCAATCGTATAAGACATTGCAAGAGAACACTTTCTTTGGGGTAATGCACCCTAAAAAAATAGCATCACAAAGCAAGAGACTGGCTCCACCATCACTAATTATACTTTCGCAAACCCTTTCGGGCCCCGTTAATGTAGTGGGTAGGACTAGGATCGAGTTTTAAGATTTCTTGTTTTTCTTGAAATCATCACGATCATTAACCACAGAGGCCCTCGGCAGGGGGGGGGGGGGGCTACCATACCTATCAAGTTTATTTGTCTATCGAATACTATAGCTTTCGTTACAGATGGTTAGAGTGGGATTGTGCATCACACAAAAGACGTGAGTTGGATTCTAGGAACTTCAAATTCTTAGCTCAATATAAAAAAAATGGAACTACTTCCATAAAAAGTACATTACACGAAAGATCATTGTCTAGATTGCATTTTATTTCAGCCTCTTCCATTAACCGTCTAATGCACAGACGCACTTTTTCACTCTATACGTGGAATGACTTAATATCAAGAAATTTAATAAATGTGATTTGATAAAGAATACATTTCGCGCATTTTTAGGGTTGTTGACTTTCACCTCGATATATTACATAGCTTTTAATAAATACCTTTCGTTTTTACTATCGATAAGAAACATTGATGGAAAATGTTTCTAAAAATTATCCGAATAGTCATCAACTTCTGTAACCTTAAGCAGAATTGTGGTATCAAACCTTAGCAATATGTGGTCACGAATAGACTCTCGCTAACATCAAGTACACTTTTTATGGGGGAGGGATATGTAAAAATAGATATCTATAGGCCAGTGGTTCTCAACACTGGAGGAGGGAAGCGGGGCATATGTCTGCTTGTAATTTTTGGGGGTATTCTAATTAGCAAGCATTGAAATATCCTGAGGAGAAAAATATTGCGGGGTTCCATTAAGCAAACGTGGTACCCTGAACGCATGACAAAAAAAAAGTCAATATTGAAAAAAATATGGGATGTTGCACTTCAGGAAACACACTGTGTTCATGGTTTATATAGATTTGAATCGTTAAAAATGTCATTTATTGTCGGCCAACTTACTTTTCTATCATTGCTGTAGAATTCACAGCAATATGTCTCCTCCACACACGACATTTTCCTAAAAAACGCGAGGTTTAAAAATCGTTCTTGTTTGATTTGTCAAGAAATAGGAAACTCCTGTGTGTGTGCCTTTGAGCTATTCTGCTAGTTAATTACAAGAACTTGTAATTAACTAGGAGTTGCTGAGAAGCATCAACGTCGAAACGAGTTCAAAATATACAATGCCTTTTTTTGAAAAATGTAATATGCTTAAGAGCAACACTGACTGCCAGATAAAAAGTTAAGAAAGTATTGTAAGCAAAAACATTTTATAAAATACAAACAAACTATTTTAAATGCGTAGAACTTTCCCGAAGTCGTTTCAACATGCTGCTTGATAATGGGAATTACTGATATGGATAAACACCTTACATTTTTTCTTTTCTGAAGAAAACACCCAGGGAAGACCTGAAAATTCTAATAATTTTCTCTTCGACATTTTTATTCTTCTCCTACATATTTCTAGTTATAGAGCAGCGAGCTTCAGTTTTACAGACTTATCACGTTCATCACGCAATGATGTCGGAGATTCACGGAATCAGAAACAGTTCTACTGTTAACATGAAAACTCACAGCAAGATGTTCGCTACACATACGTCATATAAATTGGCCATTATTACCACTATCATATTTTTTTAATACCTGCTATCATCCATCACCCCACAGCCTGCAATCGGTAGCGGAATATCTGAAAATCATTCTAAGAAATACCCGTTATACAGTGTGGGCGAAAAGTCCGTAGAAACTTTAAAAACGGATAAAAACCAGAAAATAAAATAAAAAACGGTTTGAAGGGTTAGCATCGCTAAATCACGGAAATTTTTGTGACAGGAAAAAAACACAACTCAAAAAACAGCCGATAGGTAGAGCTGGTTCGAGTGACTTCGGTTGAAATATGCAAATGAGAAACTTTGTGACTCACCTGCAATGTAATATCCCTTGTGGTGGTGGTTACGTGTAACACATACTGCTGTAATAAACGATTTGGAGGCATTCTGTTCTTTATTTGAGCATCTTTTCTTTGACTTGTGTACGTCATTGCTACCTATCAGATGTTTTTTTAGTTATTTTTCCCCCGTCAAAAAATTCCCGTGACCTAGCGATGCTAACCCTGCAACGGTTATTTTTCCGGTATTTATGAATTTTCAAAATATATTTTCAGCTCCTCTTTTTAGTCTCTGAATGATACCATTTTGAAGCAATTTGTGTTTTATTGTTGGTCAAACTTGTGTACATTCATCTTAACTAAACCCCGAAACTTCTGTTTTTCCAACGAATAATCCACGGATTACGTTCAGGAAAATACGGTACACAAACGGGAAAGGTCGGGCATTTGTCATTTTCACTAGCGATACAAAAGGTAGATAGCAGCACTTCCCGCATACATAATTCTTACATCGTAAATACGTTAGGGCTGCACAGATGTACCGTTCCGCATGTATCAAATAATTCCACAAATTACATTATTTTATGTAAATGTTTTTTGTAATAATGCAGGTACAAGATTTTTTTCTGAAAACTGATTATATATTTGGAGATTACTATATTTTTGGAAGAAAATTCATTTGACATTAGGCCACGAAATGGCGACGTACCATTACGACTAATGACATTCACGAGCTATTACTTCATTGCTGCCGCTGTCCACGTACGGAGCCATACAACATATCTACACACGCTTCAAGGAAGAAATAGTCTATCTGTTTCCATAGCTTAAGGGTAGATAGCTCTCGTCCGGCAAACGAAAGACTTTGGTTTAAGTCCCTGTTTAGGCAGAGATGAGTTTTCTTCCTAAAAATTTCCAAATATAAGAAGTCTTCAGAAAAATCTTGCACTGTATTAACAAATGCGGGGAAACATCATCCTCTACATATAACAATTCAGGTAGTCATCATTGATGCGAACTTTCTTTATCTGTTTGAATGGTTGGAATTTATGACAGAATTTATAAAAAAAAAATCTTGGTCTTATTTTTATTTGCAGAGGGAGTCGCACGAAGAAAACGACACGAAGGTCAAGAAAGAATCGTTCTTGCAGACGTCGCTGGGTCTAGTGAGATACCCAAATATGAGGAAGAAGACTTTTGTCCTACTAATCGCATGGTAATTCTCATGTCCATCACATGGTCAATATTATATTTTAAATACTGTGCATGTATACAGATAAAAAGATTCCAAAGCAGCGGTTCGGAAGAATTTTCACTTCTAAACGTTTCGTCCTTAACTTAGTAATATTCAATGAAGACAACGGTGGATCTGAAACCACTTGGTTTCTCCGCCTTGACTCATTAAAGATATGCAGTTGTGGATGAAACATTCGGAAATTAAATTCTTTTACCTGTAATCTTCTACCCCGGTGTTTCCCACAATAGGCAATATCGCACCTTGGGGATGATAGAAGTTACGGCTATAGCATAGGATTCGCTGGGTTGACTAGAGTTGGGGAGATGAAACAAAAATATTTTTGAAAAAGGGGGTGATGAAACAAAAAGTTTGGGAAACTATGCTCTCTCTCTCTCTCTCTACTTTAGTTAGAAACCATCATTTGAATGTTTGAAACTATCTATACTCTCTACTATACTATCTAAACCTCTATACTATTGAAACGATGTAAATGGACCTGAATGGATATTACGTGTGTGTATAATGAGGATTTTATACATTTTTTTTCTCCCAACAGGTTGATAATACATTTGTGTTACAACGGGAACAGTCTACAGACCAGTCACCTTCCTTTCAACACGTACGTTTCCTTCTCCGTCGGTGCTTTTCTGGAGCTTCCCGTCAACATGTTCTGCATATTGTCTTTGGACAGATTTGGTCGACGATGGCCTGATGTCATATGTCTCATCATTGGTGGTGTCTTGGGCATCGTCAGTGGATGCGTTAGCAAAGGTGAAGATAGTTTTGGTATAGTATTCTTCCATCGTCACCTACAGCCTAGTGAATGAAATCAATAAAACAGTTGGATCTTTCTACTTTTCAGTAGGCATGGGTTCAACATGGTCAGAAAGCCTCAAAAACTATTCTCTAGTAGAAATATTCGTTAAAAAAATTTTAACCCACTCTGATTGATCTATTTCTACACAAGTTTTTATTGCATATGCTATGATATGTCAATACAATATTTTACTCACTCTGCAATGCCTAGTTTTTTGCTTACAGGCTTTTAGCAATGAATTTGGATGATCTGTATTCGAAATAAAACTGGTTTGCTTGTTCGCATGATAGAAATGAAGGGGGGGGGGGGAAGCGGATTGGTGCAGTGACTTTCGCCATTACATTCTTTTTCTTACCCCCCCCCCATATTTGTCCTTTTTTGCCGCTCTATCTTGTAAATTTATAGTGGACAGATACATTTTATAGGGGAGAACCACCAAACACATAGAGGTGTAGAAAGAGTGTGGGTGGAAAAACACGTTCATTCATAAGGTTACAATAAAGCTTTGCGATGATGAAAAACGAGGTAAAAGGAAACAGGAAGAGCTGGGATGATTTTCCTGCATTCGTGTTTCGACGATACCTCATCCCCGATCGTTAAGATGTTAAGAAAAAATACGTATTGTTAACACCTGGAGCGCAACGCTAAAACAACATAAATTCAATATAATTTGATAAAAGTGATTAAGAATGAAGAAAACTGTTCAGTCCATAAAATGATAATGTAATAAATCTATTCGTAGATACTCGATTTAGTTAAGAATTATTATTTTTAAATTTTTTTACAATCTGAATTTAAAATTTCATTTCTAATAAGATTGTGTCCATGGAATCTCAATATTTTGCCCTATTTTATACGTAGAACGGTTTTCTTTATTTTGGATCAATTTTTGTTAAATTGCATTTATGTCATGCTATTGTATGACGCGCGCAAGGTGATGATAATACATTGTTTTCTCGATGTTTGAAAATTCGCCAAAAAACGAAGTATTACAGATACGTTAAACATTGTATTGGTATAGCATCGCATATACAATCGAAAATATGCATGAAAAATTAGAAATAAATGAGCTGAAATTATATTTTCAATGATAATTCCTACAAGAGCAGTGGTTCCCAAAATGTAGAGTTCTTAAAAGCAGTTCATACCCCCCCCCCCCCAGTTCACTAATATGAACTAGTGGGGGAGGAGGAGGAATCTAGAGATTCTCCAAAATAAAAAAGCCCAAATAAGAAATTCAGTTCTATTGTAAAAATAAGTCAAAAGTAAAAAATGCCTTTACTCAGCTGTGCTAATTATTTTGTATCATACAATGTAATTTTATCAAATTCGTACTTGTATAATAATCAATATATCAATTTAATACTTATACAGGGTGACTCATAGAGAATCACCCGATTTCAAAATTATATATCTATTAAAAATTAAAAACACAAAATATGATAAGTAATATATGTAAGTTATAGGGAGGGATGTCTCTAAGTTTTAAGACCAATTTTTGTTAATGGTCGATTTCAAGTGTATAATCATTTTGAAATCGGATGATTCTTTCTTAACCGGGCCCAGGAACTATTAAGGCCCCGCGATTATTTTCGCGGGCCCTGCGTACTAAAGGGATAGCCTCGCTGCAGAAAAAATATCTTCATGTCAAGATATGCTTATTATACACTCACGTAAGATGATATCAATACAAAAGTGAGAAAAATATAAATAATATGTATTTCAAATCGAACTGTGGTTAGTGAATACAAGAATGCGTGGTTTGTGTGGCCGTCAATTGAGTTTACGTGTTATTTAAACACATACATTAACGCATTTCACTGTGTGCCATGCGAAGCGCATGCCACGACGATCTCAATATTAACTCATCCTTTTGCCTTCTAATTATGGAGTGATACAAACGTGATTGTGAGCGAGATTGTAAAAGTGCCAATTCGTAAAAGACGCTTTAGTTTTATCGCATGTTTGAATCTCGAAACGAAAAGCTCTTCCTTTTCCTAAACCAATCGGGATGTGGGCAGATCGATAGATCGGTCACGATGATCCGACTGATTCCAAACTCTCTCCCTCTCTCAAAATGGATCAGATAAGAAGCAATCGGGAAACTGCAATGGGCATGAATCCGGCACTCTCCGTGATGAGATAGATGCAAAAAATCTCTAAAGGCCATCTCTAAACGTTAAAAATCATTAACTAATCTCATCCCGTCTCTTGTGCTTATCGGATATTTTATCTAATATGTTCTTGGTAAAAGCGAAAAATTCGTCAGAGTGATAATAGGCCCTGTTCTGAGCATCGATAACTTTCCACAGGTTTGAGCGCTAGTTGGCGTATTTTCCGGTGTTTCTTAACATTTTTTCGCCCATAGCTTCGTTCAAACCATCGATTCACAAATATTTTCAGTCGTGGGATCCCCGGAAATCTTGGTGTGGACTGCAATGGACCCCACTTTTAATCGTGGGTCATTTATAGCAGCAGAAACGAAACTAAAGCCATATGTCAGCGGGAATATTCTCGAACAATAGAAGACATTCTTATCCAGTGCATTCTTTTCTTTTAAACCGAACAAGGCCCAGGCTCTATCGGCTTTAGCCAATTTTAGCCATTGCCCTTGCCAAGGGGCGAGACCATGTCGGAGAAAACTTTATTAAATACAATAAAATGCACATTCATAGAATATCTACCCAGTACTAATAAAGGTGAACTGATAGCAATGCTATCTACTGGACTGTAAAAGAACGAAAACAACGTGTCATATCGAGAAATCTCACCAGGAGTACAATTTTCTGTCAAATCACAGTTGAAATCAAAACCTGACAAATATGTAATATTATTCTCTATGGAAATTAGTCAGGACTGTCGATCCTGGTGTTATAGCCGAGGTGTCTTTATAATCAGGGTCGTTATAACCGAATATTACTGAATTAGATATGCATTTCTGTTCTCTTTTTATATTTATTACCTACAATTTTAGTAGCGCTCTCAGCCAAAATAAACAATAATTTCATCCAATTTATGCTTGTTTAGGACAACGGTTCCCAAATACTTATAGTCGTAGACTCCGACTGATATCTATCCCTCCCTTCCCACGGATATCTTGGTGTCTGGCATATAGACCCCCCATTTACAGCAGCAGAAACTACAACCGTCTAACAGCGACAATGTTCTCGAACAATGGAGGCCATTCTATCCTGTACCATTGAATGCGATGTGATAGTAATGCCATCCACTGGACTGCAAAAGAATTAAAACAACGTGCCATACTCCTATCGTTAGATGTCACCGCCATGAATTTTGTCGTCAAGATCCGTAGATTCTATCCTGTTGAAGAACCTAGATAGTTAGTTCTTTTTTTGCAACGAACCTAAGGCAACCGATAGATGGCGCCTTCCTTTGCAACCCAACTTCATCTGTAGCAAGTTGACGTAAAACATGGCCGGAGTATGGTGAAATAGTAATTATAGTTAAAAGAGAACTCTTGCTAGAAACCAAAGAGATATTCTTTTCTGTGGGGGGGGGGGGGGGATCTTCAATGCGTCCCCAGACCAGAACTTTTCACAGACCTCCCCCCAACACGAAAACAGTTAATTTCTAGTGTGAAAAAGCACATACAAAAAACCCAATGTTTTCATATCGGGTCCCCGGAGCTGGAGCCCTAGCAGCCTTCGTTAGGAAGAGGGCATGGATCTTGGTGGCCCTAATCTAATGAACTGTCAGTGAATTTTAGGAACACTTTGGATGATTCTGTAATTATTTATTTCCGTGATTATATGAGTAATTAATTTCCTTCTCAATACATGTTGAAATTATTTGTTTGAATAATTATGCAATCACTCTTTTAATGTGAATAATTTCTATCACAAATTACGAATTTATTTCTCTCATTTAGTTATTTTAGTTACGTTTTTTGTTCACAATTGTTCTGAATGTATCTGTTTCTTAAATTCTGAATTTTCATTAATTTTAGAATCATTTATTTCATTGATTCCAAAATTATTTCTTTCGTTAATTCTAGAAATAATCGTCTTTCGCTGTTTTCAACAATTTCTAAAAATAGTCGGGCGCCGACAAACATATCTAAGGGCCAAATATGGCCCGCGTTGAAAAGACCACCCCTCTTCTGCTCTACTGAATTTCATTTCGATGTGATAAACCTGATTTTGGTAGACTGCTAGACCCTCGGTCTCACTTATCCCGAACGAGAGAGGTTATTACCTCTATGGTCGCGAACCATAACTTAAGAAACCCTAGCTGCGGATGGATTCGTACGACCCATTCCGGAAGCTCCTGTAAATAGGGTTTGGGTCGTGATACATAGCTCTCTGACTGGATTTCTACGACCCCATCCCCGAAATACCAGCGACCCGAGTTTGGGCCACCCAAGAACCTTTATATCATAGGATATTCTAATGGCATTACTCTTACATCTGAATCACGGAAACATCACGTGGAATTTTCAAATTTCATATTCATGTGTATCCTGTAGAGCTAATACAAGCACGATAGGTATTCGGTTCCCATGCTGTGCGGAAAATTGTTTTTCTGCAAAACATTCAGAATGATTTATCATATCGTCGGGCGGACAAGTTTTTAGTGTCACTTTTATATCACTTTGTACTATTTCAGTGAGTTCAAACTAACAAAAAATTTCACTTTCTTTGTCATTTAGATGCTGTGCACGAAGTATTCGCCATGGCCATGTTGGTTCGCATCACATTCGCTGCTGGGACGAATATCACTTTTCAGTTTTCCGCCGAGTTGTTCCCAACTGAAGTGCGGGGCCGCGGCCTCTCCTTGCAGAGGATGTTCGGTGCTATCGGTAGTTGTCTCGCTCCCACCGTCGTATTTCTAGTAAGTTCATTTACTGAGTCGAACGGAATCGTTCCCTTGATTTGTTTTATAAATCATCCGGAAGTTCAGCTGATGACCCTTTGGATGCGGGAATAGTCGGGAAAATGATTCTCTCACGCGGAAGCGTAAAAAACATTAAGTTTTTTTGTTTTATTTTGTGAAAGATAGATATGGCAATTAAACTCTGACATTGTAAATGTAACATTATCGAAAAAGAAAAACTGCGTGTGAATCTCGGGCTATAGAAGTGAAACTTCTAGATTTGACATGACTAGATTCACTTCGCCTCACATCCATCTTTTTATCTGGTCGCAAGATATCGAAGCGTGGGAGACCACACACTCCTTCCCATTCCACCCTAGCCCAATATGAATAAAAAGTTTAAATTAAACTTGACCCACTTGATTGGCCCCGGACTTTATCCGCTCCGTAGAATTCTAACGAGTTTTGGAGTCATATGGAATCATAATTGAACCCGCTGTGAATCCCATGTGTGACAGATTTGTACACCATAAATTTCTGGTGAAAATAGGGGTTGGCTCTAAATTTTGGGTGGAGCTTTTTATCAGGACTGTAATTTTTACATGGTAATAAACGTCTGCAAAAGAATGTTAAGCACGAAAAAAAGTGAATTTTTCAATTACACAAGCACCAAAATAATAGTTTAATAAACAAATATCAAATGGCTTAGTTTTATTCGGTTATGATGTCATTTGTACTAGTGGTAATCTAGTACAGGGGAGAAAAAACAAGAAAAAGAAAAAAGTGAAGTGCTCTGTGTGTATTCTGCGTTATGACTGAGCTGGCACTGTGACGTCACCAAACTTGTGTTCGCGTGCGAAATATACTCTCGTGTGGCCAGGGAGTGCGGCGTCACGGGTGTTGGGAAAGACGGATCTTTGTCGGATACACCCCGACACCAAATTATTTACTATAGAGCTGAATCTCTATTGTGTGTGACATCCTCCCACCATCACCACCACAATTCGCCTGCTTGTGTCTCGGAACTTCATTACACTATCAGTTATTCTACGCAACGGGTTTTGAAGGAAAAGAAAGAATTTCACTTTTTTGTGATGAATTTCCTTTTCCTCACAAAAATTAACTCTCCTGGCTAAAGAAGTTTCACTTCAGAAAAAGCGTGATACAAACCGAACTCGTAATTCCCCTACACGCCAGTAATTAGAGCCAGACACTCTACCACTCTACGCAATGCCACATGTACAGCTTCCCATAAAAGTACAACCAAAGCTGTCAGAGAATGGAGAAATAATGAAAAAAAATAAACACCCGTAGAGCGTACAAATACATATGCGTACGCCATCTATACGTCTCATTTGAAGAAATTCATCTTCACAAGATGATTGAGCAGTCTACTCTGAGGGTTGAAATACGAAACCAAAGTACGGTAACGGTTTTTACTAATATTTTATACATATTAACTAATATTTTGTATGACCCTTTGGTCAGTTGGGTCGCGAAACAGTCGAAGTGTTTGTGTGAAATTTTCCGTTAAGGGTAAAATTTTCCTTTTAATGTGTATTTTGACATTGAAATCATGGGCCCACGATTTTTTTTCCGTTAAAGACAGGTCTCCGCTTAATACAAGTTCCGTTGAAAACAGATTTTACTGTATAACATTTACAAGTATATGAAATTGTGAAATTTGGTTACGAATGTGGAAGACCGGTCAAAACTCGGTTAAATATATGTTTGTTGATTTCCCATTATAGGCTGAAATAGATCGTCTTCTACCCATGACTGTCTTAGGAGGTTTGTCACTGGTTGCTGGTATGCTAGTCATGTTACTTCCTGAGACAACTGGTCAACAACTACCGCACACCTTAGAAGAAGGTGAGAGATTCGGTGCCGACCAAAAGTTATGTCCATGTCTGCCGGACAGGCAACGACTAAGGTGAGTTCCATACCGTTCATCAATTCCATGATTCTAATATGTTTGCCTACTGGAAACGCATGAACTACATATTTGTCTATTATTTACAGTTTGCCCGAGAGGAATGGAATTCCCAAGATCGGAGCGGTATTGCCATCGGTGGTGACTCGTTCCTCTCCGGTTGGAAGCGGGAAATTCGGACGAGACAATCCCGCTGCGGATGTTCCCGAAAGTGGGCCGCAGGGGATTTTCACTTTGACTGCCAAAGAATCTCCAGATAAACCATGACATTTATATTGAATATTTTCACTTTTCTTATTTTTCGAACACATTTTCTATTCTGTGTATAGAGTATGTGCGTGTGTGTGTGTGCTATGTAAATTTTTTTTTAAATATATCTCTTTGTAATAGGTGACGAGCAAAAGTTACAGTGTAACATTAATTTTTTCAATAAAATATACATCAATATTTATTTTAAAGCTTTACAGATTTGTGTGTTTACTGATGTTAGGCAACGTTTATGCGCTTGCCAGAGAGACACGGACTGGTATTTCTCGGCGTCAACATTTTCTCATTAAAGTTAGAAAGACGGGGCAGGGGGTTCTGGTCCATTTTTTAGCTGTGACCCACAAACATGATAAACATTGCGACCCGTGGGCTTTTTCAGATTTTAAGAAGAAAATGCATACTAAATATTCATAATTAACAAAATGTGTTTCGATCCCAGTGAAATCAGTGAGTGTCGTCTTATCGGATCTCCGAATAAAACAGGGGGCCCCAACATATTGAAAGCTTTCATTGAATTCTGAAATAATTTATTTCGTAAATTCTGGAATTTTATTAATTCTGCAATTATTTCTTTCAATTAATTTCGATTACTTCTTCCATTCCGTAATCATTAATCTTCTCAATCATTCCTCTCGATTATTTTCAATCACTTCTCCCGATTATTTTCTATCGCTTCTCTCGATTATTTCCACAATAGCTTTTCTCAATTATTTTCAATCATTTTTCTTTGAATGGTGACACCTTATAGGAATTTTTGCTCTCCCCAAATATGTGCTTAATTTGCGTGTGACGCATTTTTCTTCCATAATCCATTTTACACCATAACGCGAAAACGGTCAGAGATAGGATAGGCTTGCCGTGGTGTTTTATGTTCCACTTGGTCTCATATATCACTCATTTTCCGTTTTGCAAATTAGACACGGGGGTCCATGGACCCAGAGTCGCACATTTATGGTTTGCCGCCTGTGGGCTACACGATTTTGCCGAAAACCTCTCCCATCCTAGTCTAATTTTCTTGACAATTATTTCTTTGAATTCGCCATCCGCTTAAGGCTAAAACACACTATAAAGCATGACGTGATAATTACGTCACATCAGAGAATGTTGCGAATTCTCCACGTCACAGAATTTCTACGAATCAGAATTAGCAACGTCTCTGACCTGACGGGAAATCACGTCACGTCAGTGTAGTGTGTTTCGCCATTCAGACCCTTCCCCCCCCCCCCGCTCTTGCACGTACATATGCATCTCAGTCACTATTTTGATCACTGCAGTGCTCGTTTTTTTGGTCACACATGCTTGTTCACGCACTACGCCACTCTTTAGGTCACTCCCTAATGCAATCCCTTGCTGTCTGTGCAGAGGTGGGTGGATTTATTGAGATACATACAAATTTTGCCAGCCTTCCCCCAGTCTACAAAAATTTCTTGGCCACGCAGTCATCAAATTTTACCGCAACTCTGAACTTGAGGTCCCCTACCGTAAATTCGCTACTGCATGGGCCTGATCTTTTATTGGCTAGCCCGTAAGACATAAAACATTAAAAACCCCTAGTCCAGAGATCTATTTAGCTACCCGATGAACTTTCATGCGACGGTTGAAAATCGAGGGCCCCTTGAGTTCTGAACATTTTAGCCTCCTTTATTCCTGTCGGCATTTTTTAGAAAATAATATAAGATTCATATCAGCAAAAAATATTCCATGTTATACGCCTCGTATTATCATTAAAAACTGAAAGCTATTAATCACCGATCTACTGATAAATCAGTTCTTGTAAATCCCAAAAATATGGATGGGGTGTTTCGTTCATGACGATGTCTTCCACGCCCTATAATTTATGAGGGAGAGATGTTAGGCATTGATTTTAAGCCTAAATTCCTTTTTTATCTTTATTCTAACGTACATAGCTAGATGGTCCTGATTGGAAAGAATAATCTGATCAAATAATAAAAAATAATTGATTAAATTTTACTTGAATGAATTTGTTTATTTATTTATCTTAAGTCAATGTTTCCCAAATAAGGGTGCGTGGATCCCCGGCACCCACGGCCCAATTGTAGAATTATAAGACGAAATGCTGGATAGAATTATAATGCCAAGTTGAAAAAAATAAATAATGTAAATGAATAATTTAAAAATGAAAAAAAAATAATTAAATCAATGTGCAGCGTGTTGATAAAAAAAAAAGCATTGCTCTAACGTTGACAGGGCCGTTTTAAGAGCATCATAAGCCCCCGAGCCAAGTGATTTTTCTGAGGCCCTATCTGGCCAATTCTCGAAAAATTCAACTAATTCTTGTTTTTCCGAGGCCCCCCCCCCCCCCCTGAGCCGTGCCCGTGTGGGCCCATGCATTAAGACAGCACTGAACGTTGGACAATTGTAGTAGAAATATTGTGTTGTGATTTGCCAAAAATGTTCTTGTAGTGACATCTCTCGATAGGAGTATGAAGTTTCAGTTTTTTTTTCATGGCGGTAGATAGCACTGCTGACGCATCACGTTCAATGGTAATGAGTAGAATTTCCTCCGTTCGAGAAAATTCTGATGGTTGTAGTTTCTGCTGCTATAAATAAGGGCCCATTGTGTGGACATTAAGATTTTTTGGGGGTGAATCTTCCCTAAAAGTATTTGGGAATCGCTGTCCTAAACAAACATGAATTCGATAAAATTATTGATCATATATATATATATTCTGGCTTAAGTGCTAATATATTTTAGGTAATAAAGATAATTCCGTGATTAAAAATACATATCCCATTCAGTCAAACTCGGTTATAACGACCCCTCGGTTATGAAGACCTCTGGCATAACGCATCAATGTTCCCAAAGTGAGCATCCAGGTAATGGTCCAGGGGTAAGAACTACGGGTATCCATTTTTTTTCTTTTTCCTATCTGATAAGTTCTGTCATCGGAGTCGCAACTAGATACTTTGGCAGCAGGCGCAAGCATGCATTTTGCCGCGCCCCGTATAATGTACAAGGTGCAGTAAAAGATCGAATTCAGGCACCGCTGTCCGGGAACCGGACCCGTCCGCTTCCCCCTACTTGCGGCATTATCTGTTATTCATGAAAGCTCACTCTACTACGAAGCTGTAATCCTCACTGTTTGGGGGGGGGGGGAAAGGTAGTGCCATTTTAACGCATGGGCCTACCCGGGCCCGGTCCGGGGTCCTCAAGGGAAGAAGGGGCTCTACAAATATTGCGGCTGATTGAAAGTTTTGAAAGTAAACGTGTAAATTTGTATGCCAGCATTTTTAGCCAGGTAGGGCGTCAGAAAACTCGCTTGGCCCGAGAGAAAGGCTCCATGATGCTATTAAGACGGCCCTGGGGTGGAAGTCAATATAGGATAATTATTACAAAGGTCAAAGTGACAATAAGTGGTCCTTAACAAGAATCTTGTGAATACCAAAAATATTTTACAAGTTCCCACCAATGAGATCAACCGCTTCGCTTACAAGCGATTAGCACGAAATTCAAATGATCTATGTTCGACGAATCGGCGATAAATATGGTAATCGTGTCCTAACCTAACCGCATGTTAGGAAAAAGGAAGGAAAAAAAAAATAGAAAAGTAAGATAAAAAATGAAAGGAAAGGAGACAAGTATAATACATAAATATAAGAGGGATATATATATATACTCCAAGATACATCATGGAGATAAAAAGAAACTTTTTTCCCCCTTAGGGTTGCAACAAAGCTTTGCGATAATGAAGAGAGAGGAAAGAAAGGAGAGAGAGAACTTTTTGAATTGATCCCACTGGCGTTTAGATGCAATATTGCGTCCTTGATCGTAAAGAGGTTAATGGGACTAAATACGAATTGCAATCTATTGCATTTCATACATTCAGAGTCGCCGTAAGGGGTTTGAGCCCGGTGCGGTTGCACCGTATCCCGTACCTACGTTTTTCTGGGTTTTTTTTAATTTATTTGAATTTCCACGGGTGCTAGAATAATTCTTTGCATTTGTTCTGAATTTCCACGGCTGCTAGGCAGGCTACCTTTTTCCAAGGGCCGCCCTGCATCCAAGTACAGTCGAATCCCGTTTTAACGAATACCATTATAGCGAAAATCCCGTTTTAACGAACACTTTTCTGATCCCCTAAATAAGTTTACATAGGTATAATGCTAGGTAACCTGGAATTCCCCGTTTATAACGAAATTTCGTTTTAACGAAGTGATTCCTCCGGTCTCTTGGTGTTCGTTATAACGGGATTCGACTGTATATTGAATGAATTATAAGACTGTGTACAACGTGAATGAGCATGATTGAAAAAAGAATGATGTTTAATTAATTTCGATACACTCGAAAACGCCGGTAAAAATAATAAATATATCAAACTTGCAAAGACGATTGGTAATTATGCATAATAACTGATTTGTCACATTTGCCGCATTATGCATACTTACCAATCGTCTTGTTAAATTTGATAAATTTGTCACTTTTACCGGTGACCATGCATAATCACGAAGTGTCATTTGGAAATTTGATAAATACTTGAGATTTATCACCTTTGTCTGTGATTATGTATAATACCCTAGTGTAATTTGTGGATTTGATAAATATGAACAAAATTCCAAGAGTCTATTGTGTGTGACCAATATGGTCGAACCCCGATAAAATAAGAACAAATTTTGCGATCGTACCCCGATATAATGATAAAATACAATCATGTATGAATTACATTATCATAATGTACGATTTATCTCGTTTACCAACGACGCGACGCTTGGGTAGTAAAAAGTGATTTCTTTTTAGTATTTACTGAACTTACCAACGACGCTTGCGCATAATCGTCGTTATTAATTTTGGGAAATTTATCAAACTTACCAAAATTCTTGGTGATTAAGCATAATAACCGGATTTATCACATTTACAGTAACATATACATTCTTGGATTTCAAAACATGCTATATACATAGATAATGAATTTAAAATAATCCCAGGTCTCCATCGATCCCCCCCATGTGGGATCAGTATCCTTCAAGAGCTGGAAGATTGCAGTAAAACTTCAAGCATTCGGGGTTTCTGCAGTTCGGAACGTCAGGCACGTTGTTCGTGTTGATAATCGTTTTGACGAGTTTCTCCATTCTTTTCTTGTTGAGGTTGTACTGTAATGTACCAATTGGTTAGGTATAAATTAGTGAATAGGCAAAACCAGGAATAAACAAAATCACGTATCCTCAGACGTGTATAAAAAAATTAGAATCCCAGTGATTAGAGTCCGGATGCAAATGCATATGTTGGCCTGTTTTAATGTCGATGTATATAAAATGCATATAAGGATGTGAACATATCGCGTCCGTATTTTCAGATTTTGGAAACCCGCGTCGTGGCCGACTAGTTAAAAACCCGAACTTCAACTTTTTATTAGCTGGAAATTCGGGATTTTTAACTAATGGAGACAAGGAGGGTTTCCAGAATCGGAAATACGGATGCACTGTGTTCACACCCCAAGATTGGAGAATTTTGAATACATAAGATAGGGTTACAAGACGTCCATCTGTTTTTGTTTTATGTTGTTAAGCGCCCTGCTACGATTTTTGGAAAATGCAATCTTTTGTCCTCCTTTTCCGATTTTAGGAATTATTTTCCTTTTTTATTTTCCTGAGAATTTTTTTCCCACTTTGACACATCAGATATAATCTCGTATCATATCTCTGACACACACTTCTCTTCATTGATATATGAGTGTATTCCCGGGGAATCTTTCTCTTTCTGCTTTAGTTGGGAAAAATTATGCAGTGGTTTTATTCTTTCGCGTACTAACGCCATCTGTTGTGGAAATCGGGAAAAGTGACGTTATTAAGGGTGCGCGCAGTCGTCCTCTTTTCTCAGTATTCGAATCTAGTAACCCTTGTATAACAGCGTATTTTGGAAGTTCTACGAAAGGTGAATCATATTTTATAATTTTTTAAATGCAAAAAGTGACCAATATTTCACTGTATTCCTGTTTTGTTGCTGGTGCGCACTGCACGTATATTCCATTTCTCTTTCGAAAGCAAATTTTATTTTCGTATGACTATTGCGTAGAAATTCCCGAATAAAAAGCATGTAGAAGTTTATTTGTATCAGAATATTATTTTACTGAACATGCGATAATAAATATGAATACGCATTTTAAAATTATAGCTTTTTTAGCATATTTTTTGTGGGTATTTAAGTTTTAACACGCATATATTTTCCCAGTTTTAGCACATATTTTGAAATTTTTAGCGATTTTTTCGGAAATTGTTTGAGCGTATGTGTTTTAGAATTTTAGAGCATATATAAAGTATTTTAGAGCATATATAAAGATTTTTAGTCCATATTTTGGCATTTTTAGTCTGTATTTTGGCATTTTTAGTCCATATTTTGGCATTTTTAGTCTGTATTTTGGCATTTTTAGTCCATATTTTGGCATTTTTAGTCCATTTTTGGCATTTTTAGTCCATATTTTTGTATTCTTTAGTACATACATATATTTATGGAATATCTCTCCAATTTTTAGTGAATGGTTAGGTATTTTTAGTGCATATTTTGGCATTTTTAGTGCATATTTTGGCATTTTTAGTGCATATTTTGGCATTTTTAGTGCATATTTTGGCATTTTTAGTGCATATTTTGGCATTTTTAGTCCATACTTTTGTACTCTTTAGTACATATTTCACCAATTTTTCAGTGCATATAATCCATTCTTCAGTCACTATTAATGTCGAATCGGCTTTAAACATAATTACTGTAATTTCTAAAAGTAGCACGCTGTTTACTTATGCATATGTTATATTTTTAGGCATGCGCACTTTTGCTCATGTGGCATGTGTATGCCTATTTTAATTGTTCAAACCATCTCTTCAAATTTTACTGCAGTAAATGCTATATGCTAATGCAAGATGGATTTATCTCGTTGAGCCCCCACGTTCCCAAAATATCGCTCAGTAAATTTTTTGCCCATGCGAATGTTTCTGTCCAATCTCCGATTGCATTAGATAAAGGATTCTTAACCTACAGTATATGGGTCGAGACCTAAATTTAGGTCACGCGTGAATCCGAAAGGGGTCATACATATCCACTTGCAATCCCATCAGAAATTCACTAGCGTTACTAAGTTCTAAAACCAAACATTTTGTTTTTTAATATGGAATATTTCATGGGAATTTTCAAATTCAAAGTAGACCTATGAGTCTTGGTCAAGGTCCCATGATCGTGTTGTTGATTTTAGGTCGCAGCTAAAAGAAAGTTTAGAACCCAAGACCCGTAACTCTACTTTGTAAAGGTGACTCTATTGCACATGGAATGCGCAGCATTTCTTAACTGCATCTCACAGTTCTGAATATAGCAATGTAACTGTCAGTGAACCTGCAGGCTTCACCAAGGTGTTTCAAAATTCTCAATTACTTGTCTTTCAAGATTTTGGCAATTTCTAGAGATGACAAACGGACTACTTTAAGAGGCTTCAAGGGCGCAATGTGATCTTCTGGCAATGAGTTTAAGACCCATTAGGCCACTCACATAGTGGGGCGAGCAAGAGGTATGGGATTGTATCATAAAGATTAGTGGCGAAAACAATTGTATTGTTTTGTTCTACACAGCACATACTCGGGAAGCGAGACGAAGGAGAGAAAAAGACCACTCAACGAGGTGCGTGACTAGAACAAACAAATTTGTTTTTATCTTGGTCTGTGGATGTTCGCTATCTGCTGATTTTGGCCCGGTTTTCTCCCTTTTTTTCTTTCCCTCTTTCAATGAAAAGAGCTTCTGCGGAGCGATCATCATCATCATCACACCCTTACATTTCTCTCTCGGAACCTCTCTAGTAATTTTCTCTAGCCCGCCTCTTCCTTTACTATCTGTGGGCAACTCTTCCTCCATCCCCTATTCGCAATTCTTGTATCACCTACCTCTTCGTAGGTGAAAAGGTAGTAGGTCAAAAAAACCAGAATTATATTGAAGTATTTATGATTACCGGGATGTTTTTCACTTGGAGGATGATTTCTGGAATGCATTCCTGGGTGAGTTCGGATCCGATTTGGAGCTTTATTCGGTGAATTAGATCCTTTGATAATTCATAACCGCTGTTCAGTTTGACGAAGAGCACAGCTCTCTCGTCACCATTGGCATTGGATTGGCCAACGCAGAGGTAATCTGACAATTCTTCCATTCTATGAACTGAAAACGAAAATAAGAGAATGGTGAGAATATAGAAACTTTGATTGAAGTGCATAATTCTACTTCGAAGATATTTTTAAATAGCTTTTAGTTGGATCGGAGTGGAAAGAAACAAGTACATAGAAATAGTGTTGTATTGTATATGGAGGGTTCAGAAGATATAATCAGTGTAATTCAATAAACATTAAAATGAGATATAATAGGATCTTTTTATTCCTTAGTCAGTATAAGTGGGGATATCTGCTTTTGCATTATAAAGGTAGAGACTTGAATGCTTTGGCAACTGAAAGTTTCGGAATCATTTTCAGAAAATTGACTTAATATACTTTATTGCCATATATTAATATGTAGGTTGTACATAACTACTTTGTATTATATAATCAATACTTACTTGCGTTGTATATTTCAGAAGAACCAAACCTCTCACCACCAGGGTTTAGGGTTTCGTCACTGAAAAAAATAGGAATTATTATTATTATTTTTTGCAAAAGTTCTTGAAAATACGCATCTAATAATTAGAAACGTAAATTGCAGTGAATTATCGATTCCAGAGAAAAGACAGGAAATGTGATACTATGTACTGGTTGAGTACGCAACTCCTAAAACTAAAACAAATGATGAAAGTGTATTCGCGAGACCTCAGGCAGAAATTTATCTTGAAGCCCCTTAACATGATGGTTCACGAAAATGCTATTTCAGCGCACTTTTGCGAACTCTTCTCTTGAACTGCATACGTGCTGTGATTTTTTTGAGACCGCCATTTCTGTATTATCGCATTACGTCTTTAACTGAGCTCGTGAATATGGGAATGAAAATGCTATATCACAAAGAAGAATGTTCCAACATGGCAAGTCAAAAGAATTACGTACCGTAATCCGGGGCTACTTCGCACCTAATGGGGTAATTTTACCTCAATCCTGAAAAAAGATTAATCGTTGCTTAGCGGCCATTCTAATGAAAATTTCCGATCAAAGACATTATCGGTCATTTCATGTGTTTGAGTTAATGTGATGCATCCGCTGTTTTTGATATCGTTTGCGAAATATGCATAAATGTATGCTAGCTGATTTTTCCTGGAACGTTTGTCAACAAAAAGTTGCATTTTGAGGTCAAAAAACGACTTAATTATTAAGTAATAAAGTTGTAATTCAGTGAAGCTCCCAAGAAAGCATTCATCAGAGAATGCTACGTACAACCAACTCACCATACATGTTGGCATCACATACATGGTCAGAAAGGATGTTTGTCGTCATCATTATATTCTCGATAGCAATTTGATGATGATACAGTCGAACCCCGTTTTAACGAATACCGTTATGGTAAAAATCTCGTTTTAACGAACACTTTTCTAACCCCTCAGATAAGTTTACATAGTAACAATGCAAAAACCTGGAATTCCTTTATAACGAAATTTCGTTATGACAAAGTGATTTTTCCGTTCTCTTGGAGTTCGTTATAACGGGATTTGACTGTAAAGTAACTCTGAAGCAGTTTTTTTAATTTTTTGTAGGCTCGATTCATAAGTTCAGGATCAATCCTAAATATTACGTTCAAAATGAATATTGCTTGTTTCTTTTTTTTTTGCAAAATGATACCCAAATTTTATTCATATTAGTTATTTTTTACACGTTAAATGAGAGGAGTTGCACGTTTGCGAATTTTGACCACTTCTTTCCATTCAAGACCAAATAAATTCATTTCCTGTCAGTTTCTCATAGTACTATATGGTAAAACAATGAATTTTAAGTAAGTCAACAGTGCTCCAGAACATGCTAAGAGATTATCAATATGTAAGGTGGTGAAAATTAAAATTAACCTGCTCCTACGAATTATTTAGTGAACGGCTGTGTGTGCTTGAAGTCGAATCAATGGTGCCTGAAAAGCACAATAATTCTCAATCCGGACAATGATGTAACTTTTAGGGACTCTACAGTAAACCTTCGCAACCATGCCTCCCCCCCCCCCCCATCTTACAGCCAGCCCTATGCCGAGATCTTTTTCGTCCCTCTAGCCAGATTTTTTACGGGCTCTACTGAATTTATAGTGTGAAAAAAATGACGTGCCGTCTTGGGCTGGAACCCGCGAGCCCACTCTTATGGGGGGGGGGGGGGGTCCATGATCATAACAATATATCAAGAAAGAACAGGTGAATTCCAGTTAAACTGGGGGAGAACTACTAGAAACCCAATACTTAAAATACCGGTATTTCAAGGCGTCCCAGGGGCAACCAAGCCACAAAATGCCGAAAAATAGAAGACTAGTTTAAATCTTCCTTAGTTAAATTAAGAGAAAGCACACTTCATGATTGAAACTTTCGATAATTTCATCATGAATTATTATATAACAATATTTTGATATTCCTCTAACCTTCTTCCCAAGACAACGAATCCTCTTGTGTCAGGGTCGATCCATATTTCATCATGTTGAGTCCAAGTACCTTAAACACAATCAAATAATCACAAATAATAAATGAGCATTATGATAATTATTATCAAATACGTACATGCTGCAATATTTATTGAGTTAGAAATATAAAAACTATCGTTTGGTATTTGGCACTCTTAAAAAGTAATGATGGCAAATCATTTTCAACAATTTTGAAGTTTCGTCAATGTGGTTATAGGAAATACGTAATTAGGAAATGACTCATTATTTCAGATGGATGTAAAAAATAACCCAGTATACATATATATTATGTACGTATGAGAGTATTCACTAGATTGTAGACGATGCAAAATATAAAATTGTTAGCGTATTCCCCCGCAATAGCCGACATGCCGGGATATATCGGGGGGAGATCAGCACGCCGAGAAACTCGAGTCAAAGATTCCGAAAAATCCTCAAATAGCTAGACTCAAAAAAATCCACTGAATTCGCTGATTTCATATCCTCGTCTGTTCTCTGCATTTTAAGATCCTTCCTGTTTTATGAATATGTTGACACAGTTCGAATATCACATTTGCTTTTACTGCCATAAATCTTATTTCTAATGCAATTATCAGATACTATAAGCATATTTGTTCTACAGATTAGATAAAGTGAATGAAAAAATTAGTAGACTGAGCGGTATATTTGTGTTCTTTACTCGTGTTTTGAATAAGCAGAGCAAGAAATTGAAGTATCGCACCGCAAAAACATGATATTGTAACAAAAAAAGACACAACGTGGTCGAATAATGTTTGTTTTGTAGTTTTCTTTTTGTCTTTTATGTTTTTTGTGATGCTTTGTCTAATAAATAAAATAAAATAAAAATATTTCTTCAATTTCGGAAGATGTGCCATAAAAAATAAACTCGCAATACACGGTATCTGTATTTCGTATAGAGCTGGTGATAATTAGGTTAGAGCGATAAAAATGCTTAATTTTTACTACGATGAAAACTATTACTTTATTCCGATTCGCTTATTTATGTAGGCCTATTATTCAATATAAAATGATACTGGTCTTTCGAATGTGATCCTTTCCGAACCTCGCTTTTCCCAGCATGTCGGAAATGGACCAGACTCCAACATCCAAAAACAGGGGTTCCCTCGACTTTTAGGGCATGCCGTGAAATTCGGAAGAATACGATAATTATAAGAGCTTCTACTTCCATTACCTAAAATTTTGTAAAAGAAATATTTGTGTAATATAACGCTCATTAAAATCTATCAATCTAATATAAATTCATGATTCAGATTCGTAATACCTGGATACACGCCAAAGTAAACACGTTTGATCTGTTCCCTGTCTATGAAGAAATCTATTGGCATAGCCGGCGATGGCTTCGCTATTACGAGCTCTCCGCGTTGACCGACGACATGATTTCCTGCAAAAATTAATAGAATAATGTGTTACATGTAAAAATATGAAATTGACGCAAAGTGTATAACAATTAAATCATAAAACTGAAAGGAGCTAATTTCTTCCCGACAGCTGCATTAAATGCACGAACACTCACCTCTCTCATCGAAACACATGATGTGCGTACCGAGTGATGATGCCTGGATTTCCCCACTGTACATTGGCAAGTTATAATCGAAGAAACCGAGAAGCCCGAGGAATTCGGTCGCACCTACATGAAAGTAGAAAATTTCAAAATAAAATACGGTATAAGATATCAGAGCTTTTTATAAATACGCTTAACTGACCCTTTAGCAATTTCAAGTATTTAATAACTATATATCTAGTCATTTTGTTGCGTCTTACACAAATTGTATAATAAGAATAACATAATAAGAACAGAACTGAATAATTCAATATTCTGTTCCACGTATTCATAATGGACAGACAGGACAAAGCATTCATCGGAAAAAACTGAGTACAACCAACTCACCATACATGTTGGCAACACATACATGGTCAGGAAGGATGTTTGTCATGAACTGCATGTTCTGTAGCTTCACGGGACTTCCACCGATGGAAATCAGTCGAAGATTTTCCAGATTGCAGTCTGAATCTGTAATGATACAGGTAAGTATAATACAAGACGTGGCTGTGTGTAAGAGATCACTATAGTCTGTTTCAGGTTAACTTTGCAGTGAAGAGAAAGGTAGAGAGTGTATTCCTTCGCCGCAAAATATAGTTCTCATTTATCGGAGGTTTAAGATGAACCTTTATACAGAATATTTCAATTTTTTCTATGATTTTGAAAAAAATACTGAAAAAAAATCGTTTTGAACCGATGTTTACTTGTTTAAAATCTTTAAATTATAAAAAATATTGGTTACCATTATTAAAAATCCATAGCAACGGCAACGACACTCTGGCGCGATATCCTAGAAATTTTCCCCGCCAATATCACTGTCGTGTTTTTTTTCGTATATATACATTTTTTTTTTTCGTTATTTGGTTGAATTTTCCATAACGATACAATTTTTAATTCAGTTTTACATGTAAGTTGTAGGCTTACATAAAAACGAATATTCAATCAGTTTTATTTTCTCCTAAAAATAGGCTTCAGTGAGTTCAGATATTCACTCATAGATTACAAGAAGTGTTTCTCTTCCACGAGAGTGCCGATACTATTGTGACTTGTGAGAGGCCCTCTATGGGTGCAGAAGTTTTGGTTATAGATCTTCCTTTTTTTAATTATTTATTTTTTGCCATGTTTATGGGATAGTTTTAGTTTCCGATCACGGAGAGTGTTGACAGAGTCGCGACTCACACGAACGGACGCCATCTTCCACCCGCCCGTTTCTCCTCATGCCCCTTGCCTTTAGCGTCTCTTGAGATACAATAAATGAGTGGGGGGGGGGGGTCAACAGTGGTTTGGGCTTTCATCTGTTATGTGACAGTTGTGTCTTAATTTTCACCAGAGATAGTCACGCTAAAGTTCTCTGCTCTTCCATTCCTGAATAGTATATTTTTGGTTTTTGAATATTCGTTGTAAACAAAACTCCATAAGAATAATCCGTAATAACCATGAGCAGCACATCAACCGTAACAAAAGACTAAAGCTGTCGGGAAAACAAGTGGCATCGACGTATACCGTTCGGGGAAGGGGAGAGGTCGAGTGACGGAAATTTCGGCAAGAAAAGTGAGTAAAAAAATTCTAAACTTTTCCGTATCATTATTATTATTTGGGGCTATTCCTGCATTTGCACGTGAAAACAGAGTTAATCTGCTTCTTAATTTTATTTAACATTAATTTTTTCCATATAAATTGAAGAAAAAATTAAAAATCCCCAAGTTTTTGAGAGCCATGGTTAATACACAGTATTTTAAAATTATACGTTGCTTTCATAATATTGTTTGGATTTTTTTTTGTAAATAAATTTCAGCTGAGGTAAGGGAAATATTGCAGAAAAATATATGACTTTTTTGAAATTTTTAATGTTACTTACGGCCCATCAATGAAGAGTAAGTGACACGCTGATAGAAGATAATTATTTTTTTCTAAATTTTAAAACATTTTCTAATCAAAAAACAAAATAAATGATTTCAAAAACCTCACTTTAGTTTCTGAAAGTATCGGCAATGGTTTTCTTTTAATTCTATAATTATTACTAATGTAACTGTGCAATTACGTTACACGTAAAAAATATTTTTCTCAGTGAGATTGGCGAGAATCGGCCATACCTTACCGAGGCCGCGCATCGATACATTGGTTAAGAGGCTTTCGTTCCCATAGCAACGAGTGATGCGGTTCCCTCGTAGCTTCCCCTTCACTGCAAAGTTAACCTGAAACGGACTATAGACAGCTTTTTAAATTTTTAAAATGTGTTCAACAATTTTTAAAATGTTTCAGGACAAGCAAAAAACACCTAAAAAAATATTTGATGTTTTTCAAACTTATTAATTTTGGGTAGAATACTTATAATACTCTCCTCTATCGCAGACCGGTTTTACCTTCCGCCATTTTGCATGTTCTTTAATTAAGAAAGAATAGAGCTGTCTGGTTTTCTCCACCTAACATTGGAATTTTGTGGCCAAGCCTCACCAATAAAATCTTAGTATCTTTTAACTCTCTATTGATACATTAAAACCGCATGGTTAAGTATTTTACTAAAATATCACTTAAAAACAGCAGCTATTGTTCTACTATTCATTAACTCACTTAAAATTGTGCTCAGAAATCATTAAAATCACCATTACTGGATGTCAACGCCTGGTTTTTCCTTCGTATCTCTATAGCAGTGGTTCGTTCCTAAACATTTTAAGTCACGGAATACTTTTTTGGGCGGAAAGTTCATTGCGGAGAAGGAACATTCACAGGGTCACCGAGAGTCACACTCGACCTGGGTGCAACTGATATTTAGTTTTATGACCATACGTTCCGATTTCATCAAAAATTTTCCGTTTTCGGAAAACGTAAGTAATTATTATTAAGTAGTTTAGTAATAAGCTTAGTTCAAGTAATATTCAGAGATTAACTGAACTGACAATTTTTTTCTTGCGCCAATTTTTATTTGATCGTAGTAATGATAAATAATATTTTACCAGTTCTCTTTCCAAGAGTTACTTCATATCTCAGAGGGTTTCCGAAACTTTTTCTGGAAAGACGTGGACAAGGTTGCAAAGGTTCAGGAATGATCCAGAGAGCGATGAATAGGGCCCTAGTGCTGTCCAGGGTTAATCTAAAACCTAGTGGAATGGGTCAGAGAATTTGTGCTCTCTAACTTTTTACCAGCATTGTAATACAGCAGCACAACCTTTTTAGTCCCTGGTCCAGATATTCGGAATTTCTACCCGTACCACTTGCGGGCCAGAAACTTGTATACGTAGTGTAAGCATATGACCTGCATTTTACGAGACATTTTTATAATTTTGGCAGTCTCACATATTTTATAAAATGTCCCGTTTTTTTACCTTATTTTCAACGAGGCTTAGTCAAATTTTTGAAATCAATAATTAAGATTAGTTTCTTGACTTATAGTCATAATTATCATAACATAACCAATGTCATAGTTAATTATAGTCATAAAAATTATTTTTTTCACATGTTTGTCAAACCTCTACGTTCTTTTGGTGAATTACATTTCTGCTTATTCAACTTACCTTCCATTCATGTCATTGGGGATTTTTTACCAATTTTAGCGATAGTTGGAAATTTTGCTAGCCTTTTACTTGACAACTTTGCTTGCCTACAACAATTTTTTTGCATGCGATTGGCAAATTTATTAGCATTTGACTGTTGTTTGTTTGTGTGTGTGTGTGGTAAATGGCATAGTACTTTTCTACCGGAACAAATGTCGTAGGTTGGATGGAACCCCTTGGCTTTCCGCATTTGGTCGGTGGACTGGAGTTTGTGCATCTCCCCCCCACGGAGTACAGAAATAATTCTTTAATAATTTCTGTAGTTTACATATGAAGCCTCAGAATCTCGTTTATTGTGATCAACACCGATGTTTTCAAAAATGTCGTTCAATAGGTCCACATGCGGCATTTTTCATAGATATAAATATTGTATTTCATAAATTCACAGTGACAACTAAATATGAATGTTTATGTGGTACATTTACCTGGACGAATACGCTCTTTTTCCATTCTGTCGACCACACTCGTAACCAAGAATGTATGACTGACTCTATACCTTGAAATGATGTCCCAGAAATAATTTTTAGATTTGAAATGTGGGCAGCCTTCGTAGAGAAGAATGGTGCAACCAATCATCAAATAGGATATGTATATATTCCACAAATTCCAGCCGAGCTTACGGGAGGAAAAAGTATTTTTAGGTTACAGTATATGTGAACACGAATATAGAAACACACACACACAGAGTTCAGTTACGAACATTCACTTACGGGCAACGTCGATAATATGACGTCATTCCTCCCGAAACTGTTCTGTATTTTGTGGTCACGTAAAAGAGGTAGAAAGTTCTTGAAAGAAAAGAAAAAATGTCATACGATAACAGCATCAAAATTAAATAAATTGGTATTAGCAACTCTCTTTCATCGCATACATAGACAGACGGTGAATCCTCCGTTTAAAGAACACCTCTATTTAGGGGCCGTTCAAGTACATATTACGTCAGCAAATTTTCTAGAAATTTTTCCCGCTTCAGCGAAAGTCAGCAAAACTCTGACCTCGTCGTCAAAATTTCGTCAGCACTGCCCCCTACCTCCTAACGCATATTGGTGGGATCAGAAACGTACGCGGGAGGGGGGTTATAGGAGGCTCGTGTGCCTCCCCCCAGACGAAAAAAAACATTTTTTAATGCAAAAAATTGCTTAAAAAATTAAAATTTCGAAAGAAAATACCTTTATATGTTATTATAATCAATTTCTGTCAATTTCAATGCTATTTGTAGGGTAAGAACTCAAAATTTCGCTTTAAGAAATTCATTGCGACCCACCCTTTAAGCTATACATGGTAAATTCTTGACCCACAAACCAAATGTGGCACTGAAGGTTATCTGATGTGGCTTGCCCCCCCCCCCTTAAACCTAATTTTATAAAAATGAACTAAATGACACATTTACAAATCGCTTAAATGACCCGTGTCACAATTCCAGAGCACTTAAGTGGCCCGTGGCGCATTTTCAGATCACTGAAGTAGGCCCGTGGCACATTTAAAGATCACTTAAGTAACCCACGACACAGTTACAGAACACTTAAAGGATCCGTGGCACATTTAGAGATCTCTTGAGTGACATGTGTCACAGTTTTAGAGGACTTAAGCGGCCCCCAGTGCGGTTCTACATCACTGAAGTCACCCGCGGAACATTCCCAGATTACTTAAGTGATCCGTGGCACAGTTCCAGAGCACTTAAGCGGCCCGAAAACATTTCCAGAGCACTTGATAGGATCCGTGAAACATTTAGGGATCACTAAAGTGGCTTTCTAGGGGAATTATCAATGGAGAGAGAGAATGTTAGTTCAGATGCCCAATAGCTATCGAAAGGATTTTTTTTCCGTTTTTGGCGCACCGAATAAGATGCCAGTAAGAATATTTCTTTCGTATCTTCATAAAGGGTGGTTGATGACGTAAGAATCATGCAAACCAACCTCCCCGGCCATCAAAATTCAGCAAATCGGAAACCCCTCCCCCTTCGAGATGCTGACGTAATACTTGAATGACCCCTTAAGGCAAGAATGTTCAACCTTTAACACATTTTGCGTTATCCCCCCCTCCCTTACTTCGAAGGGGGAATCGACATCAGGAAAAAACGGTAGCATTGAAACAAGGGCCCCCCCCCCCCTTACGCGATTACAAGAAGATCCCTGCAAACTTCCCTTCTTAGCAATACTCGTAAGCTATTCAAAAACGTAACAGCTACCATCCGGGGAGTAGGGTCTTCTTGTAATCGTGATTATGGGGGCTGTGGGCTCCGAAAACGTACTAAGTATGAAGTACCAACGAAATACCGAAAAAAATCTTTGGAATGCAAAGGATTGAGAAAGTGCGGGCAACTTCATTGATTTCGATGATTGAATTGTAAACTCTATATTTCATATAGTTTTATCGTAATACATTGGGGACAAATAAATTATGTTACGATATGCTTTAAAACGTTTTGCGGGCCACTTAAATAAGTTATCGCTAAGGCGTTGGTCATTCAAATGATCTGGGAACACACCGTGGGACACTTAATTGATCTAGAACTGTGCCGCAAGTCACTTAAAGGCTCTAGAATTGCACCGCGGTGATCTGTAGAAATGTCGCAGATCACTTAAGTGATCTGTAGATGTGTCACGATAGGCTTCGGTGATCTGGAAATGCGCAGTAGGGCACCTCAATGATCTGGAACTGTGGAGCGTCTGTTAATGTGCGGCAGGTCACTTGAGTGATCTGAAACTGTTCTGTAGTAATTTGTAAACATGCCGCAGGTCACTTGAGTGGGAACTAATCTAGGGATGTGCCGTGGGAGAGTTCAGAGATCTGGAACTGTGCCACGGTGATCAGTAAATATGCCGCAGTTCACTTAAGTGATCTGTAAATGTGTTGCGAATCGCTTCACTTATCTGGGAATGTGCTGTGGAGGGTACTTCACAGTGATCTGGAACTTCGGCGTGTCTGAAAATGTGTTGCGGACCATTTGAGTCGTTTAGTTCATTTCTACGAAATTAGTTGTGAGGCCACGGACCACATCGGCGAATCAGAGAGCCACGTTTCGCCAGCAAGCCATCCGTTGAACATGTCTGATTTGAGGAATGAATTTCCTGATCCGTGTCCTGCGAATAAGAACTTATTTACCTCTGCATAAAAGACATCTCTATCTAAGGGACAACAATTCTGTAATCACGGTTGTCCCTTACTGAGAGGTTTCATCACTAGTATCTGCAATGATTCAGTGCTCAGTGATAAAGTAAAGTGGAAGCTTCATACATACCCCGGCTCCATGGATAAGGCCTTTCGGCAGTCCAGTAGTTCCTGATGTAAAACCAAAGAAAAGGGGGTGATTGAATGGCAACTGCTCGAAAAGCAGTTCAGGGACATCTCCGTTGCCGTCTCGTCCACTGTCCAAGAAATCTTTAAGGAAACAGCTGTGGATGGGAAATCATCGAGATTATGGCGAAATCGATAGGTTACATGGAATGATTTCAACGCAATGGAATTGAAATATTTGGTATTTTTATGAATTCACATGGTAGTTTCTGAAACGGTACAGAAGAGATAGAAACATGGTGAAATGTAGGGATGCACAACCTTTCGGTCCGCAGGTCAAATATGCAGTATTTCTGCCAATTGCGAGTCAGAAACTTGTATACAGGTTGTCCTGTAAGTGCCAATACGGCATTTACCTCATCAACCATCCGTTGAATAGGTATGATTTCAATTTAAAAATTGCTCAAAAGGCGTTTCAAAAATTACCCTGTTCCATTTTGAGAGTTAAAATATAGTGTGCAACAAAATAAGAACAAATTTTTATACGGTCCCCGTTATCCTCTAACTTTCAATTAGAATGTTGTTGGGCAGTCCCTCCTGGAGCCAACAAAGAGAATTCCAAGTTTCTGGGCTATATTCACTGAGATATTTAAAAATTGGAGAAAAGTTAGAGAAGGACAGCATAAAGGGAAAGGAGCGTTGTCCCTTAGTTTTTGTTCTTTCCTAACTTTTCTCGTCTGTGATTAACGATTTTTGAGCAATTTTAGTGATAGTTGGCAACTTTACTTGCCTCTGACAAGTTTTTTTTATTGTAACTGGCAACTTCAATTGCATTTGAAAAGCATTTTTGCTGCAACTGCCAACTTTACTTGCCTTTGACAAATTGTTTAGGCTATAAACGACAACTCTACTTGTCTTTGTCAATTTTTCCGGCTATAAATGGTAACTTGCTTCGACTTTCTAGGTGGTATCCCATATTTTTATGAAAGAAAGAAATATGGTCAGCTTAGGTATTTATCGTGGTGTGAGTATTAATAATTTGCTACTGAAACAATTTTCGCATAGCGAGCCGGATTGATAGGCCACATTTGGCAGTCTGTGCACCAGTGGTTGAAAACGATGTATCTCAAAATGAGAGATGCGGCACGTGGAAGAAGAAGGGAATAGAAATGCTTCCGTAAATAGCATAAAATGCAAATCATGGAATTCAAAACAAGGAAAAATTCTGAATATTTAACTGCAATAAAACCTCGATATAACAGTACTCTGCGAACTAAGAAAAAGTGACCGTTGTAGAGGATAATTGTTGTATCGAGAGAGGCGACATTATCATATTTCGGCTGTTATTGGCATCTTTTCTAAAGCGGCAACACTAATACGAGGAAATGCGCTTCTAAGTACTTTTTTTTTGTATTAAAATTGTAATACATTAGTGTTGATTACAATAAAATTCAGATTACATTGTCCCTGCAGAAGTGCTTATTTCATTGCACTTTACTGGAAGAAGCGATGCCAGCAACTTCAATGCCACTTTCGGGGATCATATGGTGATAGTGATAGGAACCGAGAGACACCCAGGCTCTGTCACACTCAGTGATATAAGCACATTGTCCCTGGAGACTCGGGTGCCTCCGGGAAAACCTAACCATTTATTGATCTTGAGAAAGATATATTACATACATGGGCAGGTGCCATTACGCACCTCGCCAGTAAACAAGTATAAAATTTGTGATCGAAAAATGGTGATTCGTGTAAATAAATCACAATTATAAATCTCAGGTTATAAATCACAAAATCATCTTAATAATCATCATAATCCAGAATAGTTCTTGATAAAATTTGGGATATCTCTGCTTCTATTCAGAGATTTTCATTGGATCAGTAACTATCACATCAATGAAAGCTGTCAATCTGCTGCTGGGTTGATCTAATCGCTGCACCGTGTGGTTTGATTTGGTCCAAAGACATTCGTCAGTAATTGCTGCCTGTATCCAGCTTTTCGATAAGCCAGAGTGGATCAAACTATTCTCGACTACTGGGATCATATGGTGCAAAATACCGATGTTATTAGACGCCTTCGGAAGAACGGAAACGACTTATGAAGTCAAAATTAAATTCAACACGATTTGAGCAAAATACATGTTTTTTTCAAAAATCGTTCCAGCGGTTTTGAAATATCTTGAAAAAATATCATTATACAAAGACATAGTAAAAAAGTATATTGTTGTATCAAGAGGAGTTTGATAACATTAAACACTATAGGCAATTACAAAGAAGAATTGGAAAAAAAATTTCGTTTTAGAGGAATTTATGGTTGTATCGAATATCCTTGTGGCGAGATTTCACTGTATATGCAGGTTCACAATCCGTGTCACCGTGTATAAATAGCGAAAAAAATAAATCAATTCTAAGGCAAATCATTCATCAAGTCATTCTCAAGGCAAATCAAGAGGTTAAATACCTGAAATATACGTACCTGTTTTTTACGCCAGATATATCTTGCCGTAGAGAATCGTGCCTACTAGGAACAATAATAACTTTTTCTATGGATTCCATGTCTAAAAAAATAAAGGGAGATTTAAAATGAGAAAAGGTACAATATATCACAACAAGACCAACTGCTAAGAATATGCCTCTGAATCGTGGTATAATCAGCGCCACAACTCTCAGATGATAAGAAAATTTTGTGCCACGTATCGGAAGTTGTTTCTTTGAATTCATTTTGTACAGATTGATCAAACGTCCTACATTACTTTACGCATCTCCTGCCTGTATGAATGCTAGAAATCCTAATATTATTGCTCTTGAACGTTTCCAAAACATAACACTCCGAAGTTTTACCATGGCACCCGGGTTCATTAGAAATAGACATATACGCAAAGATACCAAGATTGAAACAATCATGGATTACGCAAAAAGGCTCTCCAGAAACTGATAGGTAGTCCAAAAACTAGATTCTTTTCTCAACTCTGACTATAACAGCTTCGTGAAATTCCCAATTATAATAGCATTGATATTTTAGACTTAAAAAGCCTAAACATTTTCTCGAGATGTCCAGACCCAATGTTCCGGAACGCTGACATGTAACTTGTATGCACTGTATATGGCTGATTCTGGTACTTGCCAGAAGAGACACACTACATATGTCATTGTAAATACTTTATGAGGGGGTATTCGCTATTCGATCAAGCGGGGCCGACTGTAGATATGCAGTTTAAAGTTTCGGCAAAGAAAAATAACTTACGCTAGATTTTTAACCGTCGTGGTCAAAATAACCTCCTCCTGTCGTTCTAGTGTTAAAATATCCACCGATTTTTATGCAGAAAATACAGTACTTAGAACAGGGGGGTCTTCAATCTTTCAAACATGGTGGGCCAAACTGAAATTTTCTACGAAACCTGAGGGCCACAAAATCATGTAATTTAAGGGGAGTCACGACCCCTGATGTCAAATTTTCAAAAATGACTTCCATCATGGGGTCGTAAAACCCCTTAATGATATCTTAAGTGAATGGGACACTCGAGTTGAAAAGGGATAAAATAATTGAAAACTTCATTTATATATTGTGAAAATATTTCTTTTATTATCAATTTCGATTGTTGTGAAATTTTTTTTTACTAATTCTGAAAAACAAATTCATCAAGTCCGAAATATATTTTCATTAATTACTGATTAAATTAATTAATTCTGAAATTATTTTAAATGATTCTTTGTTAGCAAACCAATTATGAAATTGTTCGTCTCACTGATTAATAAGTTCATTTTTTCACTAATTTTGAAATCATTGTTTCTAAAATTATTTCTTTCATCAATTCCAAATTCCCATCAATATTTTTTTTTTGAAATTATTTGTTTCTCAATTTCAAAAATTTATGAATTTATGAAATTTCATCATTTTCTGGAAATGGTCGGCGGACTATGAGAACAAGCTCCGAGACTTTAATGACAAAACAAGCCACATCAGTAAACATTATTATTAAAGTTTTTAGATATCTGAATACAAAGTATTATACGATTACATCAACACTTTTTGAATACATTTTTTTAAACTTTTTATATTGTTATATATTTTATATTATACCAAAAAGCGTGTTATATATCACTTAAGAAAAACATTTTGTGTTTGTTGATTTTAAAAATATAATATTATAGAACAAAACATAGAGGGCGACACATATACAGTTGTCCTGTCAACCCGAATGCATCAGAATTCGATAGTTTTTTCCGCAACATTTATGCGCACACATCTGAAGGTACCAGAAAGCAAGGGAAAGCGTTAGAAAACCATTCAATAGGAGTGAATCCAAGATTATGAATTGGAATTCACAGCAGCAACGGTTAAATTATGATACAGTCAAATCCCGTTATAACGAACAGCAAGGGACCGGAAAAATCACTTAGTTGTTATGAAATTTCGCTGTAAAGGAATTTCATTGTTCCTATGCAATCTTATCTGGGGGGTTTAGAAGAGTGTTCGTTACAACGGAATTTTCGCTATGGCGGTATTCGTTAAAACGAGATTCGACTGTATTAAGATGCGCTCCTCCTGACCAGAACATGGCCCGCCGCTCTAGAAGAGATATAAGCAGGTGGTCAAAAACATGGACCATGCTGGATATATTGATATCCACTGGTATATTGAATGATTTTCTTTTACTTGTTTTTATTTTTCCACGTCCAAGAACTACAGTGTCCCAAAATCGACTGACCGTTTTCAAAATGGAATATGGCAAAGAAACGGTGATAGATATTAAAGTCATTCCTGAGTAATATAAAAGTGCCAAATCGGGAATTTCAGCTACGTAATTCGTGTTGCAAGGGGTTGCATAGTTATTACGATAAAAAATTAACTTCTTTATATATACATTAATAGGGTGACCATACGTCCCGTATTTCCCGGGACAGTCCCGTATATCCCGGTATTTTCTGTTTTTTTGGCCGTCCCGACTTTTTGGCGAAAGTGTCCCGGTTTTTCCTGTATTTCACACGAAGCCTACTTGAATTTTTATTCTTTATTGAAGTCAAAGATTGAAATTATTTTTCAACTCATAAATTATTTTAAGATAATTACAACTATTACAACTCCCACATTTGTCTTGGTAAACGGAATTTTTTTTCGTGGGATACATTTTAATCCACTTCAATTTGCAGTAATGCATAATTTCCCGCCATTGTGATTTTTCCGTAATTACAGCAATATTTGTCAACTTTGTTTGGTTTTGGCATCGTTTTTGGCGAAAATTGGCAATGTCCCGTATTTTCCCGTGTTTGGAATCCCGATGTCCCGTATTTCTCTCGAGGAAATATGGTCAGCCTATACATTATATAAACACCCTGTGCCCAAAACCCAATCAGAACGTTGTTGCTCTGTCTCTCCTGATGCCAGCGAAAAAGTTTCCACGTTTTTTTCGAAAAAATTCCAACGCAATATCAATTGAGATATTTGAATTCAAAAATCGGAGGAAATTTGGGAAAGGATAACGAAAACTAACGGAAAACGCTTCATTCTTAACTTTTCTCCGTTTTTTGAATATCAATGGATAATGTATTTGAAAAGGTGGAAATTTTTTCGTTTACATCGAGAGAAACAGAACAACAACTTTCCGATTATGTTTTTGAGCAGAGGGTGTCCGTATGAAAAGTTATTTAATTTTTAATAATTATTCATCTTATTGCAACATGAATGACCTAAATGTATATCGGATGTTCTTGACTTCGCTCACTTATGTTCCGCAAGAATGACATTAATATCTGTCCCCGCTTCTTTGCTATTCCATTTTAAAAACCGTAAGTCGATTTTGGGACACTGGATATTGATTACTGGTCCTTGCATATAAATCAGACAATTACAGAGAGAACTTGCATTCAATTATGTGCTGCTTTATCCGAAATCCATTGATATGAGTAACTCGAATCTCAAAGAGATTTTGAGTTGCTGTTAGTTGGTAATTGGAATAGTAAATTAGCTTGAATAATCCTGACAATAATTATTGACCATACCGTGAAAAAGAAGCAAAATAGAGTAAATTAAATAGTATTATCTGCAATATGTCAATGATAAGAGAACGCTACCATTCACCATGACAGGCAAATTCTTCAGTAAATTGTATTCCTTGTCTTCGTCGATGAATTCGTCAACGGCGAAAACAAATTTCGGCCTCGTCATTTTCATAATGTTCGAAGCTGCCTAAATCAAAAAGAACAGACGAAGTAAAAATTTAGATCAATAATATCAATGGGTCTGTCTCAGGGGCGTCCAATGTTATGGGAGGCCAACAAGTATTTTCAAACATGCACAATGCAGTAAATATTCTATACCGTATTTTAACTTTCATGCCGTTACAGCCCATAAAAAGGTATCTGGGTGACTTAAGAATAGCTCGTAAGAGCTTGTGAAACAGTAAATATCTATATCCAATACTTTCAACAACGTCGACTCCAATAAGGATTAATTATCATTGTCTGTGATGAATGCTTAAAAATTAATAAATTTTACTATAAATAATTTAATAATGTATCTGTAGATATCGAGTGTTTTTTTATTTTTATTTTTCCACCGAATGGAAATGCATTTTGCTCTTTTTTTTCCAGCTTAATTACAAGTACATAATTACTTATACTTATAGCGTGACTTGATACAGGACGTGGGAATTTGGTTTGGCCATTTTTTTTCCCGACTGCCATATTTAAATATGGAAGTCATAAAAGTTCACATGTGAAGGTTTTAGCAACTGGTCTGCCTTAGCGAGGAATCGAACCCACGCCCTTTCACTTTCCGGGTGAACGCACTAGACTACAAAAGCAACGAATCTCTCAATCTTTCCTTGGAGCACGTGTGCACCTTGGTGCTCGTGCTGGCAGCGTCAGAAGTTATGAGCTTGGCCTGAGTCAGGTCCGCCTGTCCATGTACGGTCCCTTTCAGTGCACACGAGCTCCAAGAGAAGATTCGTTGCCTTTGTAGTCTAGTGGTCTAGGGCATTCACCCAGAAAGTGAAAGGACGTGGGTTCGATTCCCCGCGAAGGCAGTTGAATTTCTCTCTCTTTCCAAAAATTCATCTTCGCAACAGCCAATTATTAAAAACCTTCTATGGTAGCGGAAAGTGACTTCATCCTTTCACATGTTTCTTGCGCCATAAAATGCTGTACGAATATTTTTAGGTCATGAATGAGATGACTCAAATAATTTCAGAGCAGTTGCTCTACATATGCAGAATGCAAAGGAAAGACCTTTTATCCTGGAGTAACTCGCAAATCGTTGATTCTAGAAATATACTTAAAGAGATAGATGGCTCTTTTTTTCTCAGCCAAAGATATCAAGGGAAACATTTTTATTTTCTGGATATTATGCAGAGGTAAACTCAGAAAGAAAAGTCTCTAAACCGTCCCAATTCCTGAAATTAAGAGAGGCTACTAGTCTCTACTTCAGTGCCTCACGCTACAGTGCGTGAAATAAGGAAGACCGGGTCGTGTCTCCAGTGGTGTAGATGGTAGCATGCTTGCCCGGTATGCAAGAGGACCTGGGTTCGAGTCCCGGCAGAGACAAGATAACTTTTCTTTCCGAGTTCACCTCAGCATAATATCCAGAAAATAAAAATGTTTTCTTTATATACTTAAAGTTGGGAAAAGGTATGCAAATAATGTGTAGACCACAGATACGTCATTCATATTGCTAGGAGTTATTTAGTTGTCAAAATTAAAAAAAAAAAATACTTACGGTCACCCGTGCTTAAAATGTCCGATTACAAAGTAGTTGCCCGGTGTCTCCTGAGCCCTACAAAAAAATAAAATCCCATGGTTTTAAGTGCAATATTTGCCTACATTTGGGTTAAAATATCGCTGAAAATGAAGAGAAAGCCTACATTAACTAACGGACAAACTCACTCTACGCTTTATATGATGTTCTTTCCTTCACTTTCAGCGATTTTCGAATAAAAAAAATAGCTCAGAGAATATTGCACGTAAAAATATGGAATTGCTTATTTTTGTCGAGCTCAGGAGAGACAGGGCAACAACATCCTAATCGGGATTTTTAACAGGGTGTGCACATAAAAAGTTTTTCATTTTTTTTTAATTTTAATATACGACTCCTTTCAATATGAAGGAAGTATTATATATCTACAAAACATTAATATTTCAAATACATAAAACCTAAAAACACTCGGCGATAAACCGACGCATGAGTATTTTTCAGGAAACAAATGTCTTGCTATTTTGATGAATTAGCATGAATTCTCAAGAATTTAATGATTGAAAGTCGTACGCTATTTCGTTTGAATGGCTTCAAATATCAAAGGCTGTCTGATTTTAGAGATATGTTATAAACGAAACCAGTAAAAATAAATAACGTGAAAAGGGATAGCTAATCGGTAAACTATATGCCTTGTAGCGCATGATTATAAACTCATGCACCTTTTTTCGATACCAATCGATGGAAATCATAAACTTTGATCTGGAAAAAGTGAAAGTATTGGGTGAATACGATATATTGAAATTCGCGTTTCATTACATACTTTGGCTCCATAGAACGGCAGTGGTCCCCCAAACTGTGCACCAATGCTCGCTGCTGCTAACATTATGAAAACAGTTTCGATTCTGTTCGAAATATAGCCTGTAATTGAAAGTACGTAAATTACTGTATGCTTCAACAAAAAAATGCATCTCTTAAATATTATCGATGGTACTTCTTTATTCTGAATATTTATGTGTGTTACGTAAAACCAATCAGACACACAATATTGATGTTGAGTACTCACATGCAACGCAATCCCCTTTCTTCAATCCGTTATTTTTTAATGCAGCAGCGTAAAGTCTCACTTCTTGGTACAACTCTGCGTAAGTAACTCTCACTTCTTCGTTTCTTTCATCTAAAAAAAGATGGCGTGTAACTCATCTTAGACAATGTCACAAAAAATCATTTTTTATCATTCACGTACCCAGACTTCCAATTCTGCTTTATTCTCATCCAAAAGACGAAATAGAATCCTCGGGAACAAATAATTGGCGAGATTCGAGACCACTGAATACTCAGGTGACTGTCAATCCCAGTGATCGCACATCTGTTGGATATGGTTTACCTGCGGTTTTGCTATTTCAGTATGTCTGGTCAAATTGACCTGAACACTCAGAGCGCTCCATCTCCCCACTCCCGGAGATCAGCCAGACTGACAGCAAGACGCATTTACACAGAGATCTAGTCGGACTCAGAAGTATAGGACCTCGAACTTACACCAAGCCACTGACAACATGGCTTAGATGCCCTCCTTTGGGTCGCACGATAGGGCCTCCGTTTTTTCTTTTTATAATTTTGCATGCATATATTGTGAATTGTATTTTTGAATCTCGAATGTATATATTGCCACAAGGTCTTCTAGGTGCCCTACAAAAGGGGGCCACGAATCTCCCTTCCACAGCCTACCTTTTCTCGTATATGTTTAGCCTCGCACATGCTGTTTAAAATTGTATGCGGATGAATGTGAAGGAGTCCTTTAGGTCCCACGTACCAGGGACCTTCTAATTTTTTTCTTTGTTCAGTTTCGCACTTCTGTGTATACATAGGTCTTATGTTTATATTTATATATGTTGCACACATTTCTACGTTTTTTGTATTATATTTGTGTATATACAAGGTTAATTTGAATGTATATTATCAATGGGTTGACTACATACCCAAAAATAGGGCCCCCCCCCTCTCCTTGAAATCCTTGTATAACCTGATTATTTTCGTTATGCCTAACCTCGCACATGGTTTTCTAAATTGTATATGAATTAACATACATGGCTAGGGGGTCATTTAGATTCCATGATAGAGAACTCAATTATTTTTTTCTCCTTGTAACTCTGGCACTACCACGCTCCAAGGGGCAGTGAGCTAAAATCGCGTAGACGACGCGTGGGAGTTGCAGGTGCTGCATTTTCGTGTTATGAGTTACTTACCCCATACGGGGGGTCCCCCGGAGGGAGCATTTATTTTCTCAATCAAAAAAAAAATTACATGTTAAAAATATATACATTCTATATCCCCCGGAGCACCATTGGTCCGAGGTTAACAATTCACCTTACAAAACTCGGGCAGCACTATTAACAACCCGCGAGCAGGAATTTGATGCTCTCAATTACCACTTTTCAATCTATTTGTTTCTCTCGGGAACATTTCGTGTTATGCAAATAATGATGGCGCACTTGTTCTCTGCTACCACACAAAAATTTTCGACGTAACTGAGCCGTCCGACATTAAAATGGTGATAAATTGTTCTGTATCAGAGAGAGTAGCAAACTGCGCTCTGTTTGCAAACAAAATAAAAGAGGAAGCAATTTTTTACTCACTGACATGAATTAGAGCAATGTGATCATCCCTGTACCGCAGCAAGTTCTCTGCGTAGTTCAGTCTCGCTCCCGGGAACCATTCGACATCAGAAAAGCATGGACCGGGATTGAGCACCTGGAAATGAATGCATGCACATGGATTAAGACACGAATTTTCTCACACAGACATATAGACATTCATCTAATAACTATATCATAGTCATGTTTATGATCAAGTGCCTAATTAAAATAAATAATAGTTTCTCGTGTGCAGTCATGACGAGATAGTCTCACGAACCATACTTTATCATAGATCTTGGAATACTTGACGCCGAAATAATGCCAAGTTTCTCTCCAGAAATCCTCATAATTATCGACGGACCACTTGTGAAGATCCCAATAGTCACCTGTTATAAGAAAAGATAACTACGATTAGACGTATACAGGCTGTTCGAAATTGCTTGCACTGTGGATATATCTGCGCAACCGACTACTTTATGGACATATTATTTTCCAGCAAGAAAAGATTTTAAATGATGTACGGTTACTCAAAATGTTTTGAAAATAAATGTCTTATTAATATACAGTCGAATCCCGTTTTAACGAATACAGTTATAGTGAAAATCTCGTTTTAACGAACACTTTTCTAATCCCACGGTTGCAGAGGTATTTGCTGTGCAAACAATTTGGCAGAGTCTGTATAGAAATGTACAGGGGAATTATATTTAAAGTTTCCGTAATCTGAGTAGTTTTCTTCTTCCAGCATACTCACAGCTTATATCTCCCATGGTGACAGCGCGAGGTGCTTAGTGGACCCATTGACCCATGTTTGGTGAATCATACCATGGTATAGAGAGATGTATGCAATATAAAATATAGTTCAACTTTTGACCACTAGGTGAATAAGTGACACTTTTTTTTTATAGAATTTTTCTTCCCCCCCCCCCCCCCCCACCATGGTCCATACACAGCGTATATATGTTACTGCCAAAGCCTTAAGTGCGGCCATTCTACGACGAGACTGGCCAATAAGCAAACTTGCCAAAAGTTTTGTCCGAAGTCCGAATTGTAGAAAGGATTCGGACTTTGGCTTGCCATTTCGCGAAGTGGCCGGAGGTACCTGGCCAAGCTCGATGTGCTTATGTAAGACTGCCCGGTAGTAGCCAAATCGATTTTTTTTGATCGCCAACGTGTGATGTCTATATATAGAAACTGTATATAAACATGTAGTATTTTCTGCCAAATTTTGGAAGAAAAAACGATTTCCGCATCGTGACTACGGTTTGATGAGTTTCCATAACTAATGATCCCGGGGTCACAATATTTAGCTGCTCAGACCAATGTAGCACCCGCCAGTATACTGACACTACTCACACCTATGAAGCACCCGTTCTGATGAACGTATTCCATTCAAACTTGGTATATACGCTATATGGGCCATGCAAAAAAAAAAAAGAAAAATTCAATAAAATTGCGTAATTTGTTCACCTGGTGGTCGAAAATTAAACTATTTTTATTGCATAAATCTCTCTCCCATGGTCTCATTAATATATCCGGAAAATTTTGCTGTATTGGATGCGAGTTATTGACAAAAACTAATAGTACGGGAACTTCAATTATAATCACCCTGTATTATCAACGACTGCAGTGATAACGCATGAGAAAGAATGAATCGCAATTCACCAACAATGAAAAACCTTAAATTTCTCACCCAACTCCAGATTGTACTTTTCATTCACCCTGTGTCTGAACTTTTCCAACTCCGTGCCTTCAACTCTCTTGTTCCATATGCACTTTTTACCGGTTTTTATTATGTCTATCAAGCATTTACTGGTTTCTGTGTAAAAAATAAATAAAATTAACATATTTTCAACTTAATTGGTTCGCAGACACTATACACATTTGAACAATGAAGGACCAGACACACCCCTCTTCACATCTCAAAGAGATATCGAAGCAGTCCCGAAGGATGGGTGTATCCGGAAATTGTATTGATTTTTTTTAATATAAGCTACAAGTTTCAAATCCACTATATACATTATAGATTTACCTTGGCGGAACAGTAGGGATGTTCCTATTAATCTATCTAACCATTATTACCAATTTGGTTGAGTTGACCGACTCAAACAATTCGATTAAAATTTCCTATTAAAACTTCAAAATTTGTTTTTTTTTTGTACAAAACGGATTTTTTGTACAAAAAGATCCGTTTATACAAAATCGCTCTGGGGTTGAGTCACTGGTCTCAACCTGGGGTCATATGGCCACCTTGCGGTCCCGGTATATTCTAAGGGGACCACTGATAAAAATCAGATGAATGAGGAGCCACTACAGGTGATGAAGGAGTCCACAAAAAGCTGTAATAGAGTTTTCACGTGGAAATATGGCGGGGGGGGGGGAAAGTGGCCACTTTTGGAAACTAGGAGATCTGCTCATTATAACCAGGACTATCTTTACCCATGGGACTCAGGTTGGCATAACCCAGGGCCTCATATCCATGGAGGGGAGGTACATCATGAGATCTGGTACTTACTAAGATTTTCAAATGTAAGTATGTAAATTGTTACATCCAGCTGAGTATTGGGCCCCCCAGAACATCATTTTGGCCGGAGACAAAGGATGTTGAAAAAGGCTATGTATATATTCCTACCCCCAAGAAGGAAGCTTATTGAACTCTAGCCCAGGGTAGGCGCGAAACCAGGGTAATAAAGTATGTTGGGAGGTCAGATTTATTGCGTAGATTCGTTGGATCGTCCCGTATTTTATGCCGACCCATTTTCCCCACATAATTCTTCTCTTGGACGGGCTATCTGAATTCGTCCCTTTTTAGATGAAGAGGTGAGATTTTTTTTTCCTCCATCAGTGCCAGTTACAACAAATGTTGACATTCCAAGGACATCACACTTGGAAGTTGTCTCTAATGAAATCCCCTACCATCAAAATAACTGAAGTTAAGTTTAGTTAATTTATGATTTAAAGACATTTAGTTTTGCTTTCCATAAATACAATGTAGAATTAATTATGCATTTCAACCACATAAATATGTTTCGACCTGAAATTGTTATATTAAAAATAATATTTTTGTTATTATTCTGCATTTTAATTGTATATAAGGAACCTCCTTTCTTACGAAAATTGGGTCCCAAAAAATATGAGGAGGGGGGGGGGGGGTCCTTATGTATGGATAGTAAATTATTATAGGTATAAACAAATCACCTGATTCCTTGCAATTTACGATGAGAGTGACTCTGATGATGATAATGAAGTAGTTGATGTAGCTGATTGTATCAGATGAAGAGTAATGAGGAATTTAATGGCTTCTATGACGTATAAAAAATATATATATATATATATATAGATAGATAGATAGATAGATAGATAGGCTATATCTTAAATAAAAATATCTTTGATGAAAACTTTTCTCCAAATTTTAAGTCCAAAAAATTGGAAGGATACCTTACACACGTTAAAATAAGGTAATTCATATTAGAAATATTCATTACATTTTTTTTTCCAATAAAAGTTGAATTCTTTTACGTTCGTAATTTTACCATGTTTGAAAGTATAACATTACGTTTCATAGAACAAGACCAATTATGGCCTTGAAATATTTTATCCCGCTCTCAAATCTACATCTCACGATTGTAATGGAACAGAAAGGTAACTTAAATATCACCCAATATCTCTCATACAGTATACATATAGGCCTACTACAAATGAATTTAGTAAAATACTATGGTAAAAACTTATAAAAAATGAAAAGATTTGAAAATAATGATCCAAGGTATAATAATCTCCCCATACATGAACATCTTCACGAGGATAAGATACTGAATATCGGACAAATAAATCATAACTTACTGTTTCCATCAGTTTTGGAAAGATGGTGCCCATTAACGATGCTTCCATTATGATATCTGTTTAGCTCCTCCATTTTTAGAATTCGGAATTAATGAAGTTTGAGAAATTCGGGCCGCAAAAAAATGTATTTACATAATTCACGGTGTCAAAAAATAATTTAAAAAGAAAGGGTAATTAATTAGTAACTTGTAAATATTGCACTGTTAATAAAATATGTGTTATGAATTCCCATTAAATAGACGCTTATTTATATTGTACATTGACTTCCTCAATAACCTTTCGAGTTAAACTGTTTGGTAACTTTTGACGCAATTGGATGGAGCTAAAAAATGCCTTTGTTTGTTGCATTCGTTATCACCAACGTTTTCCAACCTTGATTTTAACTTTGAAATATCCTTTTGGTGGTGGGCGAGATATTCTTCTACGTAATAATCGATTATAGATATAGTTGTTGTTTTTTTTCACTCTAAATTATGATGAACTTTGAACTTCAGACCGTCTGGACTGTTTTTGTGAACAAGACTTAAAGTCAGTGTCCTTTGGTTTTTTTAAACCTTGAAATCAGCTTCCAGCTTCTGTTTACTTTGATGATAAGTGTGATAAAACGATATTTACTAAATAAAAGTGATATATAATAATTTTTTTCCTTCGGGTAAACGGGTGATTAGGAGAAAGAGACGCTCTCTCATAATACCGTTTTTACGCATAAGGATGCGACGTAAATGTTAGAGTTTTATGTACGCACCAGATACTTACCCAAGGGCCTTTCGCGATTATAACTCTATTTCTTTTTCGTATGCAATGACTTTGGTGTTAGGTAATACACGCTACGCGTTCTTAATTTCTGACATTTATGGCTTAGTTCTTGGCGTAACACCGTATATTGCAGTGTTCTTCACAACAGTGGACCTATGAGAGTATCTGAAAAATTTCTCTGTCCGGCAAAACATAAATAAATGGGAGAAATAATTTGAAGACCTGTGCGAAGTATGAAAAAAGTGAGAGAAGTAATTTCAGGGAAAAATGAATAAGTAGGTGAAGTTATATTTCAGGGACCGGAAAAATACAAAAACAATTTGGAAAAATTATTTCAGGACCGGAAAGTTGTTTAAAAAGCCAGAGAAATCATTTTAAGCTCCACAAAGAATAAAATAAATTAGAAAAACAACTACAACAGAGACCTTCTGAATTCTGAAACAGGAATGAAAACCAAAATAGAGACGATATAAATTAGTGTTCAATTAAATCTACAATAATTAGAGGCTGCTACATGAATCGGAAGAAATATTTCGCGAATAGACACCGGTCGGCGGACCAGCGGTTGCGCACTAGCATGCTATACGATGTTAGTTTATTATATGACGGAAACCGATGAGATATCTGCATTTATAATCGAGAAAGCTATGCCTAGTTGAAAGTTTCTTGGATCCTTGTTTACCTGATGACACTCAAAGTTATATTGAATATTAATTACTGAGCACATCTACACAGTTGCCTTTCGCATGAATTGATGTCGCAAATACCAGTTATATTAACTTTTTCATCGCACGGTTGTTAACGAGAAAGATCGAACGTTTATAGCATTGATAGGTAATGTTATATATGAAACAGTATATGTATATCAGTATGCGATGCAATCTCTGTCTTTCAGTTTCAGAATAATAAATAATATTCGCGCTTGGTATACAGATGGTAGAATAGGGAAGACGACGCATTTACCAGCGGTTTATCCAGCTATAAAATACACATAACATCAAATACACTGTTTTCAAAACTCTGCCTTTTTTGAAGTTTAGACATTTTCCCGAATTTCTAGAAAAATACTGTGCAAGTCGTTCTGACATTTCAGTCACATTAACCCCATGCTTGTACTCACAATTTCTAGTGAAAATTTAGTCATGAGTGCATTTAGGGGACCGACGAAAATTAAGTAAGAAAAAAAAGTTTTTAATCACTCCCGTATCACAAAAAGCTGCAAATGGCTTGCAACTTTGAAAAAAATATCGTAATAGTTTTGCGCAATACTTCCGTGCATTTTCGGGAGAATAGCACATATATTCACGAAAATATAAATGTTTCCTATAAAAATTCCAATTTTCATCGCATGATTTTTGCTTATGACATGCCGAGTTTTCAATAAATTTCTACGAAATTTGTGCAAAACATGACGCTATACATAAGACATATTTTATATAAATTTAAAATGTGACACATTATTATCCAGCGAGATATGAGTATTTTTAGTGAATGATTAGTAATTGCGCATGAACGAAAAATATGTTTCATTTTTCATAATTTAATTTCCAGATATATAGTGCAATTTATATGAAAGCCGAATGTCGTGAAAATTCAGAAAGAAATAGACGAAAATTGCAAACTCCAAAATGGACACAGACTTTCGGAGACACAAGGTACTTTAATACTCGGTTTAGCGCTTGTAGTTACTCTGTTTTCCTAAAAACTTTTTCCCTGTTAGTAAAAGTGCTCAGCCTTTCCGTTGATAACCATGTATTCAAAGTAAAAAAAATTGAAAATTTCAAGAAAAACATTAAAAAAATAAAGATTTGCAGATATTTAATTTTTTAATGCATTTTTTGAATATCAAAAATGAAAATCATTCTGAAGATTAGAAAAAATGAATGATCGTGTCTGAAAAAGATATGTCAGAGTCATGGCCAAAATTTTTAGGCCACTCCCATACCCAGGTACAATCTTGATTCCTCATCAATAATAAAAATATCTCATTCATATATCATTTCATCATATATCATTCCACATTTCTTTCGGAATCCCAGGCTGCGGTCTCCGGCCCTTATGTGCCACTGGGCGCACGTGCAATTTTCCTCCCTAGTCATTGGATTCAGTCACCCATTTTTGTCGAATGGCTTGTATGTTGCATTGGTTGATGGCTGTCTTCATGGGAAGAACGACGCGAGTAATTCGAAATTTGCGAGCACGGGGCAAGGGGAGCCACCACTATAAAATCTTTGCTAACATTTCCGACACAACTCTGCCTCTTTTGAAGTAACGGAAGTAAGGTGCTTTGCATCAGTCCGGGGTTGTGAGTGGTTCTATCTATCTATCTATCTATCCATCATATATCTGGTTTGCACCATTTTTCTTTAAATTTTGAGTTGTAGTATAAGCAGTTTTTTTCTTCTACCGTGATAATCGCTTTGTTGTTTTGCATTCGCATTTATCATAATCGAGAGGTTTCTTATGCTGATCCAAGGCAAAATTTTGGTGTAAGGATGTGATGTGTAAACAAATCTTTTTACCTTTTTTCTATTTTATTTCCACTCGTGTGGAAGTAATCGATTATTTTCATTGAAGGGATAATATTTGGTATCAAAATTTATTCTGATAAGAATGATAAGTGCGATAAATATACGCACATGTGGCAGAAAGGAAATAAAACGTTCGAAAACCTTCGAGGCAAGAAGCAATTCCGATAATATGGTGACATGACCTTGTCTTTGAATATTCCACGTGTTTGAATCGAATATGAATAGATTGCTTCTTCTTTTTCGTACTTGTTAAATTAAATGAATAAATTTTTTAGAAAATGTTTCACGTTTTTTTATTGCGCCTTCCAATTTAGCATGTTAAAGCAAATAAAATCTAGATTTTACACATTGTTTATTGTTATCAATTATTTAAAATGAATAGCTCTATATAGATCTGTTATCAAACCATACCATATTGAGCGTTCATTTTCAGCGGTAAGAGGAACATTTTTACAGTGGAACCCCGTTTATACGACATTCGAGAGCCTGGGTCAAAACGTCGCATAAATGTGAAAGTCGCACAACAGAGACTACTTTGGAAAAATGACCCACCCCCCACCCCCGTCCCCAACAGACGTACAAAGTATTATAAAATTGAATGTGTTCAATTGAATCTTCTATTCCATTATTCAAAAAATATATAATTTTGAAAACATCGAATAATTGAGGTTGTGAGCCGAATTAATAAGTTACTTTAACATTAAAATGTAAAGGAACATTTTTCGACCGTAGCTAAATGCCGTATAACTGAGTGACGTATAAATGAGGTTCCACTGTAGTAAAATTTCATTTAAGCCAGAAAATTAAATTATTTGGCAAAATTTAGCGATTTTCCGTATTTACGATCGCAATTTCCCATATTTTCCTCAAAGATATGTATTGATACCAAGTATGATGGTATCTAATTAAGATGGTATTTTAATTAAACCCATATGGATATTACTGATATCAATTAGAACAGCTGAATAATTTTTCATTCAGTGAGAATTATATTATCGAGTCTGAGTGGACCACTCATACCATCGTCGCGGACCATAGGTTGAGAAAGACAGGTATATGCCAAAATTCCTTTAATTTTTATGACTTTTCAAACTACTATTTACAAATTCGTGGGGCACCCTGTATGACGAATAGAAGTGCAATACTGTCCGTTCTCATTCAAATGTCAACGCATAGAAACTGATGAAATTACACTATAAAAAAAAACTTCATCACCGACAACTTTATTGAAATGCCAAGACTGATACATTAGAAAAATTCGGAGTATATATTACAGTATTCCAGAGAGTAACCACATAATCTGTGTATGTATCTTACGAAGCATTTTCTCGATGAAGACGGTAGTAGGCGTTCTCGGAAATCAGAACCAATAAACTTACGATGTGACCGGCAATCAATACTTTGAATATTCCTAAAAAGTCAGACAGTTGCAGGGATCTATCGCCAGAGGCTGAGCCTTGATTTGATGTAATAGAACTTCTGCCAGTTTTTTGCGACGCTCGAAGGCGGGCTTTCAATTTTGCTTCGTCCATCCATTTCCTGTATATTCCAGCGTCGTTTAGACGATGAATGCTATAAAAAAAAAGAAGTAGTCACAGATTACACGAAGCAACTGCATAATTCGACTACGTCTTAAACGTCATTTTGGAAGAATATATTGGTTATTATTTTTCATGAAAATCCCATTTTGTCAATTACACAACAGGCCTTATTTTGTTTATATAGCCCTTAGAACCGAAGTTACGTACACTTTAAAGCGTTGCGTTTCTACATACAAAGTAGTCTGTGAATAAAAATGTCCTTTTACGAAGAATGATATTCTTGATATTTTTCTTGAGTTTGAAACACGATTTTTTTTTAAGTGGACAAAACAGAACACGTTACAAAATACAAAAGAAAGACAGATGACAAGACAAAAATACATAATAAATAAACAAAAATGGACATACACATACACCCTCTCTGTGACCCTCAAGGGACTACTTGTGCCTCATTTTAAAAAAATCTATTGATTACAAAATTTTAACGTGATATTTTGCCGTGTATTTTTAACGTTATGAATCGAAATCTAAAGTCTATTATATATATTTGTCTAATTACAGTGTTTTATATACGATATGTTAAATGAAATTAATAAAACTTCACACGTACGTCAAAAGATTTGGATGTAACATATGAGCATAGCACGCAATCCTAAATTTTAGTGCATAGCCTGAATCATCGCTAGCTGAACGTAATGCGAAAATAAAGAAAATAGTTCATGTTAATTGCATTTTTAATTAGGTTGCTGTATTTTCAAATATATGACATCCATATTTTTATGGGCATCTTTTTCTCAGTCACCTCGTTGGGCATGTTGCCTGCTGTGGCGTTGTATTTGTATTTGTAATTTTTTGGAATCATGATTCGAATACTACATGAATTTTACTTGAAATTTTTCCCGAGAAACCGCCATAGGTCAGTGGTGGCCAAATTCTCACTGTTCAATAGCCAACTTAATGGTCAGCTAAAGCGTCGCGTTCCGCACCCAGAAAACACAGATTTGTCCTCACCATAAGTAATGCAGTGAAAAAAAAGGGGAAACACTCTATTTTACCCTGGGGGAGAGCTCCATTTCTTCATATACTGTGTATATCTATTGTTTATCTGGTTTCCAGCTAGTTGCTGCAATGCATCAAAAATTAAAGTTTAGAACTAATTTCCTTTGCAAATTAGATCATTCGGTTACATCCATAGTTTGAATTTGGCAGACAAAACACTTTTTCTGCAATTATGTTTAATACTCCTAATTTGGCAACCGGTGGTGCCGCACGGGTCGAATAGACGCACGAGGAATTGTTTCACTGTCAGGTAGACTTCGAGAAGAGTTTTATTATTGAGATGGAAAGGGTGAAAAAAGCTAGTATCGACTATCATGGGTAAATCTATCATGCGGTCTTAGCTTCGCATGGACCAGGCAGACTAACTGTACATATGATAAAGTGAGAACATAACCATTACCTTGTGCTCCTGTATGTCCACGAGATTATACGAAACCGGATTTACAATACATGTATTCTTATTACTTGAGTTACCTTCTTGGAACAGAATATCGGTATTTTGGTTAGGCCGACATTACACTCTAAAAGTTTGATAAAAGAACTTTTAACTAAAAAAAAAAAAACCAAAAAAACAATAAGCCTATCGGTCTATTCTCTCGAATGTGACCGATACGCTTATTGCTTGCATTTCTCAAGTTTTATAAGAGAACTTAGAACTTTTCTAAAACTTTTATAGTGTAATACCGGACCTAGAGAAAGTGTTCGTCTGCTTCAACGTGGAATGCACCACCCTACCATGATGAAATTTAGAGATGACTGCTTCTCTGTTTTCGACGCAAACAATCACCGTGAAGGGTGTGGAACTCTTGTTCAACGTCACAATATGAACCCGACCATCCAATATGACACATTTTTCCTCTTTGTAATTATTGGGGGCCTGCGTAGCGTAGACGCATTTCAACATGAGGACTCATTATAATTTCGAGCTGTGATTCTGAGATGGCATCCACTTCGAAAATATTTGGTCACTGTGAGCGAAACACCAAATATGCATTCAGTCATAAATGCAGAGACCACAAAACAGCAACTTGCCCAATCAGGTGGTCGAAAGAAATGGGGCGAATGCCC